>NC_067249.2:190254694-191504694 GCF_019359855.2 Lolium perenne
TCGGAGGCGGGCATGGTGATGTAGATGCCTCCGGCGATGATTTCCCCCTCCCGCAGGGTGCTGAGAAGAACTTCAGAACCCTCCCGAGATGGGTTTTGCAATGGCGTCTGCGACGGAACTTTTCGTGGATGCAGGCTCGGGTATTCAGGGTTTTCCCGAAATCGTGAATAAATAGGCGGAGGGGCGGTGTCGGT
The DNA here is from genome assembly GCF_019359855.2 of Lolium perenne. Lineage (NCBI taxonomy): Eukaryota > Viridiplantae > Streptophyta > Magnoliopsida > Poales > Poaceae > Lolium > Lolium perenne. Next base: position 190,254,889 of record NC_067249.2, read on the forward strand.
GGAGGCCAGGGTGGCCCACACCACCCCTAGGTGCGGGCCAGGGCTTGGCCGCGCCTAGGGCTGGCGTGGCCGCCCTACTGCCCCCTTCAACTCCCCTCTGGACTCTGTCTTTGTTACGGAAAACTATTGACTTCGGCTTTTGTTTCATCCAATTCCGAGAATATTTCCTCTACAACTTTTCTGAAATACAAAACAGCAGAAAACAGGGAACTGGCACTGTGACATCTTGTTAATAGGTTAGTGCCGGAAAATGTATAAAAGTTCAATGAAGTATGAGCAAAACATATATGAATTGGTGTAAAACAAGCATGGAGCATCAAAAATTATAGATACGTTTGAGACATATCAGCAGCATCTCCCACAACCTGAGTGCTGGCCTCAAAAGTAGGATGCGGTGGAGGTGGAGCAGCGGCACTTGGTCCAGCGCGAGGGTCGGTAGCCCCTGCGGTGTTGGCGCCCCCGTGCGGGTCTCAGCTCCTAGGCCAGCTACCGTGGTAGGGTGTCGTGGTATCATCACGGCATATGCCATAGGGTGGCTAACGAAGGTGGTTCCTAGGAGATCTCACGGCGGTATCCGGATGCGGGTATGGGGACGAGCGACACGGCGACGTACCCAGGTTCGAGGCCCTCCGATGGAGGTAACACCTCTACTCCTGCTAGAGTGTATATGATGATCACACAATACAGGTTTGCTCCTTGAGCTGTGTCCGGCTGCTCCTGGGAGGTTAAGGAAGACAAGTGTCTCTCTCACAGTGCAGCGCTAAGGGTGGAAGTGAGGTGAGAATGATCGATCCCCTGCACGAGAGGGGGTAGTGCGGCTTATATAGGCACCGACACTTTACATATAAGACCCTATAGTCTACTGGCCGGCTTGGCCGGCTCCGGCTTCCGCTCCTTCCCGAGGTAGTGACGTCAGGAGCCGTTGAGGCCTCATGGCCTGTCCCATCCGGCTGCCGAAGTCAGCGGTATGGAGAGGAGGTGTCCCTGTCGCCATCAGCCACTGTAGCCAGTACGGATTGACGTGGACCATGATGGCCTGTCCGGCGCATGGCACTATTGCTCCACAGTGCCCCGCGCTTTACGGAAGATGAAGTCAGCGTGGACTTTGGGAACCCGGATCACCAACCCGGTTCCTTCTAGTGCAAGACTCGCCAGCCTCGAGTCGGTCTGAGGTACAAACCCCCAGTCGGATATGGCTTGTAGAAGCCGGCCCAGCTACAGCATTGGCGGCCGTAGCCAAGCCGACTAGGACCTAGAGCCAGCCGGCTTCCGGACCAGCCGGCCACGGCGCCAGCCGGCTGCTCCTCAGCCGGCCTTTGCCGCGAGCCGGCCAGTGGCCAGCCGGCTGCTCCGCGTCCATTTCCCTACCCGGGGTCTTCCCCCCGACATTAGCCCCCGAAGCTGGCAAGGTCCTGCGTTTAGAAGGACCTAGGCAGGTTTTACTGGCTTCTTGAATATACTTGACGGCACTTGGAGGGGCCGACTGAGAATTTCCATTCAGCCGGCTGCGCCCTCATCCGGCTCGTTCCGGCCGGCTGCTCCTAGCCGGCCACTATTTGCACTTATGCAGCTCTTGCTTTCTCACAAGTTTTGGCGATGTCTCCGCCTTGCTGGGCAAATTTTGGGCCGAGTTGAACTTAATGTCCGGCTCCGGCTTGCGGCGCGCCGGAGTCTCCGCCGCCTCGGGTCCTGCACCCGACTTGACCGGTCTGACGTCAGGGCTCTGCCGCCGGTTCGTCTGGTCACATCACTGTCTCCTCCGGATCCGGTGCGGTCGTGGGGGACGTGGTGTGGCAGTTTCTGGTAACCGCAGCGAACGTGGGCGGAGTTATGGCGCAGAAAATCCGGGCGACGTGGCCACGTCCGCCACTTGGAGGCCAACCGTCCGCCCCGGGCGGCTATAAATGCCGCGCGGGGGGGATCGAGGCGGCACTCCCGCACTCCTTCTTCCTCGCGTCCTTGCTCCGCTCGTGCTCTTGCTCCGCTCTTCCTCGCGCTCGAGCTCCTCGCTGCCCCGGCGAACATCTCTCACTGGCGAACTCCGGCGAGCGCATCTCCGTCAAGCCGCCGCCGCCACTCCGTCGAGCCGGCGCCACGGGGCCCCGCGTTTCAACCGTGCGCCCTTCGCCGCCGCCGTCGCCGCCGCCCTCGCGAGGTTCCTCTTCCCCATTTCGCCTTTCGTGGTCCTCTTCTTCGTCTTCTTCGTCAATGGCCTCCGCCAGCGGATCTTGGAGGGGATCGTACATGAGGGATGATGACATCAAGCGCTTGGTGCGCCTCCGCCGGATCCCGTCAACGGTGGCCACGAGGGCGCCCGGCGCGGAGGTGGAGCCCAAGCCGGAGCCTGGCGAGCGCGTCGTCTTCGGCGCGCACCTCGACCGTGGGTTGGGCCTGCCGGCGTCCAACTTCTTCCGCCACTTCCTCGAATACTTCGGCTTGCAGCCGCACCACTTGCCGGCCAATGCTTGCGTCCTCCTCAGCTGCTACGTGGTATGCCGGCTTGTGGCCAGACATAGATTTCTGGAGCCGGCTCTTCTTCATCAAGGCGCAGACCACCGACGACCATCTGCGGACCTGCGGCGCCGCCTCGATCTACTCCCGGCCGGGTACGCCCTTCCCCAAGATTCCAACCGTTGACTCGGTGAAGAATTGGCAGATGTCATTCTTCTACGTGCGCAACGAGAACCCGCTCTTCGACCGGATCAACTTGCCGGAGTTCAATCCGGCTCCTCCAGTCGGCCGGATCAACTGGGGCTACAACGCCCGCACGACGGACCCGGACGCGGAGGTGAGCCAGCTCTGGGACTTCCTGGGGGCCGCCGTCGGGAACGGGCTGACCTCCGAGGACCTCCTCTGCACCATCGCCGAGCGCCGGGTGCTGCCGCTTCAGATGCGCACCCACAAGATCGGGCACATGTCCGGCCGGTTCGACCTGACCCGGACGTCCAAGGCGCCACTCACCAAGGCCCAGGTGGCCCGCCGGGTGAACAACATCACCAAGGCGAACATGCCTGAGGACTGGAACTACGGGCTGGCACCCCGCAACAGGGACCTGCCGCCCGAGCTGGTAAGCTTGTTGTTCTGGCCGACTTCCGGCTTGCGGCTGCGTGGCCGACTTCTTTCTCTTTCTGCCGACTTCCGGCTCGCTGTTTGCTTATGTCTTCTGTTTTTCTAGCTCTTCGACCGCCAGAACGTCGAGGATGGCGACCTGGCGACAAGGAGGTGGACGCCGGATCACGCTGATCCGGCTGACCAAGCCGGCGACCAGGCCGGCGACGACGACCAGCTGCAGGCGCCTGATCTAGGCGGCCAGGGGGAGCACAACCCGCCTCCTTCGCCAGAGCAGCAGGAGGACGACGAGCCGGCGACGTCCGCCACGGGGCCGATCCCTGCGGTGCCCCTACGCGCGAGGCCGCCTAGCACCACGGCGACTTCGGCGCTCAAGGGGAAGAAGCGGGTCGGCGACCCCCGCTCCACCGTCGCCTTGGAGGCTGATGTCTACGCCCCCCTCCTTTTCCTGTAGACAGTGTTGGGCCTCCAAGAGCAGAGGTTTGTAGAACAGCAGGAAGTTTTCCCTTAAGTGGATCACCCAAGGTTTATCGAACTCAGGGAGGAAGAGGTCAAAGATATCCCTCTCATGCAACCCTGCAACCACAAAGCAAGAAGTCTCTTGTGTCCCCAACACACCTAATAGGTGCACTAGTTCGGCGAAGAGATAGTGAAATACAGGTGGTATGAATATATATGAGCAGTAGCAACGGTGCCAGAAAATAGCTTGCTGGCGTGTAGTTGATGGTGGTAGTATTGCAGCAGTAGTAACGCAGTAAAACAGTAAACAAGCAGCGATAGCAGTATTTAGGAACAAGGCCTAGGGATTACACTTTCACTAGTGGACACTCTCAACATTGATCACATAACAGAATAGATAAATGCATACTCTACACTCTTGTTGGATGATGAACACATTGCGTAGGATTACACGAACCCTCAATGCCGGAGTTAACAAGCTCCACAATTCAATGTTCATATTTAAATAACCTTAGAGTGCATGAAAGATCAATTCGACTAAACCAAGTACTAACATAGCATGCACACTGTCACCTTCATGCCTATGTAGGAGGAATAGTACACATCAATACTATCATAGCAATAGTTAACTTCATATTCTACAAGAGATCATGATCATAGCATAAACCAAGAACTAACACGGATGCACACACTGTCACCATTACATCGTGCAGGAGGAATAAAACTACTTTAATAGCATTGCTAGAGTAGCACATAGATAAATTGTGATACAAAACACATTGCAATCATAAAGAGATATAAATAAGCACTTCACTATGCTCTTCATAACAGTGAATAAGTATTCTGTGAAATATAGCCTAAGAGACCCACACGGTGCACACACTGTCACCTTTACACACGTGGGACAAGGAGTCTCCGGAGATCACATAAGTAAAATTCACTTGACTAGCATAACGACATCTAGATTACAAGCATCATCATATGAATCTCAATCATGTAAGGCAGCTCATGAGATTATTGTATTGAAGTACATAGGAGAGAGATGAACCACATAGCTACCGGTACAGCCCCGAGCCTCGATGGAGAACTACTCCCTCCTCATGGGAGCAGCAGCGGTGATGAAGATGGCGGTGGAGATGGCAGCGGTGTCGATGGAGAAGCCTTCCGGGGGCACTTCCCCGTTCCGGCGGCGTGCCGGAACAGAGACTCCTGTCCCCCAGATCTTGGCCTCGCGATGGCGGCGGCTCTGGAAGGTTTCTGTGGGTTTCGTCGAACGTATCAGGGTTTTCGCGACGGAGGCTTTAAATAGGCGAAGATGCGGCGCAGGAGGGCTGAAGGGGCGACGACACTATAGGGCGGCGCGGCCAGGGCCTGGGCCGCGCCGGCCTATGGTCTGGGGGCCCAGTGCCCCCCCCCTCTGGTCCTTCTCGTGTGTTCTGGATGCTTCCGGTGAAAATAGGAACCTGGGCGTTGATTTCGTCCGATTCCGAGAATATTTCGTTACTAGGATTTCTGAAACCAAAAACAGCAGAAAACAACAACTGGCACTTCGGCATCTTGTTAATAGGTTAGTTCTAGAAAATGCACGAATATGACATAAAGTGTGCATAAAACATGTAGATAACATCAATAATGTGGCATGGAACATAAGAAATTATCGATACGTCGGAGACGTATCAGCATCCCCAAGCTTAGTTCTGCTCGTCCCGAGCAGGTAAAACGATAACAAAGATAATTTCTGGAGTGACATGCCATCATAACCTTGATCAAACTATTTGTAAAGCATATGTAATGAATGCAGCGATCAAAACAATGTATATGACATGAGTAAACAAGTGAATCATAAAGCAAAGACTTTTCATGAATAGCACTTCAAGACAAGCATCAATAAGTCTTGCATAAGAGTTAACTCATAAAGCAATAATTCAAAGTAAAGGCATTGAAGCAACACAAAGGAAGATTAAGTTTCAGCGGTTGCTTTCAACTCATAACATGTATATCTCATGGATATTGTCAACATAGAGTAATATAATAAGTGCAATAAGCAAATATGTAGGAATCAATGCACAGTTCACACAAGTGTTTGCTTCTTGAGGTGGAGAGAAATAGGTGAACTGACTCAACATTGAAAGTAAAAGAATGGTCCTCCATAGAGGAAAAGCATCGATTGCTATATTTGTGCTAGAGCTTTGATTTTGAAAACATGAAACAATTTTGTCAACGGTAGTAATAAAGCATATGTATCATGTAAATTATATCTTACAAGTTGCAAGCCTCATGCATAGTATACTAATAGTGCCCGCACCTTGTCCTAATTAGCTTGGACTACCGGATCATCACAATGCACATGTTTTAACCAAGTGTCACAAAGGGGTACCTCTATGCCGCCTGTACAAAGGTCTAAGGAGAAAGCTCGCATTTTGGATTTCTCGCTATTGATTATTCTCAACTTAGACATCCATACCGGGACAACATAGACAACAGATAATGGACTCCTCTTTTATGCATAAGCATGTAATCAACAATTAATAATTTTCTCATATGAGATTGAGGATGTATGTCCAAAACTGAAACTTCCACCATGGATCATGGCTTTAGTTAGCGGCCCAATGTTCTTCTCTAACAATATGCATGCTTAACCATAAGGTGGTAGATCGCTCTTACTTCAGACAAGACGAACATGCATAGCAACTCACATGAAATTCAACAAAGAGTAGTTGATGGCGTCCCCAGTGAACATGGTTATCGCACAACAAGCAACTTAATAAGAGATAAAGTGCATAATTACATATTCAATACCACAATAGTTTTTAAGCTATTTGTCCCATGAGCTATATATTGCAAAGGTGAATGATGGAATTTTAAAGGTAGCACTCAAGCAATTTACTTTGGAATGGCGGAAAATACCATGTAGTAGGTAGGTATGGTGGACACAAATGGCGTAGTGGTTGGCTCAAGTATTTGGATGCATGAGAAGTATTCCCTCTCGATACAAGGCTTAGGCTAGCAAGGTTATTTGAAACAAACACAAGGATGAACCGGTGCAGCAAAACTTACATAAAAGACATATTACAATCATTATAAGACTATACATCGTCTTCCTTGTTGTTCAAACACCTTACTAGAAATTATCTAGACCTTAGAGAGACCAATTATGCAAACCAAATTTTAGCAAGCTCTATGTATTCTTCACTAATGGGTGCAAAGTATATGATGCAAGAGCTTAAACATGAGCACAACAATTGCCAAGTATCACATTACCCAAGACATTATAGCAATTACTACATGTATGATTTTCCAATTCCAACCATATAACAATTTAACGAAGAAGAAACTTCGCCATGAAAATTAAAAGCTAAGAACACATGTGTTCATATGCAACAGCGGAGCGTGTCTCTCTCCCACACAAGCATGATGTAATCCAATTTATTCAAACACAAACAAAAATAAAAGCATACAGACGCTCCAAGTAAAGCACATAAGATGTGGACGAATAAAAATATAGTTTCAAGGGAGGAACCTGATAATGTTGTCGATGAAGAAGGGGATGCCTTGGGCATCCCCAAGCTTAGACGCTTGAGTCTTCTTGAAATATGCAGGGATGAACCACCGGGGCATCCCCAAGCTTAGAGCTTTCACTCTTCTTGATCATAGTATATCATCCTCCTCTCTTGACCCTTGAAAACTTCCTTCACACCAAACTTCTCATAAACTTCATTAGAGGGGTTAGTACATAATCAAAAACTCACATGTTCAGAGGTGACACAATCATTCTTAACACTTCTGGACATTGCCCAAGGCTACTGGAGTTTAATGGAACAAAGAAATCCATCCCACATAGCAAAAGAGGCAATGCGAAATAAAAGGCAGAATCTGTCAAAACAGAACAGTCTGTAAAGACGAATTTTTAATAAATACTTCCGTTGCTCAAATCAGAAAACTCAAAACTAATGAAAGTTGCGTACATATCTGAGGAACACGCACGTAAATTGGAATATTTTTCTGATTTTTCTACAGAGAAAACAGCCCAGATTCATGACAGATAGAAATCTATTTCTGCGCAGAAATCCAAATCTAGTATCAACCTTCGATTAGAGGCTTCACTTGGCACAACCAAACACAAAACTAAGATAAAGAGAGGTTGCTACAGTAGTAAACAACTTCCAAGACACAAAATAAAAAAAAGTACTGTAGCAAAATAACATATGGGTTATCTCCCAAGAAGTTCTTTTCTTTATAGCCATTAAGATGGGCTCAGCAGTTTTGATGATGCACTCGCAAGAAATAGTATTTGAAGCAAAAGAGAGCATCAAGAGGCAAATTCAAAACACATTTAAGTCTAACATGCTTCCTATGCAAAGGAATCTTGTAAATAAACAAGTTCATGAAGAGCAAAGTAACAAGCATAGGAAGATAAAACAAGTGTAGCTTCAAAAATTTCAGCACATAGAGAGGCATTTTAGTAACATGAAAATTTCTACAACCATATTTTCCTTTCTCATAATAACTTTCAGTAGCAACATGAGCAAACTCAACAATATAACCATCACATAAAGCATTCTTATCATGAGTCTCATGCATAAAATTATTACTCTCCACATAGGCATAATCAATTTTATTAGTTGTAGTGGGAGCAAATTCAACAAAGTAGCTATCATTATTATTCTCATCAAGTGTAGGAGGCATAGTATAATCACAAGAAAATTTACTCTCCATAGTAGGTTGTACCAAAAGACCACTATCATTATAATCATCATAAATAGGAGGCAAAGTATCATCAAAGAAAATTTTCTCCTCAATGCTTGGGGGACTAAAAAGATCATGAAAACCAGCTTCCCCAAGCTTAGAACTTTCTATATTATTATCAACAATGGTGTTCAAAGCGTTCATACTAATATTATTACCAGCATGCAAATAAGATTCCATAGGTTTTTTAATTTTCGCATCAAACAATCCATGTTTTAAATCAGGAAATAGAATAAGAAGATCATTCTTGTCCATTATGCCAAACTTGTGTAAACAAGAAATAAAAAGATGCAATTGCAGGATCTAAAGGAAATAGCTTTGAGTACTTACAACGGCGGAAAATAGCTTAGTAGCCGAGATCCGGAGTGTGAGTACCTTTTACCTTTCCTCCCCGGCAACGGCGCCAGAAAATAGCTTGATGTCTACGCCCCCCTCCTTTTCCTGTAGACAGTGTTGGGCCTCCAAGAGCAGAGGTTTGTAGAACAGCAGCAAGTTTTCCCTTAAGTGGATCACCCAAGGTTTATCGAACTCAGGGAGGAAGAGGTCAAAGATATCCCTCTCATGCAACCCTGCAACCACAAAGCAAGAAGTCTCTTGTGTCCCCAACACACCTAATAGGTGCACTAGTTCGGCGAAGAGATAGTGAAATACAGGTGGTATGAATATATATGAGCAAGAGTAACGGTGCCGAGAAAATAGCTTGCTGGCGTGTAGTTGATGGTGGTAGTATTGCAGCAGTAGTAACGATAAAACAGTAAAACAGCAGCGTTAGCTGTATTTAGGAACAAGGCCTAGGGATTACACTTTCACTAGTGGACACTCTCAACATTGATCACATAACAGAATAGATAAATGCATACTCTACACTCTTGTTGGATGATGAACACATTGCGTAGGATTACACGAACCCTCAATGCCGGAGTTAACAAGCTCCACAATTCAATGTTCATATTTAAATAACCTTAGAGTGCATGAAAGATCAATTCGACTAAACCAAGTACTAACATAGCATGCACACTGTCACCTTCATGCTTATGTAGGAGGAATAGTACACATCAATACTATCATAGCAATAGTTAACTTCATATTCTACAAGAGATCATGATCATAGCATAAACCAAGTACTAACACGGATGCACACACTGTCACCATTACATCGTGCAGGAGGAATAAAACTACTTTAATAACATTGCTAGAGTAGCACATAGATAAATTGTGATACAAAACACATTGCAATCATAAAGAGATATAAATAAGCACTTCACTATGCTCTTCATAACAGTGAATAATTATTCTGTGAAATATAGCCTAAGAGACCCACACGGTGCACACACTGTCACCTTTACACACGTGGGACAAGGAGTCTCCGGAGATCACATAAGTAAAATTCACTTGACTAGCATAACGACATCTAGATTACAAGCATCATCATATGAATCTCAATCATGTAAGGCAGCTCATGAGATTATTGTATTGAAGTACATAGGAGAGAGATGAACCACATAGCTACCGGTACAGCCCCGAGCCTCGATGGAGAACTACTCCCTCCTCATGGGAGCAGCAGCGGTGATGAAGATGGCGGTGGAGATGGCAGCGGTGTCGATGGAGAAGCTTTCCGGGGGCACTTCCCCGTTCCGGCGGCGTGCCGGAACAGAGACTCCTGTCCCCCAGATCTTGGCCTCGCGATGGCGGCGGCTCTGGAAGGTTTCTGTAGGTTTCGTCGAACGTATCAGGGTTTTCGCGACGGAGGCTTTAAATAGGCGAAGAGGCGGCGCAGGAGGGCTGAAGGGGCGACGACACTATAGGGCGGCGCGGCCAGGGCCTGGGCCACGCCGGCCTATGGTCTGGGGGCCCAGTGCCCCCCCTCTGGTCCTTCTCGTGTGTTCTGGATGCTTCCGGTGAAAATAGGAACCTGGGCGTTGATTTCGTCCGATTCCGTGAATATTTCGTTACTAGGATTTCTGAAACCAAAAACAGCAGAAAACAGCAACTGGCACTTCGGCATCTTGTTAATAGGTTAGTTCCAGAAAATGCACGAATATGACATAAAGTGTGCATAAAACATGTAGATAACATCAATAATGTGGCATGGAACATAAGAAATTATCGATACGTCGGAGACGTATCAGAGGCGAAGGCGAAGAAGCTCCGCCGGCAGCAGTCGAAGAAGGTTCCGGAGCAGGCCGGGTGAGTTCTCTCTTTCTCTTGTTTGATTCCTTTTCTTTCCTTACTCTTTATGCTTATCTCTTTCTTATTTGTTCGGCTAGGGCCCCCATCAAGTTTGCCCAGGGCGGCGGCTCCCGGCAGGTTCCGCGTGTCGTGTCGCCGCCTCCGCGACAAAGGAGGGAGCCGACGTTGCAGCCTTCGGCGCGCGCGCCTACGCCGCCGCCGCCTGCGGGTACTCCGCCTCCCGCAGGGGCGCCTTCCTTCGCTGTGCCATTGTCTTCAGCACCTGGCCGCGGCATGCGTGCCGAGCCGACGCGCCAGCCGATGCTGGACGACATGTTCCCGCGCCGCACTCGTCTTTTGGACCTAGCCGCTGGGGCCGGCAGGGGCATGCCGCCTGCGACCGGAGCCGGAGCCAGCAGGGCTGCGCCGCCTGCGACCGGAGCCGGAGCCGGGCCGAGCGTGGTGATGTTGGAGGAGAGCCCGGAGGGGGAGCCTCAGGCGCTGCAGATGGCTGCACCGACTGGGCCAACTGCTTCGCCCGGAGCGCCTCCACCGCCGGAGCCGACAAGGGAGGAGCCGGCCAGACGGGAGCCGGCGCGCATGGAGGACGCCGACTCGCGCGCGCTGGTGAGGACGGAGGCCCCGTCGGCGCCGTTGGGGAGCCTGCATGTGGCCAAGGGCGCCCGGCTGCTGCACGTGCCGTCCGCCTCTGACTCCAGCCTTGGCTCGGCTGGCACTATGGAGCAGGCGTGGCTCAGCGCGGACTCCTACGAGGTGACCAGCCGGGAGGGGAACCTAGGCCAGGCGCCGGTGAAGATGTTCTTCTCCGGCTTTCAGGCCAACCTCAAGGCCAGGGCTGCTGAGACCGCGGCCAACCTCGCCAAGGTGGAGGAAGCAAGCAAGGTAAGAACTTCATTTGTTTTTCAATCTGGTTATTATCCTGGTAGCCCTCCGGGGCGTGGGCCGGCTGCTTGGAGCCGGTCCGGGTTTCGTCTAGTTGACTGATTTTCTTTTTGCTTAGGCTGTGACGGAGCGGCGCACCAACTTGTACAACCGCGCCGTGACCCACTATCACAAGGCCAAGCTTGACCGGGCCGACTTGGATCGCGAGCTGGAGGCCGTCAAGGATAAGATCTTTCTCCTTCCGACTTGATGTCTTCTTTCTTTAGTCTTGGTTGGCTGACGCTTCTTTCTGGCTGCCTTGCAGCTGAAGCCGCCAAGGTCCCGCGGCTGGAGGCGGATCTTCGGGTTGCTCGCGCTCAGTGCGCCGAGAGCGAGGAGGCGGGCCGATCTGCTGCCGCCAAGCTCAAGGTGGCTGAGCTGGAGCTAGCGCGGTTGCGCCGGCTTGAGGAGAACCACCTCAAGGAACTTGCCCTCCTCAGGATAGCTGAGAAGGAGAAGGTGGAGGACCTGAGCAAGCGGCTGACTGAGGTCGAGAAGCAGCGGCTTTCGCTTCAGGAGGAGGTGACCGCCAAGTCGGCAGAGCTGTCGGCCACCGCCAAGCGCTGGGTGGAGGAGATTGGCGCGCTCGACCGCGGCTTGTCGGGTGAGTGCATGTTCTCTTTCTTCCTTTCCCTTTGCCGGCTTTCGGCTGTCGGCTGCCGGCTTAGGTTGGTAGCCGGCGGCAGAAACTCTGATTTTTCTGCTATCTCCATCTTCGGGCTGGGGGCAGTCGGTTCTTGCCGGCTGCCGCCAGGCTTTTCCCTTTGTCCTTCGGAATTTCCATCTTCGAACTGGGGGCAGTCGGCTCTTGCCGGCTGCCGCCAGGCCTACTTTAGGACTTCGAAAATTCGCATTTTTCAGCTTATTTCGGCTTTGACGATTTCTGACGTGCTTCTTCTTGCAGCGGCCTTCCCGGAAGCGCAGGAAGCGGCATTAGCAGCCGTTGGCGTTGCGCGCGAGGCTAGGAGGCGGGCGACTGGCGAGGGCAGCTCGGAGTACTTCACCATGGAGGATTACATGGCATCCATGGCCGCCCGCGTCGAGCCCATCACCAAGCTTGGCTGGGAGCTCCGGAAGGCGGCTGAGGAGCTGGTCCAGATGCTGTGGCCCGCGGAGGCGGTGCCGCAAGATCTCTCCAACCTCATCTCCTGGCTGGAGCGGGCGCCAGATCGCTTCCTCGACTGGAAGGAGTCTGCCACGCGCGCTGGAGCCGACATGGCGTTGTCCTTTGTCCTCTCCTGGTACAACGAGGTGGACCTTGGGCAGCTCGAGTACCGGCGAGCCGGCGTGGAGGACAAGCTCCCAGCCGAATACAAGACTGCCCGGCTTGCCCGAGCCAGCGCCATCGCCGACTTCGTCGACAAGGGCCTCTTCGTTGCGGACCCGAACCCGCCGTCTGACGACGAGGATGAGGAGATGGAAGATGAGGAGGCGGAAGATGCGCCTGGGGACGACCCGGCAGCCGGCTCCGCTGATGCTCCTCCGGCTGGTCCTCCTCCAGCCGGTGCTTAATTTACCTGTCTCTTAGTTGTTGCTTTTGCCAAGACAATTTGTTAAATCCCCGGGATGCCGGGTGCATATGTATGAATATTATCGTCCTTTTATTATGTCACACTTTAATGTGTTTGTTAATCATTTGTGTGCCGACTTGCTTTCCTTCGACTTGTTCGCTTTTTCCTATCCGCCCCACTCTTTGGCTTTGCTGTTGCCGGTCGTACGTCCGACTTGCGATCCGTCGCCGGATCAAGAGCGGGCCACTGGGTGAGGCCGACAGTATTTCAGTCGAACGAGCCGAGTTCGGCAATCCGGCACTTTTATGAAAAGTTGCAAGTCAACTCGCTTTTACTCTTTCCCTTAGTCGTCTTTCGCATGCCGGCTCCCTAGGCCTTACTCCCGCCAGCCGGACAGCCGGGTTGCGGTCTGTAGCTGGATCGGAAGCCGGCTGTCGGAAACCGGATCACGTTACTGAGCCGGCCGCATGAGAGGGTTTAAGCCAATTGGCGGAACAAAGTAGAGTACGCAAAAAACTTGTCGGAAACGGCGCTCTTGGCGCATGCTTCTTCATAGCTTACAAAAGGGATACAAGGGATACATACATTCCTGTTCTCAAGTGTAAAATGGGCGGAGCAAGTTGACATTCTAGGGACGTTTAGTCTCCTCGTCAGCCTTGTCCGGCCTGTTTTCTCTAGCCTCTTGGGCATCTATGAGATAGTAGGAATCATTGCCTACTGCCTTGCTCACGATGAAGGGACCCTCCCATGGGGATGATAGTTTATGCTGTCCGGCTGTCCGCTGGACCAGCCGGAGCACTAGGTCTCCTTCTCGGAATGCTAAGGGCTGGACCTTCCGGCTGTGATAGCGTCGGAGGCTCTGCTGGTAGATAGTAGATCTGGACGCAGCCAGCAGCCGGGCTTCTTCGACCAAGTCGACTCCATCTTCGCGAGCTTCTTTGGCTTCGGCTTCTGTGTAGAGCTTGATCCTTGGCGCGTCGTGCTCGATATCAGTCGGCAGGATGGCTTCGGCCCCGTATACGAGGAAGAATGGTGTGAAGCCGACTGTGCGGTTTGTCGTTGTGCGCAGGCTCCACAGCACATTGGGCAGCTCTTCAATCCAGCAGCCGGCTGCTCGCTCGAGCGGCTCCACCAGCCGGGGCCGGATGCCGGCTAGGACCAAGCCGTTAGCCTTCTCCACTTGTCCGTTAGACTCTGGGTGCGCCACAGAGGCTAGGGCCATCCGGATCCCCATTTCCCCGCAGTAGCGAGAGAAGATGCCTTGGGAGAAGTTGCTGCCGTTGTCGGTGATGATGCTGTGGGGGTAGCCGAACCTCACGATGATTTCCTTGAGGAATGTGACGGCTGTGGAGCCGTCCAGCTTCTTGATTGGCTTGGCTTCGATCCACTTAGTGAATTTGTCAATCATCACTAAGAGATGTGTCATGCCGCCTCGCGCTGTTCTGAACGGGCCCACCATATCCAAGCCCCATACGGCAAACGGCCATGTGATGGGGATGGTTTTCAAGGCGGAAGCCGGCTGGTGTCTCTTCTTTGCGAAGCGCTGACAGCCGTTGCACTTCTTCACCAGCTCTTCTGCGTCTCTGAGCGCAGTCGGCCAGTAAAAACCGTGCCGGAAAGCTTTGGCCACTATGGCTCTGGATGAGACGTGATGTCCGCACTCTCCTTGATGGATTTCCCGTAGGAGTTCAATCCCTTTAGCCGGCTCGACGCACCGCTGGAACACCCCACTTACGCTGCGTTTGTACAGCTGGTGGTTGATGATTGTATAGGCCTTGGCCCTTCTCTCAATCTGCCTGGCCTGGACTCTATCATCAGGCAGCACACCGTCGGTGAGGTAGGAGAGGAATTCTTGTGCCCATGAAGGTACGCATCTTATCTCAAATACGCTAACCAACAAGGCCTCCTGCGTGGGAGCTTCCGGATTCGACTGCATAGTCGCCGGGTTCGGCTTGCTAGCCGGCGGGTTCGGCTTGCTAGCCCCCGAGTTTGGCGATGAAGCCCCCGGGTTGGACTGAGAAGTCCCCGGGTTTGGCATGGAAGCCGGCGGGTTCGGCTTGTTAGCCCCCGACTTGGGCGATGAAGCCCCCAGGTTCGGCTGAGCAGCCCCCGGGTCAGCCGGGACGAATATTGAATCCGAGTCCGGTGACGGTGTGATGGACGGCTTCTTGAGAACCGCCAAGGCGACACCCGGCGGAATGGCTTGCCGGGTTGAGCCAATCTTGGACAAGGCGTCAGCCGCCTCGTTGTTTGCTCGTGGTACATGGTGGAGTTCGCAGCCGTCGAAGAAGCCGGATAGCTGCTGGACGTGGAAGCGGTACGAGGCCATGTTGGCGTCCTTCGCGTCCCAGTCGCCCGATGCTTGCTGTATAACCAAGTCGGAGTCGCCGAAGCAGAGTATGCGACGCACGCCAATCTCCTTGGGCAGCTTCAGCCCATGAATGAGCGCTTCATACTCCGCCACATTGTTGGATGCGGCGAAGTGGATCTGCAGGACGTAGTCCAGCCGGTCTCCCTTGGGAGAGGTGATGACGATGCCGGCTCCCAAGCCGTTGCGCATCTTCGAGCCGTCAAAGTGCATCTTCCAATGCGTGGAATCCGGCACAGGCGGCAGGTACTGCATCTCGGCCCAGTCGACGAAGAAGTCCGCGAGGATCTGCGACTTGATGGCTGTGCGCGGCTCGTAGAGGATGGTGTGGGCGGCTAGCTCCAGAGCCCACTTGGCAACCCGGCCGTTGGCGTCTTTGCTGCCAATGATTTCCGCCAAGGGCGCTGTGGCAACCACCTTGATGGGGTGCTCTTGGAAGTAATGCTTGAGCTTCATGGCCGCCATGTATACGCCGTAGGTGACCTTCTGGTAGTGGGGGTAGTTTTGCTTCGACTGGAAGAGCACTTCGCTGAGGTAGTAGACTGGGCGCTGAACCAGCTGCTCCCTGCCGGCTTCTTTGCGCTCCACCACCAGGACAACGCTAACCACTCGGTTGGTGGCTGCGATGTACAACAGCATCGGCTCCATTGAAGCCGGCGTTGCGAGGATTGGCGCGGTTGAGAGCACGCGCTTCAAGTCACGGAAGGCTTCATCCGCCTGCGGTGACCAGACGAACTTGTCCGCCTTCTTCATCAATTGGTACAGGGGCAGTGCCTTCTCCCCCAGCCGGCTGACGAAGCGGCTCAAGGAGGCCAGGCAGCCAGCGAACTTTTGGACGTCCTTGAGGCACTGCGGCAGTTCCATCTTCTCCAGGGCACTGATCTTCTCCGGGTTGGCTTCGATTCCTCGCTGAGAGACGAGGTAGCCAAGGAGCTGGCCAGACGGCACGCCGAATGTGCACTTGGCCGGGTTGAGCTTCATCCGGAATCTTCGCAGATTGGTGAAGGTTTCTCTCAGGTCATCAAAGAGGGTAGTCGTCTCCTTGGTCTTTACAACGACATCATCCACATATGCGTGAACGTTTCTGCCGATTTGATCCTGCAAGCATTTTTGCATGCACCTTTGGTAGGTGGCGCCTGCGTTTTTCAAGCCGAACGGCATAGTCGTGTAGCAATAAGCCCCATACGGGGTAATGAACGAAGTCTTTATTTGATCATCCGGATTCAAAGGAATCTGGTGGTAGCCTGAATAGGCATCTAGAAAAGACAACAGTTCACAGCCGGCAGTCGAGTCTATGACTTGATCTATGCGCGGCAGGGGGAAGGGGTCCTTCGGGCACGCCTTATTCAGGCTGGTGTAGTCAATACACATGCGCCAGGAGCCGTTCTTCTTCAAAACCAGGACCGGGTTCGCCAACCAGTCCGGGTGCAGCACTTCCATGATGAAGCCGGCTGCCAGCAGCCGGGCGATTTCTTCACCGATGGCCTTCCTTCTTTCTTCGGCGAAGCGCCTGAGAGGCTGCTTCACCGGCTTGGCTTCAGGCCGGACGTGGAGGTGGTGCTCAGCCAACTCCCTCGGCACACCCGGCATGTCTCTTGGAGTCCATGCGAAGATGTCCCGATTCTCACGGAGGAAGCTGGTGAGCTCGCTTTCCTATTTCCTGCTCAAGCCGGCACCGATGGTGACGTACTTGTCCGGCTGCACCGGGTCCAGCAGGATCTTCTTGGTGTTGTCGGCCGGCTGGAAGTGAGTCGTCCCAGCCGGGTTGCCTGCAGCCGGCATGTCTGTCTGCGCGGCCTTGGCGAGGGCGACGGCGTCGTGGATGCGCTGCTTCTCGGTGGCGATGACCAGCGTCTGGGCCATCTTGGAGCTCTGCGTGGCGCAATCCATGGAGCGGCGATAGTCGCCGGTTATGGTGATGACCCCCTTGGGGCCGGGCAGCTTCATCTTCAGGTACCCGTAGTGGGGCACCGCCATGAACTTGGTCAGGGCCGGCCTGCCCAGGAGCGCGTGGTAGGGACTCACGAGGTCCACCACCTTGAACTCGATCTTCTCGGTGCGGAAGTGATCCGGCTTCCCGAACATCACCTCCAGCGTGATCCGGCCAATCGGCTGGCAGCAATGGCCCGGCACGATGCCATGGAAGACGGTGGGGGTGGGACGCAGCTCGGCTTCTTGGATGCCTAGCTTGCGGGCGGTGTCGCGGTAGAGGATGTTGATGCTGCTGCCGCCGTCGATGAGGACGCGCGAAAAACGCACGCTGCGCCGAGTCGTGCCAATGGTGGGGTCGAGGACCATGGCGTAGCTGCCCGGCTTCGGCAGGACAGCCGGTGTGTCGCGGCGATCAAAAGTGATGGCCTGCTCTGACCAGTTTAGGTACTGGGGGACCGGCGGTATGACCGCGTTGACCTCGAGGGAACGGCTCTGCTGGCTCGTCTTGTCCTCGGGCTCGGAGGTGAAGATGATGTAGGTAGCATCTTCGGCCAGATATCGGCCATGGTGCACTTGGTTAGCCTCGTGGTGCTCGAGGTTGGCGTTCTCCGCGCCGGCTGCGCCAGCCGGCCCGCCGGCTGGAGGGGGCGGGGGTGGAGGCGGGAGAGGTTCACCGCTTGTCAGCCGCTTCATGAAGTGGCAGTCGCGGGTGGTGTGGTTGGAGGGATTCTTGCCGCTGTGGTACTTGCACGGCGAGTCGAGCATCTGCTCGAAGGTGTACTTCGGCTTCCACTGCCGATCTTGCTTCTGGCGGCGGCTGCCGCCTGCCGCATTGTCTGCCACGGCGGCTACGTGGGCGGAGCCGTACTGGCGGTCCGGCTGGTCGCTGTGACGCTTGCCGCGGTAGTTGTCCCGCCGGCTGCCATGAGAGGCGCCGTCTGCCGGCTTGTGCTCAGCCGACTTGTGGTGGTCCCGCCTGGAGGGGGCCGACGCTGGTTCAGCCGTCGCCTTGCCGGCTTCTTCAGCCAGCGCGTATTTGTCGGCAATGGCCATGAGGGCGGCCATGGACTTGGGCTCGCTGCGGCGCAGCTTGTGCCACAGCATGGTGTAGGGCCGGCAGCCACCCATGAAGAAGCTGATGGCCTGGATCTCGTGCACGCCCTCGCAGGAGTTGCGCATCTCGCACCAGCGCGTCAGGTACGCGCGATCCGTCTCGTCCGGGCCCTGCTTGCACATCTCAAGCTGCTGGGGGCGACCCGGCCGGCGATAGGTGCCGGTGAAGTTGCTGATGAAGGCCTCCTCGAAATCAAGCCAGCCGTTGATGCTGCCTGCTGGCAGGTTGTTGAGCCAGGTGCGGGCAGAGCCGACCAGCATCAGGGGGGAGTAGCGCACCGCCCAGCGCTTGTTGCCTCTGGAGATGCCGACTGCGGTGGAGTAGTCCTGCAGCCAGTCCTCCGGCTTGGCGGTGCCGTCGTACTTGGGCGTGTCGCGGGGGAGCTGGAAGCCGTCGAGCATGGGCTCGTTGGCGATGCGGGGCCCAAAGCACTTGGGGCAAGCCGGCGCCTCCTCTTCCGCGATGCGGCATTCGACCAGCCGATCGAGGCGGTCTCTGGCGTCGACGGGCTCGATGCGGGGGCCCAGCCGGGAACGTGCCGGCTGCCGGGTGCCGGTTCGCTTTGGAGCCGGCCTATGCTGGCGCCTTGGCGCCGCCAGCTCGCAGTCATGCTCCTCGTTCCGGTTTGGTGGGGGCCGGCTACGGCCGCTGTGGCCGCCGTCCAGCCGGCTTGTCCGGCTTGAACCTGCGCGGGTGTCGCGGGAGTCTCTGTGCCGGCTTGGTGCGGGCGAGGCGGACTCGGCCGTGTCTCTGTGGGGGTCCTTGCTGGTGCCTGCAGCAGCGCGGACGGGAGGAGCTTTCGAAGCACCATACCTGGGGTCCTTGGTCTGCTCAGCTGCAGCCCGGCACAGGTCAGCTACGCGCTGCGTCTGGCGGCGCAGCTCTTCTCCTTCGAGGAGGGCTAGCTCCTTCGAAGCGGCTTCGGCTGCGAGGATGTTCTTGTCGGGGGTGTTGTAGACGGGCAGCTCCGCGGACGGAGCCGGTGCTTCCGCGCCGTCGCGCTCGATCTCGGCGCCTAGGCCGCCTCCGCGCTTGCGGATCATGCCGGCTCGGCTGGGGTTGTTGCCGCCTGGCGTGAAGCCATGGGCGTGCTCGAACTCGCGCTGGGTGATGGCCAGCTAGCGCTTGGCTACAGCCAGCTCTTCGGCCTGCTGGAGGAGGAGCTGGCGGTGTGCTTCCAAGTCCGCCTCGACGGTGGCGGCGTCGCCGCCTGCAGTGAGCGGAGAGCTCAACTTCGTCCGGACTTCGTCCAGCCGGGATGGAGGTGGTGGCGCCTTTGGGCCCGAGCCGGAGGCGTTGGGGTCGACGTTGCGCTCCAGGTTGGGCCCGCGGGTGCGCGGGTTCTTGGTGGGGAGCTCCTCGCCAGCCATCATGACTTGCACGACGGCGGGGCTGGCGGGAGCGCTGCTGCCGGCTCGCGGAGGAGGGCTTGCGCAGCGCAGCACCTGCCGCGGGTAGAGCGGTGGTGCGACGGTGGCGACGTAGACGTCGTGGCCACCGAAGGAGATGACGCTGCCGCCGGCTGGGAAGGGCCGGTCGGCGAAGCAGCCAGCGTTGTCGCCGACGCAGTCGAGGGAGCCGAATCTCTAGATCAAGCCTGAAGCGACTCGTTCGCCGGTGGTGATGGTGAGGCCCGTCCGGATGAAGACACCGGCCGAGGATGCTGAAGGCCCCACGGTGGGCGCCAAATGTCGTGGTATCGTCACGGCATATGCCATAGGGTGGCTAACGAAGGTGGTTCCTAGGAGATCTCACGGCGGTATCCGGATGCGGGTATGGGGACGAGCGACACGGCGACGTACCCAGGTTCGAGGCCCTCCGATGGAGGTAACACCTCTACTCCTGCTAGAGTGTATATGATGATCACACAATACAGGGTTGCTCCTTGAGCTGTGTCCGGCTGCTCCTGGGAGGTTAAGGAAGACAAGTGTCTCTCTCACAGGGCAACGCTAAGGGTGGAAGTGAGGTGAGAATGATCGATCCCCTGCACGAGAGGGGGTAGTGCGGCTTATATAGGCACCAACACTTTACATATAAGACCCTATAGTCTACTGGCCGGCTTGGCCGGCTCCGGCTTCCGCTCCTTCCCGAGGTAGTGACGTCAGGAGCCGTTGAGGCCTCATGGCCTGTCCCATCCGGCTGCCGAAGTCAGCGGTATGGAGAGGAGGTGTCCCTGTCGCCATCAGCCACTGTAGCCAGTACGGATTGACGTGGACCATGATGGCCTGTCCGGCGCGTGGCACTATTGCTCCACAGTGCCCCGCGCTTTACGGAAGATGAAGTCAGCGTGGACTTTGGGAACCCGGATCACCAACCCGGTTCCTTCTAGTGCAAGACTCGCCAGCCTCGAGTCGGTCTGAGGTACAAACCCCCAGTCGGATATGGCTTGTAGAAGCCGGCCCAGCTACAGCATTGGCGGCCGTAGCCAAGCCGACTAGGACCTAGAGCCAGCCGGCTTCCGGACCAGCCGGCCACGGCGCCAGCCGGCTGCTCCTCAGCCGGCCTTTGCCGCGAGCCGGCCAGTGGCCAGCCGGCTGCTCCGCGTCCATTGCCCTACCCGGGGTCTTCCCCCCCCCCCCGACATAGGGCCATGAGATCGAGTCCCAGTCACGGGCGTGCCCTTTGCAGTGGCACCGCCCCCCACCGCGGTGTTCCTCCCTGGTGCCATGGTCGACGTAGAGGCGACCAAAGAGGATCTCGACGGTGAACCCAGTGCTATTCACGAACGCTGATGATGACGATGAAGATTGTTGATGTCGAAACATGAGCGCCCCCCTACCTGGCGCGCCAGATGTCGTGTCTCACCTATCCGGACATCGGGGATGATCACACCCCCATTTCTTGTTGGTTAGTGGGCACGAAGGCGTTTTGGCCTCAACACAGCCTTAGGTTCAATCCCAGGTGGAGCAGAGCAAGATCATACACAAAGCACACACGATCATTTTTTACCCAGGTTCAGGCCGCCCTTCGGCTAACAGCCCTATGTCCTACTTTGGTGCATTACCTTGTGGATAAGAAGTACAATGATGATGAACTCTCGGCCGGGAGGACGCTTTGATCAGCTCTACACCTCCCGGACTTCCTCAAACTTTTTTCACTCTATTCCACTCTCGATCATGGCCTTGATGTTGCCAAGAACACATCTCTGGATCTCTCTCTCTATCTCTCAACGAAGCGCTCTTCCTTCTATCTAGAGTGTAAAACCTCCTTTCAACTCCAACCCTCACAATGTACGAACCTCGCAATGTCCGAACCCCTTTGCAATGTTTGAATATCTGGCTTATATATCTCCAGGGATGGTCACAATGGCTCGCCGGGGCACCGCCTGATACGTCCAATTTGCATCATTATTTTGTATTATAATCTACTGTTAATTATTGATATATTTCATATTTAGACATGATACTTATGTTATTTTATCTATTTTTGCATGTTTGATGATTTTCACTGGATTTGGTGCCGGAGCTAGAATTCTACTGGAAAAGTGGTCATCAGGGTACAATACTTCGGAAGATCAGAAAATTCCAGAAACTTTCACGAAGATCTTATTTTCCCGGATGACGGAGATAGCCAGAAGGAGGACCTGAGGGGGCCACCATTGGGCAATACAATGCACAGGTGCGGGCCCTACCCTAGTCGCGCCTGGGGCATGTATGGCCGCCCTGGCCCACATCTGATGCCACCCTTTCGCGTATATCATCCCCACGAAAACCTAAGATCGGGGGCAGCTCACAGAAATATTCCGCCGCCGCTACAAGGCGGAAAACACCAGAGAGAGAAAAGCTCTCCGGCAGATAGGAATCTGCCGGGGGAAATTCCCTCCCGGAGGGGGAAATCATCGCCACCGCCACCGCCATCGAGCTAGACTTCATCGTGATCATCATCCTCATCATCTCCACCATCAACACCATCATCACCACCGTCTCCACCTCGTCCCGCTATAACTATTTGGGTTGTACCTCGCATATTTCGAAGGGGAAACTCTCCCGGTATTGATTACTTGTTGTATTTGATGCTATTGAGTGAAACCATCGGATTAATGTTTATGTCCAGATTGTTATTCATCATTATATACCCACTGATCATGTTCCATATGTTGTCCCGTGAGTAATTCGTTTAGTTCTTGAGGACATGGGAGAAGTCTTGTGTTAGTAGTGGAGCTATGTGAGTAATATGTATTGATATGATATTTAAGTTGTGGTGTTATTATTCTAGTGGTATCATGTGAACGTCGACTACATGATACTTCACCTTTATGGACCTAGGGGAATGCATCGTGTAGTTGGCTACTAATTGCGGGGTTGCCGGAGCGACAGAAACCTAAACCCCTGTTAGGAAACCATTGCGTGAGGGAGCGTAGGATCTCAGAGTTTAAGGTTGTGGTTAGATTTTATCTTAATTACCTTCTTGTAGTTGCGAATGCTTGCAAGGGGTTTAATCACAAGTATGTATTATCCTAGTAAGGGTAGTGCATTAGCATAGGTTCTGTTGGAGATATGCCCAAGAGGCAATAATAAATTAGTTATTATTATATCTTAGTGTTCATGATAAATGTTTACATCCCATGCTATAATTGTATTAACCGAAACATTGATACATGTGTGTTATGTAAACAACAAGGAGTCCCTAGTAAGCCTCTTGTATAATTAGCTTGTTGATTAATAGATGATCATGGTTTCCTGATCATGAACATATGATGTTATTAATAACAAGATCATATCATTAGGTGAATGATGTGATGGACACACCCATAGTAAGCGTAGCATAAGATCAAGTCATTAAGTTCAACTTGCTATAAGCTTTCGATACATAGTTAGCTAGTCCTTCGACCATGAGATCATGTAAATCACTTACAACAGAAGGGTACTTTGATTACATCAAACACCATTGCGTAAATGGGTGGTTATAAAGATGGGATTAAGTATTTGGAAAGTATGAGTTGAGGCATATGGATTAAGAGTGGGATTTGTCCATCCCGATGATGGATAGATATACTCTGGGCCCTCTCGGTGGAATGACATCAAATTAGCTTTCAAGCATGTGAATGGTTCACAAGGGATATCATATCACGGTACGAGTTAAGAGTACTTGTCGGTAACGAGGTTGAACTAGGTATGGAGATACCGATGATCGAACCTCACACAAGTAAAGTATTGCGTGACAAAGGGAATCAGTATCGTATGTAAATGGTTCTTTCGATCATGAAGTCATCGTTGAATATGTGGGAGCTATTATGGATCTCCAGGTCCCACTATTAGTTATTGATCGGAGAGGAGTCTCGATCATGTCCACATAGTTCTCGAACCGTAGGGTGACACACTTAAGGTTTGATGTCGTTTTAAGTAGATATTGAAGGAGATATGCCCTAGAGGCAATAATAAAGTGGTTATTATTTATATCTTTATGTTTATGATTAATGTTTATATATCATGCTATAATTGTATTAACCGAAACATTAGTACATGTGTGATATGTAGACAAACAAAGAAGTCCCTAGTATGCCTCTTAACTAGCTTGTTGATTAATGGATGATTAGTTTCATAATCATGAACATTGGATGTTATTAATAACAAGGTTATATCATTATATGAATGATGTAATGGACACACCCAATTAAGCGTAGCATAAGATCTCGTCATTAAGTTATTTGCTATAAGCTTTCGATACATAGTTACCTAGTCCTTATGACCATGAGATCATATAAATCACTTATACCGGAAAGGTACTTTGATTACACCAAACACCACTGCGTAAATGGGTGGCTATAAAGGTGGGATTAAGTATCCGGAAAGTATGAGTTGAGGCATATGGATCAACAGTGGGATTTGTCCATCCCGATGACGGATAGATATACTCTGGGCCCTCTCGGTGGAATGTCGTCTAATGTCTTGCAAGCATATGAATGAGTTCATAAGAGACCACATACCACGGTACGAGTAAAGAGTACTTGTCAGGAGACGAGGTTGAACAAGGTATAGAGTGATACCGAAGATCAAACCTCGGACAAGTAAAATATCGCGAGACAAAGGGAATTGGTATTATATGTAAATGGTTCATTCGATCACTAAAGTCATCGTTGAATATGTGGGAGCCACTATGGATCTCCAGATCCCGCTATTGGTTATTGGTCGGAGTGAGTACTCAACCATGTCCGCATAGTTCACGAACCGTAGGGTGACACACTTAAAGTTGGATGTTGAAATGGTAGTACTTGAATATGGAATGGAGTTCGAATATTTGTTCGGAGTCCCGGATGAGATCCCGGACATCACGAGGAGTTCCGGAATAGTCCAGAGAATAAGATTCATATATAGGATGTCATTTTATGTGAAATAAAACGTCGCGGAAGGTTCTATGGAAGGTTCTAGAAGGTTCTAGAAAAGTCCGGAAGAAACCACCAAGGAAGGTGGAGTCCACATGGGACTCCACCTCCATGGCCGGCCAGCCCTAGATGGGGAGGAGTCCCAAGTGGACTCCTCCATAGGGGGCCGGCCACCCCCCACATGGGAGGTGGAAATCCCACCTTTTGGTGGGAGTCCTAGTTGGGCTAGGTTTCCCCTCTTATGGAAGGTTTTTGGTTCGGGTCTTATTCGAAGACTTGGACACCAACACTTGGGGATCCACCTATATAATGAGGGGCCAAGGGAGGGGGCCGGCCACCCCAAGACCACAAGCCGGCCACCCCCTCCCAAACCCTAGCCGCCCCCTTCTCCTCCATATCTCTCGCGTAGCTTAGCGAAGCTCCGCCGGACTTCTTCACCGCCACCGACACCACGCCGTCGTGCTGTCGGATTCAAGAGGAGCTACTACTTCCGCTGCCCGCTGGAACGGGGAGGTGGACGTCGTCTTCATCAACAACCGAACGTGTGACCGAGTACGGAGGTGCTGCCCGTTCGTGGCGCCGGAACCGATCGTGATCAAGATCTTCTACGCGCTTTTGCAAGCGGCAAGTGAACGTCTACCGCAGCAACAAGAGCCTCCTCTTGTAGACTTTGGAATCTCTTCAAGGGTGATACTCGATACCCCCTCGTTGCTACCGTCTTCTAGATTGCATCTTGGCTTGGATTACGTGTTCGCGGTAGGAAAATTTTTGTTTTCTATGCAACGTTATCCTACAGTGGTATCAGAGCCGTGTCTATGCATAGATGGTTGCATGAGTAGAACACAATGGTTTTGTGGGCATTGATGCTCTTGTTATCTTTAGTTTGAGTACTTTGCATCTTTGTGGCATAGTGGGATGAAGCGGCTCGGACTAACTTTACATGACCGCGTTCATGAGACTTGTTCCTCGTTCGACATGCAACTTGTATTGCATAAGAGGCTTTGCGGGTGTCTGTCTCTCCTACTATAGTGAAGATTCAATTTACTCTTCTATTGACAACACTAGTATCACCGTTGTGGTTCATGTTCGTAGGTAGATTAGATCTCTCTCGAAAACCCTAAACCACGTAAAATATGCAAACCAAATTAGAGACGTCTAACTTGTTTTTGCAGGGTTTGGTGATGTGATATGGCCATAATGTGATGATGAATATGTATGAGATGATCATTATTGTATTGTGGCAACCGGCAGGAGCCTTATGGTTGTCTTTAAATTTCATGTTGAGTAGTATTTCAAAGTAGTTGTAATAGTTGCTACATGAGGTGAACAATCATGAAGACGGCGCCATGGACCTTGACGCTACGCCGACGATGATGGAGATCATGCCCGTTGATGATGGAGATCATGTCCATGCTTTAGAGATGAAGATCGAAGGCGCAAAGACAAAAGGGCCATATCATATCACATATGAATTGCATGTGATGTTAATCCTTTATGCATCTTATTTTGCTTAGATCGCGACGGTAGCATTATAAGATGATCCCTCACATTAATATCAAGATAATAAAGTGTTCTCCCCTCGTATGCACCGTTGTAACAGTTCGTCGTTTCGAAGCATCTCGTGATGATCGGATGTGATAGATTCAACGATTCACATACAACGGGTGTAAGCCATGTTGCACACGCGGAATACATGGGTTTGCTTGACGAGCCTAGCATGTACAGACATGGCCTCGGGACAACGGAAACCGAAAGGTTGAACACGAGTCATATGGATGATATGATCAACATGTTGATGTTCACCATTGAAGCTACATCATCTCACGTGATGATCGGTTTTGGTGTAGTGGATTTGAATCGTGTACCACTTAACAACTATGAGGGATGTTGTATTAAGTGGGAGTTCATTAGTAATTAGATTAAAACATGAACTAATTATCTTAAACATAGTCTGAGTAGTATTTTGAATTAATTTTGTAGTATTGGCATTCGTTTACTACTATGCGCTAGTCTTGTAATTGAGATAGAAATACTGTTAAAATCTGACAAGAAACTTTACGGACTGGTATCGTATTGTTAAAGAATCAAGAAGTGATTAAGTCCTATAGCAAACTTTTAGTAAACCTCACATTGTTGATTCAAAGAGCTATGGTTTCAATTAGTACCTAAAGTTATCTTGTCTCCGTGAAACTTGAAGTTCAAATCTGTTTGAAAAAGTAAGGAGCTGAAAATTTAGTTTTCAGAAATAATCAAGGTATGAGATATATGTGATATCTAAGACCTTATTGCAAGATGATAGAATATAAATTTGGTGAGACTACATAAACTCATAAGTTTTATGGGAATGTATGAAGGTTGAAGACGCCAGGCGTCACAATCCTCCAACTATTGGGGCACTAATAATATTCGCATATCCATGAAGTGACCATCCTTAATATGCACCGTTGCTAAGACTCGTCGTTTCGAAGCATCACGTGATGATCGGGTGTTATAGATTCTACGTGTGCTTACAACGGGTGCAAGCCTGATTTGCACATGCGAATACTAAGGTTAAACTTTATGAGCCTAGCATGTACAGACATGGTCTCAAAAAGTTGTCATGAATTGATGAATAAAATTATGAGTGAAATTGTTCATCATATTACAAAGTTACTAATAGTGAAATCTAGAACACTTGTCATATGATGATCAACTTCAAAATAAGAACCTCAAGGTTATTGGTATTAGACCAACAAACCTAGAAGTTTTTAATGTTGAAGTGTTTTTCTGAATAATGAGGAAAGCTAAAAAGAGAAACTGCAAAAGATTTTTTGGCAGAAAGAAAGAAAAGACTAGAAAGTCTAGCTCAGGTGTATATAAATGATATACATGTTATGGTTGTATTCCTAGTTAGGTTACACTATGAAATTCTTGGGTATTAGTACTACATTGGTTGGTATGAAGTGTCATACAAAACAACGCAATACAAGAATACAATGGCCTAAGTGACTGACAAGGAATATGATAGGAATGCACGTCTGGAACAAAAAATAAAGTGTTATTATGTTCATCGTTGGCATTCTATCTAGCCCTTAGAATTTATAATAAAGAACTTAATAATTGTTATTTTGCTCTTGTCAATTAAAAACAATGAGTTGTTCAAATTATGACATTACTCCATGAACGATGGATAAGTTATTATAAATTTTAATGGTGAAACACACATGCATAACACTGATGCTAAAAATGCCATAAGGCAAATGATTTGAATTCCACTTATTTGTGGAACCGCCATTTAGGTCATGTTAGAAAGGAACGCATGAAGGAACTCTATGCAAATGGATTTTTGGAGTCATTTGATTTTTGAATCATTTGGCGCTTGCAAATTTTTTCTAAAAAGAATGATTAAAATACCGTTCATAGGCCAAAAGTTGAACGGGCAACTAACTTAGTGGAAAAATACATGATGATGTATGTGGTTCACTGGGCATAGTTGTGTGCGGGAGATTCTTCTACTTCATGAAAACTTTCAACAATGAATTGAGTATATATATGTGGATATATTCAATAAGGAAGAAGTTTGAAACATTTGAATGGATTCAAATAAATTTCAGCATGAAGTGGAAATCATCGTAATAGAAAAGTCAAATATCTATGATTGGATCATGGAAGAAATATTTGAATTACAAGTTTTAGCGAACATCTAAGAGAGTTATGAAATTGTTCTACAACTCACATTTCTTGGAGTATCATAATGATGATATAGTATCCGAGATATGTATCCAAACCTTGTTGGATTAATGATGAGATAAAATATTATGACGCCATTATATTTTTGTGGATTATGCTTTAGTGACTACCGCTTTTACACTGAATAGAGCATCATCATGATCCGTTGAAATGACACCATACGAGTTATGGCATGGGTATAAACCTTAATAGTCCTTTCTTTAAATTTTGGTCTAAGAGTTTTCAACCAAAATCGGATGAATGTCTTTGTTGGTTATCCCAGAGTTTTAATTGGGAATTCTTCCCACGAGACAAAGACAAAAGTGTTTGTCAATGTTTCTAATTTCCAAGAAATTGTTTCTAGTGAAGTTTTTGAGTGGGAGGACAATATAATTAGATAAGGTTTATGAACCTGAGCATAATGATCAGAGTAGCGCAGCATCGGAATTGGTTTCGGAAGCGGCCACAACGATCATAGCTCCCATGACTACAAAGTGTTTTAGCCATGGAGATCGAAGTACATATTGAACCTTGTAGGTATGGTTTACTTTGTGATCAAATAAATGATTTGTGAACAAAGGATTGATTTTGAACAATGATAAACCAACTACAAACAAAGAAGTTATGATGGGCCCTGACTCCGTTAAAATGGCTATACGCCATGAAATCCAAGATAGATGAATACTTTTTGAAAGTAAAAGGATCTATAAAATTGATGGACTTGGATGAAATATCCTTGAAGAAGTTCAACTTGTCGAAAAGTTGTTTACGACAAAGTTCAAAGAGTTGACTACGATAAGATTAGATCTCTCGTAGCAATGCTTATAGTCTATGTGGATTATTCTAGTAATCACTACATATGAGATATACTAATAGGATGGCAAAATACACTACTTAACAGAAGTATGTATTAAAGGTGTATACAAGATACAACCAATTGTTTTGCTAGTCCGTAGAATACTAGATAGGTATACGAACTTCAATTGGATGAAGTGAGTATCGCGGAGTTGGAATCTTCACCAAGATGAAATAGTCAAAGAGTTTTTGATTTCATCAGAGATGATGAAGAGGCTTGCATTTGCAAGAAATTAAGTGGGAGCGCTGAGACATATTTATAATACTTATGTAGATGACATATAGTTGGTTATAAATGATGTAATTATATACTTGATTAAAAGGTTTCATTGAAAATTAAACTTCAATGAAAGGATATGGACTGAAACATATTTAGTGTCAAAATCTATGAAGATAGATTGAAACACATAATAAGTTTAAGTCAAAGTACATAGAATGGATATTGAAGTAGTTCAATATAGAAATATTAAGAAAATGTTCTTGTCATGTAAAGGTTTAACAAGACTTGAGTGTATCTGACACTCAATGAGTAAAAACACATGAGTGATTATAGATCACAAATAATATGTACACAATCAGATGTCATGTGCTCTTAAAAATGTTATGAGCATGTACCAGAATGATTCATGTGATGATCATTGAAAAACAGTAAGAATATTCTTGAGTACTTGAGAAGAACCAAGGATATATATATATAGTTTTATATGGAGAAATGACAAAACAAATCGCTGTAAGGTGTTGCACCGATATTAGTTTTGTCACATATGAAAATAAAATTTCAAATCTCAAATTAGACTAAGTGTTGTTTTAAAAGGTAGCACAATGAGCTAGAAGTTGTCTATGCTAGATTTAGAAGAGTTCTAAATATCGTGACGGATTCTACAAAAGAAGGCATAGTATGTCATTGTTTTGACAATGACAAAGGATGTTAAGTCAAGAGGTTCTTTGAGAGCTTGGTGTAGTTCCGGCGAGTCGAACTTTGAAGCTATATTGTGTGTGACAATATTAGTGACATATTTCAGACCGCGGAATTAAGGTTCCACCAGAAGACCAAACATATTTAATGCCGACTCATTTGGAAATGAGTGATGCGTTGAGACGCAAATGAATTACAAAATACATACGTTTCTGAGCGTGTCAGATCCGTTGACTAAAACCTCTCCCGTGAGCAATACATGATAAAGCACCATAAGGCCAAGGTGTTATATCTTTACAAATGTAAACTAGATTATTGACTCTAGTGCAAGTGGGAGACTGAAGGAGATATGCCCTAGAGGCAATAATAAAGTGGTTATTATTTATATCTTTATGTTTATGATTAATGTTTATATATCATGCTATAATTGTATTAACCGAAACATTAGTACATGTGTGATATGTAGACAAACAAAGAAGTCCCTAGTATGCCTCTTAACTAGCTTGTTGATTAATGGATGATTAGTTTCATAATCATGAACATTGGATGTTATTAATAACAAGGTTATATCATTATATGAATGATGTAATGGACACACCCAATTAAGCGTAGCATAAGATCTCGTCATTAAGTTATTTGCTATAAGCTTTCGATACATAGTTACCTAGTCCTTATGACCATGAGATCATATAAATCACTTATACCGGAAAGGTACTTTGATTACACCAAACACCACTGCGTAAATGGGTGGCTATAAAGGTGGGATTAAGTATCCGGAAAGTATGAGTTGAGGCATATGGATCAACAGTGGGATTTGTCCATCCCGATGACGGATAGATATACTGGGCCCTCTCGGTGGAATGTCGTCTAATGTCTTGCAAGCATATGAATGAGTTCATAAGAGACCACATACCACGCATTTAGTAAAGATTACTTGTCATGAGAATAGGTTGAACAAGGTATAGAGTGATACCGAAGATCAAACCTCGGACAAGTAAAATATCGCGAGACAAAGGGAATTGGTATTATATGTAAATGGTTCATTCGATCACTAAAGTCATCGTTGAATATGTGGGAGCCATTATGGATCTCCAGATCCCGCTATTGGTTATTGGTCGGAGTGAGTACTCAACCATGTCCGCATAGTTCACGAACCGTAGGGTGACACACTTAAAGTTGGATGTTGAAATGGTAGTACTTGAATATGGAATGGAGTTCGAATATTTGTTCGGAGTCCCGGATGAGATCCCGGACATCACGAGGAGTTCCGGAATAGTCCAGAGAATAAGATTCATATATAGGATGTCATTTTATGTGAAATAAAATGTCGCGGAAGGTTCTATGGAAGGTTCTAGAAGGTTCTAGAAAAGTCCGGAAGAAACCACCAAGGAAGGTGGAGTCCACATGGGACTCCACCTCCATGGCCGGCCAGCCCTAGATGGGGAGGAGTCCCAAGTGGACTCCTCCATAGGGGGCCGGCCACCCCCCACATGGGAGGTGGAAATCCCACCTTTTGGTGGGAGTCCTAGTTGGGCTAGGTTTCCCCTCTTATGGAAGGTTTTTGGTTCGGGTCTTATTCGAAGACTTGGACACCAACACTTGGGGATCCACCTATATAATGAGGGGCCAAGGGAGGGGGCCGGCCACCCCAAGACCACAAGCCGGCCACCCCCTCCCAAACCCTAGCCGCCCCCTTCTCCTCCATATCTCCCGCGTAGCTTAGCGAAGCTCCGCCGGACTTCTTCACCGCCACCGACACCACGCCGTCGTGCTGTCGGATTCAAGAGGAGCTACTACTTCCGCTGCCCGCTGGAACGGGGAGGTGGACGTCGTCTTCATCAACAACCGAACGTGTGACCGAGTACGGAGGTGCTGCCCGTTCGTGGCGCCGGAACCGATCGTGATCAAGATCTTCTACGCGCTTTTGCAAGCGGCAAGTGAACGTCTACCGCAGCAACAAGAGCCTCCTCTTGTAGGCTTTGGAATCTCTTCAAGGGTGAGACTCGATACCCCCTCGTTGCTACCGTCTTCTAGATTGCATCTTGGCTTGGATTACGTGTTCGCGGTAGGAAAATTTTTGTTTTCTATGCAACGTTATCCTACAGATATGGAATATGGAATGGAGTTTGAATGTTGTTCGGAGTCTCGGATGGGATCCAGGACATCACGAGGAGGTCCGAAATGTTCCGGAGAATAAGATTCATATATAGGAAGTCACTTTCCAAGTTTGGAAATGATACGATGCATTTATGGAAGGCGCTAGAATGTTCTAGAACCTTCCGAAAGAAATCACCATGGAAGGTGGAGTCCCAGTTACCCTAACCAGCCAACCAAGAGGGAAGGTGGAGTCCATGGTGGACACCACCACCTTGGCCGGCCAAGGAAAAGGAAAGGGGGGAGTCCCACTCCCCCTAGGTTTCACCCTTTGGTAAGTTTTTGAGCTGGAGAAAAAAAACGTTTTGACATGCACAACGGAGAGACCAAAAATCGTCGGCCATGGTACACTAGCAACCACGGCGCGACTTCAACTTCGTCGGCCATGGCAACTTTTCTTGTAGTGTTCATCGCCGTTGCTGCCTCCCATGATGAGGAGGGAGTAGTTCTCCCCCGAGGCTGAGGGCTCTACCGGTAGCTATGTGGTTCATCTCTCTCTCCCATGGTGTGATCTTTATGTGATCATGAGCTTTGTAATCTAGTTGAATATGTAGATGTTACTCTTGTCTATTATGCACTCTAGAGGTTACTTTAATATGAACTTCGGAGTCACTCTCCACGGTGTGATGGTGATAGTATGCGCATCGTGTGTGATTCCTTTATGACGTTGTGGAGCTTGTTTACTCCGGCTTGAGGTGTGCTTTTGCAGCCCTACGCAATGAATGGTGTTTGTTATCCAACAAGAGAGTGTTTGAGAGTAGCATTTATTTATTCAATTATGTGATCATTGTTGAGAGTGTCCACTAGTGAAAGTATGATCCCTAGGCCTTGTTTCTAAGCATTGAAACACCATTTCCAACAAGTTCTGCTACATGTTCGTTTGCTGCCATTTTTATTTCAGATTGCAATTACTACTTATAATCATCCATATTACTTGTATTTCACTATCTCTTCGCCGAACTAGTGCACTTATACATCTGACAAGTGTATTAGGTGTGTTGGGGACACAAGAGACTTCTTGTATCTTAATTGCAGGGTTGCTTGAGAGGGATATCTTTGACCTCTACCTCGCTGAGTTCGATAAACCTTGGGTGATTCACTTAAGGGAAACTTGCTGTTGTTCTACAAACCTCTGCTCTTGGAGGCCCAACACTATCTACAGGAATAGAAGCGTGCGTAGACATCAAGCTATTTTCTGGCGCCGTTGCCGGGGAGGTAAGGTAAAAGGTATTCACATCCTCCGACTACTAAGCTATTTCCTAGCACTGTTGCCGGTGTGTGAGTGCTCGAAGCTATTTCCTTTAGATTCTGCAATTATATCTTTTTGTTTCTTGTTTTTATTTCACTAGTTAGGCTTAATGGAAAACAACAAAAAAATTGAGATCTTTATTTAATTTATATTGAATTAGGACATGATGCTTTTGAAGAGAAAATTTTAAAACCTATGGAAGTTTTTCTGCATAATAGTGGTAGTAATGTTATTAGTATAAATTTTTTGGACACCATTATTTTTAATGCTATGGAAAAACCCAAGCTTGGGGAAGCTAGTTTATATAAAAATAATCTTTTTTGCTCCTCAGCTTTGGATGAAGTATTTTGCCTTGATAATGCTTTTTTTCTCCAATATGTGGTAATTCGAATGATGCTTGTGATATTTTCAGTCCATCTACTATTGAGGATAAAATTCGTTATGATTATTCTATGCCTCCAATTTATGATGATTATAATGATGGATGTGATAGTTTTACTCCCACTATTACTAATAAAATTGATTATGCTTGTGTGGAGAGTAATGATACTTTTATGCATGTGGATCATGATAACAATGCTTTATGCGATAGCTATATTGTTGAGTTTATCATTGATACCACTGAAAATTGTTATGATAGAGGGAGACATGGTTTTATATATCTCAATAATATTAAGTCACCTCTCTTTTTGTTGGAAATTTTGAAGTTGCACTTGCTTTGTCTTTCTATGATAGTAGCTTCATGCTTCAATAATTTGTTTTCTTACAAGATTCGTTTGCATAGAAAGTGGGTTAGACTTAAATGTGTTTGGTATTTGCTTTTTGATGCTCTCTTATATTCAACTCTCATCTTTATAATAGCATCATGAAAATTATCATGCCTAGCTAAAAGGCTTTAAAGAAAAGCGCTCTTGGGAGACAACCCATTATTTTATTTCTGCAATTTTTGTTTTATATTTGAGTCAAGGTGTTTGTTACTACTGTAGCAATACCTTTGTATCTTTATTTTCTTGCATTGTTGTGCCAAGTAAAGTCTTTGATAGAAAGTTGATACTAGATTTGGATTTCTGCGCAGAAACAGATTTTTAGCTGTCACGGTTTTGAGTTTTTCTCTTTGTAGAAAAATCTAAAAATCCTGAAAAAATTCATGAGTAATCCTCAGATATGTACGCAACTTTCATTTAACTGGAGCTTTTCCATCTGAGCATGTTAAGTGCCTCGAAAAAATTCGTCTTTACGGACTGTTCTGTTTTTGACAGATTCTGCCTTTTATTTCGCATTGCCTCTTTTACTGTGTTTGAGTGGGTTTCTTTGCTCCATTAAATTTCAGTAACCTTGGGTAATGTACAGAAGTGTTGGGAATGATTGTGTCCTTGCTGAACATGTGATTTTTTTATTATGCACTAACCCTCTAATGAGATTGCTTTGAGTTTGGTGTGAAGGAAGTTTTCAAGGATCAAGAGAGGAGGATGATATAATATGATCAAGAAGAGTGAAAAGTATAAGCTTGAGGATGCCCCCATGGTTCATCCCTGCATATTTCGAGAAGACTCAAGCGTCTAAACTTGGGGATGCCCAAGGCATCCCCTTCTTCA
Source organism: Lolium perenne (assembly GCF_019359855.2). Classification (NCBI taxonomy): domain Eukaryota; kingdom Viridiplantae; phylum Streptophyta; class Magnoliopsida; order Poales; family Poaceae; genus Lolium; species Lolium perenne. The sequence continues at coordinate 190,289,998 of NC_067249.2, forward strand.
TCAACAACTTATCAGGTCACCTCTAGTGAAACTATATTTTAATTCCGTCACATCTTATGTGCTTTACTTGGAGCGTTTGTGTGCTTTTATTTTCATTTTGTTATTTTCATTCTCTGAATAAATCGGATCCTTGCATGCTTGTGTGGGAGAGAGACACACTCCGCTTTTTCATTTGAACACTTGTGTTCTTCGTTTTACTTTAATATTCATGGCGAAAGCTAAAAGCCTCAGCATTGATTGTTATTTGGTTGGAAACAGAAAATGCTTCATGTGGTAGTTGGTATATTGTCTTGAATAATTTGATGCTTGGCATTTGTTTTGAGCTCTCAAGTAGATCATGTTTAAGCTTTTGCACCATGTAGTTTAAGCCTATTAGTGGAGAACTACCGTAGAGCTTGTTGAAATTTAGTTTGCTTGATTGGTCTCTCTAAGGTCTAGATATTTTCTGGTAAAGTGTTTGAGCAACAAGGAAGACAGTGTAGAGTCTTATAATGCTTGCAATATGTTCTTATGTAAGTTTTGTTGTACCGGTTTATACTTGTGTTTGCTTCAAACAACCTTGCTAGCCAAAGCCTTGTATTGAGAGGGAATGCTTCTCGTGCATCCAAAACCTTGAGCCAAAACCTATGCCATTTGTGTCCACCATAACTACCTACTATGTGGTATATTTCTGCCATTCCAAGTAAATACTTCATGTGCTACCTTTAAACAATTCAAAACTTTATTACTCCTTATTTGTGTCAATGTTTTATAGCTCATGAGGAAGTATGTGGTGTTTTATCTTTCAATCTTGTTGGGCAGACTTTCACCAATGGACTAGTGGCATATACATCCGCTTATCCAATAATTTTGCAAAAAGAGCTGGCAATGGGGTGCCCAGCCCCAATTAATTAACTTTCATTAATAATTCTCTTCACATGTTTTGCCCTGGTTTAACTTAATTTTGCAATAGACACTCCTCCATGGTATATGAAATGTTGGAAGGCATCCGAGGATTCGGTTAGCCATGGCTTGTGAAAGAAAAAGGTTGGGAGGAGTGTCATCTATAAATAAAACTAAAATACTTGTGTAAACAAAAGAGAATAGGGATGATCTACCTTGCTGGTAGAGATAACGTCCTTCATGGGAGCCGCTCTTTGAAAGTCTGTTTGACAAGGGGGTTAGAGTGCCCACTACCATTCGTTGACACCAACAAACACCTCTCAAAACTTTATTTTTTATGCTCTCTTTATGATTTCAAAACTTGAAAAGCTCTAGCACATGATTTAATCCCTGCTTCCCTCTGCGAAGGGCCTTTCTTTTACTTTATGTTGAGTCAGTTTACCTACTTCTTTCTATCTTAGAAGCAAACACTTGTGTCAACTGTGTGCATTGATTCTTACATGCTTACTTATTGCACTTATTATATTACTTTGTGTTGACAATTATCCATAAGATATGCATGTTGAAAGTTGAAGGCAATTGCTGAAACTTAAATCTTCCTTTGTGTTGCTTCAAAACCTTTTATTAAGAATCTACTGCTTTATGAGTTAACTCTTATGGAAGACTTTTTGATGCTTGTCTTGAAAGTACTATTCATGAAAAGTTTTCGCTATATGATTCAGTTGTTTAGTCATTATCTTTTTGTTAGCAAACCATAGACCATTGCTTTGAGTCACTTCATTCATCTCATATGCTTTACAATAGTATTGATCAAGATTATGTTGGTAGCATGTCACTTCAGAAATTATTCTTTTTATCGTTTACCTACTCGAGGGCGAGTAGGAACTAAGCTTGGGGATGCTTGATACGTCTCCAACGTATCTATAATTTCTTATGTTCCATGCTAGTTTTATGACAATACCTACATGTTTTATTCACATTTTATAATGTTTTTATGCATTTTATGGGACTAACCTATTAACAAGATGCCACAGTGCCAGTTTCTGTTTATTATGTCTGTTTATCGCAGAAAAGGCCCAAAAACCAAAGTGCTCAGAAAAATCCAGAAAAAATACAGAAATTCTATTTCACCAGAAGACCCACGGAGCCAGAAGGGCTAGGCCAGAGGAGGCCCACGGCCTCCTCCCCATCCACTGGCGTGGCCATGAGGGAGGCGGCGCCGCCCTATGGGGAGGGAGCCCCCTGGCTCCCCCGACTCTGCCCCTTCGCCTATTTATTCCTTCGTCTCTGAAAACCCTAGGACGGAGAGAAAAAATACCAGAAGAGTTCCGTAGCTCCGCCGCCACCAAAAACCCTAATTCGGGGGACAGAAGTCTCTGTTTCGGCACCCTGTCGGGACGGGGAATTGCCCCCGGAGCCATCTCCATCGACTCCATCGCCATCTTCATCGCCGTTGCTGTCTCCCATGATGAGGAACGAGTAATTCTCCCCCGAGGCTGAGGGCTCTGCTGGTAGCTATGTGGTTCATCTCTCTCTCCCATGGTGTGATCTTTATGTGATCATGAGCTTTGTAATCTAGTTGAATATGTAGATGTTGCTCTTGTCTATTATGCACTCTAGAGGTTACTTTAATATGAACTCCGGAGTCACTCTCCACGGTGTGATGGTGACAGTGTGCGCATCGTGTGTGATTCCTTTATGACGTTGTGGAGCTTGTTTACTCCGGCTTGAGGTGTGCTTTTGCAGCCCTACATAGTGAATGGTGTTTGTTATCCAACAAGAGAGTGTTTGAGAGTAGCATTTATTTATTCAATTATGTGATCATTGTTGAGAGTGTCCACTAGTGAAAGTATGATCCCTAGGCCTTGTTTCTAAGCATTGAAACACCGTTTCCAACAAGTTCTGCTACATGTTCGCTTGCTGCCATTTTTATTTCAGATTGCAATTACTACTTATAATCATCCATATTACTTGTATTTCACTATCTCTTCGCCGAACTAGTGCACCTATACATCTGACAAGTGTATTAGGTGTGTTGGGGACACAAGAGACTTCTTGTATCTTAATTGCAGGGTTGCTTGAGAGGGATATCCTTGACCTCTACCTCCGTGAGTTCGATGAACCTTGGGTGATTCACTTAAGGGAAATTTGCTGCTGTTCTACAAACCTCTGCTCTTGGAGGCCCAACACTGTCTACAGGAATAGTAGCATGCGTAGACATCAGCCACCACACCAGCCGCACCACCCAAGGGCACCAAGGCCGGTGCCCCCCTCCCCAAACCCTAGCCGCCCCCTCCTCCCACTTCTCCCGTAGAGCTTAGGCGAAGCCCTGCCGGAGATCTCCACCACCATCGTCACCACGTCGTCGTGCTGGCGGGATTCCGAGGAGGATCTACTACATCCGCTGCCCGCTGGAACAGGAAGAAGGACATCATCATCAACACCGTACGTGTGACCGAGTGCAGAGGTGCTGCCCGATTGTGGCACCGTCAAGATCTTCTACGCGCTTTTGAAAGCGGCAAGTGATCGACTACATCAACAACGAGATCTAATCTCGTAGGCTTTGGAATCTTTGAGGGTTAGTTTCATGATCTTCATCTCGTTGCTACCATCTACTAGATTAGATCTTGGCTTGTTATTCATTCTTGCGGTAGGAATTTTTTGTCTTCTATGCTAACCTCCTATACTTGTGGGTCATCAAGACTATTTTCTGGCGCCGTTGCCGAGGAGTGAAGCGCTATTGAAGAGCGGAATCGGTAAAGGTAATTTTACTGTAAGAGCCATTTTTCTGCTTGCTGATTTATTTCAGCAATGGAGTCTTCTTCTTTGGACTCCTTATTTGGGTTTGTTCCTACCGCTGCTATGGTGGTGGAAAAATCGCCGTAAGCTCAAGTTGATCCTTTTAAAATACTTATGAAAATTGTGGAACGTGTCATGAATAACTGCTATTCAGGAGATGGAATTGTCCATCCGGGTGATCATTTGCTTTTTATACATGAATTATGCAAGTTTTTCAAGTGTGCAGGTATTACTATGGACAAAGTGAAGAGGAAATTATTCTCATTATCGCTTTGTGGAAGAGCTGCGGAGTGGTATAAGCTGTTGTGGAATGGCCGATCTATTGGATGGGAGGAAATTGTCCCTCTCTTTTACTCCAAGTTTTATCCTCCAAGTGAGATACATAAAGATTGGAATCAAATATATAATTTTTGGCCTCAAGATGGAGAAAGTATTGCCCAAGCGTGGGGGAGATTGAAGTCACTAATGCTCAAATGCCCCATTCATGAGCTCCCAAGTAAAATTATTACTAATAACTTCTATGTGAGGCTTTCTCTACAAGATAAAGATTTATTGGATGCTTCTTGTTCTGGATCATTTACCAAGATGAAGGAATAAGCTAAATGGGATCTTCTCGACCGTATTCAAGAAAATACTGAAGGATGGGAAAATGATAAAGGAAGAAAGTCAGGTATTAATTATGATTATGAATGCATTAAAACTCTTATGAAAACTGATTACTTCATGATGCTACTGTTGTTTATGGAGTTGATTCCCAAGCTGTTGCAAATCTATATAAGGTGTTTGCTTCTTATTATGATATTCCAAAAGGGGAATGGAGTAATTATCATGCGCCTTATAAAGACATTTTTAGAAGTGTTCCTTCTAATGTTGTCGACATCAGTACCACTGATGGCGTTCTACCTGAACCTTATATTGAAAAGATGCCTTTCCCTGCTAAGGTAAAGGAGCATTCTATTTTGTCTACTGTGGTTAGTTAAAATAAAAAAGAAAGTTTCAGAACCCGATGAGCAAATTTAGTGTTGAACCTGCAGTAGCAGTAGTAAAAGAACTTGTTACTAAAAATGTATAAGATGAACATATTGTTTTTTGTGAAGATGCTTCTAATATTGTTTCGCATCCTAATAAGCCTCGAAAGGCTAGTGTTCCTATGCTTTCTGTCAAAATAGGTGATCATTGCTTTTATGGATTATGTGATATTGGAGCGAGCTCCAGTGCTATCCCTTATGATCTTTACAAGGAGATTAAGCATGAAATTGGACCGTGTGAACTAGAAGATATTGATGTGGCTATTCAGCTCGCCAATAGGGAAATTGTTTATCCAATTGGTATTGTGAGAGATGTGGAAGTCTTATGTGGTAAGGTTAAATATCCCGCTGATTTTCTTGTGCTTGGGAAGGCTTCTAGTAAGTCTTGCCCTATTATATTTGGTAGACCTTTCTTGAACACTTGCGTTGCTATTATAGACTGCAGGAAAGAGAAAATTCATACTAAATTTAATGGAGAGTATGAGTTTAATTTTTCCAAGTTTACTAAAGTTCCTTTGGAAGTCGATTTACCTAATGAAGATTTTAAAGTTGAACAACTTGCTTCTATTGCTCTTGCTCCTAACAATGCCTTGCAGCAATATATGGAGGAGCACGTGAGTGATGTTTTTATGCAGGAAAGAAATGAGATCGATGATATATTTCTTCATCAACCGGAGATACTTAAACACGATCTACCTGTGGAGGATTTGGGTACTACTATGCCTCCTAAAGTGGATCCAGTTTTTGATTTAAAGCCTTTACCTGAGGATCTTAAATATTCTTATATAGATGATAAGAAAATATATCATGTTATTATTAGCTCTAAACTTTCAGGATATGAAGAAGAAAGATTATTGAAAGTATTAAGAAAGCATCGTGCAACTATGGGATATACTCTTGATGACTTGAAGGGAATTTCTCCAACTATATGTAAGCATGCTATTAGTTTGGAGCCCGATGCAAAGCCATTAGTGGAACATCAATGCCGTTTAATTCCTAAGATGAAGGAAGTGGTAAGAAATGAGGTATTAAAACTCCTTGAAGCTGGCATCATTTATCCTATTGCTGATAGTAGATTGGTTAGTCCTGTGCATTGTGTTCCTAAGAAAGGAGGCGTTACTGTTGTTCCGAATGATAATGATGAGCTTATTCCTCAGCGAATTATTGTCTGTTATAGAATGTGCATAGATTTTAGAAAAATCAACAAAGTTACTAAGAAGGATCACTATCCTTTGCCTTTTATTGATCAAATTCTAGAAAGTTTATCTAAAAAGACTCACTTTTGTTTTCTTGATGGTTATTCTGGGTTTTCTCAAATTAGGGTTAAAGCACAAGATCAGGAGAAAACCACTTTTACTTGTCCTTATGGAAATTATGCTTATAGACGTATGCCTTTTGGTTTGTGCAATGCTCGTGCTACATTTCAAAGATGCATGTCTGCTATTTTTCAAGGTTTTTGTGAAGAAATTGTGGAGGTATTCATGGACGATTTCTCCGTCTATGGAACCTCCTTTGATAATTGTTTGCACAATCTTGATAAAGTTTTGCAGAGATGTGAAGAAACTAATCTTGTTCTTAATTGGGAGAAGTGCCACTTTATGGTTAATGAAGGAATTGTTGTTGGGCATAAAATTTCTGAAAGAGGTACTGAAGTTGACCGAGCCAAAGTGGAGGAAATGAGAACATGCCCTATCCCAGGGATGTTAAAGGTATTCGTAGTATTCTTGGTCATGCTAGTTTTTATAGAAGATTTATTAAAGATTTCTCTAAAATTTCAAAGCCTCTTACTAATCTTCTGCAAAAGGATGTCCCTTTTGTTTTCGGTGATGATTGTAAGGAAGCCTTTGAAACTTTAAATAAAGCTTTAACAATTCCTCCTATTGTTCAACCACCTGATTGGAATTTACCTTTTGAAATTATGTGTGATGCTAGTGATTTTGCAGTATGTGCTGTTCTTGGACAGTGTGTAGATAAGAAGTTGAATGTTATTCATTATGCTAGTAAAACTATTGACGCCGCGCAAAAGAATTATGCTACTACTGAGAAAGAGTTTTTAGCTATTTTTTTGCTTGTGATAAATTTAGGCCTTATATTGTTGATTCTAAAGTTAATATTCATACGGATCACACATCTATCAAGTACCTTATGGGAAAGAAAGACGTGAAGCCGAGACTTATTAGATGGGTGTTGCTTTTACGAGAGTTTGATTTGCATATTGTTGATAGAAAAGGTGTTGAAAATCCTGTTGCGGATAATTTGTCTAGGTTGGAAAATATTTCTGATGATCCTATTCCTGTTAAGGATAGTTTTCCAAATGAACAGTTGGCTACAATAAAGGAAGTTTCACAAAGCCCTTGGTATGCTGATTATTCTAACTTTATTGTTTCGAAGTATTTGCCTCCTACATTTTCAGCTCAGCAGAGAAGGAAATTCTTTTATGACTTGAGGCATTATTTTTGGGATGACCCACATTTATATAAAGAAGGACTTGATGGCATTATGAGAAGGTGTGTTCCATAATTTGAACACCAAGAGATATTGAAGAAATGCCATAGTAGTGCTTATGGAGGGCATCACGCTGGAGACAGGACCGCGCAAAAGGTTCTACAATCAGGTTTTTATTGCCCTACTCTTTTTAAAGATGCAAGGAAATTTATTTTATCTTGTGATGAATGTCAAAGAGTTGGTAATATTTCTCGACGCAATGAAATGCCTATGAATTATTCGCTTATTATTGAACCATTTGATTGTTGGGGGTTTGACTTTATGGGTCCTTTTCCCCCGTCAAAAGGTTACACTCATATTCTAGTTGCTATTGATTATGTTACTAAATGGGTAGAAGCCATACCGACAAGTAGCACCGACGGTGAGACTTCGTTAAAAATGCTTAAATATATTATATTTCCTAGATTCGGAGTGCCTAGATATCTTATGACCGATGGCGGTTCTCATTTTATTCACGGTGGCTTTACAAAAACTCTTGCTAAGTACGATGTTAACCATATAATCAATTCAGCTTATCACCCCCAAACTAGTGGACATGTAGAATTATCTAATAGAGAGATCAAGTCTTTTTTGCAAAATACTGTCAACAGATCTAGGAAGAATTGGGCTGATAAGCTGAATGATGCTTTATGGGCCTATAGGACCGCTTATAAAAATCCTATGGGTATGTCTCCTTACAAGATGGTTTATGGGAAAGCTTGTCATTTGCCCTTAGAATTAGAACACAAAGCTTATTGGGTAGTGAAAGAGTTGAATAGAGATTTTAAATTAGCCGGTGTGAAAAGGTTGCTTGATTTGAGTTCTCTTGATGAATGGAGAACCGAGGCTTATGAAAATGCTAGGCTTTTCAAAGAGAAAGTGAAGCAGTGGCATGATAGGAGGATTCTCAAGGGAGAATTCCATGTAGGTGAAAAGGTTTTATTATACAAATCTCGTCTAAGATTTTTTGCAGGGAAATTACTCTCGAAATTGGAAGGTCCATATGTCATTGTGGAGGTATATCATTCCGGCGCAATAAAAATTGCTTCGTTGAAGGATGACAAAACACAAGTGGCGAATGGACAAAGACTCAAACATTAAATTTCTGGAGATTCTTTTAATGAAGACGTTGATGTTATTGAAGTAAAGACTCCGGAGGAATTCATTAAAGAATAAATGCAGCAGTCTGCAGAGTCCAGTTTGGAATAGGTAACAGTTCTGGTAAGAGAAAGTTTGCGTTTTGTTTTTCCAAGTAAGTTTCTATTGTTTTTGGAATATTTAAGAATTTACGAGATGAAAACAGAGTCAAGATGACGCACGGAGTGGCCATACATGGCCCAGGCGTGGGCCCACCCTTGGCCGCGCCTGGGGTGTGCATTGCCACCACAGAGTCCGGCTCTGCCCCATTTTCATCCTGTGTTTCCCTTATATTGCGAAACTTTTGGCTATTTAATCCCGAGGAAGTTCCGAGGTCTGTATCTCGAGTTCTCGTCGCGTTTTGTTTCGACCTGTTTCTGCCAAGAATATTCGATGTTTAGTGCCGCCATGTCTTCGTCCCGATCAACTGGAGACAGCCCCTTCATGGGTGGCATCAACCCGTAGCTGAACGAGTTGATGACGCATCCCAAGGAGTTGCTGTTCAAGGATGGGAAGGTGCAAATAGAAGATGTCTGCGGACCTACAGGAGTGGGTGATCTTGAAGCCAGGGTGGAAAAGCTAGAGCAGGAAGTATTTGAGTACAGGAAGATGGCGGAGCGTGAAGTGCACATTATTCACAAGATTCATGCCGAGTTTGTTGCCGAGATCAAGAAGGAGGGACATATTGCTGCAAGGGCAACTAACATTGGACGTGTCTGATACGTCCAATTTGCATCACTATTTTATATCATAATTTGCTGCTATTCATTGATATATTTCATATTTGGACATAATACTTATGTTATTTCATCTATTTTGCATGTTTCATGATTATTGGAGGATCGAGCACCGGAGCCAGGATTCTGCTGGAAAAAGCACCGTCAGAATGCAATATTTCGGAAGATCAACAGTTGACGGAAATTATACCAAAAATCCTATTTTTCCAGATGACGAAGTGAGCCAGAAGGGGGAGCTGAGGGGACCCGAGGTGGGCCCACCCCATAGGCCGGTGCGGCCCAAGGCCTGGCCGCGCCGCCCTATGAGGAGGGGGGCCCACAGCCCCTCTCGCCTCCTTTTCTTCGCGAAATCCTTCGTCCCGAAGACCTAAGCTCCAGAGGGTACCTCACGAAGAGTTACAGCCGCCTCTGCGGGGCGGAGAACACCAGAGAGAAAAGAGCTCTCCGGCGGGCTGAGATCCGCCGGGGAAATTCCCTCCGGGAGGGGGAAATCGACGCCATCGTCACCGTCATCGAGCTGGACATCATCTCCATCACCATCATCATCATCTTCACCATCATCACCGCCGTCTCCACCGCTGGCCATCGTCACCGCCGTAGCAATTTGGGGTTTGATCTTGATTGTTTGATAGGGGAAACTCTCCCGGTGTTGATTTCTACTTGTTATTGATGCTATTGAGTGAAACCGTTGAACCAAGGTTTATGTTCAGATTGTTATTCATCATCATATCACCTCTGATCATGTTCCATATGATGTCTCGTGAGTAGTTCGTTTAGTTCTTGAGGACATGGGTGAAGTCTAAATGTTAGTAGTGAAGTATGGTTGAGTAATATTCAATGTTATGATATTTAAGTTGTGGTGTTATTCTTCTAGTGGTGTTGTGTGAACATCGACTACACGACACTTCACCTTTATGGGCCTAGGGGAATGCATCTTGTACTCGTTTGCCAATTGCGGGGTTGCCGGAGTGACAGAAACCTAAGCCCCCGTTGGTATATCGATGCAGGAGGGATAGCAGGATCTCAGAGTTTAAGGCTGTGGTTAGATTTATCTTAATTACTTTCTTGTAGTTGTGGATGCTTGCAAGGGGTATAATCACAAGTATGTATTAGTCCTAGGAAGGGCGGTATATTAGCACAGATTCACCCACACAACACTTATCAAAACAATGAAGATTAATTAGCCGTATGTAGCGAAAGCACTAGACTAAAATCCCGTGTGTCCTCGAGAACGTTTGGTCATTATAAGTAAACAAACCGGCTTGTCCTTTGTGCTAAAAAGGATTGGGCCACTTGCTGCAATTGTTACTCTCGCACTTTACTTACTCGTACTTTATTCACCTGTTACATCAAAACCCCCTGAATACTTGTCTGTGAGCATTTACAGTGAATCCTTCATCGAAACTGCTTGTCAACACCTTCTGCTCCTCGTTGGGATCGACATTCTTACTTATCGAAGATACTACGATACACCCCCTATACTTGTGGGTCATCAAGACTATTTTCTGGCACCGTTGTCGGGGAGTGAAGCGCTATTGGTAAGTGGAATTGGTAAGGGAAACTTCTACTGTTTGTGCTGATTTTATTTCTGCCTGCTGCCATAATTCATTATGGAGAGATCTCCTTTTGAATGTTTATTTGGAAAATCTGCTACTACTGCAAAGGTAGTGGATGAGGCGCCAGGTGAGGAGGAAATACCATACAAAATACCTATGAAAATTATTGAACGCGTAGTGGGTAACCGTTATACAGGGGATGGAACTGTCCACCCTGGAGATCATTTACTGTTCTTGCATGAATTATGCGGTTTATTCAAGTGTGCAGGTATTGCTATGGATGAAGTGAGGAAGAAACTATTCTCTATATCGCTGTCTGGTAAAGCGGCGCATTGGTATAAATTACTGGATAATGGGGATTCTCTTGAATGGAATGATATTGTGCCCCGGTTTTATTCTAAGTTCTATCCTCCAAGTGAAATTCACAAGGATCGGAATCGCATATATAATTTTTGGCCTCATGATGGAGAGAGTATTGCCCAAGCTTGGGGGAGATTGAAGTCTTTAATGCTCAAATGCCCCATTCATGAGCTTCCTGGTAATGTTATTATTGATAATTTCTATGCAAGACTTTCTTTTGAAGACAAGACCTTGCTGGATACTTCTTGTTCTGGATCATTCACACGCAACAAGGAAGAGTTTAAAAAGGGACCTTCTTAATCGGATCCAGGAAAATACTGAAGGATGGGAGAATGACAAAGATAGAGAATCAGGTATAAATTATGATTATAAATGCATTGAAGCTTTTATGGATACTGATAAATTTCGTAATATGAGTGCTACTTATGGTCTTGATTCTCAAGTTGCTGCAAATCTTTATAAAGCTTTTGCCTCTCATTATGAATTGCCTAAGAAGAATTTTGATAAGTATCATGAACCGTATAAAGATAAAATTGATTCATCTATTAATAAATGCGTTGTAGTTGAAACTGTTGATCATGTTATTCCTGAAGCTTATATTGAAAAAACTCCTTTCCCTGCTAAAATGAAGGAGTACTCTGTTATAAATAGTGCGGTTCATAAAAGTGAAAAGAAACCTATGAAACCTGAAGAACAAATAAAAGTTGAACCTGCTGTTGCAATAGTTAAAGATCTTGTGACTGAAAATGTGGAGGATGGTCATATTATTTTCTGTGAAGATGCTTCTAATATTGTTTCACATCCTAATAAATCTAAGAAAGCTAGTGTTCCTATGCTATCTGTTAGAATTGGTGATCATTGTTATTATGGTTTATGTGATATTGGTGCAAGTATTAGTGCTATTCCTTATGAGCTTTACACGGAGATTATGCACGAAATTGGTTCTTGTGAACTTGAAGATATTGATGTGGTTATTCAGCTGGCTAATAGAGAAACTATTTCTCCAATTGGCATTGTTCGAGATGTGGAAGTTCTATGCGGTAAGATTAAATACCCTGCTGACTTTTTGGTACTTGGTTCTGCTGCTAGTGAATATTGTCCTATCATTTTTGGTAGACCTTTTCTAAATACTTGTGGAGCTATTATAGATTGCAAGAAAGAGAAAATTTTGACTAAATTTGCTGGTGAATCTTATGAGTTTAACTTTTCTAAATTTACCAAAACTCCTTATAAAATTGATCCGCCTAATGATGATTTTAAAATGGAACAGTGTGCATCTATTGTTCTTGTTCCTAATAATCCTTTGCAGCAACATTTGGAGAATAGCGAGAGTGAAGTTTTTAGGCAGGAAAGAGATGAGCTTGATGAAATTTTTCTTCGCCAACCTATTCTTAAGCATGATCTACCGGTGGAAGATCTGGGTACAACACCGCCACCAAAGGAAGACCCTGTCTTTGATTTAAAACCTTTGCATGATAATCTTAAATATGCTCATATTGATGATAAGAAAATATATCATGTTATTATTAGTTCTAAGCTTTCAGAGTTTGAAGAAGAAAGGCTATTGGAAATATTGAAGAAACACCGAGGTGCTATTGGCTACACTCTTGATGACTTGAAGGGGATTTCTCCCTCTATTTGCCAACACGCCATTAATATGGAAGATGATGCGAAGCCTGTTGTTGAACCTCAGCGTCGTCTAATTCCTAAGATGAAGGATGTGGTAAGAAATGAGGTATTAAGACTTCTTGAAGCTGGTATTATATATCCTATTGCTGATAGTAGATGGGTTAGTCCTGTGCATTGTGTTCCTAAGAAAGGAGGAATGACTGTTGTGCCTAATGATAATGATGAGCTCATACCTCAAAGAGTAGTTGTAGGGTACAGAATTTTCATTGATTATCGAAAAGTTAATAAGGTTACTAAAAAAGATCATTACCCTTTGCCTTTTATTGATCAAATGTTAGAAAGGTTATCTAAGAATACTCACTTTTGTTTTCTTGATGGTTATTCTGGGTTTTCACAAATTGCTGTTAAAACTAAGGATCAGGAGAAAACCACTTTCACTTGTCCTTATGGAACTTATGCTTATAGACGTATGCCTTTTGGTTTATGTAATGCTCCTGCTACTTTTCAAAGATGCATGTCTGCTATTTTTCATGGCTTTTGCGAGAGTATTGTAGAGGTATTCATGGATGATTTTTCTGTCTATGGGAATTCTTTTGATAATTGCTTGCGGAACCTTGATAAAGTTTTGCAGAGATGTGAAGAAACTAACCTTGTTCTTAATTGGGAGAAATGCCACTTTATGGTTAATGAAGGAATTGTATTGGGACATAAAATTTCCGAGAGAGGTATTGAAGTTGACAGAGCTAAAGTTGAAGCAATTGAGAAGATGCCCTATCCTAGGGATGTTAAAGGTATTCGTAGTGTTCTTGGTCATGCCGGGTTTTATAGGAGGTTTATTAAAGATTTCTCCAAGATTTCAAAGCCTCTTACTAATCTTCTTCAAAAAGATGTACCTTTTGTTTTTGATGATGATTGTAAGGAAGCTTTTGAAACTCTAAAGAAAGCCTTAACAACTGCTCCTATAGTTGAACCTCCTGATTGGAACTTACCATTTGAAATTATGTGTGATGCTAGTGATTTTGCTGTAGGCGCTGTTCTTGGACAGCGAGTAAATAAGAAATTGAATGTTATTCATTATGCTAATAAAACTCTTGATGCTGCTCAAAGAAATTATGCTACTACTGAAAAGGAATTGTTAGCCGTAGTCTTTGCTTGTGATAAGTTTAGATCTTATATTGTTGATTCAAAAGTTACTATACATACTGATCATGCTGCAATCAGATACCTTATGCAAAAGAAAGATGCTAAGCCAAGGCTTATTAGATGGGTACTTCTGTTGCAAGAATTTGATTTACATATTGTAGATAGGAAAGGTGCTGATAATCCTGTTGCTGATAATTTGTCTAGATTGGAAAATATTGCTTATGATCCTGTTCCTGTTAATGATAGTTTTCCAAATGAACAATTGGCTGTAATAAAGGTGAGCTCGCGAGACAGTCCTTGGTATGCTGATTATGCTAACTTTATTGTTTACAAGTACTTGCCTCCAACCTTTTCAGCTCAGCTAAGGAGGAAATTCTTTTATGACTTGAGGCATTATTTCTGGGATGACCCACACTTATATAAAGAAGGAGTGGATGGTATTCTGCGAAGATGTGTTCCCGAGTATGAACAACAAGAGATATTGAGTAAATGTCATGGTAGTGCTTATGGAGGACATCACGCCGGAGATAGAACTGCACAAAAGGTTCTACAATCAGGTTTTTATTGGCCAACTCTCTTCAAAGATGCAAGGAAGTTTATCTTATCTTGTGATGAATGTCAAAGGGTTGGTAATATCTCTAGACGCAATGAAATGCCTATGAATTATACTCTTGTTATTGAACCGTTCGATTGTTGGGGATTTGACTTCATGGGACCTTTTCCCTCTTCAGAAGGTAACACTCATATACTTGTTGCTGTTGATTATGTTACTAAATGGGTGGAAGCCATTCCTACAAAAAGTGCTGATGGTGAGACCTCTTTAAGAATGCTTTTAGATATTATTTTTCCTAGATTTGGAGTTCCTAGATATATTATGACTGATGGAGGTTCTCATTATTCATGGTGGTTTTAGAAAAACTCTTGCTAAATATGGTATTAATTATAGAATTGCTTCCGCTTATCATCCTCAAACTAGTGGGCAAGTAGAACTATCAAATAGAGAAATTAAAAGACTGTTAATAAAACTAGAAAGAACTGGGCTAGTAAATTGAAGGATGCACTATGGGCTTATAGAACTGCTTATAAAAACCCCATGGGAATGTCACCTTATAAAATGGTTTATGGAAAAGCTTGTCATTTACCCTTAGAACTAGAGCACAAAGCTTATTGGGCAGTTAGAGAATTAAATAAAGATCCTAAACTTGCCAGTAATAAGAGGTTGCTGCAATTGAGTTCTCTAGATGAATGGAGAAGTGAAGCTTATGAAAATGCTAAACTCTTTAAAGAGAAAGTTAAAAAATGGCATGATAGAAGGATTATCAAAAGAGAATTTAATATTGGGGATAAAGTCCTATTGTATCGGTCTCGTCTCAGATTCTTTGCAGGGAAATTACTCTCGAAATGGGAAGGACCATATGTTGTTGAGGAGGTGTATCGTTCAGGAGCAATTAAAATTAGCTCTCTCCAAGGCAATGCCACACAAGTGGTGAATGGACAAAGACTCAAGCATTATATCTCAGATGATTCTTATAATGTAGATGTTGATGTTATTCGAGTGGAAACACCGGAGGCTTTCATCAAAGGACAAATTGACAGTCCGCCAGAACTCGACTTTGAATAGGTAACAATACTGGGAATGAAAAGTTCGCAATTTACTTTCCGAACAATATTTTTGCTGTTTTTTGAAAATATGAAAAATTACGAGATCGAAACGGAGTGGAGGAGACGCACGAGGGCGTGCCCCCATAGGCCGGCGCGGGCCCCAGCCAGGCCGCGCCGCCCTATGAGCTGGCCGCCTCGTCGCCCCTTTCCGACTCTGGTTCGACCTGGTACTTTCCTTTTGTCGTGAAATTTTTTGCTATATAATCCCCCGGACCCCTGGAGGTCCGTATATCGTTTTCTCGACGTGTTTTGTTTCGGGTTGTTTCTGCCAGGATTTGCTTCGGATCTAGAGCCGTCATGTCTTCGTCGGAAACTCCGAAGGACAGCTCTTGCAAGGACGTTGACAACTTGTACATGGAGGAGCTGAGGACGCACCCCAAGGAGTTGCTGCTCGTTGAGGGAGAACTGCAGATCAAGGATGTCCAGAGTCCTAAAGGAGAAGGAAGCGTGGAAGACAGGATGGAGAAGCTAGAACAAGAGGTCTTCAAGTACAAGAAGATGGCTGAGCGTGAGGTGGATATCTTCCACAAGATTGTGTCTGAACTCATTGCTGAACACGAGAAGGAAACTGCAAAGCTATGGGGCGACATCCTCTCACTTCACGACACCACCAACAAACTCCAAGCTCAACTCTATGACGTTCAGAATCAGAACTGTGAGTATGAAATCAGGTTTAAACACATAAGCCATGCTGCTAGTTTCAGGATTCCCGAGACCAAGATGTCGTTTGTTGATGGAGAGCCTCTTCCTTGGAAGTCTGATGACGGGAATTCATCACCACCATCGCCGAAGGAGTAATTCATCATCGGTATTGGCATCCCCTTGGTTTGTTCCAAGCTTGGGGGAGTGCCGCGGTATCACATTATCACTACCTTTTACTTTTTACTGTCAAGTAGTGTCATATCATGAGTAGGGAAGTTATCATATAAGATGGGTTGCAGTTTGGAAGTATCTCTCCTTTAGTTGGTTATCTATGTATCCCTTGGTGTGAGTTATCGTTATGGAATATTAATGAGAAGTCTTATCATTTACATATTGCACATCTTATTTTAGTTTGCAATCTCTACTATATGATTGATCTTGTTATTAGTATCGGTATCACTTTGGGAGCATTAAATAAATCTATTTGGTTTTGGCAAACTTAGCATTGGTCAATAGCAACAACACTTTGAGGTTTAAATAGAAAAGAGAAATACATGTAGTTGTTTCATTGTCTTTCTTTCTTGTTAGCTCATAGCTTATTATTCTGAAGTTAAAATTGTTTGTGCTTACAAGGAAGATGCATGATTGTTTCTATCACATGTATATTTGTTTGTTTCCTTCAACTCTTATGCTTGCTAATTAACCTTGCTAGCCAAAGACCTGTACTGAGAGGGAATACTTCTCGTGCATCCAAACCTTAACCCAAACCTATGTCATTTGTGTCCACCATATCTACCTACTACATGGTATTTCCTGCCATTCCAAGTAAATACTTCGTGTGCTACCTTTAAACAATTCAAAATTTACTATCTCTCATTTGTGTCAATATTTTATAGCTCATGAGGAAGTATGTGGTGTTTTATCTTTCAATCTTGTTGGGCAACTTTCACCAATGGACTAGTGGCTTCATCCGCTTATCCAATAATTTTGCAAAAAGAGCTGGCAATGGGATTCCCAGTCCCAAATTAATTAATCTAAATAGACACTCCTCCATGGTATGTGATTGATGGACGGCACCCGAAGGATTCGGTTAGCCATGGCTTGTGTAAGCAAAGGTTGGGGGGAGTGTCATCATAATAAAACTAAAATAAAAAGGCACTCCTTCATGGTATGAGATTGTTGGCAGGCACCCGAGGATTCGGTTAGCCATGGTTTGTGAAAGAAATGTTGGAAGGAGTGCCATACAAAATAAAAATAAAATGGGAGCCGCTCTTTGAAGGTTTGTCTGGCAAGGGGGTTAGAGTACCCGCTACCAGTCGTTGACAACAACAAACACCTCTCAAAATATTACTTTTATTCTCTTTATATGATTTCAAAACTGAAAAAGCTCTAGCACATGATTTAATCCCTACTTCCCTCTGCGAAGGGCCTGTCTTTTACTTTATGTTGAGTCAGTAAACCTATTTCCCTCCATCTTAAGCAAGCATTTGAGTTGTTGTGATCAAACCATTATATTGTGATTTGCTTCATCATGTCTTTTATTCTTCCTTGTTTAATACAAGTTTTATCTGAATGAATATAGTTTTGCAAGTTATCAATGATCATGAGGAGACCATTATGATTGAGTATGCAAGTTGTGCCATATAAACTTTAACATGAGAGCGCTGCTCAATAAGATAAGTATAATTGTTAATTGTTCTCTGACTAAGAACGAAGTTTGCCATCACCAACTATGATTTCTTATGCACATTTTATTTGTGATTACCTTATACTTGTTTCAAGTTGAATCATATGAAGGAGTTGTTTACTAGAATGTCTTGTGTGAATGAATATGATGCTTCTTGTCCGTATTTTATTTATCGACTCTTCACTCCATAAACATGTAGTCCTGTTTACCGAGTTCAGTTTCGCTTGGGGACAAGCGAAGTCTAAGCTTGGGGGGAGTTGATACGTCCAATTTGCATCACTATTTTATATAATAATTTGCTGCTATTCATTGATATATTTCATATTTGGACATAATACTTATGTTATTTCATCTATTTTGCATGTTTCATGATTATTGGAGGATCGAGCACCGGAGCCAGGATTCTGCTGGAAAACGCACCGTCAGAATGCAATATTTCGGAAGATCAACAGTTGACGGAAATTATACCAAAAATCCTATTTTTCCAGATGACGAAGTGAGCCAGAAGGGGGAGCTGAGGGGACCCGAGGTGGGCCCACCCCATAGGCCGGCGCGGCCCAAGGCCTGGCCGCGCCGCCCTATGAGGAGGGGGGCCCACAGCCCCTCTCGCCTCCTTTTCTTCGCGAAATCCTTCGTCCCGAAGACCTAAGCTCCAGAGGGTACCTCACGAAGAGTTACAGCCGCCTCTGCGGGGCGGAGAACACCAGAGAGAAAAGAGCTCTCCGGCGGGCTGAGATCCACCGGGGAAATTCCCTCCGGGAGGGGGAAATCGACGCCATCATCACCGTCATCGAGCTGGACATCATCTCCATCGCCATCATCATCATCTTCACCATCATCACCGCCGTCTCCACCGCTGGCCATCGTCACCGCCGTAGCAATTTGGGGTTTGATCTTGATTGTTTGATAGGGGAAACTCTCCCGGTGTTGATTTCTACTTGTTATTGATGCTATTGAGTGAAACCGTTGAACCAAGGTTTATGTTCAGATTGTTATTCATCATCATATCACCTCTGATCATGTTCCATATGATGTCTCGTGAGTAGTTCGTTTAGTTCTTGAGGACATGGGTGAAGTCTAAATGTTAGTAGTGAAGTATGGTTGAGTAATATTCAATGTTATGATATTTAAGTTGTGGGGTTATTCTTCTAGTGGTGTCGTGTGAACGTCGACTACACGACACTTCACCTTTATGGGCCTAGGGGAATGCATCTTGTACTCGTTTGCCAATTGCGGGGTTGCCGGAGTGACAGAAACCTAAGCCCCCGTTGGTATATCGATGCAGGAGGGATAGCAGGATCTCAGAGTTTAAGGCTGTGGTTAGATTTATCTTAATTACTTTTTGTTGTTGCGGATGCTTGTAAGGGGTATAATCACAAGTATGTATTAGTCCTAGGAAGGGCGGTACATTAGCACAGGTTCACCCACACAACACTTATCAAAACAATGAAGATTAATTAGCCGTATGTAGCGAAAGCACTAGACTAAAATCCCGTGTGTCCTCGAGAACGTTTGGTCATTATAAGTAAACAAACCGGCTTGTCCTTTGTGCTAAAAAGGATTGGGCCACTCGCTGCAGTTTGTACTCTCGCACTTTACTTACTCGTACTTTATTCACCTGTTACATCAAAACCCCCTGAATACTTGTCTGTGAGCATTTACAGTGAATCCTTCATCGAAACTGCTTGTCAACACCTTCTGCTCCTCATTGGGTTCGACATTCTTACTTATCGAAGATACTACGATACACCCCCTATACTTGTGGGTCATCAGTGTCTTTTCTCATAACTTGCAGGGACCACCGCCCTCAGATAACAATGAATCTCTTCGAGTCTTAGTGCAGAACTGCCAAACTGAGAAGTTGAAGCTGAAGGAGATCTTTAACAATCGCAGGAACGGGCCACCACCACCAGCACCTGAGGAGTGATTGTCTTCGGTATAGGCATCCCTTGGCTTGTTCCAAGCTTGGGGGAGTGCCGCGGTATCACTATTACCTTTATCTTTATTTTTAGTCGAGTCATATCATGAATAAAGTGGTTGTCATACATAATAGTTTGCGGATTGGAGGTATCGCTATTTTATTTTGTCTCATTGTATCCCTTGGTGTGAGTTGCTTATATGAATTATTAATGAGAAGTCTTCTTATTTACTTTATGCACACTTTATTTTAGTTTGCAATTTCAGCGGTGTGATCATTCTTGCTAATTGGTGTTGGTATCATTTCGGGAGTATTGAATACATCTTATTGGCTTTGGCAAATCTATTATTGGTCAGTAGCAACATTATTTTGAAGATCGAAGAGGAAAAAGAAAAAGGTACATGCAGATATATTATTCATATTCTTTATTTCTTGATTGGCTTAAAATCTTGGTATTCTTGAATCAAGATCGTTTGTACTTTCAAGATGAGTTATCTGAATTTCTTTTTGATACATGTATATTTGCTTGTTTCACTTATCTTTACTATTAAATTGCAATAGGTGGCTGCCTGGTGTCACAAACGGGCCAAACAAATTCTATAGGCCCGACATCTCCTGAAAATCCTAGGCCGCTTTGGTCCGTCCCAATAAACGTGTTTGTCCATCGCTCGCCCGATTGTCCCGATGGATGGTCTCCACGCGTTGTAAAGTTTCGTACCTTTAGCAAACTCTGATCCGGACGTTGTAAAGTTTCGTATGTTCAACAGACTCTGATCGATCCGGATCAAAATAGCCTAGCTACGTTTGGCTACGTCCGGTCTCCAGGCAACCTACGGTAACCGGATTTAAGAGATCACATATAGCGCACCCTAGCCAGGGCGATCGTGAGAAATTTCGAGAGGCCTAGCTAACATGGCCGTTCCCGTACTAGGCAGCAGCGGCAAAGATGAGTTGCGGAGATCCATCCGACCAAGCCAGAAAATACTAGATCAATCGATTTCCTTTGCAACAAGGTGAAGATCGCGAACTTCGGCTCGCATGATTGACGCCGGCGGCGAAGGGTTAGAAAAAGTCAAAAGATACCAGCTAGGTCGCGTGGCGCCCCTTGGTTGGTGGCACCAAGATCGTCGCGGTTGAGGCGCGCACCCATGTCGCTGGCCTGGAGCAGCTGCAACACCTCAACGAAGACCTGCTCCGTTCGGGACGCCACCCTGCTCGGCGCCGTCCCTACCATCTCTCTTCAAGGAGCGCCGCCACGCATGCTTCGGAACTCGCCATCAGAGACAGAGCGCCCCAACGTGGAGATGAGCGCCTCGGGCGCCTGAATAACCTGCGAACAGGAGCAGCTCGTACCGTGCAGCAGCAAAGCGTAGGGCACGCCGTTCGCCACCTATCACCCCGCTGGTCTTCGGGTCGTCTTGGCTGCATGAAAAACAAAACGATCATGTTTTGTGCCCCTAGCAATCCAATCCCGGCCGTCATCACCGTACACCGGAACAGAGGTAAAACGAAGAAGAGTTGTTGTGCGTAGGGCATACAGCTGTATGCTGCAAAGTAATAAGGATCACGCCATCGCCGTCGTGATGGCCAAGTTCATCTCGCCGCGCTATATTCCAGGTCTTATTGCCTGCGCTTTGGCTGCACACGCTATTTAGCAGTTACAATTGCGCGATGACGCGCTGCATCAGCTCAAGCGTGCATAGATACGTATGGCAGCACCAAGTGCAGCTGAATCGCGTATAGACACTCTGCCTGGAGGTGCTGAGATTGAACTAGAAAAGGGTGCAGACTGAACCAGAAAAGGGTAATCCCATCGTTTGCTTGCTGGACAACCCAGGCAACTCCTGATTGTGATTGACCTCATCAGGATTTACTGTAAGATTGGCTTGAACGAGTAACGCACATTTGAGGAGCATCATTGCTCAGTTTGATCAACATCCATAAGTTTTAAGTTAGAATATATACCCATATATATGATACATACGTTTTTGATTATGTTGTCAAATCAAGTAATTTCTTTCTTTCATGAAGGTGACTTCGCCCAAAGATGATGCTTCTTGTTTCACGAAGCACCCTAATCATTTGGTCAAATCGGGTTGGATCGGGCAATCCGCATCCTAACTACTCCCCCCAAAGATTTATCCGTCTTCTTTCGCATCCTCTAATCATTGACCTCGAGAGAGGGAGACAAAGGCTTTCGCTGCGCGAGGTGAGGTGGCGGTGGTGCTGACACACGTGTGCCGGGCTGCCTAACTAAAACATCGGGTAGAGGCGAAAATGGTGGCACACATGACTATGGAGGGTGCCATGGAGGCGCTAAATGCATGTACCAACGAGCCGTAATGACCCCATTGCAACGCATGGGCAATTTTACTAGTCATCCTAAGTTACATAAAAGTAAACAAATTGAAATTTACATAAACTAAGGATTTTATAATTCTCATATTGTAAAATGGAAATTAACAATTATGCAACAAAAAAAAGTAGAATGACATGTAAAGTTTTTCAAGCCAGACACAACCGGATGCCCTTGACATCCAAACTAACATGTTGAAGTGTTGGAAATATACTCGAGGGGCAATAATGAAGTTGTTATCATTCCATTTCCATGTTTATGATTATGTTTATATTCTATGATATAATTGTATCTATTCCTGAATGTGAGATTCAGAGGAAAATATTATTACATGTGTAAAATAATAAACACCAAAATAGATCCCTAGCCATGTCTCTAGACTAGCTCATGTGTTATTGATGGTCTTGTTTTACTTACCATGGGTGTAAGTAAAGTGTTATGAGATTTCCGATGATATATGAGAACACATTGTTAGGGTGAACAATGTTTTTGGAAAGGCATCATTGATATACTAACATACATGTTGCCAATATATTGTCAGTAATTTCTCAAATGTTTTAATGTTTATTAGCTTCCTTCAACCATGGGAATATCAAAGTCGTTGATACTAGATGGTTACTTATTGTTGAATGTGTGAGAACGCGTACACCGGGGTCCCCACCCCCTTATTTGTTTGGTAGTGGGCGTAAGGCGCTGCTACCCGGATGGAGCTGAACACACATAAACACGAGGAATTTTACCTAGGTTCAGGTCGCGCGAAGCGAATCCCTACGTCCTTCTTGTCTAATTATTTTGGTGGTCTTCCTTCTCCTCATTTCCACACCTAAGAGTTCAACACTCCAATCTTCCAACCCTTTGCTACAGTCTCATGGACCTCCTTTTATACCACAAGCGATTACCACATGAGCTAGTTGCATACTTGACACCTATACTAACAGGTGGCGACCAGCGGGAGAGGTGGAAGTTGAAAGAATAGATGTCCAGCATGCGTGACTGCTCCCTGCTGCCGATGCAACGTCCTTGAGCCATCGTGTCACCTTGCTTCCACACACAGGGTGGCAGGTGTACTTTCCCGACGGGCATTGAATTCCTCTGCACCAGAGGATTCGGCTAGCCATGGTATGTGTAAGCAATGGATGGGAGGAGTGTCACGGTTTTATAAATAGCATGAATAAAAAGAGGCTTCGCCCAAATATTTCGGAACCGCTCTCAAACTTGTTTAGTATGGAAGATGACAAAAACACTTGTACCTATTCCTTGACAAAAGCAACCACCTCTCAAAGCAATCTTTTATTCAGTTTTGCAAATAAAAAGCTCTAGCACATGTGTAATCTCTACTTCCCTCTACAAAGGGCCATTCTTTTACTTTCTTGTTGAGTCAGTGCACCTATTTCTTCTATCTCAAAGCAAGCAAGTGAACCGTTGTGATTCAATCATCTATGAATGTTGATGTATGCAATTGTCTTTTTAACTCTTACTTGTGCAGCACAATGTTTCTACCCAAATGAATACAATGTTAAAAGCCATCTATGAATGAAAAGAGGATGCAATAATTGAGCATTACAGTATGTGAAAATTTATTAGTTGTTAATTGTTCTCTCACCAAGAACAAAAGGTTTGCCATGCCAATTATGATTTCCTTTACATATGATACGTCTCCAACGTATCGATAATTTCTTATGGTCCATGCTTGTTTTATGATGATACACACATGTTTTATATACACTTTATGTCATATTTATGCATTTTCCGGAACTAACCTATTAACAAGATGCCGAAGAGACAGTTGCTGTTTTCTGCTGTTTTTGATTTCAGAAATCCTAGTAAGGAAATATTCTCGGAATTGGACGAAATCAACGCCCAGGGGCCTATTTTTCCACGAAGCTTCCAGAACACCGAAAGGGAACCAAAGTGGGGCGACGAGGCGCCGCCACACTAGGGCGGCGCGGCCCAGGAGGGGCCCGCGCGGCCCTAGCGTGTGGGGCCCCCGTCAGACCTCCGACTCCGCCCTTCCGCCTACTTAAAGTCTTTGCCGCGAATACCCCAGTACCGAGAGCCACGATACGGAAAACCCTCCAGAGACGCCGCCGCCGCCAATCCCATCTCGGGGGATTCAGGAGATCGCCTCCGGCACCCTGCCGGAGAGGGGAATCATCTCTCGGAGGACTCTTCACCACCATGGTCGCCTCCGGAGTGATGTGTGAGTAGTTCATCCCTGGACTATGGGTCCATAGCAGTAGCTAGATGGTCGTCTTCTCCTAATTGTGCTATCATTGTTGGATCTTGTGAGCTGCCTAACATGATCAAGATCATCTATTTGTAATGCTACATGTTGCGTTTGTTGGGATCCGATGAATAGTGAATGCTATGTTATGTTGATTATCAATCTATTATCTATGTGTTGTTTATGATCTTGCATGTTCTCCATTATTAGTAGAGGCTCTGGCCAAGTCGTTACTTGTAACTCCAAGAGGGAGTATTTATGCTCGATAGTGGGTTCATGCCTCCATTAAATCTGGGACAGTGACAGAAAGTTCTAAGGTTGTGGATGTGCTGTTGCCACTAGGGATAAAACATCAATGCTATGTCTAAGGATGTATTTGTTGATTACATTACGCACCATACTTAATGCAATTGTCTGTTGTTTGTAACTTAATACTGGAGGGGGTTAGGATGATAACCTGAAGGTGGACTTTTTAGGCATAGATGCATGCTGGATAGCGGTCTATGTACTTTGTCGTAATGCCCAATTAAATCTCACACTACTCATCATAACATGTATGTGCATGGTCATGCCCTCTTTATTTGTCAATTGCCCAACTGTAATTTGTTCACGCAACATGCTATTTATCTTATGGGAGAGACACCACTAGTGAACCGTGGACCCCAGTCCATTCTTTACATCGAATACAATCTACTGCAATACTTGTTCTACTGTTCTCTGCAAACAATCATCATCCACACTATACATCTAATCCTTTGTTACAGCAAGCCGGTGAGATTGACAACCACACTATCACGTTGGGGCAAAGTAATTTGGTTGTGTTGTGCAGGTTCCACGTTGGCGCCGAAATCCCTGGTGTTGCGCCGCACTACACTCCGCCGCCATCAACCTTCAACGTGCTTCTTGGCTCCTACTGGTTCGATAAACCTTGGTTTCTTACTGAGGGAAAACTTGCCACTGTACGCATCACACCTTCCTCTTGGGGTTCCCAACGGACGCGTGCTGTACGCGTATCAACATACTCCTATGTGTTGATTCCTTATTCATTGCAAGTGGATCATATTTGAGGATGTTGCTATCTATGATAGCTTGTGTGTTGGTGAGTGTTATGCTTCTTGTTCGTATTTTGTTATCGACACTTCACTCCATAAACCTGTGGTCCGGTTTACTGAGCTTAGCTTTCGCTTGGGGACAAGCGAGGTCTAAGCTTGGGGGAGTTGATACGTCCAATTTGCATCAATATTTTGTATTATATTCTACTGTTATTTATTGATATATTTCATATTTAGACATGATACTTATGTTATTTTATCTATTTTTTCATGTTTGATGATTTTCACGGGATTTGCTGCCGGAGCTGTAATTCTGCTGGAAAAGTGCTCATCAAGGTACCATACTTCGAAAGATCAGAAAATTCCAGAAACTTTCACGAAGATCTTATTTTCCCGGATGACGGAGATAGCCAGAAGGAGGACCTGAGGGGGCCACCATTGGGCAATATAATGCCCAGGCGCGCCTAGGGCATGTATGGCCGCCCTAGCCCACATCTGACGCCGCTCCTCGCATATATCATCCCCACGAAAACCTAAGATCGGGGGGACAGCTCGCAGAAATATTTCACCGCCGCTACAAGGCGGTAAACAGCAGAGAGAGAAAAGCTCTCCGGCAGATAGGAATCTGCGAGGGGAAATTCCCTCCCGGAGGGGGAAATCATCGCCATCTCCACCGACATCGAGCTGGACTTCATCGTGATCATCATCCTCGTCATATCCACCAGCAACACTGTCATCACCGCCGTCTCCACCTCGTCCCGCTGTAACTATTTGGGTTGTACCTCGCATATTTCGAAGGGGAAACTCTCCCGGTATTGATTACTTGTTGTATTTGATGCTATTGAGTGAAACCATCGGATTAAAGTTTATGTCCAGATTGTTATTCATCATTATGTACCCACTGATCATGTTCTATACGTTGTCCCGTGAGTAGTTCGTTTAGTTCTTGAGGACATGGGAGAAGTCTTGTGTTAGTAGTGGAGCTATGTGAGTAATATGTATTGATATGATATTTAAGTTGTGGTGTTATTCTTCTAGTGGTATCATGTGAACGTCGACTACATGATACTTCGCCTTTATGGACCTAGGGGAATGCATCGTTTATTTGGCTACTAATTGCGGGGTTGCCGGAGCGACAGAAACCTGAACCCCCGTTAGGAAACCATTGCATGAGGGAGCGTAAGATCTCAGAGTTTAAGACCGTGGTTAGATTTTCTCTTATTTACCTTCTTGTAGTGCGGATGCTTGCAAGGTGTTTAATCACAAGTATGTATTATCCTAGTAAGGGTAGTGCATTAGCATAGGTTCACCCACACAACACTTACCATACCAATAGAGATTATTCACGGATGCGACGCGAAAGCACTTGACATAAAACCTCCCGTTTGTCCTCAGGAACGTTTGGTCGATATAAGTAGAACAAGCGGCTTGTCCTTTGTGGTAAAATGGATTGGACACTTGCTGCAATTATTATTGCCGACTTTTATTTACTCGCATTTTATTTATTTGCAATATCAAATACCCCTGAAAACCCGTTTGCTAGTGTTTACAGAGAATCCTTCATTGAAACTGCTCATCAACACCTTCTGCTCCTCGTTGGGTTCGACACTCTTATATATCGAAAGTACTACGGTACACCCTCTATACTTGTGGGTCATCACCGCCCAAGAACGTTCTTGGCCTCAATCAGATGTAGTCACGCGAGCGATGTGCAGGTGGGTGGTGCGTGCGGCCAATTGATGGCCATGGGCGGTGCGCTGACGTGCTTGATGATGGCGTGACAGCTCGGACAGCGAGTTGTCACTCCTGTTCGCGGCGCATGCCTTTGTCGGTCCGTGCCATGATGACGCGCAGTGGTGCAGGCGCCTCACCCGTTCCCCAGGCAAGTCCTGATGCGTCCCATTGATTCTAGCTGCCCCCTGTTCCCTGGCCTCGCCTGGCCAAGGAGAGGAGGCTCCCGAGCCCTTCCCGGGGCCGTTCGAGCCACGCCTTGGCTCGGAGGCTTCGCTTCTAAGCCCTTAGTCTTTTCCGAGGGAACGCTCCTGGGAGGAGGCCAAGGGCAGCTCTTGGATCCGTTTGTCATGTTCTCCGCGCCATGTTTGCTCGTCCAGACTCACCTTTGTCTGGGAGCACTTGTTCTCCACTGGTTGTCATACGTAGCAAGGTAAACTTTCGCATAGTTACACAGGTTTTACCACAAGTCATACCTGCATAGCTTACCATAGAAGCATCATGGAGGTCGTGGGCTGGGGCCCGCGCGTGCCGTGGAAAAATCGTGTGGGCCCTGAGTCCCATTACGCCGACACATACGCTTTGGTGAGCTTCCTCGTCGTTTTCCCTTCTTCTCGGCCCTTATCGTGCCATGTTCGCCATCACCTAAGTCTAATGAAGCTGACAGTGTTTTCTGTCTATGCTCGCCGTTGTGCTCGTCTTAACCACGCCGCTGTCGCCATGCTCGTCCCCAAGACAAGCTGTAGGCGCCGTTGGCTACACTCCATCGTCTACTTCCTCTGGGCTCAAGGAATCAAATCAAGATGTAGTACATCGACGAAGACTTCCTCGAATTCAGTCACATGCGCGACTATTCCTTTGAGGATCATGGCGTGCTTGCTTCCTGATACGTCTCCAACGTATCCATAATTTCTGACGTTCCAT
Source organism: Lolium perenne (assembly GCF_019359855.2). Classification (NCBI taxonomy): domain Eukaryota; kingdom Viridiplantae; phylum Streptophyta; class Magnoliopsida; order Poales; family Poaceae; genus Lolium; species Lolium perenne. The sequence goes on from NC_067249.2 coordinate 190,317,949, forward strand.
GCTTGTTTTATGACAATACTTACATGTTTTGCTTGCACTTTATAATGTTTTTATGCGTTTTCCGGAACTAACCTATTAACAAGATGCCACAATGCCAGTTCCTGTTTTCTGCTGTTTTTGGTTCCAGAAAGGCTGTTCGGGCAATATTCTCGGAATTGGACGAAATCAACGCCAAACATCTTATTTTTCCCGGAAGACCCCAGAACACCGAAGGAGAGTCGGAGGGGAGCCAGGGGGCCCCACCCCACAGGGTGGCGCGGCCAAGGGGGGGCACGCCCCCTACTGTGTGGGCCCCCCAGAAACCCTTTTGCGCCGCCTCTTCGCCTATAAGACCCCTCGCGACCTAAATCCTCGATACCAATTGACGAAACTCCAGAAAGACTCCAGGGACGCCGCCGCCATCGCGAAACTCCAATTCGGGGGACAGAAGTCTCTGTTCCGGCACCCTGCCGGGACGGGGAAGTGCCCCCGAAAGCCATCTCCATCGACGCCACCGCCTCCATCATGCTCCGTGAGTAGTTCCCCCATGGACTACGGGTTCTAGCAGTAGCTAGTTGGTACTCTCTATCCCATGTACTTCAATACAATGATCTCATGAGCTACCTTACATGATTGAGATTCACCTGATGTAATCGGTGTTGTGTTTGTTGGGATCCGATGGATGATACATTATGATTAGTCTATCTATAAAGTTTGTGAAGTTATTGTTGCTGTAATCTTGTTATGCTTAATGCTTGTCACTAGGGCCCGAGTGGCATGATCTTAGATTTAAGCTCTATATGTATTGCTTAGATTGTATCTACAAGTTATATGCACATGTCTATGTCCGGAACCAAAGGCCCGAAAGTGACAGAAATTAGGACAACTGGAGGGGAAGGCGTAGGTATGAGGATCACATGTTTTCACCAAGTGTTAATGCTTTGCTCCGGTACTTTATTAAAAGGAGTACCTTAATATCCAGTAGATTCCCTAGAGGCCCGGCTGCCACCGGCTGGTAGGACAAAAGATGTTGTACAAGTTTCTCATTGCGAGCACGTATGACTAAATATGGAAAACATGCCTACATAATTAATAATCTTGATGTTCTGTCTTAATGCTATTTCAATCCCATCAATTGCCCAACTGTAATTTGTTCACCCAACACTTGTCATTTGTTATTGGAGAGTTACCACTAGTGTAGATCGTTGGGAACCCCGGTCCATCTCTCATCATCATATACTTGTTCTATATGTCATTGGAAGTAGTATTAACTATTTTCTGGTGCCATTGCTCATGTGTTACCGCTACTGTTGCTGTGTTACTGTTACTATTGCTCTCATATTGCTGCTACTTTCACATCACCCCTGTTGCTAGTGCTTTTCCAGGTGCAGCTGAATTGATAACTCAGTTGTTAAGGCTTATAAGTATTCTTTACCTCCCCTTGTGTCGAATCAATAAATTTGGGTTTTACTTCCCTCGAAGACTGCCGCGATCCCCTATACTTGTGGGTTATCAAGACTGTTTTCTGGCGCCGTTGCCGGGGAGGCCTAGCTCTACTCATAAGTTCACCTGGGGAGTACACACTACCTCTCTCTATTTTATTTTATTTTGTTTTGCTTAGTTTACTTTTGTTTAGTTTATTTGTGCTTAGTTTATTTCTGTCTAGTGTTATTTTGCTTAGTTTACTTTTGCTTAGTTTGTTTTTGTCTTATTTTACTTTTCTTATATATCCAAAAATCCATAAAAATTTGAAAAACCTAAAAATTAAAAACTGCTGTTTTGGGAGAACCCATAACCTACTTGGAGCTTATAGAATATTATAATAATTATAGAGAATCAAGAACTGGTAAAGTAATGAGTGCTATGATAGAAAAATTTAATACAATTGCTAAAATTTTGCTTAAACGCCATGATATAAATTGTTGCTCTAAAGAGGATACTAAACATCTGAAATTTCAATGTGGCTTTAGTGAAGAAGTTTTAATTAAGAACTATAATTGGAATAACTAAATTCATCTTGGGTTCGAAGAGGTAGAACAATTTTTCTTATTTATGGGAGCCTCTGAGATAGAATCCTTCATGGCTAAAAATTATGAAACTTGTGTTGTTTGTAAGGACCTTAAAGATTATGTCTCTTATATCCTTAGTTTTTGCATAGTAAGCTACAGTGATAATCCTTATATTATTGATTATAAAGAGAGACTCATTAATGCACAAGAATGCACTCACAATTTGCAGGAACATGTGGAAGAAGAAGTTGATGAACCTGAAAGCTCATTGGATGAAAAAGAGGAGGAAATTGATGAACCTGAAAGCTCATTGGATGAAAAAGAAGAGGAGAGTGATGAACAAAAGGAGGAAGAATGGATTAGCTACCCATGCCAACCTTCTAATGAGAGTAACTCTTTATCTCTTACACTATTTGATTGTCCTCCATGCTTACCGAAAGAGGTTGAATGTTATGTTCCTGTGGTTTCTCTTGAAATAGTACCTATGAGTAATACTTGTGAGAATAATTATGCTACTGTTATTTATGATAATCCATGCTACTTTGATAAATCTTATGATAATGCTTTGTTTGTGCCTGATGTCGAAATGCATGGTACTAAAGAATTTTGCGTAGCAAATGTTTATGATAAAGCTCTAGATGATGGTCCTATGTTACTTGATAATATTAATTGTACTACTAATGAAAATGGGATTGGAGAGTTCTTGACTTTATCTAGGAGTCCCATATCTCTTGAGAATGATCAATCACCTTGTTATATTATTGATAAAAGTGGGTTCGAAAGTTTTAATTCCACTATTTTTGAGCTTGATAGAAATTATGTGTCTATGGATCATGAAAAGAATGCTTTATGTGATAGTTATATTGTTGAGTTTATTCATGAAGCTACTAAAAATTATTATGAGAGAGGAAAATATGGTAGTAGAAATTTTGATGGTACTAATACACCTCTCTATATGCTGAAATTGTTGAAGTTACACTTGTTCTATCTTCCTATGCTTGTTACTTTGCTTTTCATGAACTTGTTTATTTACAAGATTCCTATGCATAGGAAGCATGTTAGGCTTAAAATGTGTTTTGGATTTGCCTTTTGATGCTCTCTTTTGCTTCGACTCTTATTTCTTGCGAGTGCATCATTAAAACTGCTGAGCCCATCTTAATGGCTATAAAGAAAGCACTTCTTGGGAGATAACCCATGTGTTTATTTTGATACTGTTTTGTTGTGTCTTGGAAGTTGTTACTACTGTAGAAACCTCTCCTTATCTTTATTTTATTGCAATGTTGTGCCAAGTAAAGTCTCTAATAGAATGTTGATACTAGATTTGGATTTCTGCGCAGAAACAGATTTCTATCTGTCACGAATTCGGGCTGTGTTCTCTGTAGGTAACTCAGCAAAATCTGCCAATTTACGTGCGTGTTCCTCAGATATGTACGCAACTTTCATTAGTTTTGAGTTTTCTGATTTGAGCAACGGAAGTACCTCTGTAAAATTCGTCTTTACTGGCTGTTCTGTTTTGGCAGATTATGTCTCTGTTTTTTGCATTGTCTCTTGTGGACTTTAAGCAAGGCTTTCTAGACGTGGAGAGATGTAGCTAATGTTTTATTGAGTTCTTTCAATGTGTCACTACAGGACCAAGGTGGATTCAAATTTTTTGAGTACTAACCCCTCTAATGAAGTTTATGAGAAGTTTGGTGTGAAGGAAGTTTTCAAGGGTCAAGAGAGGAGGATGATATATGATCAAGAAGAGTGAAAAGTCTAAGCTTGGGGATGCCCCGTGGTTCATCCCTGCATATTTCAAGAAGACTCAAGCGTCTAAGCTTGGGGATGCCCAAGGCATCCCCTTCTTCATCAACTTATCAGGTCACTTCTATTGAAACTATATTTTTATTCGGTCACATCTTATGTGCTTTACTTGGAGCGTCTGTGTGTTTATTTTTGTTTTGTTTGTGTTTGAATAAAGATGGATCCTAGCAATCCTTGTGTGGGAGAGAGACACTTGTTCTTCGTTTTACTTTTAATGTTCAATGGTAAAAGTTGGAAGCTATTGCACTTGTTGCATTTATGGTTATTTGGTTGGAAACAGAAAATGCCTCATATTGTCTTGAATAATTTGACACTTGGCAATTGTTTTGAGCTCTCAAGTAGATCGTGATTAAGTTCTTGCATCATGTAGTTTAAACCTATTAGTGGAGAACTACCGTAGAGCTTGTTGAAATTGGTTTGCATGATGGTCTCTCTAAGGTCTAGATATTTTCTGGTAAAAGTGTTTGAGCAACAAGGAAGACAGTGTAGAGTATTATAATGCTTGCAATATGTTCTTATGTAAGTTTTGCTGTACCGGTTCATACTTGTGTTTGCTTCAAATAACCTTGCTAGCCAAAGCCTTGTACTGAGAGGGAATGCTTCTCGTGCATCCAAAACCTTGAGCCAAAACCTATGCCATGTGAGTCCACCATACCTACCTACTATGTGGTATTTCTTGCCATTCCAAGTAAATACTTCATGTGCTACCTTTAAACAATTCAAAATGCTTCTCAATTTGTGTCAATGTTTTATAGCTCATGAGGAAGTATGTGGTGTTTTATCTTTCAATCTTGTTGGGCAGATTTCACTAATGGACTAGTGGCTTCATCCGCTTATCCAATAATTTTGCAAAAAGAGCCGGCAACGGGGTTCCCAGCCCCAATTAATCACAAATAGACACTCCTCCATGGTATGTGAATGATTGGTAGGTACCCGAGGATTCGGTTAGCCATGGCTTGAGAAAGCAAAGGTGGGGAGGAGTGTCATCACTAAATAAAACTAAAATAAAATAGACACTCCTTCATGGTATGTGATTGTTGGAAGGCACCCGAGGATTCGGTTAGCCATGGTTTGTGAAAGCAAAGGTTGGAAGGAGTGTCACCCAAAAATAAAAATGAAAACATCATGGGAGCCGGTCTTTGAAGGTCTGTCTGGCAAGGGGGTTAGAGTGCCCACTACCATTCGTTGACAACAACAAACACCTCTCAAAATTTTACTTTTATGCTCTCTATATGATTTCAAAACTTGAAAAGCTCTAGCACATGATTTTATCCCTGCTTCCCTCTGCGAAGGGCCGTTCTTTTACTTTATGTTGAGTCAGTTTACCTACTTCCTTCCATCTTAGAAGCAAACACTTGTGTTAACTGTGCATTGATTCTTACATACTTGCTTATTTGCATTCATCATATTACTTTATGTTGACAATTATCCTTGAGATATGCATGTTGAAAGTTGAAAGCAACTGCTGAAACTTAAATCTTCCTTTGTGTTGCTTCGATGCCTTTACTTTGAATTTATTGCTTTATGAGTTAACTCTTATGCAAGACTTTTGATACTTGTCTTGAAAGTACTATTCATGAAAAGTTTTGCTATATGTTATCTATTTGTTAGCAACTATAGATCATTGCCTTGAGTCACTTTATTCATCTCATATGGTTTACAATAGTATGATCAAGGTTATGTAAGTAGCATGTCACTACAGAAATTATTCTTTTTATCGTTTACCTACTCGAGGACGAGTAGGAACTAAGCTTGGGGATGCTGATACGTCTCCAACGTATCCATAATTTCTGACGTTCCATGCTTGTTTTATGACAATACTTACATGTTTTGCTTGCACTTTATAATGTTTTTATGCGTTTTCCGGAACTAACCTATTAACAAGATGCCACAGTGCCAGTTCCTGTTTTCTGCTGTTTTTGGTTCCAGAAAGGCTGTTCGGGCAATATTCTCGGAATTGGATGAAATCAACGCCAAACATCTTATTTTTCCCGGAAGACCCCAGAACACCGAAGGAGAGTCGGAGGGGAACCAGGGGGGCCTCGCCCCACAGGGCGGCGCGGCCAAGGGGGGGCACGTCCCCCTACTGTGTGGGCCCCCCAGAAACCCTTTTGCGCCGCCTCTTCGCCTATAAGACCCCTCGCGACCTAAATCCTCGATACCAATTGACGAAACTCCAGAAAGACTCCAGGGGCGCCGCCGCCATCGTGAAACTCCAATTCGGGGGACAGAAGTCTCTGTTCCGGCACCCTGCCGGGACGGGGAAGTGCCCCCGGAAGCCATCTCCATCGACGCCACCACCTCCATCATGCTCCGTGAGTAGTTCCCCCATGGACTACGGGTTCTAGCAGTAACTAGTTGGTACTCTCTATCCCATGTACTTCAATACAATGATCTCATGAGCTGCCTTACATGATTGAGATCCATCTGATGTAATTGGTGTTGTGTTTGTTGGGATCCGATGGATGATACATTATGATTAGTCTATCTATAAAGTTTGTGAAGTTATTGTTGCTGCAATCTTGTTATGCTTAATGCTTGTCACTAGGGCCCGAGTGGCATGATCTTAGATTTAAGCTCTATATGTATTGCTTAGATTGTATCTACAAGTTGTATGCACATGTCTATGTCCGGAACCAAAGGCCCCAAAGTGACAGAAATTGGGACAACTGGAGGGGAAGGCGTAGGTATGAGGATCACATGTTTTCACCAAGTGTTAATGCTTTGCTCCGGTACTTTATTAAAAGGAGTACCTTAATATCCAGTAGATTCCCTAGAGGCCCGGCTGCCACCGGCTGGTTGGACAAAAGATGTTGTACAAGTTTCTCATTGCGAGCACGTATGACTAAATATGGAAAACATGCCTACATAATTAATAATCTTGATGTTCTGTCTTAATGCTATTTCAATCCTATCAATTGCCCAACTGTAATTTGTTCACCCAACACTTGTCATTTGTTATTGGAGAGTTACCACTAGTGTAGATCGCTGGGAACCCCAGTCCATCTCTCATCATCATATACTTGTTCTATATGTCATTGGAAGTAGTATTAACTATTTTCTGGTGCCATTGCTCCTGTGTTACCGCTACTGCTGCTATGTTACTGTCACTATTGCTCTCATATTACTGCTACTTTCACATCACCCCTGTTGCTAGTGCTTTTCCAGGTGCAGCTGAATTGACAACTCAGTTGTTAAGGCTTATAAGTATTCTTTACCTCCCCTTGTGTCGAATCAATAAATTTGGGTTTTACTTCCCTCGAAGACTGCCGCGATCCCCTATACTTGTGGGTTATCACTTCCTCTCCGTCCATGGAGAGAATGTTGATGAGTTTCTGGTGAGCTAGCACTCCTCCTCCATGAATTTCTCTACATCGTTATCTCGTTCATGGCCATTGTAATCGTTTTCCGTCCGCCACGTGCGTACAATATACTTGGAAGACGTAGATGTACTCATATACGAATGTCGAAACCGAAAACTTTGAATGCAAAAGTCGTGTGCGACGGTGAGATGAAGCTACTCGTCGAAGGAATTTTGAAACGCGGTTGCAACAAATTTGACTAAATTCGGCCAAAAAAGCTTCAAACGGGACATGAAATTGTCACTCAAATACTCCACTAAACCAAACACCGTTTAAGGGAATTGATTCGTAACATCAATACGCATCTTTTCTGTGGTAAGCTTATTTCAAACCGACCCACGTTTTGTAGATCAGGGAGGAATTAAACGATGTGGATTACTGAGAAGGTTACACAATGATGCTAACACTGCTCGCACGCCTCCATCCACCAAGGGCCAACCTTTGTGCTCGGCCTAGCATAGCCCTGTGAAAATGGTCAATTTGAGCGGTCCTCTTGGGCCAACTTTCTAACTGCTTTAAATTTTGTGCGATGCAGTGAATCTTCATCCCGTGAATAATCAAACATCCCATTTTTGTTTCCCCTCATGCGAGAAAAGCCTTTGTGGGCAACCAATCACGCTATAAAATAATGATTGCTCCTGATGACCGGATCCTCTTCTCTAAACTGAAAGGCCATTGCTTCCCTTGCTCTCCTCACTTCTTGAGAAATTTGGAACGAAAGAAATGCAAAAGTTTTTCGAAACAAGCATGTGCCACCAACGTTTCTTTTTAGGCCAAACAGTGGGTTTCCCCACTGTATATTTTCTTTTTATTAATAAAACAGAGAAGTTCGAACTTATTACAAAAGTTGCTTGAGAGTAGCAACTTTAAAAAAGCCAAAAACCCTATAAAGGAAGGAAAAGAAAAGGACTATCTGACCTACTCTACCCAAAAGGATAGTCCCTTATAAGATATCCTTTTCGCCTTATGCATAATGAGGGCCATTTCATCTTTGAATTTCTTGTGAAATCTCTATAGATACTTGGAGTAACAACCTTGAAGATGAAGTCATTTCTGTTGGTCTAGATTGCCCATGTGATCGGCACGATAATTTCCATGAAGAAAGGCTTGGCAATGGAAGTCTTAAGGCTCAAAGTCGTCTGTTGGAAATCCAAGGGGGTCCCGGGCTATAAAGACCGAGCAGGGCATAGGTATTGCCAGCACACGGTAGGAAAAGGGCATTGGAAGAACATGTGATCTCTGGTTTCAATGTGTGACCCACAAATCACACAGGTGTAATCTGGTAGAAAGAAATTATTTCTCTGAAGCATGGCTCTAGTATTCATCCTATTATGAGTGAGCAACCTAAACAACACCTTATGATTTTGTTGGCAGTAGCCCTCCCACATCCATTTCAGGGCAGGGATAGAACCATTATTTGTCATCATGTCTTTATATAGTTGAGAGACCTTATAGGATTTGCTAGAGCCAAAAGATAGACCAGGAGTCATAACCATCTCCATGTGACAAACTCTACAGCATGGTTGAAAGAGGTTTAGCTGAACCATGGGTTTCTTCAGACATAGGAAGATGAAATAATTCAGTAATATCTATAGTTTGAACAGCTGTCTGCAGAGAGATTGAGTCATTCTTTGCAAAGGAGCAAAGTTGTTGCCATGTTGCTTGCAAAGTGTTAGCAGCCCATTTATCCTTCCATAGAAGAATGGAATTGCCTTGTACATATTCACATGTGGCTACCTGCTTAAAGGCAGGCAACATCTTTAAACAGTCCCTCCACCAAAAGAGATCTCTCTAGGTCTTGTAGGAGGCAGAGCAAAAGAATAGTAAAGTTCCCAACTTAATCTCACCCAAGGAATATCAACATGATTGTCAAATTTGTGCATATGTTTCATTAATAGACAATCATTCTGGATAGATAGATTAAGTACTCCAAGTCTTCCTTGGTCTTTTGGGTGACAGACCAAATCCCAGGCCGCCAAGGGTGGATTCTTCTTTTGAAAATCTCTGTCTCTCCACAGACAATGTCTCCTGTACTTATCAATTTCAGCAATTACCCATTGATATAGCTTGAGGGAGCAGAGGTAGAACATTGGCAAGGAAGACATAACTGAATTAAGAAGTCTGAGTTTGCTCCCATAATTGAGGTACATAGTGCATGCTAGAAGCCTTCTTTGCACACACTGAATAAGTGGCATGAACATCTCCTTATTGGGCTTGGAAGTGCACATGGAAAGCCCAAGTAAGTGAAAGGCATTACACCCAATGGGCATTGCAAGGCAGAAGTGAATATATTAACTCTATCTTGAGCAATGTTGATAGGTATCACATTTGACTTGGAGTAGTTGACCTTCAAACCAGAGGCAACTCCAAAGCAATGTAGCACTTCAGTAAGATGGTGTAGCTGAGGAACATCTGCTTGCATAATGATAAGAGTGTCATCAACATACTGAATAATGAGGAATGTGGTTGTGCAGTGGAGATCCAATGGCCTTCGAAACAAGCCATTCTACTTAGAGTCATTCACCAAGGACTGCAACACATCTACTGCTAAAACAAAGAGCAGAGGAGAAAGAGGATCTCCCTGCCTAACTCCTCTTTTTCATTTAAATGTAGATCCAGGGATCCCATTCAAAAGAACATCTGAATTTGCAGAATCAAGGATTTGTTGTATCCACAAGCACCATTGTTCACCAAAACACTTAGCACTAAGGACTATCAATATGAAGGAATGATCCACTTTATCAAATGCTTCACCAAAACCCTTAGCTCTAAGAACAACCACCTCTTTTCTAGATTTATGGCAAAAATGGAGATATTCATAAGCCCACGCAAGACATCCTTGAATTGTTCTTGATTTGATGAATCCATACTGATTCTCACGAATAAGTTTCTGAGTGATTGTCTATAATTTGTTGTGCAAGAGCTTGGTTGTGAGTTTCAGAGTACAATTAAGCAATGAAATTGGTGTGAAATCATTAACTGAAGAAGCATCAGTTGTTTTGGGCACAAGAGTGATGAAGCAGTTGTTAATGCTTTGGAGACATAGTTCACCTTTGTGTCACAGATATCACAGAAATCATGCTTAATAATAGGCGAACATTTCTTCAGGAATTCTTCATTAAAGCCATCAGGTCCAGAAGATTATTACTAGGGAAATCTTTTACCACATCATCAATCTCCTTATGGGTGAAAGGGGCTTCAAGGAAAGATAAGTCTTCATTGACATATGTCAAATCCTGAAGATTTGGCAGAGGATTAGTTGTCTCAGTTTGCCCAAGTCTTTTCTTATAAGCTTGTAAAAGCAGATTTGCCTTTTCTGGATGATCATTGACTGAATTTCCATTAGCAAAAGAGAGTGCAGCCACATGGTTCTTCCTCTTCTGACTAGAGGCCATATAATGAAAGAATCTGGAGTTTTCATCTCCTAAAGTTACCCACTTAATTTTCCCTCTCTGTTTCCAGTAAGCCAACCGCTGCTTAAGTAAAGTAGCCAAATGGATTTTCATGGATTATCTGAATGACTACTCCATTGCTGATAGGTCCCTAAAGTTTTCAATAGCATCAAGCAAGGAAATGAGTTCATTCAGATCTGCAATACCCTCTTTGATAGGGGATAATTTCTTAATCCAAGTTTTTAGATTCTTCCTCAATGTCTTGAATTTTGTTGTAATACTTTTGGCTGCATCTTCATAATGGATTGAATGTGGCCAGGATAATTCCACAAGTGTCAGAAAACCTTCCATGTCCAGCCAAGAATTTTCAAATCTGAAGATTGTGGATTTTGGGATGGCTTTCTCAATTGAAATTACACATGGAACATGATGAGAAGTAGTCAGGGCTTTATATTTGGGAAGTTTGTAGTCCAGGCCAAGGAAGAGAAGAACCAATCCAATCTTTGCAACAAGGGTGTATCCTGCATATTACTCCATGTAAATCTTCTGTCTTTTAGTGGGATGTCAACCAAGCCAAGATGACTGATGGTTTCATTGAAAAGTAACATTTCATTAATATTCCCTCCAGGTCTGTTCCTATCATGTGGTGATCTGAGGAGATTGAAATCACCAAAAAGAAGACAGTTTTCATCAGCAGGTATGTGTACATCATGTAGCCATTGCAGAAATTCAAATTGTTCATTATCTTGACAGGGTGCATAAATATTAGTGAGTGTCTATGAAATGTCAGATCTTGTTTCATGAAGCTCAACTAAGAGAGCATAATGGTTATGAACAGTATGGCCAGTAAATACTGAGCTATCCCAGAGATGGATGATGCCCCTAGATCGACCAACAGAAGGGAGAAAAGCATAATAAGCATCAAAATTCCTCGGGCAAAACTGTCTTAAGAAAGAGATATCAATAGTTTCTCTTTTTGAATCTTGAAAACAAATAACCTGGCAGCCACTTTCTCGAATTTTATTGAAAATAAGAGTCCATTTGGCAGGATCATTCAGGCCACTTATGTTCTAGTTTAAAACCTTCCAAAATGTTTTATGCATTGAAAAAGTTCTTGGAACATTGCATCTCTAACAACCTTAGGTTGACAATACCAGGGAATATAATAATGCATTACAGATCCATCATAAACATACTGATAAGGGCAAATCTCAAAGCAGCAGTACCATAGCAATACATAGGGGATGGAGTGTTTAATGCATGGCTTGAACAGATAAAGCAACAAAAGCTACTCAAAAGATCATCAAAAGGGAACAAAGACCAGAAGCTTATAAAGGACTAAAAGCAGTCCTCATTTCTAGGGGTTCTTCTTTGTAGCTGCATTGGGGTCATTTTTTGTAGTCTTTGCTCTCTTGCTGCCAGCTGGTACAACTGTAGCATGCTCATCTAGGGAGGGGTCCTCCTCAGTTTCCTCTTCAACAACTTTAGGAATGTTGAACCTAGCACAGAGGTTAGTCACCACAGATTTCTTGATCTAAGGAGCAGCAGCGGCACAAGTCAGACAATTCTTGTCAAAACATGTTTTTTCCTTGAAACCCTTATTTAAAGCTTTGAGCCTAGTGCTTCTCCTGACAGCAGTACACACAAGTGGTGTTTTCTTTCCCTTTTTCTTCATGTGCAGAGCTGAAGTGGAAGACTATTTTAAGGTTGTAGAAGCATGTGGCCTAGGTGCTTGTGGAGTCATGAAGCCTTGGGTGACTTGATCACATTTAGTAGAGAGTAAGCAGACAGGTGGGACCTGTGAGGGGCAACTCTTTGGAAGTACAAATGCATGTGTGGAGGGATCAGAAGACAGCTCCATCTCACTAAGAATTTGCCAAATTTTTGACTGCAGCAAGCTCTTTGTCCATTCAAAATCTTCAGGTGTTAACAACTTGGTAGTAAAGAAATCTACTCATTGAGAAGGTACATTAATTGTGTTAATTATAGTACCATCAGGCTTAAAGTGTGTTGACCAAGCAGAGGTGCCTTCCTTGGAGAATATAAAAGTCTCTCTTTCAGTATCTGAAGCAGCAAGGACAGAGCTATTGTGCATATTATAATTAGCAGCAGCAATAATAGGATCCATAGGATAATTAGGCATCAGAGCCATGCCAATATGTAGTTGTTGATGCTGAGCATGGATTGGAGCCCCATTGACTGATCCACCTGATCCATCAGACAAAGTATGATTAGGGATAACAGTCACAGTAATATCACTTTGGTTATCTTCATTAGGCAGCATGTGCACATCCTTGAGCTGATTCTGAAGTGGTGCGGGCAGAGCAAAGACAACATGGAGCATCAGATTGTGGGGTGGGACAGGGTGGATCAAGTCATTGAGCTCAATAAAATCAGCCTCCTCAAGTTGGTGTGGCATATGATTTAAGTCCAGCTCATGTGGTGGGAGATCATTGAGATCAGGGCCACCATTTAGTCCAAGAAAGTGTTGGACATTTTGCCCAGCCATGTTAACAGGATCATTAGATTCAGGTGCACCACCAACAGGATTCATGTGCTGCCAAAATGACCACCCATTAGCAGCATTATTCATTGGGGCATGCATAGGACCACCAGCATGGTTTCCTTGGAAAGGAGCATTTGGCATTGGGTGAGGAGTTGAACCATCAGCAGGAGGCAACTCTTCATTTGCAGGCAGGCCTCCTAGCAATCTCTGACTCAGGATAAAAATAGGAATTGACCAGGACTCAGCAGACCATTCATTACCAGAGGAGACCACACAAGAATGTGGGATAAAGTGGAGATCCACCACACGAACTTTAGCAATGAGTGCTCCATAAGTACTAAGTACCTTGTCCCAAGAAATCAAAGCCCCAAAATCTTTCACATCACCTCTAATATGCTCATTTGCCCATGTTGTGGGTATACTTCATGGGTGTACCATCGACAGTGCCTAGATCCGGCAAGCCCGGGTGGCCCACAGACGGTGATGTGGCATGTGGCCCATCGGACGGCCCAGTTGCTGTTGATCGTGAAGGATGAAGTCCATCCCAGGATCGGGGAGCCGGATCCTAACCGACCTCCGTAGGAGGCCGGATCCGTGAAGGCCCATGAGGAACCCGGATCCAGTACGACGTAGATGGAAGGCGGATTTTTGACGTACACGGCAAGACATTGCACCGTAGTTAGGCAACCTGTAATCCGGCTAGGACTCTCCATGTAAACCCTAGATTCGTGCGCCTATATAAGCCGCCTATATAAGCCGGATCCCGGGAGCCCTAGAGGCACAACCACAACTCATTGTAACAACGCGAAAGCGCCCATATAATTCCAGACATGCAGCAGTAGGCCCTGTCTTCGAGCAAGTGTTCCGAAGCTGGGTAAATCGCGTACCACCGTCCCGAGGACTCTCCGCCCAATTGCCCCTACTTCTTCTCCCCTCCATGAGGATCCCTCCTCTGGAGTACCTTCGAATAGGCAATGACAGTTGGCGCCCACCGTGGGGCCAGCAGCGTCAGGGGGCCGGAACCGGGAGGGTTCCGCCATGGGAAGCTACGATGAATCCATCGCTGTGGGGCGTGTTCTTTACGCCGTAAATTTCCCATCGTCCCATAGGACGAGTGCTGGATTCCGGCTAGGACCAACCCCATCAAGCACTCCATCGTCCCGATTGGCGGCATACACGTCTTCATCGGCGAAACCGTCGATTCTGACGGAAACGCCCTGGTAAGTAACACCGACGCGACCGCTGCTGAGCAGGACGCAGTCGCGAAGATACGATCTAAGATGCTGGAGCTTTCTATGGAAGATTCCACCTTAGATCTGGAAAATTCAAAACCCACCCAATCAGCCCCTGAGCAGGAAACAACGGTGGAAGACCAATGCAGATCCGCCTGGGTCTCCCAGGTGTTAGAGAAGCAAAGGTGTCACTTCGTGCACTTCCTCGCACATACCGCTGGAACCGCTCCTCCAGAAGATGCATGACCCATGCAGGTTGAGGCTGCCGAAACCGGTGACGCCCCGGAACAGCAGGAGGCTGCGGAGATAGCGGCGCACCAGATCAGCAGGAGGATGCCGGAGACGTAGAAGAATCAATCCTGGGCAACCTAATTCCAACTTTCGACGATTCCTCATCCATGAACACAGAGGAATTCAACCAGGCTTTGAAGGAGTTAGAGGGTGAAGAGGAAGCTGAGGCGGAATCTGCCCCACCTAAGCAGGTTCTAGCGACCATAACTGGGTTAGGCGAGGACGCCGACGAAGAAGAGACTCCCACTGGCGTAGCACTCCCGAAAGCGTCCACTTCGGATACTCCGCCATCGCGACCCCGTCGCCGTGCCGCATCGGAATCCAGAGAAGACAACTTTTCTGGGGACAAGGATTACCTGACCCCGGAAGAACTCGTGGAGCAAGCAGGCATAGGAGCTCTAGTTCATACAGAAGTCCTTAATAAGCCTATAACTCCGGAGGAAGTCGCAGATCCAATAGCTTTAGAAGCTGCAACAAAGGAGATGTTGGCTACCGCCAAGAAAATTTCCACCACCGCAGCGGCGATACTCGAAGAAAGGCAAGAAGCTCAACAAGTAATGGACGATTTCCTCCAAAGAGAACGTGAAGCTGTTGACTCCTTGCAGAAAGCCAAAAAAACTCCGAGAGCATTGGGAGTCTATGATAAAGGACGCTCGCAAGGAGGCAGACAAGATCCAGCGGGAGGCCATTAACCCCCGCAAGATCACCTTCGCAACTCCCTCAAATCAGCAGCCGCTCACAACTCCAAAAGAGAACATGCAGAAAGCTGCAGAGCTTCTGAACAAGAAGAATGAGGAAATCAACATCAAGTACCTCCGCACGCTCGTCGCTTCAGCGGTACGGCAGCAGAGCAAGGCAGACTCTTCGCGCAAGCTGGAATCTAATGCAGATTTATGCATATCCACTGCGCAAAAGGAAACCTCCAAAAATAAACACCGCGATGACGAATCGCGCACCGGATCATCCGAGCGTAGAAGGAGAACCAGAGAACACCCAAATCCAATCCATGTACCATCAAAGACACCTCCGTCAGATCCGAAGAAGGGAAAGGATGCGATGTACACTGGTAGGGACAAGTACCGGAATCCGTCACCTCCGCCCAATGGGTACCCACGTCCTCCACTTCCTTGCCGTCGTAGTCCAGCCGGAAACGCCAGACACCACGGTCCTGGTGGAATCAATATCCGCGAAAATGTGGTCCCTCAGAGGAGCAGGAACAGGGAGCGTACGCCGGAGCCTCGTCGGAGCCGGAACCAGGAGCGCGACCCGGAGCCTCGCAGAAGCCGGAACGATAAAGGCGACCATCACTATGGTGAAGGCAGCCATCGAAGCCGGAGTCAGCATTGCGAAGAGAGAGGAGAATCTGAAGGCGGAAGCAAGAGGTCAAACCGTCCCCCTCACAGGTCTCCCTCCCCACCACCTAGCGGTGGAGGAGGAGGTGGAGGCGGAGGCCGACGATCTCGCTTGCGCTCAAAATCCTCCTGCAATTGCTCGCGTGACGCGAGGGAACGTCTCAACGAATACAGATCCGATTACATCGGCCCAAACTGCTTTGGCAGGATGATTCGAGAGGAACCAAAGCCAAGGATGAACCTCAAGCTACCCGGAAACCTGAAGCATTATGATGGCAGTGAAAGGCCGAATACCTGGATCGAGGATTACTACAATGTAGTAACCTTCGCCGGAGGAACCCCTAACATAGCCTACCGCATGCTCCAGCTGTACCTCGTAGGTCCAGCCCGGATCTGGCTCAGTGACCTCGAGAAGAACTCCATCTTTTGCTGGTTTGACCTGAAGAACGCCTTCGAGAAGCACTTCAGGGCACCTACAAAAGACCTTCCACGACAAGCGATCTACAGGCATGTATCCAGAAGAAGGGTGAAACATCAAGGAACTTCCTCACCCGATGGTTAGCTACCAGGAACGAGTGCGAAAACGTTGATAATACCACAGCCATGCACACCTTCATAGGTGGATTGCAGCGGGGAGGACTGCTGCGGCATTAACTCACTTGCTTGGTCAATGCCAACAAGCTGACTTTGGATGACATGATCACCATCGCCAGTGATCACACCGCCGCCGATGACGACGCAGGCGGAGATCTCGCAGCCACAACCATACCTCTACATCAGCAAAAGAAGAACCGTGACAACGGCAGCAGCAGCGGCACCAAGCGGAAAAATCCCCCTGATGACCAAAGGAGCGGAAGATTCGACTTGGTCGCCATGGCCATCCAGAGAGGAGGCCAAGGAGGCGGAAGAGGCCGCAGAGGCGGAGCCGACAGGGGCCAGCAGCGTGGTGACGAGGTCACCGCTGCCGGAACCCGCGCTGCCCAAACTTATGAAGAGTACAGAGACATGCCTTGCTTAGCCCACATTGATCCGGCTACCGACAAGTCCTCTCACACCAATCGCAATTGCAAGTGGGTCAATGACCTCAAAACTGACCCGGAAGCAGGATACAAGCGAGCCCGCAAGCACCGCCCACGCGGCAAAGGAGGCAAGGGCAAAAAACAAGGACAAGGAGGAGGACAGTTCCGAGGCGATGGATGAGGATGATGCTTCGCCGGATCCCAAGGATGGTTCCGCTGCTAACAAGCCCAACCCTTTCGTCAAAAAGAGTGCGGGATCGTACCACACCTTCCTTGGAACTCCAACAGTCTGTGCTAGCAAATCAGCTCTCCGGATCCTGAACGCCACAGTTCCGGCTGTGCCGCAGTATGTCAGGTGGTCGGAAACTCCGTGTATGTTTGATAGGCAGGATCACCCTACCATCATTCCGAAAGAGTGCTACGCCTTGGTTGTAAGTACCCACATCGATGGGTATGATTTCTCCAAGTGCCTTATGGATGGCAGAGCCAGCTTGAACATCATGTACCTAGAGACTCTGGAGAGGATGAACCTTACCAAGGAACAACTCAAACATAGCACCACTGAGTTTCATGGTGTGGTTCCGGGTAAAAAGGCGAACTCCCTTGGCAGCATAAGACTTCCCGTGGCCTTCGGCGATGTTAACAATTTCCGCGAAGAGATGATCACGTTCGAGGTCGTGCCCTTCAAGAGCTCCTACCATGTCATCTTCGGTAGGCCCACCTACCACAAGTTTCACGCAAAAGCGTGCTACATATACAACAAGCTCAAGATTCCGGGTCCCAATGACATGATTACCATATCCAGAGACTACAAGAGAGCTCACTAGTGCGAGTTGGGCGAAGCCGCCTTCGCAGAATATGTGATATCTGGAGAGGAGCTGCAAGGCTACAGAGCCGCGGTGGATCCAAAAGAGATGCACACCACCAACAAGCAGATCTCCGAACAGAAAACTTCGTTCAAGGCCGCGATAGAGACCAAGAAAATCGACTTCAAGGAAGGAGATAGCTCTAAAAAGGTCACGGTCGGAGCCAACAAGGACCCCAAATAGGAAGACGCGCTCGTCGAGTTCCTCCGCGCTAACATGGACATCTTCGCATGACAGCCTTCTGACATGTCCGGAGTACCTAGGGAACTCGCCGAGCACTACCTCAACATAAATCCGGGGGCTAAACCGGTGAAGCAAGCTATGCGATGCTTTGGAGATAAGAAGCGCCGCACCATAGGAATGGAACTAGCAAAGTTACTAGAGGCAGGTTTTGTAGTACAAGTTATCCATACTGATTGGGTCGCAAACCCCATCCTTGTACCCAAAAAGAATTCTGAAATACTAAGAATGTGCATCGATTACTCCGGCTTGAATAAGCATTGTCCGAAGTATCCGTTCCCCTTGCCGCGCGTTGACAAAGTTATTGATTCGACGGCAGGGGCAGAACTTCTGTGTTTTCTTGACGCATATTTCGGGTATCACCAGATCCGGATGAAGAAGTCCGACCAAAAGGATACCTCGTTGATCACTCCGTTCGGCACTTACTGCTATGTCACCATGCCTTTTCGTTTGAAAAATGCAGGTGCCACCTACCAACATACGATGCAGCGGTGCTTGAAGGACCAAATTGGCCGGAACGTACACGCTTACATCGACGACATCGCGGTCATGACCCGGAAAGGATCCGACTTGATCAGCGACCTCACAGAAACCTTCGAGAACCTCCGACGGTACAAGAAGGTGTTAAATCCTCTGAAGTGCGTCTTTGGCGTCCCAGCCGGAAAACTCCTTGGCTTCATTGTCTCTCGCAGGGGCATTGAAGTTAACCCGGAAAAACTCAAGGCAATCATGTGCATTAAAAGGCCAACTTGTCTCAAAGATGTGCAACGACTAACTGGCTGTGTTGCAGCAATCAGTAGGTTTGTCAGCCGTCTTGGCGAGAAGGTGCTACCTTTATACAAGCTGCTGAAGAAAACAGACAAATTTGTCTGGGATGACGCAACAAATGCAACACTTCAGGGTTTGAAGGAAATACTTACCTCCCCTCCTATCCTAGCAGCTCCAGAAGAGTTAGAGCCTATGCTCCTTTACCTGGCAGCTTCCAACAAAGTCATCAGCCTCGTCATCGTGGTGGAGCGAAAGGAAGAAGGTCACGAATATGGAGTACAAAGGCCAGTCTATTACATTAGCCAGGTACTAACGGAATCCAAACAAAGATACCCTCACTTTTAGAAGCTAGCCTACAGCGTGTTCGTAGGTAGCATGAAGCTGGGACATTACTTCCAAGAGCATCGAATAACAGTCGTGAGCAAGGCTCCACTGTCAACGATCCTTAACAACGCTGACGCAACAAGACGCACAACAAAATGGGGCATTGAATTATCTGCCTTCGACATTAATTACAAAGGCAGGACTGCGATCAAGTCCCAGATCCTGGCAGATTTTGTCGCAGATTGGACAGAGGCTCCGGGTGCAGATCTGGAGCCGGAACCTGAAACATGGGTTATGCACTTCGACGGATCCAAGCAGCATCAAGGCTCAGGAGCCGGAGTCACCCTGAAGTCCCCCACCGGAGAAGAACTGCAGTATGTTCTGCAGATTCACTTCGAAGCTACCAATAACATGGCGGAATACGAGGCTCTACTACACGGTCTACGCATCACTATGGAAATCGGGATCAAGCACATCATATGCTGCGGAGATTCCGAACTGGTGGCACAACAAGTAGCCGGAACCTGGAACGCCAGAAACTCCATTATGGAGGCTTATAGAGACGAAGTTGACGAGATCGCCAAATGCTTCCTCGGATACGAAGTCAAGTACGCCAGGAGAGACGATAACACATCGGTAGATATGCTGTCCAATCTCGGATCCGGCAGGAAACCAATTTCGCCTTGCATTTTCCTGGAGCATCTACGGATACCCTCGGTAAAGGGCGCTAACCTGGAGAGATGATAACACAGCGACTGATATGCTATCCAAGCTCGTATCCGGCAGGAAACCCATCCAACCCGGAATTTTCCTTGAGCACTTACGGATACCCTCGGTAAAAGGCGCTAACCCGGCAAACCCAGACGTGGCAGTTTCTCAGGCTAAGGAAGTGATGGCTATCATTCCGGCCTGGACACAGCCGTTCCTGGACTACCTCATTGATCGAAAGTTGCCGGAGGACGAGGTCTTCGCACGACAGATCATCAGACGAGCAAGATCCTACACAATTATTGATGGACAACTCTACAAACGAAGCACAAATGGGGTGTTTACGAAATGCGTCTCAAATCAGGATGGCATAGAAATCCTCAGAGAGATTCATGCTGGTGATTGCGGGCATCACGCCGCTCCCAGATCCCTTGTTGCTAAAGCCTTTCTGCAAGGATTTTACTGGCTCACAGCTAAAGAAGATGCTGAGAAATTAGTGAAAACATGTCGAGGTTGCCAATATTAGGCTACTCAACCAAGCGCTCCAGCTCAGGACCTCAAGACCATCCCTATCACATGGCCGTTCGCGGTCTGGGGGCTTGATATGGTGGGGAAGCTGAAAAAATCATCTCCTGACGGTTTTGAGTACCTCTTGGTCGTTATTGACAAGTTCAGTAAGTGGATCGAGGCCAAGCCAGTGAGAAAGGCCGATGGTGCTTGATACGTCTCCAACGTATCTATAATTTCTGATGTTCCATGCTTGTTTTATGACAATACCTACATGTTTTGTTCACATTTTATAATGTTTTTATGCGTTTTCCGGAACTAACCTATTAACAAGATGCCACAGTGCCAGTTCCTATTTTCTGTTGTTTTTGGTTCCAGAAAGGCTGTTCGGGCAATATTCTCGGAATTCGACGAAACGAAGACCCAACATCTTATTTTTCCCGGAAGCATCCAGAACACCGAAGGAGAGTCGGAGAGGGGCCAGGGGGCCACCACACAACATGGCGGCGCGGCCCCAGGCCTGGCCGCGCCGGCCTACTGTGAGGGGGGGCCAGGCACCCTTCGACTCCGTCTCTTCGCCTATATAAGCCCCTTCGACCTAAAAACACGATACCAATTGACGAAACTCCAGAAAGACTCCAGGGGCGCCGCCGCCATCGCGAAACTCCAATTCGGGGGACAGAAGTCTCTGTTCCGGCACCCTGCCGGGATGGGGAAGTGCCCCCCGGAAGCCATCTCCATCAACGCCACCGCCTCCATCATGCTCCGTGAGTAATTCCCCCATGGACTACGGGTTCTAGCAGTAGCTAGTTGGTATTCTCTCCTCCATGTACTTCAATACAATGGTCTCATGAGCTGCCTTACATGATTGAGATCCATCTGATGTAATCGGTGTTGTGTTTGTTGGGATCCGATGGATGATACATTATGATTAGTCTATCTATAAAGTTTGTGAAGTTATTGTTGCTGCAATCTTGTTATGCTTAATGCTTGTCACTAGGGCCCGAGTGGCATGATGATCTTAGATTTGAGCTTTATAATTATTGCTTAGATTGTATCTACAAGTTGTATGCACATGTCTATGTCCGGAACCGAAGGCCCCAAAGTGACAGAAATTGGGACAACTGGAGGGGAAGGCGTAGGTATGAGGATCACATGTTTTCACCAAGTGTTAATGCTTTGCTCCGGTACTCTATTAAAAGGAGTACCTTAATATCCAGTAGATTCCCTTGAGGCTCGGCTGCCACCGGCTGGTAGGACAAAAGATGTTGTACAAGTTTCTCATTGCGAGCACGTATGACTATATATGGAAAACATGCCTACATGATTAATAATCTTGATGTTCTGTCTTAATGCTTTGAATCCTATCAATTGCCCAACTGTAATTTGTTCACCCAACACTTGTCACTTGTTATTGGAGAGTTACCACTAGTGTAGATCGCTGGGAACCCCGGTGTCAACACCCGGATTTTTAAGTCCAGATGCCTGTTATGCCATACATCGCAATCCCAGGAATATTGTTGTTGCGAGACATAACAGTTGAATATCATAAGTCATCATTCATTACATACCATAGTCGTCTTACAAATAGAGATCACATGATCCATATTACACAAATAGTTGATCTATCGATCAACCTACACAAAGTTCATAGTTTCATAGCGGAAGCGTAAAGTAGAAGGGACTCGCTAGTCCACAGGCCAACGTCTGACGTCAGAAGATTTCCTAGTTGTTGTGGACATCCGGGTTGCCGTCATCTTGGTAGTTCTGCTCCTCTTCATAGTCTGGCCATTTGAATAGCCAGGGACACAGCCGTGAGTACTTTAAAGTACTCGCAAACTAATACTAATGTAAGTGCTAACAATTCTAGTAAGGGGTGCTAAGCTCTAGTTTATTTTGCATAAAGCCAATTTTAGTTCACAAACATTTTTGTAAACAACTCTTCATGTGCCAACTAACTCGAGTGGGAACATTAGTGTCATTCCCACAACTCTGTTGTGATTCAAAGTCAAGGTCACCTTTCCAGTTCAAATTCACCAGTCACCCTTCACCATTCATAGTTTTCGAAAAGTTCTGATGATGGAACAGTATGGCCTTTCCAACTGTCCATAACCGAGGACGCGGCTATTCAAATAGGTTTAACTCTGCAGAGGTTGTACACTTGTGCCACAACAATTGCAATAGCTCGTCAGGGGTAACTGGCCCTGATTTATCGTACGCAGTACGCGAACTACCAATCATAACCTTTCATTTACATACCCTAGTATAGGCACCTCTCCCCATGAGCTTGGCCTCCCAGTGAAGACAAACTGTCAGCCTGGGAACTGCACAGGGCTTGGGCCGGACATTCACCTCATTTCGCATCATATCATATCGTTTCTGTTGTGGTAGAGGCAGCTTTCGGCATAACCCCGATGACGCTTGTTTAGAGGGAACCCATACTAAGACACACAAACTTCCGGTTAAGCCTTACCCAGATTCAGGTATTGTGGGGGTACTTGTAAAATTGGAATGGTATCGCATCCGAACCTAACCATCAGTGTTTTTGTAAAATTCACCAAGTCATTCACCAGTCATATTCCCTTCAAAATCTTTCAATAGAATGACTCATCATTCCAAGGTTTTCAAAGTCATTTCACACACACTCGTTCCCATCTAGACTAGTCATCTTTAATTTAGCACTAGCATCTAAGTATGATGGGGTGCTAAGTACTTTGTTTTGCTTCTAGGCTAACTTCGATACTCTTGTACTAATTCAAAACTAACCAAGTGAATCATGAATCAAAAAGGTACTTTGATAAAACAAAAGTAAATAAAGCTTGTAAGGTAAAACTGGGAAATAGGATCATAAGCATAAAGTAAAATAGGGGAATGCCTTGCTCATAGAAAGCTTTGCACTTTGCAAGAGCATTATCTTGCAACCAAAATGGTTTGCATCAATCTAGCTTGCATTTGTAAAAGCTTGCTAACTTTACTACTCTAGTAAACTTCTTTACTTTGACCAAAGTTAACTATAAAAGCAACTTATTGAGAAAGCAAGTAAAAACTTGTAATGTATAAGCTTGGGATAGGCTTATATAAGAAAAGGTAAGATTCATGGTGCCTTGCCCCAAGGGGGCTTTGCACTTTGCAAGAATATTAGCTTGCATGGGTAATAGCTTGCGATAATATCAGCTTGCAATAATATCAGCTTGCATTGGTATTGGCTTGCCTTGGTTGAAGTGAGGGTCCAAGTTCTCTTCTCCTTCCTCTTTGTAGAAGTCCTCCTC
Organism: Lolium perenne; assembly: GCF_019359855.2. Classification (NCBI taxonomy): domain Eukaryota; kingdom Viridiplantae; phylum Streptophyta; class Magnoliopsida; order Poales; family Poaceae; genus Lolium; species Lolium perenne. Next base: position 190,341,576 of record NC_067249.2, read on the forward strand.
TTCCTGATGGTCTCCGGTACTAGCGTCTAAAATACGAATGCGGGGTACACAATCATCATACCACTCTTACATACTAAACTAAGCACACCCATGATGTACCCAACTTAAACTAGCATCACACCTTACTATTAAGTTGGTGAATGTGTTTTTCTTCTTCAAGAAAAATAATTTCCTCTCATACTAACTTAGGTGTTACTTTTAGTTACTTAGAGAAAATAATTTCCTCTCATTATCTTATTAAGATTTAATTTCTCTTATGAATAATATATGACCTAGGTTGACCAAAGTCAACCTCTTCATACTCATTATTTGAGAAAATGATTTAAATGAGGTTCCATACCTCATGCAATTTAATACTAACATGGTAGTGATTTAATGTCACCAAATAACTCAATATGAGATCTTGTAGACCATGGTCACTACCTCATGTTGAATTACTTAAGAACAAGATTTAAATGAGAGGGAAACCTCTCATATGATTTAACACATAGTTGTAACTAGTTTAACAACTACCATTGAGGTGATTTAACATCATCAACACTTCATTGGCTATTCTAACATTACTTGTACTCACACCAATTATTTTATTCACACAAATACTACAATTGGGGTGCATTGGTTGTGTTGCTTGAGGAAAATAATTTCCTCTCCTTACATATGTAAATGATAATTTCCATATGGTTCTTGAGAAATACTTTTCTCTCATTGAAATCTTCTTAAGATTTAATTTCTCCAACAATCATACATGAAATCATGTTGACTCAAGTCAACCATTCATCATCATCATTTGAGAAATTGATTTAAATGAGGTAGAGTACCTCATGCCATTTTATAACACTACATAGGATTTAAATCTCTAAGTAATTCATATAAGTGAGTTTGGCCAGGGGTCCAAACATCACATGAATTCATTTGAGACAAGATTTAAATGAAGTATAAGACTTCATATGAATTACTTAATAGTTTTGGACAATATCAACTAGTTAAACTAGCCATATTATCCACTACTTAAACTAGGGCATGATCATGCAAAGTGACCACACCATTTTCTTGTATAAACAATTAGTGTAAGTCAAATGTGAGCTATTGGAGTTGGAATTAACTCAATATCTATTTTGGTTGATTTTTAAGAATTATTCTAAGGCAGAAAAGTCCCTGTCTTGTTTATTTTGCTACATTAATTCTACAAATAAATTGGAGATGGGACCAGTGGCATTTGATAGATAATTTCACTAGCTTTCCAACGGTATAAAATTCATCAATTTTGGTTCAATAGATTTGAAACTATTGAATTTCTAAAACAGGTTCAGTATTTAAATTTATACCCAATTTATCTAACCAGATTTGAAAAAATGGGCCGGCGGGAAATTAAACGGGCCCAAGGATTTGAAAATGCCAGGGGGCAGAGTTGGGCTGGCCCAGCAGTGCGTCCAGCGCAGCGGGCCAGCTGACAGGGGGACCCACCCGTCAGTGGGTGAAACTCACCGAATCGGTACGGGGGCTGAGAGGCGTTGGATCAGAAGCAGATCGGACGGTCAAGGCGTCGTCGTCGACGACGAGAGGACCTTGCTGCAGCGGCGGTGGTAGGGGGTCGACGGCGAGCTGGGACGTCGGCGAGCGGTGGCGCTGATGCAGGGCGACGGTGTCGATGACGGCGAACTCAACGATGGTCGCCAGAGCTCAGGGGGTGGATGGTAGCGTCGGATTGCTCTGCGGCGGCTCTCGGGCGGCGAGGTTGCAATTGGGCGGTGGTGGCGAGCAATGTGGCGTGTAGAGAGGGCGAGGAGGCTCAGAGAAGGGAGGGAAGTTGCTTGGTGTGCTCAGAGGAGGAGGAGGAGCGCTCCTTTTATAGGTTGCAAGATGGCCGGGCGGGGTGCGGCAGGTCGACAGCGACACGGCGTTGCCGGTGATGGAGAGGGTTAGGAGGGAGCAGGGCGAGGTAGGTGGCATCACTGCGAGGCTAGAGAGCTAGGAGACGAGGTGGGGGACAGGCTGCTGAGCGAGAGCGATGACGAGTACTGGCGGCACGGGCGCGGGAAAATGGCGAGCTGGTCGACGGCGACAGGCGGCGCGAGGACACGGGGCCGTGTCTGGCGGGTTGGCAAAGCAACGGCGAAGCTCAACGTGCAGCTAGGGGGTCCAGGGGAGGTGTGCTGCGGCGAGGCGACTCGTGGCCAGGGCATGTCCACGGGCGCGCGCACGACGCCCTCGGCATGGCCCTGGGCGCTCTGGGCATGACGTGTGCCAGCCCTAGGGACTTCCTCTCCGGCAATGGTGGGGCTAGGCAGCTTCAGGGAGGCAAGGGGAAGCTCGGAGACATGGGGGCCAGGGTTGAGGGGGAGGAGAAGGGAGGAGGGTGCACCATGTGTGCCATGGCTGGCATGGCATGGCTATGCCATGCTTGGCTAGCTCCTCTAGGGTTTCTGTGCTGTTGTGATGAAGAGAGGGGACAAGGGGATAGGGTAGAGTAGTTAGGAGCAGGTTAGGGTTGGGGAAAACACTATTTCAAATAGTGTTGAATTGATGCCTATTTGCAAAATGCAAATTCTTGTCGAAATTGGTTTGGGTGCTATGGTTCCAAAATTTGAAAATGGTGTACTTGGTTAGGTTGCAATTGACCAGAGACCAACATGTGTGGTGGTGGAATTTTAAAAATCAAAGAATGGCAAGAATGGCTAAGTGGAGATTGTTCCCCATAATAAAAAGTGCCAACTTTGGATGAGCATAGCAAATGATCAAAAATGATTTTGGCCAGGGGGTCTTTACAAAAAATGTTCACCTTGATGTTGACTTTGAAATGGTGCAAAGAGTTAGCAAGAGTTAGTTTGAGAAAATTGAATGGCAAGGGCTCAAAGTAGTGATCAGGCTATTAAAGGCAGATTTGACCAATATCACATGTGATCCCCAATTGAGTTTGAAAAACATTTGAATTGGGTTTCTTGGATTCAAAAAGTTGTAATAAGTGTTTAGTAACATTGTTCAACTAAGGGTGAAGGCCACAATGGTCTAGGGTCAAAATTTATAAAAATGGCATAAGCCATATGTGAGGGTTTTGTAATTTTCTCACTTTTATTCTTTTATTTCTCTTTGCTTTATTTTGACAAGAGTGAGGTTTATTTGGTGTTAGATTGAGTTAGGTGAAAGGTTCAAACCATTTTGAGGCAATGGGGGTGGCTAGGTCAAGATTTGATAAATTGGCCCTATGTGTATGTGAGTGAAAATGGAATTATCTCACTATTTGATTCCTCTCCATTTGATTGGACTTTCCTTGACTCAAATGTGATTCTTATTAATTTATAAACATTTTCAAACCATTGAAACCATTTCAAATGGTCTTGCTCAAAGATTTGTAAAATTGGCCATAATGCCTGAGAGGTGACATGTCAATTTTTCTTATTCTTGTAATGTGCTCCCCTTGATTTACTTGGGCAAGGTTGAGGGTCAATTTAGGGTTAGATTAGATTTATAGATGGTTTCACACCATTTGGTCAAGGTAGAAGTGCATAGGACAAGAGTTGGTAAAAATGGCTATGTGTCACATATGCTTCTATGCATATGTGGCATTTGATTTTTTAGTTTGGCGGGGCTTGACCCAATTGATGTTGTTGAGGGTTGAAATGGTATATAGGAGTGATCCAACCATTCACTAGAAGTCTTAGGGTCAAGATCCTCAATTTCACAAATTTGATATTTTGCTCTCATATGCCTCTATGGCATTATTACTTTCTTTTTAAAAAATCTTTTGTTTTATCTTGGATTGGGTTGGAGAAGTACTAGCCAAGGTTTAGGAAGGTTTTCCAATCCTCTAAATAAAGTAGAAAGGCCTAAGGTAAAGTTTTACAAAATAGCCATAGGCATATATGCCTCTTTCTTAAATAAGATCTTTCCTTTTTATTTTATTTCTCAAAGATTGATGACCAGAGGGGTGTAGTTTAGGGTTTAATAAGTTTTGCAATGGTTCACCACCATTTAGCAAAATAATAAAAGGTAGGGTTCAATATTTACATATTAAGGCTATCGGCCCACATATGGCTTTTTCTTTAATTTAAGTTTCTCAAAAATTGATCCAAATGATTTTTGAGAAGGTTAGGGTTTAGGGTTTTTCTTATTTGATTTCTTTCTCTTTTAGTTTTATTTGGTTTGTGATCTTCACTTGATCACTTCAGGGTTTTAGGGTTTATCACATAAGCATAATAACACTCATCAGGGCAAAAAGCACAAGTAAAAGGTATGAGTACTAAGCATAGCACGCTATTTAAGAAAAGTTTTTGTTGGTTCTTATTTTTGGAAAAAGGAAATTCCTTTCCTCTTTATTTTGAAATTTGGGGTGTTACAAACCCTTCCCCCTTAAACAAATCTCGTCCCGAGATTTTAAGAAGAGTTAGGTTCCTAAGAGAGATTGGGTGATAGGATTTAGCAGGAAACATACTTGGCATGTTCTGAGGTGCTTCTTGCGCTTCGGTGGCCGTCATGTTGTAGTAGCGACCGTTGCGGTTGTTCGGGTAGTGTGGAGCATACTTTCTTCTAGTTGCGATACGGCGCTGCTGCTGTGCAGGTGCAGCGGGGTTGGCGGCAATCTTGGCAAGCTTCTTGGGGCATTCATTGGAGTAATGACCCACAGTTCGACATTCATAGCAGGTTACCGTTGACTTGTCTTTTTGGGCAATGGGTACAGCATTGCCTCCAGTCCTTGGGGCGTTGTTGGCGGCTTTCATCGGGCACTTATTAGAGTAATGACCAGTAACACCACATTCATAGCAAGTCACATTGGACTTGCCTCTGGGGGCATGGTTGGGTGTTGGGATGAGCTGCTCCAGTGATGCTATCTTCACGCGGAGGCGAGCAATGAGGTAGTCCTTCTTGGCATGTTGATGGCGAAGTGCCTTGCGCTCCATTGCAAGGATTTTGATGGCGTTAGTCATCTTGGCGTGCTCAATGTGCATCTGGTTGGCCTGGGCACGGGAGTTGTTGCGGGTAGGAGGGGCCATCTGAACAATGGGGTAGATGATAGGATAAGAGGGAAATTTCTATGGTTTGTTTGAGTTAAAGTTCAAAAGTTCAAAACTTGAAAACTTGAGTAGTTTTGAGGGGGGTATAACCCACAACACTTTTTCATTCATAACAAACATCACACATTACAAATCTAACACACCGTTGGTTTGAAGAACCATTCATTCGCTCTACGATACAAGGGGATCCTGATACAACTCACACCTACTTTAGGGCTGGGGTGATACTACTCTTCCGGGTGGATTCTTCTTCTTCACGGGTGAGGTGCTTGGCGAGAGGCGAGGGCGTTGTCCAAATCCCTGCGGGTTTTGTACTGCCTGAAGTCCTGATGTGCTACATAGGGGTTCATCTCCGGGGGTGGGGGCATGATCATCGGTCTTCCCATGGAGTCATGTCTTGGGTAGTAGATGAAACGAGTGTTCTTGATCTTGTCCTCATTTTGTCCACACAGACAGGAAATTGCTTCTTGCATAGCTTTGACTAGTCCTTCCTTCCAAGTGCTTCCCGTTACAGAAATCCAGATGGTTTCCCATACCGGGGCATCAAGCTTCCTTCGTAGATCAGTAGAAACGTCCCACCGAGGTGGTTTCTCCTAACTGAGTTTTGAGGGGTATTCCGAAGAACTCGGGATACGGGTGTCCTAGATATTCCACTAGTTGCTTCAACTCCTTTTCGAACCTTAGGTCGCCTCCGGGACCAAGCTGATAGGACTCCCATTGGTACTTCATCTGTGCCATTAGGATAAGTAAGTTAAAGAAGTAGCCAAGTGTGCACAATTTTATGTAGGCTTGCAAAGAAAGTAGGGTACAGATTTCTCATTTTTGCAAAAGATCTCAAGGATAAGAGTAAGAACAAGTTTTCATAAATATTCACTTCATTGGTTTTTGGGAAACTAGTTTTTCAGACGTCCATTCTAACTAGGGTCTCCTAAAGTCAAACAATGGCTCTGATACCAACTTGTCAACACCCGGATTTTTAAGTCCAGATGCCTGTTATGCCATACATCGCAATCCCAGGAATATTGTTGTTGCGAGACATAACAGTTGAATATCATAAGTCATCATTCATTACATAACATAGTCGTCTTACAAATAGAGATCACATGATCCATATTACACAAATAGTTGATCTATCGATCAACCTACACAAAGTTCATAGTTTCATAGCGGAAGCGTAAAGTAGAAGGGACTCGCTAGTCCACAGGCCAACGTCTGACGTCAGAAGATTTCCTAGTTGTTGTGGACATCCGGGTTGCCGTCATCTTGGTAGTTCTGCTCCTCTTCATAGTCTGGCCATTTGAATAGCCAGGGACACAGCCGTGAGTACTTTAAAGTACTCGCAAACTAATACTAATGTAAGTGCTAACAATTCTAGTAAGGGGTGCTAAGCTCTAGTTTATTTTGCATAAAGCCAATTTTAGTTCACAAACATTTTTGTAAACAACTCTTCATGTGCCAACTAACTCGAGTGGGAACATTAGTGTCATTCCCACAACTCTGTTGTGATTCAAAGTCAAGGTCACCTTTCCAGTTCAAATTCACCAGTCACCCTTCACCATTCATAGTTTTCGAAAAGTTCTGATGACGGAACAGTATGGCCTTTCCAACTGTCCATAACCGAGGACGCGGCTATTCGAATAGGTTTAACTCTGCAGAGGTTGTACACTTGTGCCACAACAATTGCAATAGCTCGTCAGGTAATCGGCCTGATTTATCGTACGCAGTACGCGAACTACCAATCATAACCTTTCATTTACATACCCTAGTATAGGCACCTCTCCCCATGAGCTTGGCCTCCCAGTGAAGACAAACTGTCAGCCTGGGAACTGCACAGGGCTTGGGCCGGACATTCACCTCATTTCGCATCATATCATATCGTTTCTGTTGTGGTAGAGGCAGCTTTCGGCATAACCCCGATGACGCTTGTTTAGAGGGAACCCATACTAAGACACACAAACTTCCGGTTAAGCCTTACCCAGATTCAGGTATTGTGGGGGTACTTGTAAAATTGGAATGGTATCGCATCCGAACCTAACCATCAGTGTTTTTGTAAAATTCACCAAGTCATTCACCAGTCATATTCCCTTCAAAATCTTTCAATAGAATGACTCATCATTCCAAGGTTTTCAAAGTCATTTCACACACACTCGTTCCCATCTAGACTAGTCATCTTTAATTTAGCACTAGCATCTAAGTATGATGGGGTGCTAAGTACTTTGTTTTGCTTCTAGGCTAACTTTGATACTCTTGTACTAATTCAAAACTAACCAAGTGAATCATGAATCAAAAAGGTACTTTGATAAAACAAAAGTAAATAAAGCTTGTAAGGTAAAACTGGGAAATAGGATCATAAGCATAAAGTAAAATAGGGGAATGCCTTGCTCATAGAAAGCTTTGCACTTTGCAAGAGCATTATCTTGCAACCAAAATGGTTTGCATCAATCTAGCTTGCATTTGTAAAAGCTTGCTAACTTTACTACTCTAGTAAACTTCTTTACTTTGACCAAAGTTAACTATAAAAGCAACTTATTGAGAAAGCAAGTAAAAACTTGTAATGTATAAGCTTGGGATAGGCTTATATAAGAAAAGGTAAGATTCATGGTGCCTTGCCCCAAGGGGGCTTTGCACTTTGCAAGAATATTAGCTTGCATGGGTAATAGCTTGCGATAATATCAGCTTGCAATAATATCAGCTTGCATTGGTATTGGCTTGCCTTGGTTGAAGTGAGGGTCCAAGTTCTCTTCTCCTTCCTCTTTGTAGAAGTCCTCCTCTTCCTGATGGTCTCCGGTACTAGCGTCTAAAATACGAATGCGGGGTACACAATCATCATACCACTCTTACATACTAAACTAAGCACACCCATGATGTACCCAACTTAAACTAGCATCACACCTTACTATTAAGTTGGTGAATGTGTTTTTCTTCTTCAAGAAAAATAATTTCCTCTCATACTAACTTAGGTGTTACTTTTAGTTACTTAGAGAAAATAATTTCCTCTCATTATCTTATTAAGATTTAATTTCTCTTATGAATAATATATGACCTAGGTTGACCAAAGTCAACCTCTTCATACTCATTATTTGAGAAAATGATTTAAATGAGGTTCCATACCTCATGCAATTTAATACTAACATGGTAGTGATTTAATGTCACCAAATAACTCAATATGAGATCTTGTAGACCATGGTCACTACCTCATGTTGAATTACTTAAGAACAAGATTTAAATGAGAGGGAAACCTCTCATATGATTTAACACATAGTTGTAACTAGTTTAACAACTACCATTGAGGTGATTTAACATCATCAACACTTCATTGGCTATTCTAACATTACTTGTACTCACACCAATTATTTTATTCACACAAATACTACAATTGGGGTGCATTGGTTGTGTTGCTTGAGGAAAATAATTTCCTCTCCTTACATATGTAAATGATAATTTCCATATGGTTCTTGAGAAATACTTTTCTCTCATTGAAATCTTCTTAAGATTTAATTTCTCCAACAATCATACATGAAATCATGTTGACTCAAGTCAACCATTCATCATCATCATTTGAGAAATTGATTTAAATGAGGTAGAGTACCTCATGCCATTTTATAACACTACATAGGATTTAAATCTCTAAGTAATTCATATAAGTGAGTTTGGCCAGGGGTCCAAACATCACATGAATTCATTTGAGACAAGATTTAAATGAAGTATAAGACTTCATATGAATTACTTAATAGTTTTGGACAATATCAACTAGTTAAACTAGCCATATTATCCACTACTTAAACTAGGGCATGATCATGCAAAGTGACCACACCATTTTCTTGTATAAACAATTAGTGTAAGTCAAATGTGAGCTATTGGAGTTGGAATTAACTCAATATCTATTTTGGTTGATTTTTAAGAATTATTCTAAGGCAGAAAAGTCCCTGTCTTGTTTATTTTGCTACATTAATTCTACAAATAAATTGGAGATGGGACCAGTGGCATTTGATAGATAATTTCACTAGCTTTCCAACGGTATAAAATTCATCAATTTTGGTTCAGTAGATTTGAAACTATTGAATTTCTAAAACAGGTTCAGTATTTAAATTTATACCCAATTTATCTAACCAGATTTGAAAAAATGGGCCGGCGGGAAATTAAACGGGCCCAAGGATTTGAAAAAGCCAGGGGGCAGAGTTGGGCCGGCCCAGCAGTGCGTCCAGCGCAGCGGGCCAGCTGACAGGGGGACCCACCCGTCAGTGGGTGAAACTCACCGAATCGGTACGGGGGCTGAGAGGCGTTGGATCAGAAGCAGATCGGACGGCTGGGCGTCGTCGTCGTCGACGACGAGAGGACCTTGCTGCAGCGGCGGCGGTAGGGGGTCGACGGCGAGCTGGGACGTCGGCGAGCGGTGGCGCTGATGCAGGGCGACGGTGTCGACGACGGCGAACTCAACGATGGTCGCCGGAGCTCAGGGGGTGGATGGTAGCGTCGGATTGCTCTGCGGCGGCTCTCGGGCGGCGAGGTTGCAATTGGGCGGCGGTGGCGAGTAATGTGGCGTGTAGAGAGGGCGAGGAGGCTCAGAGAAGGGAGGGAAGTTGCTTGGTGTGCTCAGAGGAGGAGGAGGAGCGCTCCTTTTATAGGTTGCAAGATGGCCGGGCGGGGTGCGGCAGGTCGACAGCGACACGGTGTTGCCGGCGATGGAGAGGGTTAGGAGGGAGCAGGGCGAGGTAGGTGGCATCACTGCGAGGCTAGAGAGCTAGGAGACGAGGTGGGGGACAGGCTGCTGAGCGAGAGCGATGACGAGTACCGGCGGCACGGGCGCGGGAAAATGGCGAGCTGGTCGACGGCGACAGGCGGCGCGAGGACACGGGGCCGTGTCTGGCGGGTTGGCAAAGCGACGGCGAAGCTCAACGTGCAGCTAGGGGGTCCAGGGGAGGTGTGCTGCGGCGAGGCGACTCGTGGCCAGGGCATGTCCACGGGCGCGTGCACGACGCCCTCGGCATGGCCCTGGGCGCTCTGGGCACGACGTGTGCCAGCCCTAGGGACTTCCTCTCCGGCAATGGTGGGGCTAGGCAGCTTCAGGGAGGCAAGGGGAAGCTCGGATACATGGGGGCCAGGGTTGAGGGGGAGGAGAAGGGAGGAGGGTGCACCATGTGTGCCATGGCCGGCATGGCATGGCTATGCCATGCTTGGCTAGCTCCTCTAGGGTTTCTGTGCTGTTGTGATGAAGAGAGGGGACAAGGGGACAGGGTAGAGTAGTTAGGAGCAGGTTAGGGTTGGGGAAAACACTATTTCAAATAGTGTTGAATTGATGCCTATTTGCAAAATGCAAATTCTTGTCGAAATTGGTTTGGGTGCTATGGTTCCAAAATTTGAAAATGGTGTACTTGGTTAGGTTGCAATTGACCAGAGACCAACATGTGTGGTGGTGGAATTTTAAAAATCAAAGAATGGCAAGAATGGCTAAGTGGAGATTGTTCCCCATAATAAAAAGTGCCAACTTTGGATGAGCATAGCAAATGATCAAAAATGATTTTGGCCAGGGGGTCTTTACAAAAAATGTTCACCTTGATGTTGACTTTGAAATGGTGCAAAGAGTTAGCAAGAGTTAGTTTGAGAAAATTGAATGGCAAGGGCTCAAAGTAGTGATCAGGCTATTAAAGGCAGATTTGACCAATATCACATGTGATCCCCAATTGAGTTTGAAAAACATTTGAATTGGGTTTCTTGGATTCAAAAAGTTGTAATAAGTGTTTAGTAACATTGTTCAACTAAGGGTGAAGGCCACAATGGTCTAGGGTCAAAATTTATAAAAATGGCATAAGCCATATGTGAGGGTTTTGTAATTTTCTCACTTTTATTCTTTTATTTCTCTTTGCTTTATTTTGACAAGAGTGAGGTTCATTTGGTGTTAGATTGAGTCAGGTGAAAGGTTCAAACCATTTTGAGGCAATGGGGGTGGCTAGGTCAAGATTTGATAAATTGGCCCTATGTGTATGTGAGTGAAAATGGAATTATCTCACTATTTGATTCCTCTCCATTTGATTGGACTTTCCTTGACTCAAATGTGATTCTTATTAATTTAGAAACATTTTCAAACCATTGAAACCATTTCAAATGGTCTTGCTCAAAGATTTGTAAAATTGGCCATAATGCCTGAGAGGTGACATGTCAATTTTTCTTATTCTTGTAATGTGCTCCCCTTGCTTTACTTGGGCAAGGTTGAGGGTCAATTTAGGGTTAGATTAGATTTATAGATGGTTTCACACCATTTGGTCAAGGTAGAAGTGCATAGGACAAGAGTTGGTAAAAATGGCTATGTGTCACATATGCTTCTATGCATATGTGGCATTTGATTTTTTAGTTTGGCGGGGCTTGACCCAATTGATGTTGTTGAGGGTTGAAATGGTATATAGGAGTGATCCAACCATTCACTAGAAGTCTTAGGGTCAAGATCCTCAATTTCACAAATTTGATATTTTGCTCTCATATGCCTCTATGGCATTATTACTTTCTTTTTAAAAAATCTTTTGTTTTATCTTGGATTGGGTTGGAGAAGTACTAGCCAAGGTTTAGGAAGGTTTTCCAATCCTCTAAATAAAGTAGAAAGGCCTAAGGTAAAGTTTTACAAAATAGCCATAGGCATATATGCCTCTTTCTTAAATAAGATCTTTCCTTTTTATTTTATTTCTCAAAGATTGATGACCAGAGGGGTGTAGTTTAGGGTTTAATAAGTTTTGCAATGGTTCGCCACCATTTAGCAAAATAAGAAAAGGTAGGGTTCAATATTTACATATTAAGGCTATCGGCCCACATATGGCTTTTTCTTTAATTTAAGTTTCTCAAAAATTGATCCAAATGATTTTTGAGAAGGTTAGGGTTTAGGGTTTTTCTTATTTGATTTCTTTCTCTTTTAGTTTTATTTGGTTTGTGATCTTCACTTGATCACTTCAGGGTTTTAGGGTTTATCACATAAGCATAATAACACTCATCAGGGCAAAAAGCACAAGTAAAAGGTATGAGTACTAAGCATAGCACTCTATTTAAGAAAAGTTTTTGTTGGTTCTTATTTTTGGAAAAAGGAAATTCCTTTCCTCTTTATTTTGAAATTTGGGGTGTTACACCCGGTCCATCTATCATCATATACTCGTTCTATATGTCATTGAAAGTAGTATCAACTATTTTCTGGTGCCATCGCCTCTGTGTTATTGCTACTGCTGCTGTGTTACTATTACTACTGCTCTCATATTACTGCTGCTTTCACATCACCCCTGTTACTAGTGCTTTTCCAGGTGGAGCTGAATTGACAACTCAGTTGTTAAGGCTTATAAGTATTCTTTACCTCCCCTTGTGTTGAATCAATAAATTTGGGTTTTACTTCCCGCGAAGACTGCCGCGATCCCCTATACTTGTGGGTTATCATGACTGTTTTCTGGCGCCGTTGCCGGGGAGGCATAGCTCTACTCATAAGTTCACCTGGGGAGTACACTCTACCTCTCTCTCTGTTTTTGTTTTATTTCATTTTGTTTTGTTTACTTTACTTTTGTCTAGCTTATTTGTGCTTAGTTTATTTCTGTCTAGTATTATTTTTCTTAGTTTACTTTTGTCTAGTTTCTTTTTGTCTTGTTTTATTTTTCTCATATACCCAAAAATCTATAAAAATTTGAAAAACCTAAAAATTAAAAACTGCTGTTATGGGAGAACCCATAACCTACTTGGAGCTTATAGAATATTATAATAATTATAGAGAATCAAGAACTGGTAAAGTAATGAGTGCTATGATAGAAAAATTGAATACAATTGCTAAAATCTTGCTTAAACGCCATGATATAAATTGTTGCTCTAAAGAGGATACTAAACATCTTAAATTTCAATGTGGCTTTAGTGAGGAAGTTTTAATTAAGAACTATAATTGGAATAGCTATATTCATCTTGGGTTCGAAGAGGTAGAACAATTTGTCTTATTTATGGGAGCCTCTGAGATAGAATCCTTCATGGTTAAAAATTATGAAACTTGTGTTGTTTGTAAGGACCTTAAAGATTATGTCTCTTCTATCCTTAATTTTTGCAATGAAAGTTACAGTGATAATCCTTATATCATTGATTAAAAAGAGAGACTCATTAATGCACAAGAATGCACTCACAATTTGCAGGAACCTGTGGAAGAAGAAATTGATGAATCTGAAAGCTCATTGGATGAAAAAGAGGAGGAAATTGATGAACTGGAAAGCTCATTGGATGAAAAAGAAGAGGAGAGTGATGAACAAAAGGAGGAAGAATGGATTAGCTACCCATGCCAACCTTCTAATGAGAGTAACTCTTTATCTCTTACACTATTTGAGTGTCCTCCATGCTTACCGAAAGAGGTTGAATGTTATGTTCCTATGGATTCTCTTGAAATAGTACCTATGAGTAATACTTGTGAGAATAATTATGCTACTGTTATTTATGATAATCCATGCTATTTTGATAAATCTTATGATAATGCTTTGTTTGTGCCTGATGTCGAAATGCATGGTACTAAAGAATTTTGCGTAACAAATGTTTATGATAAAGCTCTAGATGATGGTCCTATGTTACTTGATAATATTAATTGTACTACTAATGAAAATGGGATTGGAGAGTTCTTGACTTTATCTAGGAGTCCCATATCTCTTGAGATTGATCAATCATCTTGTTATATTATTGATAAAAGTGTGTTCGAAAGTTTTAATCATCCCACTATTTTTGAGCTTGATAAAAATTATGTCTCTATGGATCATGAAAAGAATGCTTTATGTGATAGTTATATTGTTGAGTTTATTCATGAAGCTACTGAAAATTATTATGAGAGAGGGAAATATGGTTGTAGAAATTTTCGTGGTACTAAAACACCTCTCTATATGCTGAAAATTTTGAAGTTACTCTTGTTTTATTTTCTTATGCTTGTCACTTTGTTCTTCATGAATTTATTTGTGTACAAGATTCCAATGCATAGGAAGTGGGTTAGACTTAAATATGTTTTGAACTTGCTTTTTGATGCTCTCTTTTGCTTCAACTCTTATTTCTTGCGAGTGCATCATTAAAATTGCTGAGCCCATCTTAATGGCTATAAAGAAAGCACTTCTTGGGAGATAACCCATGTGTTTATTTTGCTACTGTTTTGTTGTGTTTTGGAAGTTGTTACTACTGTAGCAACCTCTCCTTATCTTTATTTTATTGCAATGTTGTGCCAAGTGAAGCCTCTAATCGAAGGTTGATACTAGATTTGGATTTCTGCACAGAAACAGATTTCTATCTGTCACGAATCTGGGTATGATTCTCTGTAGGTAACTCAGAAAAATCTTCCAATTTACGTGCGTGATCCTCAGATATGTATGCAACTTTCATTAGTTTTGAGTTTTCTGATTTGAGCAACGGAAGTACCTCTTTAAAATTCATCTTTACTGGCTGTTCTGTTTTGGAAGATTCTGTCTCTGTTTTTTGCATTGTCTCTTGTGGACTTTAAGCAAGGCTTTCTAGACGTGGAGAGCTGTAGCTAATGTTTTATTGAGTTCTTGCAATGTGTCACTACAGGACCTAGGTGGATTCCAATTTTTTTGAGTACTAACCCCTCTAATGAAGTTTATGAGAAGTTTGGTGTGAAGGAAGTTTTCAAGGGTCAAGAGAGGAGGATGATATATGATCAAGAAGAGTGAAAAATCTAAGCTTGGGGATGCCCCCGGTGGTTCATCCCTGCATATTTCAAGAATACTCAAGGGCATCCCCTTCTTCATCAACTTATCAGGTCACTTCTATTGAAACTATATTTTTATTCGGTCACATCATATGTGCTTTACTTGGAGCGTCTATGTGCTTTTATTTTTGTTTTCGTTTGAATAAGATCGGATCCTAGCAATCCTTGTTTGGGAGAGAGACACGCTCCGCTTTTTCATATGAACACTTGTTCTTCGTTTTACTTTTAATGTTCAATGATAAAAGTTGGAAGCTACATCACTTATTGTTATTTGGTTGGAAACAGAAAATGCCTCACATTGTCTTGGATAATTTGACACTTGGCAATTGTTTTGAGCTCTCAAGTAGATCATGATTAAGTTCTTGCACCATGTAGTTTAAACCTATAAGTGGAGAACTACCGTAGAGCTTGTTGAAATTGGTTTGCATGATTGGTCTCTCTTAAGGTCTAGATATTTTCTGGTAAAAGTGTTTGAGCAACAAGGAAGACAGTGTAGAGTATTATAATGCTTGCAATATGTTCTTATGTAAGTTTTGCTGTATCGGTTCATACTTGTGTTTGCTTCAAATAACCTTGCTAGACAAAGCCTTGTACTGAGAGGGAATGCTTCTCGTGCATCCAAAACCTTGAGCCAAAACCTATGCCATTTGTGTCCACCATACCTACCTACTATGTGGTATTTCCTGCCATTCCAAGTAAATACTTCATGTGCTACCTTTAAACAATTCAAAATGCTTCTCAATTTGTGTCAATGTTTTATAGCTCATGAGGAAGTATATGGTGTTTTATCTTTCAATCTTGTTGGGCAGCTTTCACCAATGGACTAGTGGCTTCATCCGCTTATCCAATAATTTTGCAAAAAGAGCCGGCAACGGGGTTCCCAGCCCCAATTAATCAAAAATAGACACTCCTCCATGGTATGTGAATGATTGGTAGGCACCCGAGGATTCGGTTAGCCATGGCTTGAGAAAGCAAAGGTGGGGAGGAGTGTCATCACTAAATAAAACTAAAATAAAATAGACACTCCTTCATGGTATGTGATTGTTGGAAGGCACCCGAGGATTCGGTTAGCCATGGTTTGTGAAAGCAAAGGTTCGAAGGAGTGTCACCCAAAAATAAAAATGAAAACATCATGGGTGCCGCTCTTTGAAGGTCTGTCTGGCAAGGGGGTTAGAGTGCCCACTACCATTCGTTGACAACAACAAACAACTCTCAAAATTTTACTTTTATGCTCTCTATATGATTTCAAAACATAAAAAGCTCTAGCACGTGATTTTATCCCTGCTTCCCTCTGCGAAGGGCCATTCTTTTACTTTATGTTGAGTCAGTTTACCTACTTCCTTCCACCTTAGAAGCAAACACTTTTGTTAACTGTGCATTGATTCTTACATACTTGCTTATTTGCATTCATCATATTACTTTATGTTGACAATTATCCATGAGATATGCATGTTGAAAGTTGAAAGCAACTGCTAAAACTTATATCTTCCTTTGTGTTGCTTCGATGCCTTTACTTTGAATTTATTGCTTTATGAGTTAACTCTTATGCAAGACTTTTGAAGCTTGTCTTGAAAGTACTCTTCATGAAAAGTTTTGCTATATGTTATCTATTTGTTAGCAACTATAGATCATTGCCTTGAGTCACTTCATTCATTTCATATGCTTTGTAATAGTATGATCAAGGTTATGTAAGTAGCATGTCACTAAAGAAATTATTCTTTTTATCATTTACCTACTCGAGGACGAGTAGGAACTAAGCTTGGGGATGCTGATACGTCTCCAACGTATCTATAATTTCTGATGTTCCATGCTTGTTTTATGACAACTAGCATGGTGGTCCTCTGTGACGCCCCGGAACCGGTATCCTGAGGATTACAGCGATCCCGCCGAAATCCGCACGATATCGATTCAGAGACGCCCTCCGACACGACGTGCGCGACGAATCACACACGTAATGCCAAAGGAATTAACACGAGCGGTAACATTACAATAGGATTACAATAGAGCCCACAAGATACATATATTACAACAACGACTCCAACGAGTCAAGATACAAATATACAATATAAAGATCCAAATCATACAGAAGATCGAATACGTCCGAGTATGGACAAGATACAAATTGGACTAAGAGTCCTGAAGATAACCAGCGGCGTCCATAACCCTGCCCAGGCCAAGCCAGAAAGGTAACCTTGCTAACGTCGTCTTCTTCGAACATATCTTCATACCTGCCCGGTTATATCCCGTAGAAGCAGCAATAAGTATGGGTTCGTACTTAACAAGACTTCAAGACGTATAAGAATTCGTCAACCAGTCGTCCTTTGTACTTGAGGCACGCAGGGGACTTAGAGGACGCAAGAGAAACGTCATAGGCAATATGGTGGGGTTAAGCGGCAACGCGCAAGCACTAAAAACCTATAGAGACACTCTACAACATTCGTCTAATCAGAGAAGATGAGAGAGCGCATAAACTAACAATTTTATACTCTGCAAACATAACACAGCCAATATGTTCCCCCTTCGCAAAGAGGTACTGGTAAAGGCACTCACACGGTTGTCAAGTTTTAACCATTTATTATTGAAGTTGGGCTAACTTACTACACAAGTTATTGTTAATAAACAACAGGTGTAAGTTGTCTATGGTCGAGTCATACAGCTCCAAGTCGTCCATAACCGCGGACACGGCTTATCGATAAGATGTACACCCTGCAGGGGTTGCCCAAATGTACCCACACGCACGCTCAACCCACTTACGACAGGTGGATATCACGACACGCATCTCCTTCACTACAACAATGTCCAGGAAGCCACCTAACTAAGTTAAACCCGAATCAGAGTCCGGCCGTGCTCCGAAGCGGACTCAGCTATTGCGACTGCGTGCTAGGTGGACAGTGCCCAGCGGGATGACCACTTCGCAGTGGCACCGCAACCTACGAACGTGCAAGAGACAACGGGGTACAAGGCCCCAAAAGTAACATCATATCATCTGACCACAAAGAAACAAGCTTGCACGCCCGAGAGAAACAAAACATTCAAACTAATTGTGGCCACTGGACAAAGCTGTAGATTCCGGCAGTGGTCGAGGGGAGACCCGGTAAGCATACCCACGTGTGGTTAGAGCGCTCAGTCTCGGAACAGATAACAAGAACTCGGGGTCCTAAGATATTTAGGAAACACAAGTGAGCCATCACAAAACGAGCAGCTGACCCACCGATGCCTCCGCTAAACAAATATCAACAACTAAAGTAACCATGATTCTTCCCAACATATAACCCGATAAGATATCAAAACGGTAACGAGATAAAACAGCACTAGCATGCACTACGACTCGCAAGGGCAGACTCGATAACCAAACAATAGCCGTAGGAGGTGGTGGTGGCAATATGGGCTGCTTGAGGTAACAAGTGGAAAGGACACGTGACAAGAACGCAACTTAAGGATAGCATGAGGGAGAAGGCAAAATAAAATAGGTGAGCAACTCCTGCAGGGACAGGAGTATAGGGGAAATGCTTGCCTGTTAAAGCTTGCCGAGGAACATCCGGAGAACTTGTCGTATCTCACCGCACCACTTCGCGATCCTATCCGGGAAGAAGCAAATGCTGGGACACACAACGCATGCAAGTCTTACTACTACGGAAGAAGAACCAGCATGATCAAGATGATATGCATGACATGGCAAATATGATGCGGCGATGCAACTTATCCAAATTAATCGGAGTCGGAACCCCGGACAAGCAAATTAGGTTGAAGTTGCATTTTCTACCGGCAAATTTAAGTGTTGATTAGCATGGCAAGACATGGCAGGGGTGTGGTACTTCAATATTAAACGGAGCGGGGAAATCCCTAGTTGGAAATCTGAAATACTCCGCATATATGTGAGGTGAAATGCACAAACTATCACGGCTCGACATGATGCAAGATGCAAACAGATATATGGATGGCATATTCATGTTCCTTATGTTTTTCTGATCAATTTTCATATAAAATACTTTGTATTTCGAGTTACGGTTCAAAAGATATTAATTATCAAAATTTTATGCATTTTTTGGAATTTCAGCAAAGATAGAGAAAGGTGTTTGGCCGGATCTGAGGAGTGGCCTGCTACCTGGCGGAAGCGGTGGCGGATAGAAGCTGGGCGCGCGGAGCAACGGCCCGCGGCGTGAAGATCTGGGCCAAGGCCCATCAGACTTCAGATCTGAAACAAGGAATCGGATAACCCAAAAAAAAGGTGGCTTAATTAGCCAAATTGGAGATTTGAACTCTAGATCTCATGGGTCAGGAAGCAAGTGCCTTACCACTGCGGTGCTGATTCGAGTCGTGACAAGAGGTGGGCGCGCGGCATGAAGAAGTATGACAGGATGCAGACGGACTTGAGAAACTGCAGCCATGGCGGAAGAAATAAGTCGTGAATTGATCCGCCGATTCCAGTCGAACCAGGGACGAGAAAATGGTGTCGGGGATGCGATTGAACATGGGGAATCAGATGTTGACGATGAGGGGTCCAGGGGGTCACCGGAGCATCGCCGGCGTCGAACTCCTGCAGCAGTTAATGGCGGTCAACGTTGGGGGAACGTACCAGAGAGGGAGGAGGAGCGGGAAGGGGTCGGGGAGATGCGCCCGCTCACCCTGAAGCTCATGGCGCATACGAGGAGGCCGGGGACGCTTCACAGCCACCGGAATCAACGACAAACTCGCCGGAGTCGGAGAAGGTAATGGCGATTTCACCATCGATTTAGAGAGCCCCATGCCGATTCCTTGGGTGTGGAGGAAGAGGAAAGCAAGGCGGTTCTGGTGGTGGTCTCGGATAGACGAGGGGAGGCCTGTAGCGCCGGAGCCATGGTGAGGACGGTGGTGGCAGGTTCTTCTTCGTTAGCTCATAGAGAAAAATAGAAAGGTGAAGGGAGAAGAAGGGAGTGGCGGCGGCAAAGAGGGAAGACTAGCTAGGGTTTCCAGGAGACGTGCGGGGCGGCTTTAAGCGAGGGGGCAGGTGTGGTGGTGGCGTGGTGGTGCGGTGATGTTGACAGGGAAGGAGAGCACGCCACTCTCGTGGGAAGAAAAAGGAGAAGAGGAAGACTTGGTCTTCGTACGAAGAGGTATGGGCCGGTGGGCTGGAGAGGAGGTGGGTTGGCAGCTAGCTTGGGCCACCGGGAAGAAAAAAAAAGGGAGTGAGAGGGAGATGGGCCATGGATAGAGAGAGGGCCCAAGAGAGGGGTTTTATTAAAACAAAAGATAAGAGAGGATTTAACAAAACCATATGAGAGGGAAAATAAAATAAGAAGAGTTTATAAAATAGTTTTTTTTATTTTATGTTGTGAAACCATGGATGATATGATGCATATGCCATGATGATGCATAAAAGAAAGAACAAGCAAAATCTATTAGGGGTACTATCCGGGGCCGTTACAATCGACACCACTAACAAGGAACCTCGCCCCGAGGTTCCACGTCAAGCCAAGGGGGAGTTGGTTAAACTATCGATTCTTCTTGTACCATGTTGACAATCACCCGACCTCGAGGTGGAACCTTCTTTTGGCGAAGTGTTGATCTTCTCGACACCACTAACAAGAATTCTTCTCCATGCTGGTCGGTCGACACCACTAACAAGAAGTCGTGGTTCCGCTGTTGATGGTGCGCTTCCGTCAGGATCCTCCGAAGATTGGGCCTATTAGGATAAGGGCAAAGATCGTCCAACCCGCATCGGAATCTAATAATCAGAGAAGCAGATAAGAGAAGATTCAAAATGCGCAAAGGTAAGAGGAGAAAGAATATAGGTAAGGAGAAAATTCATAGCTAATCAGAACTATCCAACGCAATTTTAGAAAATATGTTTTGACACTAGACACAACAACATCCATTGGCAAGGTTATCCTACAGGCTGGACTAGTGGGGTACCGTCAACCTGAGGCTCTGATACCAACTTGTGACGCCCCGGAACCGGTATCCTGAGGATTACAGCGATCCCGCCGAAATCCGCACGATATCGATTCAGAGACGCCCTCCGACACGACGTGCGCGACAAATCACACACGTAATGCCAAAGGAATTAACACGAGCGGTAACATTACAATAGGATTACAATAGAGCCCACAAGATGCATATATTACAACAACGACTCCAACGAGTCAAGATACAAATACACAATATAAAGATCCAAATCATACAGAAGATCGAATACGTCCGAGTACGGACAAGATACAAATTGGACTAAGAGTCCTGAAGATAACCAGCAGCATCCATAACCCTGCCCAGGCCAAGCCGGAAGGGTAACCTTGCTAACGTCGTCTTCTTCGAACATATCTTCATACCTGCCCGGTTATATCCCGTAGAAGCAGCAATAAGTACGGGTTCGTACTTAACAAGACTTCAAGACGTATAAGCATTCGTCAACCAGTCGTCCTTTGTACTTGAGGCACGCAGGGGACTTAGAGGACGCAAGAGAAACGTCATAGGCAATATGGTGGGGTTAAGCGGCAACGCGCAAGCACTAAAAACCTATAGAGACACTCTACAACATTCGTCTAATCAGAGAAGATGAGAGAGCGCATAAACTAACAATTTTATACTCTGCAAACATAACACAGCCAATATGTTCCCCCTTCGCAAAGAGGTACTGGTAAAGGCACTCACACGGTTGTCAAGTTTTAACCATTTATTATTGAAGTTGGGCTAACTTACTACACAAGTTATTGTTAATAAACAACAGGTGTAATTTGTCTATGGTCGAGTCATACAGCTCCAAGTCGTCCATAACCGCGGACACGGCTTATCGATAAGATGTACACCCTGCAGGGGTTGCCCAAATGTACCCACACGCACGCTCAACCCACTTACGACAGGTGGATATCACGACACGCACTCTCCTTCACTACAACAATGTCCAGGAAGCCACCTAACTAAGTTAAACCCGAATCAGAGTCCGACCGTGCTCCGAAGCGGACTCAGCTATTGCGACTGCGTGCTAGGTGGACAGTGCCCAGCGGGATGACCACTTCGCAGTGGCACCGCAACCTAAGAACGTGCAAGAGACAATGGGATACAAGGCCCCAAAAGTAACATCATATCATCTGACCACAAAGAAACAAGCTTGCACGCCCGAGAGAAACAAAACATTCAAACTAATTGTGGCCACTGGACAAAGCTGTAGATTCCGGCAGTGGTCAAGGGGAGACCCGGTAAGCATACCCACGTGTGGTTAGAGCGCTCAGTCTCGGAACAGATAACAAGAACTCGAGGTCCTAAGATATTTAGGAAACACAAGTGAGCCGTCACAAAACGAGCAGCTGACCCACCGATGCCTCCGCTAAACAAATATCAACAACTAAAGTAACCATGATTCTTCCTAACATATAACCCGATAAGATATCAAAACGGTAACGAGATAAAACAGCACTAGCATGCACTACGACTCGCAAGGGCAGACTCGATAACCAAACAATAGCCGTAGGAGGTGGTGGTGGCAATATGGGCTGCTTGAGGTAACAAGTGGAAAGGACACGTGACAAGAACGCAACTTAAGGATAGCATGAGGAAGAAGGCAAAATAAAATAGGTGAGCGACTCCTGCAGGGACAGGAGTATAGGGGAAATGCTTGCCTGTTAAAGCTTGCCGAGGAACATCCGGAGAACTTGTCGTATCTCACCGCACCACTTCGCGATCCTATCCGGGAAGAAGCAAATGCTGGGACACACAACGCATGCAAGTCTTACTACTACGGAAGAAGAACCAGCATGATCAAGATGATATGCATGACATGGCAAATATGATGCGGCGATGCAACTTATCCAAATTAATCGGAGTCGGAACCCCGGACAAGCAAATTAGGTTGAAGTTGCATTTTCTACCAGCAAATTTAAGTGTTGATTAGCATGGCAAGACATGGTAGGGGTGTGGTACTTCAATATTAAACGGAGCGGGGAAATCCCTAGTTGGAAATCTGAAATACTCCGCATATATGTGAGGTGAAATGCACAAACTATCACGGCTCGACATGATGCAAGATGCAAACAGATATATGGATGGCATATTCATGTTCCTTATGTTTTTCTGATCAATTTTCATATAAAATACTTTGTATTTCGAGTTACGGTTCAAAAGATATTAATTGTCAAAATTTTATGCATTTTTTGGAATTTCAGCAAAGACAGAGAAAGGTGTTGGGCCGGATCTGAGGGGTGGCCTGCTACCTGGCGGAAGCGGTGGCGGATAGAAGCTGGGCGCGCGGAGCAACGGCCCGCGGCATGAAGATCTGGGCCAAGGCCCATCAGACTTCAGATCTGAAACAAGGAATCGGATAACCCAAAAAAAAGGTGGCTTAATTAGCTAGATTGGAGATTTGAACTCTAGATCTCATGGGTCAGGAAGCAAGTGCCTTACCACTGCGGTACTGATTCGAGTCGTGACAAGAGGTGGGCGCGCGGCATGAAGAAGTATGACAGGATGCAGACGGACTTGAGAAACTGCAGCCATGGCGGAAGAAATAAGTCGTGAATTGATCCGCCGATTCCAGTCGAACCAGGGACGAGAAAATGGTGTCGGGGATGCGATTGAACATGGGGAATCAGATGTTGACGATGAGGGGTCCAGGGGGTCACCGGAGCATCGCCGGCGTCGAACTCCTATAGCAGTTAATGGCGGTCAACGTTGGGGGAACGTACCAGAGAGGGAGGAGGAGCAGGAAGGGGTCGGGGAGATGCGCCCGCTCACCCTGAAGCTCATGGCGCATACGAGGAGGCCGGGGACGCTTCACAGCCACCGGAATCAACGACGAACTCGCCGGAGTCGGAGAAGGTAATGGCGATTTCACCATCGATTTAGAGAGCCCCATGCCGATTCCTTGGGTGTGGAGGAAGAGGAAAGCAAGGCGGTTCTGGTGGTGGTCTCGGATAGATGAGGGGAGGCCTGTAGCGCCGGAGCCATGGTGAGGACGGTGGTGGCAGGTTCTTCTTCGTTAGCTCATAGAGAAAAATAGAAAGGTGAAGGGAGAAGAAGGGAGTGGCGGCGGCAAAGAGGGAAGACTAGCTAGGGTTTCCAGGAGACGTGCGGGGCGGCTTTAAGCGAGGGGGCAGGTGTGGTGGTGGCGTGGTGGTGCGGTGATGTTGACAGGGAAGGAGAGCACGCCACTCTCGTGGGAAGAAAAAGGAGAAGAGGAAGACTTGGTCTTCGTACGAAGAGGTATGGGCCGGTGGGCTGGAGAGGAGGTGGGTTGGCAGCTAGCTTGGGCCACCGGGAAGAAAAAAAAAAGGGAGTGAGAGGGAGATGGGCCATGGATAGAGAGAGGGCCCAAGAGAGGGGTTTTATTAAAAGAAAAGATAAGAGAGGATTTAACAAAACCATATGAGAGGGAAAATAAAATAAGAAGAGTTTATAAAATAGTTTTTTTTATTTTATGTTGTGAAACCATGGATGATATGATGCATATGCCATGATGATGCATAAAAGAAAGAACAAGCAAAATCTATTAGGGGTACTATCCGGGGCCGTTACAATCGACACCACTAACAAGGAACCTCGCCCCGAGGTTCCACGTCAAGCCAAGGGGGAGTTGGTTAAACTATCGATTCTTCTTGTACCATGTTGACAATCACCCGACCTCGAGGTGGAACCTTCTTTTGGCGAAGTGTTGATCTTCTCGACACCACTAACAAGAATTCTTCTCCATGCTGGTCGGTCGACACCACTAACAAGAAGTCGTGGTTCCGCTGTTGATGGTGCGCTTCCGTCAGGATCCTCCGAAGATTGGGCCTATTAGGATAAGGGCAAAGATCGTCCAACCCGCGTCGGAATCTAAGACTCAGAGAAGCAGATAAGAGAAGATTCAAAATGCGCAAAGATAAGAGGAGAAAGAATATAGGTAAGGAGAAAATTCATAGCTAATCAGAACTATCCAACGCAATTTTAGAAAATATGTTTTGACACTAGACACAACAACGTCCGTTGGCAAGGTTATCCTACAGGCTGGACTAGTGGGGTACCGTCAACCTGAGGCTCTGATACCAACTTGTGACGCCCCGGAACCGGTATCCTGAGGATTACAGCGATCCCGCCGAAATCCGCACGATATCGATTCAGAGACGCCCTCTGACACAATGTGCGCAACGAATCACACACGTAATGCCAAAGGAATTAACACGAGCGGTAACATTACAATAGGATTACAATACAGCCCACAAGATACATATATTACAACAACGACTCCAACGAGTCAAGATACAAATATACAATATAAAGATCCAAATCATACAGAAGATCGAATACGTCCGAGTACGGACAAGATACAAATTGGACTAAGAGTCCTGAAGATAACCAGCGGCATCCATAACCCTGCCCAGGCCAAGCCGGAAGGGTAACCTTGCTAACGTCGTCTTCTTCGAACATATCTTCATACCTGCCCGGTTATATCCCGTAGAAGCAGTAATAAGTACGGGTTCATACTTAACAAGACTTCAAGACGTATAAGCATTCGTCAACCAGTCGTCCTTTGTACTTGAGGCACGCAGGGGACTTAGAGGATGCAAGAGAAACGTCATAGGCAATATGGTGGGGTTAAGCGGCAACGCGCAAGCACTAAAAACCTATAGAGACACTCTACAACATTCGTCTAATCAGAGAAGATGAGAGAGCGCATAAACTAACAATTCTATACTCTGCAAACATAACACAGCCAATATGTTCCCCCTTCGCAAAGAGGTACTGGTAAAGGCACTCACAAGGTTGTCAAGTTTTAACCATTTATTATTGAAGTTGGGCTAACTTACTACACAAGTTATTGTTAATAAACAACAGGTGTAAGTTGTCTATGGTCGAGTCATACAGCTCCAAGTCGTCCATAACCGCGGACACGGCTTATCGATAAGATGTACACCCTGCAGGGGTTGCCCAAATGTACCCACACGCACGCTCAACCCACTTACGACAGGTGGATATCACGACACGCACTCTCCTTCACTACAACAATGTCCAGGAAGCCACCTAACTAAGTTAAACCCAAATCAGAGTCCGGCCGTGCTCCGAAGCGGACTCAGCTATTGCGACTGCGTGCTAGGTGGACAGTGCCCAGCGGGATGACCACTTCGCAGTGGCACCGCAACCTACGAACGTGCAAGAGACAACGGGGTACAAGGCCCCAAAAGTAACATCATATCATCTGACCACAAAGAAACAAGCTTGCACGCCCGAGAGAAACAAAACATTCAAACTAATTGTGGCCACTGGACAAAGCTGTAGATTCCGGCAGTGGTCGAGGGGAGACCCGGTAAGCATACCCACGTGTGGTTAGAGCGCTCAGTCTCGGAACAGATAACAAGAACTCGGGGTCCTAAGATATTTAGGAAACACAAGTGAGCCGTCACAAAACGAGCAGCTGACCCACCGATGCCTCCGCTAAACAAATATCAACAACTAAAGTAACCATGATTCTTCCCAACATATAACCCGATAAGATATCAAAACGGTAACGAGATAAAACAGCACTAGCATGCACTACGACTCGCAAGGGCAGACTCGATAACCAAACAATAGCCGTAGGAGGTGGTGGTGGCAATATGGGCTGCTTGAGGTAACAAGTGGAAAGGACACGTGACAAGAACGCAACTTAAGGATAGCATGAGGGAGAAGGCAAAATAAAATAGGTGAGCGACTCCTGCAGGGACAGGAGTATAGGGGAAATGCTTGCCTGTTAAAGCTTGCCGAGGAACATCCGGAGAACTTGTCGTATCTCACCGCACCACTTCGCGATCCTATCCGGGAAGAAGCAAATGCTGGGACACACAACGCATGCAAGTCTTACTACTACGGAAGAAGAACCAGCATGATCAAGATGATATGCATGACATGGCAAATATGATGCGGCGATGCAACTTATCCAAATTAATCGGAGTCAGAACCCCGGACAAGCAAATTAGGTTGAAGTTGCATTTTCTACCGGCAAATTTAAGTGTTGATTAGCATGGCAAGACATGGCAGGGGTGTGGTACTTCAATATTAAACGGAGCGGGGAAATCCCTAGTTGGAAATCTGAAATACTCCGCATATATGTGAGGTGAAATGCACACACTATCACGGCTCGACATGATGCAAGATGCAAACAGATATATGGATGGCATATTCATGTTCCTTATGTTTTTCTGATCAATTTTCATATAAAATACTTTGTATTTCGAGTTACGGTTCAAAAGATATTAATTATCAAAATTTTATGCATTTTTTGGAATTTCAGCAAAGATAGAGAAAGGTGTTGGGCCGGATCTGAGGGGTGGCCTGCTACCTGGCGGAAGCGGTGGCGGATAGAAGCTGGGCGCGCGGAGCAACGGCCCGCGGCGTGAAGATCTGGGCCAAGGCCCATCAGACTTCAGATCTGAAACAAGGAATCGGATAACCCAAAAAAAAGGTGGCTTAATTAGCCAAATTGGAGATTTGAACTCTAGATCTCATGGGTCAGGAAGCAAGTGCCTTACCACTGCGGTGCTGATTCGAGTCGTGACAAGAGGTGGGCGCACGGCATGAAGAAGTATGACAGGATGCAGACGGACTTGAGAAACTGCAGCCATGGCGGAAGAAATAAGTCGTGAATTGATCCGCCGATTCCAGTCGAACCAGGGACGAGAAAATGGTGTCGGGGATGCGATTGAACATGGGGAATCAGATGTTGACGATGAGGGGTCCAGGGGGTCACCGGAGCATCGCCGGCGTCGAACTCCTGCAGCAGTTAATGGCGGTCAACGTTGGGGGAACGTACCAGAGAGGCAGGAGGAGCGGGAAGGGGTCGGGGAGATGCGCCCGCTCACCCTGAAGCTCATGGCGCATACGAGGAGGCCGGGGACGCTTCACAGCCACCGGAATCAACGACGAACTCGCCGGAGTCGGAGAAGGTAATGGCGATTTCACCATCGATTTAGAGAGCCCCATGCCGATTCCTTGGGTGTGGAGGAAGAGGAAAGCAAGGCGGTTCTGGTGGTGGTCTCGGATAGACGAGGGGAGGCCTGTAGCGTCGGAGCCATGGTGAGGACGGTGGTGGCAGGTTCTTCTTCGTTAGCTCATAGAGAAAAATAGAAAGGTGAAGGGAGAAGAAGGGAGTGGCGGCGGCAAAGAGGGAAGACTAGCTAGGGTTTCCAGGAGACGTGCGGGGCGGCTTTAAGCGAGGGGGCAGGTGTGGTGGTGGCGTGGTGGTGCGGTGATGTTGACAGGGAAGGAGAGCACGCCACTCTCGTGGGAAGAAAAAGGAGAAGAGGAAGACTTGGTCTTCGTACGAAGAGGTATGGGCCGGTGGGCTGGAGAGGAGGTGGGTTGGCAGCTAGCTTGGGCCACCGGGAAGAAAAAAAAAGGGAGTGAGAGGGAGATGGGCCATGGATAGAGAGAGGGCCCAAGAGAGGGGTTTTATTAAAAGAAAAGATAAGAGAGGATTTAACAAAACCATATGAGAGGGAAAATAAAATAAGAAGAGTTTATAAAATAGTTTTTTTTATTTTATGTTGTGAAACCATGGATGATATGATGCATATGCCATGATGATGCATAAAATAAAGAACAAGCAAAATCTATTAGGGGTACTATCCGGGGCCGTTACAATCGACACCACTAACAAGGAACCTCGCCCCGAGGTTCCACGTCAAGCCAAGGGGGAGTTGGTTAAACTATCGATTCTTCTTGTACCATGTTGACAATCACCCGACCTCGAGGTGGAACCTTCTTTTGGCGAAGTGTTGATCTTCTCGACACCACTAACAAGAATTCTTCTCCATGCTGGTCGGTCGACACCACTAACAAGAAGTCGTGGTTCCGCTGTTGATGGTGCGCTTCCGTCAGGATCCTCCGAAGATTGGGCCTATTAGGATAAGGGCAAATATCGTCCAACCCGCGTCGGAATCTAAGACTCAGAGAAGCAGATAAGAGAAGATTCAAAATGCGCAAAGATAAGAGGAGAAAGAATATAGGTAAGGAGAAAATTCAGAGCTAATCAGAACTATCCAACGCAATTTTAGAAAATATGTTTTGACACTAGACACAACAACGTCCGTTGGCAAGGTTATCCTACAGGCTGGACTAGTGGGGTACCATCAACCTGAGGCTCTGATACCAACTTGTGACGCCCCGGAACCGGTATCCTGAGGATTACAGCGATCCCGCTGAAATCCGCACGATATCGATTCAGAGACGCCCTCCGACACGACGTGCGCGACGAATCACACACGTAATGCCAAAGGAATTAACACGAGCGGTAACATTACAATAGGATTACAATAGAGCCCACAAGATACATATATTACAACAACGACTCCAACGAGTCAAGATACAAATATACAATATAAAGATCCAAATCATACAGAAGATCGAATACGTCCGAGTACGGACAAGATACAAATTGGACTAAGAGTCTTGAAGATAACCAGCGGCGTCCATAACCCTGCCCAGGCCAAGCCGGAAGGGTAACCTTGCTAACGTCGTCTTCTTCGAACATATCTTCATACCTGCCCGGTTATATCCCGTAGAAGCAGCAATAAGTATGGGTTCGTACTTAACAAGACTTCAAGACGTATAAGCATTCGTCAACCAGTCGTCCTTTGTACTTGAGGCACGCAGGGGACTTAGAGGACGCAAGAGAAACGTCATAGGCAATATGGTGGGGTTAAGCGGCAACGCGCAAGCACTAAAAACCTATAGAGACACTCTACAACATTCGTCTAATCAGAGAAGATGAGAGAGCGCATAAACTAACAATTCTATACTCTGCAAACATAACACAGCCAATATGTTCCCCCTTCGCAAAGAGGTACTGGTAAAGGCACTCACACGGTTGTCAAGTTTTAACCATTTATTATTGAAGTTGGGCTAACTTACTACACAAGTTATTGTTAATAAACAACAGGTGTAAGTTGTCTATGGTCGAGTCATACAGCTCCAAGTCGTCCATAACCGCGGACACGGCTTATCGATAAGATGTACACCCTGCAGGGGTTGCCCAAATGTACCCACACGCACGCTCAACCCACTTACGACAGGTGGATATCACGACACGCACTCTCCTTCACTACAACAATGTCCAGGAAGCCACCTAACTAAGTTAAACCCGAATCAGAGTCCGGCCGTGCTCCGAAGCGGACTCAGCTATTGCGACTGCGTGCTAGGTGGACAGTGCCCAGCGGGATGACCACTTCGCAGTGGCACCGCAACCTACGAACGTGCAAGAGACAACGGGGTACAAGGCCCCAAAAGTAACATCATATCATCTGACCACAAAGAAACAAGCTTGCACGCCCGAGAGAAACAAAACATTCAAACTAATTGTGGCCACTGGACAAAGCTGTAGATTCCGGCAGTGGTCGAGGGGAGACCCGGTAAGCATACCCACGTGTGGTTAGAGCGCTCAGTCTCGGAACAGATAACAAGAACTCGGGGTCCTAAGATATTTAGGAAACACAAGTGAGCCGTCACAAAACGAGCAGCTGACCCACCGATGCCTCCGCTAAACAAATATCAACAACTAAAGTAACCATGATTCTTCCCAACATATAACCCGATAAGATATCAAAACGGTAACGAGATAAAACAGCACTAGCATGCACTACGACTCGCAAGGGCAGACTCGATAACCAAACAATAGCCGTAGGAGGTGGTGGTGGCAATATGGGCTGCTTGAGGTAACAAGTGGAAAGGACACGTGACAAGAACACAACTTAAGGATAGCATGAGGGAGAAGGCAAAATAAAATAGGTGAGCGACTCCTGCAGGGACAGGAGTATAGGGGAAATGCTTGCATGTTAAAGCTTGCCGAGGAACATCCGGAGAACTTGTCGTATCTCACCGCACCACTTCGCGATCCTATCCGGGAAGAAGCAAATGCTGGGACACACAACGCATGCAAGTCTTACTACTACGGAAGAAGAACCAGCATGATCAAGATGATATGCATGACATGGCAAATATGATGCGGCGATGCAACTTATCCAAATTAATCGGAGTCGGAACCCCGGACAAGCAAATTAGGTTGAAGTTGCATTTTCTACCGGCAAATTTAAGTGTTGATTAGCATGGCAAGACATGGCAGGGGTGTGGTACTTCAATATTAAACGGAGCGGGGAAATCCCTAGTTGGAAATCTGAAATACTCCGCATATATGTGAGGTGAAATGCACAAACTATCACGGCTCGACATGATGCAAGATGCAAACAGATATATGGATGGCATATTCATGTTCCTTATGTTTTTCTGATCAATTTTCATATAAAATACTTTGTATTTCGAGTTACGGTTCAAAAGATATTAATTATCAAAATTTTATGCATTTTTTGGAATTTCAGCAAAGACAGAGAAAGGTGTTGGGCCGGATCTGAGGGTTGGCCTGCTACCTGGTGGAAGCGGTGGCGGATAGAAGCTGGGCGCGCGGAGCAACGGCCCGCGGCGTGAAGATCTGGGCCAAGGCCCATCAGACTTCAGATCTGAAACAAGGAATCGGATAACGCAAAAAAAAAGGTGGCTTAATTAGCCAGATTGGAGATTTGAACTCTAGATCTCATGGGTCAGGAAGCAAGTGCCTTACCACTGCGGTGCTGATTCGAGTCGTGACAAGAGGTGGGCGCGCGGCATAAAGAAGTATGACAGGATGCAGACGGACTTGAGAAACTGCAGCCATGGCGGAAGAAATAAGTCGTGAATTGATCCGCCGATTCTAGTCGAACCAGGGACGAGAAAATGGTGTCGGGGATGCGATTGAACATGGGGAATCAGATGTTGACGATGAGGGGTCCAGGGGGTCACCGGAGCATCGCCGGCGTCGAACTCCTGCAGCAGTTAATGGCGGTCAACGTTGGGGGAACGTACCAGAGAGGGATGAGGAGCGGGAAGGGGTCGGGGAGATGCGCCCGCTCACCCTGAAGCTCATGGCGCATACGAGGAGGCCGGGGACGCTTCACAGCCACCGGAATCAACGACGAACTCGCCGGAGTCGGAGAAGGTAATGGCGATTTCACCATCGATTTAGAGAGCCCCATGCCGATTCCTTGGGTGTGGAGGAAGAGGAAAACAAGGCGGTTCTGGTGGTGGTCTCGGATAGACGAGGGGAGGCCTGTAGCGCCGGAGCCATGGCGAGGACGGTGGTGGCAGGTTCTTCTTCGTTAGCTCATAGAGAAAAATAGAAAGGTGAAGGGAGAAGAAGGGAGTGGCGGCGGCAAAGAGGGAATACTAGCTAGGGTTTCCAGGAGACGTGCGGGGCGGCTTTAAGCGAGGGGGCAGGTGTGGTGGTGGCGTGGTGGTGCGGTGATGTTGACAGGGAAGGAGAGCATGCCACTCTCGTGGGAAGAAAAAGGAGAAGAGGAAGACTTGGTCTTCGTACGAAGAGGTATGGGCCGGTGGGCTGGAGAGGAGGTGGGTTGGCAGCTAGCTTGGGCCACCGGGAAGAAAAAAAAAGGGAGTGAGAGGGAGATGGGCCATGGATAGAGAGAGGGCCCAAGAGAGGGGTTTTATTAAAAGAAAAGATAAGAGAGGATTTAACAAAACCATATGAGAGGCAAAATAAAATAAGAAGAGTTTATAAAATAGTTTTTTTTATTTTATGTTGTGAAACCATGGATGATATGATGCATATGCCATGATGATGCATAAACGAAAGAACAAGCAAAATCTATTAGGGGTACTATCCGGGGCCGTTACATCCTCGCAAATGCGAGGGCATCATCTTAGGACTTTATGAGATAACTTCAAGATTTCATAATATTTTCATCGCCCTATTATAAACTATATGTTTATATTGAGACCACGAATGATGTGTTACATAAACACATGTCATCCTCTTTTATTGTGAGTGACTTCTGAAACTCATGTACTGTACTTAAGATGCAACTTTAGCAATTATATTTAGTATTAATTTATTGATAATATTTTGAAGTAATTTAATAAAATTTAACTTTTTTATTTTTTGGCCAATTTCACTAATCTATTTATATATCAATTACTGAAATTTGAGAAGTTTGTCTACTATTTTTTCAAAAATAACTTCATTTATCATAAAATTGATTATATATAGAAATAATGTAAGTAAAAGAAGTTGGGCGACATTATCTACTGTGAAATATATGTGGTGTTTTATCTATCTAATTTCACCAACTCCTATTTCGATGTATCTCACCCTTAAATCGATTTGTCTTACACTTTCTCTCAGATCGTGTACCATGACTATACCCGCTAAGAGTACATAGTCCTGAAAATGATATGTAATGATCTTATTGTGTGTTATCATCCAGAAAATATCTTCTGCTCCGCGATGAAACCATCAGTATATGATCTGCAACAAATCACAAACATTACATATTACTTCCATTATATCACAATAGTAGTTTAGGTAATCAGTTTATCCACGTGATTACGTACAAAATGAATAAGAAATAATGTATGGGAAATGTCATGTCCTCCTAAGTCTTAAATGAATAGAAACTATATAGATTTTTGGAAATCATTAGAACATGATCTATAAAAAAGAATAGGATTCATAATACAACAAAATCATAAAAATAAACATGCGTATTTAGTAAGTACTCTAGTAGTACATAAATGATTGCAAATTCTTTAATCGGAAGAAAACATGACACACATCCAAGTTCTCGATGTTGAAGATGAGACATATTAAAAGATATTTAAGTAAAGTGAATAGAAGGTTATATTCCTTGATATTTAGGGCAAACATAAGCAAGTTTTTTTTGCTTTGCAGAATCTTAATTCTTTTTTCCCCGCAAACAAAATTATGTGTATTCTTATAACTTGCCCCTCTTTTCTTTGAGACACATGCATTTCCTGATTGTTATGAAATAAGTAACTTTTAAGATGCATGTATGGTTATGATGCAACTTTGGCCACTATTTTTTATATCAATTTATTGATCAAATATCCTGAAGTATTCTAAATAAATAATGATTATAAATAATTTTCTATCTATATATCAATTATTGAATTAGAGAACTTTATCTGCAATGATTTAGTATAGTTTCAAATATCTACATGTCATTAGCGTAAGATAAAGAAGTTTGACCGCATTATGTATCATGAAATAGATGCGGTATCATATTTATCTAATTTCATCAATCCTCTTTGATATAACCCGCTCTTCAATCAGCCGTATTAATATTTTCTCACATTATTTCTATCATGTAACATCTCTATGTTGGCTTAGAGAACATAGTCATTTTGTGTGTTATTGGCCACAAAATCTCAGAACAACAATTATGCTTCCTGACCATTTATAGTCGTTTCGTGCTTCCCGACCATTCTAAACATTCCATGTTAGTGCAATAAATACTTTAGGAAATCAGTTGAATCAGATGATTACAAAGAAAATAATAAGACAGAACTTACAATTTCGATGGCACCTCATCTTAACTTATAAATGAATAGAAACTATATAGATTGGGGGGAAATCAGTACAGCATGAAAAATTCTAGGATTAGTTCCTAACAACATATATAAGTGTTTTAGTAAAAGTAATCTACTTGTTCAAAACTATTTCCAAATTCCGTAATTACCAAAATATGATGCGACCTTGTCTGTGCCTTCTATAGGCACTAATATTCTTATAGTAAAATCAACAATGTGCTTAGTGTGAAAACTCTAATTCTCCTTACTAAAAAATAGCTTTTCAGTTTTTTAAAGATCATCTCTTATTTTTTGACACAAAAAAGTAAAGATCATCTCTTATGTATGTTGTAATTTATTGATGGTCTAGAAGAAAATTGTGTGTCAAAATTTATGGCTGGAATTTTCAATTTTATTTTACAAATTTTATACTGTATCTCACTTCTTTAACGCACATTGTATTTTTGATATACATATATGAACAGATTAGTTTATGTCAAATCAAAGAGATCTATAGCTATCACTATAAGAGTGAGATGACGTCTACTCTGTATAGTTTGGAACAACGATATAGGCACCTTCATACGCCCCCGTGTATAATTAATGAGAATGTTTTAGTCTATACTTTTTTATAGATAGTTCTAGAAACATGTAAGTTTTCGGGAAAAAGTGTAAAAATATAAAAGAAAATCCGTGAATAGTCATGTGCTGGGATCAAAAAAAGATCACTTTTACACGGAACACAAAATATGTTCTTTTGTCCCAAAAACTTGTGTACCAACATAAAATGTCTGGATCTACATGCAATTTTTTTTTCAATTTTTAATATATTAAAACATGTTTTCAAACAGTGTGTTCATATGCACTCGGCAGCCTAATTACATTTGCTATGGTTGTGTTCTCATTATTTGCACGTACACATACATGTGTATACATGTATAAACCTTATATATCAACTTATAATTTGGTGTACCCAACATGTCTTCTCCCTGCCACCTCCTACCTAGTACGTAAGGATTGGGATGTACGTCTCAAATAAAAATAAAAAGAGCTGTATGTCCTGAGTCTTCACGGTTCCTAGCGCATTATACTAAGGGCTAAGACACAATGACTACCGGTACGTTTTGGTTTTGACGTATTTGGAAGCGGACTCTATCCATATAACCTAGTATGATGATTGTTGCACAAAAAAAAATTGCTACCAGTTTGAAAACATATCGTATGTGTGTATTGAAAACTACTTGGGCGTGCAAAAAAATCCTGAGATTCTGGTGTATGAAACAACTTGGAAGAAAGATCCCCAATAATAGGAAACCTGAATCTATCATATCAGATTTGCCCGGGTGTACCTAACCATGAGTCCTCTCCGTGTCAAAAAAAAAAGTGCACTAATTTAGATCTAGCTGTCTAATGTGTTTTTTTAATGTGTCGATCTTGAGCTTGTTTGTACACGACCAATATTGTACGTAACATATATAACTTCTAATTTCTCATTAAATCTTGGCTGCAAAATTTGAATCCAACTGTCATAATAATTAAGATGATGTGGATTAACCTCATGTCTCTATTTTAAACCTTCGTATTTTGCTTTTAGTATATAATAGATACCTACATGTTTTGCTCACACTTTATAATGTTTTTATGCGTTTTCCGGAACTAACCTATTAACAAGATGCCACAGTGCCAGTTCCTGTTTTCTGCTGTTTTTGGTTCCAGAAAGGCTGTTCGGGCAATATTCTCGGAATTCGACGAAACGAAGACCCAACATCTTTTTTTTCCCGGAAGCATCCAGAACACCGAAGGAGAGTCGGAGAGGGGCCAGGGGGCCACCACACAACATGGCGGCGCGGCCCCAGGCCTGGCCGCACCGGCCTACTGTGAGGGGGGCGCAGGCACCCTCCGACTCCGTCTCTTCGCCTATATAAGCCCCTTCGACCTAAAAACGCGATACCAATTGACGAAACTCCAGAAAGACTCCAGGGGCGCCGCCGCCATCGCGAAACTCCAATTCGGGGGACAGAAGTCTCTGTTCTGGCACCCTGCCGGGACGGGGATCGAAGTGCCCCCGGAAGCCATCTCCATCAACGCCACCGCCTCCATTATGCTCCGTGAGTAGTTCCCCCATGGACTACGGGTTCTAGCAGTAGCTAGTTGGTATTCTCTCCTCCATGTACTTCAATACAATGGTCTCATGAGCTGCCTTACATGATTGAGATCCATCTGATGTAATCGGTGTTGTGTTTGTTGGGATCCGATGGATGATACATTATGATTAGTCTATCTATAAAGTTTGTGAAGTTATTGTTGCTGCAATCTTGTTATGCTTAATGCTTGTCACTAGGGCCTGAGTGGCATGATCTTAGATTTGAGCTTTATAATTATTACTTAGATTGTATCTACAAGTTGTATGCACATGTCTATGTCCGGAACCGAAGGCCCCAAAGTGACAGAAATTGGGACAACTGGAGGGGAAGACGTAGGTATGAGGATCACATGTTTTCACCAAGTGTTAATGCTTTGCTCCGGTACTCTATTAAAAGGAGTACCTTAATATCCAGTAGATTCCCTTGAGACCCGGCTGCCACCGGCTGGTAGGACAAAAGATGTTGTACAAGTTTCTCATTGCGAGCACGTATGACTATATATGGAAAACATGCCTACATGATTAATAATCTTGATGTTCTGTCTTAATGCTTTGAATCCTATCAATTGCCCAACTGTAATTTATTCACCCAACACTTTTCACTTGTTATTGGAGAGTTACCACTAGTGTAGATCGCTGGGAACCCCGGTCCATCTCTCATCATCATATACTCGTTCTATATGTCATTGGAAGTAGTATCAACTATTTTCTGGTGCCATCGCCTCTGTGTTATTGCTACTGCTGCTGTGTTACTATTACTACTGCTCTCATATTACTGCTGCTTTCACATCACCCCTGTTACTAGTGCTTTTCCAGGTGCAGCTGAATTGACAACTCAGTTGTTAAGGCTTATAAGTATTCTTTACCTCCCCTTGTGTCGAATCAATAAATTTGGGTTTTACTTCCCGCGAAGACTGCCGCGATCCCCTATACTTGTGGGTTATCAGTGCTACATCACTAAAATTCGTCTGCAGCCTCGTAGTGAGATATGGCATCCCGCACAGCATAATCATAGACAATGGCACAAACTTTGCTCAAGGAGAACTCAACGATTGTTGTCACGACATAGGGATCCGGCTTGACCTAGCATCTATGGCGCATCCGCAGTCCAATGGACAGGTGGAGCGAGCCAATGGTCTCATACTAGCCGGAGTCAAGCCTCGCCTTGAAGAACCATTGCGTCGCGCAGCCAAAGCTTGGGCAGAAGAGCTAGATGCTGTTTTGTGGAGTTTACGAACTACCCCTAACAGATCAACAGGGTTCACCCCTTTCTTCCTAGTATACGGATCTGAAGCAGTGCTTCCCTTCGACATCATCCACGATTCACCGTGAGTTTCCGCCTATAGTGAAGATACAGCTGACGAGGCCAGACAGCTATCTGTGGACCTGATCAAAGAAGCTCGGAACTTAGCTGACCAACGCTCCACCATTTACCAGCATAAACTCAGATGGTACCATAGCCGTCGAGTTCGGAATCACTCGTTTAGGGTAGGTGACCTGGTCCTCCGCCTTCGATAGGTGAAAGAGCATAAGTTGCAATATCCATGGGAAGGACCTTTTGTCGTTAGCAAAGTGCTACACAATGGATCATACTACCTCGTAGATTTCCGTGAGAAAAAAGATAGACCTGCAAATTGGTACCGGAAACGAAAGCGAGAGGATCCGGATGACATCTATAATGAGACAGATCGTCCCTGGAATATAGCATAGCTACGTCCTTTCCACACTTAGCAGTTTTTCACATTACAAACTTTGTAATATCCATGATACATGATCAATGAAATAAACCATATGGTTCACTCTTTGAGTCTTTTACCTCCTTTACTTGTTCATTTTTAGATCGTGTATGTTTTTCGACTAAAACCCCAGAGCTGGATATTTCCTCCTAGGCATGTATGAAAGTTGTGTTTTTTTTCAAAATCGTCCTATAAGACGTAAGCTTAAGTTTTCTGGTGGAAAAGTTTTCCGTTGCGAACTCATGGATTCCTGGCAGTGACTTCCGGCACCTCGGGTGGGGGCTTGTTTCCGCGGTTATTGACGGACTGCCATTGGGCTTCATCACTGCTGGCGAGCATTTTCGGCTAAAGGTCTTCCGGCTCGTGGAAGGTGACACGCGTACAGCACGCAACCGTTGGGAACCCCAAGTGGAAGGTGTGATGCGTACAGCAGTAAGTTTCCCTCAGTTAGAAACCAAGGTTTATCGAACCAGTAGGAGTCAAGAAGCACGTTGAAGGTTGATGGCGGCGAGATGTAGTACGGCGCAACACCAGGGATTCCGGCGCCAACGTGGAACCTGCACAACACAACCAAGATACTTTGCCCCAACGAAACAGTGAGGTTGTCAATCTCACCGGCTTGCTGTAACAAAGGATTAGATGTATAGTGTGAATGATGATTGTTTGCAGAGAACAGTAGAACAAGTATTGCAGTAGATTGTATTTCAGATGTAAAGAATTGGACCGGGGTCCACAGTTCACTAGTGGTGTCTCTCCCATAAGATAAATAGCATGTTGGGTGAACAAATTACAGTTGGGCAATTGACAAATAGAGAGGGCATGACCATGCACATACATATTATGATGAGTATAGTGAGATTTAATTGGGCATTACGACAAAGTACATAGATCGCTATCCAGCATGCATCTATGCCTAAAAAGTCCACCTTCAGGTTATCGTCCGAACCCCTTCTAGTATTAAGTTGCTAACAACAGACAATTGCATTAAGTATTGCGCGTAATGTAATCAATAACTACATCCTCGGACATAGCATCAATGTTTTATCCCTAGTGGCAACAGCACATCCATAACCTTAGGGGTTCTTGTCACTCCCCCAGATTCACGGAGACATGAACCCACTATCGAGCATAAATACTCCCTCTTGGAGTTATAAGCATCAACTTGGCCAGAGCATCTACTAGTAACGGAGAGCATGCAAGATCATAAACAACACATAGATATAAATTGATAATCAACATAACATGGTATTCTCTATTCATCGGATCCCAACAAACACGACATATAGAATTACAGATAGATGATCTTGATCATGTTCGGCAGCTCACAAGACCCGACAATTAAGCACAATGAGGAGAAGACAACCATCTAGCTACTGCTATGGACCCATAGTCCAGGGGTAGACTACTCACTCATCACTCCGGAGGCGACCATGGCGGTGTAGAGTCCTCCGGGAGATGAATCCCCTCTCCGGCAGGGTGCCGGAGGCGATCTCCTGAATCCCCCGAGATGGGATTGGCGGCGGCGGCGTCTCTGGAAGGTTTTCCGTATCGTGGCTCTCGGTACTGGGGGTTTCGCGACGAAGGCTATTTGTAGGCGGAAGGGCAGGTCAAGGGGCGTCACGAGGGGCCCAGATGACAGGTCGGCGCGGCCAGGGCTTGGGCCGCGCCGCCCTATCACCTGGCCACCTCGTGGCCCCACTTCGTCAGCTCTCCGGTCTTCTGGAAGCTTGTGTGAAAATAGGCCCCTGGGCGTTGATTTCGTCCAATTCCGAGAATATTTCCTTACTAGGATTTCTGAAACCAAAAACAGCAGAAAACAGCAACTGGCACTTCGGCATCTTGTTAATAGGTTAGTTCCAGAAAATGCACGAATATGACATAAAGTGTGCATAAAACATGTAGATATCATCAATAATGTGGCATGGAACATAAGAAATTATCGATACGTCGGAGACGTATCAGCATCCCCAAGCTTAGTTTCTGCTCGTCCCGAGCAGGTAAACGATAACAAAGATAATTTCTGGAGTGACATGCCATCATAACCTTGATCATACTATTGTAAGCATATGTAATGAATGCAGCGATCAAAACAATGTAAATGACATGAGTAAACAAATGAATCATGTAGCAAAGACTTTTCATGAATAGTACTTCAAGACAAGCATCAATAAGTCTTGCATAAAAGTTAACTCATAAAGCAATAATTCAAAGTAAAGACATTGAAGAAACACAAAGGAACATGAAGTTTCAGCGGTTGCTTTCAACTTATAACATGTATATCTCATGGATATTGTCAATGTAAAGTAATATAACAAGTGCAATATGCAAGTATGTAGGAATCAATGCACAGTTCACACAAGTGTTTGCTTCTTGAGGTAGAGAGATAGGTGAACTGACTCAACAATAAAAGTAAAAGAAAGGTCCTTCAAAGAGGAAAGCATCGATTGCTATATTTGTGCTAGAGCTTTGGTTTTGAAAACAAGAAACAATTTTGTCAACGGTAGTAATAAAGCATATGTGTTATGTAAATTATATCTTACAAGTTGCAAGCCTCATGCATAGTATACTAATAGTGCCCGCACCTTGTCCTAGTTAGCTTGGATTACCGGGATTATCGCAATGCACATGTTTTAACCAAGTGTCACAAAGGGGTACCTCTATGCTGCCTGTACAAAGGTCTAAGGAGAAAGCTCACATTGGATTTCTCGCTATTGATTATTCTCAACTTAGACATCCATACCGGGACAACATAGACAACAGATAATGGACTCCTCTTTTATGCATAAGCATGTAGCAACAATTAATGTTCTCATATGAGATTGAGGATATATGTCCAAAACTGAAACTTCCACCATGATTCATGGTTTTAGTTAGCGGCCCAATGTTCTTCTCTAACAATATGCATGCTCTAACCATTAAATGTGGTAAATCTCCCTTACTTCAGACAAGACGGACATGCATAGCAACTCACATGATATTCAACAAAGAGTAGTTGATGGCGTCCCCAGGAACATGGTTATCGCACAACGAGCAACTTAATAAGAGATAAAGTGCATAAGTACATATTCAATACCACAATAGTTTTTAAGCTATTTGTCCCATGAGCTATATATTGCAAAGGTAGAGGATAGAAATTTAAAGGTAGCACTCAAGCAATTTGCTTTGGAATGGCGGAGAAATACCATGTAGTAGGTAGGTATGGTGGACACAAATGGCATAGTGGTTGGCTCAAGTATTTTGGATGCATGAGAAGTATTCCCTCTCGATACAAGGTTTAGGCTAGCAAGGCTATTTGAAACAAACACAAGGATGAAGCGGTGCAGCAAAACTCACATAAAAGACATATTGTAAACATTATAAGACTCTACACCGTCTTCCTTGTTGTTCAAACTCAATACTAGAAATTATCTAGACTTTAGAGAGACCAAATATGCAAACCAAATTTTAGCATGCTCTATGTATTTCTTCATTAATAGGTGCAAAGTATATGATGCAAGAGCTTAAACATGAGCACAACAATTGCCAAGTATCACATTATCCAAGACATTATAGCAATTACTACATGTATCATTTTCCAATTCCAACCATATAACAATTTAACGAAGAAGAAACTTCGCCATGAATATTATGAGTAAAGCCTAAGGACATACTTGTCCATATGCAACAGCGGAGCGTGTCTCTCTCCCACACAAAGAATGCTAGGATCCATTTTATTCAAACAAAACAAAAACAAAAACAAACAGACGCTCCAAGCAAAGCACATAAGATGTGATGGAATAAAAATATAGTTTCAGGGGAGGAACCTGATAATGTTGTCGATGAAGAAGGGGATGCCTTGGGCATCCCCAAGCTTAGACGCTTGAGTGTTCTTGATATATGCAGGGGTGAACCACCGGGGCAACCCCAAGCTTAGAGCTTTCACTCTCCTTGATCATGTTGTATCATCTCCCTCTCTTGATCCTTGAAAACTTCCTCCACACCAAACTCAAAACAACTCATTAGAGGGTTAGTGCACAATCAAAATATACATGTTCAGAGGTGACATAATTATTCTTAACACTTCTGGACATTGCACAAAGCTACTGAAATTCAGTGGAATCGAAATATCCATCAAACATAGCAAAATAGGCAATGCGAAATAAAAGGCAGAATCTGTCAAAACAGAACAGTTTGTAAAGACGAATTTTATAGAGGCACCAGACTTGCTCAAATGAAAATGCTCAAATTGAATGAAAGTTGCGTACATATCTCAGGATCACTCACGTAAATTGGCATAATTTTCTGAGTTACCTACAGAGAATTTTGCCCAGATTCGTGACAGCAAAGAAATCTGTTTCTGCGCAGTAATCCAAATCTAGTATGAACCTTACTATCAACGACTTTACTTGGCACAACAAAACACAAAACTAAGATAAGGAGAGATTGCTACAGTAGTAAAAAACTTCCAAGACTCAAATATAAAACAAAATTACTGTAGTAAAAACATGGGTTGTCTCCCATAAGCGCTTTTTTTTAACGCCTTTCAGCTAGGCGCAGAAAGTGTGTATCAAGTATTATCAAGAGACAAAGTATCAGCATCATAATTTGTTCTAATAATAGAATCAAAAGGTAACTTCATTCTCTTTCTAGGGAAGTGTTCCATACCTTTCTTGAGAGGAAATTGATATTTAATATTACCTTCCTTCATATCAATCGTAGCACCAACAGTTCGAAGAAAAGGTCTTCCCAATATAATGGGACAAGATGCATTGCATTCAATATCCAAGACAACAAAATCAACGGGGACAAGGTTATTGTTAACGGTAATGCGAACATTATCAACTTTCCCCAAAGGTTTCTTTGTAGAATGATCAGCAAGATTAACATCCAAATAACAATTTTTCAGCGGTGGCAAGTCAAGCATATTATAAATTTTCTTAGGCATAACAGAAATACTTGCACCAAGATCACATAAAGCATTACAATCAAAATCATTGACCTTCATCTTAATGATGGGCTCCCAACCATCCTCTAGCTTTCTAGGAATAGAAGCTTCGCGTTCTAATTTCTCTTCTCTAACTTTTATGAGAGCATTTGTAATTTGTTTCGTGAAAGCCAAATTTATAGCACTAGCATTAGGACTCTTAGCAAGTTTTTGTAAGAACTTTATAACTTCAGAGATGTGGCAATCATCAAAATCCAAACCATTATGATCTAAAGCAATGGAATCATCATCCCCAATGTTGGAAAAAATTCCAGCAGTTTTATCACAGGCAGTTTCAGCAGTTTTAGCAGTTTCGGGCAGTTTTTCGCGCTTTGCATTAGAAGTGGAAACATTGCTAACACCAATTCTTTTACCATTATTAGTGGGAGGTGCAGCAACTTGTGGAGCATTAGCATTGCTAGTAGTGGTAATAGTCCAAACTTTAGCTATATTATCTTCTTTTTTCATTTTCTTCTCTTTCCCACCTAGCACGCAATTCGGCCATCAATCTTATATTCTCATTAATTCTAACTTGGATGGCATTTGCTGTAGTAACAATTTTATTATTATGATTTTCATGAGGCATAACTTTCGATTTCAAAAGATCAACATCAGCAGCAAGACTATCGACTTTAGAAGCAAGTATATCAATTTTCCCAAGCTTTTCTTCAACAGATTTGTTAAAAGCAGTTTGTATACTAATAAATTCTTTAAGCATGGCTTAAAGTCCAGGGGGTGTATTCCTATTATTTTTGTAAGAATTCCCATAAGAATTACCATAGCCGTTGCCATTATTATAAGGATATGGCCTATAGTTGTTACTAGAATTGTTCCGGTAAGCATTGTTGTTGAAATTATTATTTTTAATGTAGTTTACATCAACATGTTCTTCTTGAGCAACCAATGAAGCTAACGGAATATTATTAGGATCAACATTAGTCCTATCATTCACAAGCATAGACATAATAGCATCAATCTTATCACTCAAGGAAGAGGTTTCTTCG
This sequence comes from Lolium perenne, assembly GCF_019359855.2. Lineage (NCBI taxonomy): Eukaryota > Viridiplantae > Streptophyta > Magnoliopsida > Poales > Poaceae > Lolium > Lolium perenne. Next base: position 190,385,463 of record NC_067249.2, read on the forward strand.
ACAGAATTTACCTTCTTACCTTGTGGAGCTCTTTCCGTGTGCCATTCAGAGTAATTGATCATCATATTATCAAGAAGCTTTGTTGCTCCACCAAGAGTGATGGACATAAAGGTACCTCCAGCAGCTGAATCCAATAGGTTCCGCGAAGAGAAATTCAGTCCTGCATAAAAGGTTTGGATGATCATCCAAGTAGTCAGTCCATGGGTTGGGCAATTTTTAACCAAAGATTTCATTCTTTCCCATGCTTGTGCAACATGCTCATTATCCAATTGTTTAAAATTCATTATGCTACTCCTCAAAGATATAATTTTAGCAGGGGGATAATATCTACCAATAAAAGCATCCTTGCATTTAGTCCATGAATCAATACTATTCTTAGGCAGAGATAGCAACCAATCTTTAGCTCTTCCTCTTAATGAGAAAGGGAACAATTTTAATTTTATAATGTCACCATCTACATCTTTATACTTTTGCATTTCACAAAGTTCAACAAAATTATTGAGATGGGCAGCAGCATCATCAGAACTAACACCAGAAAATTGCTCTCGCATAACAAGATTTAGTAAAGCAGGTTTAATTTCAAAGAATTCTGCTGTAGTAGCAGGTGGAGCAATAGGTGTGCATAAGAAATCATTATTATTTGTAGTTGTGAAGTCACACAACTTAGTATTTTTAGGAGTACTGATACGCGTACAGCACGCGTCCGTTGGGAACCCCAAGAGGAAGGTGTGATGCGTACAGCGGCAAGTTTTCCCTCAGTATGAAACCAAGGTTTATCGAACCAGTAGGAGCCAAGAAGCACGTTGAAGGTTGATGGCGGCGGGATGTAGTGCGGCGCAACACCAGAGATTCCGGCGCCAACGTGGAACCTGCACAACACAACCAAAGTACTTTGCCCCAACGAAACAGCGAGGTTGTCAATCTCACCGGCTTGCTGTAACAAAGGATTAGATGTATAGTGTGGATGATAATTGTTTGCAGAAAAACAGTAGAACAGTATTGCAGTAGATTGTATTTCAGTATAGAGAATTGGACCGGGGTCCACAGTTCACTAGAGGTGTCTCTCTCATAAGATAAACAGCATGTTGGGTGAACAAATTACAGTTGGGCAATTGACAAATAAAGAGGGCATGACCATGCACATACATATTATGATGAGTATTGTGAGATTTAATTGGGCATTACGACAAAGTACATAGACCGCTATCCAGCATGCATCTATGCCTAAAAAGTCCACCTTCAGGTTATCATCTGAACCCCCTCCAGTATTAAGTTGCTAACAACAGACAATTGCATTAAGTATTGCGCGTAATGTAATCAGTAACTACGTCCTCGAACATAGCACCAATGTTTTATCCCTAGTGGCAACAGCACATCCATAATCTTAGAGATTTCTGTCACTTCCCCAGATTCACGGAGACATGAACCCACTATCGAGCATAAATACTCCCTCTTGGAGTTACAAGCATCTACTTGGCCAGAGCATCTACTAGTAACGGAGAGCATGCAAGATCATAAACAACACATAGACATAACTTTGATAATCAACATAACAAGTATTCTCTATTCATCGGATCCCAACAAACGCAACATATAGAATTACAGATAGATGATCTTGATCATGTTCGGCAGCTCACAAGACCCGACAATTAAGCACAATGGGGAGAAGACAACCATCTAGCTACTGCTATGGACCCATAGTCCAGGGGTAGACTACTCACACATCACTCCGGAGGCGACCATGGCGGCGTAGAGTCCTCCGGGAGATGATTCCCCTCTCCGGCAGGGTGCCGGAGGCGATCTCCTGAATCCCCCGAGATGGGATTGGCGGCGGCGGCGTCTCTGGAAGGTTTTCCGTATCGTGGCTCTCGGTACTGGGGGTTTCGCGACGGAGGCTTTAAGTAGGCGGAAGGGCAGGTCAGGAGGCGGCACGAGGGGCCCACACCACAGGCCGGCGCGGCCAGGGCTTGGGCCGCGCCGCCCTAGGGTGTAGCCACCTCGTGGCCCCACTTCGTCTCCTCTTCGGTCTTCTGGAAGCTTCGTGGCAAAATAGGACCCTGGGCGTTGATTTCGTCCAATTCTGAGAATATTTCGTTACTAGGATTTCTGAAACCAAAAACAGCAGAAAACAGCAACTGGCACTTCGGCATCTTGTTAATAGGTTAGTTCCAGAAAATGCACGAATAAGACATAAAGTGTGCATAAAACATGTAGATATCATCAATAATGTGGCATGGAACACAAGAAATTATCGATACGTCGGAGACGTATCAACATCCCCAAGCTTAGTTCTGCTCATCCCGAGCAGGTAAAACGATAACAAAGATAATTTCTGGAGTGACATGTCATCATAACCTTGATCATACTATTTGTAAAGCATATGTAGTGAATGCAGCGATCAAAACAATGTATATGACATGAGTAAACAAGTGAATCATATAGCAAAGACTTTTCATGAATAGTACTTCAAGACAAGCATCAATAAGTCTTGCATAAGAGTTAACTCATAAAGCAATAATTCATAGTAAAAGCATTGAAGCAACACAAAGGAAGATTAAGTTTCAGCGGTTGCTTTCAACTTGTAACATGTATATCTCATGGATATTGTCATCATAGAGTAATATAATAAGTGCAATATGCAAGTATGTAGGAATCAATGCACAGTTCACACAAGTGTTTGCTTCTTGAGGTGGAGAGAAATAGGTGAACTGACTCAACAATAAAAGTAAAAGAATGGTCCTCCATAGAGGAAAAGCATCGATTGCTATATTTGTGCTAGAGCTTTGATTTTGAAAACATGAAACAATTTTGTCAACGGTAGTAATAAAGCATATGTATCATGTAAATTATATCTTACAAGTTGCAAGCCTCATGCATAGTATACTAATAGTGCTCGCACCTTGTCCTAATTAGCTTGGACTACCGGATCATCGCAATGCACATGTTTTGACCAAGTGTCACAAAGGGGTACCTCTATGCCGCCTGTACAAAGGTCTAAGGAGAAAGCTCGCATTGGATTTCTCGCTATTGATTATTCTCAACTTAGACATCCATACCGGGACAACATAGACAACAGATAATGGACTCCTCTTTTATGCATAAGCATGTAACAACAATTAATAATTTTCTCGTATGAGATTGAGGATATATGTCCAAAACTGAAACTTCCACCATGGACCATGGCTTTAGTTAGCGGCCCAATGTTCTTCTCTAATAATATGCATGCTTAACCATAAGGTGGTAGATCTCTCTTACTTCAGACAAGACGAACATGCATAGCAACTCACATGAAATTCAACAAAGAGTAGTTGATGGCGTCCCCAGTGAACATGGTTATCGCGCAACAAGCAACTTAATAAGAGATAAAGTGCATAAGTACATATTCAATACCACAATAGTTTTTAAGCTATTTGTCCCATGAGCTATATATTGCAAAGGTGAATGATGGAATTTTAAAGGTAGCACTCAAGCAATTTACTTTGGAATGGCGGAGAAATACCATGTAGTAGGTAGGTATGGTGGACACAAATGGCATAGTGGTTGGCTCAAGGATTTTGGATGCATGAGAAGTATTCCCTCTCGATACAAGGTTTAGGCTAGCAAGGCTATTTGAAACAAACACAAGGATGAACTGGTGCAGCAAAACTCACATAAAAGACATATTGAAAACATTATAAGACTCTACACCGTCTTCCTTGTTGTTCAAACTCAATACTAGAAATTATCTAGACCTTAGAGAGACCAAATATGCAAACCAAATTTTAGCATGCTCTATGCATTTCTTCATTAATGGGTGCAAAGCATATGATGCAAGAGCTTAAACATGAGCACAACAATTTCCAAGTATCACATTATCCAAGACATTATAGCAAATTACTACATGTATCATTTTCCAATTCCAACCATATAACAATTTAACGAAGAAGAAACTTCGCCATGAATACTATGAGTAGAGCCTAAGGACATACTTGTCCATATGCTACAGCGGAGCGTGTCTCTCTCCCATACAATGAATGCTAGGATCCATTTTATTCAAACAAAACAAAAACAAAAACAAACCGACGCTCCAAGAAAAGCACATAAGATGTGATGGAATAAAAATATAGTTTCAGGGGAGGAACCTGATAATGTTGTCGATGAAGAAGGGGATGCCTTGGGCATCCCCAAGCTTAGATGCTTGAGTCTTCTTAGAATATGCAGGGGTGAACCACCGGGGCATCCCCAAGCTTAGAGCTTTCACTCTCCTTGATCATATTGCATCATACTCCTCTCTTGATCCTTGAAAACTTCCTCCACACCAAACTTAGAACAACTCATTAGAGGGTTAGTGGACAATAAAAATTAACATGTTCAGAGGTGACATAATCATTCTTAACACTTCTGGACATTGCATAAAGCTACTGGACATTCATGGATCAAAGAAATTCATCCAACATAGCAAAAGAGGCAATGCGAAATAAAAGGCAGAATCTGTCAAAACAGAACAGTTCGTATTGACGAATTTTATCGAGGCACCAGACTTACTCAAATGAAAATGCTCAAATTGAATGAAAGTTGCGTACATATCTAAGGATCACTCACGTAAATTGGCATAATTTTCTGAGTTACCTACAGAGAAAACAGCCAGATTCGTGACAGCAAAGAAATCTGTTTCTGCGCAGTAATCCGAATCTAGTACTAACTTTTCTATCAACGACTTTACTTGGCACAACAAAACACTAAACTAAGATAAGGAGAGGTTGCTACAGTAGTAAACAACTTCCAAGACTCAAAATAAAAACAAAGTACTGTAGTAAAAACCATGGGTTGTCTCCCATAAGCGCTTTTCTTTAACGCCTTTCAGCTAGGCGCAGAAAGTGTGTATCAAGTATTGTCGGAGGGTGGTGCATCTTCAGCGGGGTGTGGAGTTTTCTCAACTATGCATTTTATATTTTCTATGTGAGTTTCAGAGGCTCCCTTTTCATTAGTCTTGGGCTTGCTACTCTCATCAAACAAATCTTCAGGAACAATTCAATCAAAATTCTTTTCTAGTGCCTCACACATTTCCAAGAGCTTGCAAGGTATTGATGTTTTAATATCCCCCTCATAATTAACTTTATTAGTGTACTTTTGTCTATCCTTTTCCATCTTCTCAAGGGTACTGGCAAAGTTGGTATAAGAGCCTAGCATATTATATTTAGTGAAGACTTTTCTAGCTTCTCTCGCTATTCCCCCAAATTCTTTAAGAAGGGTTTCTAATACAAAATCTTTCTTTTCTCCTTCTTCCATATCACTGAGTGTAAGAAACATATGTTGAATCACAGGATTAAGATTAACAAATCTAGCTTCTAATGCGTGTACTAAAGAAGCAACAGCAATTTCATAAGTAGGAGCAAGTTCTACCAAGTGTCTATCTTCAAAATCTTCAACCGTACTAATATGAGTGAAAAAATCTTCTATATTATCTTTCCCAAGGATAGACCCTCGGCCTACCGGTACATCTTTAAGAACAAACTTAGGAGGAAACATGGTGAAATAAGTAAAGCAAATACAAGTAACTAATTTTTTTGTGTTTTTGATATAGCAAACAAGATAGCAAATAAAGTAAAACTAGCAACTAATTTTTTTGTATTTTGATTTAGTGCAGCAAACAAAGTAGTAAATAAAACTAAGCAAGACAAAAACAAAGTAAAGAGATTGGGAAGTGGAGACTCCCCTTGCAGCGTGTCTTGATCTCCCCGGCAACGGCGCCAGAAAAGAGCTTGATACGCGTACAGCACGCGTCCGTTGGGAACCCCAAGAGGAAGGTGTGATGCGTACAACGGCAAATTTTCCCTCAGTATGAAACCAAGGTTTATCGAACCAGTAGGAGCCAAGAAGCACGTTGAAGGTTGATGGCGGCGGGATGTAGTGCGGCGCAACACCAGAGATTCCGGCGCCAACGTGGAACCTGCACAACACAACCAAAGTACTTTGCCCCAACGAAACAGCGAGGTTGTCAATCTCACCGGCTTGCTGTAACAAAGGATTAGATGTATAGTGTGGATGATGATTGTTTGCAGAAAAACAGTAGAACAGTATTGCAGTAGATTGTATTTCAGTATAGAGAATTGGACCGGGGTCCACAGTTCACTAGAGGTGTCTCTCCCATAAGATAAACAGCATGTTGGGTGAACAAATTACAGTTGGGCAATTGACAAATAAAGAGGGCATGACCATGCACATACATATTATGATGAGTATTGTGAGATTTAATTGGGCATTACGACAAAGTACATAGACCGCTATCCAGCATGCATCTATGCCTAAAAAGTCCACCTTCAGGTTATCATCTGAACCCCCTCCAGTATTAAGTTGCTAACAACAGACAATTGCATTAAGTATTGCGCGTAATGTAATCAGTAACTACGTCCTCGAACATAGCACCAATGTTTTATCCCTAGTGGCAACAGCACATCCATAATCTTAGAGATTTCTGTCACTTCCCCAGATTCACGGAGACATGAACCCACTATCGAGCATAAATACTCCCTCTTGGAGTTACAAGCATCTACTTGGCCAGAGCATCTACTAGTAACGGAGAGCATGCAAGATCATAAACAACACATAGACATAACTTTGATAATCAACATAACAAGTATTCTCTATTCATCGGATCCCAACAAACGCAACATATAGAATTACAGATAGATGATCTTGATCATGTTCGGCAGCTCACAAGACCCGACAATTAAGCACAATGGGGAGAAGACAACCATCTAGCTACTGCTATGGACCCATAGTCCAGGGGTAGACTACTCACACATCACTCCGGAGGCGACCATGGCGGCGTAGAGTCCTCCGGGAGATGATTCCCCTCTCCGGCAGGGTGCCGGAGGCGATCTCCTGAATCCCCCGAGATGGGATTGGCGGCGGCGTCTCTGGAAGGTTTTCCGTATCGTGGCTCTCGGTACTGGGGGTTTCGCGACGGAGGCTTTAAGTAGGCGGAAGGGCAGGTCAGGAGGCGGCACGAGGGGCCCACACCACAGGCCGGCGCGGCCAGGGCTTGGGCCGGGCCGCCCTAGGGTGTAGCCACCTCGTGGCCCCACTTCGTCTCCTCTTCGGTCTTCTGGAAGCTTCGTGGCAAAATAGGACCCTGGGCGTTGATTTCGTCCAATTCCGAGAATATTTCGTTACTAGGATTTCTGAAACCAAAAACAGCAGAAAACAGCAACTGGCACTTCGGCATCTTGTTAATAGGTTAGTTCCAGAAAATGCACGAATAAGACATAAAGTGTGCATAAAACATGTAGATATCATCAATAATGTGGCATGGAACACAAGAAATTATCGATACGTCGGAGACGTATCAAGTACCCATTTTAGCAATAGTAAATAAAGCAAACTAGATAAAGTAAATGCAAGTAACTAATTTTTTTTTGTGTTTTTGATATAGCAAACAAGATAGCAAATAAAGTAAAACTAGCAACTAATTTTTTTTATTTTGATTTAGTGCAGCAAGACAAAAACAAAGTAAAGAGATTGGGATGTGGAGACTCCCCTTGCAGCGTGTCTTGATCTCCCCAGCAACGGCGCCAGAAATTTAGCTTGACACGCGTACAACACGCGACCGTTGGGAACCCCAAGTGGAAGGTGTGATGCGTACAGCAGTAAGTTTCCCTCAGTTAGAAACCAAGGTTTATCGAACCAGTAGGAGTCAAGAAGCACGTTGAAGGTTGATGGCGGCGAGATGTAGTGCGGCACAACACCAGGGATTCCGGCGCCAACGTGGAACCTGCACAACAGAACCAAGATACTTTGCCCCAACGAAACAGTGAGGTTGTCAATCTCACCGGCTTGCTGTAACAAAGGATTAGATGTATAGTGTGGATGATGATTGTTTGCAGAGAACAGTAGAACAAGTATTACAGTAGATTGTATTTCAGATGTAAAGAATTGGACCGGGGTCCACAGTTCACTAGTGGTGTCTCTCCCATAAGATAAATAGCATGTTGGGTGAACAAATTACAGTTGGGCAATTGACAAATAGAGAGGGCATGACCATGCACATACATATTATGATGAGTATAGTGAGATTTAATTGGGCATTACGACAAAGTACATAGACCGCTATCCAGCATGCATCTATGCCTAAAAAGTCCACCTTCAGGTTATCGTCCGAACCCCTTCCAGTATTAAGTTGCTAACAATAGACAATTGCATTAAGTATTGCGCGTAATGTAATCAATAACTACATCCTCGGACATAGCATCAATGTTTTATCCCTAGTGGCAACAGCACATCCATAACCTTAGGGGTTCTTGTCACTCCCCCAGATTCACGGAGACATGAACCCACTATCGAGCATAAATACTCCCTCTTGGAGTTATAAGCATCAACTTGGCCAGAGCATCTACTAGTAACGGAGAGCATGCAAGATCATAAACAACACATAGATATAAATTGATAATCAACATAACATGGTATTCTCTATTCATCGGATCCCAACAAACACAACATATAGAATTACAGATAGATGATCTTGATCATGTTCGGCAGCTCACAAGACCCGACAATTAAGCACAATGAGGAGAAGACAACCATCTAGCTACTGCTATGGACCCATAGTCTAGGGGTAGACTACTCACTCATCACTCCGGAGGAGACCATGGCGGTGTAGAGTCCTCCGGGAGATGAATTCCCTCTCCGGCAGGGTGCCGGAGGCGATCTCCTGAATCCCCCGAGATGGGATTGGCGGTGGCGGCGTCTCTGGAAGGTTTTCCGTATCGTGGCTCTCGGTACTGGGGGTTTCGCGACGAAGGCTATTTGTAGGCGGAAGGGCGGGTCAAGGGGCGTCACGAGGGGCCCAGATGACAGGTCGGCGCGGCCAGGGCTTGGGCCGCGCCGCCCTATCACCTGGCCACCTCGTGGCCCCACTTCGTCAGCTCTCCGGTCTTCTGGAAGCTTCGTGTGAAAATAGGCCCCTGGACGTTGATTTCGTCCAATTCCGAGAATATTTCCTTACTAGGATTTCTGAAACCAAAAACAGCAGAAACAAAGAATTGGCTCTTCGGCATCTCGTCAATAGGTTAGTTCCAGAAAATGCATAAATATGACATAAAGTATGCATAAAACATGTAGATATCATCAATAATGTGGCATGGAACATAAGAAATTATCGATACGTCGGAGACATATCAGAAGGTCAAGTGAGCAAGCCGGAAAACATAGAAACCAGCACTTGCTTTTTTAAACGAACGAAACATGCATTCATAAATTTAAAGGATCACAGGACAAGTTTTCTGCCCACATGTAATTGTTTCGTCCCTAGCTACTTAAAAATACTTAAGTCTTATTACAAACCCACTCCGGGGCCAAAATGATGCATTTCATTGTTTTTCAGGTTTTACTCGGAGACATGATCTTCATCCTCTGAAGCCACGTACACGGAAGCATCGCTAGAATCATCACAGGAATCTTCGTCGGATTGATCTGCGCTGGAGCCTGAGCCTTCCTCGACATCCTTGCCTTCTTCTTCATCTTCTGCGTCGGAGAAACCTTCGGGAAGATCCAGAACGAGTTATTCACTCGCTCGGCTAACAACCGATCATATCCTTGGGTCTCCGCGAGGGCGAGCTTGACGTTGGTGCCCTTTGGAACTCCGCGCGCGACCTCCGCGAGGTCCATGGCAGGGCAATGAGCTTTGCACGTTGCCAATGTGAGAGAGGCGACCCCGCGGGCGGAAGACGCTTGCCAGTCTTTGATAAGATCCGGCACCATCCGCATGAGCTTGGTCATCCGATCAATCACGGTGGTTCCGGCTCTCTTCAACTTAAGGGACTTGGCGATTCCGCGGCAGGCTTCGAAGAGATCGTTGATAGAGTTTCGCGCATCTTCATAAGCTTTTGTCCTGCTGAGGGCAGCCTCGTTGGTCCATTCAAAACCTAGAGTCGCTGTGAAACAAAATGATCAGTTCCCTCCGCTATAAAGGCAGAATCAATGAGAAGAAGCCGGAAAACAGCAAAGAAGTCCTTACGGAAGATCAACTTGTCAATATCCTCCGCCTCCGTCTCGTAAGTTTTTGCCTTGGAGACCAGCGTCTTTATCCGCGTGTTGCTCTTCTTTAGCTTGCCGTTCAGCTTCGCGATGGCCTGGGCATGTTTCTCCTCTAGCTCCTTCTTCTTATTAGTCTCCGTTTCGTTGGATTCTTTGAGGAACTCTTAGAGAGAGTCATGCTCGGCATTCACCACTTCAAGCTGAGCAGCAAGCTCGTCGACGGAAGGCCGTTTGGCAAGTTGTTCTGAAAGGCGGGAATAGAAGAACACGGTTAGTTCGAAAATACAGTTGCATTGCGGAACCTGGGGCTAAGCCGGAATCATTACCTTCATAGCTCTTGAGGCGGGTCTCCAGGGTCGCAATGGACTTCTGGTTTTCCGCGTCCCTCTTTTGCAGCATTTCGATCTGTGTCTTTTGCTCCAGCACATGGATGCGCACATATTCATGCAGCTTCCGCATGTTCTGAGAAGCAGGTAAGAGTTAGTCGGAAATTCAAAATTCTGGGGGCTGGACGCGAGGCTAAAATGCTTACTTTGGGAAAATTTTAAGTTTCTGCTAAGGTACACAGTTAAAGGCATCGGCTCACACATATTACCCGGAAAATGTACAAACCAATGCCCGGGGGCTGGTGTTACCTGGCGCACATGCTTGTGTTGGGCGAAAAAGACTTTGAGACTGCTCTCGAGGTCGTTCAGCCCTTGTTGTTCCGTTTCCGCGGGTCCCCACACCTTGTCCATCATGCTGGAGATTTCCGCGTGGCGCTGTGAGAGGGGGACTCTTTGCAGGATCGGAAAAAGATGAGGATGCGTCTGAGGCGTGCTAGTTGCACGACTTAGGAGTAACTTCTTTTCAGCATCATCTGACGTGGGCATAACCCTTCGGGTACTCGACATTGCCATACCCGGTGCAAACTACGAAGCCGGACCAGCACAAGGACTCGACAAGATGGACCTGCAAGCGTTAACAACTTGGACTACAAGGAAAGAAGACTCCAATATGAATCCTATTAGGACTCTCGTAAACCCTGACTTGGCTGATATATAAAGCCAGGCAGGGGCACCCCTTAGGGACAGATAATCAGAAACATAATCATAGAGGCGACACGCCTTAGACATCGCAACCCGCGAACTAGAACTAGACTAGATACAACTACTCCGCCTATGGCGGCCCCCTGTACCCATATATTCATATACTGGATTGCTAGCAGGACGTAGCGATCCTCCACCGCGGGGACGTGAACCTGAGTACGTCGTGTACCGCCTCGCTTCCGGAACTTCCGTCATCGCCTTTCTCTAAAACCCAAGCCCCTCATGGTGGGCATTGCCGAGGAACCGCCTCGTCAATTGGCGCCGTCTGTGGGAAGCGCGACGATTGGATTTTGTCATCCAGGCGGGATCCGACAAGTTCGTTGCCATCAACGCATAGATCTGATCTGGGCAGAGCATCTGCCTCAACTTCATGCAACAACCTGGAATTGGTTATCGATCTAATCTAGCTATAACCGCCGCGGTCGTCCGGCGCGTAAGACCGGCGCGCTGAGGGTGGCATCGGCAAGCAGACGAAGCTGGTCGGGTAACTAGGCCGATCGAGTAAACTAGGCTGATCGGGTAATCAGATTATGAAGCAATCAGTCGAACAGCCACAGAGACATTGAATACGAAGTTGATCGGATAACTAGGCCGTAACACGCCGCAATTTCGGCACCAGCAGCGTGGCCTGGACTCACCCGATCCAACAAAGCAAGCAAAGGAAAAAAATTGTTGGAGAACCACCTTCTCCGTGGTTCACAGATTAATTGCTGGTTCAGGTTACAAAGAGAAAAAGCAATCGCCATCTCAAGAAGCTAAGTTAATTCTTGGAGGCAATTACGACGATCCTCACCCTGGATGATCTGTTGAGCCATGTGGTCAAAGAATATTCAAGAACCTAAGAACAATCAAGTTACGGCCACGTGCAGCACAGAGCGGCAGCAGCTCAGGCATGGAATTCTCATCCCGTCGGATCTGTGTACGTCGGTCGCAAATTCAACAGCCGAGCATCCGGTATGTTGGCGTATTTACGCCGTTTATCGGATACAAGGATCAGTCGTCATGCTCGGGGCTCGCTTGCTGCGTCGTGGACTTGATATATTCGGGAGCTCGCTCGTCGACTGCTCTGTTCGGCTGACCGCGTCCGCTATCGCGCACTCTTCTTACTCGGGGGCTCGCTTTCCGCGGACCGACATTGCAGACCCGATATATTCGGATGCTCACCCGCGGCGAACCGACGCTCCCGATGGGAAGTACGACGACTGGATTTTGTTATCTGGGCGAGATTCGTCAAGTTTATCATCAGTATTATCAACGAGATTAAGGATAAAAGAAGGAGGAGATCGCGTCTGGTCAGGTCCGCGAGGTCAACGACCAACTTCGCTGATTGGATTGTGTTCCATAAAAAAAAGGAGAGTAGCAGAAGATTATGATCCACGCGGATGGCTCTACATCGGCACCGCCGATCACACGCTCGGGGAGCAGAAATTTAAAGTTCGACATCAACTATCATCTGGAGATCGATCACCCGACAGAAAAATTAGGCATATTTCTTCCAGGCTACACATCTCTACGTCGTCTGCGTAGTGGTTGCGGGAATAAAAAGCTACGACCAGAACCCAATGCAACAATCTGGAATCATGGAAACTGCCAAATCTCAGTTGATCGGTTGAGTCATGGAAATAAAATATTCAGCTCCACGTCCATGTCCTGTTGCCGAAGCTCCGTGTCTTGCTGCCGAAGCTCTACGTCCAGCTGCAGCATCACACCGACCATGCCCAGCTGTAGCTCCACGTCCAGACTCGCCAAAGAACACGGGGCCATGGCTGCGTCCGCCTGTGGTCAGCTCGCCGACGAACAGAGGGCCATGGCCGCGCCGCCAATGCTAAACTCATCCTGGCCCATGCCCTCCGCGTTTCACGGTGCGGCAGTTCAAAGGCAGGCTATGAGATGAAGGGAGTAAGAAGAGAAGTGCTGCTACACGTGAAAAAGAAGAAAGCATGACCCATCATTAATACGCTAGTACTTGCTAGCTCAGCGTAGGCATACGCACCATCACACCAATGAAGACCAAGTTGCTCCACTTCGTCTGCGTCGTGCTTCGTCGCGAACTCTTCATCCGACACAAGATCATCAAGTGAAAAAAAAAGCTTCGACTGCTTTGCTCGGTCGACCGCGTCCGCTATGGCGCACTCGTCTTACTCGGGAGTTCGCCGGCCATGGACCCAACATCGCGGACCTGATATATTCGGGAGCTCGCCCGTCGACTGCCCTGCTCGGCTGGCCGCGCCCGCCGTCGTGCATTCTTCTTACTCGGGGGCTCGCCTGCCGCGGACCCAACATCGCGGACCTGATATATTCGGGTGCTCGCCCCGCCAACTTCTCTGCTCGGCTAACCGCGCCCACCATCACACACTCGTTATACTGGGGCTCGCCTGCCGCAGACCTGACATTACGGACCCGATATATTCGGATGCTCACCCGTCGCGGATTGGCCACATCGACTGCGTCCTCTTCATCGGCCACGTCAGCCAAGGCGCCACATGGGCTATTTTGGATGGCGCAATTACTTCAGCTTCGCCCGCCGCACCGACTATCTTGAATGGCGCAATTATTTCAGCTGCGCCCGCCGCATGGACTACCTCGGGTCAATGGCTTCATCATTTATGATTACTCGATGGACTTACCTCCTTCGGCCCTGGATATATTTTCTCCTGATGCACTCTCGGGAGCGCTGGAATTACTCGGGGGCTCCTGGAACATCTTCGAACTATTACTATTACTCCCATCGGGAGCGCCGGTTCGCTGGAACCCAAGAAGATATGAAGACTATTACTCCCATCGGGAGCGCCGGTTCGCTGGAACCTAAGAAGATATGAAGACTATTACTCCCATCGGGAGCGCCGGTTCGCTGGAACCCGAGAAGATATGAAGACTATTACTCTCATCGGGAGCGCCGGTTCGCTGGAACCCGAGAAGATATGAAGACTCAAGTTTTGAAGAATTGCAGTAATTCGGGACACCCGAACTGCATCGTCAGGAACCTTGTTCGTATATTACAACGAACCTCGGGGCTCACAGTCCCTTGAAGATTCGACTGGGCTCACGGTTCCTTGAAGATTCGACTGGGCTCACGGTCCCTTGAAGATTCGACTGGGCTCACGGTCCCTTGAAGATTCGACTGGGCTCACGGTCCCCTGAAGATTATTACTAAGACCTTGCTCTTTTCCTTTGCTATAGATGCCTCAAAGAGTGCCGCAAATAGCAAGGATCATGAAGCAACGAAGACCTTGCTCTTTTCCTTTGCTATAGATGCCTCAAAGAGTGCCGCAAATAGCAAGGATCATGAAGCAACGGGGACCTTGCTCTTTTCCTTTGCTATAGATGCCTCAAAGAATGCCGTAGATAGCAAAGATCATGAAACAACGGGGACCTTGCTCTTTTCCTCTGCTACAGATGCCTCTACGAGCGCCGTAAATAGCAAGAGTCTGGAAATAAAACAACCCACGTTCGATATTTCACTTATGGAAATATCAAAAAACAACGGGCTCATCGGCAGAGTTAGTGCTCCCGATACATTCGGGAGCTGCTATCAAGGACATACATCGGTTGAAAGCAAAGTTGCACATACAACGGGTTTAGCAAGACCTGCAACACGAGCTGATCACTCAAATAATTTGCTGACCAACGAATACACATAAGTCTAAACGGGCAATTAAGATTTGCACCTTCAAAATTTGCCAACGGCATTAACACGGTAAAAGTACATATACATGTATCTACCGAACAAAAGGTCTCGACTACGCAATCCAAACACTTGGATGAAGTAGCCAAAATACCTATTTCGACTTGAGTTTATTCACGGTTGCAAGCATCAGTGCCCAGGCTCGGGGGCTACTTCCATCGGGAGCGCTGGACGCGCACCCAATAAAAATCATCGGCTCCTCCCGGGTATCATCCCAATCATCGGCTCCTATGGGCCATCATCTGAATTATCGGCTCCTCCTGGGCCATCATCCCAATCATCGGCTCCTATGGGCCATCATCTGAATTATCGGCTCCTCCTGGGCCATCATCCCAATCATCGGCTCCTATGGGCCATCATCTGAATTATCGGCTCCTCCTGGGCCATCATCCTAATCATCGGCTCCTCTGGGCTATCATCCAAATCATCAACTCCTCTATCGATGACATCATCAGAGTCATCAGCATCATGTTCTCAGAACTCGAGGACGTGTACGGTATTTGACTTAGCATTTTTTACACCCTACACATAACTATTTCATATTTATCTACAGGCTCGGGGGCTACTCCCATCGGGAGTGCTAGTCGCGCACCCGATAAAAAATATGGCAACCTCGCCAACAAAGAAGAATAAACTTGAAGACGTCGGCATCAACAATCAAGATCTTCGAGTAGTACAACTTGAGTCTATGCGTGGCTGCAAGCACCCGCCCATAGACTCGGGGGCTACTCCCATCGGGAGCACTTCGCGCACCCGACAGAAAGCAACTTCGACTCTGCATCAAGCACAAGAATCAACAGATGATCAAGACATTCGGCGAAGACAACTTTAGTCCCTGCCCGAAGCTTCACTTCGGCCAGACACTCGGGGGGCTACTGACGTGGGCATAACCCTTCGGGTACTCGACATTGCCATACCCGGTGCAAACTACGAAGCTGGACCAGCACAAGGACTCGACAAGCTGGACCTGCAAGCGTTAACAACTTGGACTACAAGGAAAGAAGACTCCAATATGAATCCTATTAGGACTCTTGTAAACCCTGACTTGGATGATATATAAAGCCAGGCAGGGGCACCCCTTAGGGAGAGATAATCAGAAACATAATCATAGAGGCGACATGCCTTAGACATCGCAACCCGCGAACTAGAACTAGACTAGATACAACTACTCCGCCTATGGTGGCCCCCTGTACCCATATATTCATATACTGGATTGCTAGTAGGATGTAGCGATCCTCCACCGCGGGGACGTGAACCTGGGTACGTCGTGTACCGCCTCGCTCCCGGAACTTCCGTCATCGCCTTTCTCTAAAACCCAAGCCCCTCATGGTGGGCATTGCCGAGGAACCGCCTCGTCATCATCAGCAGGAGCTTCAGCCGAGGTAACAGCAGGTTATTCAGGCGGAGGTGGAGGCGAGGACGCGCCCTTGCCGGATTCGCCTTTGCCGGATTCGGCAGTTGGTTCTTCTGGAAGATCATCAAGGTTGATGACATCCTTTGGATCTGGCTTGGCGGAGGAAGAGGCCTTGGGCGGAACCTCTACTTTCCGGTGTAACAGGCACTGAGGCCGGAGAGGGTTTAGCTGTTTTCTTGGGGTTCTTGGGGAGCTTGCTTCCGGAAGTTTTGCTGCATACAAGTAAAGGCGTAAACACTTAGCAAATGCCTGTCAAAAAGTAGCAAAGGAATTTTAGACAGAAATCAAGCACTCACGAAGACGTCCTGAAAAAATGGTCGATGTTTGGTTGCAGCTGCTTGCTGGTGTCGATCTGCTTGAGGCGCTGCTTTTCCTTTTCCGCCCTCCGGGTAGCCGCGGCACTTGGTGTTTCGCGGGCACGCTTCGGGGCAGGGCCAGAGGGAGAAGCTCTTTTCCGCTTGGTGGGACCCGAGGTTTCAGGAACCTCCGCGTCAGAAGCAGCCTCGGGGTCGTTCGTTCCGGAGTGAGGGACTCGGATTAAAGTTCTGAGATCATTTTCCTCGATCTCCTCCAGCAAGAACAACAAAGGAACTGGTGTTAGGTCAAGAAGCATACCGCGATACCGGAGCCTTTGGTGTGGATATCCATGTTGCACACGTGAATCCTAAGATCACGCGGAATCTTGATCAGCAGCCGGATCCGCTTATCCACGACGTCGGAGGATAGGTTGTCCTTGGAGGCGCGCATGAGATCATCGTGCCCCGTGTACTAGAACATCAGGCGGTCCCGATGCTGAAGAGATGGATCCGCTTCGTGAACTAGGACATTGTAAGGTCCTTCCCCGACAGGTCATCCTCCGTCAGCTTGCAGATCTGCCTTACTGCTCGAGTCAGTTGTGTAGACTCGGACAGGTGCGGGCACTGGGTCCAGGCCGGAGTCTCGCTGGCGGGGCCATCTTTAAAAGCTGGCAGCACCCTTGCGCTGGCTGGGTCGGAAACATCCTTCAAATAAAAGAAGCCTCCGGACCAGTACCACGCGGATTCGTGGCGGTCTCTGTGCGGATAGACGCGGCCAGGGCGGAGTTTGAACATGATTTTCCCGCATGTGGCCAAAGAAGAAGATTGAGGAACCTTCTCCTTTTTGACGGAGAAGTAGTACTGGAAGAGGGAGAGTTCCGGGGTTACCCGGAGATGGCCTTCGCACAATGTCGCATCGTTGCTGATGGCCAATATGCTGTTGGGTGAGATATTGTGAGGCTGCAGCCCATACGCCTTTAGGATTTCTGTGAAGAAATCGCTGGGCAGAAAGGAGAAGCCCCGCTCGACGAGCGCCTTGGTCACTACCATCTCTCTGGCTTCGGGAGCAGGAGACAGAGCACCCGGAATCGTACGCCAGGATCCGGGACTCAAGAATCCTTTCGCCTCGAGGACGCGGAGTTCGGTTTTCCCTTGGCTTCGCTGTCTCGTGCGCGAGCCTTGGATTTCATGGCGGCTGCTTCCTCCGCCTTCTTTTCCATCTGTTCAGCCCCCGCGGTTTCTTCCGGGTTGGCTGACGTCCCTTCAATGTTCTTGCCGGAGTCTTTTGAGGGCTCCAGCTGAACTGGGACGAAGGGGGGAGGGGCGGAAGAGATTGGCGTCGCCGCAATCGGCTCAGAGGAGGGAGGCGGAGTTGAAGAAGACATTTGTAAAGAAAATGTGAAGATGACTAAACTTAGCTGGATCCAACGTTTATACCCTAGTCGTCCCTACCAAGTACGGCCAGAAGTTCGAGCTCGATGGACTTACCGGAATGGAGTTCGCGGTGGTCGGAGTCACCGGCGGTAAGGTTTTTGCTGTGGTGGCTCGCCGGACTTAAGAACACGATGAACTGGACGAACAGCTCGCGGTGGCGTTCGAGCTCCGGCGATCTTCCGGCGGGTTCCGGTGCGGTGAAGGAGGACCTCGGAGGCGGCGCTGGTGAGAGAGGTGAAAAGGGGTGCGAATGAAGAAATTAGGGTGAACGGTAGGATATTTATAGACCGCAGGAGGAGATTCGTGCTCCGCATCATGTGGTCGGAACGCAAGCGTCGCGCCGTTGGATGGCTGACACGTGTCGAAAACCCTAAGCGGTGAAAATGGCTAAGGATAAGTTACCGCACAAATTGCCCAAAAATGGCGCCAAGATTGGCGGAACAGTTTGAACTTTTCGAGGTTCCGGGTAGCAGTTTAGAAGCTGTAAACTCTTATCCAAGCAGGAGAGTAACCCAGAGACGCGTTGTAACAGTGTTGTTGATGGATGAAGTCCCGCGGGATAAAAGTATTTTCCGACTAAAAGTTGGGAAAGAAGATAAGATGAAGTTGGAGTTCTTCAAGTTTCCCCATGTTGCCGAGATTGTCGGAAGCCACGAAGCTTTAGCAAGGCGGAAACAAGACGTGAATCTCGGAGAACTCTGGGGGCTACTGTTGTGGGTATACTTCATGGGTGTACCATCGATAGCGCCTAGATCCGGCAAGCCCGGGTGGCCCACAAACGGTGATGTGGCATGTG
This sequence comes from Lolium perenne, assembly GCF_019359855.2. Lineage (NCBI taxonomy): Eukaryota > Viridiplantae > Streptophyta > Magnoliopsida > Poales > Poaceae > Lolium > Lolium perenne. The sequence goes on from NC_067249.2 coordinate 190,404,190, forward strand.
GCCCATCGGATGGCCCAGTTGTTGTTGATCATGAAGGATGAAGTCCAGCCCAGGATCGGGGAGCCGGATCCTAACCGACCTTTGGAGGAGGTGATGTCTACGGGTGCTTCTATTCTTGTAGACAGTGTTGGGCCTCCAGGAGCAGAGGTTTGTAGAAAAGCAGCAAGTTTCCCTTAAGTGGATCACCCAAGTTTTATCGAACTCAGGGAGGAAGAGGTCAAAGATATCCCTCTCATGCAACCCTGCAACCACAAAGCAAGAAGTCTCTTGTGTCCCCAACACACCTAATAGGTGCACTAGTTCGGCGAAGAGATAGTGAAATACAGGTGGTATGAATAAGTATGAGCAGTAGTAACGGCGCCAGAAAAGTGCTTTGCTGTCCAGGACTGGCGTGTAGTTGATGGTGGTAATATTGCAGACAGTACATATGCAGTAGAACAGTAAACAAGCAGCGATAGCAGTATTTAGGAACAAGGCCTAGGGATTATACTTTCACTAGTGGACACTCTCAACATTGATCACATAATAGAATAAATAAATAGATGCTAGACTCTACACTCTCTTGTTGGATGATGAACACCACTAACTGTGTAGGATTACACGAAACCTCAATGCCGGAGTTAACAAGCTCCACAATATTCGATGTTCATATTTAAATAACCTTAGAGTGCACGATAGATCAACACAACTAAACCAAGTACTAACATAGCATGCACACTGTCACCATCACACTATGAAGGAGGCATAGATCACATCAATACTATCATAGCAATAATTAACTTCATAATCTACAAGAGATACAATCATAACCTATGCCAAGTACTACACGATGCACACACTGTCACCATTACACCGTGGAGGAGGAATAGACTACTTTAATAACATCACTAGAGTAGCACATAGATTAATAGTGATACAAAGCACATTGCAATCATAAAGGGATATAAATAAGCACTTCACTATGCTATCCATAACACTGAATAAGTATTCTGTGAAATATAGCCTAAGAGACCCACACGGTGCACACACTGTCACCTTTACACACGTGGGACAAGGAGTCTCCGGAGATCACATAAGTAAAATCCACTTGACTAGCATAATGACATCTAGATTACAAGCATCATCGTATGAATCTCAATCATGTAAGGCAGCTCATGAGATTATTGTATTGAAGTACATAGGGAGAGAGATGAACCACATAGCTACCGGTACAGCCCTTAGCCTCGATGGAGAACTACTCCCTCCTCATGGGAGACAGCAGCGTTGATGAAGATGGCGGTGGTGTCGATGGAGAAGCCTTCCGGGGGCACTTCCCCGTCCCGGCGGCGTGCCGGAACAGAGACTCCTGTCCCCCAGATCTTGTCTTCGCGATGGCGGCGGCTCTGGATGGTTTCTCGTACCGTGGCTTTTTCGTATCGAAGACTTAGGTCAGGGGCTTCTTATAGGCGAAGAGGCGGCGTCAGTAGGGGTCTGGGGCCACCAGACACTAGGGCGGCGTGCCCCCCCTGGGCCGCGCCGCCACCATCTGTGGGCCCCCTATGGCCCCTCTCTGGCGGCTCTCGGGTGTTCTGGAAGCTTCATGCAATCCTAAGACTCTGGGCGTTTATTTCGTCCGATTCCGAGAATATTTCCTTACTAGGATTTCTGAAACCAAAAACAGCAGAAAATAGCAACTGGCCCTTCGGCATCTCGTCAATAGGTTAGTTCCGGAAAACGCATAAATATGACATAAAGTATGCATAAAACATGTAGGTATCATCAATAAAGTGGCATGGAACATAAGAAATTATCGATACGTCGGAGAGGTATCAGCATCCCCAAGCTTAGTTTCTGCTCGTCCCGAGCAGGTAAACGATAACAAAGATAATTTCTGGAGTGATATGCCATCATAACCTTGATCATACTATTGTAAGCATATGAGCTGAGATCAAATCATTCAAAGCAAGTATCTATATTGATATAAGAGATGATAATGCAAGAGTTAAACAAGCTAGAAGTTTTCATGAACTATTGCTTTAAAGACATGAAACCGTACAAAGTTCATTAAGGATGTGTGAAGTATTCAGCGTAGAAGTTATATCCTTCATTCCAAGCATCAAGTAAATTTTCACAACATAAGAAGGATTCAGTCAAGTAAACATAAACATGAACGTCATGAATCAACTGTTTCGAAGTCTACTCAACCGGTGAGCGCAAGCATTTAGTATTAGCACCAGGATGTTATGGCATAAAGAACGTTAATGGGGGTTTGGAAGGCCAAATGGAAGAAAGGCTTGCAAAGCTGTAAATGACCATTAGACAAGAGGAAGCCTTATGATCGAAGCTATGCAAGGAGTAGTGATTGCCATGCAACGGATGCACATAGAGCTATATGTGTATGAAAGCTCTCCAATGGAACTAGTGGGGGTGCATCCAACTTGGTTGCTCATGAAGACCTAGAGCACTTTTGAGGAGGCTCATCATTGGAATATACAACCCAAGTTCTGTAGTGTAAATTCCCCACATAGTTATACTAGTAAAACATGAAAACTCTCTCATATGAAGTGTAGGTGCTAAACATGAGCACAAGTGTGGATAAAATATAGTAATGCTGCACCCTTTTTCTTTATTCTTTTTTTTCTTCTTTCCTTTTTTTTCTTTCTTTTCATCTTTTTTCTTTTTTTTCTTTTTTTTTCTTTTTGATGGCCTCCATGGCTCTTTTCATTTTTAGGGGCAACATCCTAATATGACAACACACTTTTTGGTACAAATAACTCATAATGAATGAAACATGATGTATGAAACTGTATGCCTCTGCCAGTGTAGCAGGATGTGCAATGATCTAGCGTAACATGGGTAAACCACACATCAGCTGTATATGATCATGCAAAGCAATATATAAATAATAAATGACAACATGGCATGTAATGTAAAATGGATGTTGCATGGCAATATATCTCGGAACAGCTATGGAAATGCTGTGGTAGGTAGGTATGGTGGCTGTTTTGAGGAGATGTATGGGCTTATGTGTAGGAGAACAAGAGAAAGTCCTCCCACGGGTTTGGATGTACCGGCGAAGTATGCACAATTCTCAATGTGAACAAAATGCAATACACAGTACCGAAGAGGCTAGCAAATTTGGATGGTGGAAGTGCCAAAAATCGTAGCTTAACATTAGTCAAAAAGAACTCACAAGCTTATTGCAAACAACTAGCGGGTTCATCATTAAGAGCATGATTAAAATTTACTCAAAGGAGGGCCGTTCACGGTGGCACAAGTACCCCGCTAGCTCCCTCGACCTTTAGCAGAACTTAGTTATTATGATGAACTCTCAGACATGGAAAGCTATCAAGTCCAACTACACCTTCAACTATTTAAATAGAGTTTGTAGTACGGCACAAGCTTAAAGACAACAATCCACTACTAATTTTAGCTTATTTATCCAGCAAGCCTTACCATCTAAATACCTCAAAACATTTGCAAAGAATCAAGTTATCAAAGCTCAATGTTCTACAAATATTTTATTATACACTACCACATGCAACATTTCCCGTTTCCAACCATACAACAATTTAACGAAGAAGAAACTTTCGCCATGAATATTATGAGTAAAGCCTAAGTACATACTTGTCCATATGCAACAGCGGAGCGTGTCTCTCTCCCACACAATGAATGCTAGGATCAATTTTATTCAAACAAAACAAAAACAAAAACAAACCGACGCTCCAAGCAAAGTACATAAGATGTGATGGAATAAAAATATAGTTTCAAGAGAAGGAACCTGATAATTTGTCGATGAAGAAGGGGATGCCTTGGGCATCCCCAAGCTTAGATGCTTGAGTCATCTTGAAATATGCAGGGATGAACCACCGGGGCATCCCCAAGCTTAGAGCTTTTACTCTTCTTGATCACATTGTATCATCCTCCTCTCTTGACCCTTGAAAACTTCCTCCACACCAAACTCAAAACAACTCATTAGAGGGTTAGTGCACAATCAAAATTCACATGTTTAGAGGTGACATAATCATTCTTAACATTTCTGGACATTGCACAAAGCTACTGGAAGTTAATGGAACAAAGAAATCCATCCCACATAGCAAAAGAAGCAATGCGAAATAAAAGGCAGAATCTGTCAAAATAGAACAATCCATAAATACGAATTTTATTGAGGCAACAGACTTGCTCAAATGAAAATGCTCAAATTTAATGAAAGTTGCGTACATATCTGACGATCACTCACGTAAATTGGCATAATTTTCTGAGTTACCTACAGAGAATTAGGCCCAGATTCGTGACAGCAAGAAATCTGTTTCTGCGCAGTAATCCAAATCTAGTATGAACCTTACTACCAAAGACTTTACTTGGCACAACAATGCAATAAAATAAAGATAAAGAGATGTTGCTACAGTAGTAACAACTTCCAAGACACAAATATAAAACAAAGTTACTGTAGCAAAATAAACACATGGGTTATCTCCCAAGAAGTGCTTTCTTTATAGCCATTAAGATGGGCTCAGCAGTTTTAATGATGCACTCGCAAGAAATAGTATTTGAAGCAAAAGAGAGCATCAAGAGGCAAATTCAAAACAAATTTAAGTCTAACATGCTTCCTATGCATAGGAATCTTGTAAATAAATAAATTCAAGAAGCATAATGCAACAAGCATAGAAAGATAAAACAAGTGCAACTTCAAGATTTTTAGCATATAGAGAGGTGCTTTAGTAACATGAAAATTTATACAACCATATTTTCCTCTCTCATAATAATGTCCAGTAGCATCATGAGCAAACTCAACAATATAACTATCACATAAAGCATTCTTATCATGAGTCTCATGCATAAAATTATTACTCTCCACATAAGCATAATCAATTTTATTAGTTGTAGTGGGAGCAAATTCAACCAAGTAGCTATCATCAAATATAGGAGGCATATTGTAATCATAATCAAATTTATCCTCCATAACAGGTGGCACCAAAAGACTACTATCATTATAATCATCATAAATAGGAGGCAAAGTATCATCAAAGTAAATTTCCTCCTCAATGCTTGGGGGACTAAAAAGATCATGCTCATCAAAGCCAGCTTCCCCAAGCTTAGAATTTTCCATAGCATTAGCAACAATAGTTTTAAAAGCATTCATATTAATAACATTCCCATTAGCATGCATATAAAGTTCCATGGGTTTTTTAATTCTCTCTTCAAACACATCATGTCCTAATTCAAGATAAAGTTCATAAAGATCTCTCATATTTTTGTTGTTTTCCATTATGCCTAACTAGTGTAAACAAGAAACAAAAAGATGCAATTGCAGGATCTAAAGGAAATAGCTTCGAGTACTTACAACGGCGCCGGAAAATAGCTTAGTAGCCGAGATCCGGAGTGTGAGTACCTTTTACCTTTCCTCCCCGGCAACGGCGCCAAAAAAGTGCTTGATGTCTACGGGTGCTTCTATTCTTGTAGACAGTGTTGGGCCTCCAAGAGCAGAGGTTTGTAGAACAGCAGCAAGTTTCCCTTAAGTGGATCACCCAAGGTTTATCGAACTCAGGGAGGAAGAGGTCAAAGATATCCCTCTCATGCAACCCTGCAACCACAAAGCAAGAAGTCTCTTGTGTCCCCAACACACCTAATAGGTGCACTAGTTCGGCGAAGAGATAGTGAAATACAGGTGGTATGAATAAGTATGAGCAGTAGTAACGGCGCCAGAAAAGTGATTTGTTGTCCAGGACTGGCGTGTAGTTGATGGTGGTAATATTGCAGACAGTACAGATGCAGTAGAACAGTAAACAAGCAGTGATAGCAGTATTTAGGAACAAGGCCTAGGGATTATACTTTCACTAGTGGACACTCTCAACATTGATCACATAACAGAATAAATAAATAGATGCTAGACTCTACACTCTCTTGTTGGATGATGAACACCACTAACTGTGTAGGATTACACGAACCCTCAATGCCGGAGTTAACAAGCTCCACAATATTCGATGTTCATATTTAAATAACCTTAGAGTGCACGACAGATCAACACAACTAAACCAAGTACTAACATAGCATGCACACTGTCACCATCACACTATGAACGAGGCATAGATCACATCAATACTATCATAGCAATAATTAACTTCATAATCTACAAGAGATACAATCATAACCTACGCCAAGTACTACACGATGCACACACTGTCACCATTACACCGTGGAGGAGGAATAGACTACTTTAATAACATCACTAGAGTAGCACATAGATTAATAGTGATACAAAGCACATTGCAATCATAAAGGGATATAAATAAGCACTTCACTATGCTATCCATAACAGTGAATAAGTATTCTGTGAAATATAGCCTAAGAGACTGATACGTCTCCGACGTATCGATAATTTCTTATGTTCCATGCCACATTATTGATGATATCTACATGTTTTATGCACACTTTATGTCATATTCGTGCATTTTATGGAACTAACCTATTAACAAGATGCGGAAGAGCCAGTTGCTGTTTTCTGCTGCTTTTGGTTTCAGAAATCCTAGTAACGAAATATTCTCGGAATTGGACGAAATCAACGCCCAGGGTCCTATTTTGCCACGAAGCTTCCAGAAGACCGAAGGAGAGTCGAAGTGGGGCCACGAGGTGGCGACACACCAGGGCGGCGCGGCCCAGGCCCTGGCCGCGCCGACCTATGGTGTGGGCCCCTCGTGCCGCCTCTTTACCTGCCCTTCCGCCTACAAATAGCCTCCGTCGCGAAACCCCCAGTACCGAGAGCCACGATACGGAAAACCTTACTGAGACGCCGCCGCCGCCAATCCCATCTCGGGGGATTCTGGAGATCTCCTCCGGCACCCTGCCGGAGAGGGGATTCATCTCCCGGAGGACTCTTCACCGCCATGGTCGCCTCCGGAGTGATGAGTGAGTAGTTCACCCCTAGACTATGGGTCCATAGCAGTAGCTAGATGGTTGTCTTCTCCTCATTGTGCTTCATTGTTGGATCTTGTGAGTTGCCTAACATGATCAAGATCATCTATCTGTAATGCTATATGTTGTGTTTGTCGGGATCCGATGGATAGAGAATACTATGTTATGTTAATTATCAAGTTATTACCTATGTGTTGTTTATGATCTTGCATGCTCTCCGTTATTAGTAGAGGCTCTGGCCAAGTTTTTGCTCTTAACTCCAAGAGGGAGTATTTATGCTCGATAGTGGGTTCATGCCTCCATTGAATGCAGGACGGATGAGAAAGTTCTAAGGTTGTGGATGTGCTGTTGCCACTAGGGATAAAACATTGATGCTATGTCTAAGGATGTAGTTATTGATTACATTACGCACCATACTTAATGCAATTGTCTGTTGTTTTGCAACTTAATACTGGAAGGGGTTCGGATGATAACCTGAAGGTGGACTTTTTAGGCATAGATGCATGCTGGATAGCGGTCTATGTACTTTGTCGTAATGCCCAATTAAATCTCACTATATTTATCATGACATGTATGTGCATTGTTATGCCCTCTCTATTTGTCAATTGCCCGACTGTAATTTGTTCACCCAACATGCTTTTATCTTATGGGAGAGACACCTCTAGTGAACTATGGACCCCGGTCCTATTCTTTACATCTGAAATACAATCTACTGCAATACTTGTTTTACTGTTTTCTTGCAAACAATCATCTTCCACACAATACGGTTAATCCTTTGTTACAGCAAGCCGGTGAGATTGACAACCTCACTGTTTCGTTGGGGCAAACTACTTTGGTTGTGTTGTGCAGGTTCCACGTTGGCGCCGGAATCTCTGGTGTTGCGCCGCACTACATCCCGCCGCCATCAACATTCAACGTGCTTCTTGACTCCTACTGGTTCGATTAAACCTTGGTTTCTTACTGAGGGAAACTTGCCGCTGTGCGCATCACACCTTCCTCTTGGGGTTCCCAACGGACGTGTCAACTACACGCATCAAGCAAATTTCTGGTGCCGTTGCCGGGGAACGAAGAAAAGTTACACCACAAAGATTTCTAACTCCCACGTCAACTACACGCCAGTAGCAAATTTCTGGCGCCGTTACCGGGGAGATCAAGACACGCTGCAAGGGGAGTCTCCACTTCCCAATCTCTTTACTTTGTTTTTGTCTTGCTTTATTTGATTTACTACTTTGTTTGCTGCATTATATCAAAACACAAAAAAAATTAGTTGCTAGTTTTACTTTAATTGCTATCTTGTTCGTTATATCAAAAACACAAAAAAATTTAGTTTACTTGCATTTATTTTATCTAGTTTGCTTTATTTACTACTGTTAAAATGGCCACCCCTGAAAATACTAAGTTGTGTGACTTCACAACCACAAATAATAATGATTTCTTATGCACACCTATTGCTCCACCTGCTACTACAGCAGAATTCTTTGAAATTAAACCTGCTTTACTGAATCTTGTTATGCGAGAGCAATTTTCTGGTGTTAGTTCTGATGATGCTGCTGCCCATCTCAATAACTTTGTTGAACTATGTGAAATGCAAAAGTATAAGGATGTAGATGGTGATATTATTAAATTGAAATTGTTTCCTTTCTCATTAAGAGGAAGAGCTAAAGATTGGTTGCTATCTCTGCCTAAGAATAGTATTGATTCCTGGACTAAATGCAAGGATGCTTTTATTGGTAGATATTATCCCCCTGCTAAAATTATATCTTTGAGGAGTAGCATAATGAATTTTAAACAATTGGATAATGAACATGTTGCTCAAGCTTGGGAAAGAATGAAATCTTTGGTTAAAAATTGCCCAACCCATGGACTGACTACTTGGATGATCATCCAAACCTTCTATGCAGGACTAAATTTTTCTTCGCGGAATTTATTGGATTCAGCTGCTGGAGGTACCTTTATGTCCATCACTTTGGGGGCGGCTACAAAGCTTCTTGATAATATGATGATTAATTACTCTGAATGGCATACGGAAAGAGCTCCACAAGGTAAGAAGGTAAATTCTGTTGAAGAATCCTCTTCCTTGAATGATAAGATTGATGCTATTATGTCTATGCTTGTGAATGATAGGAGTAATGTTGATCCTAATAATGTTCCGTTAGCTTCATTGGTTGCTCAAAATTCTAGGCCATATCCTGCTAATGGTAACTCTTATGGTAGATATGTTTCACCTAATGAGGAAAAGATGTTAGAAATTGAAAGATCCACCAAGAACTTTATGCAATCACAATATGAGCAAAATAAATTGTTTACTAAAACTATGAATGAACAATCTACCTTGTTGAAGAATATAGGAAATCAACTTGAAAATCTGAATATGGAGATTTCTGGGTTGTAAACTAAACTTGCAAATGCTGAAAACCGAATCTCATACATGTCTGCGTCACAATCTTCTTTAATTAATAAAATGGCTGCTAAACCTGATGATATTGAAAATAAAATTGTTACTACAGCAAATGCCATCCAAGTTAGAATTAATGAGAATGTAAGATTAATGGCTGAATTGCGTGCTAGGTGGGATAGAGAAGAAAATGAAAAACTAGCTAAAGAGAAAAATGTAGCTAAAGTTTGGACTATTACCACCACTAGCAATGCTAATGATTCACATGATGCTGCACCTCCTACTATTAATGGTAAAATAATTGGTGTTGGCAATGTTACTACTCCTAGTGCAAAGCGCGCAAAATTACCTGAAATTGCTAAAACTGCTGAAATTTTTTCCAACATTGGGGATGATGATCCCATTGCTTTAGATCATAATGATTTAGATTTTGATGATTGCCACATCTCTGAAGTTATAAAGTTCTTACAAAAACTTGCTAAGAGTCCCAATGCTAGCGCTGTAAACTTGGCTTTCACAAAACATATTACAAATGCTCTCATAAAAGCTAGAGAAGAGAAACTAAAACTTGAAACTTCTATTCCTAGAAAGCTAGAGGATGGTTGGGAGCCCATCATTAAAATGAGGGTCAATGATTTTTATTGTAATGCCTTATGTGATCTTGGTGCAAGTATTTCTGTTATGCCTAAGAAAGTCTATGATATGCTTGACTTGCCACCATTGAAAAATTGTTATTTGGATGTTAATCTCGCTGATAATGCTAAAAAGAAACCTTTGGGGAGAGTTGATAATGTTCATATTATGGTTAACAATAACCTTGTCCCCGTTGATTTTGTTGTCTTGGATATTGAATGCAATGCATCTTGCCCCATTATATTGGGAAGACCTTTTCTTCGAACCGTTGGTGCTACTATTGATATGAAGGAAGGTAATATTAAATATCAATTTCCTCTCAAGAAAGGTATGGAACACTTCCCTAGAAAGAGAATGAAGTTACCTTATGATTCTATTATTAGAACAAATTATGATGTTGATGCTTCATCTCTTGATGTTACTTGATATACACTTTCTGCGCCTAGCTGAAAGGCGTTAAAGAAAAGCGCTGATGGGAGACAACCCATGTTTTTACTACAGCACTTTGTTTTATATTTGAGTCTTGGAAGTTGTTTACTACTGTAGCAACCTCTCCTTATCTTAGTTTTGTGTTTTGTTGTGCCAAGTAAAGTCTTTGATAGTAAAGTGAATACTAGATTTGGATTACTGCGCAGAAACAGATTTCTTTGCTGTCACGAATCTGGGTCTAATTCTCTGTAGGTAACTCAGAAAATTATGCCAATTTACGTGAGTGATCCTTAGATATGTACGCAACTTTCATTCAATTTGGGAATTTTCATTTGAGCAAGTCTGGTGCCTCAATAAAATCCATCTTTACGGACTGTTCTGTTTTGACAGATTCTGCCTTTTATTTCGCATTGCCTCTTTTGCTATGTTGGATGAATTTCTTTGATCCATTAATGTCCAGTAGCTTTATGCAATGTCCAGAAGTGTTAAGAATGATTGTGTCACCTCTGAACATGTTAATTTTTATTGTGCACTAACCCTCTAATGATTTGTTTCGAGTTTGGTGTGGAGGAAGTTTTCAAGGATCAAGAGAGGAGTATGATACAATATGATCAAGGAGAGTGAAAGCTCTAAGCTTGGGGATGCCCCGGTGGTTCACCCCTGCATATTCTAAGAAGACTCAAGAGTCTAAGCTTGGGGATGCCCAAGGCATCCCCTTCTTCATCGACAACATTATCAGGTTCCTCCCCTGAAACTATATTTTTATTCCGTCACATCTTATGTGCTTTGCTTGGAGCGTCGGTTTGTTTTTGTTTTTGTTTTTGTTTGAATAAAATGGATCCTAGCATTCACTGTGTGGGAGAGAGACACGCTCCGCTGTTGCATATGGACAAGTATGTCCTTAGGCTTTACTCATAATATTCATGGCGAAGTTTCTTCTTCGTTAAATTGTTATATGGTTGGAATTGGAAAATGCTACATGTAGTAATTCTAAAATGTCTTGGATAATTTGATACTTGGCAATTGTTGTGCTCATGTTTAAGCTCTTGCATCATATACTTTGCACCCATTAATGAAGAAACACATAGAGCTTGCTAAAATTTGGTTTGCATATTTGGTCTCTCTAAAGTCTAGATAATTTCTAGTATTGAGTTTTGAACAACAAGGAAGACGGTGTAGAGTCTTATAATGTTTACAATATGTCTTTTATGTGAGTTTTGCTGCACCGTTCATCCTTGTGTTTGTTTCAAATAACCTTGCTAGCCTAAACCTTGTATCGAGAGGGAATACTTCTCATGCATCCAAAATCCTTGAGCCAACCACTATGCCATTTGTGTCCACCATACCTACCTACTACATGGTATTTCTCCGCCATTCCAAAGTAAATTGCTTGAGTGCTACCTTTAAAATTCCATCATTCGCCTTTGCAATATATAGCTCATGGGACAAATAGCTTAAAAACTATTGTGGTATTGAATATGTACTTATGCACTTTATCTCTTATTAAGTTGCTTGTTGTGCGATAACCATGTTTCTGGGGACGCCATCAACTATTCTTTGTTGAATATCATGTGAGTTGCTATGCATGTCCGTCTTGTCTGAAGTAAGAGAGATCTACCACCTTAATGGTTGGAGCATGCATATTCTTAGAGAAGAACATTGGGCCGCTAACTAAAGCCATGATTCATGGTGGAAGTTTCAGTTTTGGACATATATCCTCAATCTCATATGAGAATAATAATTGTTGCCACATGCTTATGCATTAAAGAGGAGTCCATTATCTGTTGTCCATGTTGTCCCGGTATGGATGTCTAAGTTGAGAATAATCAAAAGCGAGAAATCCAAAATGCGAGCTTTCTCCTTAGACCTTTGTACAGGAGGCATGGAGGTACCCCTTTGTGACACTTGGTTAAAACATGTGTATTGCGATGATCCGGTAGTCCAAGCTAATTAGGACAAGGTGCGGGCACTATTAGTATACTATGCATGAGGCTTGCAACTTGTAAGATATAATTTACATAACTCATATGCTTTATTACTACCGTTGACAAAATTGTCTCATGTTTTCAAAATAAAAGCTCTAGCACAAATATAGCAATCAATGCTTTCCTCTTTGAAGGACCATTCTTTCTACTTTTATGTTGAGTCAGTTCACCTATTTCTCTCCACCTCAAGAAGCAAACACTTGTGTGAACTGTGCATTGATTCCTACATACTTGCATATTGCACTTGTTATATTACTCTATGTTGACAATTATCCATGAGATATACATGTTATAAGTTGAAAGCAACCGCTGAAACTTAATCTTCCTTTGTGTTGCTTCAATACCTTTACTTTGATTTATTGCTTTATGAGTTAACTCTTATGCAAGACTTATTGATGCTTGTCTTGAAGTACTATTCATGAAAAGTCTTTGCTTTATGATTCACTTGTTTACTCATTTCATTACCATTGTTTTGATCGCTGCATTCATTACATATGTTTACAAATAGTATGATCAAGGTTATGATGGCATGTCACTCCAGAAATTATCTTTGTTATCGTTTTACCTGCTCGGGACGAGCAGAACTAAGCTTGGGGATGCTGATACATCTTCGACGTATCGATAATTTCTTATGTTCCATGCCACATTATTGATGATATCTACATGTTTTATGCACACTTTATGTCATATTCGTGCATTTTCTGGAACTAACCTATTAACAAGATGCCGAAGAGCCGATTCTTTGTTTTCTGCTATTTTTGGTTTCAGAAATCCTAGTAACGAAATATTCTCGGAATTGGACGAAATCAACGCCCAGGGTCCTATTTTGCCACGAAGCTTCCAGAAGACCGAAGGAGAGTCGAAGTGGGGCCACGAGGTGGCGACACACCAGGGCGGCGCGGCCCAGGCCCTGGCCGCGCCGACCTATGGTGTGGGCCCCTCGTGCCGCCTCTTTACCTGCCCTTCCGCCTACAAATAGCCTCCGTCGCGAAACCCCCAGTACCGAGAGCCACGATACGGAAAACCTTACTGAGACGCCGCCGCCGCCAATCCCATCTCGGGGGATTCTGGAGATCTCCTCCGGCACCCTGCCGGAGAGGGGATTCATCTCCCGGAGGACTCTTCACCGCCATGGTCGCCTCCGGAGTGATGAGTGAGTAGTTCACCCCTGGACTATGGGTCCATAGCAGTAGCTAGATGGTTGTCTTCTCCTCATTGTGCTTCATTGTTGGATCTTGTGAGCTGCCTAACATGATCAAGATCATCTATCTGTAATGCTATATGTTGTGTTTGTCGGGATCCGATGGATAGAGAATACTATGTTATGTTAATTATCAAGTTATTACCTGTGTGTTGTTTATGATCTTGCATGCTCTCCGTTATTAGTAGAGGCTCTGGCCAAGTTTTTGCTCTTAACTCCAAGAGGGAGTATTTATGCTCGATAGTGGGTTCATGCCTCCATTGAATCTGGGACAGTGACAGAAAGTTCTAAGGTTGTGGATGTGCTGTTGCCACTAGGGATAAAACATTGATGCTATGTCTAAGGATGTAGTTATTGATTACATTACGCACCATACTTAATGCAATTGTCTGTTGTTTTGCAACTTAATACTAGAAGGGGTTCGGATGATAACCTGAAGGTGGACTTTTTAGGCATAGATGCATGCTGGATAGCGGTCTATGTACTTTGTCGTAATGCCCAATTAAATCTCACTATATTTATCATGACATGTATGTGCATTGTTATGCCCTCTCTATTTGTCAATTGCCCGACTGTAATTTGTTCACCCAACATGCTTTTATCTTATGGGAGAGACACCTCTAGTGAACTGTGGACCCCGGTCCTATTCTTTACATCTGAAATACAATCTACTGCAATACTTGTTTTACTGTTTTCTTGCAAACAATCATCTTCCACACAATACGGTTAATCCTTTGTTACAGCAAGCCGGTGAGATTGACAACCTCACTGTTTCGTTGGGGCAAAGTACTTTGGTTGTGTTGTGCAGGTTCCACGTTGGCGCCGGAATCTCTGGTGTTGCGCCGCACTACATCCCGCCGCCATCAACCTTCAACGTGCTTCTTGACTCCTACTGGTTCGATTAAACCTTGGTTTCTTACTGAGGGAAACTTGCCGCTGTGCGCATCACACCTTCCTCTTGGGGTTCCCAACGGACGTGTCAACTACACGCATCAAGCAAATTTCTGGCGCCGTTGCCGGGGAACGAAGAAAAGTTACACCACAAAGATTTCTAACTCCCACGTCAACTACACGCCAGTAGCAGAGACCCACACGGTGCACACACTGTCACCTTTACACACGTGGGACAAGGAGTCTCCGGAGATCACATAAGTAAAATCCACTTGACTAGCATAATGACATCTAGATTACAAGCATCATCATATGAATCTCAATCATGTAAGGCAGCTCATGAGATTACTGTATTGAAGTACATAGGGAGAGATATGAACCACATAGCTACCGGTACAGCCCTTAGCCTCGATGGAGAACTGCTCCCTCCTCATGGGAGACAGCAGCGTTGATGAAGATGGCGGTGGTGTCGATGGAGAAGCCTTCCGGGGGCACTTCCTCGTCCCGACGGCGTGCCGGAACAGAGACTCCTGTCCCCCAGATCTTGGCTTCGCGATGGCGGCGGCTCTGGATGGTTTCTCGTACCGTGGCTTTTTCGTATCGAAGACTTAGGTCAGGGGCTTCTTATAGGCGAAGAGGCGGCGTCAGAAGGGGTCTAGGGCCACCAGACACTAGGGCGGCGCCCCCCCTGGGCCGCGCCGCCACCATGTGTGGGCCCCCTGTGGCTCCTCTCTGGCGGCTCTCGGGTGTTCTGGAAGCTCCATGCAATCCTAAGACTCTGGGCGTTGATTTCGTCCGATTCCGAGAATATTTCCTTACTAGGATTTCTGAAACAAAAAACAGCAGAAAACAGCAACTGGCCCTTCGGCATCTCGTCAATAGGTTAGTTCCGGAAAACGCATAAATATGACATAAAGTATGCATAAAACATGTAGGTATCATCAATAAAGTGTCATGGAACATAAGAAATTATCGATACGTCGGAGACGTATCAGGAGGCCAGATCCGTGAAGGCCCATGAGGAACCCGAATCCAGAACGATGTAGATGGAAGGCGGATCCTTGACGTACACGGCAAGACATTGTACAGTAGTTTGGCAACCTGTAATCCGGCTAGGACTCTCCATGTAAACCCTAGATTCGTGCGCCTATATAAGCCGGATCCCGGGAGCCCTAGAGGCACAACCACAACTCATTGTAACAACGCGAAAGCGCTCATATAATTCCAGACAAGCAGCAATAGGCCCTGTCTTCCAGCAGGTGTTCCGAAGCTGGGTAAATCACGTACCATCGTCCCGAGGACTCTCCGCCCAATGGCCCCTACTTCTTCTCCCCTCCATGAGGATCCCTCCTCTGGAGTACCGTCGAATAGGCAACGACAGCCCATAAATCCGAAGGAAAAGCAAGCAACATGATCCAACATTCCATGTTATATGTAAATGCACGGTGGTTGATGCCCCTATTGTGCTCAACAAAGCTAACCTCTCTCCCCAAATTTCCTTCAGAGCAAGAACACCGTCTTTTTTTGACATGTCTAGGTTTATTGCATCCATGAAAACGTATCTTATTCCAGCAATTACGCCTTAAGTGCCTAGGTTGAAGACATCGCGGGCAAGGTGGGCTGGAGTTTCTTGGACGGGCCTCGTGTCTCGACAAGGGCCCAATAAACCTTGGAGGAGGCCCATATGGTTGGATTTGCTGCTGATGCTGTTTATCAGAGGGAAACACCAAATAATTAAAAGCTGAGATTCTGGGCTGGGCCTGGGCTGTTTCAGAACGGTGGGAGCCCAAAGTGCATGGAGCCTCAGTTTGAAAAGTAGAGACCCCGCCTGGAGGAGCAAATGCAGCGTTAACACGCTGGAATGCCGTAGAAATAGGGATGGTATCAGCCGTTGCAGCAGGCACTGATCTTGCATTTACACATAACATATTTGCCAACACTTCATCAAAGGGTTTACTGTCAACAAAGACACGCAATTCATGGAGCTGAGACGTTGTCAAGGAGTCAAGGGATGAATTAATCCGGTGATCTTTGTCATCAAATCTAAAAAAACATCAAGATTCGGTCAAGGTTATGCACAGAGGAGATGGTAGCTTCAAGTAATTCCATGTCTTTTACAGGAAGTTGATGCAGGAATGCAAGCCTAGGGATCGCAGGTGGCTGTAAAACAACTGGTTGGTGAACATGCTGACGACCCAAGGGAACCCTATTCGCTCCAGAGAGAGGATCACGAACAATGTCAGCAAAGGAACGTCTACCAACTGCCTGCCAGGATTGGGACTCCTCAGACTCCCAGAGACTGTGTTCTCTAACAAAATTTGGTCCTCCATGACCCCATAGGAGAAAATGAACGACAAAATCATCACACTTGAAA
Source organism: Lolium perenne (assembly GCF_019359855.2). NCBI lineage: Eukaryota > Viridiplantae > Streptophyta > Magnoliopsida > Poales > Poaceae > Lolium > Lolium perenne. The sequence goes on from NC_067249.2 coordinate 190,420,989, forward strand.
GATCTCAAATAGTTGATGAAAAAACCAATCTGCTTGTTGTTGCAAACAGAGAACCTGAATATTCTGTCTCGCAAGAAAATCACATTGAAATCCTAGGGATGCTACCCAAGAAAGCATTAAGCAAGTGAGACAGAGAATGATTCCAAACGCAATTTGAAACACCGAAAGGAGGCCACCATGAAAAATTCTACCGTGCTATAGGGAGTCGAGAAAGCCACATGGCAATGGAAAAGGTTCCAGAGTTTCTTCTGAAGAGAGATACCTGAGCGCAGATCAAGAGAGGGTGGTGATTGTACCTGGTCATGTGGTGAAGCAGGGAGCTCCTAAAGTCCAACCTTCACCGAATGGCACGGCAGATCAACCTCAGATCCCGGAGAAATGACTTCGTCCTTCTTGAAGAACTGCGCATCAACACTGAAGCCATTGGCATCCGGAAGAACCAAACGAAGAGCTTGATGCCTGAGGTAGAGGAACCCATGAACTTGTCGAGATGTCGCCCGCTGAGAGATGAGCAGTGGTAAGTCACACGCCAGCGCTGTGGGATAGTGCTTCCATCATCCATGGCGGCAGGAGGGGACCCTGAACGGAGCAGAAGCGGCGGGGGACCCTCAAGAGCGATCGCTGGCGGCGGCGCGCTTAGATCTCATCAGAGGGTGGTGTCCTCCTGGAAGACCCTCCTGCGTGGAGTGTCACTGGTGTGGTAATACATGCAGCTGCTGCTATCCACTTATTATGGCACCCTACCAACGGTTCTTCTTGCTGGTATTAAGAAGGAATTAAAACTTTGGGTGGTTGCAGATGCTAAACGTGTGACCGATGTGATCCTGGGGAGAGCAGTCCGGTTTGTAATATCTTGTTTACACTCTTGTAAAACTTTTCTTAGTTCTGGAAGGCTCCGCCGGTGAATCAGTGATTTGCCTGGAGTTTGCTGGATCGGAGGTATTCGGTCGTGCACACCCATGCATTTATTCTGACCGATTGGTTCAGGAGGGTGCGGCGCGAAGCTCTTTTTCTGTGTTGACATCAAGTGACTATGGATACATGATGAAAGTAGGAAGAAGAGAATTTCATGAAGGCCGGAGGGGAGGACTAGCTAAGGGAGGTTCAAGTCTCCACGCTGTTGAGGGACTTGCTTTGTGTTCCGGGCTTCACAACAGTGGTATGAAAGTGGGGGCGACAACACAGGCGAAGGGCAGAGTCCTACCTTTCAGGGTGAAAACCCAAGGTCTGGCCTTAACTGGTTGTGTCTGGCAATGACCTTGGTGGAGGCATTGTTTTGAGAGCGGGGACTATCTTCAGGGTGAAAACCTAAGATCTTTGATCGGGCGACGACGGTGTTTTAGCACTATTCTCTTCTTGGAAGCGTCGTTTTTGGAGAGTCTGTAATTCAGGTGTTGTCTTGGCGGTGGATGTATTGCCATTGTTAGCCCCGAGATACTGTAGCGGAACTTTTGTTTCTTAGTTTTCTTTTTTCTTTTTTTGGTTGTGTGCATCCGTAGTGCCATTAGGATGGTGCGTTGTTGCAGAGGCTGGATGTTATTGGTATCTCTTGATATTAATATATTCCCTTTATCGAAAAAAGTTAATGTATAAGGCAAAGAGAACTCTAAGGCAAAGCTTTTGCGAAAATAAAAATCTCCATCGCATTTTTAGTCATAGCGTCGGTGGTTCACGAAGGTTCCCTAATCGCACCGAAAACCATTGCGATCCTCACGAAATTATCAATGTGATGCCTGAACACAAACAAATGATTCGCTCTGCAATCACGGGTCATCACGCGTCGGTCTCCTGGATCCTCCAAGACGGTCAACACAGGTCAAGAAGACTTCCCAGCCGGGTCAACAACCAATCAAACAACGGCAGCGTCAACCTTGTCAGATACGTTGCGTACCTGTACCTCGTTCCTGCCATGAAACAACAGAAAATTGTACGTCGATCTGCTCGCTCTTCCGTGACGCTTCCGATGTACTCCTGCAGAACCGACGACCTGAAGACGAGCGAGACCTCGGTGAGCGAAGACTTGGTTACGCCAGCAGCAGTGCACGACGTACGCGTGCGTCGCCATCGCCGTCGGTACTAGTTCTAAAAAAAAAAAAAAAAAAAAAAACGAGACCCATGGGCACTAGCAACCAGGGCATATTCTTATAGAAGAAGTTAAATGAGCCACAATTCCGCGTTCGAGGAGATTCGAACCTGGGTTGCGGGGCAGCCCCCAACTCGAGCTAACCATCTGACCCTCCGGTCATTCTCCCGTCGGTACTAGTTCTACTATTACTACCTCCAGCACGGTTTCCTCTCCCTTTCTTATATCATTCTCTGTCGATTTCTCGAGCCAATAGAGTGAGAAAACATCGATCCAGAATCTAGAAGGAAGGGGCTAGAAACCATATTCTTCTTCCCGGAGCAAGCGGTGTATTCCACCTCGCCGTGCTTGGCCCTATGCTAATTGTAATGTCAGTGACAAATCTTTCGCCATTCCTCCGCTAATAAACTACTGAAGAATCTAACCGGCATTTTCTCAGACAGAGAGGCTTACCCGGCCCCTCCGTTACATTAGGAGCCAATGTCAAAAGAAATCAGTATATTCAGTACAGTAACAACACTGCCAATTTGTATTTACGCTCTAATCTGAAGTGTCCTAGTCTCACGCGTTCCACACGTGGCCACACCGCAACGGCACAAGAAGTATCCAAGCTTTTTGCCTAATGAATATTGAATAACTTGATCTCATAATATATTCAGGTAGATCCGGCAGCATTGCAGTTCCCAACACCGGCAGCAACGAGGTAGCGAGCAAGCGAACAAATTAAGCGAAACGGGCGCTGCATGCAGTTTCTTGTTGCCCCTAGCTGCGTCGGTACGGCCAAATCGTACGTGCTGGCCATTTTTCCGCTTCTCCATCTACAAGAAGAAGAGAAAGGCAAGACTAGTTCCTGGAAACCTAGCCGTGGTTTCACGCGCCCCAGGGTTCGGCTCCCTTTATAAGAAGAAAGACTCCTACTCTTGTATCCTTCTTCAGTTCAGTGTCGTGGCCTACTACCCTCATACCCTAGTACCAGAATTAAGCAAAGACTCGTTAAGACTGGAACCCACAATCTGTAGCTGAGATGCCGTCGTCCGCGTCTTCTTCGTTCTTCCACATTGTGCCGCTCGACCGCGGCGCGACAGGCAGCCACGCCATGGACGCCTGCTACCTCTGCGGGAAGCCTCTCTCCACAAATTTTGACATCTTCATGTACAGGTTAGCACCGGTTTTCTCCTGCAACTAGACTCTCGGATCACCCATTTATATTCGGTGATATCCTGAATACTGATCCGTTTTCCACTGCGAAACACAATAGAGGTGACACGCCCTTCTGCAGCGAGGAGTGCAGGAGTGTGCAGATGGACATGGACGAGGCGCGTCAGAGGATTAAGACCAACATTCTGAAGGAGCGTGCTGCGAGAAACGAGCAGCGCCGGGGGCCGCCTGCTTCCGAGCCCAACGTCAACTGCGCGGCAAATGTGCCCGTTGCAAGCTAAGCGGTAGAGGAAGGAAGCATCCGCCCCACGTCAGCAATAACGGGGGAATAAAAAGGGAAGCATCCAGGATGGAGAAGCCCCTTTTCCTTGGAGATCATCATCCGATTGAGATGAACCGATAGATTATCTGCGAACTCCGAGCTTACCTTGTATATGGGAGCTAAGAATTGCAAAGTAGAGCTACGTGCACGTGTATAAGGCGCGATGGCGGTCCGTATTACTGTATGGCTAAAGAAACCCGGCCAACTATCCAGGCTGGTATTGCTTGTGTGACCACAGACATCCGGTGAACCGGCTAAAAACCTGTCTTAAAAGGGTTCAATTGGAGTGTTATATACTCCTTTGAGGCTTTATTTCATACTCATGCTTTTTTTCCTTTCAGGCTTTTGATCTTCGCTAGTTCAAATCATATTCATTGTTCCTACCTTGATGAGTTTCCCACTATATCTTTTGTATGGTTAATCCTTGGTCCACTTTGTTCACTCCATTCTATGCATATTTCATTATTCAACCTTTCCAAATAGTGGTTTTCTCTCTGGCTCAGAATCAATCAGGGTCGGCTCTAGCCCAAGGCAAGAAGTGCGACGGCCCGGGGCCCAACCAAAACTGGGGCCCATTTTTTCGGGCACAGTGTATATAGGAAAATGTAGAAGAAAAAAATTAGGCCCATCTAGCATGCACGCAGCCTAAATTGGGCCCATTTAAAGAGTTCCCCTTGGGGCCCTCCAAATCCTAGAGCTGGCCCTGGAATCAATCCAGAACCCCGAGCAGTATTTTGGATGAGTCTTCTCCGTAGAAACATCTCGGCCTATACACAATACCGTACCGAACACAATATGTAGTCTAACACCCTTCCTCAATCTCAACTAATCTATTTTTGAGATTGCACTTACAATTATGAAACAAAGGTAATGGTAGTGGTTTAGTGAAGATGCCAGTTAATTAATCCTTGGAGGAGATGAATCGTATCTGAAGCAACTTATGTGCAACCTTTTCTCGAACAAGGTGATAATCCACTTTGTTCTATGCATATTTCATTCACGGTGGCTTGTTTATGAGCATTCCATGCAACCAAATTACCACCATAGAGCATGGCATAACCTAAGTGGATCGACGATCATCAGTTGTGGTGACCCGGCATACCACTGCATGGTGTAGTATGCAAGTCTGATATAACACCAATGAAACACAGTTCCACGGGTATTATATCGTTCAGAGTGGTACAACAGAAACATATGCGGGTCCAAGGCATGTCTATAGAATTACAACATCGACTCTGTTACATAAGATCATCACAGTCTCCTACTTTACAATGAGGTAAAACTGCAAATAAACTCCAGAAGAACGACTCGTAGTCTAGTCTAATCACAAACTCTATTTGTAGAGTATTTCACTAACTACGGAGGCTAAGAATAGACTCTAGGCTAAATAGGAGCAAGGTTTAGGAAGCTAGTTCCCTTCTATGGCTAAACTAGGTTTTCTCCTTGTTGGATGTGGTATCTGACTCCTCTGACAGGGTCCTGTCTAGTGAAGTAGTTGTTGACTCCTCGGCCTTCGAGTTGCACTGTAGATCCTCCTTCGATGCCTCCATACCTAAGCAGGGGATTTAAGAGTGGGATGAGTACGAGCGTACTCAACAAGTTCATTATAGGAACGAGGTGTATAATGCACTAGCTACGACATTAGACCAGAAAGTCTAATACCAATGCAGGTTTTCATAACCATTTCTTCAAAAGGTTGCTTTTATTCAGAAGAACTATGTCCGTCAGCCTTCACCGGTTTACTAGAACTTCATGGAGCTCCTTTCCGGCCGCGTTCGCAGTTCCATATCCCGGAACAGGGAGTGACAGGTCACGGTTCTTTACACTCTGCAGAGGTGTGTTGCTTTACCCATAAGAGATCTTAACCTTGGTGCCAACCGGGCATATTCCCCGTCCACACTTCCTATGGTGTGAGGCCCGGTATAAGGTCTAGCCAATCATGTTCTTCCGCTACCTTGAACACCCACCCTTTGTTGCATGCCCCGACCCTGGGTCCTCGCCGGTCCCATTATTCCCATAGATTTCAGGGTGGACCCCGACCACGACGACAGTGCTGGGCTCTACCATACACTCCTACGCCGGTAGCTGCAACCCATCATAGACCGCAATACCGTGGGGACTTAGGACTCCCCAGCCTCACCGCTTGCTCCTTCGGGCGACAAGTGTACTACGGACTATGCCGTGGGGACTTAGGACTCCCCAGCCTCACCGCTTGCCCCCTTGGATTACAAGTGTACTACGGTAAAGCGCATCCGTTGATGAATGAGAGGTGGAAACACTTTTGACTACTCCGTCCCACTCCGGATCTTATGGTTAACACGGGTATTACGGCACAAGAATCACTGGCGACATTTGTTGCTTAATCCTAGATGGATATAAACCCTTGCAATGGAACCTCCACCATATCAACACAATCCATGGTTCCATTGCCAACCACATAGTCATATTCATAGTTATGAAAATAGTGGTTTTGGTTTTTATGCAATAGTGATAACCATAGTACTTTGCAAGTAATTTGATAGAAATACTCAAATGACATGAGCAAGTGATGAACTTGCCTTTCTTGACTGCAAGATTATGCAGGCAAGGTCTTAGTTACGCAATAACTCCAAATTCTGAAATAGCATCATCGTCCGGTAAGGACGATGTTTAAAAGATTGGCAAGGATGCAATAATGCATAAGTATGAGATGCAATCGCTCTAAGCGTGACCTAACCCCGATGATTTAGGATCAGTGAGTTGTGATGATTAGTTCAGGATGTGTTGCACTTTTAGAGTGATTCATATACAAGGTTCTTATTCAGGTGTGATTACTTGGTATTATAAACAGGTAGATATTAAAGCATAGTAATCAATTGAGCACACAGAGAATGATAATTGGCATAATGTTAAAAAGTAAAGAACAGTGGTTAGTTTTAGTACTATATGGCATGGTTAATGATTGATTATCATATATTTCAAAAGAATAACTTTTGAAGAACATGTTCTTTGATAAAGAACAAGTATGATAATTAGGTTGGTGAGGTTTTATGGTTTTCCATGGTTCTACTTGTTGTCTGGAGTAAGTAGTAGATGGATCACAACCTGGTTGGATTCATCAGCTACTAGGCTTGTATGGTTGAATTAAGTCTAAACATCTTAATTACCAATAGTTGCTATCAAGGTGGTATATCTTATTGGTGATAGTTGGCTAGGGTTTATAGATCCTATGAAGCAGGTTTGATGGCTACTCCTTATTTACTTCAAAAGAATAACTTTTGAAGAACATACTTCTTAAGTAATAAGAAGTATTACAATTAGGATTGAGGGTGTATGTGGTTTATTATTTGATTCACTAAGTAAGGAATACTTGATTCCTAAATAGGATGGTTGATAAATATCCAACACTAGTAGGGTTTAGTGGAGTATGGAATGTAATACAAAATAGTAGGTATGGTTGCTATTAGGGTTCATCACAATGGTGTGATGCTAAATAGGGATAAATAATGATGATGGCTTTGGTAATAGGATCTAGGGTTTTCATTTGATTAACCCTACTTGATTATTTAGGTCTGATGAAGATGAACACATGGGATACCCATATATTAGTGATAGGTCTTCTACATTTTATGTGGCCAAGACAGGTATTTAGTTGCTACTATGTATCAATGGATACAAAGTAAGTATTATGATCATAAGTTCCACCCGAGGGTTTAGGTTGGAGGCAAATTAAGGTTCTCATGTAATAATAAAGCTAAGTTTCTAAATGAACCTAGGGTTTAGGATTACACATGAAATGATGAGTTCCTAGTTTTCTACCATATGGAACTAGGGTTGCAAAATTACTATTTAGTTCATAAGTTAATAACTTCATTAATAAAGTTGAAGTTATTAATATCTTCAGAATAAAATAATATTCAATTTGGCTTTTTATTATTTTTAAATAATTTACTAATTAGGGTAATTATTAATTAGGGTTTAAATTTCCCTAATAATGATTTAATAAGTAATAAGTAAAGGAAAATTAGTTTTAATATCTCCCTGATTTACTTACTGGTTTTTTATTAAATTTAGAAGTTTTTCTTAATTATTGAATATTATTTGAATTTAGAATTAAGATTAAAGGCTTAAATAACAAGTATTAAATAATTGAATTTTTATTAAAAATAAAAATTCCATATTATATTTTTATTAGATAGAGTTTTCTTTTCTAAGAATTTTAATATCTTATTTTTAATTTTTCTGAGTTAATATGAATTTTATATGAATTTCCAAAGTTGCAGCAATTATGGAATTGAATTAAAATGGAACAAACTGCTAAAGTTACCTGGACAGAGTTACCCACAGCCACTGGCCAGTGGGCCATCTGCCATGTTGGCTGCCACGCAAGCGTGGACTAATTCCAAATCAAGAGCATGGCCAGAGTCTACGGTGGCCGGCGGGAAATCGGTGACGGCGCCGCCGTTCCCGGGCTTGCGCGGATGAATTACCTACACCAATCAATTTAACTCGCCGCGGTGAACTCAATGGTGCCAGCGCCGCCCCAAAATGGTCGCCGGAGCTCGCTCGCCGGCGAGGCCGAGCGACGGCGCTCTCAGGTGGACAGTGCGGCGAGGCTACGGGGTATAATCGAGCGAGGCGAGCATGCTAGGAGCTTCAGCGGCTCACCAGGAGTACGCAGGGCTTGACGGCGTGGTCGGGGATGGCTTGATTCGCCGGAATTGACACCTCCAGCCGACGGAAATGGCGAGCTCGGTGAGGGCGTTGCAGAAGGCTTCGGCTTGATTCTTTGCGTAGGCGGAGCAATAAGAGGGTGGTGGTGACGATGGAATCAACGGCGGTTCCCGGGGAAGCTCCGAACGGCGGCGATGGTCGATGGCCGGGTGACTAGGGTTTTGGTTTGGGGAATTTGGGACAGAGGAGGAAGAAACGAGCAGCTAGGGTTCGTCCAGGGTTTTATACCGCGCGGTGGAGCACGCCACGCCACACCATCGAGCAAGGGAAGGCCGCCAGCGAGAGGGAGAAAGGGAGCACGCCATCTCGCTGTCGTCCATGCGTGGAGAAGGAGATGAGGACGATCTTCTCCTTTTATTTTTCTGCCGAAGAAGTAAGTTGGCTGGGCTGGGCTGCTACTTGGGCCGTGGTGCTGGGTTGCCAAGGTGGGCTGCTGCTGGGCTCCTTCGCTGTCAAGGTCCAGGTAAGGTTCTTTTCTCTCTTTTCCCTTTTTCTGTTTTATAATTCTGTTTTGAATTCTAATTTGAATTTCATATTTGAATTCTGTTATTTTTGCAGGTTTTATCCATTGTTAATTTTATCAAGATTTTAATATCCTGACTATGATGTTAGTATTTTACTTGAACAAGCTTTTTATATGAAATTCTATTACACATTTGTGATTTTTATTCAAAATATCAAATAGACATGAATTGATACTCTCATATTGGTTTTCTTGGGAATTATATCTGTTTGATATTAATAGAGTTGAGTATGTCAACTATGGGTGTGTTATAAGTGATTATTAGGGTTTAATCTCATAACTGAGGATTTAACTCTATGCATATAATTTTATGTGAGCACTTATTTTATTAGGGCTTTTCTAATTTTCTGTCATAACCCCCTTTTAAGTTTATTGCTATTGTTATATTTTAACATCACCATGAAATGCCTAGAGTAAAATATTACTCTCTTCATGGTTTGATCTTGGTTATAAGAATAGGTGGTTGATTACCACACATGGGTTTCAATTGTGATTTTAAGCACTAGATGTTTCTGAGGTTTAATTAGTGAAGCATAGAGTTTAGCTAATGGGCAATTCTAGGGTTCTAATTATATTCACCTAATGGTACTTGGTTTGAATCTCAATTATGGTCTGGTTTTATAATTGTAATCACCCAAGTTATTCACAACTAGGTTTGAGATATAATTCTGGGTTGTAGAGTTGAGATAACACCTTATTGTGTTTGCTAGGGTTTAATCTCCTTTAATCAAAATAAGATGGTTACTTACTTAATTGTTTCTGTTCTCCTTGAATTATTAAGGACTTGAGAATTAGTTTTATCTAATCCCAATTAACTTCTATTACTATCCTCAGTTTATCATTAAAGTAACCAAGGTGGTTATTTTTCTTTTTATTGTTAACTTTGGTTATATGGATTAATGGTTTCTTCTCCATATAAAGTATGGAGTGTTACTCTAAGGTTTTCTTAGGTCCTTTAATTGAGGAATAATTGGAATATAGATGTGACAGGGTTCTACTGATGATCACCATGTGATTCACAAGTTAAGGTTGGAATATAAGCTTAGATTTGATTACTAGTGATCTCCCTATAATTTCATGTGGAAATGGGATCTACTTATACTAGTAGGGTTTAACTTATCCTCACATACCTCAAGTTCTTAGGGTTTATGATCATTCACCAATTTATAATGATCAAGGTTTGGCTTCCTAAAGTATCTCTTATGAAATGAGTTCCTCACTTCTATGATCAAGCATTGTCTTGATCAACTAGGGTATAGTACTTCTATTTCACTTTCTAGGATGGAACTTCTATGGTTGTCTCATTAGTTTATATCCCAGGAGAATGCCTGAGATATTCTGCTAGGGTTTTACTCAAACAATGATGATATGGTCATCTGGTTATAAGAATAGTTCTCTCTCTCAAATCCAGGTGTTGCCTCAACTATCTTGAGTGTAACTCCATAGCTTGAGTTCTCTCATATAGGAATGGTTTATTCTATGGTTTATGGTATACTCCTAATATTTACTTAGGTATCTAGGCTAAGATTCCACTTGGTTAACTTAGTTGGATTAGTCTCCTCCCTATTTCATCAACTCATGGATATTATCTTATCCAATTGGATATTTGGTTATCTCACCCCTCCAAGATGAAATGGTTTACAAATCTAATACTTTAGTTCAAAGGTTTTCCCTGATTCTTAATTAAGTAAGGCTAGAGTTAGTATGATTGGTCTCTCTCATTTGGGAAGGTCTTTAATACTAACCTAAGGTTAGGCTCCATAGAGGTTGATGTGATCATCAATCTGTATGTTTAACATAAATGGTTTCTCTCTTTAGGAATTGTCTTGAATAACATCCAAGGGTTTCTCTTAAAGGTGATGGTTTGAATACATGGATGTATATCCAAGGTTTTAGCTTAAGGTTTTCCATTGCTTCTCTAATAAATACTATAGAACTCTCACCTCTCTGGGTTTGATGTATATTAATATGTAGTAGAGAGGAATATATATTTCTAGAGTTTATCTCCTTGTCTGGTTTCCAAGAATGAAGTGAAATGGATACCATGAGGTTCATGGTAAGATCAAGGATTAGTTTAAGACATGGAGAAGATAAGTCAAGACTGGTTTCTCTATTTTATTGTTATTTGATTTACAATTGAATTGGTGTTCATATGTTATGACAAGGATTACCATATTGTAATCTTTTATAAGATCAAGAAATTGATCATTGAGTAAAGTGTTGTTGTGTTAATTATTAGTTCCATTTGATCTAACCCCTTAGATCAAATTCATCTCTACCCAAAACAAGATTTCAGCAAAGTCACATTGAGGTTTATAGCGCTTGACTTGATGAGCTACTTCAATTCCACCAAGGTCAAGTGAAACTTCAGTTACTGTGACTGTTTTACTTTAAAGCGCGAAAATTCCCCAGATTTTCTATGCATGAATGCAATGCACACATCTGTTTCCTCTATTTTTGTAACCCCATTACCTGGGATATTACAGTCTCTACCCCTTAAACTAAACTTCGTCCTCGAAGTTTGAACTCTCTCACGTTTCCGAAGTGTGGTTCTGACTTATGCAGAGTTAAACTTTCCTAGAACTCCGTAGTGATCTCACTGGATATATTTGAATATATCCCTTGTCCAGATTCTTCCTGGAATCCATTAGGGTTTTTCTCTGAACCATGGTTCTTACTTTGATTCTTTGATTTCTTCCAACTCTATAAGCTTGTTTCCTTCCTCTTTGAAGATTCAATGATTGAGACTTCTTCTGATGCTGCTACTCTTAACTAAAGACTAGTTTGATAACATACTCCTAATTGGTAAGATAGGTCTTTGTTTTCCCTCACTACCAAAACTGCAATAATGGTACTGAGTAAGGTACTTAGCATGGAATGATCGTGATGGTTTATTTTCCTAAGAATGGATTAGACTCATTTAGTCCATCCAATCATGGTTTATAATTGATACCTCTAACTATTTTGGTTCTTTTAGGTTCCATGAAAGGAATCTTTCAATTAACATTTAGTTTTGATATGTTCAATCTTCTTCAGTATTTGGCCTTCCTGAGCTTTATTTGGTCTCCTATTTTCCTTCTCCCAGTTTAATTAATCTTAGCTTTCTTGTGCTTCCGTACTTCTGAGTAAATATCACTCACTTTCTCAAGTTATAGTCCACTTCCTACTTCCTCGAGGTATAAACCTCGGCTTCTGTCTGACATCTTTCTGAAAGTAGGGTTCATTAATCTTATGAAAATAAGATCGAACTTCCTCTCAGTTCAGACCTTCTGCTTCGATCTAGCTTAAAGTATTGAGTAATTGTATATCCAACTCAATCTTTACTCTACCCCTTAGAGTTTTCTTATGGTCTTCAACTCCTTTTCTTCCAACCATTGGACTTATGGTTTCAGAATATTGGTCTAGGTGTAGCTTATGGTTTATATTTTTCTAAGGTCTTGTGAAGAAGGTTTGTGGTGTATCCACTCAATTTGTGGACATCCAGTATGAATCCTTCGACTAAATGTTTATAGGTCATTGTTATTTGGCTAACAGAATTTTATTTGTTCACAACTTCTTGATACAAATAATCCAATGGTGGACTACTTGATACCAATTGTGGCTATTTGTTATCTAAAAATGGATTCTATTATAGGTTTTGATCAACTGGACGAGATATCTTCTACTTTATCTCGCAGCATTGATCTATACCAATTGTGGTCTTCTGATATCAACTATGGTCTTCTTACATCTGCTATGGTTTCATATATCATCTTCCTGTATTCAGGGTTTATTTTGCAAGAAAACCACTAGTTAACACTATGAATATAGTATTCTGAGTGATTTCCCATGCATTCCCTCTTCTATATTGACTATGGATCTGCTTGAGCTTCTCCATAATCACCAGATTTCTTACCTTCATGCTTCTCCAGTACTAAAGTACTCCTCTGTTGAGGCTAAGCATGAGTTTTGATTGGTACTTCCTTCCAAGGATTGTGGTTGCTTCCCACAACTTTACTTCCTTTTTCTGATGCAACTTCATCTTGTCTTCGGAATCTTCCAGAATTCGTCACTTCCTCACATGTTTACCATTACCCTTTAGATCTATAGCACCAAGTAAGACTTGATATTGCAACATGCATTTGCATATCAAAGTCAAACTTCATGTATGGATCTAGTCAATCAATGAAAATCCAATAAAATCCAAGAAGATTCAGCTTTGTGCATATAATACACATCATCATAATCCTGAATATAATAGTTGAGTAAGACATCTCTAAACCTCAGGCTCTGATGTGTAGTATATAACACCACATAATATAGGTTTATATCGTGATACTTAGCACGAATATATTGGATTCTACTATTTGTCTCAACCTTTACCTTAATTGCACATTTGCAATGAGATATACTTGAAACAAAGTGGTCTAGGATAGTTAAGGTTAACCTAATTTTCTTTGGAAGTACTAACTTAGCTGCCATTTTGTTGAGGACTACTTCACATGATATGTTTGGTTCTAACATTGCTACTCTAAACACATAACTATGGAAATATAGCTCTTATACTTCCATGTGTTTCTACCATAAGGCTATGGTCATGATGTGCTTGGCACACTTCCCATGGTTTTGGAATATAACTCTTGCACTATTATTAAACAATTGGCTTCTTATTATTCTCCTCCTAAATGTTTATGATGTTCTATTCCATCACATAATGATTCTCAGATGAATCTTATATGATTAGTAACTCTATCATGTAGACATATTTTATTCCTATCTTTCTTCCTTACTTCCCATGATTGACTCATCATGGTCTATACTACCTCATATAACTCATAGTTGTCACTTACTATCAACTGTTTCACAATTTTGGATAGATTTTACTTTCCCATTACTTGTATTGGTTTACACCTTCTAATTGGATATCATGCTTATCTTTATTACTTAATATTACTCCTATTACAGGTCTGGATAATTCTTACTTAACCATAACATGTGTTGGTACACATCTTCCAATAGGATATCTTCCTTATGGTTGTATCCTCTCTTTGGACTACCATGTATTGTATACCAACTGTGATCTACTCATCTATTGTTTTAAGGACATAATGGTATGCTACATACTTGGGATTAGCTAACTAACTTTGCTTAAGAAGGATAAGTAGGAAATGTTGACTCAAGTGTGTCAGGATTATTCTCAAGTGAATATCCATCTCAAGTCATAAGAATTATTTGGTTTACCTAGGACACTTCCTATAGACACTACCAATCCTATAGGTCTCCTTTAAGGCCTTGTTTGGCTAGCAAGTTTTGACCGGTTTTGCAGTGTATATTTCAAGTGTAATTAAATAAATGCCCTCAAATCCACCATATTAGTTGTTTGGCTGAAGAGTATTGAAACGAGTAATACAGAGTTTAGACCCTAAAACTCGTCGGGTTAACAGGAAATTGAAACGCGTGGTGCCCTTCGCGTTTTTTACACTTGCCGACGCAGTGAACTCACCGGATAAAACGCACGCTAGCAGACCTGGGCGACGGCCCCGCGCCCTGTTCACATGGGAAAACCATGGCGCGACTTCACGCGGGGAGGCAGCACATGCATCCACGTCGTGTGTTCACACTGAAAACTGCAGACAACCCTCACACCTGGTGCCCACGGTGCTAGTGCCCTATAGAGTATTAAAAAGATGGGGAGTAAATTTTCACCAAAAACTCTTCATGAAACACCTCCTAACACATACAAATACACTTGCACCAAACAAGGCCTAAAGGGTTTTAATCCTAGGGTCAAAGCATTTGCTCTGATACCAATTGTGGTGACCCGGCATACCACTGCATGGTGTAGTATGAAAGTCTGATATAACACCAGTGAAACACAGTTCCACGGGTATTATATCGTTCAGAGTGGTACAACAGAAACATATGCGGGTCCAAGGCATGTCTATAGAATTACAACATCGACTCTGTTACATAAGATCATCACAGTCTCCTACTTTACAATGAGGTAAAACTGCAAATAAACTCCAGAAGAACGACTCGTAGTCTAGTCTTATCACGAACTCTATTTGTAGAGTATTTCACTAACTACGGAGGCTAAGAATAGACTCTAGGCTAAATAGGAGCTAGGTTTAGGAAGCTAGTTCCCTTCTATGGCTAAACTAGGTTTTCTCCTTGTTGGATGTGGTATCTGACTCCTCTGACAGGGTCCTGTCTCGTGAAGTAGTTGTTGACTCCTCGGCCTTCGAGTTGCACTGTAGATCCTCCTTCGATGCCTCCATACCTAAGCAGGGGATTTAAGAGTGGGATGAGTACGAGCGTACTCAACAAGTTCATTATAGGAAAGAGGTGTATAATGCACTAGCTACGGCATAAGACCAGAAAGTCTAATACCAATGCAGGTTTTCATAACCATTTCTTCAAAAGGTTGCTTTTATTCAGAAGAACTATGTCCGTCAGCCTTCACCGGTTTACTAGAACTTCATGGAGCTCCATTCCGGCCGCGTTCGCAGTTCCATATCCCGGAACAGGGAGTGACAGGTCACGGTTCTTTACACTCTGCAGAGGTGTGTTGCTTTACCCATAAGAGATCTTAACCTTGGTGCCAACCGGGCATATTCCCCGTCCACACTTCCTATGGTGTGAGGCCGGTATAAGGTCTAGCCAATCATGTTCCTCCGCTACCTCGAACACCCACCCTTTGTTGCATGCCTCGACCCTGGGTCCTCGCCGGTCCCATTATTCCCATAGATTTCAGGGTGGACCCCGACAACGACGACAGTGCTGGGCTCTACCATACACTCCTACGCCGGTAGCTGCAACCCATCATAGACCGCAATACCGTGGGGACTTAGGACTCCCCAGCCTCACCGCTTGCTCCTTCGGGCGACAAGTGTACTACGGACTATGCCGTGGGGACTTAGGACTCCCCAGCCTCACCGCTTGCCCCCTTGGATTACAAGTGTACTACGGTAAAGCGCATCCGTTGATGAACGAGAGGTGGAAACACTTTTGACTACTCCGTCCCACTCCGGGTCTTATGGTTAACACGGGTATTACGGCACAAGAATCACTGGCGACATTTGTTGTTTAATCCTAGATGGATATAAACCCTTGCAATGGAACCTCCACCATATCAACACAATCCATGGTTCCATTGCCAACCACATAGTCATATTCATAGTTATGAAAATAGTGGTTTTGGTTTTTATGCAATAGTGATAACCATAGTACTTTGCAAGTAATTTGATAGAAATACTCAAATGACATGAGCAAGTGATGAACTTGCCTTTCTTGACTACAAGATTATGCAGGCAAGATCTTCGTTACGCAATAACTCCAAATTCTGAAATAGCATCATCGTCCGGTAAGGACGATGTTTAAAAGATTGGCAAGGATGCAATAATGCATAAGTATGAGATGCAATCGCTCTAAGCGTGACCTAACCCCGATGATTTAGGATCAGTGAGTTGTGATGATTAGTTCAGGATGTGTTGCACTTTTAGAGTGATTCATATACAAGGTTCTTATTCAGGTGTGATTACTTGGTATTATAAATAGGTAGATATTAAAGCATAGTAATCAATTGAGCACACAGAGAATGATAATTGGCATAATGTTAAAAAGTAAAGAACAGTGGTTAGTTTTAGTACTATATGGCATGGTTAATGATTGATTATCATATATTTCAAAAGAATAACTTTTGAAGAACATGTTCTTTGATAAAGAACAAGTATGATAATTAGGTTGGTGAGGTTTTATGGTTTTCCATGGTTCTACTTGTTGTCTGGAGTAAGTAGTAGATGGATCACAACCTGGTTGGATTCATCAGCTACTAGGCTTGTATGGTTGAATTAAGTCTAAACATCTTAATTACCAATAGTTGCTATCAAGGTGGTATATCTTATTGGTGATAGTTGGCTAGGGTTTATAGATCCTATGAAGCAGGTTTGATGGCTACTCCTTATTTACTTCAAAAGAATAACTTTTGAAGAACATACTTCTTAAGTAATAAGAAGTATTACAATTAGGGTTGAGGGTGTATGTGGTTTGTTATTTGATTCACTAAGTAAGGAATACTTGATTCCTAAATAGGATGGTTGATAAATATCCAACACTAGTAGGGTTTAGTGGAGTATGGAATGTAATACAAAATAGTAGGTATGGTTGCTATTAGGGTTCATCATAATGGTGTGATGCTAAATAGGGATAAATAATGATGATGGCTTTGGTAATAGGATCTAGGGTTTTCACTTGATTAACCCTACTTGATTATTTAGGTCTGATGAAGATGAACACATGGGATACCCATATATTAGTGATAGGTCTTCTACATTTTATGTGGCCAAGACAGGTATTTAGTTGCTACTATGTATCAATGGATACAAAGTAAGTATTATGATCATAAGTTCCACCCGAGGGTTTAGGTTGGAGGCAAATTAAGGTTCTCATGTAATAATAAAGCTAAGTTTCTAAATGAACCTAGGGTTTAGGATTACACATGAAATGATGAGTTCCTAGTTTTCTACCATATGGAACTAGGGTTGCAAAATTACTATTTAGTTCATAAGTTAATAACTTCATTAATAAAGTTGAAGTTATTAATATCTTCAGAATAAAATAATATTCAATTTGGCTTTTTATTATTTTTAAATAATTTACTAATTAGGGTAATTATTAATTAGGGTTTAAATTTCCCTAATAATGATTTAATAAGTAATAAGTAAAGGAAAATTAGTTTTAATATCTCCCTGATTTACTTACTGGTTTTTTATTAAATTTAGAAGTTTTTCTTAATTATTGAATATTATTTGAATTTAGAATTAAGATTAAAGGCTTAAATAACAAGTATTAAATAATTGAATTTTTATTATATTATATTTTTATTAGATAGAGTTTTCTTTTCTAAGAATTTTAATATCTTATTTTTAATTTTTCTGAGTTAATATGAATTTTATATGAATTTCCAAATTTGCAGCAATTATGGAATTGAATTAAAATGGAACAAACTGCTAAAGTTACCTGGACAGAGTTACCCACAGCCACTGGCCAGTGGGCCATCTGCCATGTTGGCTGCCACGCAAGCGTGGACTAAGTCCAAATCAAGAGCATGGCCAGAGTCTACGGTGGCCGACGGGAAATCGGTGACGGCGCCGCCGTTCCCGGGCCTGCGCGGATGAATTACCTACACCAATCAATTTAACTCGCCGCGGTGAACTCAATGGTGCCAGCGCCGCCCCAAAATGGTCGCCGGAGCTCGCTCGCCGGCGAGGCCGAGCGACGGCGCTCTCAGGTGGACGGTGCGGCGAGGCTACGGGGTATAATCGAACGAGGCGAAAATGCTAGGAGCTTCAGCGGCTCACCAGGAGTACGCAGGGCTTGACGGCGTGGTCGGGGATGGCTTGATTCGCCGGAATTGACACCTCCGGCCGACGGAAATGGCGAGCTCGGTGAGGGCGTTGCAGAAGGCTTCGGCTTGATTCTTTGCGTAGGCGGAGCAAGAAGAGGGTGGTGGTGACGATGGAATCAACGGCGGTTCCCGGGGAAGCTCCGAACGGCGGCGATGGTCGATGGCCGGGTGATACGTCCAAAACGTATCTACTTTCCCGAACACTTTTGCTATTGTTTTGCCTCTAATTTGTGTATTTTGGATGCAACTAACACGGACTAACGCTGTTTTCAGCAGAACTGTTCTGGTGTCTCGTTTTTGTGCAGAAATCCAACTTTCGGGAAAATCCTCGGAATTTATGCAGAAGGCCCTATTTTCCCAGGAAACTAACGGAGCCAGAAGGACAAGTCAAGTGGAGGCCCGAGGGCCCCACACCATAGGACGGCGCGGCCCAGGGGGGCCCGCGCGGCCCTGTGGTGTGGCCCCCTCGGCCGGCCTCCGACGCCCTCCTTCGGACTACTTATCGGCCTCGACCTAAAAACGCACGGGGAGAAGTCTAAGTCGCCAGAAACCCTCCAGAACGCCGCCACATCGCGAAACTCCGTCGCGGGAGCCAGAAGTCTCCGTTCTGGCACTCCGCCGGGACGGGGAATTGGAGGAGATCATCGCCATCACCGCCAACGCCTCTACATCAACCAGCCATGTTTCCCCCATCCATGTGTGAGTAATTCCCCCGCTGTAGGCCGAAGGGGATGGTAGGGATTGGATGAGATTGGTCATGTAATAGCATAAGATTGTTAGGGCATAGTGCCTAGTGTCCGTAATTGGTACTTTGATGATATTGTTGCAACTTGTTATGCTTAATGCTTGTCACTAGGGCCCGAGTGCCATGATCTCAGATCTGAACATGTTATTGCTTCATCAAGATATTCATTGTTTATGGTCTTACCTATAAGTTGTATACACATGTCGCTGTCCGGAACCGATGGCCCCGAAGTGACAGAAATCGGGACAACCGGAGGGAATGGTAGCGATGTGAGGATCACATGTGTTCACGGAGTGTTAATGCTTTGCTCTGGTACTTTATTAAAAGGAGTACCTTAATATCCAGTAGTTTCCCTTGAGGCCCGGCTGCCACCGGCTGGTAGGACAAAAGATGTTGTGCAAGTTTCTCATTGCGAGCACGCACGACTATATATGGAACACATGCCTATTGATTGCTTTGTACTTGGACACCGTTTTATTATTATCTGCAAATGCCCTGCTATGATTGTTACATGAGTTTCTCTCATCCATGCAACGCCCGTTCATCTGTCCCCGTGCCTACAGTATTTTAATCCTGCTGTTTGCTAAAATCACTACTGCTGTCTGTGTTACTCTGCACTTTGTTATTTCACTACTTTCGCTATAAAAGCTGTTACTCTTGATAAACTCTTGCGAGCAAGTCTGTTTCCAGGTGCAGCTGAATTGACAACTCCGCTGTTAAGGCTTCCAAGTGTTCTTTGTCTCCCCTTGTGTCGAATCAATAAATTGGGTTATACTACCCGCGAAGACTGTTGCGATCCCCTATACTTGTGGGTCATCAAGACTATTTTCTGGCGCCGTTGCCGGGGAGCATAGCTTTATTTGGAAGTTCACTTGGATTAATATTGTTCGCTCCAAATTCTCCATCATGGGTAAACCTCGCGATACTAAGATCGCCATATTACCATCCACTACAAGAAAAGGTACAATTCTGAATACCTCCGCTACACTTGATTCACCATCTGTGATTGATAAACTTGTTTCACCGCCACATGCTTCACATGCGGGTACTTCTGCTGAATCTGAAAACTCTCATAATATTGATAATGTTTCTGTTGTGCTTGATGATAGTGGTTCATTGGGATCCTTTCTAGATGCTACAATTGCTAGGTCTAGACAAATTGAAAATACTGAAACTCCTAATGCTACTACACCTGTTAATTCACCTGAACTTGATTATTTTAGTGATGATCCTGATGAAGATTATGTGGAGCTTAATGATGATTTTATTGAAAAATGCAATGCTACTACTGATGCAAGAAAGATTAAAAAGTTGCTTGCAGAACATGCTGTTAGATATAAACTGTCTCCTGATCCTAAATTTGCCACATCTCCTATAAACATTAGGGATAAAGATTATGATTTTTCTCTTGATCTATCTCATATAGCTATTGTTGAGAAAACACCCTTTTGTGGTACTGAAAAAGAAAGTGCTGTTGAACACATGACTGAGTTATCTACTCTTAGTAGCTTGTTTTCTGATGATGTCAAGATGCGTACTTACTTTGTTGCTAAAATCTTTCCATTCTCATTAAAGGATGACGCTAAAACTTGGTATAATAATTTGCCACCTAATTCTATTAAAAGTCCAAAAGAATTGCTTGATGTTTTCTTCCGCAAATACTTCCCTGCTAGTGCTCAACATATTGCTTTGCAGAGAATTTATAATTTTGACCAGGGAGATGAAGAGAAATTGCCTGAGGCTTGGGCGAGATTTTGCTCTCTTATTAGAGCTCAGCCTGACCATGATTTGGAAAAGCATGATTTACTTGATATATTTTATAGTGGACTAACCATTGAGTCTAGGGCATACCTGGATAGTTGTGCTGGTTGTGTTTTCAGGAAAAGAACTCCGGATGACGCTGAAGAATTATTGGCTAAAATAAGCCGGAATCATGATGATTGGACTACGCCTGAACCAACTCCAACGCCAATATTGAAGAAGAGGGATTTAATTAAATTGAATGATGAAGATATGAGGGAAGCCAAGAAGTCTCTCAAAGAGAAAGGTATTAAATCTGAAGATGTGAAGAATCTACCTCCTATAGAAGATATATGTGAGATAATTCCCCCTTCATCCATGATTGAGGTAAACTCCCTTCAACGCTTTACTAGGGAAGATATTCCGTATTCGAAACCTCCTGCACAGTGCTTAGATGAGTTTGATAATTATATTGTTAAGCAAGAAAATTTTAATATGAGAATAGAGAATCATTTAATGGAAAATTCTCGAGCTATTAGTGAATTGCATGATATTGTAGAGAGAACCTCCAATGATGTTAAGATGCTTGTTAAACATTTTCATATGATTCAAACGCAAATTGATCAACTCACTAAAGTGAAAAATGACTTGTTAGGGAATAATTCTAAAGAGAAACATGCTTATGAAGTAACAACTAGAGGTGGTGTCTCTACCCAGGATCCTCTATATCCTGAAGGGCATCCCAAAAGAATTGAACAAGATTCTCAACACATTGAACTTAGTGCTCATTCTAAGAAGAAAAAGAAAAAGAAACATAAGAATGTTGTAGAATCCTCTGAACCTGCTAATGATCCTAATAGTATTTCTATTTCTGATGCTGAAACTGAAAGTGGTAATGAACATGATAAAGATAATGATAAGAATGATACTCCTGATAAAGAAGAGGTTGAAGAAGAACCTGAAAAGCATGCTAAAAATAAAAAGTATACTAAAGAAGACTTTATTGCTGAGAAACATGGTAATGAAAGAGAACCTTGGGTGCAAAAGCAAATGCCTTTTCCTGCTAAGAAACTAAAATCAAAGGAAGAAGAACACTATAATAAATTTTGCGATTGG
This sequence comes from Lolium perenne, assembly GCF_019359855.2. Taxonomy (NCBI): domain Eukaryota; kingdom Viridiplantae; phylum Streptophyta; class Magnoliopsida; order Poales; family Poaceae; genus Lolium; species Lolium perenne. Next base: position 190,442,774 of record NC_067249.2, read on the forward strand.
ATGAAACCTTTATTCTTGCAAATCCCTTTGACTGATGCTATTAAATTGCCTCCTTATTCAAAGTATATGAAAGATATTGTTACTAACAAAAGGAAAATCCCCAATGAGGAAATTTCCACTATGCTTGCTAATTACTCTTTCAATGGCAAAATTCCAAAGAAGTTGGGCGACCCAGGTATACCTACTATTCCTTGTTCTATTAAGAATAATTATGTTAAAACTGCTCTATGTGACTTGGGAGCCGGTGTGAGTGTTATGCCTTTTTCTCTTTATAAGAGACTTTATCTAGATAAGTTGATACCTACTGATATATCTTTGCAAATGGCTGATAAATCTACTGCTATTCCTGTTGGTATATGTGAGAATGTTCCTGTTCAAGTTACTACTAACTGCTTGATATTAACTGATTTTGTTGTGTTGGAAATGCCTGAAGATGATAATATGTCTATTATTCTTGGGAGACCTTTTCTTAACACCGCAGGGGCTGTTATTGATTGCAACAAAGGAAAGGTTACTTTCAATGTTGATGATAGGGAGCATACCGTTTATTTTCCCAAGAGGATTGAGAAAGCGTGTGGAGTTAATACTATTTCTAATGTGAGAACTATCAAAGTGGGAACTATTGATTGTCCTATATATGAGCCTAAGGAAGAATATCAAACTCTCGTGATTGGATCCATATCAATACAATTCAAGGTAACATGATTGATTTGAGGTTTATTTCTTCTTATGCTATGTAAAATTTATTTGGTGGCAAGACTTGATCAACCTTGTTAACGAATACCTTTTACATGCATAGAAAGGGTAAACAACATCTCTTTCTTCCTCCTTTTGCTCTAGTTGCTGTAGCACTTTTAATTTGCAAAGTTCCTTAGTTATTTGAAGATTTCAAAATTTTTCCTCGCCAGTAATAATAAACTAAATACCCAGAAATGTGCGTTTTTCAAAGTTTTTAAAAATTCACAAAAATTATACCGTTGGTCCTATTTTTCGACGAGGCACCTGGGAGCACCAGAGGATGACCTGTGGGGCACCAGAGGGCGCCAAACCACAGGCCGGCGCGGCCAAGGAGGTGGCCGCGCCACCATGTGGTGTGGGCCCCCCTTTGCCCCACTTTGTCATCTCTTTCTCCCAGCACTTTCTCTCTCCCGAAAAAACTCGTACCAAGTTCCTCTCTCTCGCGTTTTTGCTCCAGAACTCCAGATTTCTCGATCTCTTTGCTCAGCCCAGATTTCCTGCTGAAATTTGGCACATTTGCTCCTTGGTATGTGACTCCTCCACCCATCCAAGTAGAATTTTGTTTGGTTGAGTATATCTTGAATATTTTGCTGCCGTAGGTAACATGTTTAGTGAGCTTGCATGCTTGTTCTAAGTGGTAGAAATTAGTTTTGATGCATGATTAGTACTCTAGCAAGTTCCTATGGTAGTTTCCCTCAATTATATGTCACCAAATCAAATTTTTATATTGTTTGTTGAAATTTCAGAAAATGGAGTGGAATAGATATCACTTGAACCAGCAAGAATTGGAAGTCCAACAAGTTATGAGAGTCAATCGTGAAGAGGGAGTATACCCCTCTTATTACCCGTGCGCGGATTTCATGAGAAGTGCGGGAATACTTGAAGATGTTCAAAGTCTAATTTCTCGTGCAGGGCTGAGTGACTTTGTTGAAGGAGAGCCAAGACAATATGTAAAATTAACTATGTCTTTTGTGCAGGACTTCAAGTTCAATTGGTCGCGATCTAACCCCACGGTCCAGTATAAAATTTACAATAAAGCTGTCAACTTGCCATTTAGTGTTTTTTGTACAGCAATTAGAGTACCGCAATGGGGGTCATGCGAGAAGATAAGGGGATCGCCGCAAGAACTCTTGGACCTCTTCAAGATGATTTGCGATGGAAGGAGTTTCTTAGGGGATAATGGTAAAATCACTAGTATTCAGCTCCCGGCTATCCGCTACTTTGCTTATTTTATTACCAAATGCGTTCTTGCTAAAAGGATTGGTGGTAAACTTTCTATCCCGGATTTGGCTTTTCTAGCTGCGGCACTGCAAAATAGTAAGACTTATAATTTGGGGGCATTGATAGCTTATAGACTTGCAACTAACCGTGAGAAAGGTGGAATTTGTGGAGGTCTCATCGCCTCTCGTTTACTAGCTTTTCATAATGTAGAACCTCATCATTTTGATATTTCGTTCCCCATAGAAAAACTTGACATAGCCTCTATGATTAAACATGAATTTGTTTCAGATTCCTCCAACTTGGGTAACCTGTATTACAAGATGATATTTTATAAGAAAGTTTGGAGAATAACTAAGAAAACTGAGAAACTAGTAAGATTGCCTGCGCCTGTTCTGTCTAACCTTGATTCCAGGGGAGATTGGTCGGTCACAGAAGGTGCACTGGATGCACACATAGAGAGAGGAGGCCAACATGCAACAGACGACACGGAGGTCGAGGAGCACCTCGACTCATCATCCGATGCAGCAAGTTCCTCGCATCAACATGGTGGATATGCGGAGCCTCCACGCTTTTCTTCTGCACAGGAGCTTTACTATGACTATTCCATGAATTACCCACCGGCGAGGAACAACGACCCTCGTTGGGGTTGAACTCCACTTAGGCCAAAAGCCTAAGCTTGGGGGGAGGTATACCGGCATCACTCATTCTTTGCATATTATGGTTGCTGGATACTTGTACATACTTGTTTTGTTCGTTTGAGTGGTTTTCTAATGAGAGGAAGATGATATTTGGGGAAATGCTGCCTGAAAACAGATTCTGGACTGTTACGAGAAAAATTCGTACGCACAGCCAGAGCGTTATTTTGAGCTGCCAATTTTTGTGCAGGTTCCGCAGGTTGTTATCTAACTTTCATTAGTTGAACACTTTTCGAGCTGAGCAACGTAAGATTTTTGTAAAAATCGATTTCTGTACTGCTGTCAGGTTTTGGCAGATTTCTGCCATCTCGCTTTTCTGTGTTTCTTTTAGTTTGCTATTTCTTGTTCTTGCTTTGTTTCTTTCCTAAAACACAAAAAGACCAAAAATATTTCTGTTGTTTCTCTTCACCATTTGTTTGCTTTGGTTTCTTGCATTTTGTTTCGCTTTATTTGCTATTGCCAGTTTGCTATAAGAAAACCCAAAAAGATTTTGCTTTGTTTGCTTGTTTCCTTTTGTTCTTGTTTCTAATTCAAAAACACCAAAAATATTTGCCGTTCTTCTTTGGTTTGTAAAGTTCATTATGAGTTCAATGGTCTTCGGTGGCTGGAGCGTGGTTTTCATTTCATATTATTCAAGCTACACAAGTGAAAAGGCAATAATGACGATCTACGACAATCTGATTGTGGTGAGAGGCTGGTATGAACTCTATTTGTTTTCATTTTTGTACATATACTCATCCATGTGAGCATGCTTAGTTGGTTCATGTGAGGTATATGTTATTTGAGAAAGTCTAGTAGTTTATGATCTCTCATGTTTAGCTCCAATTTATTAATATGAGTAGCATGTCATGGATGTTTGCTTGCATTGTTTTATTCATAAGTAAGTATGGCATTGTGGTATCCTCCTCTGAATAATTCATTTATATCGACTTGGCACATGCTCACGCATGCATATGGCTGAACAAAAAGTCAATTAAGCCTCGATGATCTATATTGCTTCAGAGTTCTTGTATCACTTGTATGCCTCCGTTAATTTATTTTGCCGCAAGCATGATTATGACAGTTACTGCTCTCTTGATTTGTCGCTCCCTAGTCTGTTGCTAGCCTTCACTTGTACTGAGCGGGAACGCTGCTCGTGCTTCCAAACACATGAAAACCAAGTTATTCCAGAGTGTCCACCATAAATACCTATGCATGGCATTTCAAACCATTCCAAGTAAATTCTCATGCGCTACCTTTAAAACCTTCAAAATGCTTCTCAATTTGTGTTTATGTTTCATAGCTCATGAGGAAGTATGTGGTGTTTAGTTTTCAACCTTGTCATTTACTTTTGACGGACTCTCATATGGACTAGTGGCACATCCGCTTATCCAATAATTTTGCAAAAAGAGCTGGCAATGGGATTCCCAGTCCCGAATTAATTAACTTAAATAGACACTCCTCCATGGTTTGTGATTGTTGGACGGCACCCGAAGGATTCGGTTAGCCATGGCTTGTGTAAGCAAAGGTTGGGGGGAGTGTCATCATCATAATGAAAATAAAATAAAAGGGCACTCCTTCATGGTATGAGATTGTTGGCAGGCACCCGAGGATTCGGTTAGCCATGGTTTGTGTAAGAAAGGTTGGAAGGAGTGCCAAATAAATATGAAATAATTCATGGGAGCCGCTCTTGAAAGTCCGGTTGGCGAGGTAGTTAGTGTACCCATTACCATTCGTTGACAACAACAAACACCTCTCAAAATAATTTTACTCCTGTCTTTATAAAAATGAAAAGCTCTAGCGCATGTTAATCCCTGCTTCCCTCTGCGAAGGGTCAATCTTTTACTTTTATGTTGTGTCTCCATTATTTCTTTGAGCACTATCTTGAGAGCACAACTGTCATTCTTAGTATAATATGCTTGTCTCAAAATATGATTGATTGTGGTATAACTTTGATGCATTTATCTTTGACAATCACTACTTCTAGTCTTTCTATGAACTCCAAAGGTGCCCGGGCATTTATGTTTTGCCAACCAAATACAGGCAAGCGAGATACCACTTTATCATACTCTCTTATGAACATTGCAATCTTGCTTATATATACATGATTCATGATGCTTATTATTAATTATTGGTACCTCTCCATGATTGACATAGCTGTTAGATGATCTTATTTGCATGTATCTCATTATGAACTGCTTAAGTATTAGCTATTGCATGAGAATATATACATCATATGAGCAAATGTGTTCGTGAAAGTTCTTTTATCGCTCAGTTGTTAACTGAATTGCTTGAGGACAAGCAATAAGCTAAGCTTGGGGGGAGTTGATACGTCCAAAACGTATCTACTTTCCCGAACACTTTTGCTATTGTTTTGCCTCTAATTTGTGTATTTTGGATGCAACTAACACGGACTAACGCTGTTTTCAGCAGAACTGTTCTGGTGTCTCGTTTTTGTGCAGAATCCAACTTTCGGGAAAATCCTCGGAATTTATGCAGAAGGCCCTATTTTCCCAGGAAACTAACGGAGCCAGAAGGACAAGTCAAGTGGAGGCCCGAGGGCCCCACACCATAGGGCGGCGCGGCCCAGGGGGGGCCCGCGCAGCCCTGTGGTGTGGCCCCCTCGGCCGGCCTCCGACGCCCTCCTTCGGACTACTTATCGGCCTCGACCTAAAAACGCACGGGGAGAAGTCGAAGTCGCCAGAAACCCTCCAGAACGCCGCCACATCGCGAAACTCCGTCGCGGGAGCCAGAAGTCTCCGTTCTGGCACTCCGCCGGGACGGGGAATTGGAGGAGATCATCGCCATCACCGCCAACGCCTCTACATCAACCAGCCATGTTTCCCCCATCCATGTGTGAGTAATTCCCCCGCTGTAGGCCGAAGGGGATGGTAGGGATTGGATGAGATTGGTCATGTAATAGCATAAGATTGTTAGGGCATAGTGCCTAGTGTCCGTAATTGGTACTTTGATGATATTGTTGCAACTTGTTATGCTTAATGCTTGTCACTAGGGCCCGAGTGCCATGATCTCAGATCTGAACATGTTATTGCTTCATCAAGATATTCATTGTTTATGGTCTTACCTATAAGTTGTATACACATGTCGCTGTCCGGAACCGATGGCCCCGAAGTGACAGAAATCGGGACAACCGGAGGGAATGGTAGCGATGTGAGGATCACATGTGTTCACGGAGTGTTAATGCTTTGCTCCGGTACTTTATTAAAAGGAGTACCTTAATATCCAGTAGTTTCCCTTGAGGCCCGGCTGCCACCGGCTGGTAGGACAAAAGATGTTGTGCAAGTTTCTCATTGCGAGCACGCACGACTATATATGGAACACATGCCTATTGATTGCTTTGTACTTGCACACTGTTTTATTATTATCTGCAAATGCCCTGCTATGATTGTTACATGAGTTTCTCTCATCCATGCAACGCCCATTCATCTGTCCCCGTGCCTACAGTATTTTAATCCTGCTGTTTGCTAAAATCACTACTGCTGTCTGTGTTAGTCTGCTGCTGTTATTTCACTACTGCTACTGCTATAAAACTGTTACTACTGATAAACTCTTGCGAGCAAGTCTGTTTCCAGGTGCAGCTGAATTGACAACTCCGCTGTTAAGGCTTCCAAGTGTTCTTTGTCTCCCCTTGTGTCGAATCAATAAATTGGGTTATACTACCCGCGAAGACTGTTGCGATCCCCTATACTTGTGGGTCATCACCGGGCGACTAGGGTTTCGGTTTGGGGAATTTGGGACAGAGGAGGAAGAAACGAGCAGCTAGGGTTCGTCCAGGGTTTTATACCGCGCGGTGGAGCACGCCACGCCACACCATCGATCAAGGGAAGGCCGCCAGCGAGAGGGAGAAAGGGAGCACGCCATCTCGCTTTCGTCCATGCGTGGAGAAGGAGATGAGGACGATCTTCTCCTTTTATTTTTCTGCCGCAGAGGTAAGTTGGCTGGGCTGGGCTGCTACTTGGGCCGTGGTGCTGGGTTGCCAAGGTGGGCTGCTGCTGGGCTCCTTCGCTGTCAAGGTCCAGGTAAGGTTCTTTTCTCTCTTTTCCCTTTTTCTGTTTTATAATTCTGTTTTGAATTCTAATTTGAATTTCATATTTGAATTCTGTTATTTTTGCAGGTTTTATCCATTGTTAATTTTATCAAGATTTTAATATCCTGACTATGATGTTAGTATTTTACTTGAACAAGCTTTTTATATGAAATTCTATTACACATTTGTGATTTTTATTCAAAATATCAAATAGACATGAATTGATACTCTCATATTGGTTTTCTTGGGAATTATATCTGTTTGATATTAATAGAGTTGAGTATGTCAACTATGGGTGTGTTATAAGTGATTATTAGGGTTTAATCTCATAACTGAGGATTTAACTCTATGCATATAATTTTATGTGAGCACTTATTTTATTAGGGCTTTTCTAATTTTCTGTCATAACCCCCTTTTAAGTTTATTGCTATTGTTATATTTTAACATCACCATGAAATGCCTAGAGTAAAATATTACTCTCTTCATGGTTTGATCTTGGTTATAAGAATAGGTGGTTGATTACCACACATGGGTTTCAATTGTGATTTTAAGCACTAGATGTTTCTGAGGTTTAATTAGTGAATCATAGAGTTTAGCTAATGGGCAATTCTAGGGTTCTATTTATATTCACCTAATGGTACTTGGTTTGAATCTCAATTATGGTCTGGTTTTATAATTGTAATCACCCAAGTTATTCACAACTAGGTTTGAGATATAATTCTGGGTTGTAGAGTTGAGATAACACCTTATTGTGTTTGCTAGGGTTTAATCTCCTTTAATCAAAATAAGATGGTTACTTACTTAATTGTTTCTGTTCTCCTTGAATTATTAAGGACTTGAGAATTAGTTTTATCTAATCCCAATTAACTTCTATTACTATCCTCAATTTATCATTAAAGTAACCAAGGTGGTTATTGTTCTTTTTATTGTTAACTTTGGTTATATGGATTAATGGTTTCTTCTCCATATAAAGTATGGAGTGTTACTCTAAGGTTTTCTTAGGTCCTTTAATAGAGGAATAATTGGAATATAGATGTGACAGGGTTCTACTGATGATCACCATGTGATTCACAAGTTAAGGTTGGAATATAAGCTTAGATTTGATTACTAGTGATCTCCCTATAATTTCATGTGGAAATGGGATCTACTTATACTAGTAGGGTTTAACTTATCCTCACATACCTCAAGTTCTTAGGGTTTATGATCATTCACCAATTTATAATGATCAAGGTTTGGCTTCCTAAAGTATCTCTTATGAAATGAGTTCCTCACTTCTATGATCAAGCATTGTCTTGATCAACTAGGGTATAGTACTTCTATTTCACTTTCTAGGATGGAACTTCTATGGTTGTCTCATTAGTTTATATCCCAGGAGAATGCCTGAGATATTCTGCTAGGGTTCTACTCAAACAATGATGATATGGTCATCTGGTTATAAGAATAGTTCTCTCTCTCAAATCCAGGTGTTGCCTCAACTATCTTGAGTGTAACTCCATAGCTTGAGTTCTCTCATATAGGAATGGTTTATTCTATGGTTTATGGTATACTCCTAATATTTACTTAGGTATCTAGGCTAAGATTCCACTTGGTTAACTTAGTTGGATTAGTCTCCTCCCTATTTCATCAACTCATGGATATTATCTTATCCAATTGGATATTTGGTTATCTCACCCCTCCAAGATGAAATGGTTTACAAATCTAATACTTTAGTTCAAAGGTTTTCCCTGATTCTTAATTAAGTAAGGCTAGAGTTAGTATGATTGGTCTCTCTCATTTGGGAAGGTCTTTAATACTAACCTAAGGTTAGGCTCCATAGAGGTTGATGTGATCATCAATCTGTATGTTTAACATAAATGGTTTCTCTCTTTAGGAATTGTCTTGAATAACATCCAAGGGTTTCTCTTAAAGGTGATGGTTTGAATACATGGATGTATATCCAAGGTTTTAGCTTAAGGTTTTCCATTGCTTCTCTAATAAATACTATAGAACTCTCACCTCTCTGGGTTTGATGTATATTAATATGTAGTAGAGAGGAATATATATTTCTAGAGTTTATCTCCTTGTCTGGTTTCCAAGAATGAAGTGAAATGGATACCATGAGGTTCATGGTAAGATCAAGGATTAGTTTAAGACATGGAGAAGATAAGTCAAGACTGGTTTCTCCATTTTATTGTTATTTGATTTACAATTGAATTGGTGTTCATATGTTATGACAAGGATTACCATATTGTAATCTTTTATAAGATCAAGAAATTGATCATTGAGTAAAGTGTTGTTGTGTTAATTATTAGTTCCATTTGATCTAACCCCTTAGATCAAATTCATCTCTACCCAAAACAAGGTTTCAGCAAAGTCACATTGAGGTTTATAGCGCTTGACTTGATGAGCTACTTCAATTCCACCAAGGTCAAGTGAAACTTCAGTTACTGTGACTGTTTTACTTTAAAGCACGAAAATTCCCCAGATTTTCTATGCATGAATGCAATGCACACATCTGTTTCCTCTATTTTTGTAACCCCATTACCTGGGATATTACATCCAACCCATTCCGCATCAGAAATGTAAACAAAATATCAGAAGATCGAGTATCAGGGCGCAGAAGTAAGCCATGAGAGATAGTGGACTCACCATAGCGTAGGATCCACTTAACCGCTTCCCAGCGTGTTGAACGAGGCACATGTAAATATTGACAGACCTTATTGATTGCAAAGAATAAACCAGGTCGTGTCATGGTAAGGTATTGCAAACTGCTCATAATACTACGGTATCGAGTATACTTTCTAGCATCAAGAAGGGTACCATCTGTAGCTGAGAGCTTGTTCGATGAAGCCATGGGTGTAGAGGCGGGACTAAACTTAAGGAGACCATCACGACGTAGAAGCTCGGAAGAGTATTTGTGTCAACTCAACAGATGATCAGCACTACCAGACCGTTGGACCTCAGTGCCAAGAAAATAGTGAAGAGGACAAAGATCCTTAACTGCAAAGGACTGAGCTGATGAACAAGGCGATCCGGAGCGGAGATTGATGAGTTGAACACAACAATGTCATCCACATAGACAAGTAAATATAGTGTGAGATCGGGACCGTATCGGCCGTAGACAGTGTAAACCCAAATCCCACAAAGAACATAACTAAGATCAGCATGTCATGCGTGAGACACCTGGAATAGTCCATAGAGATAGTTACCAAGCCGACAAAGCTAACCAAGATGACCAGAGTCCTCAAACCCATGATGTTGTTGCATAGATAGTTCCTCCTCAAGAACTCTATGCAAAAACGCATTTTGTATATCAAGCTGCCAAAGAAGCTAACCTTGAGTTAAATGCATAGCCAGAAGAATACGAACAATAGTGGGGTTGACAACCGAACGAAAACCGTCCTCATAATGATGGCCATAACGTTGTTCAAAGCCTTCAGCAACAAAGAACGAGCCTTGTACCTATGTAAACATATGAGATTTCTAAAGACCCACTTTGAATCAATTATGTCGACATCAGATAACAGACAAAAAAGATGCCATGTCTTATTCGACAGCATAGCCTAAAATTCAGCTTCCATCTTTTAATATAGTCGTTGATATGTTGGGCATTTTAATTGAAAGGGCAAAACAAGATGGTCAAGTATGCAGACTATTACCCCATCTTGTTGAGGGTGGAGTGTCTATCGTACAACATGCCGACGATACGATTTTACTCATGGAACACGATCTAGATAAAGATTTTACTCATGGAACACGAGCAACTTTTGGGTCTCAAGATTAATTTTCGTACGAGCGATTCTTCTTTTTTGGTAAGACAAAAGAGATGGAGGAACAGTACACACAAATCTTTGGATGTCATGCTGACTCTCTTCCTTGTAGATACTTAGGTATCCCAGTCCATTACGGACGAAAATTTGGGTTGGTGGCAGAGCAAGGTACTATCATATGGCGATAGATTTTTGTTTTAACAAGTTTACCGATGTTCATATTATCTTTTCTTGAGATACCTAAAAGGGTTCGGAAAAGATAAGATTTTTATCCATCTCGTTTCTTTTAGCAAAGTGATCAGCATAAACAGAAATACAAACTGACAAGATGAAACATCATTTGTCGACCCAAAGACAAAGGTGGCCTTGGGCTGGAGGTTTTAGAAATTTAAAATAAATGTTTTCCCTAAATTTTTGAATGAGGAACGGGTGTGGAAAGATCTGTTACATAATAAATACCTAAAGCATAAAAACGGTCACAACTCACAAATGACGGCTGCCTCACAATTCTGGAAAGGGTTAATGGGATTCAAGGATGAGCTCTTTAGTAGAGGATCTTTTAGCATAGGAAATGGCCTTGAGACTTGGTTCTGGGAGAATACTTGGCTAGGTGACACACCGTTGGGCCAAACAATACCCATCTCTTTATAATATTGTGCTTCGAAAAATGTTTTAGTTGCATATGTTTTCACAGGATCTCACCTAAATATTGTATTTAGAAGAGTTCTTATTGAGTATACATGGGAAACCTGGATTCAATTAGTGAGAAGTATAATGAGGGTTAATTTAACAACCGAAGAAAATAGATTGATATGGAATCTTTCAACAGTTCTTTCACTGTGAACTCAATGTACATATGATATGATGAATGGTCATATAGATTTCTTGAGGAAATACGTCTAAAAATGAAAGTACCCTTAAATATTAAGATCTTTATGTGGTTCCTTCATACGAAGGTTATACTCATGAAAGACAGTTTAGCTTAGCTAAGGGAAATTGGAATGGCTGTAAGAAATGTGATTTCTCTGATTTAGAGGAGTCTATTAACCATCTCTTTTATGCAACCTTATAACTATGTTCCTATGAATAATGCGATAAAAGGCTATATGCATCGATTGATGCAGAGGCTAGGGATTTGCTTCCATTTCGAAAAAAGCATCCATCGCCTGATTCCAGTGTGGACATGACATTGGCTCTCGGTAATAACGAGACTCCATAGTGACAAGATCAATATTATATGCTAGAAGAACATCCATCCAGGTTATTGTGTCATTGGTACACTCTTTTGGTTGTCGAAGTCCTTTCTGTTAATGATTAGTAACAACGGTACGAACATGCATGGTAGGTGTTGATATAGAGTTGGGTTCCAGATCGGTTGTAGAAGTAGTAAAGTCGGGCGTGGACGATGGGCCAGTGGCATGTGGCCAAGTAGAGGCAGTGGACTATGCGGCCATCCCAAAAAGTTAGGGCCAGGGAGCACGTGGGTGCAGAAGGACTATCCAAGGCCTTGGATGCATGGCCTGCAGTAGCGTCATGCAAGACCCCGCGGTTGCCATCCTGGTGATTGGTGTCCTAGTGATAAATGTTATGGTGGTCATTGTTAACCTCATCCAAAAGCTCTTGGTGTTCACCACAAACTGAACATGCAACATGATTAGCTAAAAGAAGTGGATTATATGCGGCATCAACAAATTGGTTAGGGTGCAAACGATCTAAAGGGGAAGGTTGTAGTTTGGAATTGTGTGGAGTTTGTGAGAAAGGGAAAACATGTTCATCGAAAATGACATCACGAGATATATAGATTCTATTGGTAGAACATGAAGACACTTATATCCTTTATGTAAAGAACTGTAACCAAGGAAAACATATTGTTTTGAGAGGAATTGAAGTTTATGTTTATTGTATGGGCGTACATGTGGCCAATGCGCAACCAAAATCTAGAGAAAAGGTATAGTTTGGTACTTCCCCTAACAGATGTTCGAGAGGAGTTTGCATAGAGATAACATACCTAGCTAGGGTGGTGATTAATGAGGAAGCACGCCGTAGAGAAAGCATCCCTTCAAAAACGATAAGGAACCGAGGCATGAGGATAAAGACTTAAGCTAGTCTCAACAACATATGACGGTGTTTGCGTTCAAAAGTGTCATTTCGTTGATGAGTGTGAGTACACAAGAAACAATGTGAGATGCCAATATCTAAGAAAATTTTGTTCAACTTATGGTACTCGCCACCCCAATCGGTCTGAACATGAATAATTTTACGATTCAAGAGACAGTCAACATGTTGCTGCAATTGAAGAAATGTTTTGAACACATCAATTTATGCTTAAGAAGGTAAAGCCACGTAAAGCGACAATATGCATCAATATATCTTATATAATATTCATGTCCACTAGCATAAACTTGAGCAGAACCCTAAACATCTGCAAAAATCATCTCAAGAGACAAGAGGTGCAGTAGTGACTAGTAGAAAGAGGAAATGCAATGGTTGACTATTGCCTTGTTGGCAAGCATCACATATTACATCTTTATTGACTAGCATAGAAGGTACCTCATGATGATGTGTAACATACGTTGGACTATTTTAGTAGTGGGATGGCCTAAATGTGAGTGCCATCTCTCATGTGACACATTAACACTTCTGAGCGAAGACTTGTTTGATAGACGAAGTAGCAAGAGAGTAGAGGTTGACACGCCATTCCCCCTCTAAGAAGAACCTCTCGAGTATCATGGTCCTTAAAAAAGAACTACTAAGGGTGAGATTCAAAGAAAAATCATTATCTCGTGTAAATATAGGGACCTAGAGGAGATTGCTTGTAATAGAGGGGACGTAAAGAATATTTATTAATTGTAATGGATGTGATGAGGAAGTAGGTAGATTAGATCGGATAATGTGTGCAATGTGCATACCTTCACCATTAATTAGCTATTCTGACATGATCCTTGCCCTGGTATGGTTCTTTCATGTGTAGTTTGTCAAGATCATAAGTGAGATGATTTCTCGCCCCCGTACCAGCATATTATTTAGGGTCGATCTAGTAGGAGGATGTAGACCCGTGTGTCACCGAATATGCAACGAAATGCTTATCTATGCAATGGCCATCATTGCCGGAACCCAAGAAGTTGCGGTTGATGCACTTGAAATAGCAGGACATGACATGCCTGATCTTCTTGCAAATCTGGCATGTAGGCATGTTGCTATTGCCGGTAGGAGCAGAAGGGGGGACACGGTGACCAGTGCCGAAGGAGTTGGAACCAACTCCTGGTGGTTTGTTGGTCAACTAGTTGGGACTTTTATGGGACATTGGAGTGCGCTGATCTGAATGAAACGAAGCTTGAAACAATGATTTTCCACCACCCGACTTGTTGACATAATTGTAGGATGCATGAAGATCAACACCACCCTCAGCTCTCCTGGCTTCCATGCGCTGCTCAGTATGGAGCAGTTGCACATAGACATCGCTAACTAGCATATAATCAGACGCATCATGGGAAGAGACGATTGCGACAAGGGGGTCATTGTCATTATCTAGTCCACTCAGAAGAATGAAGTGAATTCCTCGGGACGCAGAGGTTGTCCAATTGAGGTATATATGGGTACCGAACATCTGTTTAACCTTGTTGTAGAACGCGGTGGTGTTCATGTCCACTTTCTTGGCATGTTGGAGATCTAGCGCCACATATCTGCATCATACACACGGTAGATTGCGATGCAAAGCTGGCCACCAAAGTCACCAAAGCTTCAGGAGACGTAGTGGCAGCCATGACCATGTCGATCACCTCCTTCCGAGAGAGAGAGCAAACGATGTCCGATAGGATAGCCTGGTCTTGCTGATGCCAAGCCGCCACCGGGGTATCGGGGATGAGCAGGGAAGCAGTTGCTTCGGCCGCCACCGGATTGGGGATCATCATCGGTAGACATGGAAGAGTACTGTCGATGAACCCCATGAGACGATGGTTTCGGAGGATCAAAAGTACTTCAGTGCACAGAAAAATTCTCAGAGGTGAGTTTGATCGTGATCTGGTTTGCAAGAGTGATCGGCGTGGAGGGGATGACCTAGGCAAAGGAGGCCATGGTACAACGCTAGCAAAGACGCCGGAGTTGAGCGAGCCTGGGGAGATGGAGTTGCTTGTCCTAGAGACTAGCTCGAGAACAATGGTGAGGTAGTTATCATGCCCTAGATCTTAAGCTATGATACCATGAAAACCTTAGATGTATTAGAGTTTGGTTGGGGAATCACAGAGCACCCTCTAGGGCCACGGTGATGTATTTATTTTAGGGAGAGTACAAAAGATACAATACGAAATAGATTAGGTCGATTTATACAATACCATATCGAACATAATATGTAGTCTCACATATATGACTCTCAATAAAAGCGTAGATGAGAAAATAACATTGACGAGAAGTACTTCAATGAATATAAGAACAACTACTTCCGCCATATCAATGAGACTCTGCCTAGACCTCATGAAGCTAGCTGTTTCCTTGAAAAAGTATTTCCTGAAGCTCGTGAGAAAAATTTATTGCAGTGTTTGGTTTAAGAAGGATAATGTCCATGACTTGGATGTCTGGTTCTCACAAGGTTGAGAGAAATATGGGCGAGTTTACCGCTAGTTTGGGTTATGATTGGAACTCCATCCATGAAGACAATGACCTCTGTATCCATGAAGTCTTCGAGTTTGACAAGGATGCCTTAGCCGCTAGTTTGGGTTATGATTGGAACTCCATCCATGAAGACAATGAGCTCTGTATCCATGAAGTCTTCGAGTTTGACAAGGATGCCTTAGCAAGGGACAGCGTATTTTTTTGCCCCGGGTGCCTCAACAATTTTTGAAGGATGTAATTTCTTAGCTAGATATTTTAAACATGTCATAATAGAACATTTTCTTTGGAAGGGAAATATTGTAGCTCATTTGTTTGCTGCTCATGTATAGATATAAACACTTGTGTTTGGACTACAGAGTCCCCAATTTTTTTTGTTTCTGGTTTGGTAAACAATATAATCATTAGATTTCTGTTGATACATCCTAATTTTTTTTGACATACTCCCGCCTGTCCAAAATAGGTTGCATATAAAGTTTGATCAAAGTCAAACTTTGTAAAGTTTAACCATGTATATTGATAAAAATATGAACATATACAATGAAAAATTAATAATTTTAGAATTATAATAATATAGTTTTTCATATTTTATGCATTTGGTATAGTAGGTCTTTGCATTATTATCCATATTCTTGGTCACGTAAAATTATGCGCAACATAATATAGGCAGAACGGAGTATCACATTCAATCTAGAGCACTCGAGGAAGTGGGCATTGCAGCGCGTGGAAACTTTGGCGTATGTTCACTTGGGCGTCAAGCATGGCATCGCCGCCTGATGCATCAACATCTAGCATGACCAATTAATGTGTATTGTTTAAGTTTAATTTTTTTAATCAATAAATGTTTTTAAGATTTTTTTTTAGAGAAAAAAGTGTATTTATGGTTCAAATACAACTGTCCATGAGGCTTAAAACAATTTTTCATGGGATTTACCATAATTATTTATATTCCTTAAGTATGAATATTTGTGTGGTGTAAAATTATATTCATTCATTTCCTAAAAATAGTCATATAATTAGGACCGGACTATGTAACATGCGCCAGCTATGTAGGAAAATGCAGCGGGAGCTTCTAACATCTCGCGTTCGGACATCTTAGTGCGTGTGCTGTCCAAACTCCACGACACTCAATCGTCGTAATAGAACGTTGTCTTAGCTAGAGATTTTAAACATGTCATAATAGAACATGTCATAATAAAACCAAAATCAAAGGCATGGTGTGACCAACTTCGTAATTTTTAATGCTAATTAGAACCAAATTTCACGGCTCGTATATGCAAGCAAATACGACCGAAATTGCTGATATCAGCAGTATTAAATGTAAAAATTTAAAATTTAAATTTTTTTATAGCTCAAACCGTTTATTCGATTTAGAATCCATTTTTACCGTTGGACTAGTAGCGGCGAGATTTTCAAAACTAGATCTCATGTTGATATGTTTCGATGATTTTTTTCGGACCTAAAAGTTATCCACCCCTAACACGTAAGTTATCCGCCTTATAATACATAAATTACCCACCATATAAAAAGGTTCCGTAGAGACATTTTTACATAAATGCAGAAAAGGACAAAAGTCACTAATGTCATCATATTTAATGTGAAATAAAAAAATCAAAAAAATATATAACTTAAACCATTCATTCGATTGAAAGTCTATTTGCACCATTAAAGTAGTAGTCGCGACGAGATCTTCGAAACCAAATCTTAGGTTAATATGTTTTAAAAAAAACATACCCAAAAATTACCTATCCTAAACACATAAGTAATCCACGCCGTAGCACGTAAGTTACCCGCCCTATAATCCATAAGTTACCCACCATATAAACGGGTTATTTAGGCCGTAGCATGTTACCCACCCATGACACATGAATTATGAAGAGCATAACACGTAGGATCCATTTTCAACATTGGGCTAGTTGCGCCGAAATCTTTGAAACTAGATCCAATATTGCTATGTTTCGGTGAATTATTTTGGACATTAAAGTTACACACCTACAACTTGTATGTTATCTAGACTATCGCACGCAAGTTATCCACCATATGAACGATAAGTTTCAGCTTGCAACTAGATATCACTTTCTATTCTTCTTTTCGATTTTTTGTCCTAGAAGTTACGACATAGTTTCATAAGTGCGTTACTACTTTGGAATAACTTTATTGTAGAAAGGCGGGTCATTTTATCATTAAAAATTTCAGTTACATAATTTCAATCAACCCATGGGCCCACCATCATCCCACCCCTTCACCACGCAGCTCGAGGTCAACCCTTCCCAGCTACCACTGTCCTACAAACGAACATGCACAACAGCACAAACCCACGCCGCCACACCTCGTTCCCGATCTGCTGGCTCATCCCCCATCCCCAAGCTGTGACCTCGTCTTCGTGATGCAGTCGCTCGTCGCCCTAGAATCCAGTCGCCCAGCATGTTGTATCTATCGATGGTGTTCCATGGTGCAGTGCGGCGCCATGCCGTTCGCCTCCCTCGAGTCCTCGGCGGCATACACTGGTGCAACGTCGCGTTGTCCACCACCCTAGTTGGCTTGACCTTCTCCTCACCCGCATGCACATCTTCCTCATCTACTACCGCTTCCACATCGAAGACTTAGGGTGTGTTTGGTAGCTCGGTCCAACCTAGATATTCTCAATCCATCGTAGCTCAACCAACTATTTGTTTTTTGTTAGCCCGAGTCAGCCCATCTCAGCACCGCTGACCTGATACGAAAAATGGCTCTCAGCCAGGCTGGGTTGAGAATCTCAAATCGAGCTTCACAACTCAGCCAGGCTGAGTTCATACCCGCAAAGAACTGTAGCAGGCCCTCGCGCGTCCCCACCAGAGCCCCACCCCCACGTTTTTCCTTCTCATTTCCCCCCACCCGCTCCTCTCGCTCTGACCGCTCCTTCTCCACGCCTCCGCCGACCGCTCCTCCTCCACGCGGGATGCCGACGAACTCCTCCTCCTCCACGCATGGACGCCGACGAACTCCCTCCTCCACGCCTCGACGCGTCGGACAACTGCTCCTCCCGGACGCGCCTTGTCGGAGATCCTCCTGGACGCGTCGGCCAAGGTCGACCAGACGGGGCCCAGGCTCCTCCACCGAGCTCGACTAGACGGCGTCGTACGCGCCTCGCCGCAGTTACCTCGACGCACGCGCGTCGCCGTAGTTGCCTCGCCGGAGGTGCCTCGCTGTCGCTCCCTCGCCTGAGCTTCTCGACCAAACTCAACCAGACGGGTTCCTCCGCCCCAGGCTCCTCCACCGAGTTCGACCAGACGGGGTCATCCGCGCCTCGCCGCAGCTGCCTCGCCCGACGCGCGTCGCCAGAGCTCCCTCGCTGGACGAGCCTCGCCGGAGCTGGCTCACCGGACCTACAGGACCCGATTGCGTTTTTCAGGGACCCGATTGCTTTTATTTTCTGTTTACACGGACCCGATCGCTTTTTATTTTATACACAGGGACGCGATTATGTTTCATTTTGGTATGCAGGGGCTTTGTGCAAATTTTCAACCTCTCAGCTCACCACACACAACCTGCCAAACAAGTGACACACTCAGCATATCTTCCTTGGCCCGAGACACCGAACACATAAGAAAATCTGAGCCCAACCAAGATGGAGCCAGCTTGTATGATGGTAGATTGCAATTTTCCATTGGCCCGGGCTACCAAACACACCCTTACTCTCTCAGGTCATGTTTGTTATCCAATGGCCCACGAGAGTCTATCGGTATCGACCAATTTCAGGGTTCCCTAAGAATAGAAATATTGGGATTAGTACCAAGTCGAGGACAATGGTCAATCATCGGCAAATGCGCTCTGCATTTTGGCTAGGCTCTGCAGCTTATTGGGTGCACAACATGATGAAGGTGACGAGGTTGCTGTAACACATAAGTAATCTCTATAACACATAAGTTACCCACCTTGTAAAACAAAAGTTATACCGTAAAACGCGTGGGTAACTATAATTAATGGGTGGGTAACTTTGCAATGAACACATGGGTAACATTGATTTGGGGATGATACATACTACACCGTAAACGCAAGCTCAGGGGAACTCTGGGAGGCGAGGAGCAGCGGCCATGCTAGGGTTCGGGCGAGCTTACGAGGAAGACAAGCAAGGGATCCGGTTATGGGTGGCGCTAGTGCCGGTTGCCGGCGGGCCGAACCATGGCAACGGTGGTGCCGTGGTGGGAATCGCGTAGGTCATGACCTCCCGGTGACGGAGAGGTTGGGCACAAGGTCGTTGCCGACGGAGCTAGAATCATATTTTTGCAAGACGAAGTATTTAGCTTGTTATTATGTCTTTCCGATCAGCATCTCGTATTGTGTAAGTGAAGTTGCATAATACGCTGGCAATGATGTAATGTAGTAGTCCTAATTAACATTTATAAGAGGAAAACTAGCTCAGCTTATGTTTTTACAAAATCTAATTTTTGAGTGATAACATTCACGAGGATCAGACATCCACACATTTACGTGGAAGAGTGTCTACGTGAAATTTAGAGCAACAAAACTGTAGCATTGAGTGATGTACCGACATGATTCAGCTACAACTTCGCGACAGAGGAGCTACAGATATACAGTATCAATGCGCTGCTCTACAATACCGTACTTCAATGTTAGGGCATCTCCAGCGGCGGCGTGACGCAAACGATCGCTGAGCCACCGTTTTCGTCCGCCGTGACCGGAAATGCGTCTCGCACCACCTCCAGCGGGGCGACGCAAAGTGACCGGGCCGTCCGCGGAGACGCAAACCTGACCCAAATATGCGTCCGGGATGCGTCTCCGCGGATGCTCCGTGAACCGTCTGGCGGACGTTTTATCCACTGGTGGAAAAAGGGCCTTTGGTCGCGGTTCGCAACTGCCATTAGTCGCGGTTGCGCAACCGCGACCAAATAAGCGCGACTAAAGGCCCCCCCCCCCCCCCTTTTGTCGCGGTTCCTTACGAACCGCGACTAAAGGCACGTCCACGTGGCCGCCAGCAGTCCGTCGGGGCGGAGGACCTTTAGTCGCGGTTCTCCTGGCCAACCGCGACTAAAGGCCGCCGCAGGTTTAGGGTTTTAGCCCCCCCTAAACCTGTTTTCTTTTTAATTTGTATTGTTTTATTTCTTTTGTGTTTTATTTTAATTTTGAAGGAGTTTCACATATTCTACGGTACTAGTACATACATGCATATGAATGTACAATTTCAAACAAATTTGAAATTAGAACCAAAATGAAGTCAAGAGGAATATACAATATATATTCAATATCATCGGATGACCATATACAATTTTGAACAAGTTTCCATACATAATTTAATGCATATGAAGTTCTACGTCCTCTACATAGTGTTCTCCTTTAGGATCGATGACTTCCCTCGTGAACCATCCAGCTAATTCCTCTTGAAATGGTCGGAAGCGAGCTTCTGGACTAAACATCTTCCAGAGGTTATTCCTCTTCTCATTGTTATCACTCGGAACCCGCTCAGAGGTGTATCTCCGGATCATCTCACAGACATAGTATCCACATAGATTGGTCCCCGCTGGCTGAATATCACCACCATTCTTAGCCATTGACCGCATGAATTGTAGCTCTTTTTTGAATTCACCGACCGTTTCATCTGTGAACCGTCTCCAAACCCTACGAGGCAAAGAAAATTAAATGAACAAGAGAGTTATTAGTTACTTGATATTAGGAAATGAACGAAATAGGCCGATCGATATAGAGCGCAAATGAATGAAAATAATTACTTCTGCAGCATTCTTCTCATGTCGCCCCAAAGCTTTGCATCCAGAGTCAGAGAGTCGTGGACGAGACATGTGGAGGTGTCAAATTTAATTACTAGCAGAATCCAGTGGAACCTGCGGACACGATACATGCACAGTCATGCATAACTCATCGATTAGCCGGCCACATACCATGCATGGAGTAAACAAAAGAGAATGTGCTCAAGACAGAAACACTCACCCAAAATGGTAAGGAAATAGAATATCACTTTTGAGTTCCTGCTTTTTAAGAAACCGCCACAGGTCTTCCTCCACGTCGGCGGGGTGATGCTCTAACACATATCCATTAACGATGTGTGGGTCAATGAACCCAACATTATGGATGTTCCTTACTTCGCATTCCTTAATCTTCATTCTGCATATATAATAGCGTACACAACAATATAGTTAGGACATATATATAGTGCAGGCAATATGAACGAGATGGGGTAGAAATAAATCACTTACAGAACGTAGCAACTGATGATAGATTTGTCGAGCTCGCGCAGATTGAAAAGCTGGAACAATTCACTCAGATGAATTTGTACATAGTAATGTTTGAAGTGATGCTCATATCTAACTTCCGCATAAATATATGCTTTGGCGTTTTTATTTTTTATGTAACCCTTGTACCATTTCAGCAGACTTGTCATTTGTGGAGGTAGACCCTCTTCCTGCGCAGGCTCGACGAGAGGCCCATTCGGCACATATGTAATTACTACCTCCTTCACTGGCGCCTCATCAAGGCCTAACAGTTCACGAAGAGACATACCAAAGTTGGCCGCTTGTTCTCTGGCACTCGTTACAGTCAATCCCTGTGCTGCCGCAGCTGCTATGATATCGGGGGCATCCGGACCGGCGGCTTTCACTATGAGCGGGGCAATCGATTGTTTACTTTGTTCCCCGAGCTGGGCAACTCGTTTCCCGCTTTTTTTACTTGCTAATTCTTTCTCGGCCTCCTCCAAGGCTTTCTTCTCCTGCTTCTCCGCCCGCTCTTTCTTCTCCTTCAACATGAGTGCCTGCCTACGAAGTTCACGTGCATAGTCGTCAGGCAGATTCTTCGCGGCTTGGGACGGTGTGCTCAAAAATGACTTAGCCCACTTCTTTTGCTCATCAGAAAATACTGGATTGGGCTCGGGCTCTCTTTTCTTCTTACAGTCCGCCTTCCATTTCTCATAATCAGCAGTCGCGGCCGCGTCGACTTCCTCGGCACTATGTTCCCAAGGCCTTTTGGGGAGAGGCTTCAGTGATGGCTTCGGTACCTTTGTGGTCTTAGGTACATAAGGGTCCGGGTTAATAATCCAGGACTGCTTCTGCTTCTTCGCCGGAGGTGGATTGGGGGGCGGCATCTGCTTACCCGCCCGGGGCGGACTGGGGGGCGGCGGCTGCTTACCCGCCGGAGGTGAATTGGGGGGCGTCGTCGGCTGACGTGAAGGAGGTGTAGGTGAAGCACCACCACCACCGCCACCACCACCGTAGGGGGGTGGACTTGTTGGCCTTGGCGCCTCGCCTGGAAACTTGATAAACTTCTTTTGCCATAGAATGAAATGGCGCTTGACATCTCCAAGTCTTCTCTCCCCTTCAGGTGTAGCAATGTCAATCTCCAGGTCCTCAAACCCTTGTACTATGTCCTCCACCGTGACACGAGCATAGCCATCTTGAATGGGCTTGTTGTGGTGGAGTGCTCCAGGTTCACATGGTAAAGCACTGCCGATGGCTACCTTCATGGACATGTTCCCCATTGGATAATACAGATGACATTCTTTCATCTCCTTTACATCGTCCACGGGGTAGCGAGGAGGCTCTGGTGCAGTAATTTCGATCGCCGGAGGCTCTGGTGCAGTAATATCGATCGTCGGTGCATGTGCACTAGCCGGCGGGGCCTCCGTGGAAACCACGCTGCTTCTCCGCTGCTGGCTTCCAAGATCCGCTGGATGATCTGCATGCGTCCCAGCTGCCGATCTTTCTTGTACTAGTATATTCACGGTTTTCTTCATCTCATCCATTTCCGATGCCAACCGCGCCACAACATCTGCATCCCGATCCATCTTTCTCTTACGGCTTCTGTAACCGTACGGGTCATCGTTCTGGGAGAACCCTATTTTCCACGGAATGTTCCCCATGCCGCGTACACGTCCTCCGTGTTCAGGATTCCCGAGGGCTTTTGTCAGCGCGTCGTTCTCTCTGTTGAACTTGATCTTCCCCTCTTGAGCATCCTTCATTGCGTCAATAAGGGCTTGGGTGGGTTTAAACGTTTTGTCCTGGTGAACACACTCCCCTGTCTCCGGGTGTAGCGTTCCCCCATGCCCGTACCACCAGCTTTTGGCCCTTGGGTCCCATCCCTCCGTACCTGGACGGATTCCTCGCGGCCTCAGCTCGTTCTCCATCTTCTCCCACCTAGGCTCCCAAAGGCGATACCCTCCTGGCCCCATAATATGATTGTACTCCTTCTTAGCCGTATTTTCCTTATTTTTTCGATATTTGAATGAACTGCTCCGATTTCTTTTGCTTCACAAATTCTGGCCAATCATGTTTCAGTTTCTCATATTGTCCTTTGAAATCCGGAGTCTTGTTCTCGTTGACATAGTCACGGGCTAGATTTTGCTTGAATTTCCGGAATGCGTCGGCCATCTTATGAAGAGCGAACTGTTTGACTAGCCTCCTCCTCTCCTTGTTTTCCTCAATCTTGTTAGCCTCCTCATCGAATTTGTTGTATTCCGGAGGTAGAACAAAATGTTGCATAAGCTTTTTCAAGCAATCTTTTTTTGTTCTCTTCTCGACAAAAGTGAAACCAAGACGTGCCTTCTTTGGCTCATTCCACTCCTAGACGGTGATCGAGACGTTGTCTCTAACAACGGCTCCGCATTGGTTGATAAACTTGGTGGCGTTCTTGTGGGGCTCCAGCGGCTTGCCGGTTGCACTGACAACCTCGATGGTATAAGTTTCTCCTTGTTTCAGCGTCTTGGTTGCGCCACACTTTGACGACGTACTCGATTGTTTCGACGATCCGGCCAAGGGCTAAAATAAGAAAGAGAGTCGCGCGCGTAAGTACACACATATTTATTCAAATCAGTAAGTTTGTATCACCAGAGGCTCAATGTATATATATACCTCGGCGCCGGAGGTGGTTGCTACTTCCAATTGAAGATCGTCGTTTATCGACGTTTCTTCGTCATCATCTTGCTGACGGCCTTCATCTTGACCGTCAAGGTTCAGATAAGAAGAGATATCATCTTCTTCATCTTGTTCGGTCGGCACATAAAGAATATCGCCGTTTATGAGGCCCATTATATGTTCTTCATCGTCCGGATCATAGTTGGCCATAATCGGGTCAGCTCTATCGTCCGCCATATATCAGTCCTGAAAACATGTAGTAAAAACAAATTAATTAAGTGAAAAAGTGGGGCGATGGCGGTGGCGAAAGGGCGGTGGCAAAAGGAGGGGGCGAGGACGGGGTGGGAGAGGGTGTCGCGGAAGAGCGCGAGACGGGGCGGCAGACGACGGCGTCACGGAGAGGGAGGCGAGGACGAGCGCGTTGGCGGCGATTAAAGGTTTTTTTAACGGCGTCACGGAGAAGGAGGTGAGGGCGAGCGTGTTGGCGGCGATTAAAGGTTTTTTTAACGGCGTCACGGAGAGGGGAGACGACGAGGGGATCGCTGCCCCCTCCGTATACGCGCGGTGGTTAAGTCAAATTTGAGTTTTTTTTAATGTCAAATTGTAGTTCTTTTTTGAGACATAATTTTTAAGTCAATTTTTAGTTTTTTAAAGTCAAATTTTAGTTTTTTTTACACAATCTTTTTTAAGTCAAATTTTAGTTTTTTTTACACAATCTTTTTTAAGTCAATTATTAGTTTTTTTAAATCAAATTTTAGTACAAAATAACAACCCAAATTTTGTTAAATTTATAGAGTTAATGTCAAAACTACATATATAGTACATAATTCAAATTTTGTTAAATTTATAGAGTTAATGTTGTTATAAGATAGAGATTTAATTTTAATTTTAGTTAAATCAAATTTATAATTAAAATTTTATGAAGTTAAAAAAGGGGAGCCACACACACGTAGAGTACACGCGCGCGCCCCTGTCGGCGTTCTGATACAGCGGGCGGCACCGCCCCTCTCCTCTCTCCTCTCTCCTCTCTGATCTCTCTCTCTCTGATACAGCGGGCGCCGCCGGCCGCCGCCGCCGGCCATCATGCATGGCGAACGGCGCGGCGTGGAGACAGGCGGCGCAGGGCGGAACGGGGCAGGGCGCGTGCACGGCGCAGGCGCGGCTGGCGAGTGCGCGGAGGCGAGGCGGCGCAAGGCGCGCGGAGAAGGGCGGCGCGCCACGGCGCGCGGCGGCCCCGACCAGAGAGCACGTACACGCGCGGAGAGGCGCAGACGGCGCCGCAGGGCGGAGAAGGAGGAGGGGCGCAGGGCGAAGAAGCGCAGCGCGGAGACGAACGGCGGGGTGGCGCGCTCCGGCGGCGTGTGTGGCGACGATCCTCCTGCGTGGCGACGATCCTCCTCAGGCGCGCGGATGAAGACGAATGGCGAAGTGTTCGGCGCGGCCGTTCAGCGCCAGTTTATATAGGGACCCCCCTTTAGTCGCGGTTGGTGTGGCCCCACCAAACCCGACGAAAGGTATTTTCGCCCGAATTCCAGCGTTCCCGCGGATATGGCCAACCGCGACTAAATGCCTTTTTCAAAATTCTTTCCATTTATAAATGTTAAAAATACAAAATAATATATCAACAAATTAAGAAAAATAAAACTAATTCATTTCTAAACGTGAAAAATAGAAATAATATATCAAAAAAATCAGAAAAATAAAACTAATTCATTTCAAAATCTTAAAAATACAAATTATATATAAAAAAATCAGAAAAATAAAACTAATTCATTTCAAAATGTTAAAAATACAAATAATATATCAAAAAATTAAGAAAAATAAAACTAATTCAATTCAAAATGTTAAAAATAAAAATAATATATCAAAAAATTCAGAAAAATAGAACTAATTCATTTCAAAATCTTAAAAATACAAATAATATATCAAAAAATTAAGAAAAATAAAGCTAATTCAATTCAAAATATTAAAAATACAAATAATATATCAAAAAATTCAGAAAAATAGAACTAATTCATTTCAAAATCTTAAAAATACAAATAATATATCAAAAAATTCAGAGAAGTTCTTCCCGGCCGCCTCTGTCTTCCCACAAGTTCTTCCCGGCCCGTCTTCCCGCCAGTTCTTTCCCGCCTATGTCTTCCCGCCATTTCTTCACGCCTCTATCTTCCCGCGTATCGATGCTCCTTTTATAGGCACGGCGCCGCTTCTGCTTTGTCTTGTTCCTCCGATAGGGCGTCGTGCGCTACCCACCCGTCCTTATCCTGCCGACAGCTTTAGTCACGGTTGCACCCTCCATCCGGGACTAAAGCTTACCCAAACGTCCTTATCCCACCGACAGTTTTCTTAGATGACACAAAAACCACATTTAGTCCTGGTTGCACCCACCAGCCGGGACTAAAGGTTAGATGACCAGCTCTGGATTCCTCTTCTTCCCGCCATTTCTTCCCTGTCTTCTCGCCTCTTTCTTCCCGCCACTTTCTTCCCGCTCCCATTTTTTCCGCCATTTCTCATTACATATATGTAGCCTGGCTTGGCCAGCATTATCACATCTCTATAATCTCTCATCACTCTCTCATGGCTTCCACCGCACCCACTCTAACCTACCAGCAGGTGGAGGAGCTTTGCGCCTCGAACTACCCTTGCCCACCGGGCTACCTGACACGCGTACAGCACGCGACCGTTGGGAACCCCAAGTGTAAGGTGTGATGCGTACATCAGTAAGTTTCCCTCAGTTAGAAACCAAGGTTTATCGAACCAGTAGGAGTCAAGAAGCACGTTGAAGGTTGATGGCGGCGAAGTGTAGTGCGGCGCAATACCAGGGATTCCGGCGCCAGCGTGGAACCTGCACAACACAACCAAATTACTTTGCCCCAACGTGACAGTGAGGTTGTCAATCTCACCGGCTTGCTGTAACAAAGGATTAGATGTATAGTATGGATGATGATTGTTTGCAGAAAACAGTAGAACAAGTATTGCAGTAGATTGTATTCGATTAAAAGAATGGACCGGGGTCCACAGTTCACTAGAGGCGTCTCTCCGATAAGAATAAGCATGTTGGGTGAACAAATTACAGTTGGGCAATTGACAAATAAAGAGGGCCTGGCCAACCGCGACTAAAGCCCCTCACGTGCACCAGCTGGCCACGAGCGCCCTGGGCCCAGGCCTTTGGTCGCGGTTCGCCTCCCGAACCGCGACTAAAGACTCCATTAGTCGCGGTTCCTATAGTTTCGCGACTAATGGGGCTGGACGGAAGCATCTTTTTCTACCAGTGATCTGGCCCACCAGGCAGTGACGCAGCGTCGATGCGTCTTCTCCGCCAGTACTGGCGCCGAGGCGTCGCGTCGGCAGTCTGCAGCCGCGTAAATAGCGATGCCTCGCGTGGCGCGCGGCCGTCGCCTACCTCTGCGCACGTAGTAAAGGCGATGCCACGCGTGACGCGGCCATCGCCCTGCCTCCGACCTATATAAACAGGGGCGCAAGCATCTCATCTCCTCCCCACTAAACCCTAGCCGCCGCTTCCGCTCAGCCTCCACCAGATCCACCATGAGCAGCGCCGGACGCAGCCAGGCTGCTTCCGCTCAGCCTCCACCTTCACCTCCCACTCTACCTCCCCCGGCCTCATCGAGCTCCGAGGAGCTCGACTCCAACGTCAGCACGGGCGACCTCCTCGACCCGGTCAGGGACGCCAAGGCCTTGGCACTCGCGGCACAGGAAGCAGAGGTGGAGCTGGCGGGCCACGCGGCGTTGGACGCCGAGCTAGAGCAGCGCAGGCTGGCGGCCGCCGCGGCCACAGAGGACTCCGACTCCGAGATATCTTGGTCTTCCGATGACCCTGATGCGCCTACGCCGGAGGAGAGGGCGGCGGAGCTGAGGGCTATCATTGAGTCATTCGAGACGCTAAAGCGTACCGCCGCGAGCGCGAGGCTGGAGCAGTGCCTGCAAGAGGACGCGGTGGCACACCGAGCCATAGCAGCCGCACGGGAGGCGGCGGAGAAGCAGGCGATGGAGCGACGCAACGACGGTGCTGGCCCGTCCGGAAGCAAGTAGTCTAGTCTTCTAGATCTACACTGTATAGTTTTTATTTTTTAAATGCGTTGCAAATCTAAAAATGGGTCGCCCCGGTGGACGCACACCCAGACGCAAACGGACACTCGGACAAAATATGTCCGCGGGGCGATTCAAACGGACGCTCTCGACCACTTTTGGGCGTCCGAAATGCATCGCCCCGTTGGAGATGCCCTTAGGCTCAGAGGATAAGCACTCCGCTCCATCGCGCCGAGTCGACGTCTCATGTGGGAAGCATCACGGCCGCAAAATCGCTTGTCTTGCAGGAGCAGCGTCGGGCCCGCTGAACCGTTGCCGCCCAGGGGCAGCGCACTGACCGCGAGTCGCCGCTGTGCGTCGGTAGCGCCATGGTGAGATCGCGCAGGAGGGATCCCGACTACACCACACCGGTTGTTCAAAGGTTTGCGCGAGGCTCATGGCGGCCGCGTTGAAATGGGGTGGCGGAGTCTGCAGCAAAGAATCCGATGGGGTGGCGGGGATTTGGGGATAGGTCGGGGTATCGGTGGGCAAAGCTGGGGCGGCGGCGCGCGCACAGACGGCGGAGCTTACCACTAGTAGAAACAAGGGCTTTGGTTTTTTGTCCAAAAAGCTTTTGCACCGGATTTGGTACGAACCGGTGCTAAAGGGGATCATTAGCACCGGTTCGTGCGGTCTGGACGTCCAGGGGACCCGCCGGGGTATTTGCCCACGCACCTCCACACCCCCTCCCCCGATGGCCTTTTTTGCTTTGTAAAATACAAAAGAAAATGATAGAAAATTAAAAAAATTAAATGTTTTCAGATTTTTGTATGTTATGCAACCTACTATTCGGTGAAATTAAGAAATTTGAATTTTCACTTTTTTCCAAAAAATGTTTGAAAAATGGTAAAACCGCATTAACTTTTGCATACAACGTCGGAAAAAAACGTATAATATATCAAAATCATCGTGGGAAAAAGTTACATCCGATTTCACCCGGGTTTAGCCGGTTAGCTAATTTTTAGATTCTCAAAATTTCAAATTAAAATATGAAAGCAGGAAGATTTTAGATTTTTGCTAGAAATTTAGGATATATTTTTTATTTTTTTAAAATTATAATTAATAATTGCATCCTGCATAAAGTTACTTTTAGCAAATTATAAATTTTCAAATTTTCAGGGTTTAGGTTTGGCAAAAAAAATTAAAAAATTTAAAAAATGAAAATAATTAAAAATAATACAAATTATAAAGTTAATATTTATTTATTTATTCAAGATTATTATTACATTATTACTTTTGTTTATTAAAATAATTATTTGAAATTCGAAAAATAAAGAAATATGACATTGACCGACATGTTAGTAGGATTGATATGATACTAGTATCACATACATGCGCGCGAAGCACTTGGATGCGGGACGGAAAGGAACTTGGAAGTTAAGCGTGCTAGTGCTAGAGTAGTGGGAGGATGGGTGACCGAGCGGAAAGTTTAAGCACGAGTAAGTAATTGGACTAGAGATAAGGATAGTTAGAGACTAAACTTGTGAAATAACTAAAATATTAGAAATTCTGAAGAAAAAAAAAGTGGAAGTGAAAAATATTTTTTAAAAAAAATTCGGTTGCGGGGTTCTACCGCGGCAGCGTTTTGGGGCGTTTTCCTACCGCGGCAGACCCTTTAGCACCGGTCCGTAATGGCTCCACTGCCGGCCACGTGGTGCCCCCTTTAACACCGGTTCGCAGCTGAACCGGTGCTAAAGGGGGGGGCCTTTTACACCGGATCCTTTGCACCGGTTGGGCATCCGGTGCATATGGCCCTTACCAACCGGTACAAAAGGCCAATTTTCTACTAGTACGCACCGACGGAGGCTGCGGCTGGAGCACCGATGAGGGTCGGCGGCCGGCGGGGCGTCTGCATCCGGGTGCGCATAGAGGACAAGGATTCCTTTTGTGGAGACGACATGAACAGAACGAGGGGATAAGACGGTGCTCGAATCTGGACCACACATACACGATCCGACGGCAAGCGGACGCCTGCTGCGTTTGACTATTCTCAGGGCGCCCTGAGAATAGATTTGCCGTATAATTATGCAAAGTAAAATAAGGATGAAACAAGAAAATAAACGAAAAAGAAAACAAAAAAGAGGGAAAACAGCTCTACTTAAGCCGGCCCAGCACACTCTGGATTGCGTGGGCTTTGGACATCGACGGCCTAGTTACGTCGCAGGCGTCAAATAGCATTTTCCGCACAAGACTCGCTAGCGCGCGCGCTGCGGAGACGTCGTTTCGCTGAAGGATGAGCAATCGTGGGCCGGCCCATTAGATGGACGCGAGGTAAAAAGCAAAACAAATACTGTACGCGTCATCAAAGCAAGGATTCGATCCTGGGGCTCATGGTACGAAGGGTTAATTGCCGCTGTCGTACTGACGTACTAGTGATCATTAATTTGCACGGACATTCTTTATCTATACGCAAGCACGAGTTTTTCTTTTGTTTAGCATGACTTTTTTTTTTGTTACCTGAGCGTCCTAGATAAGGATTTTTTTCCCTTTCCTTTCTTTCATGTATGCTTTTTCACAGGTT
The DNA here is from genome assembly GCF_019359855.2 of Lolium perenne. Lineage (NCBI taxonomy): Eukaryota > Viridiplantae > Streptophyta > Magnoliopsida > Poales > Poaceae > Lolium > Lolium perenne. Next base: position 190,473,271 of record NC_067249.2, read on the forward strand.
TTACTTTCTATTTTTCTTCTTTTAACATTTTTTTCTTTCTTAATTCTTTTTCTACACTATGGTTTTTTCTTTGATTTATTCTTTCTTATATTCTTTAATTTTATTTTTCATTTCTAATTTTCATTTTTTAATCTACTCTACTTATTTTCTTTGTCTAAATGTTTTTATTCCTCTCCATTTAAACACTTGTTCCACTATATCTAAATCTTTTAGTTTTCCTCCGTTTAAACTATTTTTTCCTTCTATCTAAGCTTTTAATCTCTTCTGTCTGAGCTCTTGTTCCCCTTCGACTAAGTGGTTGTTCCCTTGCGTCAAGGCTCTTGTTCGCCTCGGTCAAGGCTGTCTAGGAGATTGTTTCTCACCGTCTCAGATGTTGTTCTCTTTCGCGTAGGTTGTTGTTCCCTATCGTCTAAGCTATTGTTTTGCTATGTCTTATTGTTTCCCTCCGTCTAGGTCGTTGTTCCCCTCTATCTAGGCTCTTGTTCCCCCCGCCTAGGCTCTTGTTCCCCACCCTCCACGCTGTTGTTCCCCTCCACCTAGGTTGTTGTTCCCCACCGTCTCGGATGTTGTTCCCTTTCGTGTAGGTTGTTGTTTCCTACCGTCTAAGCTATTGTTCCGCTACGTCTTATTGTTCCCCTCCGTCTAGGTTGTTGTTCCCCTCTAGGCTCTTGTTCCCCACCCTCTACGCTGTTGTTCCCCTCCACCTAGGTTGTTGTTCCCCACCGTCTCGGATGTTGTTCCCTTTCGTGTAGGTTGTTGTTCCCTACCGTCTAAGCTATTGTTCCGCTACGTCTTATTGTTCCCCTCCGTCTAGGTTGCTGTTCCCCTCTAGGCTCTTGTTCTCCTCAGTCTAGGCTCTTGTTTCCCACCCTCTACGATGTTGTTCCCATCCGCCTAGGCTGTTGTCCCCCTCTATCTAGGCTCTTGTTCCCCACAGTCTACGTTGTTGTTCCCTTTGTTGTAGGTTGTTGTTCACTACCGTCTAGGCTATTGTTTCTCTATGTCTTGTTGTTCCCCTCCGTCTAGGTTGTTGTTCTCCTCTATGTAGGCTCATGTCCCCTCCGTTTAAGCTCTTGTTCCCCACCATCTACGTTGTTGTCCCTCCCCCTCTAGGCTATCGTTCCAAACCGTCTGGGATGTTGTTCCTTTTCGTGCAGGCTGTTGTTCCCTACTGTCTAGGCTATTGTTCCCTGTGGAGAGGAGGTGTGTTCCCTTTGTGGATGAGGTTTATTCCATGTGGAGACTAGATTTGTTCCTTGTGTAGACGAGGCTTGTTCCATATGTAGACAAGATTTGTTTCCCGATAAATGAGATTTGTTCCATATGTAGACGAGATTTTGTTCCCATGGGTACAGTTACTTGCTCCATCATTAATGCATGTTCCTCAAGTAGACGAGATGTGTTTCTCGGACCAATAATTCGTTTTCCCGAGTGGATGATGTTCCTTCTCGGTGTAGAAGGCGACCTCCACGGCCACGTCCTCCTGGAAGCGTCGGGCCCACTCGAGGCGCATGCGCTTGTCCCGCTCGGCGACGACAAGGCTCTGTTCGAGCTCGCGCTGCTGCTGCCTCGCCTCCCGCATGACGGTCGGCGGTGGCGCGAGGGCTTCCGCCTGCTGCCGCGTCCAGACGTTGGAGAAGTTCATGGACCGGCGAGAGTGGCCGAGGCACCAGGCGACCGCGTCGTACGCGTGCGCCGCCTCGTGGGCCATCTCGAATGTGCTGAGCCCGATGCGCTCCTCGCCACTACGGATCTCGGTTAGCGCGCGCCCGCTCTGTACTTTGGCGGCTATTTTTTGAGCGCGCGCATTTTGTCATGCATGTTGGAGATGCTCTTAGACCCTATGTTTTATTTCCACCAGATTTTGTGTTCCATGTGCAGATGATTTTTGTTTCCCGGGTGTTGTTTTTTCCCACGGTTACTTGAATTTTGTCTCTTTTTTTTTAAAATTGTATTTTCCTAAGCACACTAATTTTGTTCACTTCAAGTTAAAATTTGGTTCCTATTTTCGGACTGATGCTCATAGTTTGTTCTGTAGGCTATATCTCTATGAGCTCCTAGTGTAAATAATTTTTCCAATATGATCTGTTATGTAAATACCTGTTTTTTCATCTTGATTAAGTTCCTGCTAATTTAATATTTATGTAGCAGACGTGTGGAGGTTTTTTTTTAGAATTCAAACGTGTAGAGATTGAAAGGAAACGTATATCAGACAAACGTACTCGGCGAACTGCTTTGCCAAACATGGAATTAAATACATGCATGCAGTCCTTGTACAGATGGAATTAAATACATGCGTGCCACACCGGAAGCAAGTAAGACAAGATTCGAATTTAGTACCTCGCACAGCTGTCAGCGATAGATGCATGCGCGTTTCTACCACGCACACAGCAGCAGCGTTCCCTTCAACAATTGAATTCTCTGGACGTTTTTTAAGTCCCACCTCGCTTCCCGAGAGAGAGGAGAACCAACTTATATACCCAGCCTCTCGTACAACATCATCCGTTGGTTGATCCATCCACTCCCGCAGCCTTGAATAGCGTTGACTTGAAGTTGGGCCTCGGCTAATAAATGGGCCTCTCGCCACAAGGGATCCTTCTGCGAAACGGAGGCACCAGGGCGCCCGGGCGCCAGGGAGGGAGGGCCCCATTTTCCTGGGAGGTCCTATTTCACGCCCGACGCGAACGGGAGCGCGTCGACGCCTGAAGGATTATCCCGAGTGGGCCGGCCCAATATGCCTGGATTCCATCTCCTTTTTCCGCTCGGTTAGATTAAGTAAACAAATCATTTTTCTGTTCATTTTGAAGCGATCCAAATTTTGAAAAAAAAATCAAAATTTAAGAAGTATTCAGATTTTCAAAAATGTTCATATTTTAAAAAGTTCAGGTTTGAAATACGTCCAGATATAAAAAAAAAACCCAAATATAAAAACTATTCAGATATGAAAAATGTTTACATTTTTAAAAAGTTCATATTTCCAAGATTTGAAAATAAAAAAAATTCAAATTTTAAAATGTTCAGATTTTAAAAATGATCATATTTTTTAAAAAGTACAAATTCTAAAATGTTCAAAATTAAAAAAAAAAGGTTCATATTGTAAAATTGTTAACATTTTATTTAAAAAATCAAATTTGAAATGTTCAAAATTTGAAAAACGAAAGTAAACAGAAAAAGAAAGGAAAACGAGAAAACTGAAAACAAAAGGGAAACCGACGGGAAACCAAAATAACCAGGGAAACCGGACCGGAAGGATCTAGAAGGTTCGAGAAACCAGAAAACCAAACGTGATGGGATTATAGTGGGCCGGCCCGTTTAGAGGAAATAGCTACCGAAGTACACGTAGCGACGCTACCTTTCGCGTGAAGCCTAGCCCATGATCGCGTATTCAGATCTGAACAACTTTTTATTTTTTTTAGATTTGAATAATTTTTATATTCAAATTTCTGAATTTGAACAAATTTTATATTTGAACAATTTTTGAATATGAATGATTTTCATATTAGAACAATTTTCAAATTTGAACAAATTTAATATTTGAACGGTTTTCAAATTTGAACAGTTTTCAAAATTGAACGTACGATTTTAAAATTTAAACATTTTTTAATTTAAACATTTTCTCAACTTGCACAATTTTTTAAAATTAAAATTTTCGAATCTGAAAAAATATAAACAAAACCGAAAACAGAAAAAAAAACAGAAAAAAAAGTAAAAGGAAAAAACGAACTGCAGGCTAAACAGCTATAAATGTGCCTGGCCCATACCCGACCAAGGGGTATGCGGTGGCCGGTAGCCACCGACCTGGTCGGTGTATAGGTTTTGCCATAGGGATTGCCCATTTTCCAGGAGGGTGTGAGCAAGTCCGCAACCCCAAGGCCGTAGGGTGTGCTCGTACGGAGCATTCGGCCCTGTTTCTCTTCCTCGTAGCCCAGTTTACGGTCACTACGATCTCCCCGCTTTCTTGGCGTCGGCGTCGTGTGCCGCCAGTGCACAATCGCGGGCAATTGGCGGTGTTCATCCCGGGGCAGTCGTCTTCCATCTCGGTGCTCTGCAACCGTATTCTCTACATATTCATCGTCGCGCTCTAATCGACGGACGACAGTGGGTACTTGGTACGGAAAACTATTTACTCTTTTATTGCTTGAATTATAAAAAGAATCTTAGTCACCAACATGGGCACTTAATCGTCAAACGCATTAGTCTGAGATTCTCAGAGCTCGTTTAGGTCGAGATATGCAGTTTGCAGAGAAAATTGATCCAGTCCCAAAAACTGAAATCAATTCTAAAAGATTTCCAGGTAGAATTCGAAACCATCAATTTTTTAACTGGGCAAATATAATTTTGTCCATCCAATCACATAGTGCTCCTTTGAAACTTAGGTATGATGGGTAACAGTAGCACCGACAGGTTATTGATCCTTATATGTCCCTTTTTTCTAAGTGAAGATCTCCTATGATCTCGATCAGTGTATTAAGTGTCCTATTCTTGTCATCCTTTGCGTACTGCATATATTGTTCATTGCGATCCAGCAGCCAGCGACCCACTTCGAGTTCTTTTCGCAAATCTATCGTCCAAGTGTTCCATCTGCTCATTTGTCTGGATTTGGCTGGCCATGGTCCTCATATGCCGGCCTGGGCCTATCTCTCTCATTTGCCAAACTTTTAGATTGAGAAAGATTGATGAGTGGTACCAAATTATGGGACGGCGAATTGACATATTGGAGGAAGTGCCAAGTGGTGGTGGGATATTGATCTTTTTTTTTTGCGCATCATATCTGCAAGCGATCTGCAGTGAAAAGTTATTCTTTTCCTAATTGTGTCACGGGTTAATGTAGCCCACTAGTAGTTTAACTAGCTTGGTAGATGAGACCGTTTACTTTGGATCTTTGATATAGATAGCCAGCTAGACAAGTGGAAGTATGAGCAGAAATGTAGTACCACTCTTTAATTTCTGAACACCTTTAAGATCATGGACTGAGTGACATATTGCAACACCAACTTAAGCTACCTGCTAAAGCATTGTATGTGCATTTGCTTCCACTTATCGTCTCCAGTTCTGCCAAAAGTAAGCTATGTAGTGTGGACATGCATAGCAACAGATGTCAAGGCCGCAACCCGCATTAACTTTAGATATTACTAATATAATTCAAAGCTTCGGAATACATGAGATCGTTGATGACCATGAGAAGTCACGTCTGCCGTGTTGTCTTCAGATAAAACTTGTCCAAATCCCATTACCTGCTGATAGGTGGAGATCGAGAGTGACTCTTCATGCACATCTCCATCTTTGTATTTCTCGTATGTTGGCGAATAATTATAATCTTTCACCCTTGAAAAATCCACCTTTCAAATTCGAATTGAGGCAGCACAAGCTGGTTCAGAAAATGGTCACAGCCAAGGTTGAGATCTGTACAGAAGAGCATCCTCGGTTATCTGACAGTCGGTTACCGACCACAATCCATCCTTGCTATCCACCTTTCGTTTAGCATCTTCTTGTTCACCCAACTCAAGCATGTAACAAACCCACCATGGCTTCCTGCGGTGCAATTCAATCCCTTCTTTTTACCTTCCAAAGTTTCATTGCCAATTTGCCATCGTTGCTCCTTTCTTCATTTTCCCCCCTTTTTTCTTGTCAAAGGAATAAGCCTAGCACCCATTAGGTGTATCTGGCTGTTTTGCATTAGTATCTATATAATGACTCTAGATACTGTTTATGCAGACCTAACTACGCACTTCTACTCCGGTGCTCCTCCCCTGAATTTTTTTGGGTGCGTTAAACACAATAACGGTGAAAATCTTTCCATACCTATTTGTAAGCGGGGATACGATCGTAATTTCAGTGTAGGTCCACCATCCATATAACCTTGTACGTATCCGTATAGCCCACGTTGTGTTGTATCTCGTTTTTGTACGACGTGGGGCTGTACTTAGACGAATGAGATCGTTAACTGATCAACGTGACCTCTTTTTTTTTTTCTTACGCGAGGTACATATACTATATCAATACAGACGGGTATACATAGGCTAAATATTAGGTTTCGGCGGACACAACACAGAAAAAAGAACCAACTATTACCCTTTAACTTCCCGTTTAGGGGGGAGCACCGGAGCAAGGCTCCTAACTACGATGGAGGAGATACCGTTCCTACTTTCGCACTGGATATGTGCAACTTCTGAAACCATTGTTTGTGGCTTTCCTCATCAGTACTCCTATCTTTATTCCTCTCGCTTATCTTGCACATCTTCCTCTCTTTATGTTTCTTTGTTGGCATCTAGCAACGGTGATAGAGATCTGAGGTAGGGAATTCTGATCCAACCCATGCTTCTGCTTTAAGATAAGCAGATCAATGATGCATCTTACCTTACTAAATTAATATGAAAATAATTCAGGTGATGGATGAACTAGTATAGAAATATCTTGATTTTGCAAGATATATTGCATCCAGTAACCAAATATGCCGGTAACGTAAACTTACAACTATTGCAAATGGAGGAAAAGTAGGGATAAGAGAATAGTATAGATCCACTGCAGAAAATGATGCTTAAATGGTTATGGACAGGCTTCACAATTGGTAATATTATCACAAATCGCCAAATTGATATCTGCAAATACGGATATTGATAGACCTCGCGAGTCATGACTTTATTTTATTTTTTCTGTGAAGACCTCGTAGTAGTGACATAATTTATTGGTAGTATAGTCACACTAGCTTCATAACTTCGTGAGTACGTTGCATATTTGTGGGTGATATTTGATCAATTCAACCTTAATGTTTTCCTACACTGCAAGTTTGCAACATCTGATATGTAACTGACAGGTGACATGGTGTTTTTCACACATTCCAAACTCAATAAGGTACCATGGCCCCTGAATGGAAATCCTTGACATAACGCTTGTTCATGCCGTCTAGCTTTGCACTCTATGTAATTGGCAATTTGGAATGCATGCGGCAGGCATGATTGCTTTGGCATCCTGTGCAGCCATGTGCCTGTGTGCAACTAACAGTCTAACAGACATCAGATGTGTCAGGTTCTGCCTCATAGGAATAGCAATCCAAACTAGGCACGAGGCCACTGATATGGTTCTTTCTTTGCTCGATGCAAATGATGGTGTAATCAGGACTTTTCTTTTTTCTGTTGAAGGGTAGTGCATGGAAACCATAATCAGTTTCCTAGCTGCCGTTTTGTAAAGGTTTTTTAATACTAGGTAAAATTCTATAGGATATGATACTATAAATCAAACAGACATCCAATTTTTTTTCATAGGATATCAATCTTACACAAATACTTTTAAAATCCTATGAATCAAAGAAGCTAGCATCGCTTCCTACTCTCCATTTGTCCATCTCGCCGTCAGCGGCGGGACTGTCCAACCGCCTCTTCCCACACTCTGCCCCTTTCCCACTTCATCGTAGTTGGCCGGCGTTCTCGTATTTCGCAGGCTGGGACACATCGGTTAACCGGAATGTATGGATGTCGGTGCACGCTTTGGTTGTTTGTAGCTCGGGCAGATCTTCATGAATTTGGTAGTGCTCGAATCTGGAGAGCTCTACTCCACCACAATGTTCCCCTCATCGGGTGCGAAGGCAATGGCCACACTATTCTGGTCTAGTGCATGGGCGGATCCAGGTATATACTTGGATGTACACCCATTATTTTGGGTGAAAATCTATATGTGTGCATAATACATGTATATGTAACTAGTATATGTAGCCCTTCGTCCCCAAAGTTTGGGTCACCCTTTTGGCTCCGCCCATTTTTTTGATTTATGTCTCGCCATTTTTGAGTCTTGTGCACCCATTATGTGAAATCCGGCTCCACTAATGGTCTAGTGGATCATATTTTGTTTGTCTTCCCTCTAGGTGCACGATTTCAGACCTGCTATGTTGGGGGCAAACAACACTAGTAGGAAAATCCTTATAGGCGACACTGCATGAGTGGCGCACAACTACTGGAGCACCCGACCAGATTATGTCGGCGGCATGCTAAAATAGTGCCACGCCACCAATAATATATTGGTACGCCACTAGAGTGTGGGACTCACAAGTCACCGAGCATACGAAAGTAGCGTCGTGCATAATAGCACGACGCAGCCACTATTTCCATTAGTACTGGCGTGGACCGCTCACTCCACAACAAGGTGGGCCACATGACCCTGATCCTCCCCGAACTACTGGTGGTGTGGTCCATCCACCCACGCCATCCAGCGATACTAGTGGTGTGGCCAAATGAGCCACGCCACTATCCCACACTACCCATCCAGCTCACCGATGGGGGCAACAATCATACCAAACCTCTGCCCCCCTCCCCCCCATCCACCCCACACACACACAGTGTGTGTGTGTGTCACAACATGTATCAAGTATCGATGGCATTATATTAGCGGTGTGTCATATACACTCCACTAGTGATGATTTTGCCACACCACTGATAGGTTATTTCCTACTAGTGCACATTGACAGACATGGACCCTCCCAGGTTTCTTAGATGTGATGGATGGATGGCGTAAGCATGTGAAATCAAAGAAGTGCCTGATGCGGTAGAACGGTGGGCCACCTACACGTGTGTGGTTGTTGTCGATGATCGGTGTGCGAGGTTGGTAAAGCTAATATGTCAGGACCGTGGCCTTGAACGAGGGTCGCATCGGTGATTTTGCGGCACGTGTATTTGCGCTTGGTGTCGGATGAACATCTAGACCGTGACGGTAGTTAGATGAATGGCATGGGAATGTCATGGTTAGAGCCGACTTGCTCTCGACCAGATGTGGGGGGCTCGCCTATTCTAGAAACCATGGTGAGTATGACTTTACGCGTATGATGCTCATGCTACCTAGGTTAAGGCATTGTTTGGGGTTACCAGCAATGGTAGCATTGTTAGTCGTCTTATTCCTCCTTGGAGGCTCCATCGTGGGTACATGCCTTCTTGCCCTCTGGTTCATGGTATACACATTTTGTATGGCTTCTAAACTAGAAGGAGAAAACACTTTGGCACCTCTCCCTTCTTAGAGGCACGATCTAAGGATCCTATAGTTTGGTAGGCGGTCATTGGCAATGCCCTTCTTGTAGGATAACGTTGCATAGAAAACAAAAAATTTCCTACCGCGAACACGCAATCCAAGCCAAGATGCAATCTAGAAGACGGTAGCAACGAGGGGGTATCGAGTCTCACCCTTGAAGAGATTCCAAAGCCTACAAGATGAGGCTCTTGTTGCTGCGGTAGACGTTCACTTGCCGCTTGCAAAAACGCGTAGAAGATCTTGATCACGATCGCTTCCGGCGCCACGAACGGGCAACACCTCCGTACTCGGTCACACGTTCGGTTGTTGATGAAGACGGCGTCCACCTCCCATTCCAGCGGGCAGCGGAAGTAGTAGCTCCTCTTGAATCCGACAGCACGACGGCGTGGTGTCGGTGGCGGTGGAGAACTCCGGCGGAGCTTCGCTAAAGCTACGCGGGAGATATGGAGGAGAGGGGGGCGGCTAGGGTTTGGGAGGGGGTGGCCGGCCACTTCAATGGGGCGGCCAGCTTGTGGTCTTGGGGTGGCCGGCCCCCTCCCTTGGCCCCTCATTATATAGGTGGAACCCCAAGTGTTGGACTCCAAGTCTTCGAATAAGACCCGAAACCAAAACCTTCCATATGAAAAGGAAACCTACCTAGGGTGGGAATCCCACTTGGGGTGGGATTCCCCCTTTCCATATGGGGGGGTGGCCGGCCCCCTAAGGGGGAGTCCACTTGGGACTCCTCCCCCACTAGGGTTGGCCGGCCATGGAGGTGGAGTCCCACCGGGACTCCACCTTCCTTGGTGGTTTCTTCCGGACTTTTCTAGAACCTTCTAGAACCTTCCATAGAACCTTCCGCATCATTTTAATTCACATAAAATGACATCCTATATATGAATCTTATTCTCCGGACCATTCCGGAACTCCTCGTGATGTCCGGGATCTCATCCGGGACTCCGAACAAATATTCGAACTCCATTCCATATTCAAGTTCTACCATTTCAACATCCAACTTTAAGTGTGTCACCCTACGGTTCGTGAACTATGCGGACATGTGATGACCCACAAGTATAGGGGGTGTATCGTAGTATTTTCGATAAGTAAGAATGTCGATCCCAACAAGGAGCAGAAGGTGTTGACAAGCAGTTTCGATGAAGGATTCCCTGTAAATGCTCACAGACAAGTATTCAGGGGGTTTTGATGTAACAGTTGAATAAAGTACGAGTAAGTAAAGTGCGAGAGTAACAATTGCAGCGAGTGGCCCAATCCTTTTTAGCACAAAGGACAAGCCGGTTTGATTACTTATAATGACCAAGCGTTCTCGAGGACACACGGGATTTTAGTCTAGTGCTTTCGCTACATACGGCTAAATAATCTTCATTGTTATGATAAGTGTTGTGTGGGTGAACCTATGCTAATGTACCGCCCTTCCTAGGACTAATACATACTTGTGATTATACCCCTTGCAAGCATCCGCAACTACAAGAAAGTAATTAAGAATAAATCTAACCACAGCCTTAAACTCTGAGATCCTGCTATCCCTCCTGCATCGATATACCAACGGGGGTTTAGGTTTCTGTCACTCCGGCAACCCCGCAATTGGCAAACGAATACAAGATGCATTCCCCTAGGCCCATAAATGGTGAAGTGTCATGTAGTCGACGTTCACATGACACCACTAGAAGAATAACACCACAACTTAAATATCATACCATTGAATATTACTCAACCATAGTTCACTACTAACATTTAGACTTCACCCATGTCCTCAAGAACTAAACGAACTACTCACGAGACATCATATGGAACATGATCAGAGGTGATATGATGATGAATAACAATCTGAACATAAACCTTGGTTCAATGGTTTCACTCAATAGCATCAACAACAAGTAGGAATAGATACCGGGAGAGTTTCCCCTATCAAACAATCAAGATCAAACCCAAATTGCTACAGCGGTGACGAGGTGCTGCGGTGGAGACGGCGGTGATGATGGTGGAGATGATGATGATGATGGTGATGGAGATGATGTCCAGCTCGATGACGGTGACGATGGCGTCGATTTCCCCCTCCGGGAGGGAATTTCCCCGGCGGATTCCTGCCCGCCGGAGAGCTCTTTTCTCTCTGGTGTTCTCCGCCCCGCAGAGGCGGCTGTAACTCTTCGTGAGGTACCCTCTGTGGCTTAGGTTTTCGGGACGAAGGGTTTCGCGAAGAAAAGGAGGCGAAAGGGGCTGTGGGGCCCCCACACCACATGGTGGCGCGGCCAGGCCATGGGCCGCGCCGGCCTGTGGTCTGGCCCCACCTTGGGCCTTCTCAGCTCCTCCTTCTGGCTTCCTTCGCCATCTTGAAAAATAGGATTTTTGGTATAATTTCCTTCCACAGTTGATCTTCCGAAATATTGCGTTCTGACGGTGGTTTTTCCAGCAGAATCCTGGCTCCGGTGCTTGATCCTCCAATAATGATGAAACATGCAAAATAGATGAAATAACATAAGTATTGTATCCAAATATGAAATATATCAATGAATAACAGCAAATTATGATACAAAATAGTGATGCAAATTGGACGTATCAACTCCCCCCAAGCTTAGACTTCGCTTGTCCCCAAGCGAGACTGAACTCAGTAAACAGGACCACATGTTTATGGAGTGAAGAGTCGATAAATAAAATACGGACAAGAAGCATCATATTCATTCACACAAGGCATTCTAGTAAACAACTTCCTCATATAACTCAACTTGAAACCAGTATAAGATAATCACAAATAAAGGTGCATAAGAAATCATAGTTGGTGATGGCAAACTTCGTTTCTGGTCAGAGAACAATTAGCAGATTATATTTATCTCATTGAGCAGCGCTCTCATGTTAAAGTTTATATGGCACAACTTGCATACTCAATCATAATGGTCTCCTCATGATCATTGATAACTTGCAAAGCTATATTCATTCAGATAAAACTTGTACTAAACAAGGAAGAATAAAAGACATGATGAAGCAAATCACAATATAATGGTTTGATCACAACTACTCAAATGCTTGCTTGAGATGGAGGGAAATAGGTTTACTGACTCAACATAAAGTAAAAGACAGGCCCTTCGCAGAGGGAAGCAGGGATTAAATCATGTGCTAGAGCTTTTTCAGTTTTGAAATCATATAGAGATAATAAAAGTAACATTTTGAGAGGTGTTTGTTGTTGTCAACGACTGGTAGCGGGTACTCTAATCCCCCTTGCCAGACAAACCTTCAAAGAGCGGCTCCCATTTTATTTTTATTTTGTGTGGCACTCCTTCCAACCTTTCTTTCACAAACCATGGCTAACCGAATCCTCGGGTGCCTGCCAACAATCTCATACCATGAAGGAGTGCCTTTTTATTTTGGTTTTTATTATGATGATGACACTCCCCCCAACCTTTGCTTACACAAGCCATGGCTAACCGAATCCTTCGGGTGCCGTCCATCAATCACATACCATGGAGGAGTGTCTATTTAGTTTAATTAATTTGGGACTGGGAATCCCATTGCCAGCTCTTTTTGCAAAATTATTGGATAAGCGGATGAAGCCACTAGTCCATTGGTGAAAGTTGCCCAACAAGATTGAAAGATAAAACACCACATACTTCCTCATGAGCTATAAAACATTGACACAAATAAGAGATACTAAGTTTTGAATTGTTTAAAGGTAGCACATGAAGTATTTACTTGGAATGGCAGAAAATACCATGTAGTAGGTAGGTATGGTGGACACAAATGACATAGGTTTGGGCTAAGGTTTGGACGCACGAGAAGTATTCCCTCTCAGTACAAGTCTTTGGCTAGCAAGGCTAATTGGCAAGCATAAGAGTTGAAGGAAACAAACAATTATACATGTGATAGAAACAATCATGCATCTTCCTTGTAAGCACAAACAATTTTAACTTCAGAATAATAAGCTATGAGCTAACAAGAAAGAAAGACAATAAAATAACTACATGTATTTCTCTTTTTTACTTAAACCTCAAAGTGTTGTTGCTATTGACCAATGCTAAGTTTGCCAAAACCAAATAGATTTATTCAATGCTCCCAAAGTGGTACCAATACTAAAATCAATATCAATCATATAGTAGAAATTGCAAACTAAAATAAGGTGTGCAATATGTAAATGATAAGACTTCTCATTAATATTTCATAACGATAACTCACACCAAGGGATACATAGATAACCAACTAAAGGAGAGATACTTCCAAACTGCAACCCATCTTATATGATAACTTCCCTACTCATGATATGACACTACTTGACAATAAAAAGTAAAAGATAGTGATGATGTGATACCGCGGCACTCCCCCAAGCTTGGAACAAACCCAGGGGATGCCAATACCGATAATGAATTACTCCTGCGGCGATGGTGGTGATGAATTCCTGACAAGCTTCTCAATAAGCTCCTGAAGCTCATCAATCTTGTATGTGAGATTGCGAATCATCTCCGAATTGTGCTCGACGCGGTTAAGAAGTCTGTCCGACGGCGAGTCCCAACTCTTGGAGTTATTTCCCCACTCTTCAGCCTCAGGCTCCCTCCTTCCTGCAGTGTTAGAGCGATCTATATCCCAATTGCTAGGCAATGCTGCCTTGGGAGTCCCTTCAATTTGATTATTGAAAATTAGATTGTGGAAGGGGTGATGAGTGCCTGATAAGGATGTCTTCGGAGCTAGGTAATGACGTGGAACCGCTCCTCCAGTGCGAATTCTTGCGCTCTTGTTTGCACTAAAAGGGTTGTCCACCACCTTGATGCTTGCGATGGTAGCACGCGGGTGTGCGCGCGAATCTTCCTCCATCTCTTCTTCATCCTCTTCCTTGACGTCCTTGTCCTCCTCTTTCCACTCAAGATCTTGATTATCTTCATCCGGAAGCTCCTTACCCTTGTTCTTGGAGACCATGGCGCTTCTAAACTAAAAACAGATCCTGGCAGAAACAGCTCGAAACAAAACACGTCGAGAAAACGATATACGAGCCTCCAGGGGTCCGGGGGATTATATAGCAAAAAATTCCGCGACATAAGGAAAGTACCAGATCGAACCAGAGTCGGAAAGGGGCAACGAGGCGGCCAGACCATAGGTCGGCGCGGGCCCAGGTCAGGCCGCGCCGGCCTATGGTGGCACGCCCTCGTGCGTCCTTTCCACTCCGTTTCGAACTCGTAATTTTTCATATTTTCCAAAAACAGCAAAAATATTGTTCGGAAAGTAAATTGCGAACTTTTCATTACCAGTACTGTTACCTATTCAAAGTCGAGTTCGCGGATCGTCAATTTGTCCTTTAATGAAAGCCTCCGGTGTTTCCACTTGAATAATATCAACATCAACATTATAAGAATCACCTGAGATATAATGCTTGAGTCTTTGTCCATTCACCACTTGCGTGGCATTGCCTTGGAGAGAGCTAATTTTAATTGCTCCTGAACGATACACCTCCTCAACAACATATGGTCCTTCCCATTTCGAGAGTAATTTCCCTGCAAAGAGTCTGAGACGAGACCGATACAATAGGACTTTATCCCCAACATTAAACTCTCTTTTGATGATCCTTCTATCATGCCATTTCTTAACTTTCTCTTTAAAGAGTTTAGCATTTTCATAAGCTTCACTTCTCCATTCATCTAGAGAACTTAATTGCAACAACCTCTTATCACCAGCTAGTTTAGGATCTTTATTTAATTCTCTAACAGCCCAATAAGCTTTGTGCTCTAGTTCTAAAGGTAAATGACAAGCTTTCCCATAAACCATTTTATAAGGTGACATTCCCATGGGATTTTTATAAGCAGTTCTATAAGCCCATAGTGCATCCTTCAATTTACTAGCCCAATTCTTTCTAGTTTTATTAATGGTCTTTCCCAAAATAGATTTAATCTCTCTATTTGATAATTCTACTTGACCACTAGTTTGAGGATGATAAGCGGAAGCAATTCTATGATTAATACCATACCTAGCAAGAGTTTTTCTAAAACCTCCATGAATAAAATGAGAACCTCCATCAGTCATAATATATCTAGGCACTCCAAATCTAGGAAAAATAATGTCTAAAAGCATTCTTAAAGAGGTCTCACCATCAGCACTTTTTGTAGGTATGGCTTCCACCCATTTAGTAACATAATCAACAGCAACAAGTATATGAGTGTTACCTTCTGAAGACGGAAAAGGTCCCATGAAGTCAAATCCCCAACAATCAAATGGTTCAATAACAAGAGTATAATTCATAGGCATTTCATTACGTGCTGGAGATATTACCAACCCTTTGGCATTCATCACAAGATAAAATAAACTTTCTCGCATCCTTGAAGAGAGTTGGCCAATAAAAACCTGATTGTAGAACCTTTTGCGCGGTTCTTTCTCCGGCGTGATGTCCTCCATAAGCACTACCATGACATTTACTCAATATCTCTTGTTGTTCATATTCGGGAACACACCTTCGCAGAATACCATCCACTCCTTCTTTATATAAGTGTGGGTCATCCCAGAAATAATGCCTCAAGTCATAAAAGAATTTCCTCCTTTGCTGAGCTGAAAAGGTTGGAGGCAAGTACTTGGAAACAATAAAGTTAGCATAATCAGCATACCAAGGACTGTCTCGCGAGCTCACCTTTATTACAGCCAATTGTTCATTTGGAAAACTATCATTAACAGGAACAGGATCATAAGCAATATTTTCCAATCTAGACAAATTATCAGCGACAGGATTATCAGCACCTTTCCTATCTACAATATGTAAATCAAATTCTTGCAAAAGAAGTACCCACCTAATAAGCCTCGGCTTAGCATCTTTCTTTGTCATAAGGTATCTAATTGCAGCATGATCAGTATGAATCGTAACTTTTGAATCAACAATATAAGATCTAAATTTATCACAAGCAAAGACTACAGCTAATAATTCTTTTTCAGTTGTAGCATAATTTCTTTGAGCAGCATCAAGAGTTTTACTAGCATAATGAATGACATTCAGTTTTTTATTTACCCGCTGTCCAAGAACAGCGCCTACAGCAAAGTCACTAGCATCACACATAATTTCAAATGGTAAGTTCCAATCAGGAGGTTCAACTATAGGAGCAGTTGTTAAGGCTTTCTTTAGAGTTTCAAAAGCTTCCTTACAATCATCATCAAAAACAAAAGGTACGTCTTTTTGAAGAAGATTAGTAAGAGGCTTTGAAATCTTGGAGAAATCTTTAATAAATCTCCTATAAAACCCAGCATGACCAAGAACACTACGAATACCTTTAACATCCCTCGGATAGGGCATTTTCTCAATTGCTTCAACCTTAGCTCTATCAACTTCAATACCTCTCTCAGAAATTTTATGTCCCAATACAATTCCTTCATTAACCATAAAGTGGCATTTCTCCCAATTAAGAACAAGGTTAGTTTCTTCACATCTCTGCAAAACTTTATCAAGGTTTCGCAAGCAACTATCAAAAGAATTCCCATAGACGGAAAAATCATCCATGAATACTTCCACAATACTCTCACAAAAGCCATGAAAATAGCAGACATGCATCTTTGAAAAGTAGCAGGAGCATTACATAAACCAAAAGGCATACGCCTATAAGCATAAGTTCCATAGGGACAAGTAAAAGTGGTTTTCTCTTGATCTTTAGTTTTAACAGCAATTTGTGAAAACCCAGAGTAACCATCAAGAAAGCAAAAATGAGTATTTTTAGACAATCTTTCTAGCATTTGATCAATAAATGGTAAAGGGTAATGATCTTTCTTAGTAACTTTATTAACTTTTCGAAAATCAATGCACATTCTATACCCTACAACTACTCTTTGAGGGATGAGCTCATCATTATCATTAGGCACAACAGTCATTCCTCCTTTCTTGGGAACGCAATGCACAGGACTAACCCATCTACTATCAGCAATAGGATATATAATACCAGCTTCAAGAAGTTTTAATACCTCATTACTTACCACTTCCTTCATCTTCGGAACTAGACGACGCTGATGTTCAACAACAGGCTTTGCATCATCTTCCATATTAATAGCATGTTGGCAAATAGAAGGAGAAATCCCCTTCAAATCATCAAGAGTATAGCCAATAGCTCCTCGGTGTTTCTTCAATATTTACAATAACCTTTCTTCCTCAATCTCTGAAAGCTTAGAACTAATAATAACAGGATATATTTTCTTATCATCAATATGAGCATATTTAAGATTATCAGGTAAAGGCTTTAAATCAAAAACAGGATCTTCCTTTGGCGGCGGTGTTGTACCCAAATCTTCCACCGGTAAATCATGCTTGAGAATAGGTTGGCGAAGAAAAATTTCCTCAAGCTCATCTCTTTCTCTCCTAAAAACTTCACTCTCTCTATTCTCCAAATGTTGCTGCAAAGGATTATTAGGAACAAGAACAATAGATGCACACTGTTCCATTTTAAAATCATCACTAGGCAAATCAGCTTTATAAGGAGTTTTGGTAAATTTGGAGAAGTTAAACTCATAAGATTCACCAGCAAATTTAGTCAAAATTTTCTCTTTCTTGCAATCTATAATAGCTCCACAAGTATTTAGAAAAGGTCTACCAAAAATAATAGGACAATAATCACTAGCAGCAGAACCAAGTACCAAAAAGTCAGCAGGATATTTAATCTTGCCGCATAAAACTTCCACATCTCGAACAATACCAATTGGAGAAATAGTTTCTCTATTAGCCAGCTGAATAACCACATCAATATCTTCAAGTTCACAAGAATCAATTTCGTGCATAATCTCCGTGTAAAGCTCATAAGGAATAGCACTAACACTTGCACCAATATCACATAAACCATAATAGCAATGATCACCAATTCAAACAGATAGCATAGGAACACTAACTTGTTTGGGTTTATTAGGATGTGAAACAATATTAGAAGCATCTTCATAGAAAATAATATGACCATCCTCCACATTTTCAGTCACAAGATCTTTAACTATTGCAACAGCAGGTTCAACTTTTATTTGTTCTTCAGGTTCTACAGGTTTCTTTTCACTTTTATAAACCGCACTATTTATAACAGAGTACTCCTTCATTTTAGCAGGGAAAGGAGTTTTTTCAATATAAGCTTCAGGAATAACATGATCAGCAGTTTCAACTACAACGCATTTATTAATAGATGAATCAATTTTATCTTTATACGGTTCATGATACTTATCAAAATTCTTCTTAGGCAATTCATAATGAGAGGCAAAAGCTTTATAAAGATTTGCAGCAACTTGAGAATCAAGACCATATGTAGCACTCATATTACGAAATTTATCAGTATCCATAAAAGCTTCAATAAATTTATAATCATAAATTATACCTGATTCTCTATCCTTGTCGTTCTCCCAACCTTCAGTATTTTCTTGGATCCGATCAAGAAGGTCCCTTTTAAACTCTTCTTTGTTGCGTGTAAATGACCCAGAACAAGAAGTATCCAGCAAGGTCTTGTCTTGAAAAGAAAGTCTTGCATAGAAATTATCAATAATAACATTACCAGGAAGCTCATGAATGGGGCTTTTGAGCATTAAAGACTTCAATCTCCCCCAAGCTTGGGCAATACTTTCTCCATCATGAGGCCAAAAATTATATATGCGATTCCGATCCTTGTGAATTTCACTTGGAGGATAGAACTTAGAATAAAACCGGGGCACAATATCATTCCATTCAAGAGAATCCCCATTATCCAGTAATTTATACCAATGCGCCGCCTTACCAGACAGCGATATAGAGAATAGTTTCTTCCTCACTTCATCCATAGCAATACCTGCACACTTGAATAAACCGCATAATTCATGTAAGAACAGTAAATGATCTCCGGGGTGGACAGTTCCATCCCCTTCATAGCGGTTATCCATAACACGTTCAATAATTTTCATAGGTATTTTATATGGTATCACTTCCTCACCTGGCGCCTCATCCACTACCGTTGCAGTAGTAGTAGATTTCCCAAATAGAAATTGAAGAGAAGATCTCTCCATAATGACTTATAGCAGAAAGTAAATAAAATCAGCACAAACAAGAAAGGTTTTCCTTACCAATTCCACTTACCAATAGCGCTTCACTCCCCGGCAACGGCGCCTTAAAAATAGTCTTGATGACCCACAAGTATAGGGGGTGTATCGTAGTATTTTCGATAAGTAAGAATGTCGATCCCAACGAGGAGCAGAAGGTGTTGACAAGCAGTTTCGATGAAGGATTCCCTGTAAATGCTCACAGACAAGTATTCAGGGGGTTTTGATGTAACAGTTGAATAAAGTACGAGTAAGTAAAGTGCGAGAGTAACAATTGCAGCGAGTGGCCCAATCCTTTTTAGCACAAAGGACAAGCCGGTTTGATTACTTATAATGACCAAGCGTTCTCGAGGACACACGGGATTTTAGTCTAGTGCTTTCGCTACATACGGCTAAATAATCTTCATTGTTATGATAAGTGTTGTGTGGGTGAACCTATGCTAATGTACCGCCCTTCCTAGGACTAATACATACTTGTGATTATACCCCTTGCAAGCATCCGCAACTACAAGAAAGTAATTAAGAATAAATCTAACCACAGCCTTAAACTCTGAGATCCTGCTATCCCTCCTGCATCGATATACCAACGGGGGTTTAGGTTTCTGTCACTCCGGCAACCCCGCAATTGGCAAACGAATACAAGATGCATTCCCCTAGGCCCATAAATGGTGAAGTGTCATGTAGTCGACGTTCACATGACACCACTAGAAGAATAACACCACAACTTAAATATCATACCATTGAATATTACTCAACCATAGTTCACTACTAACATTTAGACTTCACCCATGTCCTCAAGAACTAAACGAACTACTCACGAGACATCATATGGAACATGATCAGAGGTGATATGATGATGAATAACAATCTGAACATAAACCTTGGTTCAATGGTTTCACTCAATAGCATCAACAACAAGTAGGAATAGATACCGGGAGAGTTTCCCCTATCAAACAATCAAGATCAAACCCAAATTGCTACAGCGGTGACGAGGTGCTGCGGTGGAGACGGCGGTGATGATGGTGGAGATGATGATGATGGTGATGGAGATGATGTCCAGCTCGATGACGGTGACGATGGTGTCGATTTCCCCCTCCGGGAGGGAATTTCCCCGGCGGATTCCTGCCCGCCGGAGAGCTCTTTTCTCTCTGGTGTTCTCCGCCCCGCAGAGGCGGCTGTAACTCTTCGTGAGGTACCCTCTGTGGCTTAGGTTTTCAGGACGAAGGGTTTCGCGAAGAAAAGGAGGCGAAAGGGGCTGTGGGGCCCCCACACCACATGGTGGCGTGGCCAGGCCATGGGCCGCGCCGGCCTGTGGTCTGGCCCCACCTTGGGCCTTCTCAGCTCCTCCTTCTGGCTTCCTTCGCCATCTTGAAAAATAGGATTTTTGGTATAATTTCCTTCCACAGTTGATCTTCCGAAATATTGCGTTCTGACGGTGCTTTTTCCAGCAGAATCCTGGCTCCGGTGCTTGATCCTCCAATAATGATGAAACATGCAAAATAGATGAAATAACATAAGTATTGTATCCAAATATGAAATATATCAATGAATAACAGCAAATTATGATACAAAATAGTGATGCAAATTGGACGTATCAACATGGTTGAGTACTCACTCCGACCAATAACCAATAGCGGGATCTGGAGATCCATAATGGCTCCCACATATTCAACGATGACTTTAGTGATCGAATGAACCATTCACATACAATACCAATTCCCTTTGTCACGCGATATTTTACTTGTCCGAGGTTTGATCTTCGGTATCACTCTATACCTTGTTCAACCTCATCTCCTGACAAGTACTCTTTACTCGTACCGTGGTATGTGGTCTCTTATGAACTCATTCATATGCTTGCAAGACATTAGACGACATTCCACCGAGAGGGCCCAGAGTATATCTATCCGTCATCGGGATGGACAAATCCCACTGTTGATCCATATGCCTCAACTCATACTTTCCGGATACTTAATCCCACCTTTATAACCACCCATTTACGCAGTGGTGTTTGGTGTAATCAAAGTACCTTTCCGGTATAAGTGATTTACATGATCTCATGGTCATAAGGACTAGGTAACTATGTATCGAAAGCTTATAGCAAATAACTTAATGACGAGATCTTATGCTACGCTTAATTGGGTGTGTCCATTACATCATTCATACAATGATATAACCTTGTTATTAATAACATCCAATGTTCATGATTATGAAACTAATCATCCATTAATCAACAAGCTAGTTAAGAGGCATACTAGGGACTTCTTTGTTTGTCTACATATCACACATGTACTAATGTTTCGGTTAATACAATTATAGCATGACATATAAACATTTATCATAAACATAAAGATATAAATAATAACCACTTTATTATTGCCTCTAGGGCATATCTCCTTCAGTCTCCCACTTGCACTAGAGTCAATAATCTAGATTACATTGTAATATACCTAACACCCATGGCATTCTCAGTGTTGGTCATGCTTTGCCCTAGGGAGAGCTTTAGTCAACGGATCTGCTACATTCGGATCGGTGTGTACTTTGTAAATCTTTACGTCTCCATCTTCGATGTATTCGCGAATCGAGTGGTAACGCAGCTTGATATGCTTCAGCCTCTTGTGTGACCTTGGCTCTTGTGCATTGGCGATGGCACCCATGTTATCACAAGAATGATTAATGGGTCCAATGCACTAGGAACCACACCGAGCTCTACAATGAACCTCTTCATCCATACCGCTTCGATGAAGCCTCCGAAGCCGCTATGTACTCGATTCTGTTGAAAACTTCGCCACCGTGCACCGCTTCGAGCTTGCCCAGCCATCGCAAAGACCATTCAATATAAACACGTACTCGATCGTGACTTAGAGTCATCGGGATCGGTGTTCCAACTTGCATCGGTGTAACCACTTACAACGAGCTCTTGGTCACCTCCATAACAAAGAAACATATCCTTAGTTCTTTTCAAGTACTTCGGGATATTCTTGACCGCCTGTCCAGTGTTCCATTCCCGGATCACTTTGATATCTGCTAGTCAAACTAACAACATGGGCTATATCCGGTCTAGTACATAGCATGGCATACATGATAGATCCTACTGCCGAGGCATAGGGGATATTACTCATCCTTTCTCCTTCTTCTGCCGTAGCCGGTCCTTGAGTCTTACTCAAGACCTTGCCTGGTAACATAGGTAAGAACCCTTTCTTACTTTCGTCCATTCTAAACTTCTTTAGAATCTTGTCCAGATATGTACTCTGTGATAGCCCTATTAGGCGTCTTGATCTATCTCTATAAATCTTGATGCCTAATATATACGATGCTTCACCAAGGTCTTTCATTGAAAAACTATTATTCAAATAACCTTTTACACTGCTTAATAGTTCTATATCATTCCTGATCAATAATATGTCATCTACATATAATATCGTGAATGCTACGTAGCTCCCACTCACTTTCTTGTAAATACAGGCCTCTCCATGACACTGTATAAACCCGAAGTCTTTGATCACCTTATCAAAGCGTCGGTTCCAACTTCTCGATGCTTGCTTCAGTCCATAGATTGAACACTGAAGTTTGCATACTTTGTCAGCATTTTTAGGATCGACAAAACCTTTGGGTTGTACCATATACAACTCTTCCTCAATGTCTCCATTAAGGAACGCCGTTTTGACATCCATCTGCCAAATCTCATAATCGAAAAATGCAGCTATTGCTAACAAAATCCTCACAGATTTTAGCTTCGCTACAGGTGAGAAAGTCTCATCGTAGTCAACTCCTTGAATTTGTCGGAAACCCTTTGCGACAAGTCGAGCTTTATAGACAGTAATATTACCATCGAGATCTGTTTTTCTCTTGAAGATCCAT
This sequence comes from Lolium perenne, assembly GCF_019359855.2. Classification (NCBI taxonomy): domain Eukaryota; kingdom Viridiplantae; phylum Streptophyta; class Magnoliopsida; order Poales; family Poaceae; genus Lolium; species Lolium perenne. The sequence continues at coordinate 190,496,119 of NC_067249.2, forward strand.
TTATTCTCGACAGCCTTTCGGCTATCAGGTAAGTCTACCAAAGTCCATACTTTGTTATCATACATGGATCCCATTTCGGATTTCATGGCTTCTTGCCATTTGTTGGAATCTGGGCTCATCATCGCTTCTTCATATGTCGCAGGGTCCTCATCATTGTTATCCACAATCATGACATTTAGACAAGGATCATACCAATCAGGAGTGGTACGTTCCCTTGTCGATCTGCGAGGTTCAGTAGTTTCCTCGTTCGAAGTTTCATGATCATTATCATTAGCTTCCTCTGTTGCCGGTGTAGGTGGTACAGGTACAACTTCCGGTACTGCGCTACTCTGATCAACGAGTATCGATTCATCAATCTCACCGAGTTCTACTTTTCTTCCAGTCACTTCTTTAGTGAGAAATTCTTTCTCAAGAAAGGTTCCGTTCTTAGCAACAAAGATTTTGCCTTCGAATTTGTGATAGAAAGTATACCCTATAGTTTCCTTAGGGTATCCTATGAAGATGCATTTCTCCGCTTTGGGTTCTAGCTTGTCCGGTTGTAACTTCTTTACATAGGCTTCGCAACCCCAAACTTTCAGGAACGACAGCTTAGGTTTCTTATTAAACCATAATTCATACGGTGTCGTTTCTACGGATTTTGATGGTGCTCTATTTAAAGTGAATGCAGCTGTCTCTAATGCATAACTCCAAAATGATAACGGCAAATCAGTAAGAGACATCATAGAACGAACCATATCTAAGAGAGTTCGATTACGACGTTCGGACACACCGTTACGTTGAGGTGTTCCCGGCGGTGTCAATTGTGAAAGTATTCCGCATTTCTTTAAATGCATGCCAAACTCATAACTCAGATATTCACCTCCACGATCAGATCGTAGAAATTTAATCTTCTTGTTACGTTGATTTTCTACTTCACTTTGGAATTCCTTAAACTTCTCGAAAGTTTCAGATTTATGTTTCATGAAATAGATATACCCATATCTACTCAGATCATCTGTGAAGGTTAGAACATAACGATAACCACCGCGCGATGCTACGCTCATTGGTCCACACACATCGGTATGTATGATTTTCAATAAGTCAGTAGCTCGCTCCATCATACCAGAAAATGGAGTCTTTGTCATTTTTCCCATTAGACATGCTTCGCATCTATCAAGTGACTCAAAGTCAAGTGATTCAAGTAATCCATCAGTATGGAGTTTCTTCATGCGTTTCACTCCAATATGACCAAGACGACAGTGCCACATATAAGTAGAATTATCATTCAATTTAATTCGCTTAGCATCAATGTTATATATATGCGTATCACTACTATCGAGATCTAACAGAAATAAGCCATTCTTTTGTGGTGCTCGACCATAAAAGATATTATTCATAAAAGTAGAACAACCATTATTCTTAGACTTGAATGAATAACCGTCTTGCACTAAACAACATCCAGATATAATGTTCATGCTCAACGCGGGTACAAAATAACAATTATTTAGGCTTAAAACTAATCCCGAAGGTAGATGTAGAGGAAGTGTGCCGACAGCGATCACATCGACTTTGGATCCATTTCCAACGCGCATCGTCACTTCATCTTTCAGTAGTCTTCGTTTATTCTTTAGTTCCTGTTTCGAGTTACAAATATGAGCAACCGAACCAGTATCAAATACCCAGTGTACTAGAACGAGAACCGGTGAGATAAACATCTATAACATGTATATCAGATATACCTTCTTTCTTCTTCTTGACAAGGCCGCTCTTCGGATCAGCCGGATACTTGGAGCAATTACGCTTCCAGTGTCCCTTCTCCTTGCGATAATAGCACTCAGCATCGGGCTTAGGGCCGTTCTTAGGTTTCATAGGAGGCGTGGCAGCTTTCTTGCCACCCTTCTTGAATTTTCCCTTAGACTTGCCTGTTTCTTGAAACTCGGTGGTCTTGTTGACCATCAACACTTGGTGCTCTTTCTTGATCTCAATCTCAGCAGCTTTTAGCATGCCAAAGAGTTCAGGTAACTCCTTGTTCATGTTCTGCATATTGTAGTTCATCACAAAGTTCTTGTAACTTGGTGGCAGTGATTGAAGGACACGATTAATCCCCAGTCTGTTAGGAATCACTATTCCCAAGTCACTGAGTTTCTTCGCATGCCCGGTCATGGTGAGCATGTGCTCACTAACGGAGCTGCCTTCTTCCATCATACAGCTGAAGAAATGTTTCGATGCTTCATAGCATTCCATGGCCGCATGAGTCTCGAATATAGCTTTCAGCTCATTCATCAACTCATGAGGATCGTGGTGCTCAAAACGTTTTTGAAGATCGGATTCCAGACTGCACAGGATGGCACACTGAACTTGAGAGTACCGAGTTTTCCGAGTCTCGTAAACAGCTTTTACTTCATCGGTTTCAGTTTCTGCAGGAGGGTCACCTAGCGGTGCATCAAGCACATATTGCAGATTTCCGCCAGAGAGGAAGATCCTCACATGACGGAACCAGTCGGTGAAGTTGCTACTGTTGCTCTTAAGTTTTTCTTTCTCTAGGAACTGGTTAAAATTGATTGGGGACGCCATCTCTACAACATATATTTGCAAAAGTTTAGACTAAGTTTATGACAAATTGAGTTCAAATTTTAATTCAACATAATTAAAAATCTAGGTGAACTTCCACTCAAAACAATATCCCTCGCATTGTCTTAGTGATCACACGAACCAAATCCACCGCACCTATGTCCGATCATCACGAGACAAGGTGTGATTTCAATGGCGAACACTCAAAGTGTTCATCATATCAACCATATGATTCATGCTCTACCTTTCGGTATCACGTGTTCCGATTCCATGTCTGTACATGCTAGGCTCGTCAAGGCCACCTTAGTATCCGCATGTGCAAAACTGTCTTACACCCGTTGTATGCACTTGTTGATTCTATCACACCCGATCATCACGAGATGCTTCGAAACGACAAGTCTTGGCAACGGTGCTACTAAGGATGAACACTTCATTATCTTGAGATTTTAGTGAGGGGTCATCTTATAATGCTACCGTCGCGATCTAAGCAAAATAAGATGCATAAAAGGATTAACATCACATGCAGTTCATATGTGATATGATATGGCCCTTTTGTCTTTGCGCCTTTGATCTTCATCTCCAAAGCACGGACATGATCTCCATCATCTTCGGGCATGATCTCCATCATCGTCGGCGTAGCGTCAAGGTCAATGGCGCCGTCTTCATGATTGTCCTCCATGTAGCAACTATTACAACTACTTTGAAATACTACTCAACATGAAATTTAAAGACAACCATAAGGCTCCTGCCGGTTGCCACAATACAATAATGATCATCTCATACATATTCATCATCACATTATGGCCATATCACATCACCAAACCCTGCAAAAACAAGTTAGACGTCTCTAATTTGGTTTGCATATTTTACGTGGTTTAGGGTTTTCGAGAGAGATCTAATCTACCTACGAACATGAACCACAACGTTGATACTAATGTTTTCAATAGAAGAGTAAATTGAATCTTCACTATAGTAGGAGAGACAGACACCCGCAAAGCCTCTTATGCAATACAAGTTGCATGTCGAACGAGGAACAAGTCTCATGAACGCGGTCATGTAAAGTTAGTCCGAGCCGCTTCATCCCACTATGCCACGAAGATGCAAAGTACTCAAACTAAAGATAACAAGAGCATCAACGCCCACAAACCATTGTGTTCTACTCGTGCAACCATCTATGCATAGACACGGCTCTGATACCACTGTAGGATAACGTTGCATAGAAAACAAAAATTTTCCTACCGCGAACACGCAATCCAAGCCAAGATGCAATCTAGAAGACGGTAGCAACGAGGGGGTATCGAGTCTCACCCTTGAAGAGATTCCAAAGCCTACAAGATGAGGCTCTTGTTGCTGCGGTAGACGTTCACTTGCCGCTTGCAAAAGCGCGTAGAAGATCTTGATCACGATCGCTTCCGGCGCCACGAACGGGCAGCACCTCCGTACTCGGTCACACGTTCGGTTGTTGATGAAGACGACGTCCACCTCCCGTTCCAGCGGGCAGCGGAAGTAGTAGCTCCTCTTGAATCCGACAGCACGACGGCGTGGTGTCGGTGGCGGTGGAGAACTCCGGCGGAGCTTCGCTAAAGCTACGCGGGAGATATGGAGGAGAGGGGGGCGGCTAGGGTTTGGGAGGGGGTGGCCGGCCACTTCAATGGGGCGGCCAGCTTGTGGTCTTGGGGTGGCCGGCCCCCTCCCTTGGCCCCTCATTATATAGGTGGAACCCCAAGTGTTGGACTCCAAGTCTTCGAATAAGACCCGAAACCAAAACCTTCCATATGAAAAGGAAACCTACCTAGGGTGGGAATCCCACTTGGGGTGGGATTCCCCCCTTCCATATGGGGGGGTGGCCGGCCCCCTAAGGGGGAGTCCACTTGGGACTCCTCCCCCACTAGGGTTGGCCGGCCATGGAGGTGGAGTCCCACCGGGACTCCACCTTCCTTGGTGGTTTCTTCCGAACTTTTCTAGAACCTAACCTTCCATAGAACCTTCCGCATCATTTTAATTCACATAAAATGACATCCTATATATGAATCTTATTCTCCGGACCATTCCGGAACTCCTCGTGATGTCCGGGATCTCATCCGGGACTCCGAACAAATATTCGAACTCCATTCCATATTCAAGTTCTACCATTTCAACATCCAACTTTAAGTGTGTCACCCTACGGTTCGTGAACTATGCGGACATGGTTGAGTACTCACTCCGACCAATAACCAATAGCGGGATCTGGAGATCCATAATGGCTCCCACATATTCAACGATGACTTTAGTGATCGAATGAACCATTCACATACAATACCAATTCCCTTTGTCACGCGATATTTTACTTGTCCGAGGTTTGATCTTCGGTATCACTCTATACCTTGTTCAACCTCGTCTCCTGACAAGTACTCTTTGCTCGTACCGTGGTATGTGGTCTCTTATGAACTCATTCATATGCTTGCAAGACATTAGACGACATTCCACCGAGAGGGCCCAGAGTATATCTATCCGTCATCGGGATGGACAAATCCCACTGTTGATCCATATGCCTCAACTCATACTTTCCGGATACTTAATCCCACCTTTATAACCACCCATTTACGCAGTGGTGTTTGGTGTAATCAAAGTACCTTTCCGGTATAAGTGATTTACATGATCTCATGGTCATAAGGACTAGGTAACTATGTATCGAAAGCTTATAGCAAATAACTTAATGACGAGATCTTATGCTACGCTTAATTGGGTGTGTCCATTACATCATTCATACAATGATATAACCTTGTTATTAATAACATCCAATGTTCATGATTATGAAACTAATCATCCATTAATCAACAAGCTAGTTAAGAGGCATACTAGGGACTTCTTTGTTTGTCTACATATCACACATGTACTAATGTTTCGGTTAATACAATTATAGCATGACATATAAACATTTATCATAAACATAAAGATATAAATAATAACCACTTTATTATTTCCTCTAGGGCATATCTCCTTCACTTCTTGATGTGGTGCTTGGATTGGTAGTGCTCATCTTGTCTCTCCTGCATTTTCAGTTATGCCGTCTTCTTTTACATTGGTGCTTTCATGTGAGCTTCTCCAATTTTCAACCGTACGATGCTCTTTGAACCAGTGTGAAAGGCATATGGCCTTCTTCGGAAGTGGAGACTAATGGTGCTGCGACATTGGAGATCCCTAATTTTTTGTAGTAGATGTTGACATGGATTGACCGGTGGTTCGTAATCTCCAGCATCAAGATAGTCGTTTTCTTCTGTTTGCGTGATTTTGTTCTTTTTCTGTATACTGCTTTTCTTAGTATGGTGTGTCATCATGGGCTGTTTTGGACTCTATTAAATTAAATATGGTGTCCTCAACTTCTTTCAATGGGTTGACAGGTGTACTTGATTGGTAGTCATCAACAGTGCATTTCTCGATTTGGTCTCAACATTGGTTGGGGTGATTGTTTTCATCTTCTTTCTACCACCTTTGTCGCGAGCTTCTCCAACTTCCGGCGATACGACACTTTTCAAAGTAGGTGGGGTCAGGTGGTGTCTTTGAAAGTACCAATGTTCTTCTGTTTGTGTGATTTTGTTCTTTTTCTGTAACCTCGTTTTCTTAGCATGATGTATCAACATGGAAATTTAATCAACTTATTTTGTTATTTGTTATGCATGTGGAAGAAACCTGGTAAGGGTGCCAGCATTTGAACAAGAAAGCTTGATCTTTCGCTTAGTTTTTGTTTGTACAATTAGCATTCCTGCTGATTTAGCTGAGTTTTATATAAAATTCGTAGCACCATAAATTTTTGTAGGGATCTACGGCGGGCAAAATCGGGCCAATTCTATTTCCATAAAGAGGAAGAACAAACATTTCCACCGATTCCATAGCATGACAAGTTTTATTTATAGCAATCTTGTAGCCAGGGCCGGTCCATATTTATACGAGGCCCTGGTGCGAAATGACACCAAGGGGCCCCTTATTCACACATAAACTACCGGATTACTATATCTTTCGTAAAAAAGTACTTCCTTTGTTCCATAAAAGTTATTTTAGATTTTTTAAACTTTGGAAATATTTGCACACTATCTAATCCACAACAAGTTTCATAGGACGGCGAGAGCACTATTCAGTACATGGCATGGAACCATGATCTTTTAACTCTATAAAACTGACACCAAATAGTTTTTTTTGTATTTACAGATGAAGCGAATTAATCTTGATAGTTAGCAATCACAATAGTTCCACAAAAGGTATCTTTCTAGAAGATGCACATATCACCAAATAAGTTATACAAGTTGAATAAGAGGTGGTCAACAAGAGAACTGAAGCGCATGACTTTCAGGTGTAGGCGTGTAGCCGAGAGAGACTTGATTTGTAGCATGAACATGGAAACCACAGACGATTTTCCCACTTTCTCCTGAGTAGTAAGCAACTAATCACTCATTCAAATCCAATCAAGACCTACGAAATTAGGCAAAACGGAAATCAAGTGCTCAATTTGCTTTCTTTTGCCTATGCAAATCTTGGTTTCTTGAGATGAAGAAGAGAAGAGGCAGATGAGATATTCATCAGATTGAGGTGCGGCGAATAAAGAGCTAGAGCTTGCCATCTCCGTAGAATCAAATGGCTATTTGATTGGGAACGGTTGAGAATTGCAGGGAAGATACCGGGGAACGATGGGGCCGCATCGTTTGCCTCCATTAATAGCTGGCCTCACCATCGAAAAGGCGCAGCAGCGGCGACACCGTTCTCAAGATTTATGGGAGGAGGGTACAGGAGCGAAAATGGGACAAAACAAAATTTACAACTGCTGGTATCAAACTGGAGTACCTGGGCTGGGGCCCCTTTGCTCGCGAGGGCCCAGAGCGGGCGCACTGTTTGCCCGGCCTATGGGCCGGCCCTGCTTGTAGCTGGCGTCATGCGAAGCTTTTTTATACATGGAGAACACAAATACGTGTTACCTTTTGTTTGCTCTGCATGTTGGAAAATAGTGATTAGGATCTAGGATGTCAACACGCGACCAGCTAAGCTTGATCTTCCTCTTAGTTTTCATTTGTATAGGAAAATATGCATGCATGCCTGCTTGATTATGAGCCATGTCCAATTCCCATGTTACCTGCACAACATATTTGAACAGTGAGGCATGAAAGGCATGATGCATTTTTTGGATACTAGCCAGCCCTATATCATTTACGAGCACGGTGGGCATGGCATGAACCAATTCCACTTACTTTTTTTTTCTCGATAAATAGCATATATTAATATCGCGGAGATACCAATTACACCCAGCTTCTGCAACAACATCATGCTCTAATGGTATAAATGATGCACATAGCAAAAAAAAAAGAATTACAGAGAAACAAAAGTACCGATATAGAGATCGAAAACTTGAAACAACGACGCTGACACCACCAAGACAATACCAAAAGATCAGCTTCTCCCTAAGCGACGCCTCCAAGAAGAAAACAGTGTCCAAACACTGTCGTCGTCCGATCATAGATCTTAGGTTTTCATCATGAAGAAAGTCCTTCCTCTCAAAATAATGCCTTCAACAAGAACATTGTCAGGCAAGACCTTGGACTTTCGCCTTGAGAGATAGAACTCTGAACTTCTCCTGTGCAGTCGCCCCTACATATAAGTCGCTATTTGAAGTCATGAAACTCCAAACCAATTCCACCTCACCACCAAGATCTGACCACCATTGCTCTTCCACCGATCTCGGCTTTTATGACATTCTCCACCAGCACCATGGAAAGAAAACGAGCTACATGTTACTAACAGCTAGCAGAGCTTCGAACCAGAGGCCGTCCGATTTTTCATTAAGAGAAAGTCAAACATCTTGGGAAATTATATACATTCCAATCCTTATCTCATGGCAATGAACCAGAGTCCGTCCGATTTTTCACGACACGGTCGAATGGCAACTTTCATATCCTGACGCGGCAACATGGAAACTTGCCATTGGGTCACGCCAGCAAATGCGGCGCCATAGGATCCATATTTTCTCCGATTCCATAGCATAACAAGCTTTATTTTATAATAATCTTGTAGCTGACATCGTGTGAAGCCTTTTGTATACACTGATGTGGAATTTTGGTTGGCCTTCCAATTTTTGTTGTAACCGTGTGCTTGCTTATTGGTGACTAAATTATAAGATCATAGAAAAAATAAAACCATTTTTAAAAGGAATCTGGTAGGGGAAGCGCCTATAGTGATTTTAAAAAAAGATAATAAGATCACAAATCCGCGTTCTGTAGAATTTGAAGCTAGGTGGCTAAGTTATATAACAAGTGAGCCTAGCTCATTTCTTAGAAAATTTAAGCCATTATCAAGATATATATATCTTATATAATATGCAGTAGATAATTCTACAGTGATATTTTAGGATGCTAATATACACCAACACACATATTTAAATACACTATATCTTGTGCAACTATCACCGAATAAAATGTTGAGGCATCTAATTTGGTTATTTTTTATTTTTCATTTCCTATAACGCTATTAGGTTTAAAAACCATTTATGGACAATATCTCAAAATGGAAAATCTAGCAGTGTTTTGCTACAAAAAGGTTTAAATTCAGCAAAACACACGCTTAACTTGAGATTATCGATAAATTTCAAAACTGTATTACAAACTACACCATAACTAATATTTTTAAAAAATTATGTGCCTCGTTGCGCTAATTAAGCAACACAAAAATGCAATTTGTGGTATTAGTTTGGTAAGCATTGACAAAGAAGTAAAAAATTAGTATAATAAAATTTGTTTTACTTTATGATATGTCCAAAAAGGATATGCATATGCAGTTACATGGGTGTGACGGCAATGGACAATGTATAGCAATTCATTGGAACTCAAAGCATAGAGTGGTGTTGCAAGATGTTTTTCCTCCAGAAAAATGATTCTAGGTATAATATCGATTGCAAAAGATGACGAACTCATAAAATCAAGATGATTGTGCTTATGAAATATTTAATAAAACAAAATGTGTCAGTTTGCTTTCTCGTTAAATGATGATTGACAATAGCACTTCTATTCATGAGCAGTTTGCACGCCAACGATTTCAGTGATTTAATTTAGCTCTGAATTTCAACATTTGTCACAAAAGTTTACCCACTTTACAAGAATTTCTTGCGTTCATCAAAAGCCTGCTAGTTTGTTTTCTTTGCATATTGGGAAACCTTATTAGGATGCCAACATTTACCAACTAAGCTTGATCCTTCTCCTAGTTCTCGCTCTGATTATGTGCCGCTACGGTACGTACAGTATACGCGCACATCATATCTGAGGAGTGAGCATGGCATGATGCAAGTGTGGCACCCCTGGCCCTAACGAATTATTGGACGCCATTGAAACCATCATGTTTTTACACGCCCCAGTCGGTGGAAAAAAGGATCCGAAAACACAGCGGGTAAAACGGCGTCGCCCGCCAGCTTCATGTGATGGCCGTCAAGTGTGTTGGAGTCTTGGAGAGGAGGAAGTAGCAGCGAAGAGGCTGGCCTGCGTGCTTGTCTGCTGTGCTCTGTCTGCCTTGGCAAAGCTCTGTCTACAACCCAACGGCGACCCTCTCAATCTTTTTCTTTCTCCTCTCGCACAGAGAGAGCCCAGAGGCACGCTAGGGTCAGTGGCTAGCTAGCAAGTGCTGCCGTGCTGGCTGACCTCGCCTCGATCAGAACGCATGTCACCAAAAAAGACAGTGCAATGGTGATGTGGTGTGGACGACTAGATGGTAGCAGTGCACTCTCTTGGAAGGGCATGCCACTGCCAGGGAGCACACGTTAGTTGACAATAATATCGTTCGGTCCATCAGGGTTTAGGTATCTGACTCCATCCATTCACCGGTCGGTAGGGAGTAGGAGTAATGGTGGAGCTGCAGCGCGCATCATGCAGTGTGGTGTGCGTACTGGACGGTAGCCCCATGCATCATGCGTGCATGCATTTGCTGGGTCGTAGACGAGATGGCTGGTGCACATGCCACTCTCGCTTAGTAGATTTATTCTTTTGCAAATCTGTCGTAACCATTTCACAGTACACTTCTTAAAAGTCGCACACGTACAAGAGGATACAGGCACAGTGGCGTGTAGCAACTAGCAAGAGAGGAGACGGACGGGGAGCAAGATTGGAGAGACAGGGGCAGCTGTTGAGGCCAGAGAAGCGGGGTGGTGGTGGCCTTGCATTGGGGCTCCTCACATGAGATCGATTAGACGATTCAGAGGTTTGGATACTAATATAAACGGCAGTGCATATGAGGGCGTTCGGTGCTCCTGCTGGAAACACCCGTCACTTCATCAGTCTCCCGTAACAACACTTACTATAATTAAAGTCGAGGAGCCTGCGATCGATGGTTATCAAACCAAGAAGCAGCATACGTACAGAATAAAAGAAAAACGAGGATAGTGGGTCGGCTTGACGGGCAAGGAGTAGCACGCATATGGAGAAGTCAGAAGTGTGAGCTTGGGGCCAAAGGAAAGGGAGTGATCTGACAACGCCCATATGCTTTGGTTTGAGCACAACTCACATTAAGTAGAGAGAAAGACTGTGGTGTAGTGATGGCCATGATTCGCGAGAACTTGTGAAAGCGCATTAGTACAGGAGAAGATGAGGTTTGTTTGCACACTTTGCCTGCCTAATCAGGTTGTTTGAAAGCTCTTGTGTAGATTGAAATCTGGTGTACTGTCATAGCGTGCAGTTCAGGCAGATGCGTCAAGGGCGCTTGCATACCTGTAGCTTCAACATTATTTTTCTCATCACATTTTCTCTGTAGCTTCAACATTATTATACCTCAATAATGCTACTTCTACGGACAGATTTCTACAAAATTTTGGTACGGGATGATGTGTGAATCCTGGATTTGCTCGGGAGATTTTTGTGGAACTGCCACACCTTTTCCTCCCCAATGATATGCATCCACGCCTTGTCCGTATGGTTAGTCCGTAAAACAAATCCGTAAGTGTAGCATTGCTGAATCCTGCTGGCGTACCGGCCGTTTCCTCGCTCTTGTAAGAATTCTCGGCAATAATGCTCGCTTGTTCGATCGGTTGGATGGAGTGATATCTGAAAGCAGGACTGCTGCACGAGGCAGACGCCTTGGTACCAGCCTGCCTGCCAATCTAAAGGAACGAGGGACAGCATATAACTTCGGTTGCTATTGCACCATCCTATTCATTGGCATCGCACCTCCTCTTTCCTCGCTAGGAAGGAGGTTGCTCCTCCGCTTTGTTCAGATCTCTTTGGTCTCTTCTTTCCTTAAAGCGTGGGGAAATTAATACATGCATGCATCCATGTTGGATGGATGGTGGGGTTGGAGACTTGGAGTGTCATGGGAATTCGGTTCTCTCCAACCTCACCGCACCTCCCCTGCATGTGTCTGTTTAGTTTACCGTCTGACGAATCTTGCCGCGCACTAGTCCGTCCACTCTCTCTGATTTGGTTTTGCATTTGATCTTCTTGGTACGTAGTAGTTTTTTTTTTTTTTTTTTTTTTTTTTGAACAAGGGAAGGCCCTAGAAGGGCCCTGAAACTGCATTAACTATCAGCGGTGGGAGTACAAAATACATAGAGGAGCTCAGAAATAAAAGAAATTACAGCATAGTTCCCAAGATTTCTAAAAAGGACCCTCAGGAGAAAAGATAAAATGCAACTATGTTCAGGGTCCACCACAGAAACAAAAAAAATTATGTTAATGGCCTTCTAGATCTTCCCGATGGCGACGTTGAATTCACATGTCCTTTACCGTTTAATTGCAGTGGTGAAACTGTAAAAAGTAACATATGTTTGTAGATGCTTACTGTAGCACCTTGCTTCTGAAGATAAACAGTGAGTGATTCAGATGCCATGCCTGATGCCTATCGTGTCCGATAGCCGGATGATGTGATCCGTAAGTGTGTGCCTTCTCCGTTTCTTTCACGATGATAGGATTGCCGAATCTTGCATCGTGCGACCCTTTCGGCTGGTGTGCCTTCCTACCGAATACTTCTTTCGTCTGCTGACAAGAGACGGCGATCTGCGTGCGTGCTGCTGACCCCTACTTATTAGAGGACAGCTGCCAAATTCCTGCGAGTGGCGTGTATCGATTTGAGATCGATGCTGGCAACGACCTATGGTTGAGGTATCCAACTCAGTCCCGGCTAAACAATACTCGTAGCTAGAATGGCCTCCATTTGATTAAGCTGATGAGCGACGATGATGGGCATAAGTAAGCAGTTTGTGCGATCTGACACCAGGCCGTCAAGTAACACCGCCCTAAGCTAGCTACGTATCTCTCCGTTTTCTTCCTCTAGGCATGATGTTTGATGCAGGAGGAAGCCAGCAGCTGCATTTACAAACCAACGCCGAGCTGTGGATTCCGCAAACGCTGGCTAGCTACACGACGTGCAGCTAGCTATGAGAGGAGGATGCACCTGGTTAGGTTTGGACCGTCCGATCGTTTAATCTAGTCTCATACTAGATCCAGACCATTATAGTAAACGCCTAATCACAGCATCTCTGTTTTCTTGCACAGTAGGTGTCCATGATCGATCGAGCCACTGCACGCACCAGGCCAGAGCACCACTAGCTGTGTCTGCCTGTGATCATCATGGCACGCCGCTAGCTTGTCACATATAACACCAAGTGTTAGGGCTTAACTAGTAGTGAGGCTCATGTTTAGTCTCACCTCGTCTGCGGAAAGAGGCTATGATCAGTTTATAGGGATAGTTTTCCTGCTTCCTTCAGTTCGGGCTTCTGTGAATCTGTGATGGAGTAGGCTCTATTCTCGGCTGAGTTATATGTGCATTAACGCCTGAAAGTAGGGTGAATGTTAGAAAAAAATCTCCTTTCAGAATGTCGACTATATGTACGCGAATATAATAATGCTTTGGCCATATGTACGTGAATATAATAATTATACGTTACAACATCTTATATTTTTGAAATAGAAGTAGTTTTTAATGTAAATTTAAAAACTACAACATTTGTGGTAAAGGTTGGAGAAAGCCACAACTTACTAGAAAAAGTCACTTAAAAACTACTTACAGGGTAACCTAGCACACATATCCTAAATCTTGCATTTTATGGTTCAAAAGTTTCACAAAGTAAAATTTAACGGCCTGGTTTGAAAACAAAAATGAGTGGCCCGCAATCACTGGTCAAAATTAATCCAAGATATGAATTGTTTTTATACAAAGGGGCTAACATCGGGGGCCTATCAGCATGTGGCATTCATCAACGTTAACAGACAGATTCAAAAATGGAAGGCAAGTAGCCCACAATTACAGATAAAAAACCTCCAACATAGCAAACGTTGCTATACAAGAGGCTGACATTGGAACCCATCAGGTAAGATCATAAACGGACAGATCGAGCAATGTTAACTAGGTCAAAACAAAGCCAAAAAAAAAAAGTCCACTAGAGACTGCCATCATGGCCCGACAACTTGATCTGAATTAACCTCCCAGGAGCAGTAGAAAAAACTTCATCTACCATGCACTGGCCGTGTATCTACCATGTTTTTTTTCTTGCAAATTCGTGGTGGTAGAGGACATCCAAAACAAGAAAACAAACAAGCTAGTTTTACAATCTAGCAGGGGACCAACCCAAAATGTCATATATATGCCATGATCTACGGCGGTCGTCGGGCAAGTCTGTTGCTCCTAACAAAAAAATTCTTGTACCCATTTAATTTTTTCCGTAAAATGATTTTTGAAAAACAATAGAAACAAGGAATTTCATATTTGGACCCGCTTCCTGCCAAATAGGCACGGAACCGTATATTTTAATACAAATTTCTAGAATCCATTAATATGTAACATCTATATAAATTTCCCATAAAATGTGACATCTAGTATTTATTGAAAAAAGACATGTGTTTTCGCCCATATTTCTTATATTCTATTCACAAAAAGAAACATGGCTCAGTTTTTACAAAATGAAAAAATTGTATTTTTTAAGGAAATTTAGGAAATTTATAATGAATTATCAAAAAAAGGAAAAAACTAAGAAAAACAAAAGGAGCTTTTGCCGATTTTTGAAAGGCCCCCAGCTCGGACCGTTCTTGCCATTTGTCTCTCAAGTTTGTTGAGTATAGGATGTTTGTCAAGTGTATTTGAAGTTTTTTTTATTACATGTGTTCGCCATTTATAAAAACTCGTTGCCGAGTAAATTTGTTTGTCGAGTGCTTTTTGGAAATTTGCTGAGTATATTTTCTTTGCCAAGTGGTTTGCCATTTAACACCCAAACAGTGTATTTGCTGAATTCTGAACTACAAACACTTGGTAAAAAGGCATATTATCAAGGTTATTTTTGCTCGTTCTTAAAAAATTACCGGTGGGCACCGGTATTATCAATTATCAGGAATACCGGTCAAAGTACCAAAATAAATTTTAAAATGAACCCAAAGAATAGAATCATTTAAATTTTAAGAAAATTATCAAATACCGATAAATACCGTCAGGTATTTTCCGATACCGGTGGGTACGGTAAAACCCGGTTTCTGGCAAGATATCTGAAATCTTTGCCGAGAAAAGAAAACCCTGCATATAATAAGAAACGTGATTTTCCAGTAGTGGATTAAGTAAATATAGAAATTTAAAAAGAAAAGCTATGGAGTATATGCATGTCACCTTGGCCCTGATTATTCTAGTTTCTTGGTACCTACTCTCTTTCCGTCGTTGTGAGGTGAACCAATGTGCTATCAAAAGAGGTTTAGTTAGGTTCAGACAAAACAAGCGCACTCGATCGGTACCGGCTGAGTGTCACACGCGTACACCGATTGATCGTGCGCTAGCTTGGTTGGTTTCGGTGGTCTGTTCAAAAGCATGGCGATCGCACACGCGCTGATGCAGCTCGCGATTCCGTTCACATTTCAGGTGTGCACGTCAGGACATGGGCGCGCGTACAGCAACAAGCGAACGGACGGAGTGGGAGAGGTGGACAAACAAAACAAGAGATGGAGGTTCTCGCATGGATGCGCACAACGTCGACGACCGGCTCTTGATTAATTTTCATCGCCTCCCTTTCACGTACGGTTTTCTTTATCTTCTCCCGCGTGAAGTCGTTGGTCGTGACGCGCGCAGCCGAGAGCGGAACGGATCGAATATGGCTGGCAGGAAAAAGAGCGAGGGGGGCGGCTTCGAGAAAAAAAAAAAAGTTGGATCAGCAGAGCTTCCAGAAAAAATAATGACGGACACACGGGAAAAATGTACTAGATCAAATCCGCCCAACAATTTTACGTGAAAACCCCAATGAAAAAGAGAAATA
The DNA here is from genome assembly GCF_019359855.2 of Lolium perenne. Taxonomy (NCBI): domain Eukaryota; kingdom Viridiplantae; phylum Streptophyta; class Magnoliopsida; order Poales; family Poaceae; genus Lolium; species Lolium perenne. The sequence continues at coordinate 190,511,894 of NC_067249.2, forward strand.
ATCACGGACACCAGCCAACAACACTTCACAGTTATGAAGAGTTTACATGACGGCGAGGATTTGACAGATTCAACTTATCTCATGCGGCGGCTTACAAAGGGGAATAAATATAGTGGTGGTAAGCTAGACCGATGACGATCATTGGGGTAAGCCACACCTTCACCTCATGCGTCCTGAGCCTCTCGTGATAGGCCTAGCTCCGCTCATCGAAAGTTAGGTAGATTTAAGGCATGTATGTACAATGCAAATCACTTATATGGACAGTAGTAGAGAAAATTTGTTAAAAGATTTCAAAATCCTCTAAGCACCTTCCTTCTAACGCTAGATGCTAATTGCAGAGGGCACAGTGACTTGCAGTCTGGTTGGTGCATCCTTTTGCCTCGACGATGGGCCTAGCATTGGGATTCCGTCGTCCAACTGGCTGATCGATCCAAAAATAATTCATAGCATCCGTGTTGGACACACCCTTATAAGATTTTAGATCACCATATAACACATGAAGCCAGTGGTCTAAGTACTACTACCTCTACTATTACTTCCGCTCGAAAATTGTGTCACAATTTTATCTAAATATAGACGTATATAGACGCATTTTAATGACAGATATATTCTTAGTTAGATAAAGCTGCAACATTTATTTTAGAGCACGAGTGAGAACAAATTATGCTGCAAAAGAAAAGGCGTCCGTGCAAACTACTGTAGATCCCACCCACATGCACGCTGGATACACGTCGACTATTTTTTGCAAGCTCATGTTAGCTCGACATCAAATAGGACGGAACTGTTCCGAATACACAGCTCGGATGACGTGTCCGTATTGGATATATACGGAGTATACTGTATGCATGTTCGGATGAGTACCATCAGTGAGTCATATGCAGATTTTTTTTTTCTTCACAGTAATACATTGCATGCATTGATCGATCTTTTGTGTTTTGTGGATCGGCAGGTCGATCATGTGCTTCTGCAAAAAAAATGTCTAACCCTTTGGTTGGTAATGGTACATGCATGCATGCATGGTCCAAGCATATGGAGCAATTCAAGCAAGGGGTCATCTCATCCGTACTCCATGCGGTTCCGGTGGCAGGTTTGTAGGCTTTGGCGACAAGTCCGTTGTCACATTTGACGTGACCACGGTTTGCGAACGAGAACAGCCATCATCACGTTGCCCGAATTATGGAGCGCTAGCTTCTCTGTACTGTGCAAACATGTACACGCTACAATTCCGAGTCGGTGCACCGGAATCTGGTTCAACCGTATTTGTTGGCTCCATTTACCAAACGTCAGCATGTCTTCCATCAGTAACACTATATGGTATGTGCGTGGAATTTGACGCAACCGGCCGGAGACGCGAGCGTGTGAAGGCTAGCTAGGAAGCGATCGATATATCCGTTCCGAGAAAGAGCAGTGTGGAGAAAACGAGACCGTTGCAGTTGGGCTACCGTCCCTGTCTATGCCTAATTCTTTTCCGTGTACATAAACAAAGTCACTGTTGAGTGAGGCAAACGAAGACCGGCCGCTACTGGTAGTCTAGCCAGCTACTGCTAAACGATCGATCAACCAAGCACAACCGGACCCATCTGACTCTGTCCCAACGAAGGTACCGTTACGTTACGTACGTGGCTGCCCTGACATGGCATGCATATGTTGCATCAACAAACCACTACCATGCGGCAGCACTAAATCAACAAACAAGATCACGCACAACCACCCCCCACCCACGTCTTGGCTTGCAAGCGGAATGATCTATTCCCTCCCGTCCAAAATAACCGTCGAAGATTTAGTGCAAACTTTTTAGTAAATCGGTACATATACTGGCAATTATTATAGATCAGAGAGAGTATTTTAAAATAATTGGTTAAAATGATGCAAGTAAACTAACCGGATGCAACCAAGGAGACAAAAATCTTTGGAAAAGACGCCCCGCGTCAGGGCGGCTCGTGCGAAACCCTTAGACGCAACCGCCCCCTTCCCTCCTTTCAGCAAACTCCCCGCAGCCAGAGGAAGCCGGTGGACATAGACCCTCTAAGCAGACAGCAGGATCTGGTCTCCTCGCCCATTCCCGCAGCAAGAGATTTCCATCCTAGATCGCGACACCAACCCTAAACGTTGGCCATGTGTGAGGCGGAGCATGGATTTCCAGGCGAGGGCCTTGGGACGGTTGTGCCTAGGCTAGCGGTGGCATGTAGAACCGATGATGCCCCGTCGACTGCGAGCGGGTGGGGACTGTCAGTGATTTTTGGTGTGTGGATGCTCGGTAGCCGGCAATCCGTCGAGCAGCAGTGGACTGGACGTAATCATATCACTACGTCGTCACTGACGGCATGAGCAATGACCCTGGTTCTTCGATGGTGGCGGACCCCGTGGACGATGCGGTGACTAGGTCTCAAGTTGGTGATGGCCATACCTCTGTTTAAATGCCATACCGAGCCTTGTAGCATTCCACTGTACCATCAGCATTTTTCTTCACCCTGTACACCCACTTGCAATCAATAAGGTTCTTGTTGGAGTTGGGCGGAACAAGTTGCCAGGTGTGATTGTCCATTAGCGCGGTATATTATTCATCCATTGCATGCTTCCATTGTTTGTGTGTAAGCGCCTCAATGAAGTTTGTCGGTTCCCTTGCAGCAGTCAAAAGACCATAACTAGTACAGTCAGTATACGTTTTTTGTTTTCTTATACCTTGCTGAAGTCTGATTCTATATGGAGGCGGAGCAGGTGTGACTGTAGATGATGGATCCACAGAAGATCCAGTGTGTACAGTAGGGGGAACAATATCTGCATCGGGATCAGAGGAGGATCCCGTGTCCGTGTCGTGATCATCAGCAGATGATTGCTAGCGGGTCCCAGCAGAAGAGGAACTCCCGCCCGATTCCTTGATGGATGTGCCGGGGCTGGCGTGTGGCGGAGCAGAGGGTCCGGCTCGGTCGGCCACTACCAGAGCAGCCCGCGACGTGGCGCCCTGCGGATGGCCAGGCAGGGACGCAACGGGCGAGGCAGACGCGCGACCAGGGGCGGGCGAGGCAGCCGACGCAGATTCGCTGCCACTGCCAGAAGAAGCTTCCTCGCTGGCAGAATCAACATGGGGATCAGCGCCATGTGAAAATTGTTGGGCATCCAAACTTGCATCATTTGAGCTCGAATTTTCGGCAGTTTCACCAGAATTTGATGGAGCATCATCAGATGGATCATCAGGTACCTGTACAGGGTCAGTAACAGGGACAATATGCATATGATCATCAACATGTATATCCTCATTATGACTTGATGTGTTGGGTGTGAGATAGTCAGGTAATAACATAATTTCTTTTCGAAGTTGAGCACCAGCATTTGGATGTAGGAACTGAAAAGGATAGACATTTTCATCAAAAACAACATCTCGAGAGATATATATACGACCAGTGGAGACATCAAGGCACTTGACACCCTTATGGAGAGGGCTATAGCCAAGGAAAACACACCGTTCGGAGCGGAAAGAGAGCTTGCGTTTATTGTATGGTCGAAGGTTAGGCCAACAAGCACAACCAAAAGTGCGAAGTGCATCATAGTTTGGTTTGGTTTGGAGTAGTTTTTCCACCGGAGACTCAAGGTTGAGAACTTTAGTTGGAAGAAGATTGATTAAAAAGGTGGCAGTAAGGAACACTTCATCCCAAAATTTGAGTGGCATATGAGCGTTGGCAAGAAGAGCAAGGCCAACTTCAACAATATGTCTATGTTTCCGTTCAGCAGAACCATTTTGTTGGTGAGCATGTGGACATGATACATGATGGGTGATACCAATTTTCTGAAAGAAACCATGGAGTTTTTCATACTCACCACCCCAGTCAGTTTGCATAGTGATGATCTTGCAACCAAATTTGGGCTCAACAAGTTGTTGGAAATTAAGATATACTTGAAACTGTTATCACCAGATTTTAACCAAGTCAGGAGTTGGGCCGTGATTGAGATGGGCTTGGAGAATATACACGGAAAATATTCATGAATCGGCCTTGTACAAGAAATTGGGCTAGATTGCCCGTGTATCTGTAAATTATAGTAAGTTATGTGTCGGTTAGAATTAAGAGATAGAGTTTAGCTCGTACACGGTTGGGTTTATTCCCAAGTTAGAAAGTCTACGGACTATAAATATGTATCTAGGGTTATTGAGAAAGGAGGACGATCACGTTCACAACAAACCAATCTAGGCGCATCGCCACCCCTTGTTTCGAGGGTTTCTTCCGGGTAAGCGCTATGCTGCCTAGATCGCATCTTGCGATCTAGGCAGTATCTTGTTTATTCGTTGTTTATGTGTCGCTCGTACTGAAGCCTTTTTGATGGCGAGCAACACCGTTATCATAGATATGTTAGGGTTAGCATTGATACTTTCTTGATGTATTTGCTTAGTCATGCTACCCCTGGATATCTAGCTGCCCTTGCACCCATCTTAGGTGTAAGGGCAGCACCTTGCTTAGTCTTTATTTAGTAGATTCGATCTGTTACGGTTGTTCCTTGTTCTTCAAGGATTAGTTTGATATCCATATGGTTAGGCCTTGCAAACGGGTTGAATGATCCAGTAGTGCGTAAGGTATAGTTTGCTGAGCCTAGAGGGGATGTTCCGGGAATCAACTCTACGTTGGTTTTTAGGCCTTGTCTAGGGTTGGCTTTCTATGATCTTTCGTGTCTGCCAGGCTCAACTACGTGTAGGACGTTCCGGTTGTGTGGTGAAAACCCTAAATCGTCGTAGATCGTTTTGACTTAATGTTGATCAAGCAGGACCACCATGTTATCGTAAATCCAATGCGAATCATGGGTGGATCGGCTCCTTGAGCCGATTCACAGGATAACCTGAGAGCCGATCGAGGCTCGTATTTAATGTTTACGTGTATGCCATGCAAGAAACTAGTCGAAGCAATCCATCACCTTTCTGACCAGGTATAGGTCAGGTGGCACGCCCTTGCACCAGCTGGGACGTGTGCCGGAGCATTGCGGGCCGTCGTCCGAGGGACCAGGACCCACCAGCAGTCCTGGGAGCCTCCCGGCTCTCCGTGTTGCCCGTCGCTGCTCGCCGGTGGGTTTTGGCAGGCAACACATTCTGGCACGCCCGGTGGGACATTCTACAGCAACTACGTCAACATCTGCAACTGAGATGGCGGACGCACCGGTTACGTATGAAGATCTGACAGAGGAGCACAAGAAGAAATACGATGAGCTTAAAGCTCTCTTCGAAGCCGATCTCATCGGCTCTTTCGAGAGAACCCGTACACGTGGCATTAGGTGGGAAGGGTTCTCAGCTGAAGGCGCTCTCGATGGGGTGGATATGTCTACCGCTTCAGAAGAACGCACCAGAGCTCTACGCCAGGAAGTTAACTACATGGTAGCTCATTCGCTACACCGTCATTCTGAGAGCCTGGTAAACGCTTTCGAGCGCGTTGCGGTACGCGTGGTTCAGGAGATCATGAAGCATCAGTACTCCCCGTCAGGACCTACCCTAGGGACTCACCAGGGAGAAATACCGTTCCAGACCAGACCACAGCTGCCTTTCTCGCTAGCAGCTCCAGAGCCGCCGGGTTCACCGGCGTACGTCGTCTACAAGATTGGAGGTGATCCTGCTGATTACCAGTTCCTGCTGGAACCGCCTAAAGAAATCCCGCACGGATACATGTGCACGTACGTGCCGGATTGCAATAACCTGGCGCGTACAAACCAGATTACAGCAGGAGAAATTTCTGGAGCAGTAGGAGGAATTTCTGGAGTGGCAGGAGGGATTACTGGAGTGGAGGCCGATAAACAGGCGTGGCTAGCTAAATATGCCACCGCAACGAGTCATCAAAACTCGGCCCCTGCAGCTCCTACAGTGGATCAAATCAGTGCAATCTTAAGAGATCAGTTCGGCATGGTGCCAAAAAGGAGGGCAGTCGGCTATTCCAAGCCGTACCCCAACGAATATGATTTGATACCACTGCCGCCCAAGTATCGGCTCCCTGAGTTCTCAAAGTTCAGTGGGTCAGACGGCTCTAGTTCAATTGAGCATGTGAGCCGATATTTGGCACAGCTGGGCATGATCTCCGCATCAGACCAGTTGCGTGTGAGGTTTTTCGCACAATCCCTCACAGGACCAGCTTTTGGGTGGTACACCTCGTTGCCACCAGATTCAATCCGGACGTGGAAGCAGCTGGAAGAGCAGTTTCACATGCAATATCACTCAGAAGCTTCCGAGGCTGGCATTGCCGATCTGGCGCAAGTGCGTCAGAAGCGTGGAGAAACGATGTCTGAATACATTCAGCGTTTCAGGACTGTCAGGAACCGATGTTATTCGGCTCGTTTGAATGAGAAAGAAGCAGTCGATCTGGCAGTATTGGGCCTCGCAGCGCCGATCAAGGATCTGGCTTGCCAAGCGGAATACACTTCACTGGTGCATATGGTTCAGAAATTGTCATTGTATGAACAGCGCCACCCAGAATTGTATCAAGACAAGTTCAAACGCCCTATAAGCCTGGTTGAGACAGGAGAAACTGAAGACTCTGCAGAAGACCAGGAAGTAGCTGTGGGTGAATGGGCTCGGGGGGCAAACCCCGTGTCTTGCAAATGGGTGAAGCCACAAGGGCCTGCAAAAGGGTTTGACTTCGACGTAAGCAAGGCTGAGCAGATATTTGATTTGCTGCTTAAGGAGAAACAGCTGAAGTTACCCGAAGGCCACAAGATCCCTACGGTGCAAGAGCTGAACGGAAGACCGTACTGCGAGTGGCATAACTCGTTCACCCATACCACCGGCGACTGCAAAGTGTTGCGTTAGCAAATCCAAATGGCGATAGAACAAGGCCGTCTGATCTTTGGTCAGTATGCCATGAAAGTGGACACGCACCCGTTTCCTGCCGTCAACATGGTGGAGTGCAGTCACTCCGTGAGGCGCCAGCCAGATTTCTCGTTCAGTATTAACATGGCAGGGCTTGTATACCACCATGATAGGGACAAAGAAGAGAGCAATCATTCTCATGGCAAGGACAAGGAGGAGGCCGGCCCACGTGACCGGCCCCGATATGATGATAAACGGTACGTCACCGAGGAACAAGTGAGAAGTGTGCGGTATCAACGACCACTCTCCGAGCACCTTCTTAACAAATATGAGCGTCAGTATGACCGACGCCGGCGGTATGAAACAGCCGACGAAAGAGATCGTCGATCTAGCGTAAGCGACAGAAAGTATCGTCGGCATGATAGAGACGACGAAGGATACGAACGCCGCGCTAAGGGAAGGTCAAGGGAGCAAGAAGACATGGACAGGCACTGGGATTGTCCTTTCTTTAAGCATTGCTGGGATTCAGGAATGAGCCGATTGCCTACAATCGACAACTGCCCGGTGTGTAGACAGAAGAAGAAGGATGTAGGCGACGTGTCAGTATTCCAACGTCTAGGGCTTCTCCCGTCTCGGCACAAACAAGCTGAGCCATCTCGGGTGGAAGATCTAGAGGAGCTAGAAGATGAAGATGAATCAGAAGAAGAAGATAGATACCACCGGCCAAGGTGGTGCCCTGATGGACTTAGCCGCTCCCAAAAGCGTAGGGTGCAGCGTCTACGTAGCTTGGAGGAAGCCGAGAGGCAATACCTGCACACGTTGAGAAAAGCGCGGCCCGATTTGGCCGTGAAAATCCAGCAAACTTTGGACGCAGAGGGTCGTACACAGAAGAAAGAGTGGCGCCCCAAGCAAATGAAAGCCGATGAAAAGACATCGGCTGGCACAAATATGGTGTTCATCCTTCCGGTAGAATTTTGCGCTCCAAGAACAGAAGAAGCGTCGGTAGCTCAGTTCGATTGTGGTCCACGGCCGATTATCTTTGAAAAGCCACAAGAGAAGGGCTACAAACATCTGAAGGCCTTATACCTAAAAGGTTACATCAATGGGCAGCCTGTCGGCAAGATGTTGGTTGACACCGGAGCAGCAGTCAATATAATGTCGTACTCCATGCTACGACGTTTGGGACGCTCTACAGAGGATCTGACCAAAACCAACGTCATACTAAGCGACTTCAACGGCCAAGCATCAGAAGCACAAGGCGTTCTGAACGTGGATCTAACCGTAGGCCGAAAAACCATCCCTACGTCATTCTTCATCGTTGACAGCAAAAGCACCTACGCTGTCCTGCTAGGGAGGGATTGGATTCACGCCAACTGCTGCATTCCATCCACAATGCACCAATGCTTGATACAGTGGGATGGAGACGAAGTAGAGGTCGTCCATGCAGATAACTCAGTCGAGATCTCAACAGCCGGCATGAATATTTGGGAAGCGGAAGACCAAGAGCCACTCTCTGGAGTCAGTTTGGACGGCTGTGAGCGCATCGAAGTTACAAAAAACGGGGTGAGGCTGGTCTTATCCACCGGCCTGACAGAGTAGCAAGAGCAAAGCCAATGGACGTACGTGGCAAGACCGATCCCTGCGATCGGCCCCAAAAAATAAAAAAGCAATGATCCTACCTCAAACACGTCACGTAGTCCTAGTAGGGAGGCTCCCTCCCGTAGTAGAGCACGAACAAGTTGTAAACCTTCTTTGAGCAGTGCAATCAAAATGGGGGCCGATTCCAGCAATCGGCCCATATTATTCTAGCCATACGTTTTGCCTGTGTTCAACATCGATCTAGCAGGCGACGGAAAGCTAGGGTATGGGTTTACATCAGCTGATGAGCTAGAAGAGGTTGACATTGGTCCTGGGGATAAGCCACGACCAACTTTTATCAGCAAGAAGTTAGATCCGCATCTGAGGAGCCTGATGATAGCCCTGTTGAAAGAATACCCAGATTGCTTTGCATGGGATTACACAGAGATGCCTGGGTTAGACAGGAGCATCATTGAGCATCGGCTCCCTCTCAAGAAAGGATTTCGGCCATTCCAGCAACGTGCACGTCAGATGAAGGCCGATATTCTAGAAGAAGTCAAGAAAGAGATCGAGAAAATGTTGACCGCCGGATTCATCAGGCCATGCAGGTACGCTGGGTGGATTTCTAGTATCGTACCTGTGGAGAAAAAGGACAGCCGATGGCGCGTCGCCATAGATTTTCGAGATCTCAATAGAGCCACTCCAAAGGATGAATATCCCATGCCGGTAGCAGAGACATTGATCAATGCAGCTGCTGGTCACAAGGTTTTAAGTTTCATGGATGGCAATGCTGGCTATAATCAAATCTTCATGGCTCCAGAAGATATACACAAGACTGCATTCGTAGTTCCGAGTTCGATGGGCTGTTTGAATATGTAGTCATGACTTTTGGACTGAAGAATGCCGGTGCAACGTACCAAAGAGCCATGAATTACATCTTTCATGATCTGATCGGCAAGTTGGTGGAAATTTACATCGATGACGTGGTGGTCAAGTCTGTCTCCGTAGAAGGACACTTGGAGGATTTGCGACGCATCCTGGACCGAAATAGAAAATTCGGGCTAAGAATGAATCCAAAGAAGTGTGCTTTTGGTGTAACGGCCGGTCAGTTCTTGGGTTTCTTGGTTCATGAACGTGGAATTGAGATTGGCCTGAAAAGTCAAGAGGCAGTGCAAACAATGCAGCCACCCACCATGAAGAAAGAGTTACAGTCTCTCATCGGCAAAATTAACTTCGTCAGAAGGTTCATTTCCAATCTGTCAGGACGAATCGAGCCATTCATGGGACTGGTGAAAATTAAATCTGATGATGAGTTTCACTGGGGGGCAGAGCAACAGCGGGCGTTTGACGAGATTAAAGAATATCTGACGAAGCCACCTGTGTTGGTTCCGCCCCAGCAAGACAGACCATTCTATATATACTTGTCAGTGGCTGACACTTCCATCGCCTCAGTGGTGGTGCAACTGTATGATGGTCTGGAGAGAGTTGCTTTCTACCTCAGCAGGAGGATGCTGGATGCAGAGACGAGGTACCCCGAGATTGAGAAGTTGTGCCTCTGCTTATTTTTCACCTGCACCAAGCTTCGTCACGTCTTGTTGACAGCAGAAATTATCATCATATGCAAGTCAGACGTCGTCAAACATATGCTGTCGGCTCCTGTGCTGAAAGGCCGACTCGGTAAGTGGATGTTTGCACTATCGGAGTTTGATCTCCGGTATCAGCCTGCGAAGGCAGTCAAGGGACAAGCGTTAGCCGATCTTATTGCTGAACAGATTAATACTGATATAGCAGCACTGTCTGTACGTGCATGGGCCATGTTCTTCGATGGATCGGTTTGTGATGATGGTTGCGGCATTGGCATTCTACTCGTGTCGCCCCGGGGGGTAACATATTCCTTCTCCATCAGATTATCTACCCCTTGCACCAACAATGTTGCTGAGTATGAAGCAATACGCAAGGGAATGGAGTTGCTTATAGAAGTCGGGGCAGAAGCGGTGGAGCTTTTTGGAGACTCTAAATTGGTGATTTCCCAACTCACGGAGGAATACAAGTGCGAGAGCGAGTCGCTCTTCCCATTATGGATGCAATGCCGTGAGTTGATGGCACAATTTAGGTACATAAACTTCAATTGGATCCCAAGGTCGCAAAATACCGAGGCCAACGATCTCGCACAGATGGCATCAGGCTACAAGGACGTAGCAGAAGGAGCCGATGTTCAGGTACAGTTCCTGGAACCAGATGACTGGAGAGCCGATATCTTCAATTACTTGAAAGATCCGGCTCGGGGGGCACCTAAACGGATAAGATACAATGCCATGAAGTACGTCCTTATAGGAGATGACATGTTCTACAGGACTTTGGAGGGGTTACTTCTCAAATGCCTAGGACCAGCCGAGTCGAATCGGCTCTTGCACGAGGTACACGAAGGCGCCTGTGGAACTCACCAGTCGGCTCATAAGATGAAATGGCTAATCAGGCGATCAGGGTTTTACTGGCCCACCATGCTTGAGGATTGCTTCAGGTACTATAAAGGATGTCAAGCGTGTCAGATGTTTGGGAAAATTCAGATGGTACCTGCATCAGCAATGAACCCCATCATCAAGCCTTGGCCATTTCGAGGTTGGGGCATGGATATGATCGGCAAAATCCATCCTGCGTCGAGCAAAGGCCACGAGTGGATTTTGGCTATTACAGATTACTTCACTAAATGGGTGGAGGCCATCCCTATGGAGTCAGTAAAATCCCAAGATGTTATCAATTTTGTGAAAGAACATGTCATTCATAGATTCGGGATTCCCCAGACTATCACGACCGATGGAGGTTCGGTCTTCATTTCTAAAGAGTTCAGAAAGTTCTGCGACGACATGGGAATTAAGTTGATCCGATCGTCTCCATACTATGCTCAAGCAAATGGGCAAGCTGAAGCGTCCAACCAGAGCCTTATCAAGCTGATTAAGAGGAAAGTTGATGAGCACCCTAGACGTTGGCATGAGATATTGTCGGAAACTTTGTGGGCTTATCGCATGTCATGTCATGGAGCTATAAAAACCTCGCCTTACCACCTGGTTTATGGACAAGAAGCCGTATTGCCTTGGGAAATTACGGCTGGATCGAGACGAGTTACGTTTCAGAACGATCTAACAACTAAGGAATATGCAGCCCTGATGAGTGATAGCGTTGAGGATCTAACGGAACTCAGACTTTGGTCGTTGGAGAAGATTAAAGAGAACAAAGCCAAGGTAGCCCGTGCATACAATAAGAAGGTGAGACCAAAGGAGTTTCAGGTTGGTGACTTGGTATGGGAAGCTGTATTACCATTAGAAACTAAGGATAAAGTGTATGGTAAATGGTCTCCTAATTGGCACGGACCGTACAGAGTCGACCAAGTTTTGAAGGGTAATGCATACATGCTCGAGCAGCTGGACGGTGTTAAATTCCCGGTAGCTGTCAATGGTCAACATCTCAAGAAATATTTCCCAAGCATGTGGGATGACAGACAGTGGAATATGGGGGCCGATGCATAAAATCGGCCAGTAAATTTTTTTTGTACACACAAATCATAGCCGATGCACAGACATCGACTTTAGAAAAATATGCAAAAATAGCAAGACACAAGTACAGCCGATGCACAGACATCGACTTCAGACTAAAAAGCCGATGCACAGCCATCGACTCTAGAGGTACAAGCTCAATTGAGCAGTTATCAAATTACTTTCAGGCCAGAGACCGTGGCATTGGCGTGGGATGATTCTGCCATTGGGTTCGTTGAGGAGTTGAATCTGCGTGATTGAGATCTAAGATTCGCGTTGCCGTGAGTTGGGTCTGTTCGAGCGGCGATTTGGGGATCTGAGTTTATTCTCTCAGACGAAGGTTGCAGGTTACCGTTTGAATAGGCACCTGAATTGGCCTTACTCGCGTTTTATGGTAAAGGCCGATGCGCTTCCATCGGTTCTTTGCGCGTTGACTTGCTTTGACAATCGGCAAAATTGATATGAAAGCAAAATCGACATAGAAACGCTTTCTTCATTAATAAAAGGGGGTTTTTACAGAGAAGAGCTGATTGCTCAAGAAAAGAAGAACAAAAGAGGAGCTGATTGCTATTACTAGTCCTATGCTAGTAGTCCCTAATCTAAGGGCCGTCGCTGCCCTCGTCGTCACCGTCGTAGCTGCCGTCGGCGCTGCTGCCGGCGAGCTCCTCGTCGCTGCTCCCGTAGCCCTCGGCGGGGGCTTCTTCCTCCTCGTCGTCGTCGTCGTCGTCATCCGACCCGGCGCGGAAGCGCTTCGCCCGCGGGTACTCGTCGGAGGAGTCGTCGTCCTCCTCTTCCTCCTCCTCGTCGGAGGAGGTGAAGTCGTCCCAGGAGAAGAAGTCATCTTCGCTCTCCGCCTCCAGCTCCCCATCGGCGAGGAACTGGAGGTCGTCGTCTCCGTCGGTCAAGGACTTGTCATCCTCGGACTAGACGGAGGAATCATGGTCCTCCTTGTCCCACTTCTCTGGGGCGCGGAGGTCGTACGCCGCCAGCGAGTCCCACTCCGGCGTCGGCTCACGAGAGGAGGAGGATAGGGAGGAGAGACCCGATGAGGCAGAGGAGGAGGAGGAGGAAGACATGGCTGCATAGGAGAGGTTTTTTGACGATGGCTAGTACGGAGCAAGAGGATGAAGAGGCGAACTGCTCGGCGCGGTTAAATAAAGGGGATATAGTGGAGATTTAATGCTACAGCGGTTTCCGAGGAAGTGGTGCAAAAAAATGTCAAATCGTGCAGAGAAGTTGAGAAGGCAAGGCATCATGATGAAAGCATACTGCGACGGTTCTGCTCTGCCACGACATGACCCTACGAGGAAAAAACAGAGTGGTTTTGGAATTATCATTGCCAAAACCAGGGGGGCATGTGTTATCACCAGATTTTAACCAAGTCAGGAGTTGGGCCGTGATTGAGATGGGCTTGGAGAATATACACGGAAAATATTCATGAATCGGCCTTGTACAAGAAATTGGGCTAGATTGCCCGTGTATCTGTAAATTATAGTAAGTTATGTGTCGGTTAGAATTAAGAGATAGAGTTTAGCTCGTACACGGTTGGGTTTATTCCCAAGTTAGAAAGTCTACGGACTATAAATATGTATCTAGGGTTATTGAGAAAGGAGGACGATCACGTTCACAACAAACCAATCTAGGCGCATCGCCACCCCTTGTTTCGAGGGTTTCTTCCGGGTAAGCGCTATGCTGCCTAGATCGCATCTTGCGATCTAGGCAGTATCTTGTTTATTCGTTGTTTATGTGTCGCTCGTACTGAAGCCTTTTTGATGGCGAGCAACACCGTTATCATAGATATGTTAGGGTTAGCATTGATACTTTCTTGATGTATTTGCTTAGTCATGCTACCCCTGGATATCTAGCTGCCCTTGCACCCATCTTAGGTGTAAGGGCAGCACCTTGCTTAGTCTTTATTTAGTAGATTCGATCTGTTACGGTTGTTCCTTGTTCTTCAAGGATTAGTTTGATATCCATATGGTTAGGCCTTGCAAACGGGTTGAATGATCCAGTAGTGCGTAAGGTATAGTTTGCTGAGCCTAGAGGGGATGTTCCGGGAATCAACTCTACGTTGGTTTTTAGGCCTTGTCTAGGGTTGGCTTTCTATGATCTTTCGTGTCTGCCAGGCTCAACTACGTGTAGGACGTTCCGGTTGTGTGGTGAAAACCCTAAATCGTCGTAGATCGTTTTGACTTAATGTTGATCAAGCAGGACCACCATGTTATCGTAAATCCAATGCGAATCATGGGTGGATCGGCTCCTTGAGCCGATTCACAGGATAACCTGAGAGCCGATCGAGGCTCGTATTTAATGTTTACGTGTATGCCATGCAGGAAACTAGTCGAAGCAATCCATCACCTTCCTGACCAGGTATAGGTCAGGTGGCACGCCCTTGCACCAGCTGGGACGTGTGCCGGAGCATTGCGGGCCGTCGTCCGAGGGACCAGGACCCACCAGCAGTCCTGGGAGCCTCCCGGCTCTCCGTGTTGCCCGTCGCTGCTCGCCGGTGGGTTTTGGCAGGCAACAGAAACACATAAATTTTCTTTTTGATGAGATAGACGCATGTAAATTTACTATAGTCATCAATAAAGGTTACATAATATGTGTGTTTGCCAACAGAGGCTGGGGCAGGACCCCATACATCAGAAAACACTTGCTCCAAAGGAACAGTGGATACACTAGTAGAGTTGGGATATGGGAGCTGGTGACTCTTTGCTTGCTGGCAGGGATCACACACATATGGATTTATTTCTGGGGAATACGACAAATTATTCTTCCTAAGAACTTGCTCAACGATGAATAAAGATGGATGTCCTAGACGACGATGCCAAGTTGATGATGAGGGCTTGATGGTGATGAAGGCATGCTTGTTGGACCCGGCGGCAATGGGCACTAGGGGATATAAACCGCCATGACATGGACCTCTAAACAGAGTTTTCTTGGTGGCCCGATCCTTTATCAAAAAGAAAAACGGGTGAATTTCAACAAAAGCATTGTTATCTAGAGCAATTTTATGAGCAGATAGTAGGTTTTTGGTGGCACTAGTAACATGGAGAATATTGCATAATTGAAGAGAACTATGAGGAGTATGCAATGTTGAATGACCAATATGCTGTATTGTCATACCTGTGCCACTCGCATTGTGGACTTGATCACGACCTTTGTAATTTTCCTAAGTATGAAGCTTGTTCAGTTGCCCAGTGATGTGGTCAGTAGCACCAGTATCCATGTACCAATTCGTGCCAACCCCATAGGCTCCTTTCTCATTGCGGCGATCATCCTCATCATCATCACGATCAGAATAGCGCCACCAACAATCATTTGCTGGATGACCATACTTGGTACAAATTTGACAAGTTATATCAACAAACCGAGTGGGAACCCTTCCACGGCCACGGCCTCCTTTCTGCTGCATGCCACGATCATCACGGCGACGGCCACCACCATCACGGCGCTGCCCATCGTCACGCCTGTACTGGCCACCTCCACGGTCATCACGCCTCCATCCTCGATCGTCACGACGATCACGATAGTTACCACGGTCATCACGACGGTAGTCATCTCGGTGTTGATCTTCACGGCGTCCACGATAGCCACCATCATCACGGTAGCCATGGTACCCACCTCCATCATCACGGTATCCACCACCATCACGGAGGAAATCATCAGCTCGGGTTTTCTGTGGCATATCCCTTGCAGCGATATTTGCAGATGACTAAAACACTGGAGCAATCTGAGAGGCTTCAGCTAGGATTCTCTCTCTGTCATCAAAGGCTTGAAGCTGTGAGCACAAGTCTGTGAGGGTAGTGTTGGGGACACCATTCATGGAGGCCACAAACGGGGTATAAGGTCCCTGGAGCCCTCCAAGTATATAACCCTTGAGTTCATCATCATCCATGATTTTTCCCGCGGTTGCAAGTTCCGAAGCGAACCCACACATCTTGGAGATGAATTGAGCCACAGTCATATCATTTTTCTTTGTATTTGCAAGTGCTCCTCGAAGCATGTTGACACGGGAGCAGGACTGAGAGATGAACAACCCTTCAATGGTAGACCAGACCTCGCTGGCATGCTCGAGGCCGACGACCTAGGAGAGAAGATCCTGATCAAGACCCTTCACAAGGAAGCTCAGAACCGCTTGATCCCGGGCAAGCCAGACCCCATATGCAGAATTCGGAACTTCGACTTTTTGTTGTTGTTGCTGTCCTCCACCTCGATGGTCTAGGGAGGAGGTTTATCGGAGCCATCAAGGAGCTCCATCACTTGAGCACCCCGCAGGGCCGGAAGAACCTGGGTTTTCTAGAACAGATGGTTCTGTGTGGTGAGCTTCTCCATCGGAGGCGAGCCAAGGGCAGCCGTGAGGCTGGCGGTGGCCGATGCAGACGAGGAAGAAGCCATCGATGTATTTGGTGTATGACGTTTTTCTCACGGCGGCGACAGAAGAGACGGCAGTCGGATGGTTTTGATCTAGGGTTTTGGGTTTTGGCTTGATTTGATGTGGTTTTGGTTGTCTGTTTTGAGATCCCCGACGGCGTGAGGCGGCCGGAGAGAAGAGGGTTTGGTTTTGGCTTCGGATTGTTTGGGTTTTGATCCTTCACCGGCCGATCGGCGGGCGGGCGGCGGCTGCAGAGCTAGATGTCATAGGTTGAAGGAGACTGCTCTGATACTATATCGAAAGGTCTAGGGTGGAACTGTGCCCTCTACCTGGGCCGGGTTACGTGTTTATATAGGTGTAGAAGAGCCCTACACGTGATAGTACAAAGGGGTATTATACCAGGTAGAGTACTACTCTATACTGATATAATACAAAGCATTACAAGGTTTACCAGCATGCACCCCCATCCAGGATCTCCACCCGAAATACTTGTGAAGACATCAAAGGAGAGGTGCAGGCATGGCGTTTGGCGTTGGCATTGTCATTGGCATCCCCACCTTGGCCTTTACTTTCGCCGCACCTAATGTCGTGTACGTACATTGGAGTCTGGAGACTTTGAGCTTTGAACCTCGCATCGCATCAGGATGGCCCTCCAATCTCCATCGTCACCACACGCGAAAAGATTAAACTAATCAGGCCGCCTGCCCCACCGGATTTGACTGTGGTCCAATTGGTTAACTATATGCAGATAGGAACACGCATAGCTATCAGCTAGACACTTAGAGCAATCCTAATAGTATAGCCAACTGCTGGCTATAACAAGATATCATATCATTAGTTGTCATCATATAGCTAACATGTACTACCTCCGTTTCAAGGAATAAGGCGCACACGCATCCCAAGACGAACTTTGACCATAAAAATTGAGCAACAAAATCTTGATTATATTATATGTAATTAGTATCGTTTGATTCGTATTGAAAAGTACTTTTTAATGATATTAATTTCATTCAAACAATCTTTACCTATTTGAAGTAATTCTTGGTCAAACAAAAAGCTCGTAAAACGAGGGCGCCTTATTCCTTGAAACGGAGGTAGTATAATAGTTGGCTATAAGAATGAAATACTTTACTAACATATGACCCACTTTTCACTCTCACAAAGTGCCTAGAAGCACATGCAAGAGCTGACTATTGCATAGTAGTCCACCTCCCTTCTCTCTCCTCTTCTCTCTCCTTCAACTCATCTAAAATATATTATTTAATGTTTTATAGTCAGCTGATTGGACTCTATTGTACTTGCTCTTACCAAATTGTAGTACAGTAAACACGTACGCGGACTGCGATGCGGTTTTGTCCTCTCGGGGTAGAAGTAGTGCACTTGTTTGGTGCGATTGACAAATTCAGGCACAACGGGATTGACCAAACCATGCATGTGTTCCCAATGGAAATTGCATTCTTATGTCATGGGTTAGCGTTGCAGACAACTATTACAGTGCTTGGTCTCGATCGATTGTGCTTGCCAGAATGCCAGATGTTAGATCGAGATGCACGATAAAGCGGTAAAGGTTAATTAACTCAAAGCTATACATTAGCCTTCTTGTCATGGTTTGATTACTCTATGCTTCCACTTCCAGATGTCTGCACAAGTAAACTTCTCAGAGCTCGCGAGGCTGAAGGGTGGGCAAAAATTGGCACCGAGGTTGTCTGCAGGGAAGGTAGATCCGTAGATGTTGTATAAATTGACAGGCACACCTCGGGAACAAAGATGGCAGGCATTTTCCCTCAAAAAAAAAAAGATGGCAGGCATTTGATTCTTTCAAGCCACCCAGCTCTCTTTTTTCCCTTGCTTCAATCGACATGCTTCTGAAGATGAAAACAGGCGAGGTGTTTGTTCTTGTTGGTCCTAGTGATGTTTACCAAATCTCAATCAGCTCACACCTAGCGGTCAATTAAACCTGCCTGCATCTAGCTTTGGGTCCTACGCACGCCAGCGCTTGCGAGCACTACTGCTACTTGGTAGTTAAGGTAGGCATGTATGTGTTGCCGCTGCGAAAAAGAACCATTTGGAAAGCAACAATTTGTTCCCATAAGACCAAAAAAAATAGCAATAATGTCTATGCATGCGTGCCTGTTAGTACTAATCTCCGATTCAAGCACGACATCCCACTGACGACCTTTACAAATCTGCTAAAGAAGCCATCGACCTCGGTATTATCCTATTCCAGTGCAGACTGAATCATAACCTGCAGAAATCATTGGTGGTGATAAAACATTAAAATGAATACAGCGCGGCAACTTTTGATTGAAATCATTGGCGTCCATTGAACATAATCTTGAGTCGTTCAGTTGTCAAATGTTTTTGGTTGAATCTGAGTGAATTCTACAGCTAGCAGATTTTGTGTCATTTTCCTCAGGGAATCCCAAAATCCAAATCGTAGCGTTTGGCAACCACTCAGGAGTAACTTGGATGCAAACCCCAGTCTCTCCTCCGCTGGTTCCGTTCCAGCAGGACAACGAAAGTTCTGAAAGGGAAAGAAAGTTCAAAGAATTGCCTCCAAATAAAACCAAGCTACTACTCACTACTCTAGAGCAAGAAACCAGTTTTCTCTCGTTTTCCCTTCCTTGTTATCAACAACACCTACGTAACTGAAAATGAGGCGACACCGAAAATTCTACGGCTGACTGCTGCCATGTATATGTTAGATTATTAGGCAATTTCCGTGTGAGTTTAATTACCGAAAGCAACATTATAGATGCACAAGCATACTTAACCATACACATCAGACTAATCACATGCATCAGATCTGAATATGGAACAAGTAGCAGTGCAAGGTAGGAGAGGAAAAGCACGTACATCGCGACCGGGAAGGTCGCACTAGCAGCAGCAGCACCACCACCACCATGGGTATTGTTGATGTCGCCCATGGTGTAGTCGGATCTGTCGATGAAGCAGCCGAACCGTCGAAGAAGAGCACGAACAGCAGCGAGTAGTCGCGCCGAGACGCTCCCCAAAAACCTTATCGTCCGTCTCCCGGTGTAGGATCTCAACGGATGGAGTTTCGGAGGCCTGCTCTCCCGAATGTCCGTGCACGCAGTCGCCGGGGTGGGGAAGACTAGACAGTAGCGCAGCAAAAGGAACTTCGCGAGAGAGATTGACTAGAGAGTTCTGAGAACTGTGTATTTCTCTAGATCTGATCTATCTCCTTGTATAGCCTGGGAAGCCGACCCGACCGCGTTGCCACGCGTAGGAAGCCAGGGACACGCGGCGAGCATGTCACATGCAGGTCGACACGTACCCAACTCAGTTGGTGCACCAAGCAAAAATTTAGGCTTCCTTAAGTGTGTCTCGAACTTGAACTCGAGTCACGAAACGCGACGTGCGTGCGTGACGAGGCGAGGCGAGGCGGGCAGAGGAGGAGGAGTGCGCGAGGGCTCATTCTATTCTCACTCACTTGGAATGACTAGAACAGCAGCCCTTATATACCACTCCAACTCTTTCCCAACTAGCAATGTGGGACTAAACTTTGTCCCCCAAGTCCCAAGCTACCAACGTGATGGGCCTTGAGATTTCAGGAATTGTAGACTATATGGGCTGCCTAACTGGGCTGCAGCCCATCTACATTCAACAATCCGCCACCAGATCTCATATGCACATCAGATGACACATTAGTTCCATTCACTGTTTAATATACCTGCACTTCGGTGGAGACTGTTAAGTTGAACTTCCACTTAGGCAAGGTGCTACGCTTGACTACAACTGAACAATGGACTATGCCTTGAATTGTCAGTCTTTGTGCAGCAAGTTTCGCTCAATGCCGGCACGGTACTAGGCTACCATAGCCTTCCCCTTGGGTGGAGCTTATAAGTCATACTCCTCGGCCTTTCATGAGCTTACTAGAGATTCACCCAAATCTCCCACACTATGACCAGTAGTGTCACTCATATAGGTGTGTTCTTCAAAGATCGTCCTGTAGGACAGCGTCTTCGCCCATCAAGAGCCGCTCAGAACACATTAAGACATTGTCAACCTGCCTTACAGTAGCTATGAGATAATTGCATCTGCAGCGGAGTGGGAGTATTAAATTTTCTCTCAACTCAGTTACTCCGGTTTGTTTTCCCAGATCCTAGTTCACGGAATTACCGATCACATAGGTTGGTTTACCCCCTCGGCAACTCAAGTGGGTCTCAAGCCCATCTCCATTGATGCAAGGTCTATCATATTTCTTGATAGTCCTTTTGTGAAAGGATCTGCCAGATTTTTAGCACTTTGGACATAATCCAATGCTATCACTCCGGAGTTCTTCAGTTTTCTGACAGACTTCAATCTCCTCTTGATATGTTTGGAACTTTTCATATTATCCTTAGAACTTTTCACTTTGACAATCACAGTCTGATTATCACAGTTCATGAGGATGGCCGGTATTGGTTTTTCAACCATAGGCAAGTCCATCAAGAGCTCACGAAGCCATTCCGCTTCGACAGTAGCTGTATCTAATGCTGTGAGTTCTGCTTCCATAGTTGACCTCGTTAAGATGGTCTGCTTGCAAGACTTCCAGGAAACAGCGCCACCATCAAGAGTGAAAACATATCCACTTGTGGCCTTCATTTTAGCATCAGCAATCCAATTGGAATCACTATACCCTTCAAGTCCTCTTGGATACCCGATATAATGAATTCCATAACTCATGGTTCCCTTTAGATAGCGCATCACTCTCTCAAGAGCATGCCAATGATCATCTCCCGGGTTGGCCACAAACCGGCTAAGTTTGCATACAACAAACGAGATATCAGGCCTCGTAGCGCAAGCTAAATACATGAGTGAACCAATGATTTGAGAGTATCTCAATTGATCTCTAGTTGCCTTTTCATTCTTTCGAAGCAAGACACTAGGATCATAAGGTGTCAGAGAAGATTTGCAATCAGCATAGCCAAATCTGTTCAACACCTTCTCAACATAATGAGATTGCACAAGTGTAATCCCATTATTCCCATCTCTCAATATCTTGATGTTCAATATAACATCAGGTTCTCCAAGATCTTTCATCTCGAAACACTGAGATAAGAAGGTTTTTTACTTCCTCAATCACTTTGAGACTTATCCCAAAAATTAGTATGGCATCCACATACAAGCATAGGACAACTCCCTCACCCCCACCATGGTGATAGTACACACATTTGTCGGCTTCATTAACAACAAAGCCCACAGATGTCAAAGTTCTTTCAAACTTCTCATGCCATTGTTTGGGTGCTTGTTTGAGACCATACAAAGATTTCTTTAATTTACACACCTTTCTTTCTTGACCTTGCAGTACGAAACCATCAGGCTGTTCCATGTAAATTTCCTCGTCCAACTCTCCATTTAGGAAAGCCGTCTTAATGTCCATTTGATGAACGAGAAGACCGTGTGAGGTAGCCAATGATAGTAGTACTCGAATGGTGGTCAATCTCGCCACATGTGAGTAGGTATCGAAGAAATCTTCGCCTTCCTTTTGGGTATAGCCTTTGGCTACAAGCCGAGCTTATTTGTACTTCTCAATAGTACCATCAGCTCTAAGCTTCTTCTTAAATACCCATTTACATCCTACAGGTTTGCACCCATAAGGACGCTCAGTTAACTCCCACGTTCCATTAGCCAAGATGGAATCCATCTCGCTTTGAACCGCTTCCTTCCAGTAGTCTTCATCAGGAGATGCGAGAGCTTCTGAAATGGTAGTGGGAGTATCATCCACAAGATACACAATGAAATCATTACCAAAAGACTTTGCAGTCCTTTATATCATACTCCTTGTGGGAGCTTCATTGTCATCTTCATCAGAATCTGAACTCTCATCATCAGATTCCTCATCAGACTCCATAGGAGTTTCATGTATTGGATCAGATTCCTAACTAGACATGCCATGCATATCTCTCATAGGAAATATATCCTCAAAGAATGTAGCATCTCTTGATTCAAAGACGGTGCCAACATTTATGTCGTCCACTCCAGATTTCACCACAAGAAATCTATAAACAATGCTATGGGAAGCATAGCCAAGAAAGACACAATCCACGGTTTTTGGTCCAAGCTTTCGCTTTTTGGTGATTGGCAAATTCACTTTAGCCAAACAACCCAAGTTCGTAGGTAGGAGAGTGTTGGTCTTTTCTTTTCCCATTCCTCATAAGGGGTAATCTTTTTATTCTTGGTTGGAACACGATTTAGGACATGGCACGAAGTCAATATAGCCTCCCCCACCATTCCTTGGATAAACCCGAAACATCTAACATGGTGTTAACCAAATCTGTTAGAGTACGGTTTTTTCCTTTCCGCAATCCCATTGGATTATGGGGAATTGGGAGGCGTCCTCTCATGGATTATACCATGTTCCGCACAGAATAAATTGAACTCATTAGAAAAGTAATCTCCACCACGATCAGACCGAACCCTTTTTATCTTTCTTTCAAGTTGGTTCTCAACTTCAGCCTTATATATAGATTTTAAAGAAATCAAGAGCCTCATCTTTAGTTTTCAGGAGATACACATAACAGTACCTAGTGGAATCAACAATCAGAGCCATGAAATATTTCTTTCCACCTCTTGTCAACTCACCATTCATCTCACATAGATCTGAATGTATAAGCTCTAGTGGTGCCAAGTTTCTTTCCTTCGCAGGCTTGTGAGGCTGCTTTGCTTGTACACAAGCATGGCACTTAGAGCCTTTGACAAAGGTGAATTTCGGAATTAAACTCATATCAGCAAGCTGCGTCATACAACCAAAATTAACATGACAAAGTCGTGAATGCCAAACATTAGTTTCATTAACACTAGTGCTTACATGGTTCACAACATTTATCACAGAAGTCTTCTAGAGAGAAGCGAAACATTCCCTCACATTCATAGCCCTTTCCAACAAAAGTTTCATACTTAGACAGTACAACTTTATTGGACTCAAACACCAACTTAAACCCATCTTTCATAAGACGGGAGCCACTAACGAGATTCTTCTTGATAGAAGGGACATGCAGCACGTTCTTCAGTTGCACGATCTTTCCCGAAGTAAACTTCAGATCTACCATGCCAACACCACGGACAGTAGCATGTAACCCATTCCCCGTCATTACTGAGGAACCTCGGGCCTGATAAGAGGTAAACATGGAGATGTCAGCACACACATGAACATTAGCACATGTATCAACCCACCATTCCGTGGGCTGAAACACCGAAAGAATAGTAGGTAATATATTACCATACCCTGTAGTTCCTTCCTCTGTGTTGCCAATGACCATGCTGACAGAATTTAAGTTCTGTCCAGCCTGACATTTCTTTCCTTTGCGTTATGGACAGCGATTAGCCCAATGGCCTGTCTCGCCACACACCCAGCAAGGATCTTTCTTCTCCGTTTTCCCCTTCCTTTGAAGTTGGTAGTCTGGGAGACTCCCTTGTTTTTTCCCTTGGACTTATGGGCATTTTTCTGCACCATATTGGCAGCAGAACGTCTCTCGGTTCCTCCAGTGTGTTTGTCTTTTGCCCTCGCCTTCTCCTCAACATCCAGAGAGCCCATAATATTCTCAACAGAGAACTCATGCCTCTGATGTTTCAGAGAAGTGGCAAAGTTCCTCCATGAAGGGGGAAGCTTAGCGACAATGCATCCCGCGACAAACTTGTCCGGTAGCACACACTTGAGGAGCTTGAGTTCCTTTGCCATGATCTGTATCTCATGAGCCTGTTCTACTACAGATCGGTTCTCAACCATTCTGTAGTCATTGAACTGCTCCATTGCATACAGTTCACCTTCGGCATCGGTAGCACCAAACTTAGCATCCAGTACATCCCAAAGTTCCTTCCCATTTCGGATGTGCAGATAAGCATCAACCAACTTGTCTCCAAGCACACTTAGGACGGCACCCACAAAGATTACGGTGGCATCCCCGAACGCTTTATCCTCTTCAGGAGTAAGCGACCTCTGGGAGTACCTTCAGCAACTCGGTGCACGCCCATAGAAGTGAGCCACAAGAGGGTCTTACTCTGTCATCTCTTGAAATGAGAACCCGTAAACGGGCTCGGTTTGAGCGCAGCAGCAAAACCAGATGGTGAAAATTGCCTAAGCAAATAAGGTTTTTGGATTGTTAGATTATTAGGCAATTTTCGTGTGAGTTTAATTACCGAATGCAACATTACAGATGCACAAGCATACTTAACCATACACATCAGACTAAGCACATGCATCAGATCTGAACATGGAACAAGTAGCTGTGCAAGGTAGGAGAGGAAAAACACGTACATCGCGACCGGGAAGGTCGCACTAGCAGCAACAGCACCACCACCACCATGGGTATTGTTGATGTCACCCATGGTGTAGTCGGATCTGTCAATGAAGCAGCCGAACCGTCGAAGAAGAGCACGAACAGCAGCGAGCAGTCGCGCTGAGACGCTCCCCAAAAACCTTATCGCCCGTCTCCCGGTGCAGGATCTCAACGGACGGAGTTTCGGAGGCCTGCTCTCCCGAACGATCGTGCACGCAGTCGCCGGGATGAGTAAGACTAGAGAGTAGCGCAGCAAAAGAAACTTCGCGAGAGAGATTGACTAGAGAGTTCTGAGAACCGTGTATTTCTCTAGATCTGATCTATCTCCTTGTATAGACTGGGAAGCCGACCCGACCGCGTTGCCACGAGTAGGAAGCCAGGGACACGCGGCGAGCATGGCACATGCAGGTCGACACGTACCCAACTCAGTTGGTGCACCAAGCAAAAATTTAGGCTTTCTTGAGTGTGTCTCGAACTCGAACTCGAGTTACGTGGCGTGGCGTGGCGAGGCGGGGCGGGCGGAGGAGGAGGAGTGCGCGAGGGCTCCTTTTATTCTTACTCACTTGGAATGACTAGAACAGCAGCCCTTATATACCACTCCAACTCTCTCTCAACTAGCAATGTAGGACTAAACTTTGTCCCCCAAGGCTGTCCCAAGCTGCCAACGTGATGGGACTTGAGATTTCAGGAATTGTAGACTATATGGGAGCACCTTCAAAATCAAGAATTTAATGAACTAAAAATTCACTCGGCATGCTAGCGTATTTCTCTGCTAACGTCCAATAATTTAATGGGCTAAAAATGGTTGTGAGTTCCATATCCCAAGATATTGGTTGAGTTGCTCGTACAAATTACATTCTATGATGTAATGATGACAATGCTAGAGTTACACGCTTAATTTGCTCAGATCACTAACTATCATAAATAGCATTGGTTTAGATTAGGTACTAGCAGGTTGGAATATCCAGTTTAGTACTATAATACTCTACTTTATTCGATTGTTTCTGTTGCGTTACTAGTTCACTAAGAGAAGAGAAAGCATTCAGTTGCTTAGATATAAATTGGATTCTCTAGATTTTTCTCATCTTCTGAACCCTAACACCTTACCTCTTTCATGTCAGAACGCACATAGAAAAAAACCTCGGGCATGTCATACCTTACTTCTCTCGCCGGATTACCCTCATGAGTTCTATGTCGATCATTCCTTCTTAACATGATACATGGAAGCATGCGCCTCATGCGTGCTCTACCCATTCCAACTATTATCTCTCTCACACAACTCTTGTGGCTTCACGAACCATGTCTCCTCTCACTCTATTTTGCGGCCTCCCACACTCATCTCATAGTTGGACAAAAAATGAAAATGTCCATCGGAGAGAAAGAAAGGTCCATTCGACAAAACATGAGGTTATTTTTGTTACGCCAAGTGATGCGGCCAAGAATCGTGAGCTTTTTAGCTTACCCTAGGTAGTTTGATAAAAAAAAATAGGGGGGCAGAAATGATGGCATGTCGTACATATATGTGAGTACATCTAGCTTTCTTTTTATAAACCACAGAAAATGGCACTTTGCCCACGATGTAGTATCGTATTTTTCATCTTACTAAGAGATTTATCATTTACATTGTATTCACATTTTCCCCCATGTTATCACTTCTAATGCCAACAATCAATTAGCCCGAAAGATCTCAAGACTTCTCTGTGTGTTGTTTACATTACAATTTATATTAACTAAACATGTGTTAAGTTCTTATTTTTTGAAATTTGCTACCTTAGTTTAAAGGACTTAATCCGCAGACACATAAGAATCTATAAAAAGTTCTAAACTTTTTTTAGATTACAAGGCCACACAAAATACTTAAATCTTTATAAATATATGAAAAAACATGAATATATACACACACCTCTATTTAAAAGAATAGTGTGATTCCAATTTTGAAAGATCTAGGTTTATCGTCTAGAGGGGGAGAATAGATTTACGAAGATCGAGGTTTATAGATTTTGAAAATTACGCCCTGAACAAATCTTAAATAACCTTTATATGATGGAGGGAGTACTTCAAACTCTCGATCGTCACTGCACGGGAGATCAGCTAGCTATACCATGCCGGATTGGGCGTGCATTCTCTCCTTTCTTTTCTCTCTCCCTGCTACAGTTCCTGAGAGCGCCTCTCTCTGCTCCAGGCCGGACCGAAGCCCTCGTCGGCGGCTTTGCCGTCGGAGAGTGGTGGAGGCGAGGCGCTGCAGCTAGTAGTGTTTATAGTAGGGCTAGGTCTAGTAGAGGTTTGTCCTTTATGGCGTGTGGGAGTAGAGCTCCGGATCTTCCCGGCCAGATCTGGTGCGTCTTGTGGCTGCTTCTCGTCGCCGGCGTGCACTGCGGTGCGCCGTCGTCTGACGAGGAGCTGGGCGCAAGCATCTCCGTTAATAAAGCTGTGCCGTCGAGCTATTCCACCCTGCTGCCTTGGCGCGGCACGGGGTGGTCGATGTGGAGCTTCCTTGATCTGCTCCTGAGGTGGGAGGATGATGAGGAGCTCTGCAGATCGAGCTCTTGCAACAAGCGCTGCTATCTCCTCCACTGTGATCTGCAGTGAGCTGCTTTCTCTTGGCCGGCCTTGGCGGCGAGGGAGAGAAAGTAGAGAGCCTCGTGGCGGCAGGGGGCGGGCGATGGCGTGGGGAGTTTCTGGAGTCTGTGCTCCCCGTGGCGGTTCCCCAGCGGTGGCATCTTTTGGCCGCTGCTATTCTCGGTCAGGAGGCTGGCCTCGCCATTCTCGGCAGCAACTGCTGCTTGAGATTCATCTTCCTCCATCGGAGGATCTTTCTGCACCTTGGCGCGTCATCTCACACTCCTGCTCTCCCAAGTGGCCGAGTCCCCGGCGGGAGCAGGAGTGGCCGTGCCTGGAGGTGGTTCATCGTCGGCGAGCTTGGATCCGATCGCGTTTTCTGCGATCTTTTTATGGTGTTCTGTGCAAAAGTACTGGACTTTGGTGTAATTTTTCCTTTTCTTAAGGTCCTTTCTGTAATTGTTCACCCACCGACGAAGTAATACAGATTCCAGGTCCTTCGGGACCTTTCCTGTTCAAAAAAAAAAAAAAATACCATGCCGGATTTGACCGGCCTAATTGACTAACTACGCTGAGAGGAACACGCATAGCTATCAGCTAAGCACTTAGCAAATCATACTACAGTGTACACGTACGCTGCCTGCGATTGATGCAGTTTTGTCCTCGACCTCGGGGCACAAGTAGTGCACTAGTTTGGTGCGATTGACAAATTCAGACACAGCGGGATTGACCAAATTAATCAGGCATGTGTTACCAATGGAAACTGCATTCTTATGTCATGGGTTAGCAACTTAGCATTGCAGACAACTACTACAGCTCTTTGTCTCGATCGCTTGTGCTTGCCAGAATGCCAGATGGTAGTATCCTCTAGTAGATCGAGATGGTAAAGCAGTAAAGGTTAATTAACTCAAAGAAACCGGAGATTAATCAGCCTTCTTGTCATGGCTGATTAGTTTATGTCTCCACCTTCAGATGTCTGCACAAGTAAACTTCTCAGAGCCAATCACGACCACGTGCAGGTTCATCGTCGAGGAGAAGAAACCAAACAAACTAGAGCAATTGCGAGACTGAAGGGGTGGGCGAAAATTGGCACCTAGGTTGTCTGCAAGGAAGGTAGATGCAACGATGCATCAGTTGACAGGCACACCTCGGGAACAAAGATGGCAGGCATTTGATTCTTTCTAGCCAGCTCTCTTTTGCATCTTTCGATCTCAAGCAATATTCTACCTAGAGGCTGGAGTATTTCTCCTCTTGCTTCAATCGCCATGCTTCTAAAGATGAAAGCAGGCGATGGGTTTGTTCTAGTTGGTCCTAGTGATGTTTACCAAATCTGAATCAACTCACACCCAGTGGTCAATTAAACCTGCCTGCATCCAGCTTTTGGTCCTACACACGCCAACGCTTTGCTAACACCACAACTGCTTGGCAGTTAAGGTAGGCATGTACATATACTGTATTGCCGCTATCTGCGGCGAAGAACAAATTGGAAAGCAACGATTTGTTCTAAATAAACACACAAAAAAAGGAAAAAGAAAACATCAACCAATAATGTCTATGCATGCGTGCCTGTTACTAATCTCCAATTCAAGCACGACATCCCACCGGCGACCTTAGAAATCTCCTAAACAAGCCATCGACTTTGGGATTATTATCCTATTATGAGGAGCATATTAAACTAGAGACTGAATCATGGCCTGGAGGAATTATTGGAGGTGACAAAAGATGAAAATGAGCACAGAGCTGCAAGTGCCATTGTCAGCATTGGCATCCATTCAACCTACTCTTGAGTGGTTTGGTTGTCAAATGTTTTGGTTGAATCAAAGTGAATTCTACAGCTAGCAGTTTTTGTGTCATTTTCATCAGGGAATCCCAAAATCCAAATCGCAGAGGTTGACAACCACTCAAGAGTAGCTTGGATGCATGCCTCAGTCTCTCCCTCAGCCGGTTCCGTTCAGGCTTTTTTTTCCAAGACAATGAAAGTTTTGAAAACGAAAGGAAGTTCAAAGAACTGCCATCAAATAAAACCAAGCTACTCGCTACTCTAGAACAAGACACCCGTTTTCTCTTGTTTTCCCTTCCTCTTATCAACAACACGTACCTGAAAATGAGGCGACACTGAAAATTCAACGGCTGATAGCTTCCCTTTATTTATGCATGTTATCTGCCAAACAGAAGCAAACACGCGAGGTCTACGTTACTTGCTTATCAGTTTATACTAGAACTAGAACGTTTCCATAATATATCTGACAGCTGTGGAGGCGCCTTCAAAATCAAGAATTTTGGAAGCTGTTCTAAAAAAAAAAGAATTTTGGAAGCTTCTTCCAGCGCATGTTTATTTCAACCTTGTCAAATACATTTGCACTATTACCCTATTTCTGCTAACGTCGAGTAATTTATTGAGCTAAAAATAGTTAGGAGTTCCTTGTCGCAAGGTATTGGTTGAGATGCTCGTTCTCCTTAGGCCGATCATAGTGGTAAGTATCATGTAGTAGTATCATGCATATGATAGTTGTGTATGATACTATCTCTATACTCTATAGTGATTAGTATTATGAAATAGTATCATAGTCATGCTATATTTATTGCTTTTTAGAATCTAAATGCAAATTTGTGCACAAGATTTGTTTGGCATTAACTTTTCTTCTGCACAAATTTGCATTGAGATTCTAAAAAGCAATAAATATAACATGACTAGGATACTATTTCATAATACTAACCACAATAGAGATAGTATCATACACAACTATCATATGCATGATACTACTACATAATACTTACCACTACAATTGCATACTTCCTCCGTCTTAGTTTACTAGTCTTCCCCGTATCTCTAGGTCGTCAATTTGACCTATATAATTTAAATTATATAATAAAAATAGAAAATAGAACATCTAAACTTTCTAATGATATAATTTTTATAACGTATAACTAATACTAACTTGATTAAATTTGCAACCTAAAAATACGTGCACGCCTAATAAGAGAGGGAGTACTTGATTTACTCACGTCACTAAATTTGATAAATGACATTGGCTTCGATTATGTAGCAGGTTGGAATATCCCGTTTAGCACTACATCTATACAGTACTTTTCTTAATTTGATCGTTTCTGTTGGGCTTGTTGTTAACAAATAAAAGAGAAAACATTCACTTGGTTAGATATAGATGGGATTCTTTAGGACTTTTCTCATTTTCTCAACCCGAACACCTTATGTTTGCCACGCTATACATCCCACAATTGTTACTTTTCATTCGGGATTCCCCCTCATGAGCTCTATGGCGATAATTCTTTCTTAACATAATATATCTAAATCATTTTTTTATAAAGAGAATATATTAATATCAAAAGATATCAATTATATCCAGCCTCTGCAACAACGCACCACCCTAATGGTACTACGGATGCACACAACAAAAAAAAGGTAAGAAAACTAAGAAACAAAAGTCCTGCTATATTATCTCGGGCCTAACAACAGCAATACATTCACCACCAAGACAACACCTGAAATACAGACTATCCAAAAACGACCCCTTCAAGAAGGGAACAATGTTCTAACACCGTCGTCGCCCGATCAAAGATCTTAGGTTTTCACCCTGAAGATAGTCCCGACTCTCAAAACAATGCCTCCAACAAGGTCATTGCCAGGCACAACCAGTTAAGGCCAGAACTTGGATTTTCACCCTGAAAGGTAGGATTCTAAACTTCACCTGTGTTGTCGCCCCCACTTTCATACCGCAGCTGTGAAGCCCGGAACACGAAGCAAGTCCCTCAGCAGCGCGGAGACTTGAACCTCCCTTAGCTAGTCCTCCCATCTGGCCTTCATGAAATTCTCTTCTTCCGACTTTCATCATGGATCCATAGTCACTTGATGTCAACACAGAAAAAGAGCTTCGCGTCGCTCCCTCCAGAACCAAACAGTCGGAATAAAATCATGGGTGCGCGCGACCGAATACCAACCGATCCAGCAAACTACAGGCAAAAGATGCGCTGATGCATTCGCCGGTGGAGCCTTCCGAAACTCAACACTCCGGCTAGATGAAAAGGATCAGCATCCGGTAGGTCTTCATCTTCGCAGAAGTAGAACCCTAGGACCACCACCTTCAAACACGAAGCAGTCGAATAGGCCCCCGCGCCGCCATCCGCTGACCAACGATGACGAAGGAGAATTCGGTGGACGGCGGAAGCCGCAACCACACCATCCTCGCACCGCACATCACCGCCCCCTTCCTCGCGCCGCCAGCAAAAACCGACGATGGATCTCAACGGGCACAAGATCCAACAGCCGCCGCCACCACCATCCATCGCTGGAGGCCGTGGTGGAGGAGCCACCGCCGCACATCCAGGTACGCCGCCCTAGACGCGGAGCACGCCGAAGCCGAAGGTCGCCGCCCCAGCCGCCATCGACGGTCGCCGCCTCCAACAACCCCCCGGGCACTTTGGCGCCGGGGCCTGCCGCCACCGTAGCCAGCGCCGACGGCAGCAGCGGAGGGAGAGAAACGGAGGGTGGGGCGGCGGAAGGAGGGAGATCGCCCCCCCGGCGGCGCCCTGGGGAGTGCCACGGGAGGAGTTTTCTTTTTGATCTGCTTTTTCTATCTAAATCATGTGCCTCGTGCATGCTCTACCCACTCCTATTCTAATCCCTCTCACGCAGCTCTTGTTGTCAGTTCACCATACTTTGTCTCGCTCGCTTGCCCTCCACCGTGTCTCCTCTCACTCTCTCTTCTATAGTTTCCCGCACTCATCTCCTTGTTGGACAAAATAAAATAAAAATCTACATCAAAGAGGACGAAGGGTGTGTTCAACAAAACATGAGGGAATGTCTATTACGCCAAGTGAAGCTGCCAAGTATCCGGAGCTTGTTATCTTGCCCTAGGTAGTCCAATCAAAGTGGTAGAGATGATAGCATGACGCACATTTATATGAGAACATCTGACTTTTTTTGTTTTTTGACCATGTACACATGACTTTCTTAAAACCACACAAATTGAACTTGAGCATAATATAATATAATATCGTATTTTTAATCTTTACATGAAGATTTAACATGTGTTCACTATTTCCCCATGTTATCACTGCACATGCCAACCATCAAGTGGCCCTATTACTCAAACATCTGAAGCCTTCCCGCCGGTAGTTACAGTATAATTCATGTTCACCAAACATTTGTTGAGTTCTTATTTTTCTTAAGATCTGCTATGTTAGTTTAAAGGATTTAATCCACTGACACATAAGCTTCTACGGAAATTCTTAAACTCTATTTAGACTATGAAGCCACGGATAAATATTTTCTTTCTATAAGCATCTTACCAAAGCACGAAGATTCACATACACACGCACTCTATTAAAAAAGTGTGAATTCCACTTTTGAAACATCGAGGTTTATCGACTAGAGGGGGCGAATAGGAGATTATCAATATTCATCCATACTTCCGATTTCATGTTTCCATGAACTTCCGATTTCATGATTATTGTTTTGAATTATACGGAGATTTAAAAAAAAAAAACCTTGTGAACACTTTTTAACAATACAAATAGTAAAAATAGTAATTAACGTTTAATCTCAACCGTTTTTGTGTTTCACTCAGGAAGATACATCTTTGGTGGTTTACACTGTTTTGAGAGATTAGAGGGTATATGGAATTACAAGCCTTTGTTTAAAGCTCGTGTACATTTCTTAGAACCTCGTGAATGTTTTTTAAAAGTACTGAGCATTTTTTTAGTTTTCACAATGACATGAATGCTTTTTGGTTGATTGTTTTTCTCGCGCATGGACTTTTAAAAATGGACAATTTTTTCTGAAGTATGCACACTTTTTCTCCATGCAAACATTTTTTGAACTGCACGATTTTTTTTAAAAACTCGTGGCCAATTATTAACTCACAGGCAGCTTTTAATAAAACTATTTTGAAAATCTTTTTCACAACTATGAGAAAAACAAATTAAAAGTTTAACCGACCAATGTATCATTTTCTTAAAAAAAAAGGTTAGAATTTCCAAGACTTTCAGCCAGCAAAAGAAAAATAAAGCAATAAATATGTTTAAAGCATCTGGTTGAGACACGCACTGGTCTGTGAGCTCGTCTTTTACTTGTGATGGATTCCCAACCCACCAAAACATCCAAATTCTCATCTCAAAAAAAAAACATCCAAATTCTTTCTCCAGAAAAAAAAAGCAATCATTTCTTCTCCCTAACGAGCGGATGCGACATGCCCATGGCATGGAAATACGGCATACAATGCAGCAAGACATCGTATGGTCAGATATTCTTTTCATATCACAGGATCGGATCAGATATGGACGACGGACGGATGACTGAGTTAATCCATGAAAAAAGAAGCACATCTGTTGATCTGATTGACGTACTTGGGCAACAAAGAACCACTCGTGGATTGAATTTGACGTAGCACTAGCCGATTGGCTAGCTAGCTAGCGCTTTACTGGTAAGCAACAAGCACGTATTCCCAGCGATCCTCTGTTCGAGAAGATCGATCGCTCGCCTTTCCTCGCAACGGCAATGTGGGTGCGACGACCATCCCACATGGAGCCACCAGACGGGTTCATAATTGGATGCGCATTGTTCGTGAAGCGTGGGAACTCGCCACTCCGTCGCGTACGTACCCATAAGACCCTTGAAAACCCGAATAAGAGCATCTTTAATAGATTACGTAAACTCATAAAAACTGTAAAATACTACCCTATGGTTTACGTTCGGTTTCACCCGTTGATCAGATCCTGTAAAAGAGTGGAACCCGGGAAAATAAGTACGGGGCTCTAAAAAGTTCCTCCCCAAAAGGTATATACACCGTCTCCGTAGCGAAATCAGGTGTGACCCGCAGTTCCCATCTCAATTTGGCGGAACAGAAGTTTCAACCTATCATTTTCCGCTTCCGCGCTACCGCGGCCACCGCCACTTGCCGGGTTCGATGTCATGGACCTCTGATAACTCCCGCCGGCCGCCGACGAGGTCGCGGGTCTCAACCGCCACCTCCCAAGGCTTCGGCAGTACGCGCGGATGCCCCGGCCACCGCAGCTTCTTTCCTCAAGAACAGGAAGCGCGTGGGCACCAACATCTTTGTCCCAGTTGTTGCCCCAAAAGCCGTTGTTGTTGCAGCCCACCCGCTCCACCGTCGGTCGAGATCGGCGCATCAGGACCAAAAGATGGAGTTCTCTGGGAGGTCATTGAGCCATATACGTGTCGGACCAACAAGGTACAACTGGAGCATGCGGCAGGTAACATTGGGGTTTCCTCCAGCGAAGTCGACGGTGTTGTAGTACCATCGATCCACGTGTGGGGCCTCTCCTTGCCGTCATAGTTCTTCAAGTTTCCGGCTAGCTTGAGATTCATGCCTCTTGGCGTTTTCTCCTCCTGGATTCTTTTTGCAAAACACCTGGGGCCAGAGTAACTGAAACAAACGGTCCCGAGCATCATACTCACATTGTCCGCCATCGGGGGAACGAGATCTTGACCTTCTGCCTCCGCCTTATCCTCGTTTGCTGGGCGGTGACGACGGAGAACCATGCAGGAGCATGTTATGCCTCTTGCTTCCGTCTTCAGAATCTCCGCGTCATTTTTTCTGGTGCTAACTCCAGCTGCAGTGGCTTCCATCGTCCTGGCGATTGCCTCCGTCACACCGAGAGTGCCTTCCTTCGCCTCGGCGGTCATCATTCCGTCCTCTTCTAGGCTGAACATTATCGCGGATGTTTATTCCGCCAGCCCCATGGGGCCTGTCAGGATTACGTGAGTGATGGCGCGGTGCTGCGTATCGATGTTTTGGTGGCGAGGCGTTTCAGTATTTGTCCTTTCCCTTCCCGTTAGGTTTATCCTTAGGTGTATCCGATGATATGGAGATTGGATTTGGGTGTTCCTTTGGTCTTTCTCCGGTGCTCCGTTGAGCCGGTGTGAGATTGGTTATCGCGGTTGTCATGTTGCTTTCCGGCAAGCAGATTTTGCGCTATGGACATGCAAGCTTTCAGGTTGGAAGCTAGCCGCCTTGCTCTGCTGGTTCATGGCAGTGCCCACTATTGCCCTTAGGTAATCGAGGTCGACTTTATCATCATCGTTGGCCAGGAGCTCCGCTGCTTTCTCCATGTTATCCTTCAGGGTTCCCATCATCGTCATGCGGTGCGCTGCATCATCAAAGTTGATGTTGCGAGGGGGATTGTGTCTCTCTATCTCGTCCTCTTCTTCATTGGGTCATGTTGGGTTCTCTTAACTTGCATCTTTAGTTAGGCCTTGAGCGCTTCCGCTTTCCGGTAGGCTTCCTCCGTGTTATGCTGATAGATGCGGGATTTCTCACATTCTTGGTCGGAAGCGACCTTGTCCTTGAGAATTTTCGAGGTGATCTTTGTTAGGTTCTTGGCCTCAGCCAGGAGTTCTTGTCGTTTTTCTTCGAAGGCCTCCACATCCGTCGCCAAATCTGGAGTGAGGGATTGGATAGGATTTCCCTGTGCAACACTTTCTCCCCTGTTTTTGCGTGCTAGCCGCATGATCACCTCAGTTGTTGTTTCCTCCACGAAGATCAAGTTCCGTCCTAGCGGCTTATCCGTCCGACAGGTGCGGACCCATGGCGAAGCATCCGGAATTCCTACTTGTGGCAGTGTTTTATCTGAATCGTACTCCTCGTCGTCATCTAGGCAAGCTAATATCGTGAAGACTTTCTTTGGCAGAGATGATTCACCATCGGCCTCCTCAGCAGCACGCGTCATACTCTTCTGACGCCATGGGGGAGACATCGTCAGCGAGTGGGCTGAGGTCATCAAGTAAGCATCCGTCATTTTCTTCGGCACCCTCTAGCTGATCGGATCCGGCACCCTCCTTAGGAGAGGCGGATCCTCGCGTATGTGAGAGGAAGTGCACAAAGTGGCACTGATACGTCTCAAACGTATCTATAATTTCTTATGTTTCATGCTAGTTTTATGACAATACTCACATGTTTTATATACACTTTATATCATTTATACGCATTTTTCGGCACTAACCTATTAACAAAATGCCGAAGCGCAAGTTCCTGTTTTCTGCTGTTTTTGGTTTCAGAAATCCTACACAGGAAATATTCTCGGAATTGGACGAAACAAAAGCCCAGGGTCTTATTTTCCACGGAGCTTTCCAGAAGACCGAAGGAGATACGAAGTGGGGCCACGAGGCACCCACACCATAGGGCAGCGCGGCCAAGGAGGGGCCCGCGCCGGCCTATGGGGTGGGGCCCTCGTGCCTCCCCCAACTCTTCCCTTCCGCCTATTTATTCCCTCCGTCGCGAAAACCCTATTACCGGGAGCCACGATACGAGAAAACATACTGAGACGCCGCCGCCGCCAATCCCATCTCGGGGGATTCAGGAGATCGCCTCCGGCACCCTGCCGGAGAGGGGAATCATCACCCGGAGGACTCTACATCACCATGATCGCCTCCGGACTTATGTGTGAGTAGTTCATCCTTGGACTATGGGTCCATAGCAGTAGCTAGATGGTTGTCTTCTCCTCAGGTGCTATCATGTTTAGATCTTGTGAGCTGCCTATCATGATCAATATCATCTATTTGTACTGCTACATGTTGTGTTTGTTGGGATCCGATGAATATGGAATACTATGTCAAGTTGTTTATCAATCTATCATATATGTGTTATTTATAATCTTGCATGCTATCCATTGCAAGTAGAGGCTCTGGCCAAGTTGATGCTTGTGACTCCAAGAGGGAGTATTTATGCTCGATAGTGGGTTCATGCCTCCATTGAATCTGGGACAGTGACAGAAAGTTATAAGGTTGTGGATGTGTTGTTGCCACTAGGGATAAAACATCAATGCTTTGTCTAAGGATATTTGTGTTGATTACATTACGCACCATACTTAATGCAATTGTCTGCTGTTTACAACTTAATACTGGAAGGGGTGCGGATGCTAACCCGAAGGTGGACTTTTTAGGCATAGATGCATGCTGGATAGCGGTCTATGTTATTTGTCGTAATGCCCTAAGTAAATCTCATATTAGTCATCATGATATGTATGTGCATTTTTATGCCCTCTCTATTTGTCAATTGCCCAACTGTAATTTGTTCACCCAACATGCTATTTCTTATTGGAGAGACACCACTAGTGAACTGTGGACCCCGGTCCATTCTTTTACATCTGAATACAATCTACTGCAATCATTGTTCTCTGCTGTTCTTTGCAAATAAACATCATTTTCCACACCATACGTTTAATCCTTTGTTTACAGCAAGCCGGTGAGATTGACAACCTCATTGTTAAGTTGGGGCAAAGTATTTTGATTGTGTTGTGCAGGTTCCACGTTGGCGCCGGAATCCCTGGTGTTGCGCCGCACTACACTCCTTCACCAACAACCTTTACGTGGCCTTCATCTCCTACTGGTTCGATAACCTTGGTTTCTTACTGAGGGAAACTTACTGCTGTACGCATCACGCCTTCCACTTGGGGTTCCCAACGAACGTGTGCTTCACGCGTCATCAAGCTAAATTTCTGGCGCCGTTGCCGGGGAACGAAGAAAAATTACACCACAAAGATTTTCAACTCCCACGTCAACTGCTAAATTTCTAGCGCCGTTGCCGGGGAGATCAAGACACGCTCCAAGGGGAGTCTCCCACATCCATTCTCTTTACTTTGTTATTGTCTTGCTTTACTTTATTTTATTTCCTGCTTTGTTTGCTTTCTCTATATTAGAAACACAAAAAAAATAGTTACTTGCTTTACTTTATTTAGTTTGCTTTATTTACTACTGCTAAAATGGTTACACCTGAGAACACTAAGTTGTGTGACTTCACGAGCACAAATAATAATGATTTCCTATGCACACCTATTGCTCCACCTGCTGCTACAGCAGAATTTTATGAAATTAAACCTGCTTTACTAAATCTTGTTATGAGAGAGCAATTTTCGGGTGTTAGTTCTGATGATGCTGCTGCCCATCTTAATAATTTTGTTGAACTTTGTGAAATGCAAAAGTATAAGGATGTAGATGGGGACATTATAAAAATGAAATTGTTTCCTTTCTCCTTAAGAGGAAGAGCTAAAGATTGGTTGCTATCTTTGCCTAAGAATAGTACTGATTCATGGACTAAATGTAAGGATGATTTCATTGGTAGATATTATCCTCCCGCTAAAATTATATCTTTGATAAGTAGCATAATGAATTTTAAGCAATTGGATAATGAACATGTTGCCCAAGCATGGGAAAGAATGAAATCTTTGGTAAAGAATTGCCCTACCCATGGACTGACTACTTGGATGATCATCCAAACCTTTTATGAAGGATTGAATTTTTCTTCGCGGAACCTATTGGATTCAGCTGCTGGAGGTTTTATGTCCATCACTTTAGGCGCCGCAAAAAAGCTTCTTGATAATATGATGATCAATTACTCTGAATGGTACACTGAAAGGACTCCACAAGGTAAGAAGGTAAATTCTGTTGAAGAAACCTCCTCCTTGAGTGATAAGATTGATGCTATTATGTCTATGCTTGCTAATGGTAGATCTAATGTTGATCCTAATAATGTTCCTTTAGCTTCATTGGTTGCTCAAGAAGAGCATGTTGATGTGAACTTCATTAAAAATAATAATTTCAACAACAATGCTTATAGGAATAATTCTGGTAACAACTATAGGCCATATTCTTCTAATAATAGTAACGGTTATGGTAATTCTTATGGTAATTCTTACAACAATAATAGGAGTGTACCCTCTGGTCTTGAAGTCATGCTTAAAGAATTTATTAGTACACAAACTGCTTTAAACAAAACTGTTGAAGACAAGCTTGGTAAAATTGATGTTCTTCCTTCTAAGGTTGATAGTCTTGCTGCTGATGTTGATCTTTTAAAATTGAAAGTTATGCCTAATGAAACTAAAGATATTAAGTCATTTGCTACAGCAAACGCTATCCAAGTTCAAATTAATGAAAATATTAGATTGATGGCTGAATTGCATGCTAGGTGGGAAAGAGAAGAAAAATTTGCTAAAGAGAATAATATAGCTAAAGTTTGGAATATTACCACCACTAGTAATGTTGATGCTTCACATGTTGCTAAACCTCCTACTAACAATGGTAAAATAATTGGTGTTAGCAATGTTTCTACTCCTAATGCAAAGCGTGCAAAACTGCCTGAAACTGCTAAAACTGCTGAAACTGTTTGTGATAAAACTGCTGAAATATTTCAGAACATTGGGGACAATGATCCCATTGCTTTAGATCATAATGGTTTAGATTTTGATGATTTTCATATCTCTGAAGTTATTAAGTTCTTGCAAAAACTTGCTAGAAGTCCTAATGCTAGCGCTATAAATTTGGCCTTTACAAAACATATTACAAATGCTCTCATTAAAGCTAGAGAAGAGAAATTAAAACTTGAAACTTCTATTCCTAGGAAGTTAGAAGATGGTTGGGAGCCCATCATTAAGATGAAGGTCAATGATTTTGATTGTAATGCTTTATGTGATCTTGGTGCAAGTATTTCTGTTATGCCTAAGAAACTCTATGATATGCTTGACTTGCTGATACGCGTACAACACGCGACCGTTGGGAACCCCAAGAGGAAGGTGTGATGCGTACAGCGGCAAGTTTTCCCTCAGTAAGAAACCAAGGTTTATCGAACCAGTAGGAGACAAGAAGCACGTTGAAGGTTGATGGCGGTGGAGTGTAGTGCGGCGCAACACCAGGGATTCCGGCGCCAACGTGAAACCTGCACAACACAACCAAAGTACTTTGTCCCAACGTAATAGTGAGGTTGTCAATCTCACCGGCTTGATGTAACAAAGGATTAGATGTATAGTGTGGATGATGATTGTTTGCAGAAAACAGTAGAACGAGTATTGCAGTTGATTGTATTCGATGTTAAGAATGGACCGGGGTCCACAGTTCACTAGAGGCGTCTCTCCCATAAGAATAAGCATGTTGGGTGAACAAATTACAGTTGGGCAATTGACAAATAAAGAGGGCATGACCATGCACATACATGTTATGATGAGTAGTGTGAGATTTAATTGGGCATTACGACAAAGTACATAGACCGCTATCCAGCATGCATCTATGCCTAAAAAGTCCACCTTCAGGTTATCATCCGAACCCCCTCCAGTATTAAGTTGCAAACAGCAGACAATTGCATTAAGTATGGTGCGTAATGTAATCAACAAATACATCCTTAGACATAGCATTGATG
The DNA here is from genome assembly GCF_019359855.2 of Lolium perenne. Taxonomy (NCBI): domain Eukaryota; kingdom Viridiplantae; phylum Streptophyta; class Magnoliopsida; order Poales; family Poaceae; genus Lolium; species Lolium perenne. Next base: position 190,552,153 of record NC_067249.2, read on the forward strand.
TTTTATCCCTAGTGGCAACAGCACATCCACAACCTTAGAGGTTTCTGTCACTCCCCCAGATTTAATGGAGACATGAACCCACTATCGAACATAAATACTCACTCTTGGAGTTACAAGCAAAAACTTGGCCAGAGCCTCTACTAGTAACGGACAGCATGCAAGATCATAAACAACACATAGATAATAGATTGATAATCAACATAACATAGCATTCTCTATTCATCGGATCCCAACAAACACAACATGTAGCATTACAGATAGATGATCTTGATCATGTTAGGCAGCTCACAAGATCCAACAATGATAGCACAATTAGGAGAAGACGACCATCTAGCTACTGCTATGGACCCATAGTCCAGGGGTGAACTACTCACTCATCACTCCGGAGGTGACCATGGCGGTGAAGAGTCCTCCGGGAGATGATTCCCCTCTCCGGCAGGGTGCTCCTGAATCCCCCGAGATGGGATTGGCGGCGGCGGCGTCTCTGGAAGGTTTTCCGTATTGTGGCTCTCGGTACTGGAGTTATTATCGACGAAGGCTAAAGTAGGCGGAGGAGGTAGGTTTAGGGGCGACGCGAGGGGCCCACACAACAGGGCCGCGCGGCCAGGGGGTGGGCCGCGCCGCCCTGGCGTGTCGCCGCCTCGTCGCCCCACTTCGTTTCCTCTCCGGACTTCTGGAAGCTTCGTGGAAAAATAAGATCCTGGGCGTTGATTTCGTCCAATTCCGAGAATATTTCCTTACTAGGATTTCTGAAACCAAAAACAGCAGAAAACAGCAACTGGCTCTTCGGCATCTCGTTAATAGGTTAGTGCCGGAAAATGCATAAATATGACATAAAGTATGCATAAAACATGTAGGTATCATCAATAAAGTAGCATGGAACATAAGAAATTATCGATACGTTGGAGACGTATCAGCATCCCCAAGCTTAGTTCCTGCTTGTCCCGAGTAGGTAAACGATAACAAAGATAATTTCTGAAGTGACATGCCATCATAATCTTGATCATACTATTGTAAGCACATGTAATGAATGCAGCGATCCAAGACAATGGTAAATGTAATGAGTAAACAACTGAATCATATAGCAAAGACTTTTCATGAATAGTACTTTCAAAACAAGCATCAATAAGTCTTGCATAAGAGTTAACTCATAAAGCAATAAATTCAAAGTAAAGGTATTGAAGCAACACACAGGAAGATTAAGTTTCAGCGGTTGCTTTCAACTTGTAACATGTATATCTCATGGATATTGTCAACATAAAGTAATATAATAAGTGCAATATGCAAGTATGTAGGAATCAATGCACAGTTCACACAAGTGTTTGCTTCTTGAGATGGAGAGAAATAGGTGAACTGACTCAACATAAAAGTAGAAGAAAGGCCCTTCGACGAGGGAAGCATCGATTGCTATATTTGTGCTAGAGCTTTGGTTTTGAAAACAAGAAACAATTTTTTCAACGGTAGTAATAAAGCATATGCATCATGTAAATTATATCCTACAAGTTGCAAGCCTCATGCATAGTATACTAATAGTGCCCGCACCTTGTCCTAATTAGCTCGGATTACCTGGATTATCACCGCAATACATATGTTTTAACCAAGTGTCACAAAGGGGTACCTCTATGCCGCCTGTACAAAGGTCTAAGGAGAAAGCTCGCATTGGATTTCTCGCTTTTGATTATTCTCAACTTAGACATCCATACCGGGACAACATAGACAACAGATAATGGACTCCTCTTTAATGCTTAAGCATTCAACAACAATTAATTTTCTCATATGAGATTGAGGATATTTGTCTAAAACTGAAACTTCCACCATGGATCATGGCTTTAGTTAGCGGCCCAATGTTCTTCTCTAACAGTATGCATGCTCAAACCATTCAATTCATGGTAAATCACCCTTACTTCAGACAAGACGGACATGCATAGCAACTCACATGATATTCAACAAAGAGTAGTTGATGGCATCCCCAGGAACATGGTTATCGCTCAACAAGCAACTTATAAGAAATAAAATGCATAAGTACATATTCAATACCACAATAGTTTTTAGGCTATTTGTCCCATGAGCTATATATTGCAAAGATAGAGAATAGAAATTTAAAGGTAGCACTCAACCAATTTACTTTGGAATGGCGGAGAAATACCATGTAGTAGGTAGGTATGGTGGACACAAATGGCATAGTGTTTGGCTCAAGGATTTTGGATGCATGAGAAGTATTCCCTCTCGATACAAGGCTTAGGCTAGCAAGGTTATTTGAAACAAACACAAGTATGAACCGGTACAGCAAAACTCACATAAAAGACATATTGTACGCATTATAAGACTCTATACCGTCTTCCGTGTTGTTCGACCCTTACTAGAAATTATCTAGACCTTAGAGAGACCAATTATGCAAACCAAATTTTAGCAAGCTCTATGTATTTCTTCATTAATAGGTGCAAAGTATATGATGCAAGAGCTTAAACATGAGCACAACAATTGCCAAGTATAAAATTATTCAAGACATTCTACCAATTACTACATGTAGCATTTCCCGTTTCCAACCATATAACAATTTAACGAAGCAGTTTCAACCTTCGCCAAGAACTATGAGTAAAGCCTAAGGACATATTTGTCCATATGCAACAGCGGAGCGTGTCTCTCTCCCACACAATGAATGCTAGGATCCATTTTATTCAAACAAAACAAAAACAAAAACAAACAGACGCTCCAAGCAAAGTACATAAGATGTGATGGAATAAAAATATAGTTTCACTAGAGGAACCTGATAATGTTGTCGATGAAGAAGGGGATGCCTTGGGCATCCCCAAGCTTAGACGCTTGAGTCTTCTTGAAATATGCAGGGGTGAACCACTGGGGCATCCCCAAGCTTAGAGCTTTCACTCTCCTTGATCATATTGTATCATCTCCCTCTCTTGATCCTTGAAAACTTCCTCCACACCAAACTTAAAACAACTCATTAGAGGGTTAGTGCACAATCAAAATTCACATGTTCAGAGGTGACATAATCATTCTTAACACTTCTAGATATTGCACAAAGCTACTGAAAGTTAATGGAATAGAAAAATCCATCAAGCATAGCAAAACAGGCAATGCGAAATAAAAGGCAGAATCTGTCAAAACAGAATAGTCCGTAAAGATGAATTTCTAAGAGGCACCAGACTTGCTCAAATGAAAATGCTCAAATTTAATGAAAGTTGCATACATATCAGAGGATCACTCACATAAATTGGCATAATTTTCTTAGTTACCTACAGAGAATTAGGCCTAGATTCGTGACAGCAAGAAATCTGTTTCTGCGCAGTAATCCAAATCTAGTATGAACCTTACTATCAAAGACTTTACTTGGCACAATGATGTCTACGGGTGTTTCTATTCTTGTAGACAGTGTTGAGCCTCCAAGAGCAGAGGTTTGTAGAACAGCAGCAAGTTTCCCTTAAGTGGATCACCCAAGGTTTATCGAACTCAGGGAAGAAGAGGTCAAAGATATCCCTCTCATGCAACCCTGCAACCACAAAGCAAGAAGTCTCTTGTGTCCCCAACACACCTAATAGGTGCACTAGTTCGGCGAAGAGATAGTGAAATACAGGTGGTATGAATAAGTATGAGCAGTAGTAACGGCGCCAGAAAAGTGCTTTGCTGTCCAGGACTGGCGTGTAGTTGATGGTGGTAATATTGCAGGCAGTACATATGCAGTAGAACAGTAAACAAGCAGCGATAGAAGTATTTAGGAACAAGGCCTAGGGATTATACTTTCACTAGTGGACACTCTCAACATTGCAATCATAAAGGAATATAAATAAGCACCTCACTATGCTATTCCGAATTACTCTCTGGCAAGATAACGAACTCTAATTCATCATGTAGGCAAACCTTCAAGATGTATTCCCAAGTACTAATGAACACCCCACGCTGTCACTTTGAGCATTCACAGGAGGTACTAACACACCACAATTTCATAGAGACATCCAACTCAAATCATAACTCAGTGAATAAGTATTCTGTGAAATATAGCCTAAGAGACCCACACGGTGCACACACTGTCACCTTTACACACGTGGGACAAGGAGTCTCCGGAGATCACATAAGTAAAATCCACTTGACTAGCATAATGACATCTAGATTACAAGCATCATCATATGAATCTCAATCATGTAAGGCAGCTCATGAGATTATTATATTGAAGTACATAGAGAGAGAGATTAACCACATAGCTACCGGTACAGCCCTTAGCCTCGATGGAGAACTACTCCCTCCTCATGGGAGACAGCAGCGTTGATGAAGATGGCGGTGGAGATGGCAGCGGTGTCGATGGAGAAGCCTTCCGGGGGCACTTCCCCGTCCCGGCGGCGTGCCGGAACAGAGACTCCTGTCCCCCAGATCTTGGCTTCGCGATGGCGGCGGCTCTGGAAGGTTTTCCGTATCGTGGCTCTCGGTACTGGGGGTTTCGCGACGAAGGCTATAAGTAGGCGGAGGAGATAGGTCAGGGGGCCACATGGGGGCCCCACACAACAGGCCGGCGCGGCCAGGGCTTGGGCCGCGCCGCCTTAGTGTGTCGGCGCCTCGTGGCCCCACTTTGTGACTCCTTCGGTCTTCTGGAAGCTTCGTGTGAAAATAGACCCCTGGGCGTTGATTTCGTCCAATTCTGAGAATATTTCCTTACTAGGATTTCTGAAACCAAAAACAGCAGAAAATAGCAACTGGCTCTTCGGCATCTCGTTAATAGGTTAGTGCCGGAAAATGCATAAATATGACACAAAGTATGCATAAAACATGTAGATATCATCAATAATGTGGCATGGAACATAAGAAATTATCGATACGTCGGAGACGTATCAGCATCCCCAAGCTTAGTTCCTGCTCGTCCCGAGCAGGTAAACGATAACAAAGATAATTTCTGGTGTGACATGCTACCAACATAATCTTGATCATACTATTGTAAAGTATATGAGATGAATGCAGCGATTCAAGACAATGGTAATGCAATGAGTAAACAATTGAATCATATAGCAAAGACTTTTCATGAATAGTACTTTCAAGACAAGCATCAATAAGTCTTGCATAAGAGTTAGCTCATAAAGCAATAATTTCAAAGTAAAGGCATTGAAGCAACACAAAGGAAGATTAAGTTTCAGCGGTTGCTTTCAACTTATAACATGTATACCTCATGGATATTGTCAACATAGAGTAATATAACAAGTGCAATATGCAAGTATGTAGGAATCAATGCACAGTTCACACAAGTGTTTGCTTCTTGAGATGGAGAGAAATAGGTGAACTGACTCAACATAAAAGTAGAAGAAAGGCCCTTCGCAGAGGGAAGCATTGATTGCTGTATTTGTGCTAGAGCTTTTATTTTGAAAACAAGAAACAATTTTTTCAACGGTAGTAATAAAGCATATGTATCATGTAAATTATATCCTACAAGTTGCAAGCCTCATGCATAGTATACCAATAGTGCCCGCACCTTGTCCTAATTAGCTCGGATTACCTGGATTATCACCGCAATACATATGTTTTAACCAAGTGTCACAAAGGGGTACCTCTATGCCGCCTGTACAAAGGTCTAAGGAGAAAGCTCGCATTGGATTTCTTGCTTTTGATTATTCTCAACTTAGACATCCATACCGGGACAACATAGACAACAGATAATGGACTCCTCTTTAATGCATAAGCATTCAACACAATTAATATTCCCTTATGAGATTGAGGATATTTGTCCAAAACTGAAACTTCCACCATGGATCATGGCTTTAGTTAGTGGCCCAATGTTCTTCTCTAACAATATGCATGCTCAAATCATTCAACTCATGGTAAATCGCCCTTACTTCAGACAAGACGAACACGCATAGCAACTCACATGATATTCAACAAAGAGTAGTTGATGGCGTCCCCAGGAACATGGTTATCGCTCAACAAGCAACTTAATAAGAGATAAAATGCATAAGTACATATTCAATAGCACAATAGTTTTTAGGCTATTTGTCCCATGAGCTATATACTGCAAAGGTAGAGGATAGAAATTTAAAGGTAGCACTCAAGCAATTTACTTTGGAATGGCGGAGAAATACCATGTAGTAGGTAGGTATGGTGGACACAAATGGTATAGTGGTTGGCTCAAGGATTTTGGACGCATGAGAAGTATTCCCTCTCCATACAAGATTTAGGCTAGCAAGGCTATTTGAAACAAACACAAGTATGAACCGGTACAGCAAAACTCACATAAAAGACATATTGTAAGCATTATAAGACTCTATACCGTCTTCCTTGTTGTTCGACCCTTACTAGAAATTATCTAGACCTTAGAGAGACCAATTATGCAAACCAAATTTTAGCAAGCTCTATGTATTTCTTCATTAATAGGTGCAAAGTATATGATGCAAGAGCTTAAACATGAGCACAACAATTGCCAAGTATCAAATTATTCAAGACATCATACCAATTACTACATGTAGCATTTCCCGTTTCCAACCATATAACAATTAACGAAGCAGATTCAACCTTAGCCATGAATACTATGAGTAAAGCCTAAGGACATATTTGTCCATATGCAACAGCGGAGCGTGTCTCTCTCCCACACAATGAATGCTAGGATCCATTTTATTCAAACAAAACAAAAATGAAAACAAAAGCACACAGACGCTCCAAGTAAAGTACATAAGATGTGACCGAATAAAAATATAGTTTCAAGAGATGGAACCTGATAATTTGTCGATGAAGAAGGGGATGCCTTGGGAATCCCCAAGCTTAGACGCTTGAGTCTTCTTGAAGTATGCAGGGGTGAACCACCGGGACATCCCCAAGCTTAGAGCTTTCACTCTCCTTGATCATATTGTATCATCTCCCTCTCTTGATCCTTGAAAACTTCCTCCACACCAAACTCAAAACAACTCATTAGAGGGTTAGTGCATAATCAAAATTCACATGTTCAGAGGTGAAATAATCATTCTTAACACTTCTGGACATTGCACAAAGCTACTGAAAGTTAATGGAATCGAAAAATCCATCAAGCATAGCAAAATAGGCAATGCGAAATAAAAGGCAGAATCTGTCAAAACAGAGTAGTCCGTAAAGATGAATTTTATTGAGGCACCAGACTTGCTCAAATGAAAATGCTCAAATTGAATGAAAGTTGCGTACATATCTGAGGATCACTCACGTAAATTGGTGGAATTTTCTGAGTTACCTACAGAGAATTCAACCCAGATTCGTGACAGCAAGAAATCTGTTTCTGCGCAGTAATCCAAATCTAGTATGAACCTTACTATCAAAGAATTTACTTGGCACAACAATGCAACAAAATTAAGATAAGGATAGGTTGCTACAGTATTAACAACTTCCAAAACATAAATATAAAACAAAATTACTGTAGTAAAATAAACACATGGGTTATCTCCCAAGAAGTTCTTTCTTTATAGCCATTAAGATGGGCTCAGCAGTTTTAATGATGCACTCGCAAGAAATAGTATTTGAAGCAAAAGAGAGCATCAAGAGGCAAATTCAAAACACATTTAAGCCTAACATGCTTCCTATGAAAAGGAATCTTGTACACAAATAAATTCATGAAGAGCAAAGTGACAAGATCAGGAAGATAAAACAAGTGTAGTTTCAAAAATTTCAGCACATAGAGAGGTGTTTTAGTAACATGAAGATTTCTACAACCATATTTTCCTCTCTCATAATAACTTTCAGTAGCATCATGAGCAAACTCAATAATATAACTACCACATAAAGCATTCTTATCATGAGTCTCATGCATAAAATTATTACTACTCTCCACATAAGCATAATCAATTTTATTAGTTGTAGTGGGAGCAAATTCAACAAAGTAACTATCATTATTATTCTCATCATCAAATATAGGAGGCATATTGTAATCATAATCAAATTTATCCTCCATAACAGGCGGCACCAAAAGACCACTATCATTATAATCATCATAAATAGGAGGTAAAGTATCATCAAAGTAAATTTTCTCCTCAATGCTTGTGGGGACTAAAAATATCATGCTCATCAAAACCAGCTTTCCCAAGCTTAGAATTTTCCATAGCATTAGCAACAATAGTGTTCAAAGCATTCATATTAATAACATTCCCATTAGCATGCATATAAAGTTCCATGGGTTTTTTAATTCTCTCTTCAAACACATCATGTCCTAATTCAAGATAAAGTTCATAAAGATCTCTCATATTTTTGTTGTTTTCCATTATGCCTAACTAGTGTAAACAAGAAACAAAAAGATGCAATTGCAGGATCTAAAGGAAATAGCTTCGAGTACTTACAACGGCGCCGGAAAATAGCTTAGTAGCCGAGATCCGGAGTGTGAGTACCTTTTACCTTTCCTCCCGACAACGGCGCAGGAAAAAGTGCTTGATGTCTACGGGTGCTTCTATTCTTGTAGACAGTGTTGGGCCTCCAAGAGCAGAGGTTTGTAGAACAGCAGCAAGTTTCCCTTAAGTGGATCACCCAAGGTTTATCGAACTCAGGGAAGAAGAGGTCAAAGATATCCCTCTCATGCAACCCTGCAACCACAAAGCAAGAAGTCTCTTGTGTCCCCAACACACCTAATAGGTGCACTAGTTCGGCGAAGAGATAGTGAAATACAGGTGGTATGAATAAGTATGAGCAGTAGTAACGGCGCCAGAAAAGTGCTTTGCCGTCCAGGACTGGCGTGTAGTTGATGGTGGTAATATTGCAGGCAGTACAGATGCAGTAGAACAATAAACAAGCAGCGATAGCAGTATTTAGGAACAAGGCCTAGGGATTATACTTTCACTAGTGGACACTCTCAACATTGCAATCATAAAGGAATATAAATAAGCACCTCACTATGCTATTCCAAATTACTCTTTGGCAAGATAACGAACTCTAATTCATCATGTAGGCAAACCTTAAAGATGTATTCCCAAGTACTAATGAACACCCCACGCTGTCACTTTGAGCATTCACAGGAGGTACTAACACACCACAATTTCATAGAGACATCCAACTCAAATCATAACTCAGTGAATAAGTATTCTGTGAAATATAGCCTAAGAGACCCACACGGTGCACACACTGTCACCTTTACACACGTGGGACAAGGAGTCTCCGGAGATCACATAAGTAAAATCCACTTGACTAGCATAATGACATCTAGATTACAAGCATCATCATATGAATCTCAATCATGTAAGGCAGCTCATGAGATTATTGTATTGAAGTACATAGAGAGAGAGATTAACCACATAGCTACCGGTACAGCCCTTAGCCTCGATGGAGAACTACTCCCTCCTCATGGGAGACAGCAGCGTTGATGAAGATGGCGGTGGAGATGGCAGCGGTGTCGATGGAGAAGCCTTCCGGGGGCACTTCCCCGTCCCGGCGGCGTGCCGGAACAGAGACTCCTGTCCCCCAGATCTTGGCTTCGCGATGGCGGCGGCTCTGGAAGGTTTTCCGTATCGTGGCTCTCGCTACTGGGGGTTTCGCGACGAAGGCTATAAGTAGGCGGAGGAGATAGGTCAGGGGGCCACACGAGGGCCCCACACAACAAGCCGGCGCGGCCAGGGCTTGGGCCGCGCCGCCTTAGTGTGTCGGCGCCTCGTGGCCCCACTTCGTGACTCCTTCGGTCTTCTGGAAGCTTCATGTGAAAATAGGCCCCTGGGCGTTGATTTCGTCCAATTCCGAGAATATTTCCTTACTAGGATTTCTGAAACCAAAAACAGCAGAAAACAACAACTGGCTCTTCGGCATCTCGTTAATAGGTTAGTGCCGGAAAATGCATAAATATGACATAAAGTATGCATAAAATATGTAGATATCATCAATAATGTGGCATGGAACATAAGAAATTATCGGTACGTCGGAGACGTATCACACAACAATGCAACAAAACTAAGATAAGGAGAGGTTGCAACAGTAGTAACAACTTCCAAGACTCAAATATAAAATAAAAGTGCAGTAGTAAAATCATGGGTTGTCTCCCATAAGCGCTTTTCTTTAACGCCTTTCAGCTAGGCGCAGAAAGTGTGTATCAAGTAAAATCAAGAGACGAAGCATCAACATCATAATTTGTTCTAATGATAGAATCAAAAGGTAACTTCATTCTCTTTCTAGGGAAGTGTTCCATACCTTTCTTGAGAGGAAATTGATATTTAATATTACCTTCCTTCATATCAATAATAGCACCAACAGTTCGAAGAAAAGGTCTTCCCAATATAATGGGACAAGATGCATTGCATTCAATATCCAAGACAACAAAATCAACGGGGAAAAGGTTATTGTTAACGGTAATGCGAACATTATCAACTCTCCCCAAAGGTTTCTTTGTAGAATTATCAGCAAGATTAACATCCAAATAACAATTTTTCAATGGTGGCAAGTCAAGCATATTATAGATCTTTCTAGGCATAACGGAAATACTTGCACCAAGATCACATAAAGCATTACAATCAAAGTCATTGACCTTCATCTTAATGATGGGCTCCCAACCATCCTCTAGCTTCCTAGGAATAGAAGCTTCGCGATTTAATTTCTCTTCTCTAGCTTTTATGAGAGCATTTGTAATATGTTTCGTAAAGGCCAAATTTATAGCACTAGCATTAGGACTCTTAGCAAGTTTTTGTAAGAACTTTATAACTTCAGAGATGTGGCAATCATGAAAGTCCAAACTATTATAATCTAAAGCAATGGGATCATTGTCCCCAATGTTGGAAAAAATTTCAGCAGTTTTATCACAGGCAGTTTCAACAGTTTTAGCAGTTTCAGGCAGTTTTTCACGCTTTGCATTAGAAGTGGAAACATTGCCAACACCAATTATTTTACCATTAATAGTAGGAGGTGTAGCAACATGTGGAGCATTAGCATTACTAGTGGTGGTAATAGTCCAAACTTTAGCTATATTATCTTCTTTAGCATTTTCTTCTTTTTCCCACCTAGCACGCAATTCGGCCATCAATCTTATATTCTCATTAATTCTAACTTGGATGGCGTTTGCTGTAGCAAATGACTTAATATCATTATTTTCATTAGGCATAACTTTCGATTTCAAAAGATCAACATCAGCAGCAAGACTATCGACTTTAGAAGCAAGTATATCAATTTTCCCAAGCTTTTCTTCAACAGATTTGTTAAAAACAGTTTGTGTACTAATAAATTCTTTAAGCATGGCTTCAAGTCCAGGAGGTGTATTCCTATTATTGTTGTAAGAATTCCCATAAGAATTACCATAGCCGTTGCTATTATTATAAGGATATGGCCTATAGTTGTTACTAGAATTGTTCCGGTAAGCATTGTTGTTGAAATTATTATTTTTAATGTAGTTTACATCAACATGTTCTTCTTGAGCAACCAATGAAGCTAACGGAACATTATTAGTATCAATATTTGTCCTACCATTCACAAGCATAGACATAATAGCATCAATCTTATCACTCAAGGAAGAGGTTTCTTCGACATAATTTACCTTCTTACCTTGTGGAGCTCTTTCCGTGTGCCATTCAGAGTAATTAATCATCATATTATCAAGAAGCTTTGTTGCGTCGCCTAGAGTGATGGACATAAAGGTACCTCCAGCAGCTGAATCCAGTAGGTTCCGCGAAGAAAAATTCAGTCCTGCATAAAAGGTTTGGATGATCATCCAAGTAGTCAGTCCATGGGTTGGGCAATTTTTAACCAAAGATTTCATTCTTTCCCATGCTTGAGCAACATGCTCATTATCCAATTGTTTAAAATTCATTATGCTACTTCTCAAAGATATAATTTTAGCAGGAGGATAATATCTACCAATGAAAGCGTCCTTGCATTTAGTACATGAATCAATACTATTCTTAGGCAGAGATAGCAACCAATCTTTAGCTCTTCCTCTTGATGAGAAAGGAAACAATTTTAATTTTATAATGTCACCATCTACATACTTATACTTTTGCATTTCACATAGTTCAACAAAATTATTGAGATGGGCAGCAGCATCATCAGAACTAACACCAGAAAATTGGTCTCTCATAACCAGATTCAGTAAAGCAGGTTTAATTTCAAAGAATTCTGCTGTAGTAGCAGGTGGAGCAATAGGTGTGCATAAGTAATCATTATTATTTGTGGTTGTGAAGTCACACAACTTAGTATTTTCAGGAGTACCCATTTTAGCAACTAGTAAATAAAGCAAACTAGATAGAGTAAATGCAAGTAACTAATTTTTTTTGTGTTTTTAATAGCAAACAAGATAGCAAATAAAGTAAAGCTAGCAACTAATTTTTTTGTATTTTTTGATATAATGCAGGAAACAAAGTACTAAATAAAAGTAAAGCAAGATAAAAACAAAGTAAAGAGATTGGAGGTGGAGACTCCCCTTGCAGCGTGTCTTGAACTCCCCGGCAACGGCGCCAGAAAACAGTTGCTGGCGCAAAGTTGACGTGGGAGTTAGAGATCTCTGTAGTGTAACTTTTCTTCAGGTCCCCGGCAACGGCGCCAGAAAACGGTCTTGATACGCGTACAGCACGCGACCATTGGGAATCCCAAGAGGAAGGTGTGATGCGTACAGCGGCAAGTTTTCCCTCAGTAAGAAACCAAGGTTTATCGAACCAGTAGGAGCCAAGAAGCACGTTGAAGGTTGATGGCGGCGGAGTGTAGTGCGGCGCAACACCAGGGATTCCGGCGCCAACGTGGAACCTGCACAACACAACCAAAGTACTTTGTCCCAATGTAACAGTGAGGTTGTCAATCTCACCGGCTTGCTGTAACAAATGATTAGATGTATAGTGTGGATGATGATTGTTTGCAGAAAACAGTAGAACGAGTATTGCAGTTGATTGTATTCGATGTTAAGAATCGACCGGGGTCCACAGTTCACTAGAGGCGTCTCTCCCATAAGAATAAGCATGTTGGGTGAACAAATTACAGTTGGGCAATTGACAAATAAAGAGGGCATGACCATGCACATACATGTTATGATGAGTAGTGTGAGATTTAATTGGGCATTACGACAAAGTACATAGACCGCTATCCAGCATGTATCTATGCCTAAAAAGTCCACCTTCAGGTTATCATCCGAACCCCCTCCAGTATTAAGTTGCAAACAACATACAATTGCATTAAGTATGGTGCGTAATGTAATCAACAAATACATCCTTAGACATAGCATTGATGTTTTATCCCTAGTGGCAATAGCACATCCACAACCTTAGAGGTTTCTGTCACTCCCCCAGATTTAATGGAGACATGAACCCACTATCGAGCATAAATACTCCCTCTTGGAGTTACAAGCAAAAACTTGCCAGAGCCTCTACTAGTAACGGAGAGCATGCAAGATCATAAACAACACATAGATAATAGATTGATAATCAACATAACATAGCATTCTCTATTCATCGGATCCCAACAAACACAACATGTAGCATTACAGATAGATGATCTTGATCATGTTAGGCAGCTCACAAGATCCAACAATGATAGCACAATTAGGAGAAGACGACCATCTAGCTACTGCTATGGACCCATAGTCCAGGGGTGAACTACTCACTCATCACTCCGGAGGCGACCATGGCGGTGAAGAGTCCTCCGGGAGATGATTCCCCTCTCCGGCAGGGTGCCAGAGGCGATCTCCTGAATCCCCCGAGATGGGATTGGCGGCGGCAGCGTATCTGGAAGGTTTTCCGTATCGTGGCTCTCGGTACTGGAGTTATTATCGACGAAGGCTTAAGTAGGCGGAGGAGGTAGGTTTAGGGGTGATACGTCTCCAACGTATCTATAATTTCCGATGTTCCATGCTTGTTTTATGACAATACCAACATGTTTTGTTCACACTTTATATCATTTTTATGCGTTTTCCGGAACTAACCTATTGACGAGATGCCGAGAGGCCGATTCTTTGTTTCTGCTGTTTTTGGTTTCAGAAATCCTAGTAAGGAAATATTTTCGGAATCGGACGAAATCAACACCGAAAGTCTTAGAAATACGCGAAGCTTCCAGAGCACCGGAGAAAGGCCAGAGGGGTGCCAGGGGGGCCCCACACCCTAGGGCGGCGTGGCCCAAGGGGGGGCGCGCCCCCCTATGGTTTGGGCAGCCCGTGGCCCCTCCGACTCCGATTCTTCGCCTATTTAAGCCGTCGTGACCTAAAACTTCGACACCGCTTGACGAAACTCCAGAAAGACTCCAGGGACGCCGCCACATCGCGAAACTCCAATTCGGGGGACAGAAGTCTCTGTTTCGGCACCCTGCCGGGACGGGGAATTGCCCCCGGAGCCATCTCCACCACCGTCTTCACCGCCATCTTCACCGCCATCGCTACCTCCATGATGAGGAGGGAGTAATCCACCCCTGAGGCTGAGGGCTTCGCTGTAGCTATGTGGTTCATCTCTCTCCCATGTACCTCAATACAATAATCTCATGAGCTGCTTTACATGATTGAGATTCATATGAGTTTTGTATCACAATTCATCTATGTGCTACTCTAGTGATGTTATTAAAGTATTCTATTCCTCCTGCATGGTGTAAAGGTGACTAGTGTGTGCACCATGTGGTTCTTGTCGTAGGCTATGATCATGATCTCTTGTGGATTGTGAAGTTAACTATTACTATGATGGTATTGATGTGATCTATTTGGTTATGTTGATCTATCTTGCACTATAAGGTTACTAAAATATGAACATTAATTGTGGAGCTTGTTAACTCCGGCATTGAGGGTTCGTGTAATCCTACGCAATGTGTTCATCATCCAACAAAAGTGTAGAGTATGCATTTATCTATTCTGTTATGTGATCAATGTTGAGAGTGTCCACTAGTGAAAGTGTAATCCCTAGGCCTTGTTCCTAAATATCGCTATCGCTGCTTGTTTATCGTTTTACCGTGTTACTATCGCTGCAATACTACCACCATCAACTACACGCCAGCAAGCTATTTTCTCGGCACCGTTGCTACTGCTCATATATATTCATACCACCTGTATTTCACTATCTCTTCGCCGAACTAGTGCACCTATTAGGTGTGTTGGGGACACAAGAGACTTCTTGCTTTGTGGTTGCAGGGTTGCATGAGAGGGATATCTTTGACCTCTTCCTCCCTGAGTTCGATAAACCTTGGGTGATCCACTTAAGGGAAAACTTGCTGCTGTTCTACAAACCTCTGCTCTTGGAGGCCCAACACTGTCTACAGGAAAAGGAGGGGGAAGTAGACATGAAGCTATTTTCTGGCGCCGTTGCCGGGGAGGAAAGGTAAAAGGTACTCACACTCCGGACCTCGGCTACCAAGCTATTTTCCGCCATTGTAAGTGCTCGAAGCTATTTCCTTTAGATCCTGCAATTGCAACTTTTTGTTTCTTGTTTACACTAGTTAGGCATAATGGAAAACAACAAAAAAATTGGTGAGCTTTTTAATCTTTTTCCTGATTTAGAATTGTTTGATGCGAAAATTAAAAAACCTATGGAACCTTATTTGCATGTTAGTAGCGATGTTATTAGTATGAATGCAATTACTGCTAATACTATGGATAAGTCTAAGCTTGGGGAAGCTAGTTTATATAAAAATAATCTTTTTTGCTCCTCAGCTTTGGAAGAAATATTTTGCTCTGATAATGCTTTATCTCCCATATGCGATAACTCTAATGATGCTTCTGATATTTTAAATCCACCTACCGAAAGTATTCCGTATAAAATACCTATGCAAATTATTGAACGCGTTATGGATAACCGTTATACAGGGGATGGAACTGTCCACCCTGGAGATCATTTATTGTTCTTGCATGAATTATGTGGTTTATTCAAGTGTGCAGGTATTGCTATGGATGAAGTGAGGAAGAAACTATTCTCTATATCGCTGTCTGGTAAAGCGGCGCATTGGTATAAATTACTGGATAATGGGGATTCTCTTGAATGGAATGATATTGTGCCCCGGTTTTATTCTAAATTTTATCCTCCTCATGAAGTGCATATTGATAGGAATTATATTTATAACTTTTATCCTCGTGATGGAGAGAGTATTTCTCAAGCGTGGGGGAGACTAAAGTCACTAATGCTCAAATGTCCCATTCATGAGCTCCCCCGTAATGTTATTGTTAACAATTTTTATGCAAGACTTTCAGGACAACACAAGGACTATCTGGACGCGTGTTCGGAGGGATCTTTCACAAGCAAGGAGGTTGAAGCTAGGTGGGATCTTCTTGATCGGATTGAGGACAACGCTGAAGGTTGGGAGAACGACAAAGGTAAAGAGTCAGGTATAAATTATGATTATGAATGCATTGAAGCTTTTATGGATACCGATAAATTTCGAAATATGAGTGCTACTTATGGTCTTGACTCT
Source organism: Lolium perenne (assembly GCF_019359855.2). Classification (NCBI taxonomy): domain Eukaryota; kingdom Viridiplantae; phylum Streptophyta; class Magnoliopsida; order Poales; family Poaceae; genus Lolium; species Lolium perenne. The sequence goes on from NC_067249.2 coordinate 190,568,428, forward strand.
CAAGTTGCTGCAAATCTTTATAAAGCCTTTGCTTCTCATTTTGAATTGCCTAAAAAGAATTTTGATAAGTATCATGAACCTTTTAAAGAGGCTTGCATGAAGAATCAAATTGTTGTTAATTATTGCAATAAGCATGCTCAAACTCCTAAGAATGCTATTTCTTATAAGCATGTTAATTTTTGTGGAATGCATAGACCTTGTGGAATTAATCAAGTCAAAGATGAATATTGCATCCATCATATTAATGAAAAAACTAGAAAGTGGTTTAAGGCTCTAGATGATCTTGGTAAAAAAGTTTGTGCCCTCTATCCTTTTATTTGTGAAGTTTGCCATGAAGTGGGTCATTTTAATTTTCAATGCTCCTCCAATGATAATTTGAACCCAATGAGTGCTGCAAATTTGTATTGTGATGATGAAATTACTCCTAATCAGCATGATGAACTTACTTTATTTTTGGGGTGTGAAGAACCTGCCGAGAAAAATCTCTTTGTTACATATGAGTGATCTTGATATTGATGATGTCCTGCATGGGTGTTTTTCTTATTGCATTGATAATAGCCATACAAATACTTACATACAAAATATTTTAGAAGACGACACCTTGCCAAAATATGATAGGACCGCCATGTGTTTTGAACTAATTAATGAAAAGGAGGAATCCTTCCAAGTTTCTTCTATTGTTTCTGAAAGTAAATCAGGTTATGCGGACAAGCTACCCTTCAAGCCTCTTCCTCCTAAAGAAGGAAATGAGGAGAAGGAAGAGAAGAAGAAGAAGAAGAAGGGAACGAAGAAGAAGAAGAAGAATAAAAAGAAAAAGGTAACGGCGTATCCCCGCGTGAATGAGATAACGCTAAGTAACCGTAAGTATGTTGCTCCTAATGATTATTGTGATAATGAATCTAAATATGATGATCTTCCTATGCCCTTTACATACATTAGCGATCATGATTTGAATGAGCACACTACTTTTGATATTGCAAATCTCTGGGAAACTAATTCTGAAAATGATGATAATAATTGCCATAGTGTCAGTGCTATCCATGCTTCCTCCCATAATAATATAGAAAGCTGTAAGCTTGGGGAAGAGGTGTTTGAAAATCCATTTGCTACTGATCATTATGTGTTTGATACATCTCCTTCTAATAACAACGATGGTATGGTCATAGATAAACCGACTGTGAAAGATAACTATTCTATTTCTTATGATGACACTGTGCCTCCGATCTTTGATGATTATTATAAAGAATGCTATGATATAGGTTATAACTACCCTTATGAAACTTGTCATAGTCATGATTGGATTACCAAAAACAATTCTTTTAATATGCAACTTGTTTACCATGTTCAAATTCTTGATAATAATCTTGCTCCAATTACTATTAATGAGAATAACTCTTCTTATGCCAAAATTAATGATACTTCTATGCATATGAACCATGATAAGAATGTTTTAAGTGATGGGTATATTGTGGATTTCATCAATGATGCTACTGAAAGTTATTATGAGAGAGGGAAATATGGTTGTATGCATATTAATAATATTAAGTTTCCCCTCTTTATGTTGAGAATCTTGAAGTTACTCGTGTTTTATCCTCTTATGCTTGTCACTTTGTTCTTCATGAATTCATTTGTGTACAAGATTCCTCTTCATAGGAAGCATGTTAGACTTAAATTTGTTTTGAATTTGCCTCTTGAAGCTCTCTTTTGCTTCAAATACTATTTCCCGCGAATGGATTATTAAAACTGCTGAGCCCATCTTAATGGCTATAAAGAAAGAACTTCTTGGGAGATAACCCATGTGTTATTTTGCTACAGTAATTTGTTTTTATTTTGTGTCTTGGAAGTTGTTTACTACTGTAGCAACCTCTCCTTATCTTAGTTTTGTGTTTTGTTGTGCCAAGTAAAGCCTCTAATCGAAGGTTGATACTAGATTTGGATTTCTGCGCAGAAACAGATTTCTATCTGTCACGAATCTGGGCTGTTTTCTCTGTAGAAAAATCAGAAAAATATGCCAATTTACGTGCGTGTTCCTCAGATATGTACGCAACTTTCATTAGTTTTGAGTTTTCTGATCTGAGCAACGGAAGTATTTATTAGAAATTCGTCTTTACGGACTGTTCTGTTTTGACAGATTCTGCCTTTTATTTCGCATTGCTTCTTTCGCTGTGTTGGGTGGATTTCTTTGTTCCATTACCTTCCAGTAGCTTTGAGCAATGTCCAGAAGTGTTAAGAATGATTGTGTCACCTCTGAACATGTGAGTTTTTGATTATGTACTAACCCCTCTAATGAAGTTTATGAGAAGTTTGGTGTGAAGGAAGTTTTCAAGGGTCAAGAGAGGAGGATGATATACTATGATCAAGAAGAGTGAAAGCTCTAAGCTTGGGGATGCCCCGGTGGTTCACCCCTGCATATATCAAGAAGACTCAAGCGTCTAAGCTTGGGGATGCCCAAGGCATCCCCTTCTTCATCGACAACATTATCAGGTTCCTCCCCTGAAACTATATTTTTATTCCGTCACATCTTATGTGCTTTTCTTGGAGCGTCAGTATGTTTCTTGTTTTTGTTTTTGTTGAATAAATGCTTGTGTGGGAGAGAGACACGCTCCGCTGGTTCGTATGAAAACATGTGTTCTTAGCTTTTAATGTTCATGGCGAAGGTTGAAACTGCTTCGTTAATTGTTATATGGTTGGAAACAGAAAATGCTACATGTAGTAATTGGTATGATGTCTTGAATAACTTGATACTTGGCAATTGTTGTGCTCTTGTTTAAGCTCTTGCATCATATACCTTGCACCTATTAGTGAAGAAATACATAGAGCTTGTTAAAATTTGGTTTGCATGAGTGGTTTCTCTAGAGTCTAGATATTTTCTAGTAAGATGTTTGAACAACAAGGAAGACGATGTATAGTTTTATAATGCTTGTAATATGTCTTTTATGTGAGTTTTGCTGTACTAGTTCGTGCTTGTGTTTGCTTCAAACAACCTTGCTAGCCTAAACCTTGTATCGAGAGGGAATACTTCTCATGCATCCAAATCCTTGAGCCAAACAACACTATGCCATTTGTGTCCACCATACCTACCTACTACATGGTATTTTCCGCCATTCCAAAGTAAATTGCTTGAGTGCTACCTTTAAAATTCCATCATTCACCTTTGCAATATATAGCTCATGGGACAAATAGCTTAAAAACTATTGTGGTATTGAATATGTACTTATGCACTTTATCTCTTATTAAGTTGCTTGTTGTGCGATAACCATGTTCACTGGGGACGCCATCAACTACTCTTTGTTGAATTTCATGTGAGTTGCTATGCATGTTCGTCTTGTCTGAAGTAAGAGCGATCTACCACCTTATGGTTAAGCATGCATATTGTTAGAGAAGAACATTGGGCCGCTAACTAAAGCCATGATCCATGGTGGAAGTTTCAGTTTTGGACATATATCCTCAATCTCAAATGAGAAAATTATTAATTGTTGTTACATGCTTATGCATAAAAGAGGAGTCCATTATCTGTTGTCTATGTTGTCCCGGTATGGATGTCTAAGTTGAGAATAATCAATAGCGAGAAATCCAATGCGAGCTTTCTCCTTAGACCTTTGTACAAAGTGCATAGAGGTACCCCTTTATGACACTTGGTTAAAACATGTGCATTGTGATGATCCGGTAGTCCAAGCTAATTAGGACAAGGTGCGGGCACTATTAGTATACTATGCATGAGGCTTGCAACTTGTAAGATATAATTTACATGATACATATGCTTTATTACTACCGTTGACAAAATTGTTTCATGTTTTCAAAATAAAAGCTCTAGCACAAATATAGCAATCGATGCTTTCCTCTTTGAAGGACCATTCTTTTACTTTTATTGTTGAGTCAGTTCACCTATCTCTCTCTACCTCAAGAAGCAAACATTTGTGTGAACTGTGCATTGATTCCTATATATTTGCATATTGCATTTGTTATATTGCTTTGCATTGACAACTATCCATGAGATATTCATGTTACAAGTTGAAAGCAACCGCTGAAACTTAATCTTCCATTGTGTTGCTTCAATATCTCTACTATGAATTTATTGCTTTATGAGTAACCCTTATGCAAGACTTATTGTTGCTTGTCTTGAAAGTACTATTCATGAAAAGTCTTTGCTATATGATTCAATTGTTTACTCATTGCATTTACATTGTTTCGAATCGCTGCATTCATCTCATAAGCTTTACAATGGTATGATTAAGATTATGTTGGTAGCATGTCACCTCAGAAATTATCTTTTATCGTTTACCTACTCGAGGACGAGTAGGAACTAAGCTTGGGGATGCTGATACGTCTCCAACGTATCTATAATTTCCGATGTTCCATGCTTGTTTTATGACAATACCAACATGTTTTGTTCACACTTTATATCATTTTTATGCGTTTTCTGGAACTAACCTATTGACGAGATGCCGAGAGGCCAGTTGCTGTTTTCTGCTGTTTTTGGTTTCAGAAATCCTAGTAAGGAAATATTTTCGGAATCGGACGAAATCAACACCGAAAGTCTTAGAAATACGCGAAGCTTCCAGAGCACCGGAGAAAGGCCAGAGGGGTGCCAGGGGGGCCCCACACCCTAGGGCGGCGCGGCCCAAGGGGGGGGCGCGCCCCCCTATGGTTTGGGCAGCCCGTGGCCCCTCCGACTCCGATTCTTCGCCTATTTAAGCCGTCGTGACCTAAAACTTCGACACCGCTTGACGAAACTCCAGAAAGACTCCAGGGACGCCGCCACATCGCGAAACTCCAATTCGGGGGACAGAAGTCTCTGTTCCGGCACTGCCGGACGGGAATTGCCCCCGGAGCCATCTCCACCACCGTCTTCACCGCCATCTTCACCGCCATCGCTGCCTCCATGATGAGGAGGGAGTAATCCACCCCTGAGGCTGAGGGCTTCGCTGTAGCTATGTGGTTCATCTCTCTCCCATCTACCTCAATACAATAATCTCATGAGCTGCTTTACATGATTGAGATTCATATGAGTTTTGTATCACAATTCATCTATGTGATACTCTAGTGATGTTATTAAAGTATTCTATTCCTCCTGCATGGTGTAAAGGTGACTAGTGTGTGCACCATGTGATTCTTGTCGTAGGCTATGATCATGATCTCTTGTGGATTGTGAAGTTAACTATTACTATGATGGTATTGATGTGATCTATTTGGTTATGTTGATCTATCTTGCACTATGAGGTTACTAAAATATGAACATTAATTGTGGAGCTTGTTAACTCCGGCATTGAGGGTTCGTGTAATCCTACGCAATGTGTTCATCATCCAACAAAAGTGTAGAGTATGCATTTATCTATTCTGTTATGTGATCAATGTTGAGAGTGTCCACTAGTGAAAGTGTAATCCCTAGGCCTTGTTCCTAAATACTGCTATCGCTGCTTGTTTACTGTTTTACTGTGTTACTACTGCTGCAATACTACCACCATCAACTACACGCCAGCAAGCTATTTTCTGGCACCGTTGCTAGTGCACCTATTAGGTGTGTTGGGGACACAAGAGACTTCTTGCTTTGTGGTTGCAGGGTTGCATGAGAGGGATATCTTTGACCTCTTCCTCCCTGAGTTCGATAAACCTTGGGTGATCCACTTAAGGGAAAACTTGCTGTTGTTCTACAAACCTCTGCTCTTGGAGGCCCAACACTGTCTACAGGAAAAGGAGGGGGAAGTAGACATCAAGGGGCGACGCGAGGGGCCCACACAACAGGGCCGCGCGGCCAGGGGGTGGGCCGCGCCGCCCTGGCGTGTCGCCGCCTCGTCGCCCCATTTCGTTTCCTCTCCGGACTTCTGGAAGCTTCGTGGAAAAATAAGATCCTGGGCGTTGATTTCGTCTAATTCCGAGAATATTTCCTTACTAGGATTTCTGAAACCAAAAACAGCAGAAAACAGCAACTGGCTCTTCGGCATCTCGTTAATAGGTTAGTACCGGAAAATGCATAAATATGACATAAAGTATGCATAAAACATGTAGGTATCATCAATAAAGTAGCATGGAACATAAGAAATTATCGATACGTTGGAGACGTATCACTTGCCGCCAATGAAAAATTGTTATTTGGATATTAATCTTGTTGATAGTTCTATAAAGAAACCTTTGGGGAGGATTTATAATGTTCACATTACGGTTAACAATAACCTTGTCCCCGTTTATTTTGTTGTCTTGGATATTGAATGCAATGCATCTTGTCCTATTATTTTGGGAAGACCTTTTCTTCGAACTGTTGGTGCTATTATTGATATGAAGGAAGGGAATATTAAGTATCAATTTCCTCTTAAGAAAGGTATGGAACGCTTCCCTAGAAAGAGAATGAAGTTACTTTTTGATTCTATTATTATAAAAAATTATTATGTTGATACTTCATCTCTTGATAATATTTGATTCACACTTTCTGCGCCTAGCTGAAAGCCGTTAAAGAAAAGCGTTTATGGGAGACAACCCATTATTTTACTACAACAATTTTTGTTTTATATTTGTGTCTTGGAAATTTTTACTACTGTAGCAACCTCTCCTTATCTTTACTTTATTGCATTGTTGTGCCAAGTAAAGTCTTTGATAGTAAGATTGATACTAGATTTGGATTCCTGCGCAGAAACAGATTTCTTGCTGTCACGAATTTGAGTAGATTTCTCTATAGGTAACTCAGAAAAATCAGCGAAAAATCATGAGTAATCCTCAGATATGTACGCAACTTTCATTCAATTTTATCTTCTTCATCTGAGCATGTTAAGTGCCTCTAAAAAATTCGTCTTTACGGACTGTTCTGTTTGACAGATTCTGCCTTTTATTTCACATTGCCTCTTTTGCTATGTTGAATGGATTTCTTTGTTCCATTAACTTTCAGTAGCTTTGGGCAATGTCCAGAAGTGTTAAGAATGATTGTGTTACCTCTGAACATGTGAATTTTTGATTATGCACTAACCCTCTAATGAGTTTGTTTTGAGTTTGGTGTGGAGGAAGTTTTCAAGGGTCAAGAGAGGAGGATGATACAATATGATCAAGAAGAGTGAAAAGTCTAAGCTTGGGGATGCCCCCGTGGTTCATCCCTGCATATTTGAAGAAGACTCAAGCATCTAAGCTTGGGGATGCCCAAGGCATCCCCTTCTTCATCGACAACTTATCAGGTAACCTCTAGTGAAACTATATTTTTATTCCGTCACATCTTTTGTGCTTTATTTGGAGCGTCTGTATGTTTTTATTTTTGTTTGTGTTTGAATAAAATCGGATCCTATCATTCTTTGTGTGGGAGAGAGACACGCTCCGCTGTTTCATATGAACACTAGTGTTCTTAGCTTTACTTTTAATGTTCATGGCGAAGGTTGAAAACTGCTTCGTCCATTGCTATTTGGTTGGAAACAGAAAATGCTTCATGTGGTAATTGGTATATTGTCTTGAATAATTTGATACTTGGTAATTGTTTTGCTCAATAGATCATGTTTAAGCTCTTGCATCATGTACCTTGAACCTATTAGTGGAGAACTACCATAGAGCTTGTTGAACTTTGGTTTGCATGATTGGTCTCTCTAAAAGTCTAGATATTTTCTGGTGAAGTGTTTGAACAACAAGGAAGACAGTGTAGAGTCTTATAATGCTTGCAATATGTTCTTATGTAAGTTTTGATGTACCGGTTCATACTTGTGTTTGCTTCAAACAACCTTGCTAGCCAAATCCTTGTACTGAGAGGGAATACTTCTCGTGCATCCAAAACCTTGAGCCAAAACCTACGCCATTTGTGTCCACCATACCTACCTACTATGTGGTATTTCTCTGCCATTCCAAAGTAAATTGCTTGCGTGCTACCTTTAAAATTTCATTCCTTGTCTTTGCAATATATAGCTCATGGGAAAATAGCCTTAAAAACTATTGTGGTAAAGAATATGTAGCTTATGTATCTTATTTCTTATAAGTTGCTTGTTGAGCGGTAACCATGTTTCTGGGGACGCCATCAACTATTACACCTTTGTTGAATATCATGCGAGTTGCTATGCATGTTCGTCTTGTCTGAAGTAAGGGTGATTTGTCATGATCAAATGGTTTGAGTATGCATATTGTTAGAGAAGAACTTTGGGCCGCTAACCGAAGCCATGTATCATGGTGGAAGTTTCAGTTTGGACATTAATCCTCAATCTCTTATGAGAATATTATCTGTTGTTGAAAGCCTATGCATTAAAGAGGAGTCCATTATCTGTTTTCTATGTTGTCCCGGTATGGATGTCCTTAGTTGAGATCTATCAAAAACGAGAAATCAAATGCGATCTATCTCCTTGGACCTTTGTACAGGCGGCATAGAGGTACCCCTTTGTGACACTTGGTTGAAACATATGTAATGCAATGATAATCCATGAAAATCCAAGCTAATTAGGACAAGGTGCGAGCACTATTGGTATTCGATGCATGAGGCTTGCAACTTATAGGATGTCTTATGCATAACACATATGAATTATTACTACTGTTGACAAAATTGTTTCTATGTTTTCAAAATAAAAAAGCTCTAGCACAAAATTAGCAATCCATGCTTCCCTCGGCGAAGGGCCTTTCTTTTACTTTTATGTTGATTCAGTTTACCTACTTCTTTCTATCTTAGAAGCAAACACTTGTGTCAACTGTGTGCATTGATTCCTACATACTTGCTTATTTGCATTCATCATATTACTTTGTGTTGACAATTATCCATGAGATATACATGTTGAAGTTGAAAGCAACTGCTGAAACTTATATCTTCTTTTGTGTTGCTTCAAAATTTTCTACTAAGAATGTATTGCTTTATGAGTTAACTCCTATGCAAGACTTATTGATGCTTGTCTTGAAAGTACTATTCATGAAAAGTCTTTGCTATATGATTCAGTTGTTTAGTCATTATCTTTACCATTGTTTCGAATCACTTCATTCATCTCATATGCTTTACAGTAGTATTGATCAAGATTATGATAGTAGCATGTCACTTCAGAAATTATACTTGTTATCGTTTACCTACTCGAGGGCGAGTAGGAACTAAGCTTGGGGATGCTTGATACGTCTCAAACTTATCTATAATTTCTTATGTTCCATGCTAGTTTTATGACAATACTCACATGTTTTATATACACTTTATATCATTTATACGCATTTTCCGGCACTAACCTATTAACAAGATGCCGAAGCGCCAGTTCCTGTTTTCTGCTGTTTTTGGTTTTAGAAATCCTACACAGGAAATATTCTCGGAATTGGACGAAACAAAAGCTAAGGGTCTTACTTTCCACGGAGCTTTCCAGAAGACCGAAGGAGATATGAAGTGGGCCACAAGACGCCCACACCATAGGGCGGCGCGGCCAAGGAGGGGCCCGCGCCGGCCTATGGGGTGGGGCCCTCGTGCCTACCCCGACTCTGCCCTTCCGCCTATTTACTCCCTCCGTCGCGAAAACCCTATTACCGGGAGCCACGATACGAGAAAACATACTGAGACGCCGCCCCCGCCAATCCCATCTCGGGGGATTCAGGAGATCGCCTCCGGCACCCTGTCGCAGAGGGGAATCATCACCCGGAGGACTCTACATCACCATGATCGCCTCCGGACTGATGTGTGAGTAGTTCATCATTGGACTATGGGTCCAAAGCAGTAGCTAGATGGTTGTCTTCTCCTCATGTGCTATCACGTTTAGATCTTGTGAGCTGCCTATCATGATCAAGATCATCTATTTGTAATGCTACATGTTGTGTTTGTTGGGATCCGATGAATATGGAATACTATGTCAAGTTGATTATCAATCTATCATATATGTGTTGTTTATGATCTTGCATGCTCTCCGTTGCTAGTAGAGGCTCTGGCCAAGTTGATACTTGTGACTCCAAGAGGGAGTATTTATGCTCGATAGTGGGTTCATGCCTCCATTGAATCTGAGACAGTGACAGAAAGTTCTAAGGTTGTGGATGTGTTGTTGCCACTAGGGATAAAACATCAATGCTTTGTCTAAAGATATTTGTGTTGATTACATTACGCACCATACTTAATGCAATTGTCTGTTGTTAGCAACTTAATACTGGAAGGGGTGCGGATGCTAACCCGAAGGTGAACTTTTTAGCATAGATGCATGCTGGATAGCGATCTATGTTATTTGTCGTAATGCCCTAAGTAAATCTCATATTAGTCATCATGATATGTATGTGCATTTTTATGCCCTCTCTATTTGTCAATTGCCCAACTGTAATTTGTTCACCCAACATGCTATTTCTTATTGGAGAGACACCACTAGTGAACTGTGGACCCCGGTCCATTCTTTTACATCTGAATACAATCTACTGCAATCATTGTTCTCTGCTGTTCTTTGCAAACAAACATCATTTTCCACACCATACGTTTAATCCTTTGTTTACAGCAAGCCGGTGAGATTGACTACCTCACTGTTAAGTTGGAGCAAAGTATTTTGATTGTGTTGTGCAGGTTCCACGTTGGCGCCGGAATCCCTGGTGTTGCGCCGCACTACACTCCTTCACCAACAACCTTCACGTGGCCTTCATCTCCTACTGGTTCGGTAATCTTGGTTTCTTACTGAGGGAAACTTGCTGTTGTACGCATCACGCCTTCCACTTGGGGTTCCCAACGAACGTGTGCTTCACGCGTCATCAGGCACCTCTATTTCTCTAACACGTGGGAAACCCAAGTGGATCTATGTTGGTCTTCCACCGCTTTTTCCTGCTCAGGAGCGGATAGGGTGGGCCTTGAAATTTCTTGTTCTAAGGTGAAATCTTCCTTAGGAAACTTAGCTCGGATCTTTGCAGTTGCGTCCAACTCAGCGACGGCCGTAGCTGCGGTACTTACCGGGGCATTTCCGTTGGAATCGACGGTCTCACCGATGAAGATGTGTATCCCGCCGATCAGGATGATGGAGAGTTTGACTGCGTCCTTCTTAGCTGAGATCCAGCACTCGTTCGGTGGGACGATCGGAAATTTCCGGCGTACAAGACGCGCCCCACGGCGACGGTGTCGCCGATGCATGCAAAGGCGGAACCCGGCCGGTTCCTGCCTCCAGACGCCGCTAGCCCCACGGTGGGGTCAATTGTCGTTGCCTATTTGACAATACCCTGGAGGAGGTATCCTCGCGGAAGGGGGAAGTAGATGGGGCCAAAGGGCAGAGAGCCATCAGGACGGTGGTACGCAATTTACCCAGCTTCGCATCACGCTGCACGAGGGAAGGTTCTACTGCTGTTTGTCTGGAATTATCTCGGCGTTTGTGCGTGTTACAATAAGTTGTGGTTGTGCCTCGAGGGCTCCCAGGATCCAGCTTATATAGGCGCCAGGATCTAGAGTTTCTATGGGGAATCCTATCGCTTAACTACAGAATATTACATTGCCATGCACATCAAGGATCCACCTATCCCTAACTTGTAATCATGGATCCGCCTTCCTTCATGGATCCGACTCCTTGCGTAGGTCGGATTGGATCCGGCTCCTTGTTCCTGGGATGGACATCTTTCATCTTCAATCAATAGGAACTAGGCCGCCTGGTAGGTCATAAGCCACCACCACCATCTGTGGCCACCCGGACTTGCCGGATAACTGGCACTACTGTGGGATACCCGTTAATCATGCCCACAACAGGTGGGTTCCAAGATCGATGTGTTCATGATGTCAAGACTTTGGAAGCAAAGAAAGTCACGACTGGGAAGAAGAATGGTATCAAGCAAAGCAATTCGTGACTCGGAGGAGATGATGCTAGCACTTGAGGAGAAGAAGACAACGATGGACGTTTTTGCCGAGGTCAATAAGACGATGATGATGGATCTGAAGACCATGGATAGGACTTCACTAAAGATTGGTGGTATATGGGTAGGCTCGAGATCATTACAAGGAGAAGGCTAGCCCGTGTTGAAGGTTCCGGTACGGTAGATAGTACTCGTGGCGGAGGTGATGATGCTATGGCGAGTGGTGGTGCCGCGGAGTTGCTACCGACAATGATGGCGTTGCTTGAGCCGTCCTTCTTCGTTATGGTAGTGGATGATTGCGTGAAGAAGTTTTTTTTGTTGTATATTTTGGATGTTTGATGCGAACATTGGTGTGCAACAACGTCACATATTGCCGCATATGTTGTCATGTTGGTTTGGAGTTTGCGGACGCCGATTGGGTCACGTAAGCCAAAATTGCAAAATATTCTTTGTTACAGTTTCGGTTTACAGGATTTGATCGGTGTTAGCACGCGTGAGCGCATAATTTAGATTTTCTGTGATATATAAGCTAATTTTTACTTACAGGAGATCTGCTGGAGAAACTAAGGCCAAATTTCACTGATTATAAGATCAAAGATTTACTACTCCACAAGGCAGAATAGACACCGTAACGAAAACCTTAGGGCATCTCCAGCGGCGCGACGACCGTTTGCGTCCGCCGTGACCCTAAATGCATCTGGGCCTGTTCCAGCGGGGCGACGTAAAGTGACCGGCCGTCCGCGGAGACGCAAACCTGGCCCAAATATGCGCCTCGGATGCGTCTCTGCGGACGTCTGGAAACGTCCGCTCGCGTCTGGCGGACGTTTGGGCAGGCCCGCCTGGCAGCGACCCTGCGTCGATGCGTCTTCTCAAACGCGCCAGGGACTGCAAAGCTGCGTCGCTTCGGCACTCTGCGCCACGTTAATGGCGACGATGCCTCGGCTGCCGAGTGGCCGCCCACCTCCGCCAACCACGTTAATGGCGACGCCACGCTTCCCGCGGCCACCGCATGCCGCCAGCCTATATAAAGGGGCCACGCGTTCTTCTTCCTCATCAACTCCTCCGAAGAAACCCTAGCCGCCACAAAGCTCGAGCCTAGCGCCGCCTAGGTGTTCCTGCGACGCAGCCAAGCCCGCGAGGAAGTCCATGGCCGGTCCTGGTGGCCGGCGAGGCGGTCGAGGCCGCGGCCCTGGGCGCCCCCGTGGCCGGGGCAGGGGCCGCCGTGTTGGAGCAGCTACGGCCCCACGCTCGCCATCGCCTGCGCCCTCCTCGTCCTCGCAGGAGGAGCGCTGCTTCGAGTTCCTCCTCCGCATCGACGACGACCCACTCGCCATCAAGCGGCTACCGGATAAGTTCGCCGAGTTCGTCGACGGCGTCGAGCCGGCGCACTTGCAGCTACGGAAGGCCACTGCAGCACGCCGCTGGACCGTGGAGGTCCTGTTCGACGGGCAGGGCAAGATGTACCTGCACACGGGGTGGGACAAGTTCGCCCGTGACCTCGACCTCGAGCCCGGCTGCCAGCTCACCTTCCTCTACGAGGGGGACGGCGAGATAATCGTCAAGGTGTTCGACGACACAGCCTGCCGCAGGCACTACCACACCGACGACTCCGGCTCCGACACCGATAGTTAGAACGTTGAGTGTTCTTTCTTTGCAGCGAATCTGGCTACGGGCCAGACGAAGCCAGTAGTCGAGGTTTTTGGATGTTCGCTTCATCGGTAGAACCAACAAGGGCACCATCTCCTCCCGCTGGATTTTCCAGTTTGGGTGACTGGGTGCCCTTGAATGTTCTTTCTTAGCAGCGAACATACGAAAATCAACACAACTGGCTTCTTTAAAAAAAAAATTATATTTGTGTCAACCATGGTTCAAACTATGTGTTAGTTTGTGTAAACAATGTTCCAAACTATGTGTTAGTTTGTGAAAATCATGTTTTAAAATATTATATTTGAAACTATGTTTAAATGGAGAAGAGGGAAGAAAGGAAAAAAAAAATGTGTCGCCCCGCTGGACCAGACCCTAGATGCAAACGGACGCGCGGACAAGAACGATCATTTTTGCGTCCGCAGCGTGACACAAACGAACGCTCGCGGACATTAAAATACGTCGCGCCGCTAGAGATGCCCCTTAATATTTTGGGGCTCCAAGTCGCAACAACACGAATACACGATGGGTTCACGGCGTGTTGCCGTGCGCGCGCTGCTGATGCATCAGTGAATGGCGCGACGCGAGAGATCTCTTGCCACCGAAAACGAGCGATCTAACTGAGTACCGATCCGATGGCTACGGGCAAATCTTTATTGAGCTGTACCTGTAGTCCTGTACGTACGCCCTGGACTGGAATGGAGATCGATGTACCCGGTACTGGACTGAAACGGTGCGGAGCACTTAATTTGGACCGACTACTAATTTACTACGAGGCCGATTAATTAGGGTGCTCAACGCCCGGATTTACGGGCTGTACCGCATCAGCTTTCCGCACCGTCGGTCCCGTTCCAACTTGCGCGTAAAGGTCGCTGTGAAATGTACTCCTTCGAGATCGTCAAGAAAATAAAGGACGTACCTCTAAAAAAAAAAAAAGATAATAAAGGACGTGGAGGGAAGGGAAATTGGGATTAAATAGCCTTTTCCTTTGCGAAAGTAAAAGAGGCGGTATGTATGTATGTATGTTCTCGTAGATAGATAGATCAGGAGCCGTACGTTGCGGGGCCACTTTCAGAAAGACAGTAGAGCCGACGGGCGGGACCCACCACTCCCCGCTCGCGGTTACCACGGGGATCGCGCCGTGCAGTCCACGAGAGAATGGATTGTCAACCGCTGGCGGCGCGCGTGCCGTTGGCGTCGGCGTTCATTGCTCCGCCCCACGCCGCCGTGCCGGTAACTTTTCCCTGACGTGCCTCGGATTCTCATAACCTTGCCTGTAATTAACAACCGGCCAGTAACCCAAGCCGAAACTGCCAAAAACCATTAAACCGCCCCTAACCACGGTGCGGTGCAGACAGAGAGGTCACGTTTTGCGCGGCAATGCGCATCCAGTGGACGTCATCATACCAGTGGTTGCGATTACAGTACTTGCTAATCCCGGGCAGGCCGGTACCACTATCTGCCCCGATCATCGCCATTTCCTTCGCCTCATCGGGTTTGCATTTTGAAGACGATCATCGCAAGATAACCAACTTGGGAAACGGATCGTCTCCGGGAAAACAACGTCTAACAATGCCGAATTCACCGTTTGAAACTGATGGCGTGATGGTAACAATGAAGCTTATCAATTGAATTCTCCTACTAAATAACACAGCGAGGGGTATTTCCTCGGCGGTAACCCAAAAAAAAAGAGGTAGAAATATGAACAGAAGCTTGATCAAAAAGAAGAATCTAAGTTCCTACTAATTTCTTGGTCTACTATTTTCCAGTCTTTGGATTGAACCATAATCTACGGTTGTGCGGGATGCAATGCTTCGATCGATCGATCAGGCACTCACAGGACGGACGGCCGAACGAGGTGGGCCCGCGGCGGCCAGGTCACGAGAGGATGGCCTCCACGCTGCCGGTCCTGACGCAGCGGCACACCGGGCACGCCAGGGCCGCATCCATCTCACCGGCGGCGACGCACCCGCCGCACAGGCTCAGGTGCCGGCACGGGAGGAGCACCACCGTGGCCGGCCCGCCGCGGCAGCCCTGGCACGACCCGGACCCGGCGCGGCGAGGGTCCACGTACGCCGACGACGAGGACTCCGCCGGGCCCCGGGCCTCGCCGCCGTCCGCCGCGAGCTCCTCGCACGACGCCTGCTGCAGCTGTGCGTGGAGCGCGACCGCGGTGGCCTGCTCCGAGAGCGCCTTGGCCTGCCACGCCGCCGCCTCCGCCCGGAGCCGCGCCAGCCGCTCCTCCAGCTCCGCCCCGCGCCGCGCCTCGCGCTCCGCCTCCAGAGACTTCTCGCGGAGCCGCCGCGACGCCGACTTGTCCGCCGCCACCAGGAGCGTCCGGTTGTGGTGGCGCACGCGGTCCGCGATGGCACGCCGGAGCTGCTCGCCCTGGCAGATAGGTAGATAACGCATGCGTCAGGCCAAGGAACACGCGCGCGCGCAGATGGAACAGCAGGTGGCGCCGAATTGTTGTTACCTGGTCCCGGATGAACCTGTCGAGCTCCTCCCCGTGCTGTTTCATCTGCCCGGCGAGGTCGTCGGAGAGGGAGCCGAGCGGGGACGGCGAGGTGGACGCGGCGTAGCAGAGGGAACTAGTCATCTGCTGCTGATGCCGCTGCTGCTGCTCGTCCAATGCCAGCCGGAGGCCCGTGGACACGCGCTCCGCCGGGGCGGGGGACGGGGAGGCCGACGCGACCCTGCCGCCGTGGATGTTGAAAAACTGCGCCGGCTGCTGCTGCTGGAGCGCGAACAGGTTGATGTACTCCTCTTTGACCGCCGCCGGAGTCGGCGGCGCAGCCATGGCCTCCCTCGATCGCTTCCTCCGGTTCCCGCCCACGGTTGCTGCAAGAGACCAATCAAACCAGCCTATGTCACAATCCACGAACGGCGCGGCCCGGCCGGAGGATTCGTGATTAGAGAGAGAATCAGGCATGCGCCATCCACAAGGCAGGCGGACGCACCTCCTCCGGCGGCGAAATAGAGACCCGGCGAGACCCCGGCGAGCTGCTGCGGCTTGGGCATGTCCATCTCCTTCTTCCGCTCCGGCTCGCCTCTGCAAAGCAGACGAACCCGTATGAGAAGCAGCGATCACCGAAAACCAAACCCTGGGAGAAGCAAGCGAGGGAGAGGACGAGAGGAGGCGCACCTATCGTGGAAGAGGAGATTGGAGGGGTACTGCTGCGCCTGTACAGCCATTGTTAAGTTAAGAGGTTAAGGAGAGGAGAAACGGACGCGCGAGCGAGGGGCGAGGGGTGGTGGGCGAAGCGAAGCGGGAGGCGACGGGGAAGAAAACTTCCACTCGTGGTTTTAATAGGGAGCGCGCATCATCCCATCGTCCTGGCGTGGCCTGGTAAAGAGAGAGATAGAGAGGGAGCCGAGTCCAATTCCGCGCACCCACTTCGCACGCTCTCCTTGCCTTGCCTTCTTTAAAACCTCTCGATGTATCGCGTGGAATGGAACGGGAACGGGCGCGCGATCTTGGAAACGGAAAACTTACATACATGGCCACCCTAAAATTACTCTCGAGATTAACCTACGGTGCGGGTGGTTAATATTAGGAGATTCCCGGAGGATGCCGCCTTCGTTCGTTCCCGATTCCTTGACGTCAATGCCCCAAATTAAAAATGGCGGTGCTTTTGGTTTTGGTTTTGGTCGCCCGAGTTTTGCTAAAAAAAAAACATAATGGCATATGCGTTTCGGAAAGTCAGGAGGGTTTTTTTGGAGGATATATCAGGGAGAGAAGAAATCACCCTTATAAATAACAGAGAACATTTGTGACTTACTACAATCCAATCTTTGGGATGACACTCTACATGCTTGATGTGCCATGTGGTGTGTGTGTGTGACTGTGTGCATGTGGATGATGGTGCGGGCAGTTTATCGCACAATTTTTTTTCTACTCCCACTTTCTAAAATGAATTGGCTCAACCTTATCTAGTTTTGTATCTGAACTTATGTTCTCCATCATGTCACCTTCAGCTTGTGACACCTTTTTGTTTCGACTCTAGTGACCTGAAATTTCTTTACAATATACCCTTTAAACAAAATGGTGTTCTAGTTTTATCCAAGATAAACTAGTTACTCTGTCCCAAATGTGATTTTCGCGAGGGGCCTAAAAAAGTTGCTGACCGAAGCGGGAACCTCGCATTGGTTTAACCAAGTCTCGGTTACACCAAGTCACAACTCGATAACATCGGGATTTGTGTTTACCCTGTAACGTCAAGAATTGCTTATCTCATCCCCCTTTTGAGCATATCAAAAAAATTCTAGTGTGATCAAGATCCCGTGCGGAGTCACCGGGCCTATCAGAAGCTCTAGTCAGGTGTGCATTACCGCGCATGGAAAATCTTACCGTTGGAAGGCTCCCGATATGACTAGTTTGAAGAACCAATGTAATCCAAAAGATCTTTTCTAGCTATTGCCGATTTAAGGGAATCAACCCAAACAGGTTGCGAGATAAGGTTATGACTTAAATATTGGTGATACATTATCCTTGTCTAAGAAAGTCTACCCCTTTCATTCTTGAGAAAATCTTAAGATAGGAAAATTAAGTTGAGCTTTAGTTGACCATTGAGCAAAAGAACCATCTAGCCTATGGACATTCACTTAGAACTCTTGGAAATTTGTCATGCCCTAGCAGACTAGGCATCGATCAAAAGGTTTCAATATCTGAAACAAGTCTCAAGTAGTTTGTGGAGGCTTGGGATCACCTCAAGATCCACCTGAGTGATTGAGGAAGTTCACGGAATTTTCAGCTCAAGCATTAGAAGGATAAGTCTGAAAACGTGGGGGTACAGGTTGCTATCCTCTCCAATGAACACATAAACTTGGGACATATCCTGCGTCTTCCTCTGTAGTGGTTACTTTTCGCATTACCTTTTATTGACAGATCTAGTTTACGTCATGGCTGCTTCAGTTTAATTGCTCTAGTTTGAATTAATAATCTCCTATTCACCCCTCTAGGTGATAATCCTCGATCTTGTTAAATCTATTCACCCCCTCTAGGCGATAATCCCCGATCTTCTTAAATCTATTCCTCCCTCTAGACGATAAACCTTGATCTTTTAAAATTGGAAATCACTTTAAATTTTCATGGAGGTCTATGTGTATGTCTTCGTGTTTTTTCACATATTTATAAAGAGGCTGATTTAAGAATTTTGTGTGGCCTTGTAATCTGAACAATTTGTAGGACTTCTCATATATTATTATGTGTATGTGGATTAAGTCCTTCAAACTAAGGTAGCAAATCTTCAAAATAATACCTCAACGCATGTTTAGTGAATATGAATTTTATTGTAACCACGGAGAGAAGGGTCGAGATGTTCCGGTAATAGGGCTACTTGATGGTTCGTGTTTCAAGTGATAACATGGGGAAGTGAATCCAAAGTACATGATAAATCTCCTAGTAAAGATGAAAAATATGATACTAAATTATACTCAGATTGTAATTTGTGCAGTTTATAAAAAGAGCGTTAGCTGTACTCACATATATGTACATCATTCCATCATCTCTACCCTTTTTCATCGAACTACCTAGGGTAAGCTAACAATCACCCGATGTTTGGCCGCATCACTTGGCATAACATACATTACCTCATGTTTTGTTGAATGGGCCTTTCTTTCTCTTTGATGGACTTTTTTTTTGTTCAACAATGAGATGAGTGTGGGAGGCCACAAAAGAGAGTGAGACTGAGAGGAGACATGGTTCATGAAGCCACAGCAAGAGTTGCGTGAGAGAGATAATAGTTGGAGTGGGTAGAGCATGCACAAGGCGCATGCTTCCGATATATCGTGTTAACAAGAAATGATCGACATAGAGCTTGTGAGGGGTAATCCGGCAAGAGTAGTAACAATAGTGGGAGGTATGACATGACTGACGGTTTTTTAGCATTATGACATGTCAAGGGGTATGGTCTTAGGGTTAAGAGGATGAGATTTTTTTTTAGAGAATCCAATTTATATCTAACCAACTGAATGCTTTCTTTTTTCTTACTGTACTGAACTAACGCAACAGATAAAATCGAATTAAGTAAAGTATTAGACTGCTAACCTGGATATTCCAACCTGCTACCTAATCTAAGCCAATCTCATTTATGATATTTAGTGACGTGAGCAAATTAAGCATGTAACTGTAGCATTGCCATCATTACATCATACAATGAAATTTGTACGAGCATCTCAACCAATACTAATTTAGGATCGACAAGGAACTCCCAACCATTTTTAGCTCATTATAAATTATTGGACGTTATCAGAGAAATACGGTAACATGGCGAGTGTATTTGACAAGGATGAAATAATCATGCACTGTAAGGTAGAAGCTTCCAAAAATCTTGATTTTGAAGGCGCCTCCACAGCTGTCAGATATATTCTGGAAACGTTCTATTGCTATAAGACCTGTATTGTTATAAACTGAGAACCAAGTAACGTATACCTCGCGCGTCGCCTCTCTTCGGCAGATAACATGCATAAATACAGGGCAGCAATCAGCCGTTGAATCTTCAGTGTCGCCTCATTTTCAGATACGTACGTGTTTGTTGATAAGAAGGAAGGGAAATGAGAGAAAACTGGTGGCTTGTTCTAGAGTAGCGAGTAGCTTGGTTTTATTTGGAGGCAATTCTTTGAACTTTCTTTCCTTTTCAGAACTTTCGTTGTCCTGGAGAAAAGAAGCTGGAATGGCACCAGCTGAGGAGAGACTGAGGCATGCATCCAAGCTACTCTTGAGTGGTTGTAAAACGCTACGGATTTGGATTTTGGGATTCCCTGATGAAAATGACGCAAAAACTGCTAGCTGCAGAATTCACATTGATTCAACCAAAACATTTGACAACCGAACCGCTCAAGAGTAGGTTGAATGGACGCCAATGCTGACAATGGCACTTGCCGCGCTGTATTCATATTTTCATGTTTTGTGACCACCAATGATTTGTGCAGGTTATGATTCAGTCTGCAGTTCAATACAGAGTCGGAATAGGATAATATCAAAGTTGATGGCTTCTTTAGGAGATTTCTACGGTCGCGAGTGGGATGTCGTGCTTGAATTGGAGATTAGTACTAACAGGTACGCATGCATAGACATTATTGATTGACGTTTTCCTTTTCCATTTTTTGTTATCTTTAGAACAAATCGTTGCTTTCCAATTTGTTCTTCGCCGCAGCTAGCGGCAATACAGTATATGTACATGCCTACCTTAACTGCTAAGTAGTTGTGGTGCTAGCAAGCACTGGCGTGCGTAGGACCCAAAGCTAGATCGATGCAGGCAGGTTTAATTGACCACTGAGTGTGATTTGATTCAGATTTGGTAAACATCACTAGGACCAACTAGAACAAACCCCTCGTCTGCTTTGAAGCACGGCGATTGAAGCGAGGGGGAAAGAAAAATCCAGCCTCTAGAATATTGCCTGAGATCGAAAGATGCAAAAGAGAGCTGGCTAGAAAGAATCAAATGCCTGCCATCTTGTTCCCGATATGTGCCTGTCAACTGATGCATCGTTGCACTACCTTCTTTGCAGACAACTTCGGTGCCAATTTTTGCCCACCCCTTCAGTCTCGCAAGCTCCAGATAGTTTGTTTTCTTCTCTTCGGCAATGCTCCTACACGTGATCTTGATTGGGTCCGAGAAGTTTTTTACTTGTGCAGCCATCTGGAGGTGGAGACATAAACTAATCAGCCACGACAAGAAGGCTGATTAATCTCCGGTGGCTTTGAGTTAATTAGCCTTTACCGCTTTACCATCTCGATCTACTAGAGGATACTACACCATCTGGCATTTCTGGCAACAGGCAAGCACAAGCGATCGAGACCAAGAGCTGTAGTAGTTGTCTGCAACGCTAACCCATGACATAAGAATGCAGTTTCCATTGGGAACACATGCATGGTTTGGTCAATCCCCTTGTGTCTGAATTTGTCAATCGCACCAAACTATTGCACTACTTGTGCCCCGAGAGGACAAAACTGCGTCGATCGCAGGCAGCGTACGTGTACACTGTATAGTGTGATTTGCTAAGTGCTTAGCTGATTGCTATGCGTGTTCCTCTCAAAGTAGTTAATCAATTAGGCCGGTCAAATCCGGCATGGCTAGCTGATCTCGCCACGCGGGTGGAGGCAGTTTCGCAGTGACGACCGACGTGTGGTGACGAAACGATGGAGAGTGGAGGGCCATCCTGATGCGGGGCGATGCGAGGTTCAAAGCTCAAAGTCTTCAAACCCCAAGGTACGTACCCGACATTAAGTGCGGGCAAAGGAAAGGTGGAGGTGGGGATGCCAATGACAATGCCAACGTCATGGCCATGCACGGCTGCACCGGCACCTCTCCTTTGATGTTTTCACAAGTATTTCGGGTGGAGGTCCTGGATGGGTGCGCATGCAACTGCGCATGGCATGTGATGCCCCTCCTTTAATTTCGCCACTTCTCTCGTCGGCCCTAGGGACGCAAAGCACAAAATCTTTTTTATTCATATAATGCAAAATCTAGCAGTTGGACAGGAATGTTCCGGAAAAAACGAGGCTGTATGCACCCCGACATTAACTTCACCACGCAAACACTAACCCTATGGTAAAAGACACAAACAAAGAAAAAACTCTTAGGTTAAGCCTTTAAGAAGGAAACACCGTATGTGCGTTGATGATGATGGCTCCAATCATAGATCGATCTCAGGATTTTCATCACTGAAGCCGAGGTTCTATCCACCACCTTCGGCAAGGATATGATGTAGACGCGCATTGACATATATATATATAGCCTGCTTGGCGATCTTGTGTTTCCACCAGTGCGCATACTCGTCGATGAAGCCGCATTTACCATCATCTCTTGTCCAGCTCTCGACACCTCGATAGCCTAATACTGTTGGAGGAGGTGCCAAAAGACATAGACGTCTTATACCGCACCGTCTGCTATCACAGTTGCACCATCTTTGATTCCACAACAATATGCATGACTTGATACCTCCATTGGAGCCACATCGTATAACACCTTCCTGTAGCAGACAGGGCTTACTGCCTTCACTGAGTTACTCTATGTAGCACTTGCCGATGACATGCATGACTTGGCGCATCCACAAGAGTCGCCGCGTGTGGTACATGATGAGCACGATCTGGAGGTGGAGGGGCCTCATTCCGTAGTTGACTTCGAAAGGCCATCACCAACTTGAGACCTAGCCACCACCACGTCCACACGGCCACCGAGGACACCACCTCGAATAACTAGGGTTGTTGCCTTGTTTCCAAACTTCCGCCATCAATGGGACACACTGAGTTGATCGCGGCCAATCCTCCGCCACTCGATCGACTGTCAGCTACGGGGCATCCATGCAGCAACAAGAACCGCCAGTCACTACCTTCCCGCTGCAAGATGTTCCAGATCCCGCTCCGTAGGCCCAAAGAGACAAGGACAACATCGTCGATGAGTCATCGACGACGTTTTCTACCAACCACTGCCAGCCTGGGCATCACCGTCCCATGGCTGCCGCCTGTAAATCCATGCTCCACCTCACACGCAACTGATGTTAAAGACGAAGATCCTCAGCCGCAGGAATGGATGAGGAGACGAGATCCTGCTTCCCGTACTCGGCTGGGAGGGGCTTTGTCTGTCGACTTCATCTGGAAGCGAAGGGGAGTTTGAGTGAAGGAGGGACAGGTGCGGTGGCGACTAGGGTTTTGCTCGAGCCGCCCCAAGAGCGAAGCGAGCATCTTTCCCTGGGATTCTTGTCTCGTCAGTTGCGTCCGTTAGTTACTTATATCATTTTAACTACTCCAGTCATCTTAAAATAATTGTCTCAATTTTTTCTAGATGCGGTGTTTAATGCTTCTGTATCTAGACAAAAGTAAAACACTCAGTTTAGAGAACGAAGGTAGTAATTTAATTAGATTAATTTAAAATAGCTCATTCCGTTTGCAATCCAAGTTGAACGTGTAATTCTACTCGCCCAGTACGTAGCTGGCGGCTCTTCTTCTCGGGAACGTGGGTGGGGGTGGTTGTGTGTGACATTGTTCATTCGGACGACAGAGTCGGATGGACCCGTTTTGTGTGTGGTCGGTTTGATCGATCGTTTAGTAGCTGGCTGGCTAGACTAGCAGTCTAGCCGGTCTTCGTTTGCCTCACTCAACAATCACTTTGTTTATGTACACTCCGCGGAAAAGAATTGGGATAGACAAGGACGGTAGCCGAACTGTATACAACGGTCTCGTCTTCTCCACACTGCTGGTTCTTTTTGGGATCAGATAATTGGAACGATCTCTTCAACACGGCTTGGGCATACGTAGGTATCGCTGCCTTCACACGCGCGCATATCCGGCCGGGTTGCATCAAATTCCACGTACATACTGTTTAGTGTTACTGATGGAAGACATGCTGACACGTTTGGTAAATGGAGCTAACAAATATTCAACCAATACGGTTAGTTGAACCAAATTCCGGTGCACCGACTCGAAATTATAGCGTGTACAGTAGAGAGAAGCGTTTCATTCGGGTAGCGTGATGATGGCTGCTCCCGTTCACAAACCGTGGTCACGTCAAATGTGATAACAGACTTGTCGCCGGCCTTGGCATCTGATGAAGCTGGACCAAAGCCTACATACCTGCCACCGGAACCGCATGTACTAGCACGGATGAGATGACCCCTTGCTTGAATTGCTCCATATGCTTGGACCATGCATGTATCATTACGAAAGAAAGGGTTAGACATTTTGCACGAACACATGACCTGCCGATCGATCTAATAACACAAAAAATATCAATAAACGCATGCAATGCATTACTGTGGGAACAAAACAATCTGCATATGACTCACTCACTGGTACTCATCCGAACATGCATACAGTATATATCTAAAACGGACATGTCATCCAAGCTGTATTCGTAACAGTTCCTATCGACGTATTCGATGTCTAGCTAACATGCAACAGAGAGTCCACACGTGCATCCAGCATGCATGCGGGGGCCTCTAATTTGTTGTTAGTACAAGGGTTAAACCGCTGGCTCATAACTCTTCTCTTCGGAAATAATGGCTCGGATCTCTCGTATATATATGCATACTATGTTCCATGCGGAGGTCACTACAAGAAATAGTCAAGGTGCCGACGGCCAGAAGTCGTTGGCACGTGCTACTTTGGCCATCGGCACTCGGCACAATCCTCTCTCGACGCAGACCATTTTGCCGGCGGCATAGCCCCAAGGTGTGCCTGGTGAGGTAAGCCCAGGAAGGTCTTGTGCCGATGGCAATGCCCATCGGTACATGTGCATCATTTATTTATTTGTTTTTCAAGGCAATTTTTTGAATTATTTGATAGTTTAATCTCTAAGCATGCTTAATATTATGTCGAATTACTTGTATAGTTAAATTTTTCACTCGGTCACCCATCCTCAAACTGCTCCTATCATAACTTTTTCGTTCCTTTCGGATGAGCTTCCAGCAGAGGAGTTATTCTTTGTTGACAAGAGTTCCCTATCAATCCTATTAACCATTGGACCATGACATCACACTTCTTTTATTTGAATTCCAATTTTTTTTGACTAAAAACAATACAGTAAAACAAAATTTTATTTTTATTTATTTTTACCAAAATGTAAAGCCTGAAAAAACTCCTATTTTTCCTTTTGATTTAGATTTTTAGGTATTTAAAATAACGGTAAAGGTCGTGGGACATTTAAATTGAATGTAAAATTTTCTGTTGATATATTTTCATGTATAAAACTTTTTCATCGCGGAGGTCGTATCAAAGCAGAAAAGTAGTTTTATCGACACATGACATCATTTTGCATAATATATTAAAATTCATGCTTGTTGATTTCCTTAAAACTAACTGACATAACACATAGCCATCTTTCTATTTTTTGAATTTTCTAGCATTTTTTAATTTTTTCAAAACTAAAAAGGTGATTTCCAGGGGATGGAGGTTTGGGGTGTTGTCGGCACAATCCTAACGTTGTTGCCTCGCCGTCATAGGAAAGACCGATATGCCGACAACCAAACCGTGCATGTGTTGATGGCCTTCTTTGTGCCGATTGTGGCCATCAACCCAAAGTGCCCTATGCCAGCGGCTTTTCCACCCCGACGACTTGCTTCGCGATCTAGCTGTTAGTATAGGGTTCGAACATGATAGACGGCGAAGCAAGCCGTCGGTGTAGGAAAGCCGTCCGCACCTTGACGTTTTGCCTTAGTGGGCTGTATAATCATCTTGGTCTCGTGTGCACGAGATTTCAAAGCTTTGATCTAGAATTTCTTTTTCTCTCGAAGCCGCCACCTCGATCTTTTTTTCCTGCCAGCCAGCCAGGCTCGATCCGTTCCGTTCCGCTGCGCGCGTCACGACCAACGACTTGACGCGGGAGAGGAGGATTAAGAAAAACGTGAAAGGGGAGGTGAGGAAAATTAATTAAGGGCCAGGCGTCGACGTTGTGAGCGATGGAGCAACCGGTGGATCAAGCTCGAGCGAGTGCATGCTACACGCTCGCCAGCACCTCGATCTCTTGTTTTGTTTGTCCCCCTCTCCCACTCCGTCCGTTCGCTTGCTTCTTGTACGTGCTCCCATGTCCTGACGTGCACACCCGAAATGTGAACGGAATCGCTTGCTGCATCAGCGCGTGCGATCGACCTGCTTTTGAACTGACAAGTGACCACCGAAACTAACCAAGCTAGCGCACGATCAACCGGTGCATGTGGGATCTCCAACGCGGTGATCCAAACGGATGCGCTGGATCGTTTGTTTTAGGCCATTTGGCTGGCTGCGCGGACACCCGGACAACGGTCTGGGTCGCACGCTGCGCCCAACCACGGACGCATCGCATATGTGAATAACAGTAAATAAAAAAATTTAAACCTAACCATGTTTCATTAAACATATGCCCTATATGCCCTATTTTGGGCAAATTTATACATATGCCCTATTTTGGAAAAATTTAAAGTACCAAAAGAAAGCCCTCTATATGGGCTTTAAACTTAAAAACAAATAAAAAACCCTATCCTAGGGTTTGAGGAGGCGAGGTGGCCGCCGGTGCGCCGCCTAGTCCTCGTGGGCATCGTCGCCGTCGCTATCGACGACGTCCCGGGCGGCGACGCTCTGTTGTGGCTCGACCGCGCCGGGGAATCCGGCCACGGCGACCACATGGCCTCCTCCCAGGCCGAGTGGGGGTCCGGAGCCACCCGTTGCTCCGCCGCAGCAGCCCGGAGCTCCGCCGCAGCAGCCCGGAGCTCCGCCTCCTCCCTGAGGCGGAGCTCCCTCTCCTGCCACGCGAGGCGCCTCCTCCCTGAGAGAGAGAGAGAGAGAGAGAGAGAGAGACTCTCTCTCTGATGTAGGCTAACCAGTTTTGATGTTTTCAATGTGGAGTATGGCGTTTTGCTGATGGGGACTGGAGCACTCGAGCTACTCCCAGTGACCAACTGTTGCGGTCAGAAACCCACCGGCGAGCAGCGACGGGCAACACAGTAGAGCCGGGAGGCTCCCAGGACTGCGGCTGGCCCTGGTCCCTCCGAGCGACGGCCCGCAAAGACTCGGCACGCACGTCCGATGCTGGTGCAAGGGCGTGCCACCTGACCTATACCGGTCGTGAAGGTGATGGATGTGCCTCGCTTAGTTTCCTGCATGGCATACACGTAAACATTAAATACGAGCCTCGATCGGCTCTCAGGTTGTCCTGTGAATCGGCTCAAAGAGCCGATCCACCCATGATCCGTACAGGGTGTACGAATATATGGTGGTCCTGCTTGATCAACATAAAGCTAAAGCGACCTACTACGATTTAGGGTTTTCACCACATAATCGGAACATCCTACTCGTGATTGAGCCTGGCGGCCACGCACAGTGATCGTAAACCGACCCTAGACAAGGCCTAAAAACCAACACGAAGTTGATCCCCGGAACATCCTGTTTAGGGCTAGCAAACTACACCCTACGCGCCACTGGATCCTTCAACCCGTTTGTAAGGCCTAACTATGCAGATATTAAACTAATCCTTGGAGAACAAGGAGCAATCATAACGGATCGGATCTACTAAATAATGATCAAGCGGGGTGCCGCCCTTACACCTAAGATAGGTGTAAGGGCGGCTAGACGTCTAAGGGTTGCACGACGACATCATATGATACGATGAACAATGCTAACCCTAACACATCTAAGATAACTATGTTGCTCGCCATCAAAAAGGCTTCAGTACGAGCAACGCATGAACAGCGAATAAACGTATATGCGATCTAGGCAGCATGATGCTTACCCGGAAGAAACCCTCGAGACAAGGGAGTTGGCGATGCGCCTAGATTGGTTTGTGGTGAACGTGATTGTTGTTTCTTTCATAAACCCTAGATACATATTTATAGTTCGTAGACTTTCTAACGTGGGAATAATCCCAACCGGGCACGAGCCAAACTCTATCTAATCGATACGTATCCTACTATATTACAGATACACGGGCGAACTAGCCCAAACTTTGCATATAAGGCCGATTCATGTATTCCTTCCATGTATATTCTTCAAGCCCATCTTGATCGCGGCCCACCTCTGACTCGGTCAAATTCTGGTGATAACACATGCCCCCCTGGTTTTGGAATTGATAATTCCAAAATCACTCCGCTTTTTCTTCGTCGGGTCATGTTGTGGCAGAACCGTCGCAGTATCCTTCATCATGATGCCTTGCCTTCTCAACTTCTCCGCGTGACTTGGCAGTTTTTTTTTTCTTTGGGCACCACCTCCTCGGAAACTGCTGTGGCATTGCATCTCCACTATATCCCCTTTATTTAACCGCTCCAAACAGTTTGCTTCTTCATCCCCTTCGCATTAGCACTCCAAAAACCCTCCTGCGCCACCATGTCTTCTTCCTCCTCTGCCTCATCGGGTCTTTCCACCCAATCCTCCTCCTCCCGCGAGCCGACGCCGGAGTGGGACCCGGAGGAGGCTCATGCGGCCAACATCCGCCGCGCCATTGAAGCCGGGGAGGAGTCCAGTCACGATTTCTCCGTCTGGTCTGAGGACGACAAGTCCTCGACCGACGGGGAAAGCGACCTCCGCTTCCTTGCCGACGGGGAAACGGAGGAGGAGAGCGATGACGATCGCTTCTCCTGTGATGACTTCACCTCCCCCGAGGAGGAGGAGGAGGAGAAGGAGGAGGAGGAGGACGACACCTCCTCCGACGAACCGCCGGCCAAGCGCTTCTGCCCCTGGCCGGGGAACCTCAGCGACTTCGACAGCGATGACGACAATGCTGACGAGGAGGACGAGGACAATGAGGGCCCTGCCGGCGGCCGCTGCAGCAGCGACGACGAGCCCGCCGGGAGTAGCGCCGACAGCGGCGACGACGGCGATGACGAGGGCAGCGACGGCCCGTAGATAGGACCCTTAGCATAGGATCAGTAGCAGTAGATGGGGCAATGTATCCCCTAGTACTTCCTTTTGAGAGCAATCAGCTCTTTATGTAAGAAATCCTATTTATCAATGAAGAATTTCCCCCAGTTTGATTTTGCCGATTTCCTTTAAGCTAATTTAGCCGATTTCCCCTCATACTGACTTTGCCGATTGTTCACTTAGCCAATGCTCAATGAGCCGATGGCAACGCATCGGTTCTTCACCATCTATCATTCAACTCTTCGACTGATGACTTTGAGATCTGGTGGATAATGTGGAAGACCCTTGCCTTCAAGAGAGCCCTTAAATTCCTCCCACCAGCTCCAGTGATCCTCTTCTGCAAGAACTCACCATTTTCGAAGAAGGTTGCGACGAAGGACCAGCCGATGACACCCCAATCGGCTTCTAAAAACAGAGCATCTACCAGGCCTGCTGCCCCCCGAGCCTCAGTCAAGGCGAGAATAGCGGTGAGGATGCACAGATTAGACAAAGGGCTTTGAACTCAGGTAATTCTGAGACAGCCACCATGCAGAGCCAGCCAAACTTGCCCCCATCGATCGCCTCTTCTTCCGTTGAAAGCCGATATTATAGACGAAACACCAACGGCTTAATGATCAAAAGGCTGCCTTGCATGCCAAAACTAGCGCTTACCGATGTACTTCGGAAGCGGCGCAAAGGGTTGGAAGTCCTCGAAGAGAAAGTTCGGGCACCAAAATCGGCTCATTGCAGCTGAGGAAGCTCTCATTGTTCACTCCCTCAAGGAAGCAGAACTGAAGACCGACTTGGTGGTGAAAATCCGCGTCTTGAACACGCAGCGGGTAGATCCTGTGTAATTGTACTAGAGTCGATGGCTGTGCATCGGCTTTGTTTCTTAGCTCTAAAGTCGATGTCCGTGCATCGGCTGTATACCATGAGAATTTTTTTTACTGGCCGATTTTTCTATCGGCCCCCCCCCAATATTTCACTGCACATGTATCGCACATGTTCATCTGATTAGGTGCCCCCCGAGCCGGATCTGTCAGGTAACTGCGGATATCGGCTCTGTAGTTAGCCAAGGCACTGTATTTGAACGTCGGCTCTGTTAGGACTAATGTTGAATCTCATCAGCCGACGTAAAACCGCTGCCCATTAGATCGACGTTGAACACAGGCAGAACGTATGGTGAGGATAATTTTGGCCGATTGCTGGAATCGGCCTCCATGTTGATTGAATCGCTCAATGAAGGTTTTGCAATGTTCCTCCATAGATCTTTGGGGCCGATCCCAAGGATCGGCCTCGCCACGTTTGTCCATAGGTTTGTTCTTGTTATACGGTCAGGCCGGTGGATAAGACCAGCCTAACCCCGTCCTTCGTCACGTCGATGCGCTCGCAGTCGTCCAAATTGATGCCTGAGAGTGGCTCTTGGCCTGTTGTCTCCCAAGCGTTCATGCCAGCTGTTGAAATCTCGGCTGAGTCATCTGCATGGACGACCTCTACTTCATCTCCATCCCACTGTATTATGCATTGGTGCATCGTGGATGGAATGCAACAGTTGGCGTGGATCCAATCTCTTCCTAGCAGGACAGCATAGGTGCTCTTGCTATCGACAATAAAGAACGTCGTAGGGATGGTTTTCCTTCCTACGGTCAGATCCACGTTCAGAACACCTTGTGCGTCAGACGCTTGGCCGTTGAAATCGCTCAGTGTCACGTTGGTCTTGATCAGATCCGAGCTAGAGCGTCCCAACCGACGTAGCATGGAGTATGGCATAATGTTGACTGCCGCTCCGGTGTCCACCAGCATCTTGTTGACAGGCTGCCCATTGATATAACCTCGCAAGTACAGGGCCTTCAGATGTCTGTAGCTTCTTTCTCGTGGCTTCTCAAAGATAACTGGCCGTGGGCCGCAGTCGAGTTGTGCCACAGGTGCTTCGTCTAATCCTGGAGCACTAAACTCCGTCGGAAGGATGAACACCATGTTTGTGCCAGCCGATGTTTCATCATCGGCTTTCTTTTGTCTGGGGCGCCACTCTTTCCTTTGTGGCCGACCTTTTTCGTCCAGGGTTCGCTTAATTTTAGCGGTCAGATCAGGCCGCGCCTTCCTCAACGTGTACAGGTATAACCTTTCGGCTTCCTCCAAACCACGTAGTCGCTGAACCCTACGCTTTTGGGAACGGCTGAGTCCATCAGGGCACCACCTTGGCCGGTGGTACTTATCTTCTTCTTCATCATCGTCTTCCAAATCCTCGAGATCTTCCACCCGAGAGGACTCAGCGTGCTTGTTCCGAGGCGGGAGAGGCCCTAGACGTTTGAACACGGACACGTTAGCTGCATCCTTCCTCTTCTGTCTACATTCTGGGCAGTTGCCGATTGTAGGCAATCGGCTCATTCCTGAATCCCAACAGTGTCTGAAGAAGGGACAGTCCCAGTGCCTATCCTCGTCGTCTTGCCCTCTTGACTTTTCCTTGGCGTGGCGCTCATATCTCTCCTCGTCGCGATCATGCCGACGATGTCTCCTGGCGTCCCTAGCCAGACGATCTCTTTCATCATCGTCGTTGGGCCGTCGGCGTTGGTGATATTGACTCACATACTTGTTGAGGAGGTGATCAGAGAGAGGTCGCTGATATCTCACATTCCTCACTTCTCCCTCTGTGATGTAGCGCTTGCCATCGTGACGGAGCCGATCGCGTGGAACGGCTTCCTCTGTGTCCTTGCTATGAGAGCAGCTGCCCTCGTCTCCGTCCTTACCAGAGTGGTGTCCAGGTCCTACCATATTGATGTTGAACGAGAATCCTGGCTGGCACCCTCCAGGGTAAGTGCACTCCACCATGTTAACGGCGGGGAAGGGGTGTGTGTCGACTTTCATGGCGTACTGGCTGAAAATTAGACGCCCTTGTTCTATCGCCATTTGGACCTGCTGCCGCCACACCCTACAGTCGTTGGTGGCATGGGTGAACGTGTTATGCCACTTGCAGTATGGCTTTCCGTTCAGCTCCTGCGCCGTGGGGATCTTGTGGCCTTCGGGTACCTTTAGCTGCTTCTCCTTAAGTAAGAGGTCGAAAATCTGCTCAGCTTTGGTAACGTCGAAGTCAAACCCTCTGGGAGGACCTTGTGGCTTAACCCACTTGCAGGACACGGGGCTTGCCCCCCGAGTCCATTCAGCCACTGCCACCTCTTGATCTCCCGCAAAGCCTTCGTCTTCATCTGCCTCCACCAGGACCACTGCACGCTTGAATTTATCCTGGTAGACATCTGGGTGGCGTTGTTCATATACTGACAGCTTCTGCACCATGTGCGCCAGTGAAGGGTAGTCTGCTTGGGAGGCCACGTCCTTGATCGGTGATGCGAGACCCACCACCGCCAACTCGACTGCTTCTTTTTCAGTCACACGAGCCGAATAGCATCGGTTCCTAACGGTCCTGAAGCGCTGGACGTATTCTGACACTGTTTCTCCGCGCTTCTGTCGTACTTGTGCTAAATCGGCAATGCCAGCCTCGGAAGCCTCTGAATGATACTGCATGTGGAACTGCTCTTCCAACTGCTTCCAAGTCCGGATTGAGTCTGGTGGCAGCGATGTGTACCACCCGAAAGCCGATCCTGTGAGGGACTGTGCGAAGAACCTCACACGCAGCTCATCTGATGCTGAGATCGTGCCCAGCTGTGCCAAATATCGGCTCACATGCTCGATGGAGCTGGAACCATCCGATCCATTAAACTTGGAGAAATCAGGGAGCCGATATTTGGGTGGTAGCGGGATCAACTCGTACTCGTTGGGGTACGGCTTGGAATAGCCGATTGTCCTCCTTTTCGGCACCATGCCGAACTGGTCTCTCAGGATTGTACTGATCTGATCCGCGGTGCTGGCTGCAGGAGTCGAACTCTGAAGATTCGCCGGAGTGGCATACTTAGCCAGCCATGCTTGCTTTTCCAGCTACGAGCCAACTGCGGGAGCTGAGCTGAGCTCGGAGGTTTGTCGGAGTGGCATACTTAGCTAGCCACGTCGCTTCTCAAGATCTGTTCCCGAAGTTCCTCCCGCTGTTCCGTAAGTCCCTGCTGTTGCGATCTGGTTTGTGAGTGCCCGATTCTTTGCGTGCAGCACGTATGTGCACGTGTATCCGTGAGGGATCTCCTTAGGTGCCTCATGCAAGAACTGGTAGTCACTAGGGTCACCACCGATCTTGTAGACGACGTATGCCGGCGAATTCGGCACTTCTGGTGCTGCCAACGCGAATGGCAGCGGTGGACGGGACTGGAGTGGCATCTCTCCTTGGTAAGTCCCTAGAGCTGGTCCTGACGGAGAGTACTGATGCCTCATGATTTCCTGGATCACCCGAAGAGCGACACGCTCCAAAGTGTTCACCAGGCTCTCAGAATGGCGGTGTAGCGAATGAGCTACCATGAAGTTAATCTCCTGACGCAGAGACCTGGTGCATTCTTCTGACGGGGCGGACAGGTCCACTCCATCGAGCGCGCCTTCAAGTGAGAACCCTTTCCACCTGATGCCATGTGAGCGGGTTCTGTGAAAAGAGCCGATGAGGTCGGCTTCGAGGATTGCTTTGACCTCGTCATACTTCTTCTTGAGCTCCTCGGTCAGATCCTCGTACGTGACTGGAGTGCCTTCCGCCATCTCAGATGTAGATGGCGATGCGGTTGATGTCGAAGATTGTCCCACCAGGCGTGCCAGAATGTGTTGCGGTCAGAAACCCACCGGCGAGCAGCGACGGCAACACAGTAGAGCCGGGAGGCTCCCAGGACTGCGGCTGGCCCTGGTCCCTCCGAGCGACGGCCCGCAAAGACTCGGCACGCACGTCCGATGCTGGTGCAAGGGCGTGCCACCTGACCTATACCTGGTCAGGAAGGTGATAGATGTGCCTCGCTTAGTTTCCTGCATGGCATACATGTAAACATTAAATACGAGCCTCGATCGGCTCTCAGGTTGTCCTGTGAATCGGCTCAAAGAGCCGATCCACCCATGATCCGTACAGGGTGTACGAATATATGGTGGTCCTGCTTGATCAACATAAAGCTAAAGCGACCTACTACGATTTAGGGTTTTCACCACATAATCGGAACATCCTACTCGTGATTGAGCCTGGCGGCCACGCACGGTGATCGTAAACCGACCCTAGACAAGGCCTAAAAACCAACACGAAGTTGATCCCCGGAACATCCTGTCTAGGGCTAGCAAACTACACCCTACTGTAGGATAACGTTGCATAGAAAACAAAAAAATTTCCTACGGCGAACACGCAATCCAAGCCAAGATGCAATCTAGAAGACGGTAGCAACGAGGGGATATCGAGTCTCACCCTTGAAGAGATTCCAAAGCCTACAAGAGGAGGCTCTTGTTGCTGCGGTAGACGTTCACTTGCCGCTTGCAAAAGCGCGTAGAAGATCTTGATCACGATCGGTTCCGGCGCCACGAACGGGCAGCACCTCCGTACTCGGTCACACGTTCGGTTGTTGATGAAGACGACGTCCACCTCCCCGTTCCAGCGGGCAGCGGAAGTAGTAGCTCCTCTTGAATCCGACAGCACGACGGCGTGGTGTCGGTGGCGGTGAAGAAGTCCGGCGGAGCTTCGCTAAGCTATGCGGGCAATATGGAGGAGAGGAGCTTGGCTAGGGTTTGGGAGGGGTGGCCGGCCACTCTATGGGGGGCGGCCAGCTTGTGGTCTTGGGGTGGCCGGCCCCCTCCCTTGGCCCCTCATTATATAGGTGGATCCCCAAGTGTTGGTGTCCAAGTCTTCGAATAAGACCCGAACCCAAAACCTTCCATAGGAGGGGGAAACCTAGCCCAACTAGGACTCCCACCCAAAGGTGGGATTCCCACCTCCCATGTGGGGTTTGGCCGGCCCCCTATGGTGGAGTCCACTTGGGACTCCACCCCATCTAAGGCTGGCCGGCCATGGTGGTGGAGTCCCATGTGGACTCCACCTTCCTTGGTGGTTTCTTCCGGACTTTTCTAGAACCTTCTAGAACCTTCCATAGAACCTTCCGCGACATTTTATTTCACATAAAATGACATCCTATATATGAATCTTATTCTCCGGACCATTCCGGAACTCCTCGTGATGTCCGGGATCTCATCCGGGACTCCGAACAAATATTCGAACTCCATTCCATAATTCAAGTGCTACCATTTCAACATCCAACTTTAAGTGTGTCACCCTACGGTTCGAGAACTATGCGGACATGGTTGAGTACTCACTCCGACCAATAACCAATAGCGGGATCTGGAGATCCATAATGGCTCCCACATATTCAACGATGACTTTAGTGATCGAATGAACCATACACATATATTGCCAATTCCCTTTGTCTCGCGATATTTTACTTGTCCGAGGTTTGATCTTCGGTATCACTCTATACCTTGTTCAACCTCGTCTCCTGACAAGTACTCTTTACTCGTACCGTGGTATGTGGTCTCTTATGAACTCATTCATATGCTTGCAAGACATTAGACGACATTCCACCGAGAGGGCCCAGAGTATATCTATCCGTCATCGGGATGGACAAATCCCACTGTTGATCCATATGCCTCAACTCATACTTTCCGGATACTTAATCCCACCTTTATAGCCACCTATTTACGCAGTGGTGTTTGGTGTAATCAAAGTACCTTTCCGGTATAAGTGATTTACATGATCTCATGGTCATAAGGACTAGGTAACTATGTATCGAAAGCTTATAGCAAATAACTTAATGACGAGATCTTATGCTACGCTTAATTGGGTGTGTCCATTATATCATTCACACAATGACATAACCTTGTTATTAATAACATCCAATGTTCATGATTTATGAAACTAATCATCCATTAATCAACAAGCTAGTTTAAGAGGCATACTAGGGACTTCTTGTTTGTCTACATATCACACATGTACTAATGTTTCGGTTAATACAATTATAGCATGATATATAAACATTTATCATAAACATAAAGATATAAATAATAACCACTTTATTATTGCCTCTAGGGCATATCTCCTTCAGT
Source organism: Lolium perenne (assembly GCF_019359855.2). NCBI lineage: Eukaryota > Viridiplantae > Streptophyta > Magnoliopsida > Poales > Poaceae > Lolium > Lolium perenne. Next base: position 190,604,084 of record NC_067249.2, read on the forward strand.
CTCCCACTTGCACTAGAGTCAATAATCTAGTTTACATTTGTAAAGATATAACACCTTGGCCTTCTGGTGCTTTATCATGTTTTGCTCACGGGAGAGGTTTTAGTCAACGGATCTGACATGCTCAGAAACGTATGTATTTTGTAATTCATTTGCGTCTCAACGCATCACTCATTTCCAAATGAGTCGGCATTAAATATGTTTGATCTTCTGGTGGAACCTTAATTCCGCGGTCTGAAATATGTCACTAATATTGTCACACACAATATAGCTTCAAAGTTCTGACTCTGTCGGAACTACACCAAGTTCTCAAAGAACCTCTTGACTTTAACATCCTTTGTCATTGTCAAAACAATGACATACTCTGCCTTCTTTTGTAGAATCCGTCATAATATTTAGAACTCTTCTAAATCTAGCATAGACAACTTCTAGCTCATTGTGCTACCTTTCAAAACAACACTTAGTCTAATTTGAGATTGAAATTTTATTTTCATATGTGACAGAACAAATATCGGTGCAACATCTTACAGCGATTTGTTTGTCATTTCTCCATACAAAACTATATATATATTCTTGGTTCTTCTTAAGTACTTCAAGAATATTCTTACTGTTTTTCAATGATCATCTCATGAATCATCCTGGTATATGCTCATAACATTTTAGAGCACAAGATATCTGATTGTGTACATATTATTCGTGATCTAAAATCATTCATGTGTTTTTACTCATTGAGTGTCAGATACACTCAAGTCTTGTTAAAACTTACATGACAAGAACATCTTCTTAATATTTCTATATTGAACTATTTCAATATCCATTCTATGTACTTTGACTTAAACTTATTTTGTGTTTCAATCTATCTTCATAGATTTTGACACTAAATATGTTTCAGTCCATATCCTTTCATTGAAGTTTAATTTTCAATGAAACCTTTTAATCAAGTATATAATTACATCATTTATAACCAACTATATGTCATCTACATAAGTATTATAAATATGTCTCAGCGCTCCCACTTAATTTCTTGCAAATGCAAACCTCTTCATCGTCTTTGATGAAATCAAAAACTCTTTGACTATTTCATCTTGGTGAAGATTCCAACTCCGTGATACTTACTTCATCCAATTGAAGTTCGTATACCTATCTAGTATTCTACGGACTAGCAAAACAATTGGTTGTATCTTGTATACATACTTCTGTTAAGTAGTGTATTTTGCCATCCTACTAGCATATCTCATAAAAGAAATATGTAGTGATTACTAGAATAATCCACATAGACTATAAGCATTGCTACGGAAGATCTAATCTTATCGTAGTCAACTCTTTGAACTTTGTCGTAAACAACTTTTCGATAAGTTGAGCTTCTTCAAGGATATCTCATCCAAGTCCATCAATTTCATAGATCTATTTACTTTCAAAAAGTATTCATCTATCTTGGATTTCATGGCATATAGCCATTTTAACGGAGTCAGGGCCCATCATAACTTCTTTGTTTGTAGTTGGTTTATCATTGTTCAAAATCAATCCTTTGTTCACAAATCATTTATTTGATCACAAAGTAAACCATACCTACAAGGTTCAATATGTACTTCGATCTCCATGGCTAAAACACTTTGTAGTCATGGGAGCCATGATCGTCGTGGCCGCTTCCGAAACCAATTCCGATGCTGCGCTACTCTGATCATTATGCTCAGGTTCATAAACCTTATCAAATTATATTGTCCTCCCACTCAAATACTTCACTAGAAACAATTTCTTGGAAATAAGAACATTGACAAACACTTTTGTCTTTGTCTTGTGGGAAGAATTCCCAATTAAATCTCTGGGATAACCAACGAAGACATTCATCCGATTTTGGTTGTAAACTCTTAGACCAAAATTTAAAGAAAAGACTATTAGGGTTTATACCCATGTCATAACTTGTATGATGTCATTTCATCGGATCATGATGATGCTCTATTCAGTGTAAAAGCGGTAGTCACTAAAGCATAATCCACAAAAATATAATGGCATCAATATTTTATCTCATCATTGATCCAACAAGGTTTGGATACATATCTCGGATACTATATCATCATTATGATACTCCAAGAAATGTGAGTTGTAGAATAATTTCATAACTCTCTTAGATGTTCGCTAAAACTCGTAATTCAAATATTTCCACCATGATCCAATCATAGATATTTGACTTTTCTATTACGTTGATTTCCACTTCATGTTGAAATTTATTTGAACCCATTCAAATGTTTCAAACTTCTTCCTTATCGAATATATCCATATATATACCCAATTCATTGTTGAAAGTTTTCATGAAGTAGAAGAATCTCCCGCACACAACTATGCTCAGTGAACCATATACATCATTATGTATTTTTCCACTAAGTTTGTTGCCCGTTCAACTCTTGGCCTATGAACGGTATTTTAATCATTCTCTTTAGAAAAGATTTGCAAGCGTCAAATGATTCAAAAATCAAATGACTCCAAAAATCCATTTGCATGGAGTTCCTTCATGCGTTCCTTTCTAACATGACCTAAATGGCGGTTCCACAAATAAGTGGAATTCAAATCATTTGCCTTATGGCATTTTAGCGTCAGTTTTATGTATGTGTGTTTCACCATTAAGATTTATAATAACTTATCCATCGTACATGGAGTAATGTCATAATTTGAACAACTCATTGTTTTCATTTGACCAGAGCAAAATAACAATTATTAAGTTCTTTATTATAAATTCTAAGGGCTAGATAGAATGCCAACGACGAACATAATAACACTTTATTTTGTTCCAGACGTGCTTTTCTATCATATTCCTTGTCAGTCACTTAGGCCATTGTATTCTTGTATTGCGTTGTTTTGTATGACACTTCATACCAACCAATATAGTACTAATACCCAAGAATTTCATAGTGTGACCTAACTAGGAATACAACCATAACATGTATATCATTTATATACCCCTGAGCTAGACTTTCTAGTCTTTTCTTTCTTTCTGCCAAAAAATCTTTTGCAGTTTCTCTTTTAGCTTTCCTCATTATTCAGAAAAACACTTCAACATCATTAACTTCTAGGTTTGTTGGTCAAATACCAATAACCTTGAGGTTCTTACTTTGAAGTTGATCATCATATGACAAGTGTTTCAAATTTCACTATTAGTAACTTTGTAATATGATGAACAATTTCACTCATAGTTTTATCCATCATATCATGACGACTTTCCGAGGCCATGTCTGTACATGCTAGGCTCGTAAAGTTTTAACCTTGGTATTTGCATGTGCAAATCTAGCTTGCACCCGTTGTATGCACACGTAGAATCTATCACACCCGATCATCACGTGATGCTTCGAAACGACGAGTCTTAGCAACGGTGCATATTAAGGATGGTCACTTCATGGATATGCGAATATTATTAGTGCCCCAATAGTTGGAGGATTGTGACGCCTGGCGTCTTCAACCTTCATACATTCCCATAAAACTTATGAGTTTATGTAGTCTCACCAAATTTATATTCTATCATCTTGCAATAAGGTCTTAGATATCACATATATCTCATACCTTGATTATTTCTGAAAACTAAATTTTCAGCTCCTTACTTTTCAAACAGATTTGAACTTCAAGTTTCAAGGAGACAAGATAACTTTGGGTACTAATTGAAACCATAGCTCTTTGAATCAACAATGTGAGGTTTACTAAAAGTTTGCAATAGGACTTAATCAATTCTTGATTCTTTAACAATACGGTACCAATCCGTAAAGTTTCTTATCAGATTTTAACAGTATTTCTATCTCAATAACAAGACTAGCGCATGGTAGAAAACGGATACCAATACTACAAAATTAATTCAAAATACTACTCAGACTATGTTTATGATAATTAGTTCATGTTTTAATCTAATTACTAATGAACTCCCACTTAATACAACATCCCTCATAGTTGTTAAGTGGTACACGATCCATATCCACTACACCAAAACCGATCATCACGTGAGATGATGTAGCTTCAATGGTGAACATCAACATGTTGATCATATCATCCATATGACTCATGTTCAACCTTTCGGTTTCCGTTGTCCCGAGGCCATGTCTGTACATGCTAGGCTCGTCAAGCAAACCCAAGTATTCCGCGTGTGCAACATGGCTTACACCCGTTGTATGTGAATCGTTGAATCTATCACATCCGATCATCACGAGATGCTTCGAAACGACGAACTGTTACAACGGTGCATACGAGGGGAGAACACTTTATTATCTTGATATTAATGTGAGGGATCATCTTATAATGCTACCGTCGCGATCTAAGCAAAATAAGATGTATAAAAGGATTAACATCACATGCAGTTCATATGTGATATGATATGGCCCTTTTGTCTTTGCGCCTTCGATCTTCATCTCCAAAGCACGGACATGATCTCCATCATTAACGGGCATGATCTCCATCATCGTTGGCGTAGCGTCAAGGTTCATGGCGCCATCTTCATGGTTGTTCACCTCATGTAGCAACTATTACAACTACTTTGAAATACCTCTCAACATGAAAATTAAAGACAACCATAAGGCTCCTGCCGGTTGCCACAATACAATAATGATCATCTCATACATATTCATCATCATATCATGGCCATATCACATCACCAAACCCTGCAAAAACAAGTTAGACGTCTCTAATTTGGTTTGCATATTTTACGTGGTTTAGGGTTTCGAGAGATCTAATCTACCTACGAACATGAACCACAACGTTGATACTAATGTTTTCAATAGAAGAGTAAATTGAATCTTCACTATAGTAGGAGAGACAGACACCCGCAAAGCCTCTTATGCAATACAAGTTGCATGTCGAACGAGGAACAAGTCTCATGAACGCGGTCATGTAAAGTTAGTCCGAGCCGCTTCATCCCACTATGCCACAAAGATGCAAAGTACTCAAACTAAAGATAACAAGAGCATCAACGCCCACAAACCATTGTGTTCTACTCGTGCAACCATCTATGCATAGACACGGCTCTGATACCACTGTAGGATAACGTTGCATAGAAAACAAAAAATTTCCTACGGCGAACACGCAATCCAAGCCAAGATGCAATCTAGAAGACGGTAGCAACGAGGGGATATCGAGTCTCACCCTTGAAGAGATTCCAAAGCCTACAAGAGGAGGCTCTTGTTGCTGCGGTAGACGTTCACTTGCCGCTTGCAAAAGCGCGTAGAAGATCTTGATCACGATCGGTTCCGGCGCCACGAACGGGCAGCACCTCCGTACTCGGTCACACGTTCGGTTGTTGATGAAGACGACGTCCACCTCCCCGTTCCAGCGGGCAGCGGAAGTAGTAGCTCCTCTTGAATCCGACAGCACGACGGCGTGGTGTCGGTGGCGGTGAAGAAGTCCGGCGGAGCTTCGCTAAGCTATGCGGGCAATATGGAGGAGAGGAGCTTGGCTAGGGTTTGGGAGGGGTGGCCGGCCACTCTATGGGGGGCGGCCAGCTTGTGGTCTTGGGGTGGCCGGCCCCCTCCCTTGGCCCCTCATTATATAGGTGGATCCCCAAGTGTTGGTGTCCAAGTCTTCGAATAAGACCCGAACCCAAAACCTTCCATAGGAGGGGGAAACCTAGCCCAACTAGGACTCCCACCCAAAGGTGGGATTCCCACCTCCCATGTGGGGTTTGGCCGGCCCCCTATGGTGGAGTCCACTTGGGACTCCACCCCATCTAAGGCTGGCCGGCCATGGTGGTGGAGTCCCATGTGGACTCCACCTTCCTTGGTGGTTTCTTCCGGACTTTTCTAGAACCTTCTAGAACCTTCCATAGAACCTTCCGCGACATTTTATTTCACATAAAATGACATCCTATATATGAATCTTATTCTCCGGACCATTCCGGAACTCCTCGTGATGTCCGGGATCTCATCCGGGACTCCGAACAAATATTCGAACTCCATTCCATAATTCAAGTGCTACCATTTCAACATCCAACTTTAAGTGTGTCACCCTACGGTTCGAGAACTATGCGGACATGGTTGAGTACTCACTCCGACCAATAACCAATAGCGGGATCTGGAGATCCATAATGGCTCCCACATATTCAACGATGACTTTAGTGATCGAATGAACCATACACATATATTACCAATTCCCTTTGTCTCGCGATATTTTACTTGTCCGAGGTTTGATCTTCGGTATCACTCTATACCTTGTTCAACCTCGTCTCCTGACAAGTACTCTTTACTCGTACCGTGGTATGTGGTCTCTTATGAACTCATTCATATGCTTGCAAGACATTAGACGACATTCCACCGAGAGGGCCCAGAGTATATCTATCCGTCATCGGGATGGACAAATCCCAGTGTTGATCCATATGCCTCAACTCATACTTTCCGGATACTTAATCCCACCTTTATAGCCACCCATTTACGCAGTGGTGTTTGGTGTAATCAAAGTACCTTTCCGGTATAAGTGATTTACATGATCTCATGGTCATAAGGACTAGGTAACTATGTATCGAAAGCTTATAGCAAATAACTTAATGACGAGATCTTATGCTACGCTTAATTGGGTGTGTCCATTATATCATTCACACAATGACATAACCTTGTTATTAATAACATCCAATGTTCATGATTTATGAAACTAATCATCCATTAATCAACAAGCTAGTTTAAGAGGCATACTAGGGACTTCTTGTTTGTCTACATATCACACATGTACTAATGTTTCGGTTAATACAATTATAGCATGATATATAAACATTTATCATAAACATAAAGATATAAATAATAACCACTTTATTATTGCCTCTAGGGCATATCTCCTTCACCTACGCGCCACTGGATCCTTCAACCCGTTTGTAAGGCCTAACTATGCAGATATTAAACTAATCCTTGGAGAACAAGGAGCAATCATAACGGATCGGATCTACTAAATAATGATCAAGCGGGGTGCCGCCCTTACACCTAAGATAGGTGTAAGGGCGGCTAGACGTCTAAGGGTTGCACGACGACAGCATATGATACGATGAACAATGCTAACCCTAACACATCTAAGATAACTACGTTGCTCGCCATCAAAAAGGCTTCAGTACGAGCAACGCATGAACAGCGAATAAACGTATATGCGATCTAGGCAGCATGATGCTTACCCGGAAGAAACCCTCGAGACAAGGGAGTTGGCGATGCGCCTAGATTGGTTTGTGGTGAACGTGATTGTTGTTTCTTTCATAAACCCTAGATACATATTTATAGTCTGTAGACTTTCTAACGTGGGAATAATCCCAACCGGGCACGAGCCAAACTCTATCTAATCGATACGTATCCTACTATATTACAGATACACGGGCGAACTAGCCCAAACTTTGCATATAAGGCCGATTCATGTATTCCTTCCATGTATATTCTTCAAGCCCATCTTGATCGCGGCCCACCTCTGACTCGGTCAAATTCTGGTGATAACACCAACAAAGGAGATCTACCAGGCCATGGTGCTCTAGAGCTCGGGGCCATAGATGGACGGCGAGGATCATGTAGTCAACCCTCTAAATAAGGTCGCAAGTCGTGCCATCCTAGGCCAAAGCTGATTTTGTGCCTCTTTCGTCTGGTTGTCTTGTTGATGGCCAACAATGGTGGTGGTGGGCTCTGCTTTGCGATGGAGCTTGGTAGCAAGGAATCAAGGCTGTAGGTTTCAAGATCATAGGGACTTCTTCCTTAGCATTGTATCCTCTACAACACACGACCGTCCAACTGCTCAACCCAAGGGTTGTAGGCAGTGGCAGACCTAGAAAATTTTCGAAGCCTAGGTAAACGAGGTTAAGTCGCCAAATTTTAGATGAAATTGCTATAGAAAATCATAAATCACAAGGTACATGTCGTTTGGCACGCCTAGGCGGCCGCCCAGGGTTTGGGGTGGCTAGGTCCGCCCATGGCTGTAGGGCAGTCACTCCCACCCTACTCACTGTCAATATGGTGAAGGGCGTTGTTCAACCTCCAGGCTGATTTGCCATGTTGGAGGCCCTCTGCCTCTGAGGCGGATTGCTCCCGCCGCCGCACCCCAAGTGGCATAGTCCACAGTGGTGTTGTGGTCGCCCGCACTCGGTTGCTTCATCTAGGATCAGTGCAGATGGAGTTGGAAGAAGATCCAGACTTGATTGCTTTTCCAAACTTTTTCCAAGGTCTTAGGTGCAAAAGTTAGGAATCGCGTTGTAATTGTCTTTGTTTCATAGGTCCTCAATGCAAAATTTCCACCACCGATAATATTATAAATTCAGCTATTAGGGGTTTCCAAACCCCTTTTGATGTTCAGCTACTGTCTCTGTTCCATAATTTGTCGCTAAAACGAGTGTATATACACAATAAAATCTGTGTAGATACCATCAACTCAACGACAAGTATTATGGGTCGAAGTAAGTATTAGTTTTTTAAGCATCAATGCTTACTTCTACACTGAAGTTGTCTGGTTAAGCACTCATGCTTAAATAAAAGTATAAAACCCGACAGAGATTTGGTACACATTGGCACCAGTGATCTCGTTTTTTTAAATAGATCAAAAATTATATTTTTGAGTTTTAAAAAAATCTGAAAAAAAAATCTGCATATAGCCAATAATGTATCCCACAAACGTGTAAAATATCAAATTCAAATACTTTATATTTTCAGCTACACAAAAAATACAAAAGTGCAGATTTGAGTAGTCATTTTCAAATCTCCAAAAACATGTCAGATTTTGTTATTTTTGTCTAGCACAAAGTAAAAAAAAAAAAAGAATTTTGGGTTTAGATTTTCCATAACTGTGAGATGTATCACTGACAATCTAGAGTTATTTTTTCGATTTTTTGATAACTAATAAAAAAATTAAATGGCGAGAGCATTGGAGCTCGGGAGCCAAAAGCACTTTTCGTATAAAACCGATCATTTTTCTCACGGAACTATTTAAATACATCGCGTTGTAGATGACTTTACATGAGATTCAACCTTCTGCTATTCATGTAAACTAAATTTGTATACAACATGTCTACTGTCTTATTAATTGAAAATTTATAGGTACTGGCAACCGCGGAAATCAGCATCCTAATTCCGCATGGATGCAAGCACATCTAGTGTACTCCCTCTGTGTAAAAAAGTTGCTCAAGTTATCTACACACTAAAAATATGTCTAGATCAACCAGCTTATTTTGAGGCTTTGACATTTCGATAACGCTCGTTGAATACTGACTATACTCCACCCGGCATGACACTCATTGCACGCGTATTGCAGAAATCGCAAGGGGGATATTGTTACAACTTCTTCTAGTCTAGCTGACGTGAACGGCGGTACGCAGCCATTATAAATGGTGCGGTGCACCTCACTTGATAATGTAGCTTGGAATGCGCATTTGTTTGTCCGGTTCAAAGAAACGATGCACATCGGGTGGGTGGATATGATATTTCTAATCTCTGTACAAAGAGGTGGACACGTACAATACAAAGCAATCGTGCATGATATTTGTGTGGAGATTTCTGGTCCCCGAAGCTATATACGGCCGGCCCTTATTGGCGAGCATCATATATCTTTGTCAATTGTCATTTTCTTGGACAAGGTTCCTTCCAAGAGTGTGAACAAGAAACTGGTACAATCTTCTACTAGTCGTACTCCACTAACCTAACAAGGAGGGTTTACCTCACAACGACGAAAAGCTAGTAGGAATAAGAAAGCCTAGAACAATCAAGGCGAAGGTTACATAAAACCTTTTGATTTTTTTTTACTTAAACCTGAGTCCTGAGCCAATGATGCGCTAACATTCGAATCATAAGTTTCACGGCTACTTGACAAAGTCTCTTAAAAAATGAGACCAACCACAGATTACGGAAATTAATTTTATGAGAAAGGCAACACGATTTTATACGTTTTTCTTCCTTTTGGCAACGTGTTAATTGGTTGAGTTGGTCCACGCAGATGAATTTTTATGGACCAGGTTCGATAGAATTATTTTCCTGGCACTAGCGGTTGATAGCATATTCGTTTTATGGAAAAAAAAGTTACCATTAGTGAGAATTTGAAAAATGAGTCAAACTTTGGTTGTTAAATGCGCCACTATGATTTCTCAAAAAAAAAGCGCCACTATGATACTGTTGCCTGCCAAAACCCACCGGCGAGCAGCGACGAGCAACACGAAGAGCCGGGAGGCTCCCAGAACTGCTGGTGGGTCCTGGTCCCTCGGGCGACGGCCCGCAATGCTCCGGCACACGTTCTGGCGGTTGAGAGAGTGCGCCACCTGACCTATACCTGGTCAGGAAGGTGATGGATTGCTTCGATTAGTTTCCTGCATGGCAGACACGTAAACATTAAATCCGAACCTCGATCGGCTCTCAGGTTATCCTGTGAATCAGCTCAAAGAGCCGATTCATCCATGGTTCGTATTGGATCTACGATAAAATGGGGTTCCTGCTTGATCAGTACCAAGTTTAATCAATCTACGACAGTCTAAGGTTTTCACCGCATAATTGGAACGTCCTACATATAGTTGAGCCTGGCAGATACGAAAGATAACAGAAAACTAATCCAAGAAGAGGCCTAAAAACCAACACAGAGTCAATTCCCGGAATAACCCCTCTTGGATCGGCAAACCATACCTCACACACTACTGGATCGTTCAACCCGTTTGCAAGGCCTGACCATGCGGATATCAAACAAATCCTTGGAGAACAAGGATCAACCATAACAGATCAGATCTACTAAAATAAAGTCCAAGCAAGACGCTGCCCTTACACCTAAAATAGGTGCAAAGGCAGCTAGATATTTAGGGGCAGCATAACTAAGCAAACATATCATAAAAGTATCGATGCTAGCCCAAAAACATCTATGATAACAGTATTGCTCGCCATCAACAAGGCTTCTGTATGAGCAACACAAACAACGAATAAACTGATACTGCCTAGATCGCAAGATGCGATCTAGGCAGCATGACGCTTACCCGGAAGAAACCCTCGAAACAAGGGGTGGCGATGCGCCTAGATTGTGTTTGTTGTGAACGTGATCGTCCTCCTTTCTCAATAACCCTAGGTACATATTTATAGTCCGTGGGCTTTCTATCTTTGGAATAAACCTAACTGTGTACGAACCAAACTCTATCTCTTAATTCTAAACTAAAACGTGATCTACTATAATGTACAGATACACGAGCAATCTAGCCCAAATTCTCGCACGAGGCCGATTCAGAAATACTTTATGTGCATATCCTCCAAGCCCATCTCAATCACGGCCCATCTTCTGATTTGGCTAAAATCTGGTGATAACACATGCCCCCTGGTTTTGGCAATAATAATTCCAAAATCACTCTGTTTTCCTTCATCGGGTCACGCGTTGCAGAGCAGAACCGCTACAGTGCCCTTCCATCATGATGCCTTGCCTTCTCAACTTCTCCGTTCTGCACGATTTGATAGTTTTGGCACAGCATCCTCGAAACTGCCACAACATTGAATCATCTTCTACTGTACACCCTTTATTTAACCGCATCCAAGCAGTTTACCTCTTCATTCTCCTGTTCCGCATTAGCAATCGAAAAAAAACCCTCCTCTGCAACCATGGACTCCTCCTCTGCCTCTTCGGGTCTCTCCTTCCAATCCTCCTCCTCCAGCGAGCCGATGCCGGAGTACGACCCAAAAGCGGCGTACGAGGCCCGCGCTCCACTGTGGTGGGACGAGGTGGATTGGGACTTCTCCGTCGGGTCAGAGGATGACGAATCCTTGACCGACGGGGAGGATAACCTCCAGTTCCTCGTTGACGGGGAGTTGGAGGAAGAGAGCGACGACGACGCCTTCTCCTAGGGCGCGGACCTCTCCTCCGACGAGGAGGATGAAGCGGAGGACGACACCTCCTCCGACGAGTACCCGCCGGCGAAGCGCTTCCACGCCGGGTCGGAGGACGACGACGACGACGAAGACGAAGAAGAAGCTCCTGCCGACGGCTTCAGCAGCAGCGACGATGACATCGCCGGCAGCAGCGCCGATAGCGGCGAGGACGGCGACGACGAGGGCAGCGACGGCCCCTAGATTAGGGACTACTAGAATAGGGCTAGTAGTAGTAGTGCATTAGGCAGCAGATCCTCCTTTTCCGAGCAATCGGCTCTTATTGTAAAAATCCCCCTTTTAATCAATGAAGAAGGCTTCCATGTTTGATTTTTCCGATTGTCAAAGTAGGTCAACGCACAAAGAGCCGATGGCAACGCATCGGCCTTTTACCAAAAAACTCCAGCAAGGCCAGACTCAGTTACCTATTTAGACAAATCCAAGCGGACATTCCCCAAATTCCAAACGGTAACCTGTGACCCTCGTCTCAGATCTCCAATTGCCCATCGAACAGATTCAACTCGCGGCAACGTGAATCCCAGATCCCCAATCGCGCAGATTCATCTCCGCCGACGAATCAGATGGCGGAATCGTCCAATGCCAACGCAACAGTCTCTGGCCTGAAGGTAATCCTTAACTGCCCCTCGCCATCCGAGCATAGTGTTAGAACTAATATCAAACATCTGAATTAATGCTTTATTCCACCATTAATTTTAGGTATCAGACATTATGTTGCTGCATCCTTCTCTTCCAAACTCTCTTTGTCTTGGCCCCCGTACTGTCGAGAATCCTGCCCATCTGATTTCTTGCGAGGCCAATAGGATCCCCTTCGTGAGCCAAAATTTAGATCTAACTTCTTGGGCTGACTGCTTACGAGCCTGGCCTAACCCTCCTGAAGATTGGGTTTCCTGGTATAGTAGAGTATCCAAAACTTACCAATCCACATGGGAAACCACAGGAATAGCCGATGCTCTGTCCTTATCATTGTCTCCCCTTGAGAAGCATGAAAACCTTCTAAAAATCATCGGCTACTTCTGGTCTGATGCTCTGAACTGCTTCGTGTTTGGCCACGGCCCCATGATACCAACTCTGCTAGATGTGGTAATGATCACTGGTCTAGACATCACATCTCCCAGCCCCTCTGCTTTTATGCTGCCAAAGGTCCCTTTCAAACTCTCTTCCAAAACAGAGTGCACAAACTAGGGTGCTTATCTTCGACGCTATATGAAAAATAAAGGCCCTGTAACAGAGAAAGAACACACGGCCTTCCTAAATTTCTGGTTTGAACACTTCATATTCTATGGCCCTTCACTTGCTCCGACCAAGAATTATCTTTCCTTGGCCTATGAACTTGCCAGAGGCACCCAGCTTGGCCTCGGCAAACTGTTCCTTGGAGAGGTCTATCGATATCTCCAACTAATGCCTGTCAAATTATTCTCCCAACAAACAGTCAAAACAGGAGGTCCCTGGTGGTTTATTCAGCTATGGGCTCAGCTGTATTTCCAGAACCATATCCCAAGCTTCCCACTTTTGGCCACTTGCACCTTTCCAGACGCTAATGGGAAGCAGATCCGATGCACTAGCTACGGCCAAGCCTTGTATAGCCTTCCAGGTAGTAAAATGATCCCCAAGGAAGCATTAAAGTGGTTCAACATTTTCTTCCAAGGCCTGGACAATCCTCTCTTCTTTCCTTACACGGAAGCTGAAAATTTTGAAAATCCAGTCTCCTTCAGGCTAGACAGCTTTGCCGATGACCCCAGCACCCAGCACTTGTATTCCACCATGATCCGTCCCTGCTTCCTTCCAGTTGGCATGAGCACATCAAACAGAATAATCAAACCTGGTTATGAGTCCTATCAGCCGGTCGTAGCAGCCCGGCAGTTTGGTCTTGGGCAGGTGTCTCCCCATTTCTTCCTCCACCACTTAACAGAGAGCAGAGCTGACTTGCCCGACCTCCTCACCGGTCAGAGGTGTTACTCTTTCTTTGATGCTCTAACCATTCTAGTCCCTAACAACCTCTCTTTCACCTCGTCAACCGATAGTTTTGAGACCTGGTGGTCAATGTGGAAAACTCATGCCTTCAGGAGAGCTCTGGGACCGTTGCTGAAACAACTCGATGCTGAATATGATATCCCTGCAGAACAGGTACTACCACTCGCAAATTTTCTTGAGGTGGATTTTCTTGAGGTTGGTTACAATGATTTCTATAACCTTGCTCTGTCTCCTTGCAGCAACAAGACGGTCCAGAACCTACACGTGATGATGGCTCCCCTTTTGAATTCTTCCCACCGGCTCCTGTGGTCCTCTTCTGCAAAAGCTCGCCACCCTTAAAAAAGGTCGTGATGCAGAGCCAGCCGATTTCACCAAAATCGGCTTCCAAGAGCAAAGTATCTTCCGGGCCAGCTGCCCCCCGAGCCCCAACTAAGGCAAGAACGACTGTGAGGAAGGTAGCCGCCAGGAAAACTTTGAAGCGACGGAGCCCTTCTCCAGGTCAAGAGAGCTTGCACGTACGTTGATCCATGCCTTGACTGATTTCATCTATCCTTATGGGCTTCTGCAAACATGCTTGTGCTTATTAACTCTTCTTTTATAGGCCTCCACCGAAGACAACTCCAGCGAGGAAACACGATCTAGTCGAGGGGATTCGAGCTCAGGTAACTCTGGGAAAATCACCACGCAGAGCCAGCCAGATTTGCCACCATCGGCTTCCAGGAAAAGGCTAGTTCCTGAACCTGTTGTCCCCCAAGCTCCAATCAAAGCGGGGCAAGGCGGTCTACGCACAAAGAGCCGATGCACCAAGAGGACTCGAAAGGAACTGCGAGCCCCTTCATCAAACCAAGAGGCTTCAAATGTAATTACCCTCCATACTCTCCCCAGCTCACTTTTCATGCTAATCCATTGCTGCTCACATCGGCTAACCACCTCCTTTGCAGACTGATGACACTTCTAGTGGGGGAGTCGAGGAAGTACAGATGCCCTCCGCAAACCTGGATCCAGTAATCCCTCAAGGTGCCGTTGACAAGGTCGCCAATATGGCCAAGCCCCCAGCAGAAACACAAGAGCCGATTACCTCATTATCGGCTGTCCCCCTGGTTTCAGGAGAGGTATACTCCTTTCGTTTGGCTTACCCTTCCCTTTTGCTGCATACTGACGCTGTTTCTGTTTGTCAGGGTTGTGACCTCTCGGGCTTGCTAACGTTCGACCCTGAATCCATCGAACCAGCTCCTTCTACGGCATGCGATGAACCACGACCCAGCGCTGTCCTACGTCAATTTCAGCGTCTCAAAGCCATGCTTTCCTCTCCGATCGAGACGTTGGTCGAAGACCCCGAGGAAGTGAAGAGTGTTCTTGAAGAAATCCAGCACCACCTCCCGGTAACGTTGCAGGTGAAACTTTGGCCAGTTGTGACTCTGTCTGCCTACAGGTCAAGGGTGAAGTTAGCTCGTCAGAGAATCGATCTACGCCACGCCCAACTTCCGTTGAAAGCCGATATTGCAGACAAATGTCAGCGGCTTAATGAGAAAAAGGCGGCCTTAGATGCCAAAACTGACACCTCTGTCAGCACCGCCGAACTTGAGACCTTGCGAAAGGAATTGGAGGACCTTGAAGAGAGGGTACGGGCAACCAAACAGCTTATTTCTGATAAGGAAGCTCTTATTGCCCGCTCCCAAGAAGAAGCAGAAGGTCTCAAAGCTCAACTGAGAACTGATCTGGCAGAAATACGTGCCCTGAGCAAACAGCTAGTAACAGGCGGGGACGAAGATGACGAGGCCGAGATCGCCGAGGTGGATCGTGTCCGTGCTGACGCCCTCCATGCCTTCGAGGCATTCCTTCAGTAGAGCCTATCCATGTAACCTGATACCTTGTAACAGTTTGTACCTCTAGAGTCGATGGCTGCGCATCGGCTTTTTAGTCTAAAGTCGATGTCTGTGCATCGGCTGTGCTTTGCGTCCTGTTGCTTTGTATATTTTTTTTACTAGCCGATTCCGTGCATCGGCCCCCATATTTCACTGCCCGTCATCTCACATACTTGGGAAATATTTCTTGAGGTGCTGACCATTGACAGCCACTGGGAATTTCACACCGCTCAGCTCCTCGAGCATGTATGCGTTACCTCGTGTACGAGTCGATTTGACTCGGCTGGTCCCAGACATCTGAGGAGTAACCCTTCCAAAGTCCTGTAGAGCATGTCATCCCAATAAGTACATACTTCATGGCCTTGTACCTTATCCGTTTAGGTGCCCCCCGAGCCGAATCTTTCAAGTAATTGAAGATATCGTCTCTCCAGTCATCCGATTCCAGGAACTGTACCTGAACATCGACTCCACCTGCTTCGTCCTTGTAGCCTGACGCTTTCCGTCGCCTGCTAGATCGATGCTGAACGCAGGCAAAACGTATGGTGAGGATAATTTGGGCCGATTGCTGGAATCGGCCCCCTTTTGGATTGCATTGCTCCATGAAGGTTTACAACTTATTTGTGCTCTACTACGGGAGGGAGTCTCCCTACTACGACTACGTGACATGCTTGAGGTGAGATCATTGCTTTTTATTTTTTGGGGCCGATCGCAGGGATCGGCCTTGCCACGTACGTCCATTGACTTTGCACTTGCTACTCTGTCAGGCCGGTGGATAAGACCAGCCTCACCCCGTTTTTTGAAGCTTCGATGAGCTCACAGCCGTCCAAACTGACTCCAGAGATCGGCTCTTGGTCGTCTGCGTCCCAAATATTCATGCCAGCTATTGAGATCTCGATCGAGTCATCTGCATGAACGACCTCCACTTCATCTCCATCTCACTGTATCAGGCATTGGTGCATTGTGGATGGAATGCAGCAGTTGGCGTGAATCCAATCCCTCCCTAGCAGGACAGCGTACGTGCTTTTGCTGTCGACAATGAAGAATGATGTAGGGACGGTTTTTCGGCCCACGGTTAGATCCACGTTCAGAACGCCTTGCGTTTCTGATGCTTGGCCATTGAAGTCGCTTAGCGTGACGTTGGTTTTGATCAGATCTGCGTTAGAGCGTCCCAAACGCCGTAGCATGGAGTATGGCATTATATTGACTGCCGCTCCTGTGTCAACCATCATCTTGCTGACAGGCTGCCCATTGATATATCCTTTTAGGTACAGGGCCTTCAAATGTTTGTAGCTCTTCTCTCGTGGCTTTTCAAAGATAACTGGCCGTGGGCCGCAGTCAAACTGCGCTACCGGCACTTCTTCGGTTCTTGGAGCACAAAACTCCGACGGAAGTAGGAACACCATATTTGTGCCAGCCGATGCCTTCGCATCAGCTTTTATTTGTTTGGGCGCCATTCTTTCTTCGATGGACGATTCTCCGCCTCCAAAGTTTGCTGAATTTTCACGGCCAGATCAGGCCGCGTTTTCCTCAATGTGTGCAGGTATTGCGCCTCGGCTTCCTCCAGGCTACGTAGCTGCTGAACCCTACGCTTTTGGGAGTGACTGAGTCCATCAGGGCACCACCTTGGCCGGTGGTATCTATCTTCTTCTTCATCTCCTGACTCCTCGAAATTTTCCCCCCGAGATGACTCAGCTCGTCGGTTCTGAGATGGGAGAGGCCCTAGACGCTTGAACACCGAAACCTCACTTGTGTCCTTCTTCTGCTGTCTACATTCCGGGCAATTATCGATTGTAGGCAATCGGCTCATTCCTGAATCCCAGCAGTGCTTAAAGAAAGGACAATCCCAGTGTCTGTCCATGTCTTCCTGCTCTCTTGACTTCCCTTAGCGCGGTGCTCATATCCTTCGTCGTCTCTATCATACCGACGATATTTTCCGTTGTCTACATCGTACCGCCGGCGTCGGTCGTACTGATGCTCATATTTGTTAAGGAGATGCGCAGAGAGCGGTCGTTGATACCGCACGTTTCTCACTTGTTCCTCGGTGATGTACTGTCTGTCATCATATCGGGGCCGGTCGCGTGGGCCGGCCTCCTCCTTTTCCTTGCCGCGGGAGTGACCGATTTCTTCTTTATCCCTGCCATGGTGGTATACAGGCCCTGCCATGTTAATATCGAATGAGAAATCTAGTTGGTGCCTCGTGGAGTGATTGATTTCCACCATGTTGACGCCAGGAAACGGTTGCGTGTCCACTTTCATGGCAAACTGACCCAGGATCAAACGGCCTTGTTCTATCGCCATTTGGATCTGCTGACGCAATTCTTTGCAGTCATTGGTGATATGGGTGAATGAGTGATGCCACTTGCAGTACGGTCTCCCGTTCATTTCTTGCACCGTAGGGATTTTATGGCCTTCGGGTAACTTCAGCTGTTTTTCCTTAAGCAATAAATCGAATATCTGCTCAGCTTTGCTTACATCGAAGTCAAACCCTTTTGCAGGCCCTTGTTGTTTCACCCATTTGCAGGACACGGGAGCTGCCCCCCGAGCCCATTCAGCAACAGCTACTTCCTGGTCTTCTGCAGAGTCCTCAACTTCTTCTGTTTCGACCAGGCCTATCGGGCGTTTGAACTTATCTTGGTACAATTCTGGGTGGCGCTGCTCATACAATGTTAATTTCTGAACCATGTGCGCCAGTGAATTGTATTCCACTTGGAAAGCCAGATCCTTGATCGGCGCTGCGAGGCCCAACACTGCCAGATCGACTGCTTCTTTCTTAGTTAAACGAGCCGAATAACATCGGTTCTTGCCAGTCCTGAAACGCTGAATGTACTCTGACACCGTTTCTCCTCGCTTCTGCCGCACCTGTGCCAGATCGGCAATGCCAGCCTCGGTAGCTTGTGAGTGATATTGCACATGAAACTGCTCTTCCAGTTGCTTCCATGTCCGGACTGAATCTGGTGGCAACGAGGTGTACCACCCAAAAGCTGGTCCTGTGAGAGATTGCGCAAAAACCCTGACACGTAACGGGTCTGATGCTGAAATCATGCCCAATTGTGCCAAATATCGGCTCACATGCTCAATTGAGCTAGACCCTTCTGATCCATTGAACTTTGAGAACTCAGGGAGCCGATACTTGGGCGGCAGCGGGATCAAATCATATTCGTTGGGGTACGGCTTGGAATAGCCGACTGTTCTCCTCTTTGGCAGGATGCCGAATTGGTCTCTCAAGATTGTACTGATTTGTTCCACGATATGAGCTGCAGGGGCTAAGCTTTCATGACTCGTTCCGGTGGCATATTTAGCTAGCCACGCCTGTTTATCGGCGTGCGCTCCAGGAATCCCTCCTGCTGCAATCTGGTTCGTGCGCGCCAAGTTATTGCAGTCCGGCACGTATGTGCACATGTATCCATGTGGGATCTCTTTAGGCGGCTCATACAGGAATTGGCAATCGCCAGGATCGCCTCCAACCTTGTAGACGACGTATGCCGGTGAACCCTGTGGCTCTGGAGCTGCAAGCGTGAATGGCAGCTGCGGTCTGGTCTGGAATGGTATCTCTCCCCGGTGAGTCCCTAGGGTAGGCCCTGACGGAGAGTACTGATGCTTCATGATTTCCTGAACCACGCGAACCGCAATACGCTCGAAAGCGTTCACCAGGCTCTCAGAATGACGGTGTAGAGAATGAGCCACCATGTAGTTAACTTCCTGGCGCAGAGCTCTGGTGCGTTCCTCTGAAGGGAGAGACAGATCTACTTCGTCGAGAATGCCGTCGGGTGAGAACCCTTTCCACCTGATGCCATGTTTACGGGTCCTCTCGAAAGAGCCGATGAGATCGGCTTCGAAGACAGCTTTAATCTCATCATATTTCTTCTTGTGCTCCTCAGGCAGGTCTTCGTACATGATTGGCCTGTCCGCCATCTCAGCTGCAGATGTTGACGTAGTTGCTATAGAATGTCCCACCGGGCGTGCCAGAATGTGTTGCCTGCCAAAACCCACCGCCGAGCAGCGACGAGCAACACGAAGAGCCGGGAGGCTCCCAGAACTGCTGGTGGGTCCTGGTCCCTCGGGCGACGGCCCGCAATGCTCCGGCACACGTCCTGGCGGTTGCGAGGGCGTGCCACCTGACCTATACCTGGTCAGGAAGGTGATGGATTGCTTCGATTAGTTTCCTGCATGGCAGACACGTAAACATTAAATCCGAGCCTCGATTGGCTCTCAGGTTATCCTGTAAATCAGCTCAAAGAGCTGATTCATCCATGGTTTGTATTGGATCTACGATAACATGGGGTTCCTGCTTGATCAGTACCAAGTTTAATCAATCTACGACAGTCTAAGGTTTTCACCGCATAATTGGAACGTCCTACACGTAGTTGAGCCTGGCAGATACGAAAGATAACAGAAAACTAATCCAAGAAGAGGCCTAAAAACCAACACAGAGTCAATTCCCGGAACAACCCCTCTTGGATCGGCAAAACCATACCTCACGCACTACTGGATCGTTCAACCCGTTTGCAAGGCCTGACCATGCGGATATCAAACAAATCCTTGGAGAACAAGGATCAACCATAACAGATCAGATCTACTAAAATAAAGTCCAAGCAAGACGCTGCCCTTACACCTAAAATAGGTGCAAAGGCAGCTAGATATTTAGGGGCAGCATAACTAAGCAAACATATCATAAAAGTATCGATGCTAGCCCAAAAACATCTATGATAACAGTATTGCTCGCCATCAACAAGGCTTCCGGTACGAGCAACACAAACAACGAATAAACTGATACTGCCTAGATCGCAAGATGCGATCTAGGCAGCATGACGCTTACCCGGAAGAAACCCTCGAAACAAGGGGTGGCGATGCGCCTAGATTGTGTTTGTTGTGAACGTGATCGTCCTCCTTTCTCAATAACCCTAGGTACATATTTATAGTCCGTGGACTTTCTATCTTTGGAATAAACCTAACTGTGTACGAACCAAACTCTATCTCTTAATTCTAAACTAAAACTTGATCTACTATAATGTACAGATACACGGGCAATCTAGCCCAAATTCTCGCACGAGGCCGATTCAGAAATACTTTATGTGCATATCCTCCAAGCCCATCTCAATCACGGCCCATCTTCTGATTTGGCTAAAATCTGGTGATAACAGATACTAACCATTGGGCCTCTACCCCGTTATCTCTAACAACATTTCTCAACTAGGAGACATGTAGGTTAGGTTTCATGGCACAAAACGACGCACGAAGACATGTAGTGTCAACTTTCCCCACACGTCACGGGAAAATCCCGTGATGATGGTGCGCACGCCTCTGGTTCTAGGGGAGCACCAAGGTGGACTTCATGTCCTTGGTGTTTCAGCATCTCCGGCATGAACCATTACCAAGCCCTTAAATGCAGATTTTGGGGATTCAAGCAAAAAAAAGTGCCAAGTGCCCCCTTGACTAGGGGCTCTAAACCCTAGCCCTCCATCACTAGTTCGAGGAGGCGGGAGGAATTATTCTTCTCTCACCTCAAACCTCTTACCTAGGGCGATACAGAGTTTTCTTGATCCTAGTAGCTAAGTGATCACATCGACAATCCTCTAATCCTCTTCTCTCTTACGTTGTTGGCCTCCCCATGCCACATACAAGCACCACAACCTCCTTTAGGATGACCCCCAATATATTCCTTATGCGAGCTCTATAATGCCTCAGAGCTGGCCCTTCCGGCCCGAGATCTAGCACATGCAAGTCCGCCTCCTCTCACTATAGTTGGTGCACCACTCAAGAGGGTGGGGGTGGGGTGGGGTGGCGGGCTAGTCCTCCTCAGCATATCCTCGTGGTAGCCTCCTTGCCTGTCAACAACACCAGCCAAACTCATCTGTGCTCCTGCATTATTGATAGCTCGACGCCTGCCACGTGTTCGATCATGTGGCTTCAAGTTCTTTTATTTGGTTTATGTGATCTATTTATTGTTTAATTGGGCATATGAGATGTTGATAATCATTTGTTTGTACAAGTAGTCCATTTTGAAGATGGTTTTTCGAACGATGATGGTCTTCTAGAAGAATGGGTCGAGGAGAGATCTTGCTACGATGGCTACATCATCATTGAAGATTTTATCCTTCAGGACATGAACATCAAGGACAAATATCATCGTGGTTCATTTTTAGGCTGCAGACAGATCTAAGTGATAGGTTTCTGGTTATTTAAGGAAATATTGAGTCCGTATATTTATGAGTTCTTGGATATCAGGTTCCTTTCCTTACTAGACTCCTCTGTCCCGAAGGAGGTGGCGCACATGTTTTTTAAAATTTGAGTTTGACCTTTGATTTGACCAATCAAATATGAATTATATGTTGTGCATGTCGTACCATTGAATACATTATTTGAATAAAATTTCTAATGATATAATTATTTTAACAATCACCAAATATTTAACTAGTCAAATTAGTGGTCAAAGTACGAACATGCAAAACAAGGCCGCCACCTTTATTGGGACAAAGGGAGTAACTATTATGTGTGCATGTCTCTTTGTGGATATATGTCACCTAATCTATGTCCACTTAGGAACTTACACATATGTGAGAGTTATATCTCTCATTGGCATACTCATTATTTTTCGACCATCCTTTTTTACTTTCCATTCTTTGGTGGCATTAGTAAGAATTCAATTTATGAGTGCCCATTTTTAGTTCATATATACTTCACCCTTTTCACCCAACCATGCCCTAGGGGCTGAAAAGCGGGTCCCACACCCTTATACGCATGGCCAAAGCATGATCAAAATGTCCCCCTATGTTGACAAGAGAAACACACTATGATCATCATTTTGTAAAATTCCTTTTACAAGGAATGCTCGAAAAATACCTTTTTATCAAGTAAAAAAAAGATATACAATTGGTCAAATAATCGCGGTTATATGGATATTTTTCATACTAGGGTCTTTACCCTTGGTATAAGAGGATTAACGGAACTAACCGGGTTTTTTCATATGGCTATCATTGATGGAATTACCAATGGAGTCGGTCTTGTTAGTTGTTGTATACGAGAAAAATTAAATATGTGGGAGGAGGGCGAATTCATCTTTTTATGTTATGTATCTGTTTTTTTTATTCTTTTCTATCTCTTAACTCAAGCTATTTACGAGTATCTTGTCTAAATAACTATTCTATCTCTTCCCCCTTCCTACCTTCTTATACCATCTTTCTATCTACTTCCTCTACTGTTTTCGTGATTTTTTCCATTCCTCTGTGTAAACAACCTAATATGAATTTACAATCAATAGCATCTTCATCATCGATAGTAACGATCAAGCGAAGAACACCATGTATTGGTGGGTGTTGAGGGCCCAGATTGACGATCATGAAATGAGGGTTTAACTTAATAATCACACCGATGGAAACCTGGGTGCTTATGTGTGTGCTCACACATGTCATGACAAGCCAGCAGCGTGCCATGATCGTAGACAGACACAGCTAGTGGTGCTCTGACCTCATGTGTGCAGCGGCCCGATCGATCATGCGCACCTACTATGCAAGAAAACAGATGCATGATGCTCTGATTAGGCGTTTACTATAATAATGGTCTGGACTCGATCTAGTATGAGACTAGATTACGGGATCGGACGGTCCAAACCACGTGCATCCTCCCAATTTGACTCCTTGAGTCGCGGCCTTGTGCTGCCCGTTGATGTCGTCTGCTTGCAGTGGAGATTGTTTTCCCCGTCTCCTAGCTAGCAAGCATTTCCATAACCCCACAGCTTCGTGTTGATATGTAAATGCAGCTGCTCCTCTCCTCCTGCCTGGATCATCGAGCACTACTGGATCGTTCAACCCGTTTGCAAGGCCTGACCATGCGGATATCAAACAAATCCTTGGAGAACAAGGATCAACCATAACAGATCAGATCTACTAAAATAAAGTCCAAGCAAGACGCTGCCCTTACACCTAAAATAGGTGCAAAGGCAGCTAGATATTTAGGGGCAGCATAACTAAGCAAACATATCATAAAAGTATCGATGCTAGCCCAAAAACATCTATGATAATAGTATTACTCGCCATCAACAAGGCTTCCGGTACGAGCAACACAAACAACGAATAAACTGATACTGCCTAGATCGCAAGATGCGATCTAGGCAGCATGACGCTTACCCGGAAGAAACCCTCGAAACAAGGGGTGGCGATGCGCCTAGATTGTGTTTGTTGTGAACGTGATCGTCCTCCTTTCTCAATAACCCTAGGTACATATTTATAGTCCGTGAACTTTCTATCTTTGGAATAAACCTAACTGTGTACGAACCAAACTCTATCTCTTAATTCTAAACTAAAACTTGATCTACTATAATGTACAGATACACGGGCAATCTAGCCCAAATTCTCGCACGAGGCCGATTCAGAAATACTTTATGTGCATATCCTCCAAGCCCATCTCAATCACGGCCCATCTTCTGATTTGGCTAAAATCTGGTGATAACAGATACTAACCATTGGGCCTCTACCCCGTTATCTCTAACAACATTTCTCAACTAGGAGACATGTAGGTTAGGTTTCATGGCACAAAACGACGCACGAAGACATGTAGTGTCAACTTTCCCCACACGTCACGGGAAAATCCCGTGATGATGGTATGCACGCCTCTGGTTCTAGGGGAGCACCAAGGTGGACTTCATGTCCTTGGTGTTTCAGCATCTCCGGCATGAACCATTACCAAGCCCTTAAATGCAGGTTTTGGGGATTCAAGCAAAAAAAAGTCCCAAGTGCCCCCTTGACTAGGGGCTCTAAACCCTAGCCCTCCATCACTAGTTCGAGGAGGCGGGAGGAATTATTCTTCTCTCACCTCAAACCTCTTACCTAGGGCGATACAGAGTTTTCTTGATCCTAGTAGCTAAGTGATCACATCGACAATCCTCTAATCCTCTTCTCTCTTACGTTGTTGGCCTCCCCATGCCACATACAAGCACCACAACCTCCTTTAGGATGACCCCCAATATATTCCTTATGCGAGCTCTATGATGCCTCAGAGCTGGCCCTTCCGGCCCGAGATCTAGCACATGCAAGTCCGCCTCCTCTCACTATAGTTGGTGCACCACTCAAGAGGGTGGGGGTGGGGTGGGGTGGCGGGCTAGTCCTCCTCAGCATATCCTCGTGGTAGCCTCCTTGCCTGTCAACAACACCAGCCAAACTCATCTATGCTCCTGCATTATTGATAGCTCGACGCCTGCCACGTGTTCGATCATGTGGCTTCAAGTTCTTTTATTTGGTTTATGTGATCTATTTATTGTTTAATTGGGCATATGAGATGTTGATAATCATTTGTTTGTACAAGTAGTCCATTTTGAAGATGGTTTTTCCAACGATGATGGTCTTCTAGAAGAATGGGTCGAGGAGAGATCTTGCTACGATGGCTACATCATCATTGAAGATTTTATCCTTCAGGACATGAACATCAAGGACAAATATCATCGTGGTTCATTTTTAGGCTGCAGACAGATCTAAGTGATAGGTTTCTGGTTATTTAAGGAAATAT
This sequence comes from Lolium perenne, assembly GCF_019359855.2. NCBI lineage: Eukaryota > Viridiplantae > Streptophyta > Magnoliopsida > Poales > Poaceae > Lolium > Lolium perenne. The sequence goes on from NC_067249.2 coordinate 190,629,234, forward strand.
TGAGTCCGTATATTTATGACTTCTTGGATATCAGGTTCCTTTCCTTACTAGACTCCTCTGTCCCGAAGGAGGTGGCGCACATGTTTTTTAAAATTTGAGTTTGACCTTTGATTTGACCAATCAAATATGAATTATATGTTGTGCATGTCGTACCATTGAATACATTATTTGAATAAAATTTCCAATGATATAATTATTTTAACAATCACCAAATATTTAACTAGTCAAATTAGTGGTCAAAGTACGAACATGCAAAACAAGGCCGCCACCTTTATTGGGACAGAGGGAGTAACTATTATGTGTGCATGTCTCTTTGTGGATATATGTCACCTAATCTATGTCCACTTAGGAACTTACACATATGTGAGAGTTATATCTCTCATTGGCATCCTCATTATTTTTCGACCATCCTTTTTTACTTTCCATTCTTTGGTGGCATTAGTAAGAATTCAATTTATGAGTGCCCATTTTTAGTTCATATATACTTCACCCTTTTCACCCAACCATGCCCTAGGGGCTGAAAAGCGGGTCCCACACCCTTATACGCATGGCCAAAGCATGATCAAAATGTCCCCCTATGTTGACAAGAGAAACACACTATGATCATCATTTTGTAAAATTCCTTTTACAAGGAATGCTCGAAAAATACCTTTTTATCAAGTAAAAAAAAGATATACAATTGGTCAAATAATCGCGGTTATATGGATATTTTTCATACTAGGGTCTTTACCCTTGGTATAAGAGGATTAACGGAACTAACCGGGTTTTTTCATAAGGCTATCATTGATGGAATTACCAATGGAGTCGGTCTTGTTAGTTGTTGTATACGAGAAAAATTAAATATGTGGGAGGAGGGCGAATTCATCTTTTTATGTTATGTATCTGTTTTTTTTATTCTTTTCTATCTCTTAACTCAAGCTATTTACGAGTATCTTGTCTAAATAACTATTCTATCTCTTCCCCCTTCCTACCTTCTTATACCATCTTTCTATCTACTTCCTCTACTGTTTTCGTGATTTTTTCCATTCCTCTGTGTAAACAACCTAATATGAATTTACAATCAATAGCATCTTCATCATCGATAGTAACGATCAAGCGAAGAACACCATGTATTGGTGGGTGTTGAGGGCCCAGATTGACGATCATGAAATGAGGGTTTAACTTAATAATCACACCGACGGAAACCTGGGTGCTTATGTGTGTGCTCACACATGTCATGACAAGCCAGCAGCGTGCCATGATCGTAGACAGACACAGCTAGTGGTGCTCTGACCTCATGTGTGCAGCGGCCCGATCGATCATGCGCACCTACTATGCAAGAAAACAGATGCATGATGCTCTGATTAGGCGTTTACTATAATAATGGTCTGGACTCGATCTAGTATGAGACTAGATTACGGGATCGGACGGTCCAAACCACGTGCATCCTCCCAATTTGACTCCTTGAGTCGCGGCCTTGTGCTGCCCGTTGATGTCGTCTGCTTGCAGTGGAGATTGTTTTCCCCGTCTCCTAGCTAGCAAGCATTTCCATAACCCCACAGCTTCGCGTTGATATGTAAATGCAGCTGCTCCTCTCCTCCTGCCTGGATCATCGAGCCTTATAATAGAAGAAAGCTAGCGTTCTGCTACTGAGTTTTCAAGCTGACAGCTCCCTGTCTAGCTTGGGCGCTTTGTAAATGAAAAAAGGACAGACTGGTGTGTTAGGCTGCAGAAACTGCTTCTGATCCATCATCATGCTTAATCAAATGGGAGGCGACGAGTATGCTTAATCAAATGGGATACCTCAACCATATGTCGTTGCATGCCATCATCGATCTCAAATCCACACACGGCACTCGCACGAACTCCGCAGCTGTAATACAGCACGCAAGCAGATCACCGTCTCGCTTGTCAGCAAACGAAAGAAGTATTCGGCAGGAAGGTACACCAGCCGAAAGGGTCGCACCATGGCAATAATCCGCAATCCCATCACCATGAAAGAAACACACGGCCTCGTTGCGGATCACATCATCCGGCTATTGGACACCACAAGGAAAGGTTGCTGCATCGCTCGCTGTTTATCTTCAGAAGCAAGGTGTCGTCTACAAAAATGTGCTACTACAATGCAAAATTAAACGATAAAGGACATGCGAATTCCACGTTGCCGTCGAGAGGATCCAAAAGGCCATTAAACACTCTTTTTTTGTCTGCAAGGGACCCTGAACAGGAGGAATTAATGTGCAAGCTTCATGTGACATCATTAACTACCAAAAAGATCAAATGCAAAACCAAATGAGAGAACGAGTGGACGCACAAGTGCAAGGTAAGATTCGTCACAAGGTAAACGAACAGAGGCAGAGGAGGCGGTGAGGTGAGGTGAGGTCGGAGAGAACCGAGTACCCAGGACACTCCAACCCCACTATCGATCGTCATGCATGCATGCATGCCCAGTGTGTGTATTTATTTCCCCACGCTTTAGGGAAAGAAGAGACCGTGTAGAGATCTGAACAAAGTGGGGGAGCAACCTGCTTCCTTGCGAGGAAAGAGGAGGTGCCATGCCAATGGAGAGGTAACCGAAATTATATGCTGTCCTCCTTCCTTCAGATTAACAGGCAGGCAGAGAACACTCCACCCAACCCAACAAGCCAGCACTATTGCCGAGAACTTTACAAGAATGAGGAAATGGCCGCTGTAATAGCAGGTATAATAATGTTGAAGCTCCAGGGAAATGTGGTAAAGAAAAATATACTTCAGCAACTCCCTGCCCAACCCAACGTATACAAGTGCCCATGATGCACCTGCCTGAGCTGCACGCTTTGACACTACACCAGCTTTCAATCTAGACAGCATGCAGATTCCAAACAACTTGATTAGGCAGGCAAAGTCTGCAAATAACCTCACCTCTTGTTGTACTAATGCACTTTCACAACTTCTCACGAATCATGGCCATCACCGCACCACTGTCTTTCTGTCTACTTAATGTGAGTAGTGCTCAAACCAAAGCATATGGGCGTCGTCAGAGCACTGCCTTTCCTTTGGCCCCAAGCTCACACTTCTCCTCCATATGCGTGGTCAGCGCACACACACCTACCATAAGCATCCTTGTCTGCATCCTTTCCATCCTTTTCTCGTCTCCCGTTCTTCTTGCTTCCATATCCTGCTTCTTGGTTGGATAACCATCGATCACAGGCTCTCCTCTGCAGTACAGCTAGCTTAGGTCTTGAATTTCAATTAATTATAGTAAGTGATGTTACGGGAGACTGATGAGTGTTTCCGGGAGGAGCACCAATCGCCCTCACATGCGCTGCCCTTCATATTTTATCGCACTCCTGTGAATCCTCTGATCCTCCTCATGTGAGCAAGCCTCAAGGCAAGGCCACCACCACCCCGCTTCTCTGGCCTCAACAGCCTCCCCGTCCCTCCAATCTTGCTCCCCGTCCGTTTCCCTCTCTTGCTACACGCCACACTGTATATGTCCTCTTGTACGTCCGCAACTTTTAAGAAAGAGCTAAATACTCCTCGACTCCCAAATCCTAATAATTATGTTTTAGGTGCATTTTTGTTCCAATAGTTGCAAAATGGGGTGGAGTAGTCTCACTAGTTGCAAAATGGTGCAAAATTAACCCCACAAAGTCTGAATTGTATACGTGGCTGCCACGTTGGCCATGCCTCGGCGAGCCAAAATTATATTTAAGCCCCTGGGATTTCTGGCGATACAATTGAGAGTCCCGCAGATACACGTTGAAAAAATTACAAATAGGTACCAATTTTATTGCCTATATTGTCGCTGCCTAGTCGCTTTTTTTTGGCATCACGCCTAATCTCACCACTATTCTATTTCATTTCTTGACAATTGAGTCCCCGCCGTGCTCGACATTCTCGCCATCGGTGCCGTCGTTTTTGTGTGGATGCGGCTCGACAACGCTACCGTGGGTGGTTTGAAGAGCCGCCACGTTATAGTATGCCGCTTTTCCGCTCGTTCTCGCTCGGTTTTTTACTTGAGCCGTGGGGTTTAGCTAGGGTTCTTCTGGTCGAACCGTTGGATGATCGAGGTCGAAATTGCAGAAGGAACAACCTTTGATTGGGGTTTGTCAAGGGTTACTGTTAGTTTGAATCATAATAACTACGACATTGGGGAGCTTTTTCTACTTGGATAGGTGATCTATTTTTCCGGTCGGATTGGCATGAACTGGTGAAAGTTATGATTTTTTAGTGTTGAGTTGAACTAGGTTACATCTATTTAACATTCTTTTATGTTTACTATGTGGGTCTGCACTCAAAATATTCGATTTTATTAGTGACCTATTTTTCCGAATTTCACTAAATTTGCAAGCATGTTCGTATTGTTCAGAAGTGAAGCTCCGAAATTTTACAAAAATCATGAACTTAGAACACTCAAAAGATCTATGTATCACTGAAAGTACTGTCATGTTTATGTTAGAATATGCTCTATACCCAGTTTAGTCTTTGTTAGCGGTGCCTTGTTTCTCTGAATCTAAAACTTGTAGTGTTCTGTTTATGATAGAATGTGTAACAGTGTTGTTAATAACAAATGTACCACTGAAATCATTAATGTGTGTAAGTTGAATTTCTACATTTTTTTAAACTGCAAAGGGAAATGGAGTATTGTTTTCAAGTCAGCTAGTACATAACGGATTTTTTATGGTCTAAGAGATAATTTGACTTATGATAGTGGAACTATAGATTTCTTTGACAATTATAGCTGTGAGACCCTTTCACTATTATGGTTGGAGATTTTTTGAAGCTTCTTGGCAGAATCCATGGAAGGACTTGTTAGATGGATTGAAGTGCATTGAATCTTATAGTGGCATTGTGTACATGCTTGAAGCCACGAAGGAGGAGAAAACACTAGATGTGCTAATTGATCACAACAATTTTGTGGGGACATTGATGATTGATCTAGTACATAAGAAATCCATGAAATCTGTAGAAGGTGCAGGAAGCAGCTTAGTACAGATGGCATCTGTAGAAATCCATGAAATCTGTAGAAGTTGAGGTGCAGCTAGGAATTCAATAGCAGAAGGAAGCAAAGTGGAGGAAGAACCATGCAACAAATTTCTGAACGAAAGTAATACAAGGTGAATATGGTGGCAATGTGAATCCAATTTCAGCTTTAATGATACTAACTATGACGTGGGAGATGGAGATGATGATGTGTTCACTGATAATACTGAAAAATAGGTACAGTACTAGATCATAATGAAACCGTCAATGAACTTTTATGAATTTTCCCATTTTATTTATGTAGTGCAAAACTTGTTTCTCACGTCTACTATATTATTGAGTAATTAATACGAGATTTTATAATTTAGCATAATCATTTTGGTAATTAATATGTCATTTGGGGGAAAGGGTGAATGTGGGCCCAAGCAGATGCCATGGTCCTCTTCCTCAAGAGATCTCATTTGTTGCAGTTGCCACAGACTTTGTTCCACCACTAGCTAGGGTTAGAGAAACTGCAATTACTGTAAGAGGGAGAGGCTTGGAAAATTCAGCTGCAACCACATGAAGAAGAGTTACACGAGCAATGCAAAGCCAGTCTGCTGGCAGAGGAAGAGTTGCATAAGCAGCCCAAGGCCAATCTGCCGGCATGGGAGAAATGCAACAAAAAAGAAGAAAATTATTGAAGCTTCAACATCTTGAAGAAATGACAGCCACCAAGTTATTCCAGATCTCAATGCTTCATCTGTGGAAAATAAAGTGCAAGTTAATTAGAATAGCATGGTGTGAGTTTAAATGCCCCATTGCATGTTAGAATGAAGGAATGGGGTCTGTGAAACTTTAATTTTGATGTCATTTAAATTATAATCCTAAATTTTTGTGTTACTTGTCATTTTTGTGCTTCCTGAACGTAAGGAACAAAATCTAATATCATTTCTAGGATTATTTGCATACATATGCAAGGATTATGTTTCCTAGAAATTTGTTTAATGAAATATGTGTTTCCTGGAATCAATATATGTTCTATCTAGTTTCCTGGAGCATTTGTTTCCTGCAGTATATTTACAACCATTTTGTTTTTCGGGGCATTATGACATGATCATGTTCACTGTCATGTTCCAAAACAATGGCACAATATATTATTTAGTCAACCCCTGTCATTTACAAGCATTTGCTTGGAGTATCCAAAACAATTGCAAAAATGACAAATATAAATATCCATATTAAACTTTTTCATTTATTTATTTGCACACTGCAGTACATACTATCATTACAATCTCCAATACAAGATTGCATTTTTTTTGGCACTGCCACAGTATGTCACTCACAAAAAAAACCCCTTATTATCATGGCAACTATAACATACAACATTGCGCACACACACCTTCTGCTATCACTAAGATTAACTTTTTATTGTCTCCATCTAATTTTTTTTTGTGAAGCCTTTCAAGATTTTTGTTATCTTCTTTCATATTCTTTATCACAAATTCAAGATGACAACACTATTCCTCATGTTGTACAAAACTGCTGCAAACAAAAAAAAATCTTCAATTTTAGCTTCCACTTAAACTCTAGTTGTTTTGCCCTTGTTTTGGATACTCCATGCGTTCATTTTGTACTATTTTCGCCTAGAAAATGCAACCAATCTCAGAGGTTGAAACTATTTTGTACTATGTCCATTTTCTATAGGCCAGAGCTTGCTAACAGTAATGTATTAAGGTCCAATTACTAGCTAACAACAACCGCACTAACAATTTTGTTCTTGCTGACTAGGTTGTCAACACTGATGAAGCAAGGAATCTAACAATGGCAGAACAAGCAAGCTTAACATTGATGCATTCTAGAAAACTTACGCGGTGACCTTCCACTCCCTGTCGTCCTTACTCTCGAGCCACATGGGCCGACAGCGCCAGCTGAGGCATCCTGCTCACCCAACCGCCTCTCCCTATTGCTCAACCCCATTTCGCTCGTCGGCCCCACATCGCTGTTAATTTGGTCGCCGTCCGTAGAATTAGGGATAGGGAATTCAGAATTGGGGAATCGATTTGGTCTCTGTCTATTTGTTACACTTTCAGAAATATTTCAAAAGGTAGGGGGTTTCCTGCAAAATGGGCGTGTGTCATTTGCTAGCTTGGCCCTTACCTATGCCATCTCACCTTATCTCATGTCACTACGAGCTAGCAAATGCATGCACGCATGATGCATGGGGCACCGGCTCTGGCCTCAGATTTGGTTGCCGTCCAGTACGTCCGTGCCCACCACACCACGCTACATGATGCACGCCGCAGCTAGCTCCACCATTACTCCTCCCTACTCCTACCGGTGCAGGAATGGAGGAGGCGACGATTGAGTCAGATACCTAAATCGTGATCGACCGATATTATTGTCAACTAACGTAACGTGTGCCCCCTGCCATGCCATTCCAAGAGAGAAAGCTGGGTCGTCACTGCTAGTATAGCAGCTGAGCTTGCCCATCTAGTCCACACCACATCACCATTGCACTGTGCTGTCTTTTTGGTACCATCCAAAGATCGAGGCGAGGTCAGCCAGCCCGGCAGCACTCGCTAGCTACTGACGCGGAACACGGACGCGAGAGGAGAAAGGAAAAGATTGAAAGGGTCGCCCTTGTTGTAGACAGAGATTTGCAAAGGCAGACAGGGCACAGCAGACAGGCACGTAGGCCAACCTCTTCAGTGCTACTTCCTCCTCTCCATGTCTTCAACCCACTTGATGGCCATCACATGAAGCTGGCGGGCGACGCCGTTTTACCCACTGTGTTTTCGGCTCCTTTTTCCACCGATTGGGGCATTTAGAAACATGATGTTTTCAATGCCGTCCAATAATTCTTTAGGCCAGGGGTGCCACGCAAACTGTGCTTGCAATGATGCAGGGATGGCTAGTATACAAAAGGGGGCGATTCATCGATCCCATCTATGTTGTCATGCATCATGCCATGCTCACTGCTTAAGTATGTTGTGGTGTATGTACATATCCGCACTTAATCAGAGCGGGAACTAGAAGAAAGATCAAGCTTAGTTGCTCAAATGTGGCATCCTAATCACGATCTCCCAACATGCAGAGAAGACAAAAACGAACGAGTATTTATGTACTCTACTTATAAGTTTTTTTTTTTATCTCTGATACAAATTTAGAGTGTCACAAACTTGATAAACATGAGAAAATCTGGTAAATTGGGTAACAATTGTCACAAATTCCGAATTTAACTGATAATTGAAACCACTCAAATATTAAAAGAGAAAAAGTTTGTAGTAAAAATGGATGTCGATATACATCCTGCCGGCGTGGCAACTACTCATGGAGAAGAGTGGCATTGTGAAAGATGAAGACTTCAGAAAACAATCCTCATTTAACGAGAAAGACACTCACATAATTATATTTTACAAAAAAATTATATTTTAGTCCTTTAATTAACTAAATTGGTACCTGCATGGTTCTTTTTTATAAATTGTTTCATAAGAACAATCCAATTGAACTCGTGGTTTGTACGTTCATCTTTTGTGATCGATATTATATCTCAAGTCGTCTATGACTTTCTGTGGACAAAAAGCCACTTAATATAACACTCTAAGCTTTGAGTTCCAATGAATTGGTATATGTGGTCTATTTACCTCACACATAGGCCATTAAATGCAGATTGATTCTATAGATATGATTAGCTAAAACAAATAGTGTTTATACTAATCTTTCTATTCTTAATAGTGATCCCATTTTCGTGCACATGCAAGGTATCCACCTCATCAAGCATCACTGAGCAATCCTAGCCTGCCACGTTTCTTCAAATCTACCACATCAGCCATCAGTTATTAGTTGTATGCCCACCTCACCAGTCCATTTATTCAATCAGTTTTCGAAGCCATGGCAGTCCATGGGACAAATAAAAGCCACTATTTATTTTTCATGCCCCCAATTAAATCACGTCTTCAGAGGTCTAATAGAATTTAGTGAGACCTTCACCTTCATTGCTTCCTCTTCTCATTTCTGTGTGTTAGCCCCGTTTGTTTTATCCCTTGGCCTGGCCGTTGGGCTCATGGAGGAACAACGCCTCTAAAATAAAATAAAAGCAGTCATCAAGCTCTATTACCCAATAAAGGCAAAGAAACTGACGGGAGTTACTGATCCGCCACCGTGCCACCGCACTAGCTTTTGAAGATTCCTGCATCGCCAACCAGAGCGCCAATTTCCAGGCTTCCCTATCTTTTCCTATGCCTGAGCTCTATATCTTGATTTTTCTGATTCCATGGAGGCTCCATGTAGCCTCCATGTTTCTACGGTAAAGATTATCACAAGCTCCCATCTAAACGGCTGGCTCAGGTTCTACAACAAAGTATGCCTTTGTTCTGTATTTTGCGGCTCCCATGTTTATTTTTGCAGATCTGCTCACGAACGGTCAAAAGGGCATGCTAATGTTTACTCATTGGGCTGCTTTTTTCAGTTGAGAGAAAAAGATCCTGAATAGAGCTAACCGGCAGATGCTACAGTATTTAACATGAATGCCTATCAACTGTTATGCTAAAAAATGTCTGATTAGATTGCTTTGCATTCTCTCATTGGTTTGGACAGTGGTTTTGTTCAGTATATTGCGAGTTGCGATTACTGCATTCGTCGAATTTACTTCTATCAAGGTGACTGCAGCTTTCCTTTAGTAATTGTAATATTCTTAGTTTTTACAAACTGTATTTTCGTTTTCAGTATTTGTTGCAACCTGTCTAGCAGATGTATTAGTTTCTGCAGCTTCACCACTTGAGTTGGTCCATTGGTTCGAATGCTAATAGACAGGTTACTGACATACTGTCTTGCGTTTCCGGACATTGGTAAATGGCGTGCACATCAACTGGTTCCCTACATGCCAACCCTCCAATGTTGAAGGTAATTTTACATGGTTGCATGTGAATCATACCCTATGAAATCTGTGTCTGTCTTTCTGAATTCTTCTACAGGATTAACTTATATATTGTCAGTCTTTCTGAGTACATAAGTTGTGATACCACTCTGTTTGCTTCAGAGTGCTATTTAAATTTTGGTCTCTTACTTTTTTCATCTCCATATTCAAGTTGTTTGACAATAGAGTGTGCTGAATATCTGAATTTGAAGATGTAAGTAAACCTTTGCTCACGGCATGTTCTTGGTACCAATTAAGTTGCAATTTCAAAGAATACCATATAATCCCTTCATGCACTCAGCTCACTGCAAGCATCCTGAATCTGCATAATTGTCATTGCGTTGGAATTTATACGCTCTATTCTTTTTCATAGTAGAAGTGTGAGATTTCAACTATATGTTATCCTTTGACTATTTTCGTGTCCACTTTACACCCCTTCATTATTCTAATGTGATATAAATACGTGGACATAGCAATATACATGCCATTGTGTTTACGTGCATATGGCACAAAGATGAATTCATCTAATCTCGGGTTTATATATTTCATGTCGAAAGACATATAATGTAGTAGTTTTTCTTCACTTTGGTATAGTTAAAAATACAAATCTTAGCTCATGGCCAGAGAGCCAATAAAGATATCGGGGAAAAAGAGTTGTACGGATTTGACACAATTATTTATAAATATAATTGATGTTAGGAAGAATAAGAAGTAGTTGTAAGTATTTGACCCAATTATTTCTACAAATAAGCATTTCTTAACCAAGTGATTTTCTATCATGTAAATGAGAAGTGCACGTCAAGTCAAATATACCCAGAAACGAACCATAGACTACATACATGCATGCTTTTTTACTGTCAAATCATGTTTCAAACATTTGCATACATTTCCTATTAATTGGTACTCATGTTTCAAATTAAAATACTTCTCCCTCTATTCCAAAATAGACATTGTTTTGGAAAGCTAAAACAAAACATCTTCTATTTTGGAACATAGGTATTATCATATATAGATCTGTTTTGAACTCACTTACATGCCCACTTTTGTTGCAAGATAAGTCCCGCAGCAAAGCGCGGGGTATCATCTAGTTATTTTTACATCTTTATCAATCTTTCTCATACTACTACCATATTTTGTTTTTTTCCGTTAGCGTAACACAGCACATAATATTATTTTTTGTAAATATTAATTATGGTGTTTTTTGTCATATAGTTTGAAAAATTACGGATCATCTCAATATGTTTGTTTTGTGCTAAATTTAAACATTTGTGTAGCAAAAAAAAGTAAGAATTAATATTGTCTGTAATTACATTGCTCAACATTATAGCTAGTGCTGCACAAGATATAGTGAATTTTAAATATATATGTGTCGTTGTCTATTTGGAAGTATATTTTTAGTACACTAAAATATCATTGTAGAATTATCCATTGCTTGTTGTATACGAATATCTTGACAATGGTTTTATTTTTATCTAATCTTATAAGGGCAATACGCGTTTACAACAAAAATTGGAAGGTCAACCAAAATGCCTCATGAGTGTATACAAAAAGCTTCTCAAGACGTTAGCTACAAGATTTTCATAAATAAAACTTACTACGTACCATGCTATGGAATCGTTGGAAGAGATAGATCCTAATATGGCTCCTCATGTCTCTCGATCCAATGGCAAGTTGCCACGTGGCCATGTCAAGAATAAAAGTTACCATCCAACCGTGCCATGAAAAAGTGAACGGCTTCTGGCTCGTCACGCCAGAAGATAAGGATTGGAATGTGCGCCCGACATAATTCTCCTAGATGTTTGTACTATTTCCCCTTGATGGAAATGGAATTTATTCATGCCATGCCCACTTTCTAAATATGTTGTACATGTATATTGTATGTACATAACCGCACTTAATCTGAGCGGGCATGCTTCATTTTTACTATACTAACGAGAACTAGGAGAAAGATAGAGCTTAGTTGGTCAAATGTTGGCATCCTAATCATTTTTTTTAACAAGGAGTGCCATAACGGATTGAATACTGTTTTTTTTTTTTTTTGACAAAGGAGCATAGCTCCAGCCTCTGCATTAATAAATACACACGGCTTGCTTTATTAAAAACAAAATATCAAGTCACAAAAAATCTATCATCACTTATTACAATCACGGAAAAGCTAAGGTCGATACATTAATCAACCAACTGAAAATATGGCAATCAGAAAAGCTATACATTTGCTTCTAGTAAGATGCCGCCACCCAGTAGCCTGGAAAAAGAAGTCCTTGGCAACCATTAGCATCCGGTTGCATCTAATAACCATATCCTCCCGCTGCTCCACCGGGAGAAGGAAAACCCATTGCTAAATTGAATTAGCAGCTCGCCGGATAACCTGCAAAAAAATAGTTCCACTTTGTTTGTTAAAGATAATATCATTTCTAGTCCTCCAAATATTCCAACAAAGGGCCGAAACACCAATTCTAATTTTCTGTTTGTCATCTTTCCTCACACTACTCAGCCATCTACCAAACATATTAGTAATATTAGCTGGTGGAGGAATGTTATAAGTAAGGTACATCATACGCTATATTATCTTCGCAAAAGGGCAATCAATAAACAAATGATCAACCGTTTCCGTGGAATCACAAAAATAATACTTTTGACATTCCTTCCACTTCCGTTTAGCTAAATTATCCTTAGTTAGAAGCACCTTATTGCTCATGAACCATATAAAAAAAAAATTTCAAAGGGATCTTTAACTTCCATAGATACCTACGAAGATAAATAGTATGCACATTCATCCAATCAAGGTACATAGACTTAACTGAAAAAATACCCGAACCAGTAAGGTTCCAAATAAACTTATCTAGTTCAGATGTTAGGTTAATTGTAATTAAACGTTGGCATAGATGTAACCATTGCACCCACTTATTATCATTCAAACCTCTTCTAAAAGAAATATTGATAGGTTCAGTAGCAAACACAGTCGATACTAACACATTCTTATGTTGGACAATATTATACAGTGGTGAATATTGATGAGATAAAGGAGTCTCTCCCATCCACACATCCTCTCAAAACCTAACAGATGTTCCATCCCCCACTCTGAAATAACCTCTCTTGAAGAGGTCCTCTTTAACATGCATGAGACCCTTCCAGAAAGATGAATCATTTGGTTTAACCTCTACTTGTGCCAGTGCTTTAGATTTAAGGTATTTGTTACATAAGAGCTGCTGCCACATACCCTCCTCTGAAAGAAATTTAAACAATCATTTGCTCAGCAAACATTTGTTCTTTAATTCCAAAACCTCAATTCCCAACCCACCTTGGTCCTTCGGTCTACAAAAAATATTTCATTTAGATAATCTATATTTCTTCTTGTGCTCATCAGATTGCCAGATTTTTTTTTAATCTATAATAGTCTAACCTCTTCCTGGCCCTAATTGGGATTTCCAAGAAGGAGAGCATAAACATAGGAAGACTTGTAAGAACCGAATTAATCAGAACCAACCTATCTCCATAGGACAACATTATATTGCGCCAGCACCCCAATTTGGAGGCAAACCGATTTTCAATAGGTTTCCACTCGGCATTCCACAGTGTCCTATAATATATGTACAGGAATCCCTAAGTACTTTAAAGGTAAGGTTCCGGACTCGCACCTAAAAATGTGTCTATACTGGTCCTCCATATCATTTGCCTTACCAAACCTAAAAATTTCGCTCTTGTGAAAGTTAATTTTCAAACCTGATAGTTGTTCAAAAATGCATAGGATTAGTTTCATATTAACAGCCTTAGCAATATTATGTTCCAAAAACAATATTGTATCGTCCGCATATTGTAAAATGGAGATTTCCCCATCAATCAAATGAGGCAACAAATTCCCCACTTTACCCTCATCCTTAGCCCTAGCAATAAGAATTGCTAACATATCGGCGACAATGTTAAAAATAATTGGAGATAATGGGTTCCCTTGGCGTAATCCTTTCCTAGTTTAAAAATTATACCCAATAACATCATTAACTCTTATAACAACACTCCCGCCTTGCACAAATTACTTTATTCTATCACACCAAATAGGGTCAAATCCCTTTATACGTAGAACTTGTTGCGGAAAGAGCCATTTAACCTTATCATATGTATTTTCAAAGTCAATTTTAAAAATCACCCCATCGAGTTTTTTCCTATGTATTTCATGTATTGTCTCCTGGAGAACTACCACTCCTTCTAGAATGTGTCTTCCAGGATAAACACCGTCTGTGTAGGTCTAATCACTTTATGAGCTACCTCAAAATGCGGTTTGTCGCCACTTTAGTAAATATTTTAAAACTCATATTAAGTAGGCATATTGGCCTATATTGTTGAATCTGAGTTGCATTTTCCTTTTTAGACAATAGAGTAATCATCCCAAAATTCAGTTTATATTGTTGAATACTGCTTTTAGAGCATCTACAGCTACGTCCCCCAAACTATGTCCGCCAAAAGCGTCGGATCGTGTCCTAGGTTACCCCAAAGGTATTCTAAGTTGTGGGTTTTCTGCAATCTTCACCCTCGATGTTGTTTATTTTTATACTTCCTTCAATCCATAATAATGTTGTGGTTTAGTTAAACTTTAGTAAAATTTGAACGAAAATCACGATACTCGGATCGAAGGGAGTGGTATCTACTTCAAACAAATAGTGCAAAACTATTGGACGAGGCGTATGGCCAAAGCATGATCGAAACGTTTCCCTCTCTTGAAAAGAGAGGCACGCAAAGGAGATTGCTTAATTTAATAATCACACACGGAAATCCTGTGTGCATAGGGCCCGACGCAAACGGACAATGCGTCCCGTTGAGCCGAAAAATGCGTCGAATCTCTGCTCCAGCGGGGCGACGCAAAGTGACCGAGTCATTCGCGGCAACGTATATCTGGCCCAAATGTGCGTCAGGTTTGTGTCTTCGTGGACGTTGCATGGTCGCGGAAAGTGTCTGTTGTGGGTATACTTCATGGGTGTACCATCGACAGTGCCTAGATCCGGCAAGCCCGGGTGGCCCACAGACTGTGATGAGGCATGTGGCCCATCGGGCGGCCCAGTTGCTGTTGATCATGAAGGAAGAAGTCCAGCCCAGGATCAGTAAGCCGGATCCGTACCGACATAGGAGTAACCCGGATCCTTGGAGGCCCATGAGGAACCCGGATCCAGTACGACGTGTATGGAAGGCGGATCCGTGACGTGCACGGCAAGATATTATACCGTAGCTAGGCTATCTGTAATCCGGCTAGGACTCTCCATGTAAACCCTAGATCCGTGCGCCTTTATAAGCCGGATCCCGGGAGCCCTAGAGGCACAACCACAACTCATTGTAACAACGCGAAAGCGCCCAGATAGTTCCAGACAAGCAGCAGTAGGCCCTGTCATCGTGCAGGTGTTCCGAAGCTGGGTAACTCGCGTACCACCGTCCCGAGAGCACTCCGCCCTATGGCCCCTACTTCTTCTCCCCCTCGTGAGGATCCCTCCTCCGGGGTACCGTCGATTAGGCAACGACAGTTGGCGCCCACCGTGGGGCCTGTGGCGTCTGGAGGCCGGAACCGGGAGGGTTCCGCCATGGGAAGCTACGACGACATCATCGCTGTGGGGCGCGTCCTTTACGCCGGAAATCTGCCGATCGTCCCTCCGGATGAGTGCTGGATTCCGGCTAGGACAAACCCCGTCAAGCTCTCCATCGTCCCAATTGGCGGCATACACATCTTCATCGGGGAAACCGTCGATTCCAACGGAAACCCACTGGTAAGTAACGCAGACGCGACCGCCGCAGAGCTGGACGCTGTCGCGAAGATCTGATCTGAGACGCAGGAGCTTCCCAAGGAAGATTCCGCCTTGGATCTGGAAATTTCAAAGCCCACCCAATCCGCCCCTGAGCAGGAAACAAAGGTGGAAGACCAATGCAGATCCGCTTGGGTCTCCCAGGTGTTAGAAAAGCAGAGGTGCCACTTCGTACACTTCTTGGCCCATACCGCCGGAACCGCCCCTCAAGAAGACGGAGCTGGTCCCGAGCAGGAAGAGGCACCGGAACACAACGCGGATCCGGATCAGGCTGAGCTTGTCGGAGAAAGCGAGACTCCGGTTGAAGAATCGATTTTGGGCAACCTGAGCCCAATTTCGGGAGATACCCCCTCCATGGAGTCTGATGACTTCGTTCGCAAGATAAGGGAATACGGATACAGTGATCAGCCTAAAGTCGACTCCGCCCAGCCTAAACAGGTTCTCGCAACGATAGCAGCGCAGGGACAAAGCGGATCTCAAGAACCAACCAGCCAATCTGACCCTCAACCATCCCAACAAGGATCTCCAATGTCTCGGTACGACCCCAAAGGGATTCTTCCTCGGAGGAAATCCTGTCGGCGAGAGGAGGTGGTCGCGCGAGCAGTTCTTAACACACCTATAACCCCGGCGACGCCGCAGATCTGGAGGCTCTAGAAACCACCAGAAAGGAAATGCTGGCCACAGCCAAGAAGCTCGCCGGTACCGAAGCTGCGTTAAAGGTAGGGAGGGCAGATCATGCAGCCTGGGCGGAAAACTTCGACAGACAGGACCGCGAGATTGCTGCCACACTCGAGCAAGTCAAGAGCATGCGGGCTGAGTGGGAAGTAAAGATGATCTATGCGCAGGCGGAGGCCGATCGAATTGTTAGAGAAGCAATTCCGCCTCGCAGGATACCCTTCAACACGCCCGCAGAGCACCAGCCGCTCGAAACCCCAAAGGACAACATGCTAAAAGCTGCGGAACTACTGCAGAAGAAGGACGAAGAGGTCGATATCAACTATCTTCGCACACTCGTCGCTTCAGCAATGCAGCAGCAAAGCAAGGCGGATACTTCGCGCAGGTTGGAATCCAATCCGGATATCTGTATATCTACCGCGCAGAAGGACACCCGCGCTGATCGGCGACCCGATGACGAATCACACACCGGATCCTCGGAGCGCAGAAGGAAAGCCAGGGAACACCCAAATCCAATCCCCGTACCATCAAAGACGCCACCGTCAGATCCAAGAAAGGGAAAGGATGCGATGTACTCTGGACGAGACAAATACCGCAACCCCTCTCCTCCGCCCAACGGTTACCCGCGACCCCCTCGCCGCCGTAGTCCAGCCGGAAACACCAGGCCCCCAGGGCATGGTGGGATTGTTATCCGCGACAACATGCTGCCAAGAAACAGAAACAGGGAGCGCTCGCCGGAACCTCGCCGGAACCAGAACAATGTTCATGAGCCCGAGCCCAGGAGGAGTCGGAATGAGGACCGCGATCCAGAACCTCGTCGGAGCCGGGACCCAGAGCCTCGCCGGAGCCGTGACCCGGAGCCTCGCAGGAACGACCAGGGCACCCAGCGCCAGGGCGAAGGCAGCCACAGGAGCCGGAGCCAGCACCAGGAAGGCCGAGGAGAGTCAGAAGGCGGAAGCAAGAGATCGCACCGCCCACCTCGCAGGTCTCCCTCACCACCACCTAGCGGTGGAGGCGGAGGTGGAGGCGGAGGCAACGGTCGAAGATCTCGCTCTCGCTCAAAGTCTCCTCGCCACGGCTCACGCGACGCACGGGATCGCCTCAACGAATACAGAACCGACTACATCGGTCCGAAGTGCTTTGGCAGGATGATTCGAGAGGAACCAAAGCCAAGGATGAACCTCAAGCTACCCGGAAACCTGAAGCATTATGATGGCACCGAAAGGCCGGATACCTGGATTGAGGATTACTACAATGCTGTAACCTTCGCCAGAGGAACCCCTAACATCGCCTGCAGCATGCTTCAGTTGTACCTTGTAGGTCCAGCCCGGATCTGGCTAAGCGACCTCGAGAAGAATTCCATCTTTTGCTGGTTCGACCTGAAGAACGCTTTCGAGAAACACTTCAGGGGCACCTACAAGAGACCTGCCACAACAAGCGACCTACAGGCATGCATCCAGAAGAAGGGCGAAACATCGAGGAATTTCCTCACTCGATGGTTAGCATGCAGAAACGAGTGCGAGAACGTCGACAACCGCACAGCAATGCACGCCTTCATTGGGGGCTTGCAGCGAGGAGGATTGCTACGGCACAAGTTAACTTGCATGGTCAATGCAAATCAACTGACGTTGGACGACATGATCACCATCGCCAGCGATCACACTGCCGCCGATGACGACGCAGGCGGTGATCTCGCAGCCACAGCGATCCCCCTGCATCAGCAAAAGAAGAACCGTGACAACGGTAGCAGCAGCAGCCATAAGCGCAAGAACCCTGATGACCAGAAGAGTGGCGGATCCGAGATGATCGCCATGGCGTTTCAACGCGGAGGTTCAGGAGGCGGCAGAGGACGCGGACGCGGAGGCGGAGCCGGCGGGGGTCGCGACATACCTCCGAGGTCACAGCTGGCGGATCCCGCGCCCCGCAAACCTATGAGGAATACAGAGACATGCCCTGCCTGGCCCATCTGGATCCGGCTACGGGGAAGTCCACTCACACCAACCGCAACTGCAAGTGGGTCAATGATCTAAAAAACGACCCGGAGGCAGGATACAAGCGCGCCCGGAAGCACCGCCCACGCGGCAAAGGTGGCAAGGGCAAGAACAAGGACAAAGAAGATGATAGTTCCGAGGCGATGGATGAGGATGATAACTCGCCGGATCCCAAGGCAGGATCCGCAGGAAAATCCAACCCATTCGATAAAAAGAGCGTGGGGGCTTACCACACTTTCCTCGGAACCCCAACAGTCCGCGCTACCAAATCAGCTACCCGGATCCTGAACGCCACAGTTCCGGCTGTGCCACAGTATGTCAGGTGGTCGGAAGTTCCGTGCACATTTGACAGGGAGGATCACCCTGCCGTTGTGCCAAAAGAATGCTACGCCTTGGTTGTAAGTCCCCGCATAGATGGGTATGACTTCTCCAAGTGCCTCATGGATGGTGGAGCTAGTCTGAACATCATGTACCTGGAGACTCTAGAGCGGATGAACCTCACCAAGGAACAGCTCAAACACAGCAACACTGAGTTTCATGGCGTGGTTCCGGGTAAGAAGGCGAATTCCCTCGGCAGCATAACACTTCCCGTGGCTTTTGGCGATGTTCACAAATTCCGCCAAGAAAAGATCACATTTGAAGTTGTGCCCTTCAAGAGTTCCTACCACGTCATCTTCGGCAGGCCCACCTACCACAAGTTCCACGCAAGAGCGTGCTACATCTACAACAAGCTCAAGATTCCGGGTCCTAAAGGTATGATTACCGTATCCGGAGACTACAAAAAGGCTCATGAGTGCGAGTTAGGCGAAGCCGCCTTCGCAGAGTCTGTGATATCTGGAGAAGAGCTGAAAGGCTACAGAGCCGCGGTGGATCCGACTGAGATGCAGACCACCAAAAAGCAGATCTCCGAGCAGAAAAACTCCTTCAAGCCCGCGATAGAAACCAAGAAGCATGACCTCATCCCAGGTGATTCTTCCAAGCAGGTTTCAGTCGGAGCCAACATGGACCCCAAATAGGAAAGCGCGCTCGTCGAGTTCCTCCGCGCTAACATGGATATCTTCGCATGGCAACCTTCTGACATGTCCGGAGTACCTAGGGAACTCGCCGAGCACTACCTCAACATAAATCCAGGGGCCAAACCAGTGAAGCAAGCTATGCGACGCTTTGGAGATAAGAAGCGCCGCGCCATAGGAATGGAACTAGCAAAGTTACTAGAAGCAGGTTTTGTAATAGAAGTTATCCATACCGATTGGGTCGCGAATCCCGTCCTTGTACCCAAAAAGAACACTGAAATACTAAGAATGTGCATCGATTACTCTGGCTTGAACAAACATTGCCCGAAGGATCCGTTCCCCTTGCCGCGCATTGACCAAGTCATTGATTCGACGGCGGGGGCGGAACTTCTGTGTTTTCTTGATGCGTATTCCGGGTATCATCAGATCCGGATGAAGGAATCCGACCAAAAGGCGACTTCATTCATTACCCCGTTTGGTACTTACTGCTATGTTACTATGCCTTTTGGTTTGAAAAACGCAGGTGCTACTTACCAACGCACGATGCAGCGGTGCCTGAAGGACCAAATCGGCCGGAACGTGCACGCCTACGTCGACGACATTGCGGTCATGACCCGGAAAGGTTCCGACTTGATCAGCGACCTCACAGAAACCTTCGACAACCTCCGCAGGTACAAGATGATGTTGAATCCGCTGAAGTGCGTTTTTGGCGTGCCAGCCGGAAAACTCCTTGGCTTCATAGTCTCTCACAGAGGCATTGAGGTTAACCCGGAAAAGATCAAGGCAATCCTGTGCATCAAACGGCCAACTTGTCTCAAAGATGTGCAACGACTAACTGGTTGCGTCGCAGCAATCAGTAGGTTTGTTAGCCGTCTTGGCGAGAAGGCGCTACCTCTGTACAAGCTGCTGAAGAAAACAGACAAATTTGTCTGGGACGACGCAGCTGACGCAGCTCTTCGAGGGTTGAAGGAAATACTTACCTCCCCACCTATCTTGGCAGCTCCAGCAGAGTCAGAGCCAATGCTCCTTTATCTGGCAGCTACCAACAAAGTCATCAGCCTCGTCATCGTGGTGGAGCGAAAGGAAGAAGGTCATGAATATGACGTCCAGAGACCTGTCTACTACATTAGCGAGGTGTCGACGGAATCAAAACAGAGATATCCTCACTTTCAGAAGCTAGCTTATGGCGTGTTCCTAGGCAGCCGGAAGCTGAGGCATTACTTCCAAGAGCATCCAGTAACAGTCGTGAGCAAGGCTCCGCTGTCAACAATTCTCAACAACGCTGACGCAACAGGACGTACGGCTAAATGGGGCATCGAACTATCCGCCTTCGACATCGCTTACAAGCCCAGGACTGCGGTTAAATCCCAAGTCTTGGCAGATTTCGTCGCAGATTGGACAGAAGCTCCGGATGCAAGTCTGGAGCCGGAACCAGAAACATGGGTCATGCACTTCGATGGATCCAAGCAGCATCAAGGCTCAGGAGCCGGAGTCACCCTAAAGTCCCCTACCGGAGAAGAACTGCAGTATGTTCTGCAGATCCACTTCGAAGCTACTAACAACATGGCGGAATATGAGGCTCTACTACACGGTCTGCGCATCGCTAAGGAAATTGGGATCAAGCACATCATATGCTGTGGAGATTCCGACCTGGTGGCACAACAAGTAGCCGGAACCTGGAACGCCAGAAATTCCGTCATGGCGGCCTACAGAGACGAAGTTGACGAGATCGCCAAGTGCTTCCTCGGATACGAAGTCAAGTACGTCCGGAGAGACGATAACACCGCGGCAGACCTGCTATCCAAGCTCGGATCCCAGAAACAAATTCCGCTGGCATTTTCCTGGAGCATCTCAGATACCCTCGCTAAGGGCGCTAACCCGGAAAACCCAGAGGTGGCAGTGTCTCCGGCTAGGGAAGTGATGGCTATCATTCCGGCTTGGACACAGCCTTTCCTGGACTACCTCATCGATCAGAAGTTGCCAGAGGACGAGGTCCTCGCACGACAGATCGTCAGACGAGCAAGAACCTACACAATAGTTGATGGACAGCTCTACAAACGGAGTGCAGCAGGGGTATTTCTTAAATGCGTCTCCAATCAAGATGGCATTGAAATCCTTAGAGAGATCCACGCAGGGGATTGCGGGCATCATGCCGCTCCCAGATCACTCGTTGCAAAAGCTTTTCGGTTAGGTTTCTATTGGCTTACAGCTAAAGAAGACGCTGATAAAATAGTTAAGACCTGCCGAGGTTGTCAGTATTACGCTACTCAACCAAACGCTCCAGCTCAAGAGCTGAAGACCATACCTATCACCTGGCCATTTGCGGTCTGGGGGCTCGATATGGTTGGTAAGTTAAAAAGATCATCTCCTGGCGGTTTTGAGTACCTCCTGGTCGCTGTTGACAAATTCAGCAAGTGGATCGAGGCAAAGCCAGTGAGAAAAGCCGATGGTGCTACGGCACTAAAATTCGTCTGCAGCCTCGTGATGAGATTCGGCATCCCACACAGCATAATCACAGATAATGGCACGAACTTCGCTCAAGGAGAATTGAGGGATTATTGTGAAACAATGGGGATACGACTGGACCTCGCATCTGTGGCTCATCCACAGTCCAATGGTCAGGTTGAAAGGGCTAACGGCTTAATATTGTCAGGAATTAAACCACGCCTTGAAGGACCGCTGCGACGAGCAGCTGGAGCTTGGGCTGATGAGTTGGAAGCTGTTTTGTGGAGTTTACGAACTACCCCTAACAGATCAACAGGGTTTACCCCTTTTTTCCTGGTATACGGATCCGAAGCCGTGCTTCCCTCCGACATCATCCACGATTCACCGCGAGTTTCCGCCTACAATGAAGAAATAGCTGACGAGGCCAGACAGCTATCTGTGGACCTGATCGAGGAAGCTCGGAACTTAGCAGACCAGCGATCCGCCATCTACCAGCAAAAGCTCCGACGTTATCACAGTCGTCGAGTTCGGAAACGCTCCTTCATGGCAGGAGACCTGGTCCTCCGCCTTCGACAGGTGAAAGACCATAAGCTGCAATCTCCATGGGAAGGACCCTTCGTCGTTAGCAAAGTGCTTCATAACGGGTCGTATTACCTTGTTGATTTCCGTGAGCTGAGGGACAGACCTGCTAATTGGCACCGGAAACGCAAGCGTGAGGATCCGGATGATATCTACGATGAAACAGATCGCCCTTGGAACATCGCACAGCTACGTCCTTTCTACACTTAGCATATACTTTCCGAGTTATAAACTCTGTAATAGTTATACATGATCAATGAAATAAAGCTTATGGTTCACTCTTTGAGTCTTTTACCTCCTTTACTTGTTCATTTTAGATCGTGTATGTTTTTTCCGACTAAAACCGCAGAGCTGGATATTTCCGCCTAGGCGTGTATGAAAGTTGTGATTTCCAAAATCGTCCTTTAGGACGTAAGCTTAAGTTTTCTGATTAAGTTGTTATCTGTTGCGAACTTGTGGATTCCTAGTAGCGATTTCCGGCACCTATGCCTGGGGGCTTGTTTCCGCGGTTATTGACGGACTGCCATTGGGCTTCGCTGCCGGCGCGAGCGTTTCCGGCTAAGGTCTTCCGGCTCGCGGAAGGTCAAGCGAGTAAGCCGGAAAACAATGAAGTCAGCACTTGCTTTCCGACATAAAACGAAACATGCACATAACATTAACGGATAGCAGGATAAGTGTTTCCGCCCCATGCATAATCGTTTCGTTCCTAGCTATTTAATAATTTAAGTCTTATTACAAACCCACTCTGGGGCCAAAATGATGCAACTTGTTTCATTGGTTAAAACAGGAACTCTACTCGGAGTCCTCCTCTTCTGATTGCTGGTAGGAGGAGCCGTCGTCGCTATCACCAGATCCGGCTTCGGAGTCGTCACCAGAGTTTCCTTTGGAATGCTCGCCGCTGGACCCGGATCCTTCCCCGTAATATTCCGGCTCACCCGCTTCTTCCTCTGCATCGGAAAATCCTTCGGGCAGATTGTGCTTGTTATACCAGAACGAGTGATCCACTCGCCTGACAAACAGCTGTTCATAGCCTTCGGTTTCCGCGAGGAGGGCATCCATATCGGAACCCTTGGGGGCTCCGCGTGCAACATTCGCCAGGTTGAGCGAGGGGAAGTGAGCCTTGCAGGTGGCCAGGATTAGGGAGGCGACTCCGCGTGCTGAAGACTCCTGCCAGTCCTTGATGAAATCCGGCACCAGCTTCATAAGTTTGGTCATCGTATCGATGACTGTGGTTTTGGCCTTCTTCAGAGACGTAGCTGTGGCGATTCCGCGACAGGCTTCAAATAACGCGTCAATTGATATCCGCGCTTCATCGTATGCCTCCGTCCTCGTAAGGTTTGACTCTTTTGACCATTCAAAGCCAAGGCTTGCTGTGGAAGAAAGAGATTCAGTTCCGCTAGAGAGGACCCATACAAGTTAGTCGGAGCAACGATACGGAAAAATGCTTACGGAAGATAAGTTTGTCAATGGCATCCGCCTCCGCTTCCAGAACTTTGTTCTTGGCAATTGTGGAAATCACGCGGCCCTGGCTTCTCTCCAGTTTTTCATTCAGCTCCGCCAGGTCGCGGGCATGCTTCTCGGAGAGCTCTTTCCTCGCCTCAGTCTCCTTGCTTGAGGATTCTTGGATGAAGGCTTTGAGGGACTCGTTTTCCGCTTCAAGCACCTTGACTTTGGCGGAAAGCTCATCAAACGAGGAGTGCTTGACAGATTCTTCTGAAGGCAGAAAGTTGCACACATTATGCATCCTGAACTATGACAGTACAAAAAGTGAAGACCCGGATCTCGTACCTTTAAGGCGGGTCTCAAGCAGCTGGATAGCCTTTTGGCTGTTTTCCGCGTTCTGGCGCAGCCCCTCGATCTCCGTGATCTGCTCTAGCACGTGAATGCGCAGATCTTCATGCAATTTCCGTGTGGTCTGTGACGCAGCAGGGAGTCAGCCGGATATTTAAAAATCCTGGGGGCTAGCGAGGAATTCAGTAGGTATAAAATTTTTTTTAAAAAAAAAAATTCCATCTAAAGTACATTCTGGGAAAGCATCGGATAATACACGTTGCACGGAACTATATCACCCAATGCTTGGGGGCTAGTATTACCTGCCGCACTTCCTTGTGCTTGGCGAAAAAATCCTTCAAGTTGCTCTCCAGCTCGGCGAGTTGACGCACCTCCTCGTCCGGTTTTCCCCATACCTTGTTCAGCATGGCGGAAACTTCCGCGTGACGTTCTGCAAGGGTAAGTTTTTGGAGGGACGGAGTTGGTTGGAGGTTGACTCGGATCGCGTTGGTAACTTGGAGGAGCTTAGCCTTCTGCTCCTGTTCTCCTTCAGTGGGCCCCGCGAAGGCGGAGCTTGGCTGATCTGGCGGAGGAATTGGTGACGAGGTCCCCTTGGCGGAATCGCCATGATGAACGGGATCTTCAGGAAGGTCATCGATGTCGATGATATCCTTTGGATCCGGCTTGCTGGCAGATGAAGCCTTGGGCGGAACTTCCACCTCAGGAGTGATAGGAAAAGAAGCCGGAGATGGTCTGGCCTTCTTTTTGGGGACCCTTGGGGCCTTGGGAGGCTGGCTTCCGGAACTTCAGAAACGACATAAAAGCAGAAGTACGAGTTTGAGCGTTAAACCAGAACTTGGGTCTCGGAAGTAGACGCTTACCCGGAAGGCTTGAAGAAATGCTGGATGGCAGGCTGCCCTTTGTTGCTGGTATTAATCAGCGAGAGGCGCTTCTTTTCCGCCTCAGCTTTCCGGGTAGCCGCAATGCTGAGCGTCTCGCGAGGGCGTTTCGCATAAGGGCTGGAAGGGGCTGGCTTCTTCCTCTTCGCAGGATGTGGAGCTTCAGGAGCTTCCGCCTCTGATGCGGCTTCCGGATCCGCGTTGCCGGCGGACGGGACTCGGAGGAGAGTTCCGAGTTCGCTTTCCTCAAGCGCCTCGAGCTAAATGCAAAGTTAACGCTTAGACAAATAAGTTTGAAGAAAAACAATAAACCAAAGTCAAGACGACGTACCGCGGTTCCGGATCCCTCCGTGTGGATGTCTTTGTTGCATACGTGAACGTGGAGTTCACGTGGGATTTTGATGAGGACCTGGATCCTCTTGTCGATGGCGTCGGCGGAGAGATTGTCTTTGGTGGCGCGCATTGGATCGTCGCGCCCTGTGTATTCAAACATCAGGCGGTCCCTGTGTTGCAGCGGCTGGATCCGCTTCGTGAACCAGGAAAGGGTTAAATCCTTCCCCGTCAGCCCCTCCTCCATGAGCTTGCAGATCCGCCTGACAGCGCGGGTCAGCTGAGGCGAGTCGGAGAAGTGGGGGCAGTGCGTCCATGACGGAAGCTCGGTGGCGGGGCAGTTCTTGAAAGACGGCAGCTTCCTGTCGCTCGCGGGGTCGGAGACGTCCTTCAAGTAGAAGAAACCCCCGGACCAGTACCTCGCGGATTCGTGACGGTCGGTGGGGGGGTAGACGCGGCCCGGGCGGATTATGAAGGTGACGGAACCGCAAGTCGCCAACTCGGAAGTCTGGCGGATCTTCTCCTTCTTGACAGAAAAATAGTATTGGAAGAGGGGAAGCTCTGGAGTTACCCGGAGGTGGCCTTCGCAGAGAGCGACGTGGTTGCTAATGGCGAGCACGCTATTTGGAGATATGTTGTGGGGTTGGAGTCCATACGTCTTCAGAATCTCCCGAAAGAAGTCCGAAGGCGGAAATGAAAATCCGCGCTCCACCAGTGCCTTTGTCAGCACCATCTCGTCGTCCCTCGGAGCCGGAGCTGGTTCATTTGGAACTGACCTCCAGCTTCCGGGTTGCAGGAAGCCCTCCGCCTCGAGATTCTTCAATTCCATCTCAGTGGTGGTGCAGGGCCACCACTTCCCCTTAGCTTCGGAGTCGCGCTTCCGAGCTTTCGATTTCTTGGCAGCCTCTTCCGCCTGCTGCTCCGTTTGACCCGCCCCGGAGGTTTTCTCCGGGTGAGCAGAGGTCCCCTCAGCCTCCTTGCCGGAATCCTTTGAAGGATCCAGCCTGACTGGAGCAAAGGGAGGAGGGGCGGAGGAGATTGGCGTCGCCATGATTGGTTCCGAGCTCGGAGGTGGAGTCGTTGAAGACATCTGAAGAAAAAGAGTTTGGCGGAAACTTTCCTTAGTCGGATCCCACATCGTCTTCCCCAGGTTCACCCCTACCAACTACGGCGCGAAGATGAAGCTCGAAGATTTACCGTAATGGCGTGTGCGGTGGTCGGAGTCGCCGGCGACGAGTTTTCCGTGCGGTGGCTCGCCGGAGTTAAGAACACGAAGAACACTGCGGTGGTGGGTTCGCTCCGGCGATGCTCCGGCGATGCTCCGGCAGGTTCCGGCACGGCGGAGGAAGGGCTCACGGGCGGCGCTCGGCAGGAAGGTGAGAAGGGGGTGAATGAGGGTAAGGGGTCTCGACGGCTGATATTTATAGGCTGAGGGGATAAGATTCGTGCTCCGCATCCTGTGGTCGGAACGCAAGCGTCGCGCCGTTGGATGCGTGACACGTGTCCTAAACCCTAGCGGTAAAAATGGCTAGAGATAAGTTACCGCGCAAATCGCGCGAAAATGGCGCCAGAATTGGCGGAACCGTTTGAGTCTTTTAAAGATTCCGGGTAATTGCGTGAGGATAATTTGGCTCTTGTTCGCGAGCAGGGAGTAACCCGGAAATGTTCTTTGGAACGTCGATGGATGAAGTCCCGCAGGATGAGAGCATTTTCCGACCGTAAGTTGGAAAAAGAAGAAGATGCAAAGTTAGAGCTCTTCAAGTTTCTCCGCGTTACCAACGATGCCGGAAACCTAAGGTACAAGCATGGCGGAAACTGCAGCTGAAACTCGGAGAACTCTGGGGGCTACTGTTGTGGGTATACTTCATGGGTGTACCATCGACAGTGCCTAGATCCGGCAAGCCCGGGTGGCCCACAGACGGTGATGAGGCATGTGGCCCATCGGGCGGCCCAGTTGCTGTTGATCATGAAGGAAGAAGTCCAGCCCAGGATCAGTAAGCCGGATCCGTACCGACATAGGAGTAACCCGGATCCTTGGAGGCCCATGAGGAACACGGATCCAGTACGACGTGTATGGAAGGCGGATCCGTGACGTGCACGGCAAGATATTGTACCGTAGCTAGGCTATCTGTAATCCGGCTAGGACTCTCCATGTAAACCCTAGATCCGTGCGCCTTTATAAGCCGGATCCCGGGAGCCCTAGAGGCACAACCACAACTCATTGTAACAACGCGAAAGCGCCCAGATAGTTCCAGACAAGCAGCAGTAGGCCCTGTCATCGTGCAGGTGTTCCGAAGCTGGGTAACTCGCGTACCACCGTCCCGAGAGCACTCCGCCCTATGGCCCCTACTTCTTCTCCCCCTCGTGAGGATCCCTCCTCCGGGGTACCGTCGATTAGGCAACGACAGTGTCCGCGTTGGTTGCATCCGGGCCCGGTCGGCAGTGACTAGGTAAATCAAATATTTTTCTTTAAAAAGGACCATCTTTATAGAGATGGTTAATCGAGTTAACCTAAAAATACAACAGCCGTACCTACTCGCCACCGCGCGGCCTACCACGGCCTGGGTTACTCGCAGTCACGCGGCCTACTACTGGCCACCGGAGGGCCCGGCGCTATCATCGAAGCGCGAGCGCTTCGCGCGCGGAGCACGCCGGCAATCGGACATCTCGTCCTGCCGCCTGCGGCGTTCGAGGGCCCCGGTCAGAGAGGAGTCACACAGGACTCTCCTGGCCATAGAGGAGGCCGCCTCTGCCGTCGCTGCCTCTGCCGCCGCCTGGGCCGCCTCCGTGTCCGCCGCCTGCAACGCCGCCAGCTGGGCGTTGAAGCGGGCCTTGTGCCTAGCCGCCTCCGCCACCACTTTGTCCCTGGCGGCGATGGCGCCCGCCAGCTCCCGGTTCTCCTGCTCGACCTGCGCGGGAGAAGGGCCCCTCCGCTGGACCGAATCCATGTCGGAGCACATGTACCCCCAAGCAATAGGGACCGCATAGCTGTGGGCTTCCTCCTCCGCTGCCCGAGCCTGACAGCGCAGGGCGTCCCTAGCTAGGGTCTCGAAGGACGCGTCCAGAACAAATTAGTCCCCGCCGTAGTCGAAGCGGGTGGGTACGATGTCGTCAGCGGCGGCGATGTCGTGGATGACGGCGTCCACGGGTGGGGCCACCGCAGGAGCCACCATCGCCGCCCGCGCCTCCGCGAGCGCCACCTTGGCCTCGGCGAGCTCGGCCCTAGCGTCGGCGATTTCCGCACTGGCCGCAGCGAGGCGCTCACGCCCTTGTGTGATTTCCGCACTGCATCGCCGACCGCCCTTCCGTTGGAGATGCAGTTATGTGTGATCGCACGCAGGCCCTGCTCGCACATGTCATGGCGTGCAGTGTCCTGATCGATCAAGCGCACCTATGCAAGAAAACAGATGCTCTGATTAGCCGTTTACTATAATGGTCTGGATCTTGTATCAGACCAGACTACACGATCCGACGGTCCATACCACGTGCTTCCTCCTCCTTTGACTCGTTGATGTCGTCTGTTTGTAGTGGAGATTGTTTTCCCCGTCTCATAGCCGGAAGCCTTCTATTGCTAGCTAGCGTCTCCAAGAATCCACTGCTTGGCGTTGATTTGTAAATGCAGCTGCTCTCCTCCTGTGCCTGGATCAACGTGCCCAAAAATAGAAAAGAGCTAGGGTCCTGCTACTGAATTTTCAAGCTGGAAACAGAACAGTCTGCTGTCAGGCTGCACAAATTGCTTCTAATTCATCATCATGCTTAATCAAATGGGTGGCCATTATAGGTACGAATATTCTTCAGCCGGGACTGAGTTGGATACCTCTGCCATAGGTCGTTGCCAGCATCGATCACAAATCCAGACTCGCCACTCGCACGAATTCAGGGCGATTTGCACAAAAATAACCTAAAAGTGAAAGAAAAGCACAGACTGACCCTCCAGCGAAACTATTTCACCAATCTAACTCTTTTGTGTGGCGCCCCTCCCACGGGCGCCACACATGCCCATGTGGTGCCCTTTCTGCCGGCGCCACTGTCCCAGCCGACGTGGCCCCCTCGCCGCTGAGCTGGTGCGCCCATCCGACGTGGGCGCCACACATGCACTTGTAATTGCCAAACATACTGTGAGACAATTCGTCTGGGACTTAGCCGTTTTGCGAGGCTCGATGTGTGGCGCCGATCCCACGGGTGCCACACTAGCCTCTGTGGCGCCGATGCCACGGGCGCCACACATCCACTTAAGTGTGGCGCCCGCGCCCGCCCCCAGCCCGACCCTCTTCTTCTCTGTTTCTTCTCCTCCCTCCCTCTCTCCCCCAAGGCGGCCGGCGGTTCCTCCTCCTCCCTCCCTCTCTCCCCCAACAAATCGGCCACAAATTCGTCAGATCTGACCGGCCAATCTCTCCCCCATCCATTCCTCAAGGTAATCCCCTTCGAATCCCTCACATTCATCCACTAATTTCATAGATCTTGCTAGATTTGTACATGAACCCTAGACATGGAAACTAGATTTGAAATGGCTATGTATGTGTTGAATGTGTATGTGTAGGAACCCTAGATATGTAGGAACCCTAGATGTGTTGAATGAAATTTTACATGTATGTGTTGAAATCCTATGTATGTATGTGTTGAAATGTCTAATATTTGCCTAGCAAATGCATTCAAATTTGTTACATATGCCTATTATTTGTTAGTGGAATGACTCATAATATGGTTGTGTAAACATGTAGGATGGTGTGGCTTCTGGATGAAGAGTACGACAGGGAGCACCGGGCTGTTCATATGACGGAGAGGGGAACGGATCTTCACCCTTTGAAGATTCGTTACCATGGCACAGTGGATATACTGTATGACGAGAGGTACACGGAGTTCATCCAGCCTACCGGTCTTATGCCGTTCATATCCCTTGTAAGCCGTGGGGGGCCGAACATGAACCCCTCGGCAATCACCGCCCTTGTCGACCGGTGGAGGCCGGAGACTCACACCTTCCACTTGAGGGCCGGCGAGATGGCCCCTACTCTCCAGGATGTTTCCATGATCCTTGGACTACCTATTCAGGGCGAGCCACTGTGTATGAACACAGCTTCTGATGGGTGGCGCCAGCAGATGGCGGTGCTTATTGGCAGGGCTCCTCCGCCGCCAGCAGATCCAAAGAAGAGAGCTCCCGCCGACGCGTCTTTCTCTTGGATCAGGACTAACTTTGCAGAATGCCCGGAAGAGGCCGACGAGGACACTCGGAGGACGTACGCCCGCGTGTACTTATGGTACATGATTTCGAGGACTCTCTTTCCTGACAGTGGGGGCAAGCTGGCCCATTGGTGTTGGCTGAAGGCGCTTACGGTGTTGGATAACCGGTGGAGTTGGGGAACGGCGGGACTTGCGTACCTCTACCGGCAGGTGATGATTTGCTCTATGTACTATTTTCCTAGAGTAGTGTGCTAGACAAAGTACTAACCAAATGTCTTATGTGCACAGTTGGACGAAGCTTATCGCAGGACTGGGAGCGGTGGTATTGGTGGATGCATGCTCCTACTTTCCGTATGGAGCTGGGACCACATATCAGTTGGGCGTCCCAGGGTACTCAACGAGAGGCCATGGCCTCATCACCCTCACAACCCTGATCGGGAGCCCACTTGGGCATACCTTTGGGACAATGTCTCGGAGATGACGAGTGATCCAATGGTCATGTACAGGCAGTACACTGCGGAGTTGGACACTCTTACCGCCGGAAAGGTGTAACCGATCACTCTTTTGCAATCCTAGTTTTCATTAATTCTACTGGCATGTTCTAAATTCTGAGATATTTGTATGCTGCAGGTGGAATGGGAGCCATATGGTAGCTACTACCATATTGGCTCGGGGATGGCTGACCTCAACCACAAGTGCACGGAGGAGGCGCGGTTCTGGCGTATGCGCTGCCCACTCATATGCATGTGGCTTGTTGAACACCACCAGCCGCAAAGAGTGATGAGACAGTTTGGACTGTATCAGGAGTGCCCACCAGTGTGGCAAGACACGGACAAGGCGCTTCATAGGTAAACTTCTGGAATTATGCGATGGAAGATTCTTCATAGAAGAGGTACAAACTAACTTGTTGATTCTTGCAGGCTTGATAGGCAGCGGTAGAGGAAGATCACAAATTGGCCAGTCCAGCATAGCGGCCACGTCGCAGCGTTCCAACACTGTTTGGAAGCGGCACGGAATGCTGGCCCTGAGCAGATTGTGCCTCACGACTTCGCCGCTTTCAACAACTACCTCGAGTGGTTCCATGAGAACACGCGTATCGAGTTAGTTAAGCACGCGTATCCTGAGGAGATCTTGGACGACCCCATCCAGTTCGATGAGGTTGGGCAAAGCCAGCACGACACCTTTGCTCGCAGAGGGAGATCGACTTCTATTGCTTCCGAGCTGAACTTCGTGGTAATGGATTCTCTCACTAACTAGTACATCATCTACATTGCCATGTGCTCGCTTCAATTGTGTATGCTATGTTTGTCACAGCGGGAGGAGATCCAAAAAACAGCTGAGGAGTGCGAGGTTATGTGGGACCAGAGCGGGAGAGATGACAAGCATGTCGGACCGTTGCGGTATTTCATTAAGGTATGATCACCAACTTTGAATGTACGCTACTATGATGTGGTGGCTTTGTAACCATGAACGGCATGACGCAAAACACTGCACGAAAGATGCGGCGGTTAGCCAGCTTGCTAGGTTGCCGGGAAGGCGAAATCGCTACATCTTCCTCTTCAGAAGAGCGGGATGTATGGACTATTTTGTTGCTGTCAAACATGTTCTTACTAATTTCAACTTTTGTAATCTCATGTGTTCATGTTTATGAAGATTCCTGAGGAAGAGCTAATTCTGAGTCAAGGCATACTTCCAAAGCATACCTCCAAGCAAGCCCCACGGTCAGCTTACCAGTTGAAGCCAAGGGGCAAGGGTCCAAGCTGGTACACTCCGGAAGATTATGTCAACCGAGGAAAGAAGGTTGTCACTGAGGAGGATGAGGGGCCGCCGCGGAGATCAGCTTTGTCGAGGATGTGGAACGACGAGCCGTTCTCTTCAGAGGAGGAGGAGCAGGAGGAGCAGCAGGAGCAGCAGGAGGAGCAGCAGGAGCAGCAGCAGGAGCAGCCACGGCAGCGGACGAAGAGGATGGCCATCCGGAAGCAGCCCGCGAGGACGGCACGTCGAGGACGATACTAGGATGTGCTACGTGTCATTTCGAACCATGGTCTATAATGCTACTTGTTGTTTGAATCTACGTGCTACAATGTGACCTATGAAGTGTTATATGTGTATGTCATGAAATTGCTACTTGTTGTGTCCAATGTTGTACTCATAACTGTTGGAGTTTGGTAGGATTTTTCATGGTTTTAACACAAGTCAATGTGTGGCGCCCTTCCCACTACGTGCCAACTTATATGAACTATTGGGTCGAAAACATCCAGGGGCTCCGGACGATAAGTCCTTAGCCGTTTTGGCGAGCTCAATGTGTGGCGCCCGTGGCATCGGCGCCACAGAGGCTAGTGTGGCGCCCATGGGATCGGCGCCACACATCGAGCCTCGCAAAACGGCTAAGTCCCAGACGAATTGTCTCACAGTATATTTGGGCAATTACAAGTGCATGTGTGGCGCCGTTGGGAGGGGCGCCACACATGCTGCCACGTCGGATGGGCGCACCAGCTCAGCGGCGAGGGGGCCACGTCGGCTGGGACAGTGGCGCCGGCAGGAAGGGCGCCACATGAGCATGTGTGGCGCCCGTGGGAGGGGCGCCACACAAAAGGATTAGATTGGTAAAATAGTTTCGCTGGAGGATCAGTCTGTGCTTTTCTTTCACTTTTGAGTTATTTTTGTACAAATGGCCCGAATTCAGCAGCTGTAATATGTAAGGGTCAGCCGTCAGCAGATCGCCGTCACTTATCAGCAGCAGACGAAAGGAGTATTCGGTAGGAAGGCACACCAGCCGAAAGTGCTGCTGCACCATGGCAATATTCGGCAATCCCATCATGAAAGAAACGGACAAGGCGCACGCACGCACACATTAAGGATCACATCATCCGGCTGGCTATCGGACACGACAGGCAGGGCCTCGGAATCGCTCACTGTTTAGCTTCAGAAGCAAAGTGTTAAAGGTAGCACCTGAAAAATGTGAGTAAATGTGTTACTGTTACACCTTCGCGTCGCCGTCGAGAACATCCAAAAGGCCATTAACACACGTGTTTTTTTTCTGTAGGGGACCCTAAACAGGAACATGCCAGCTTCATGTGACATCCTGAAATACCGAAAAGATGAAATGCAAAACCAAATGAGAGGAAGAGTGGACGGACTAGTGCAAGGTAAGAGCATCTCCACTCGTCCCCCCGAGGAGGCCCCCGGCGAGCGTTTTTTCCATCCGGACGGCGAAATTCGGCCCAGTCGCGCCCCCGGTTCCTCGTTTTCGTCCGGATTTGGGCCTAAATTCATCCGGCGATCCCACGCCCCCCGCCCCCGGGAGCTCTCGGGGACTCGGACGAGTGAAAAGCGGGGAAGGGCCCGATACGTCGGTGACTCGACGCACGAACCCCACCGCCACGTCGCTCAAATTCTCCCCACCCCTCGTATCTCTCTCGCCGCCGGCACCACCCCGCCGGCTTGTTGCCCAGATTGCGCCGCCACTCCTTCCCCACCTGCCTATATTCCGCCGTGTTTGGACGACGGCCTATCTGGCTGCTCTTCCGCCGGCCTGTTTTCCGGCCTGCTTGCTCGTCGTCGCTCGCGGCTCGGGTTGCCTCGACCACGCCCGTCAGGTGTTCGTCCATTTGCCTCGCCGGCCATGGACTCGGACGAAGAGGAGGAGCAGATGTTCGTCGAGCTTATGCAAGAAGAGATGGCAGCAGCCGCCCAAGACGACGAGCACATGATGATCCTTGGTTGCTTGGCAAGCATGTACGCCGGACTGGCAACTCGTCGGCGTGGTGGGTCGGCACGAGGTCGCCGGAAGTGCAAGCCGAGACAGCGAATGGAGGGCTACTGCATGTTGTACGCCGACTACTTCGCCGACAATCCATTGCACGGTGAGACTGTTTTCCGGCGTCGTTTCAGGATGAGCGAAAGCTATTTACGCAAATTGTGTATGCCATCCGCCACTTTGATCCCTACTTCGGATGCAAGGCGGATTGCACTTGGTTTGGTTGGATTTTAAATCACTGCGAAGTGCACGGTGGCTATGAGGATGCTTTGGCGTATGGAGCTCCCGGTGATACTGCAGATGACTATCTTCGGATGGCGGAGTCCACCGCCCTTGATTGTTTCTACCGGTTCTGCGGGGCCGTCATAGCGGTGTTCGGGGACTATTTCTTGAGATCACCCACCGTCGAAGACACTCGGAGGATCCTTGCAACAAATGAAGCTAGAGGTTTTCCAGGGATGCTTGGAAGCATTGACTGCATGCATTGGCAATGGAAGAACTGTCCGTTTGCGTGGCAGGGAATGTACAAGGGTCACAAAAAAGGCTGCACTGTGATACTTGAAGCAGTGGCTACCCATGATCTTTGGATTTGGCACTCTTTCTTTGGTATGCCTGGATCCAACAATGACATCAACGTCCTAAACTGCTCCCCGGTCTTTTCCAAGCTTGTTGATGGTCATGCTCCCCCGGTGGACTATGTGATCAATGGTCGGCACTACAACAAAGGATACTACCTTGCAGACGGTATCTATCCAAAGTGGGCAACATTTGTGAAGACGATCTCCAACCCTAGCACCCCCAAACTTTGCGAGTTTGTCAAGAAACAAGAAGCTTGCCGAAAAGACGTCGAGCGAGCATTTGGTGTCCTACAGCAGAGATTTGCTGTCGTCCGGTTCCCCGCTATGACTTGGTCCAAAGATCAGATGTGGGAGGTGATGAACTGCTGTGTGTGCCTACACAACATGATTATTGAAGATGAGCGAAAGCATCCGGTTCCTCTGGCTGAGCAAGAAGCACCATATGAGAGAGAGGGTCCTCTTGCACAGCCTAATCACCAAGTGCCTCCATCATGGGCCGCCTTCATTGCTATGCGCCAGGAGATTCGAGACTTTACAATGCACCAGCTGCTGCAAGATGATCTGGTGGAGCACATATGGAGGCTCCGAGGCAACGCCAACGCCGACGCCAACTAGTCTGTCTTAATTTGTTTGAAAAATTGTGAAATTTGTGTGCTTCATTTGTTTCAGCACTTGTTAAACATTGTACTGTTATCGCCGAATTTGTTTCAGCAATTTTCGTCCTCTTGTTTGCCGAACTTGTTAAATTTTATGTTGAATTTGTTTGAAATATGTCAAATGGTCGAGGTTGGGGGTTTCCTGCCGGGGGGACGGCTGGAACTTCGGCGCTCCCCACGCCAAAACTTCATCCAATCCGGACGAAAATTTCGCCGGATTTGGGCGTGGGGAGCGCCAACGAGTGGGGATGCTCTAAGATTCGTCGGAAGGTAAACGGTGAGAACCGGATTCCCATGACACTCCACTTCCTATCCCCATGCATGCACGCCCAGCCGTGTGTATTTATTTTCCCCACGCTTTAAGGAAAGAAGAGATCAAAGAGATCTGAACGAAGTGGGGGGAGGTGCGATGCCGGACAATGAAGAGGATGGTGCAATGGCAACGGAAATTATATGCTCAGATTGGCAGGCAGGCTGGTACAAAGCTTTCATAGATCACTCCACCCAACCGAACAAGCTAGCGAGCATTATTGCCGAGAATTCTTAAAAGAATACGAGGAAACGGCCGCTGGCACTAGCAGGTATAATATGTTAAACTGCAGAAAATTGTGGTGACAAAAATATGCTTCAGCAACTGCCTGCCTAACGTATGCAAATGCGCAAGATTGGAGGGACAGGGGATGCTGTTAGACCATCTTCCGTCAGCGCCCTCGATAACGGTCCCGATAGAATTTTGGTGGACGGCGAAAGTAGGCTTAAACCGGCGCGTCTAAAAAGCGTCGGCACAATTCTGAGTCCAATAGAAGAGCCGGCAACCCCGTGTCGGTCTCTTCGTGAAGTGCGCGAATCGGATGCCGACGCCTCGTTTGGACAAAAAAATTTGGGCGTGCGAGCCGCATGTAAGACACACATCCCAAAAATATACATCTTTTCCACCAAAACCCATCCCCTCCGCCGCTCATTTCTCCCGCCCGCCGCTCCATCTCCCATCCAGGCTTCAACCCGAAAAACCCTCGTCGCCGCCGAAGAGAAAGGCTCCAGTGAAGGCAACGAAGGCACCGACGAAGGCGCCGCCGAAGCCGCGCACCGTGGCGCCGATGGAGAAGCCGGCGAACATGTCACAGGAAGCGTGGGAGGAGGAGAAACGCCGCTGCCCCATCTTGACGGCCGACCGCAGAAGGCATCACATCGCCGCTCTCGAAGCCACGAAAGCGGCAGCTGCTGCCGAAGTGTGCCTCAGCTTGGGCGGTGGCCAACCCGAAGGGAGACTGCAACCTGTCGGCCGCAACTTTGGCGGCGGGTTCTCGAGCTCACCCTCGTCGCCGGGAACTACGCAGAGGGGCCGTCTCTCTCGCATATGTCCATCTTGTTAATGAATCATGTATTGTTAGATGCTCGACGCCCTCAACATGTACAAGAATCAAAACGAGGACAAAGATTTCCCCTTCATTCATTGCTTCAAAAAACTACAAGGTTGCCAAAAGTGGGGCGCCATCCGCCACACTCTCAACAATGAAGGCGTCGAGGAAGATGGACCGGTCGATCCCGCCGGCGCCTCCAACGGGCGCCCCATTGGCAACAAGAAGGCCAAGATCGAGCGGAATGCGGCGCCGACATTGGCTGCCATGGACGCCTCCCTCGAGAAGATGATATCCTCCTTCTCAACGGAGAACAAGGAAGCGGCGGATAGGGCCGACGAAGGGCGCGAATCGGAGAAGCAAGACATGGAGATTGAGTTGGAGAGGGAGAAGGTGGAGGCGGCGAAGATGGAAGCTCATGCCCATCAAGGCCACCAACGAAGCAACACAGCTTTCGTTGGCCAAGATGTCTCAAGAATCCAAGATCTTGATGGCCAACATGGAGAAGATGGACCTATTGGCGAGGGCGTGGCACGAGATGTACCGCGAGCGCATCGGCCAAGAGGTGCTGGCGGGCGAGCTGCGTCGGCGTCCATGACTCCCCTAGCACCGTCGATGTTCATGACTCCGTCGGCACCATCAACGTTCATGCCTCCCCCCGCACCATCGATGTTCATGCCTCCCCCGGCGACTGTGGATCCGGTTGCAGCGATGGAGCTGCCGCCGGGGCTTGCCGACGATGTGAATGTCGTTGAGGTTGAGCCGCCCATGACCCTGTTCATCTAATCATTTGGCCTGGAAGCCAAAGTTGTTTTTTGTAGCCAGACTATGACGGCGATTCGTTGGCCCGTATGTTAGCCCAAACTTCATATTCGAAGACCTATTCGAATTTTGTGGCCGTGTGTTGGCACAAACTTTATATTCAAAAACCTATTCAAATTTCTATGCTTTTGTTTGAGTTTTTAATTCAAATGATCTATCGGAGCTGTTGTATGGAGGACGCCGATGTGGGAGCAGCTCCCCTAAATGGAGGATATTGCGTCGGCGTCCCCTATACGATAATGTCGATGGCTTCTGCCAGCGACTATTTGAAGAGCCTCGGTGGAGATGCTCTTAAGACCACAGAACCGGGGTGGCGGTGGTCCTGGGCTTTCTCGCTCACATGAGAAGAATTAGAGGTTTGAGAAGTTTGCGATAATATAAATGGCAATGCATGTGAGGGCGTTCTGGCACTTACTATAATTAATTGAAGTCCAAGAGTTGGCTTCCTGGCTACTAGTCTGCGATCGATGGGAGGGCTGATGTCTACGCACGCTTCTATTCCTGTAGACAGTGTTGGGCCTCCAAGAGCAGAGGTTTGTAGAACAGCAGCAAGTTTCCCTTAAGTGAATCACCCAAGGTTTATCGAACTCAGGGAGGTAGAGGTCAAAGATATCCCTCTGAAGCAACCCTGCAATTACGATACAAGAAGTCTCTTGTGTCCCCAACACACCTAATACACTCGTTAGATGTATAGGTGCACTAGTTCGGCAAAGAGATAGTAAAATGCAAGTGATATGGATGAATATGAGTGGTAATAACAATCTGAAATATAAATGGCAGCAAGCAAACATGTAACGGAACTTGTTGGAAACGGTGTTTCAATGCTTAGAAATAAGGCCTAGGGATCATACTTTCACTAGTGGACACTCTCAACATTGATCACATAACTGAATAAATAAATGCTACTTTCTCTACACTCTCTTGTTGGATAACAAACACCATTCATTGTGTAGGGTACAAGAGCTCCCTCAAGCCGGAGTTAACAAGCTCCACAACATCCGGAGTTCAAATTTAAGTAAACTCTAGAGTGCATAATAGACCGTTGCAATTTAGACCGAGTACTAACATAGCATGCACACTGTCACCATCAGCTATGAAAGGGGGAATAGATCGCATCAATACTATCATAGTAATAGTTAACTCCATAATCTACAAGAGATTACAATCATAACCTACGCCAAGTACTACATGATGCACACACTGTCAACATTACATCATGGAGGAGGAATAGAGTACTTTAATAACATCACTAGAGTAGCACATAGATTGATAGTGATACAAAGCTCATCATATGAATCTCAATCATGTAAGGCAGCTCATGAGATCATTGTATTGAAGTACATGGGAGAGATATATGAACCACATAGCTACCGGTACAGCCCTTAGCCTCGGGGGAGAACTACTCCCTCCTCATCATAGGAGACAGCAGCGGCGATGAAGATGGCGGTGGTGTCGATGGAGATGCCTTCCGGGGGCAATTCCCCGTCCCGGCGGCGTGCCGGAACAGAGACTTCTGTCCCCCGAATCTTGGCTTCGCGATGGCGGCGGCTCTGGAACTTTTCTCGTATCGTGGCTTATCCTTTTAGGGTTTTCGCGACGGAGGCTTTAAGTAGGTGGAAGGGCAGCCTCGGAGGAGTCCTGGTGGACCCACACCATAGGGGGGCGCCACCCCCCTTGGCCGCGCCGCCATGTGGGGTGGGGCCCCCTGGCTCCCCTCTGGCCCCTCTTCGGTGCTCTGGAAGATTCCGTGAAATATAAGATCATGGGCCTTGATTTCGTCCAATTCTGAGAATATTTCCTTTGTAGGATTTCTGAAACCAAAAACAGCACAAAACAGGAACTGGCACTTCGGCATCTTGTTAATAGGTTAGTTCCGGAAAATGCATCAAAATGATATAAAGTGTGAATAAAACATGTAGGTATTGTCATAAAACTAGCATGGAACATAAGAAATTATAGATACGTTTGAGACGTATCAAGCATCCCCAAGCTTAGTTCCTACTCGCCCTCGAGTAGGTAATGATAACAAGGATAATTTCTGAAGTGACATGCTACCAACATAATCTTGATCCAATAATGATGTAAGGCATGTGAACTGAGATCAAATTATTCAAAGCAAATGTCTATATTGATATAAGAGATGATAATGCAAGAGTTAAACAAGCTAGAAGTTTTCATGAACTATTGCTTTAAAGACATGAAACCGTACAAAGTTCATTAAAGATGTTTTAAGTATCCAGCGTAGAAGTTCTATCCTTCATTCCAAGCATCAAGTAAATTTTCACAACATAGAAGGATTCAGTCAAGTGAAAATAAACATGAACGTCATGAATCAACTGTTTTGAAGTCTACTCAACCGGTGAACGCAAGCATTTGGTATTGGCACCAGGATGTATGGCAAAAAGAACGTTAATGGGGGTTTGGAAGGCCAATGGAAGAAAGTCTTACAAAGCTATAAGTGATCATTAGACAAGAGGAAGTCTTATAATCGAAGCTATGTAAGGAGTAGTGATTGCCATGCAACAGATGCACATAGAGCTATATGTGTATGAAAGCTCTCCAATGGAACTAGTGGGGGTGCATCCAACTTGGTTGCTCACGAAGACCTAGAGCACTTTTGAGGAAGCTCATCATTGGAATATACAACCCAAGTTCTGTAGTGTAAATTCCCCACATAGTTATACTAGTGAAACATGAAAACTCTCTCACATGGAGTATAGGTGCTAAACATGAGCACAAAGGATGACTATGAATACTGCAGGTGCTAAAACATGAGCACAAGTGTGGATAAAAGATAGTGATGTTGCCCCCTTTTTCTTTATTCTTTTATTCTTTTTTTTCCTTTTTTTTTCTTTTTCTGTTTCTCTTTTCGATGGCATCCATGGCTCTTTTCACTTTTAGGGGCAACATCCTAATATGACAACACACTTTTTGGTACAAATAACTCATAATGAACAAAACATGATGTATAAAACTGTATGTCTCTGCCAGCGTAGCAGGATGTGCAATGATCTAGCGTAACATGGGTAAACCAAACATCAGCTGTATAGAATCATGCAAAGCAATATATAAATAATAAATGACAACAAGTCATGTAATGTAAAATGGAAGTTGCATGACAATATATCTCGGAACAGCTATGGAAATGTTGTGGTAGGTAGGTATAGTGGCTGTTTTGAGGAAGATGTATGGCTTATATGTAGGAGAACAAGAGAAAGTCCTCCCACGGGTTTGGATGTACTGGCGAAGTATGCACAATTCTCAATGTGAGCAAAAGGCAATGCACAGTACCGAAGAGGCTAGCAAATTTGGATGGTGGAAGTGCCAAAAACCGTAGCTTAACATTAGTCAAAAAGAACTCACAAGCTTATTGCAAACAACTAGCAGGTTCAACATTAAGAGCATGATTAAAATTCACTCCAAGGAGGGCCGTTCACGGTGGCACAAGTACCCCGCTAGCTCCCTCGACCTTCAGCACAATTTAGTTATTACGATGAACTCTTAGACATGGAAAGCTATCAAGTCCAACTACATCTTCAACTATTTAAGTAGAGTTTGTAGTACGACACAATCTTAAAGACAACAATCCACTACTGATTTTAACTTATTTAAATAGCAAGCTTTACCATCTAAATACCTCAAAACATTTGTAAAGAATCAGGTTATCAAAGCTCAATGATCTACAAGATTATGCAAGTGTTTCATTATACCACTACCACATGCAACATTTCCTGAACCAACCAAATAACAATGAATGAAGCAGTTTCAACCTTCGCCATGAACATTAAAAGTAAAGCTAAGAACACATGTGTTCATATGCAACAGCGGAGCGTGTCTCTCTCCCACACAAGCATGATAGGATCAGATTTTATTCAAACACAAAACAAAAATAAAAACATACAGACGATCCAAGTAAAGCACATAAGATGTGATGGAATAAAAATATAGTTTCACTAGAGGTGACCTGATAAGTTGTCGATGAAGAAGGGGATGTCTTGGGCATCCCCAAGCCTAGATGCTTGAGTCTTCTTGAAATATGCAGGGATGAACCACGGGGGCATCCCCAAGCTTAGACTTTTCACTCTTCTTGATCATATTGTATCATCCTCCTCTCTTGACCCTTGAAAACTTCCTCCACACCAAACTCAAAACAAACTCATTAGAGGGTTAGTGCATAATCAAAAATTCACATA
The DNA here is from genome assembly GCF_019359855.2 of Lolium perenne. Lineage (NCBI taxonomy): Eukaryota > Viridiplantae > Streptophyta > Magnoliopsida > Poales > Poaceae > Lolium > Lolium perenne. The sequence goes on from NC_067249.2 coordinate 190,671,105, forward strand.
TTCAGAGGTGACACAATCATTCTTAACACTCCTGGACATTGCTCAAAGCTACTGAAAGTCAATGGAACAAAGAAATCCATTCAACACAGCAAAAGAGGCAATGCGAAATAAAAGACAGAATCTATCAAAACAGAACAGTCCGTAAAGTCGAATTTTTCTGGGGCACTTAACTTGCTCAGATGAAAATGCTCAAATTGAATGAAAGTTGCGTACATATCTGAGGATCACGCACGTAAATTGGCAGATTTTTCTGAGTTACCTACAGAGAACCCTGCCCAAATTCGTGACAGCAATAAATCTGTTTCTGCGCAGTAATCCAAATCTAGTATCATCTTTACTATCAAAGACTTTACTTGGCACAACAATGCAATATAATAAAGATAAGGAGAGGTTGCTACAGTAGTAACAACTTCCAAGACTCAAATATAAAACAAAATTGCTGTAGTAAAATAAAAACATGGGTTATCTCCCTAGAAGTGATTTCTTTATAGCCATTAAGATGGGCTCAATAATTTTAATGATGCACTCCCAAGAAATAAGAGTTGAAGCAAAAGAGAGCATCAAAAAGAAAATTCAAAACAAATTTAAGCCTAACCCACTTCCTATGAAAAGGAATCTTGTAAACAAATAAATTTATGTAGAACAAAGTGACAAGCATAGGAAGGCAACGCAAGCGCAACTTCAAGATTCTCAACATAAAGAGGGGAAACTTAATATTATTAAGATGCATATAACCATGTTTCCCTCTCTCATAATAACTTTCAGTAGCATCATGAACAAACTCAACAATATAACTATCACATAAAGCATTCTTATTCACATGCATAAAAGTATCATTACTCTCCACATAAGCATAATCATTACTATTAATTGTAGTGGGAGCAAATTCAACAAAGTAGCTATCATTATTATTCTCATCACCATAATCATCAAATATAGGAGGCATAGTATAATCATAATAAACTTTATCCTCCATAGTAGGTGGCACGAAAATACCACTATCATTATAATCATCATAAATGGGAGGCAAAGTATCATCAAAGTAAATTTTCTCCTCCATGCTTGGGGGACTAAAAATATCATGCTCATCAAAACCAGCTTCCCCAAGCTTAGAATTTTCCATAGCATTAGCAACAATGGTGTTCAAAGCATTCACACTAATAACATTTCCATTAGCATGCATATAAAGTTCCATAGGTTTTTTAATTTTCTCTTCAAACACCTCATGTCCTAACTCAAGATAAATTTCATAAAGATCTCTAATTTTTTTGTTGTTTTCCATTAAGCCTAACTAGTGAAAATAAAAAAAAGAAACAAAAAGATGCAATTGCAGGATCTAAAGGAATTGTCCCCGGCAACGGCGCCAGAAAATAGCTTCGAGCACTCACACACCGGAAATAGTGCTAGGAAATAGCTTAATAGTCGGAGGATGTGAATACCTTTTACCTTACCTCCCCGGCAATGGCGCCAGAAAATAGCTTGATGTCTACGCACGCTTCTATTCATGTAGACAGTGTTGGGCCTCCAAGAGCAGAGGTTTGTAGAACAGCAGCAAGTTTCCCTTAAGTGAATCACCCAAGGTTTATCGAACTCAGGGAGGTAGAGGTCAAAGATATCCCTCTCAAGCAACCCTGCAATTACGATACAAGAAGTATCTTGTGTCCCCAACACACCTAATACACTTGTCAGATGTATAGGTGCACTAGTTCGGCGAAGATATAGTAAAATACAAGTGATATGGATGAATATGAGTGGTAATAACAATCTGAAATATAAATGGCAGCAAGCAAACATGTAACGGAACTTGTTGGAAACGGTGTTTCAATGCTTAGAAACACGGCCTAGGGATCATACTTTCACTAGTGGACACTCTCAACATTGATCACATAACTGAATAAATAAATGCTACTTTCTCTACAGTCTCTTGTTGGATAACAAACACCATTCATTGTGTAGGGCTACAAGATCTCCCTCAAGCCGGAGTTAACAAGCTCCACAACATCCGGAGTTCATATTTAAGTAACCTCTAGAGTGCACAATAGACCGTTGCAATTTAGACCGAGTACTAACATAGCATGCACACTGTCACCATCAGCTATGAAAGGGGGAATAGATCGCATCAATACTATCATAGTAATAGTTAACTCCATAATCTACAAGAGATTACAATCATAACCTACGCCAAGTACTACATGATGCACACACTGTCAACATTACATCATGGAGGAGGAATAGAGTACTTTAATAACATCACTAGAGTAGCACATAGATTGATAGTGATACAAAGCTCATCATACGAATCTCAATCATGTAAGGCAGCTCATGAGATCATTGTATTGAAGTACATGGGAGAGAGATATGAACCACATAGCTACCGGTACAGCCCTTAGCCTCGGGGGAGAACTACCCCCTCCTCATCATAGGAGACAACAGCGGCGATGAAGATGGCGGTGGTGTCGATGGAGATGCCTTCCGGGGGTAATTCCCCGTCCCGGCGGCGTGCCGAAACAGAGACTTCTGTCCCCCGAATCTTGGCTTCGCGATGGCGGCGGCTCTGGAACTTTTCTCGTATCGTGGCTTGTCCTTTTAGGGTTTTTGCTACGGAGGCTTTAAGTAGGCGGAAGGGCAGCCTCGGAGGAGTCCTGGAGGACCCACACCATAGGGGGGGCGCCCCCCCCTTGGCCGCGCCGCCATGTGGGGTGGGGCCCCTGGCTCCCCTCTGGCCCCTCTTTGGTGCTCTGGAAGCTTCCGTGAAATATAAGATCGTGGGCCTTGATTTCGTCCAATTCCGAGAATATTTCCTTTGTAGGATTTCTGAAACCAAAAACAGCACAAAACAGGAACTGGCACTTCGGCATCTTGTTAATAGGTTAGTTCCGGAAAATGCATCAAAACGATATAAAGTTTGAATAAAACATGTAGGTATTGTCATAAAACTAGCATGGAACATAAGAAATTATAGATACGTTTGAGACGTATCAAGGGCTCATTCTCCCCCTCTCTCGCTCTCACGCGTCTACAGTACCCTTGAGGGTTCCTCTTCTTTGGCCGGGCCGCCGACGACCACTCCGCCATAATAGCTGGCCGGAGTGCGTCTCGGTATGGCGCCGGAGTATATTAGGGTTAGGATCTGTAGTTTCTTTGTGTTTCCTGGCCTCTACCGGCGTTCTAGGCGGTTTGCCCGTAGCTGGAGGCGGAGCCATGGATCTCGGCCACTGGATCCGTGGTGTTTATAGGGTTACTGCGGCCTGGTCATCTGCTCCTGCGGCTGGAGGGAAGTGGGCTGGTGGAAACAACGCCTTCCCAAATAAATCGGTGGCTTTTGGATCTGTTCTTCCATGATCTCTCGACGCTGGTGAAGCTCTCCTGTCCGGCCGTGGTGGCGAGGGGGAGGGCATATCTGGTGCGGTGAAGAGGGTGTCTGTTCCTCTCCTTGCTGGCCATGGTGGTCTGAAGGAGTGGGGGAAAGATCATCTGGTTTTGGAGCTGGGAGGTGGTGGTCCTGGTCCTCGGAGCTGTTCGAGGTGGTGGACGTCTTTGCTACGTGCTTTCCCGGCCTGCCGTGGCGGCGAGGAGGAAAGATGCGGCGGACCGGCTACTCTCCAAGGTCAGCATCGACGGCACCTGCCTGCGTGGTGCTATGTGCGTTTCGTCTTCGAGCTCAAACACGCGGATGGCTGGCTTGCCTCCGCGCTCTTCCGCCGGCATGGCGGCATCATATCAACCTCCTGTGCGTAGGTTCTTCCTCCAAGCAGCTGGAGCTCGACGCCAGGATTCCACCAAGTGGTTTGTTCCCGGTGGTTCCTTGGTGTCCAGCAGCGACGAAGCTTCGTCGAATTCGGGCGTTCGAGCTTCTCCTCAGCGGCGACGCCTTGAGGACACCGATGTCTGGTGGTGGCGGAGCACAGGGACTTGATTGCGCTTCTTCTTTCTGTTCCAGGGTCCTTCTTGTAACTTTAGAGGGCCTTTTTCAAATTTCCGATTTCTCAGAGCGAGAGATGCCAAAGGGCCTCTTTGTAATATGTACCCACCACATGTGTGCTGAATGAAATCCCACCCTTGTTCAAAAAAAAGTCTGCGATCGATGGTTATCCAACCAAGGAGGAGGATACGGAAGAGAAAAGAATGGGAGACGAGAAAAAAGGATGGAAAGAATGCAGACAAGGATGCTAATGGGAGCAGTACTAGGTGGACTCACCACGCAGTCGGAGGGGAAGTGTGAGCTTGGGGCCAAAGGAAAGGAGTGCTCCGACGATGACCATATGCTTTGGTTTGAGAACTACTTACATAAAGTAGATAGAAAGGCAGTGGTTTGGTGATGGCCAATATTTGTGAGAACTTGTGAAAGCGTATTAGAGCAAGTACAATAAGTCCTAATCAGCTGGCTACAAGACCTAAAATAATATATTTGTGTCTAGTTGGAGGAGAAAGAAGAGGAGAGAGAGTGTAAGAGCAAGTACAATAAGTCCTAATCAGCTGGCTATAAGGATTAAAATAGTATATTATTGCTTAGTTGGTGGAGAGAGAGAAGGAGAGAGAAGAGGAGTGGGCTCTTATGCAAGAGCTAGCTCTAGCACGTGCTCCTAGGTACTTTGTGAGAGTGAAAGATGGGTCATACAATGATAAAGTACTACATTTTTATAGCCCACTATTGTATATATTGGCTCTAAGTTGGCTATAGATGACATGTCACTTGGCTTATAGCCAGCAACTAGCTATACTATTAAACTTGCTCTAAGTGGGCTCTTATGCAAGAGCTAGCTCTAGCACGTGCCCTAGACAAGTTGTGTCAATGAAAGGTGGACCATCTATTAAAAAAGTAGTACATTCTTATAGCAACTATTGTACTTGTTGGCTACAAGTTAACTATAGATGACATGGCATCTTCCTTATAGCCAACAACCAACTACACTATTGGAGTTGCTCTTAGAACGTACAAGAGACGAGCTTGTTTGCACACTTAGCCTGCCTCCTTGCCTGTGCCTGCCTAATCATGTTGTTCAGAATCTGTTGTCTAGATTGAAAGCTGGTGCAGTGTCAAGGAGTGCAGTTCAGGCAGATGCATCATCCCCCTCCGTTTCCCTCTCCTGCTACACGCCACATTGTATGTGTTCTCTTGTACCGTTGTACGTGTGCAACTTTTACGAAATGCCGACTGTGATAAACGATCAAATGGGCATCGGCCGGCAGTTCAAAAAAAAAAAGGGCATCCGGCAATAGCGAGACTAGCATTCTGAAGTGCCCACAAAAACTGCGGCGGCTCAGAGCATCCATCCGTCTCCCCGATGAGGCCCCAGGACGCCTTTTTTCCATCCGGATGGACGTAAACGGTCCAGTCGCGTCCCCGGTTTCTCGTTTTCGTCCGGATTAGGCATTTCATCCATCCGGAGAGTCCAGGCTATCCCCGGGTTCCCGAGGCCCGATCGGGGACTCCGGACGAAACAAAACCGCGCGAAACGTCGAGCGGGCCCATGTTGTCGGTGACAGAACTGGTAGTTCCCTCCATTAATTTTGTTTTCCCTCCATTTCCCCGGCATAGAACCATTTTCCCCGCCGAATTTCGGGGGAGCTACCGCCATTCTCCCCAACAGTTCCAGCTCCTCCTCTTCCTTTCCACCACCATACCGCCGAAGAAGCTCGCCGCCGATGGCGCGAGGAAGCAGCGGGCACCAAAACAAAGGTCGCCGGGCATGTCAAACATGGAGTGGGCGGCGGATGAGGAGCAGCGGTGGAACGAAACTCGCGGCAGGGCGGAAAGGGAGAAGAAGTGCAACGCGAAAAGGGTGGCTGCAGCGGTGGAGGAACAGGCTAGGCTGATCTTCATCAACTTCAGCCAGCCGCGGGTCGGCCAATTTCCCGGGCCATGACCGACCCAAGGTATGATCGGCTATCCTTCCTTCTCGCCGGCGACGCCGGCCACGGCCACGGCTGACAAGGGATTAACTTGTCAATGCCTACATATTGTAGACTAGGTTTAGTTGGAAGTAGATGGCAAGTAGATCCCGAAGGTTTCAGCCGAAAAGTACTCGATGATTAAGGAACTAGGGTTATGTTAACAATGGATTGGATCCTCTCTTTGTCCCTCGACTCCCCCTTATATAGGAGGCGGAGCCGAGGGTACCATGTTACACAAGATTACAGATTCCGGGAGACTCTCTGAGTTCAACCCGTAAAGTTACAAGTCTCTATATTTCCTAATACAACTCTAACTTTCCTTAATACTAACTGGGCTTCCGAACTTCATATTCTTCGACTTGTGGGCCTTCAGTAAACCCCGGGTACCATCTTTGGCAGGCCCATTAGGGATGCCTATGTTAGTAGCCCCCGAGATTTTGCTTGAATCGAAGAATCAGAGAAAATCTCCAACTTTATAATCATCAAATAACTTTTTCAAGCCATCACATATCTTTAGATAAACAGTTATATATTGTACAGGGATAATGGTAATTGGGGCTATTTCATCTGACGGATCAGGTACTAGTTAACTGCTCTAGTGGCAATCCGCAAAAACCTACTTCAAGATCACGTCCCTGGACATGATCTCGGGATACTGGTGTTAACTCGACATGTGCCGCTTCAGGTCTTACCATTTATCGAGTCCCAGTCATGTTTTATCGAGTACCTAACGCGTCCGTTAGGATTTTTCTTCGTATCTGTTGATACGGAAAAAATTAGCAAACCGACGTCAGAGACGGTGCCACGCCGCTCAGAACAGATCTGGGGTCTTACCTTTGCAGAGTTTTGCGGCATTCAGAGATTATTCGCGACTGAGGTGCTCTGAGAATATATTGTCGAGTGCTTTTTCGACTGTTGGAATAACACATTTTATTGAGTCAACGGATGACTTATCTTGTCTTCCCGATGGGAGTATATGAAGAGTTATTTGTATAACTCGAAATATGCGAGACTGCATATATGGAACATGGGGGCATGTGAATCCATTTTTTGAAAAGTTCCGTTTGTGATCTCAAAACATGTTTTAAAAATTGAAACACAAAATGATTTCCCAGATGATCTCAAATATGTGCCCTGGACATGAGTTTCGTGACGAAAAAATCTTTTATTTTTTCTCGGCAAAAAAGTGAAATTTTGCAGGGCTATATCGCAGTATATATGTGACGTATTTTGTCTTTTTTAGATTCTGAAATAAAAAAGTGATTTCTCCGCGAAAACTTTCTACGCACACATGGAACATGCGTACGTACCCGGATATTTTTATTTCAGAATTTTGTAACATTTGGAAAATGCATTTCCAACTAGGATTCACATGCACCCAGGTTCAAACCGGACTTTTCCGAAATATGCTCATTATACTCTTTATAATTTCATCAGGCACGCGAACAGCGTTCCCGATGGGAGTAGCCCCCGAGGCTACAACCAAGGACTTGTACTTGGTTGTAGGCTCAACACTTTTACGTCTTATGTCGCTATATTGTCATCTTTTCTTGAGTTTTTGTTTCTATCGGGTGCGCGACCAGCGCCCGATGGGAGTAGCCCCCGAGGCTATGGACAAATGATTGCATTTGATCATAGGCTCGCGCTATTTCTATTTTGTCATACCCGAAATTTCCTTTTTCAAAAGTAGCCCCCGAGCATTTGATCAAAAACTTGTATTTGACCAAAGGCTCTCGAAATTACCATCACTTGTATTCTTTGGCCTGTCTTCGTATCGTCGCTGTCGAATTTCCTCTGTAAAAGTGACATCAATGCTGACGTTAACCACGACCTCTTAATTTGAAAAATACGAGCTCTATCATGTCACTGACTGGTGGACCCAAAATCCGCAGCAATTTGACATGTTGCGCAAGTGGGGGCACACGTCTGTGGGAAGCCTGTCGGCACCAGGCAGGTCATCGGCAGTACCAGTCACATCTGCGGCGTTCTTACTCGAGTCACCAACGCCATCAGATCCAAGAGATTCAATCCGCTGCGGAACCTTCGAGTTCGTGCCACACTCCGAAGCGCCGCACCTGATCCCTGCAGAGTCGTGTGGCGGCATGAATACTACTTTCGGTGGTGTCCACTTCATCATCGACTCCGGAGGCTTCCTTCGCCTCCCTAGGTCCAGCACATCTAGCCCTAGGACCTCAGTTTCGGAAGGTGTCACTCGAACGACAACCCTGGAAGTCCCATCCAGGAACATGCAAGAGGGCAACCGAGGAAGTTTCGACATCGCGACGGGGCGAAGGAAAAGACGAAGGGACTCGCGCCGCGAAGAGGAAGAACGAACAACAACTCACCTTCATCAGTTCGAACGAGGATGCCAGGACACGCAATCGATCAAGGGTCGCACTTGCTCACCGTATCTATCGGCTACGGAGCAGCTTGAGGCACCGTCTTATCTTCACTCTTACATCGATCCGAAGGATGGTCGAGAGAAATCCAGCCACCTGCTAAGGAACTGTTGACATTTTCTGGAAATTCGGCAGTTCTGCGATGACCTCAGAGCCGAGGCCATGTCAAGAGTTCGCACAATGGAGAGAAGGGCAGGATCCTACAGTTATCCGCCAGAACCATACGTACCGGAGTCATATGTGCCAGCAGGAGGAGACAAGCATGTACCAACTGAGGTGTTTCCGGAGCCGTGCGGGCAGGTCAGCATGATCCATAAAACTAGCTTTTCAAAGAGAGAGATCAAAAAATTCTCCCGAGAAGTAGAGTATGCGGAAGTCGCCATGGTTGATACACCCGAATTCATCGACTGGTCAGATCAGAGCATCTCCTACAGCAGGGCGGATCACCCGAAGGCCATTCCTAGGCCTGGTCATCAGATCTTGTTCTTGAAGCACAAATCGGAGGGTACAACATGAGCAAAGTATTCATGGACGGAGGAAGTGGTTTGAACCTGTTATTTTCCAGCGCGATGAGAGCAATGGGCCTAATAGTCGACATGCTAAGAGAGTCTGACACGGGATTCCATGGCATTATACCGACTCGACCCGCTTATTTACTCGGTAAAACATCACTGGACGTAGTTTTCGGCACGCCTGGCAACTTCAGGAAGGAAAAAATCGAGTTTGAAGTTGTTGACTGGGAATCTCAGTACCACGCCATCCTCGGCAGGCCTACATTTGCCAAATTTATGGCCGTACCTCATTATGCTTACCAAAAACTGAAGATGCCACGCAACAATGGGACACCGATAACCGTTCATGGAAGCTTTACTCGTTCAGATAACTGCGACAGAGATTTCCAAAAGATTGCCTCAAAGTTCGGAGCCAAGGAAGAACTCAACGCAGTCGACGCCGTCACAGATCATACACAGCCACCAGCCGACAATCGAAATGTAAGATCCGACGAGTTTGACGCTGCGAAGGAAGCCAAGAAGCTACAGGTGCACCCCACTGACCCGAAGAAGACGGTCAATACGTCGGCAGACCTTACCGAGGCATAGGAAGACGCGCTCATCGAGTTCCTCCGTGAGCGCTGGGAGATATTTGCATGGGAACCATCCGACATGTCAAGTATCCCCAGGGAACTCGCTGAGCACGCCCTTAATGTTCACCCAACAGCCAAACCAGTACAACAGTAGATGCGCCGATTTTCCGAGCCGAAGAGAAGAGCAATTGGCGAAGAAGTTAATCGACTCCGCAAGGCAGGATTCATTCGGGAGCTCAAGGAAGCTGAGTGGGTGGCTAATCCTGTCATGGTGCCGAAAAAAGACACAACCGCTCTTCGCATGTGTATCGATTACACCAGTCTTAATAAGCACTGCCCGAAAGACCACTTCACGCTGCCTCGTATTGACCAGATAGTCGACTCCACAGCTGGATGCGACCGCCTCTCCTTCCTCGATGCATACTCCGGGGGCGACTTACCAACGGTGCATGCAAGCTTGCCTTGGAGAACAGATTGTGAGGAACATCAAAGTCTACATCGACGAAATCGTGGAAAAAATGAAGCACGCCACCACCCTCATCGACGATTTGCGGGAAATCTTCGACAACTTAGACAAGTACAAAATCAAGTTGAATCCGAAGAAATGCTTCTTCGGGGTGCCAGGGGGACAAGTACTCGGCTACTTCATCTCAGCTAGAGGAATAGAAGCCAATCCTTTGAAGATCAAAGCTATTCTCAACATGGAGCCACCAAAGAATCTGCACCAAGTGCAGCAATTGGCAGGACGATTGGCAGCGCTTAGCAGATTCATCGCCAAACTAGGAGAAAAAGCTTTGCCCTTCTATAACCTGATGAAAAAGTCAGAAAAAATCGAGTGGACGAATCAGGCGCAGGAGTCTTTCGACAATCTGAAGAAAATCTTATCGACATCCCCAGTCCTCGTAACCCCATGCGAGAAGGAAACACTGCTTATGTACATAGCTGCAACGGCCCAAGTCTTCAACAGCGTTCTGGTCGTCGAACGAGAAGAAGCAGGGAGGGTTCACGGTGCGCAGAGGCATGTTTACTACCTCAGTGAAGTGCTCTCGCCTGCAAAGCAGAGGTACCCTCATCATCAGAAGCTGGCATACGCAGTATGGAGGTCAGCTCGCAAGCTACAACACTATTTCACGGAGCACCGATTATTGTCGTAAGCGAAGCACCATTGAAGAACATAATGACTAACCCAGAGGCCACGGGTCGAGTGTCCCAATGGGCCATCGAAATAGCACCACACGACATAACTTACGTTAATCGAACGGCGATAAAATCCCAAATCCTCCCAGATTTCGTGGCAGATTGGATCCAGTCACAGACGCCAGCAGCACCCGACATGTCGGGGTCATGGACAATGTACTTCGACGGGTCGAAACGGAGCACAGGAGCAGGAGCAGAGGTGATACTAATATCGCCACAGGGAGATAAGATGAAGTACATACTACGTATGAATTTCTCCCTGCCAACAAATAACGAGGCAGAATACGAAGCGCTGTTGCACGGAATGAAGATGGCAAAGGCATATGGGGCAACTCGCCTGGAAATTTATTGAGATTCAAACCTGGTAGTACAGCAGTCGATGAACTTATGTGACGCGGTCTGTGACAACATGATCGCCTACCGACAGTTGTACCAAAATATGGAAGCCAAATTTGAAGGGTGCGAACTTAAACATATCGGCAGAGCCAGCAACGAGGAGGCCGACTCTCTGGCGAATATCGGGTCCATATGCTCCCCCATTCCAGATGGAGTGTTCTACGAAGTTATCACTCAGCGATCGATAAAAGAGAAAGCGTCGGCACCTCCAAAGCCATCGGCTGACGAATCGGAGGCGAGCCCGCAACAAGCCGCCGAAGAATCTCCACCTCCACTTGCGTAACAGGTCCTCCTCCTCGAGCCACTATGGACCAAACCATTCCTAGCGTACCTGACAAAGCAGGAGTTGCCGGAGGATCCAGTAGAAGCAAGACGAATCGTCAGATGGTCAAAAGCCTTCACTGTGGTGAATGGTGAACTCTACAAGCGCATCATTTTTGGTATCTTTCAAAGATGTATTGCCATTGACGATGGAAAAGCACTGTTGCGCGAGATACACTAAGGAACTTGCGGACACCACGCGGGAAGCAGGGCCCTTGTGGCGAAAGCCTTCAGGGCAGGATTTTACTGGCCAACGGTGGCATCGGATGATCGAGATCTGGTCATGAAGTGCGACCCCTGCCAGCGTTTCTCACCAAAACCGCATGCCCCTGCGACAGATCTGATGACAATGCCTCTAGCATGGCCCTTCGCTCAATGGGGACTCGACCAAGTTGGACCACTGCCAAGGTCGTCGCCTGGAGGACACACGTACCTACTGGTCGCAGTCGACAAGTTCACCAAGTGGATCGAGGCAGTACCTGTTCGAAACCAGAAAGCCAAAACCGCCGTTCAGTTCTTCAGGGGAATAACCTGTCGATTTGGTATGCCTCACAGCATCGCCACAGACAACGGATCTAACTTTGACTCCAAAGAGTTTCGAAAATTTTGTGATGACGGAGGAATCAAACTGAAATTTGCATCAGTGGCCCACCCACAGACCAACGGCCAGGTGGAAAGGATCAATGGTCTAATAGGGGATGGCCTCAAGAAATGCCTTACGGGTGCGGCTGGAGCCTGGGTCGAGGAGTTACCATCCGTACTTTGGAGTTTGCGTACTACACCTAACAGGTCGACCCAATACACCCCGTTCTTGTTGGTACATGGAGCCGAAGCAGTTCTGCCAGCCGACGTTCGGTTCGAAGCTCCTCGGGTGACAGCATACACAGAATCCTCTTCCAACATCGCGCTGCAGGATGCTGTGGACCTCCTTGATGAAGCTCGAGATATTGCTTTGGCAAGAACAACGATATACCAGCAGGCGTTGAGAAATTATTATAGCCGACGAATACGCAGTCGAAGTTTTAATGTTGGAGATATGGTACTGTGGCTGAAGCAAGAGAGACCCTTGAAGCTCGAATCCCCATGGGAAGGACCATACATCATCACTGAAGTGATACCAGGAGGAGCTTATCGGCTCAAAAACCCAACTTCGGGAAAAGACGTTGAAAATCCATGGAACATCGCACAGTTGCGACGGTTCTATACATAGGATACAATTTTTTTATTACTCGGCAGCCCTTAAGGTTTCTTTTACATTATGAATAAAGTTCTAATCAGGTTTTCCACCTTTTTTCCTGATCCAGGCCTCATCATCCAAACAAATCGTTTGGGGTCCCTATCATTGGCTCTTACTCCCATCGGGAGCGCTGGCCAAAAACACGCTCGCACGGTGTCATTAATTAAATACTCCCATCGGGAGCACTGACGCGCGCCCGATAAAAAGGAAGACTCGACAGAATAAGCAGTCGAAGGAAAAAAGGACTGAGTCTGCTCTCGGTTACAAGCGATTACACCTAGACACTCCCATCAGGAGCGCATGATGTACATCCAATAAAAGTTTTTTTTTTTGCACTCCAGGATCATGCCCGGGGACTTGATTCTGTGTAGAGTAACGTTGTTTTGCCATCGGCAGTTAACCAACAAAAGTTGGGCACGTTACTCATTATCCTTTGCGTAAAGAAAATATATCGGATGACCTATGAAGACTTGCAAAAAACTCGGCAGAGGAAAGTATTCGAGTAGTACAACTTGAGTCTACGCACGGATTGCAAGCATCCGTACCTAGACTCGTGGGCTACTCCCATCGGGAGCGCTGACGCGCACCCGATAAAAGGAAGATGAAGCATAATCAAGATGAACAAGAACAATGAAGGAGAAGAATGTCAAGAGGAAACATGCATTAGTCTCTACCCGAATTATTTTCGGCTAGACACTCGGGGGCTACTGACGTGGACATTACCCTTCGGGTAACCAGTATTGCCCTATTCGGTATTGACAAACTGGAGGCCCATGAAGACACCCGAAGGCTAGATGGGCCACTAGGTCGGTGCACCAGAAGATTCCTTGACGGGCAAGACAAGGAAACGAACAAACAAGGAAAGATTGGATCTAAACTACTGTAAATCTAGTCGTATTCGGTTAGACCTCTTGAGACCTGGCCTCCTATATAAAGGCCGAAGGACAGGAACAATCTTAGCAATCTTAGCCAGGAAAAGCTTAGAGCTAGGTAACCCTAGCAACAGCAATCTCGCCTAGATCTCAGCCGAACTATTCGGCACCCCATTGTAACCCATTGTTTTCATAATCAAAGAACAGACAGGCAGGACGTAAGGGTTTTACCTCATCGAGGGCCCCGAACCTGGGTAAATCTCTCTCCCCGCTTGTCTGTGAACCGATGTCTCGTGTTAGCCTACAGGATTCCGTCAACCCTAAGCCCCTATCGGAGGGCATTGGTGAGGAGTACCCTCGACAACACAAAACAACCAATCCAAGCCTCGAGAAAATACGCGAGTACTGCAGTCGATGGTTATACTATCGCAAAATAAGGCTCAAACCGGTGCACCGCGTGACGAAGCCAAGCGTTTAATTCCCTCAATTAAGTCGACGAGTATCGCTCCTACAAAACTTACATATCGGCTTCGCAATAAATTTGCAAATTACAACGGAGTCGACGGGAGAGCAGGCTAAATTGATCACTCGGCCGCCCCCGACAATAAATTATCAATCGAATTAACAAATTCGTCAGAACTACATGATGTGCAAAGCACACGTTGAATCCACACAAAACAATCCTATGCAGGTACAAGGATATCACCTTCATGACGAGGCTCCTTGGTTCCCTTGGGCCCTCAGATCTCTCTCGATACCTGTCTCCATCCGTGAGATGATGGTATACGCAGGACCTCTAGCGATATCATAACACTGATCTAAACTTATCCCTGTGTTTGCTATGGCCTTCAAATCTAAAGACGAATGACATGCCAATACTGAAGCAAAGGCAAGTTCAGCACCAACCAGGAGCTCTTTTCGCACCAACAGTCGAATCCTCTCGGGAGATTTGAATCGGCTAAACAAAGCAGACAGAGTTTCGGGTGCTTGATCCAGAGGGAACAAAGTCTTCCAAACCATCGTGAGATGAGCGTGGAATTTATCAAAGTAATAGTGCACCTTCTCTGCCCGATGCTCGAACTTCGCCACGATAACGGCCTTCGGACGATGCAACCATAAATCATGTTTCGGGTGAGCAACGTCAGTCATCGCCTCGACCTTTTCATTTATCCTCTTGTTCTCCTCAGATTTATCTGAAGACACGATTGTAAAGGAACGAATATCAGTTAAAGGAATATCCAAGCTACGTCAGGAATCAATAGATGGGTCAACACTTACATCCCAAACTTTCGGTAGCAATATGAAGACGATCGAGAGCATGTTGTTCGATAGCAGTTTCTATTTCACTCTTCTTTTTCACCAACGCTGCCATCGCGTGAAGGGAGGTAATATCTTTATTCAAGCGGGATACTTGGTCACGTAAACGATGAACAAGGCCAGATTCATCGCTAGCCGAAGAATTTGAAAATGGTTCGGCACAGGAAGAAGACGAAGGAATCTGGAGTACAACTTTCAGTTCAGAACAGCATTAACATAAATCTCCCATCGGGAGCACTGGAGTGTATATGTTACATTTAAAAGATTGTTCGAATTGATTACAAAGCCAAAATAGAACAAGGTCGAGTTAAATTGCGTGAAGCCTTAATTACAATTAATAAGAGCTAGCGTTCAAGGAAGTGCCGACGATGAACCAGGGGCAGCTTCAGGTGCAGACTTGGTCTTTGCCTCATCAACCAGTTTGAGGAGCTGATTATCACATGTCACTGTCGATCATTTGAAGGGCTCAAGGTCGATTAGATGATTGTCGTCATTCACAGACAATGCCTTAGACAACTTCTCTAAGTCAGACCCCATCCCGTGACCCATCAATAGCTGGAAAGTTAGTACCGCTCCAAATAGGCGGGAACGGCGTTTCAATACCTCTACAGGCTCAGAAGAGTCGACGAGGAAAGCATTTGCCATCTCGCCAAGAGTCTTGTCCTGCTTCACCTTTGGGAAGATCATCGAGTATAGCCTCGACAATGCTCCTTTAGTCTTCTGCAGAAGTCCAAGAACTTGGACGTTGGACTCAGCGGCGAGAGAAAGGGCATCAGATGTAGAGTCCTCCAGAAGCATGCGCGCCCGAGTGATGGTTATGTCGGCAACCTCTGAAAGAGGACAGATCAACAACTAGAAAGGAAATGCTAAAAGAGGAGCTATGTGCTAAGAACTTTACCCAATAAATTCGTGATGGATTCACGGAGGACGCCTTCCTTCTTGTCGGATGCGGCTGCAGCTTCGCGCTTGGCATCTTGTTCA
The DNA here is from genome assembly GCF_019359855.2 of Lolium perenne. Lineage (NCBI taxonomy): Eukaryota > Viridiplantae > Streptophyta > Magnoliopsida > Poales > Poaceae > Lolium > Lolium perenne. Next base: position 190,686,804 of record NC_067249.2, read on the forward strand.
TCCTTCATCTGTCGCTTCAGCTTCTTCAACTCGTCCTTCAGCAAGGCGTTTTCGTTTTTGGCGTCGGTGGCAAGCCTGTTGGCCTCCAGCACCTGATCAGCCGAAGTTTTGACGGTCTTCCGAAGCTAAGCGTTTTCAGACTCCAGTCGGGTGAACTGCTCGGCGAAGTCTACCACAGCATCAACTGTGGCATAAATCGGCTGCAACGAAGAAAACCAAGAAGATTCGGTTGGGTGAAAAAAGCTCGGCGAAGCAAGAAAGAAATCAAGACAAATAAAACACTTACGTGGTCGCGAGCAGCCGACAAGGTGGGAGCGTCGCCAAAAGGAATAACCTTCGACATCGGAATCCTCTCTACAGTCGTTCGTGGGGGCGGCGTCGACTTGGCGGGAGAGGGATTCGGCTCCTTAGCTGATGTCGTTCTCTCAAAGGATAATTTAGCCCTCTTCGCGAGAGGAACGTCATCGTCATCAGAGCTGCTTAAGAAGAGTAGACGGTTAGCAAACAGAACAACAAAGGATAGGTTACAAAGGAAAAATAGATGCTTACAGATCCAGGTCATCTTCGGCAGCGAAAAAGCCTGTCGAACCTTTCTTAGCAGGGGAAGGCGGAGCAGTTCCAACGGCATCATTATCTTGTCCGCTAGGACTTGATTCAGCCGTTGTAATAAAATCCTCGTTTATCTGCTTACGTCGCCTGCTCCTGATGAAGGCATCGTCCTCGGCAGCCTCATCCTCTTGGACATCGCTGTCCTCAAGGACATGTTGGACGTCCTCGGTCTCCTCGGAGTCATCATCGTCATCCTCTGGTTCCACACCGCTTTCGGGCGTAGGAGGATAGCATTGAGAAACGATGGAGGCCTATCAAGAGAAGAAAGTTTGTAGAGCACAACGAAGAAAGAAACAACAACAGCAAGCAAGAAACAGCAAGAATTACCTCAGTCGGAAGATGGTCTAGATCATAAGGGGGACGAGCCGATGTCAAGACAATATTGTCCTTCATACTGAGGCACGTCAAGCGGCGGACTTCATCTCGGAGTTCGTCAGCCGACAGGTCGGCAGAGCTGACCCTTGACTTGTCGTCCTTGACATTATAAAGCCACAACTGGTGGGGCCTGGACATCAACGGCTGCACTCGACGCTGCAAGAACACTGAGACTACCTCAGTGCCGCACATCGTCAAGCCTCCCGTATTCTTCAGATCCACGACCTGGTCGAACAGCTTGTCGGCTATTGCCCTCTCTTCGGGAGAAAGGGCGTTTCGCCAGGAATTCTTCGGCTGAGCTATCAGGACATCTTCAAAAGGAGGGAGATTCGAGCGCCGCCCTGGCACCGAGGCGTCTCGCAGATAAAACCATTTGTTGCGCCAGCCTTGGACGGATTCCTTCCTCGGGTAGTCAAAGTAGTCGACTTCCTTCCTAACAAGAAAGCCAACGCCACCGACGATGGGGGGGCCATTGTTGTCGTTATGACGCTTAACATAGAAGATCTTCCTCCAAAGACCCCAATGGGGGTCAATTCCGAGGAAGGCTTCACCGACAGTGATGAAGATAGAAAGGTGGAGAATAGAGTTTGGGGTCAGCTGCCAGAGCTGAATCCCTTAGAAGAAAAGAAGGGAACGGAGAAACTCGTGGGCAGGAAGAGAGAGACCACATAATAAGAAAGCAGCAAACATAGCGGTAAAGCCCTTCGGAGGCCTTTGGCGAGAAACAGGACCTGGAAGACGAATGTCATCGTCAGATGAGGAGATGAGGCCTAGGGCTCGCAGCATGTTCACGTCGCGGTTGGAAATGGAGGAGGCGCTCCAGTCACGGCTGACTTTGGTTGCGTCTGAGGCGCTGGTGCTCTTCTTCTTGCCCATGGCGCGTGAAGCTCTTGAGGGAAGGACATAGGTGACAGGAAAGGCTTGGGTGAGAAGATGAGTAGTGGGAGGCGTAAAAAGTAAAAGCAAGGAGGCTCTCTATTTATGCCGTAAAATTGATGCAAGATCGTGGCCATAACTTCGCAGGCATCGTGGGAGGTGGATCAGATCTGGCTGTACACGTGGCATCTAAGAGAAGAACGGAACCGGCGGCCAATTATTCCCACGACGTGCGAAAATCGAGGAGACGCCTCGGTCGGTGCGCGTGCACTGGTCACTTCCTAAAAACTGCCCGCGCAGAACTAGGGTGGGCCCGTCAGGTCAAGTCTTGTGAGTCAAACCACAGCAGTGATACGTCATCAGTGACGTCATGAAAACTGTCGTGAGCAGTCGAAGGAAAATGAAGAATCATCGGATGGTCACGCTTGAGTCTGCACCCGGTCACAAGCACCCGTGTCCAGACTCGGGGGCTACTCCCATCGGGAGCGCTGGACGCGCACCCGATAAAATGAGAACTTGAAGATATTCCTGTGAAGAAACGTCTGAAGAAAAGGCTTGAGTCTGCACCCGGTTGCAAGCGCCCGTGCCTAGACTCGGGGGCTACTCCCATCGAGAGCGCTGGACGCGCACCCGACAGAACTTTTTTGCACTCCAGGATCATGCTCGGGGACTTGATTCTGCGTAGGGTGACGTTGTTTTGCCATCGACAGTTAGCCAGCAAAAGTTGGGCACGTTACTCATTATCCCTTGCGCGTTGAAAACTTACTAAAGAATACAAGCCTTGATACAAATGTATCAGATGACCCATGAAGACTTGCAGAAAAACTTCGGCAGAGCAAAACGTTCGGGTGGTACAACTTGAGTCTACGCACGGATTGCAAGCATCCGTACCTAGACTCGGGGGCTACTCCCATCGGGAGCGCTGGACGCGCACCCGATAGAAGAAAATGATGCTGATACAAGATGGACAAGAATAATCAAGGAGAAGAACATTAGGTGGAGGCATGCTTTAGTCTCTACCCGAACTATCTTAGGCTAGACACTCGGGTGCTACTGACGTGGGCATTACCCTTCGGGTAACCAGTATTGCCCTATCCTATACAACCTAACTGGATGCCCATGAAGGTACTCAATGGCAAGGCGGGCCACTTGGATGGCGCAGCAGAAGATTCCTTAGCGGACAAGACAAGGAAGGAGCCGAACAAGGAAAGTTTAGAGCTAGGACTACTGTAAACCTAGTCGTACCCGGTTGGACCTCTTGAGACCTGGCCTCCTATATAAAGGCCAGGAGAGGGGCTGCCGAGAGACACGATCAATCTTAGCAACTTTAGCCACCAGAAGTCTAGAGCTAGGTCGCCGCAGCACTTAGCCTCTCGACGAGATCTCAGCTGAACCCTTCGGCACCCCATTGTAACCCAATATTCTCATAATCAAGATCAGACAGGCAGGACGTAAGGGTTTTACCTCATCGAGGGCCCCGAACCTGGGTAAATCGCTCTCCCCGCTTGTCTGTGAACCGATGTCTCGTGTCTGCCTACAGGATTCCATCAACCCTAAGCCCCAATCGGAGGGCATTGCCGAGAAGTACCCTCGACAACACGTCCTCCACTTTTTCTGGCACGCGCGTTGTAGCGCCTGTCCAGTTCCATCCTTGCGAAAATACAATTTTACCCTTTAAGCCATGTGTAATCCATCAAGTTCATTACTGCTCCATCCAACGGTGCGTCGACCCGCACGCTTCCTATAAAGGGTTGTCTTCCTCCTCCGTTCGCCGCTTCGCCGCGCCGCACCTCTGTTCTCTCTCCAAAAAATCCCCCATTGCGCCCAACACCTCCTGAGCTCAACCACACTTTCACTCACGCCTAGGCCATTGTTGATGCCACCATGCGCAAGACTCACCAGCCACAGCACTCCTGAATCCAAGATGGCGGCACAAGATCTGGGAACGGCGGAGTGGGAAAGATCCAAGATTTCCAATCAGGACATCAACCTGATGAAGAAACTTGGGCTGATGAAGAAGAAGGACGCGCTGCGCTTCCCCAGCGAGGAGAGCTACCTGACACCTCCTATAGAATATCGGGTTAGCTTCGTTGACCATCTTATCCGCGGCCTTTCTGCTCACATCCATGATTTCCTCCTCGGTTTGCTTTTTGTGTATGGGTTGCAGCTTCATCAGCTGACTCCCAATTCCATCCTCCATGTCTCTATTTTCATCATTCTTTGTGAATGCTTTCTCAGAGTCCACCCTAATTGGGCTCTGTGGAAGCGCATCTTCTGCCTCCGCCGCAACGGCTCCCACAACATCGCCTACAACATAGGCGGTGTTGTTATTTGTGTTCACCCTGATGTCGAATATTTTGACGTCAAATTCCCCGACTCCGTCCAAGGGTGGCGCAAAAGATGGTTGTACGTCCACGAGGAATGTCCCGACTCGGTGGAGTATAACATCGCCCCCTTCGATGGAGGTGCTGAAATTCTTCGCCGCCGCTCCTGGGACGCATAGGCCACCGAAGAAGAGAAAAAGGTGATAGAGGCGTGATGTCTACGCCGCCTCCTTTTCCTGTAGACAGTGTTGGGCCTCCAAGAGCAGAGGTTTGTAGAACAGCAGCAAGTTTCCCTTAAGTGGATCACCCAAGGTTTATCGAACTCAGGGAGGAAGAGGTCAAAGATATCCCTCTCATGCAACCCTGCAACCACAAAGCAAGAAGTCTCTTGTGTCCCCAACACACCTAATAGGTGCACTAGTTCGGCGAAGAGATAGTGAAATACAGGTGGTATGAATAAGTATGAGCAGTAGCAACGGCACCAGAAAAGTGCTTTGCCCAGGACAGTAAACAAGTAGTAGTAACGCAACAATAGTAACGCAGTAAAACAGTAAACAAGCAGCGATAGCAGTATTTAGGAACAAGGCCTAGGGATCATACTTTCACTAGTGGACACTCTCAACATTGATCACATAACAGAATAGATAAATGCATACTCTACACTCTTTTGTTGGATGATGAACACCATTGCGTAGGATTACACGAACCCTCAATGCCGGAGTTAACAAGCTCCACAATTCAATGTTCATATTTAAATAACCTTAGAGTGCATGAAAGATCAACACGACTAAACCAAGTACTAACATAGCATGCACACTGTCACCTTCACACTATGTAGGAGGAATAGATCACATCAATACCATCATAGCAATAGTTAACTTCATAATCTACAAGAGATCATAATCATAGCCTACGCCAAGTACTAACACAGATGCACACATTGTCACCATTACACCGTGCAGGAGGAATAAAACTACTTTAATAACATCACTAGAGTAGCACATAGATAAATTGTGATACAAAACACATTGCAATCATAAAGAGATATAAATAAGCACTTCACTATGCCATTCATAACAGTGAATAAGTATTCTGTGAAATATAGCCTAAGAGACCCACACGGTGCACACACTGTCACCTTTACACACGTGGGACAAGGAGTCTCCGGAGATCACATAAGTAAAATTCACTTGACTAGCATAACGACATCTAGATTACAAGCATCATCATATGAATCTCAATCATGTAAGGCAGCTCATGAGATTATTGTATTGAAGTACATAGGAGAGAGATGAACCACATAGCTACCGGTACAGCCCCAAACCTCGATGGAGAACTACTCCCTCCTCATGGGAGACAGCAGCGTTGATGGAGATGGCGGTGGTGTCGATGGAGGAGCCTTCCGGGGGCACTTCCCCGTCCCGGCGGCGTGCCGGAACAGAGACTCCTGTCCCCCAGATCTTGGCTTCGCGATGGCGGCGGCTCTGGAAGGTTTCTCGTACCGTGGCTTTTCCGTATCGATGTTTTAGGTCGAGGGGGCTTAAATAGGCGAAGAGGCGGCGTCAGAAGGTCAACGAGGCGACGACACCATAGGGGGGCGCGGGCCACCCCTAGGCCGCGCCAGCCTATGCTCTGGTGGGCCTGTGGCCCCCCTCTGGCCTCTCTCGTGTGTTCTGGATGCTTCCGGGGATTCTAAGATCTTCGGCGTTGATTTCGTCCGATTCCGAGAATATTTCCTTACTAGGATTTCTGAAACCAAAAACAGCAGAAAACAGGAACTGGCACTTCGGCATCTCGTTAATAGGTTAGTTCCAGAAAATGCACGAATATGACATAAAGTGTGCATAAAACATGTAGATATCATCAATAATGTGGCATGGAACATAAGAAATTATCGATACGTCGGAGACGTATCAGCATCCCCAAGCTTAGTTTCTGCTCGTCCCGAGCAGGTAAACGATAAACAAAGATAATTTCTGGAGTGACATGCCATCATAACCTTGATCATACTATTTGTAAAGCATATGTAGTGAATGCAGCGATCAAAACAATATATATGACATGAGTAAAAAAGTGAATCATATAGCAAAGACTTTTCATGAATAGTACTTTCAAGACAAGCATCAATAAGTCTTGCATAGGAGTTAACTCATAAAGCAATAATTCATAGTAGAAGCATTGAAGCAACACAAAGGAAGATTAAGTTTCAGCGGTTGCTTTCAACTTGTAACATGTATATCTCATGGATATTGTCAACATAGAGTAATATAATAAGTGCAATATGCAAATATGTAGGAATCAATGCACAGTTCACACAAGTGTTTGCTTCTTGAGGTGGAGAGAGATAGGTGAACTGACTCAACAATAAAAGTAAAAGAATGGTCCTTCAAAGAGGAAAGCATCGATTGCTATATTTGTGCTAGAGCTTTGATTTTGAAAACAAGATACAATTTTGTCAACGGTAGTAATAAAGCATATGTATCATGTAAATTATATCTTACAAGTTGCAAGCCTCATGCATAGTATACTAATAGTGCCCGCACCTTGTCCTAATTAGCTTGGACTACCGGGGTTATCGCAATGCACATGTTTTAACCAAGTGTCACAAAGGGGTACCTCTATGCCGCCTGTACAAAGGTCTAAGGAGAAAGCTCGCATTGGATTTCTCGCTATTGATTATTCTCAACTTAGACATCCATACCGGCACAACATAGACAACAGATAATGGACTCCTCTTTTATGCATAAGCATGTAGCAACAATTATTTTTCTCATATGAGATTGAGGATATATGTCCAAAACTGAAACTTCCACCATGGATCATGGCTTTAGTTAGCGGCCCAATGTTCTTCTCTAACAATATGCACGCTCTAACCATAAGGTGGTAGATCGCTCTTACTTCAGACAAGACGAACATGCATAGCAACTCACATGAAATTCAACAAAGAGTAGTTGATGGCGTCCCCAGTGAACATGGTTATCGCACAGCGAGCAACTTAATAAGAGATAAAGTGCACAAGTACATATTCAATACCACAATAGTTTTTAGGCTATTTGTCCCATGAGCTATATATTGTAAAGGTGAAGAATGGAAATTTAAAGGTAGCACTCAAGCAATTTACTTTGGAATGGCGGAAAAATACCATGTAGTAGGTAGGTATGGTGGACACAAATGGCATAGTGGTTGGCTCAAGTATTTTGGATGCATGAGAAGTATTCCCTCTCGATACAAGGTTTAGGCTAGCAAGGTTATTTGAAACAAACACAAGGATGAAGCGGTGCAGCAAAACTCACATAAAAGACATATTGTAAACATTATAAGACTCTACACCGTCTTCCTTGTTGTTCAAACTCAATACTAGAAATTATCTAGACCTTAGAGAGACCAATTATGCAAACCAAATTTTAGCATGCTCTATGTATTTCTTCATTAATAGGTGCAAAGCATATGATGCAAGAGCTTAAACATGAGCACAACAATTGCCAAGTATCACATTACCCAAGACATTTTAGCAATTACTACATGTAGCATTTCCCGTTTCCAACCATACAACAATTTAACGAAGAAGATTCAACCTTCGCCATGAATATTAAAAGCTAAGAACACATGTGTTCATACGAACCAGCGGAACGTGTCTCTCTCCCACACAAGCATTTATTCAAAAAAATAATAAAAAACAAACAAACAGACGCTCCAAGTAAAGTACATAAGATGTGACCGAATAAAAATATAGTTTCAAGAGAAGGAACCTGATAATTTGTCGATGAAGAAGGGGATGCCTTGGGCATCCCCAATCTTAGATGCTTGAGTCTTCTTGAAATATGCAGGGGTGAACCACCGGGGCATCCCCAAGCTTAGAGCTTTCACTCTCCTTGATCATAGTATATCATCCTCCTCTCTTGACCCTTGAAAACTTCCTCCACACCAAACACGAAACAAACTCATTAGAGGGTTAGTGCATAATCAAAAACTCACATGTTCAGAGGTGACACAATCATTCTTAACACTTCTGGACATTGCTCAAAGCTACTGAAAGTCAATGGAATCGAAATATCCATCGAACATAACAAAACAGGCAATGCGAAATAAAAGGCAGAATCTGTCAAAACAGAACAGTTCGTATTGACGAATTTTATTGAGGCACCAGACTTGCTCAAAAGAAAATGCTCAAATTGAATGAAAGTTGCGTACATATCTGAGGATCACTCACGTAAATTGGCATAATTTTCCGAGTTACACTCATTAGAGGGTTAGTGCATAATCAAAAACTCACATGTTCAGAGGTGACACAATCATTCTTAACACTTCTGGACATTGCTCAAAGCTACTGAAAGTCAATGGAATCGAAATATCCATCGAACATAACAAAACAGGCAATGCGAAATAAAAGGCAGAATCTATCAAAACAGAACAGTTCGTATTGACGAATTTTATTGAGGCACCAGACTTGCTCAAAAGAAAATGCTCAAATTGAATGAAAGTTGCGTACATATCTGAGGATCACTCACGTAAATTGGCATAATTTTCCGAGTTACCTTCAGAGATTTTTGCCCAGATTCGTGACAGCAAAGAAATCTGTTTCTGCGCAGTAATCCAAATCTAGTATGAACCTTACTATCAACGACTTTACTTGGCACAACAAAACACTAAACTAAGATAAGGAGAGGTTGCTACAGTAGTAAACAACTTCCAAGACTCAAATATAAAACAAAGTACTGTAGTAAAATAACACATGGGTTATCTCCCAAGAAGTTCTTTCTTTATAGCCATTAAGATGGGCTCAGCAGTTTTAATGATGCACTCGCAAGAAATAGTAGTTGAAGCAAAAAGAGAGCATCAAGAGGCAAATTCAAAACAAATTTAAGCCTAACATGCTTCCTATGCATAGGAATCTTGTAAATAAACAAGTTCATGAATAGCAAAGTAACAAGCATAGGAAGATAAAACAAGTGCAGCTTCAAAAATTTAAGCACATAGAGAGGTGTTTTAGTAACATGAAAATTTCTACAACCATATTTTCCACTCTCATAATAACTTTCAGTAGCATCATGAGCAAACTCAACAATATAACTATCACATAAAGCATTCTTATTATGAGTCTCATGCATAAAATTATTACTCTCCACATAAGCATAATCAATTTTATTAGTTGTAGTGGGAGCAAATTCAACAAAGTAGCTATCAAATATAGGAGGCATATTGTAATCATAATCAAATTTATCCTCCATAACAGGCGGTAACAAAAGACCACTATCATTATAATCATCATAAATAGGAGGCAAAGTATCATCAAAGTAATTTTTCTCCTCAATGCTTGGGGGACTAAAAAGATCATGGTCATCAAAACCAGCTTCCCCAAGCTTAGAATTTTCCATAGTATTAGCAACAATAGTGTTCAAAGCATTCATATTAATAACACTCCCATTAGCATGCATATAAAGTTCCATGGGTTTTTTAATTCTCTCTTCAAACACATCATGTCCTAATTCAAGATAAAGTTCATAAAGATCTCTCATATTTTTGTTGTTTTCCATTATGCCTAACTAGTGTAAACAAGAAACAAAAAGATGCAATTGCAGGATCTAAAGGAAATAGCTTCGAGCACTAATACAATGGCGCCAGAAAAGTACTGTTACCTGGAACCGAAGTATGTGTGCCTTTTACCTTTCCTCCCCGGCAACGGCGCCAGAAAATAGCTTGATGTCTACGCCCCCTCCTTTTCCTGTAGACAGTGTTGGGCCTCCAAGAGCAGAGGTTTGTAGAACAGCAGCAAGTTTCCCTTAAGTGGATCACCCAAGGTTTATCGAACTCAGGGAGGAAGAGGTCAAAGATATCCCTCTCATGCAACCCTTCAACCACAAAGCAAGAAGTCTCTTGTGTCCCCAACACACCTAATAGGTGCACAAGTACGGCGAAGAGATAGTGAAATACAGGTGGTATGAATAAGTATGAGCAGTAGCAACGGCACCAGAAAAGTGCTTTGCCCAGGACAGTAAACAAGCAGTAGTAACGCAGCAGTAGTAACGCAAAGAAACAAGAAACAAGCAGCGATAGCGATATTTAGGAACAAGGCCTAGGGATCATACTTTCACTAGTGGACACTCTCAACATTGATCACATAACAGAATAGATAAATGCATACTCTACACTCTTTTGTTGGATGATGAACACCATTGCGTAGGATTACACGAACCCTCAATGCCGGAGTTAACAAGCTCCACAATTCAATGTTCATATTTAAATAACCTTAGAGTGCATGAAAGATCAACACGACTAAACCAAGTACTAACATAGCATGCACACTGTCACCTTCACACTATGTAGGAGGAATAGATCACATCAATACCATCATAGCAATAGTTAACTTCATAATCTACAAGAGATCATAATCATAGCCTACGCCAAGTACTAACACGGATGCACACACTGTCACCATTACACCGTGCAGGAGGAATAAAACTACTTTAATAACATCACTAGAGTAGCACATAGATAAATTGTGATACAAAACACATTGCAATCATAAAGAGATATAAATAAGCACTTCACTATGCCATTCATAACAGTGAATAAGTATTCTGTGAAATATAGCCTAAGAGACCCACACGGTGCACACATTGTCACCTTTACACACGTGGGACAAGGAGTCTCCGGAGATCACATAAGTAAAATTCACTTGACTAGCATAACGACATCTAGATTACAAGCATCATCATATGAATCTCAATCATGTAAGGCAGCTCATGAGATTATTGTATTGAAGTACATAGGAGAGAGATGAACCACATAGCTACCGGTACAGCCCCAAACCTCGATGGAGAACTACTCCCTCCTCATGGGAGACAGCAGCGTTGATGGAGATGGCGGTGGTGTCGATGGAGGAGCCTTCCGGGGGCACTTCCCCGTCCCGGCGGCGTGCCGGAACAGAGACTCCTATCCCCCAGATCTTGGCTTCGCAATGGCGGCGGCTCTGGAAGGTTTCTCGTACCGTGGCTTTTCCGTATCGAGGTTTTAGGTCGAGGGGGCTTAAATAGGCGAAGAGGCGGCGTCAGAAGGTCAACGAGGCGACGACACCATAGGGGGACGCGGGCCACCCCTAGGCCGCGCCAGCCTATGCTCTGGTGGGCCTGTGGCCCCCGTCTGGCCTCTCTCGTGTGTTCTGGATGCTTCCGGGGATTCTAAGATCTTCGGCGTTGATTTCGTCCGATTCCGAGAATATTTTCTTACTAGGATTTCTGAAACCAAAAACAGCAGAAAATAGGAACTGGCACTTCGGCATCTCGTTAATAGGTTAGTTCCAGAAAATGCACGAATATGACATAAAGTGTGCATAAAACATATAGATATCATCAATAATGTGGCATGGAACATAAGAAATTATCGATACGTCGGAGACGTATCAAGGCGCTGATGTCCCGTATCCGCGAGCTCCAAAATACTCGCGGCAAGGAGCTGTCGGGTATCCAAATTACCGCATATTTCCTTTGGATTAGGGTGCAGCCTCTGCAGGCTTGCAAGAACCCCCTCTGGAAGTATGCTGGCGAAGAAGATGTCGACCGGCTCTCAAAAGACCTTGCAGTGAAGGACTTGGAGAAGCTTGTCCGAAGAATCTCCTCGCTTAGCAAGAAAGATGCCGTTCCATCCACCTATCGTGTGGAACCGTATAGCGGCACCAACGCCCTTCCCAAGGTAAATTACCATTGTCCCTACTGCTATTTTGTCGACTGCTAGTTTGAACATTTGTCGTCTTCTTTTTTGCTAACTCCCAAGCGTAACTTATTGTCGATATATGTTGTCTTATTTGTAGAAACATCAAGTTTTATCTTCCCTTCCCCCACTTCCTGAAGGCGGGGAAGTTGAAGAATGAACCGTCGTTGCCGACGAAAACCAGGGTACTTCTCGCCCTAAGAGCAAAGTCACGGGTTCTCACAAATCCGCGGCTTCCTCTGAAAGACAAATTGATTCTGAGGCTTCTGAGTCTACGTGTTCCCTCCCCTCTTCTGTTTCTCCAACGAACAAGCGAAAAAGGGATGATGCCGCAGATTCTAGTACCTCCAAAACTAATAAGTCCCCTCTCGAGGAAACTTTACCCGAAGAGGAGGACAGACCCTTCAACCCTTACGATGATGCCCTTGTCAGCTCGTAAGTTTCTATCAACTTTTTACTTTGCATCCGATAATTTTGCCTGTCTTTGTTTCTTATATTTTTCCCTGATGTATAGTGGCGACGAGGAGGAAAATCCTCCTGTTGACGTGACTGCTCGAACGAGCGTGTCCCGTACTTTAGTTATCTCCGAGACTCACCCTGAAGCGGACAAAACCTCGCCTCCACAACAGGATATAGGACATCCCAGTCCTGTTGTGAGCCCCCGTGCTCCGTCGCCAAAAAGAGCAAGGACTGATCAAGAAAAAGAGCTAAGTCTCTTGACCGACAGCTCGGCGACTCCTCTTATGGATGATGTAAGTGCCTTTCTTGTTTTCTTTTTTGCTGTCGAATGTTTCCAACTCTTTTGTTGTCGAAATTCTTCAACCTTTTTTCATTCCGTGTTACTTTTCAGCCTCCGATGAAGGAATTTGTTCGTCTCGGTACCCAATTTATCGGGTACCGTGATCTTGCCAATGAGCTAAAAGGTATTCTTTGCTTGCTGCATTTCATCGAATAGATTTTCCTCTTCTATTTTGTTGTAGTTTGTGTCACCTTTTATTTTGCTAGAATCCCTTTCTGAGGCAAATAAGCGTGTTGATGACCTTGCCCGCAAGCTTGAACAAAGTGAAAAAGCTCATGAAAAGGCGGAATCAGATGCTGCCGCTGTCGAGGGTCTTCGAAAGAGACTCCATGACGCGGAAAATGCCTTGAGCGAAAACACAGCTCAGGAGTCTGCTCGCGAAGAAGAAATCATCGCTCGCTTGGAGTCACAGAACCGACGCTTTGTTAGTAAGTACTCTAACCACTTTGATTTCTTCGTGAAACCGTGCTTTTCTTTGCGCATTTGTGGACAAGCTGAATTTTGTCTCAACAGGAAAGACACACCAAGATTTTGATCTTGAGAATCCTGAAGGTGATCGCCTTCTCGACGCGCTCTCTCTCCTTGAAATTCATGGAGACGAGGTACGCCAGGGCATTGCTGACGCTAGGTCGGGGATGTCACGGCTTTTTCCCTACTTCTTCGCGAAGAAAAAGGAACCCAACACTTTCGTTGCACTGGCCCAGCACTTCATCCCTGAAGAAGATCTTGGGCTAGGTCTTCGGCAAGAGGGCTTGAAGATTGGCGTTGAAGGCACCATTGCTTTGGTTGCCGAAAGCCAACAAGTTGTCGATTGGACGAAGGTTGGTGATGTCGGGAAGATGGAGACGAAGAAGTGGCAATCTATGATTAAAGCTGCCAAGCCAAACTCGAAGAAGATCCTCTCCTTCCTTGGATGCAAAAAAACTCTTTCCCCTAGCTCGACAAAGCCAGAGGTCAAGTAGACCGTCCTGTCCTTGTCTTTTGTTTTGTTCTTTTTTTTCGATGTCGCCGCAGTAGCTTTGTCGACAGCTGCCCCATTGGTTCACTAGGAACCCTCTTTTGTAATGCCCATGTAAATATATGAATGAATCAATGAAAAGCTATCTTGCCGAGTTATTGATGTCGAAATATTTCTCTCCAGTTGGTTTTTGACAACTATACCGTGGTGCCTCGTTCTTCGGATGCATTACCAGCTGCGTCCCACTCGAGAAAAGCCTCTGTTGTCGAGTTTATTGAAGGTTCTTCAAGTGCTGCACAGAATGAAGATTTGGACGATCTTCGACAACAACTGCAGTCAATGAAGAGACAAGCTCTCGTGATAATGGAACAGTCTCGAAGATCTTCTTAAAGGGAAAAACTTGCTCTTCAACAAACTCAGGAAGCCCTAGCTTGAAGGAAACCGCGGTTACTGAGGCTGCCAAAGCTACTTCACGGGAAAATTATATGCTTCAACTGATGAATGACTCCAGCTTGGATATGACGGGTACACTTCTTAAACTTGGCCATATTTGATTTTATTCTTACTGTTTTCTCTTCCTCGTTGATGCTTCCGCTGAAATAGGTTCTTTTTTGGATACTGCTGCCGAAGATCAGTGTGTTGAAGCTCGGTCCAATGTGCTTCTCAAGCTTGCACTGGAGCATAGTTCTAATTTCTGGGCTACGCCTGAACGTACCCGCCAAATCATCAGATTTCAAGATCGCGCGGGTCAGGTCCGCAATTTTCTCGACTTCTGCACAAGGACATTGTCCTTAGTTTATAATACCATGTTTCCACGCAAGAAAACACCAGAAACTCTTCCTGCTTTGATGGATAAGTTCCGGGATGCCCCTCGAATCCATGAATTTGTGCGGGCCCAACTATCTGCTGGAGCAAGATTTTCCATGATTATGATACAAGTCTGCTACCCGAAGTTAGACATGACTCGAATTGTCGCCAAGTGCCAGGCCAAGTTGACGAAGAGGAAGAGGAACATCGACAAAATCAATGATATTGTGAGTCACTAGGGGTGGACTTGAAGCTCGAGGCTCGAGGCTCGGCTCGGGCTCGACAAGGCTAGGCTCGGGCTCGACTCGGCTCGAAGGTGGAGCAAGCCAAGCCTAAATCTTCCAATCAAGGCTCGAGGCTCGACAAGCCCGCTCGATGAAGCTTGCAAGCCGGCTCGAGGGCTCGAGGTAATTATAAAATTCACCATAACCTATGATAAAAAATGTAGCATTTCATAAGTATAAATAACAATATAGCATGAATACATCCAAAACATAGTCTAATAAGTTTCACAAAGTAGCATACATGACAAGCAACGTGCTAGCGATCCTTCACTGTCACGTTCATGTTGTTCATGTTGTATTTTCATTGGAGGAGATAAACTACGGGGAATGGACAATTGATTTTCTCCAGAAAAGAAAGAAACAACAGCAATCCATGGGGCAAGTTAAATAACAGAGCGAGCATGTTCCAGATGAGCACGAGCTCAGCTGACTATGTTCTATGCTCATTAACAGGGAAGGTGACAGTCTAAATCTTACAGACCATTGCCGAACCTAGAAGCTAGCTGTTCAAATTTCAGAGTTCCATGGCCATCGAGTCAACTTTCAGAGATAAGCAATATCTACAAATATCAATCAGGAATTCAGGATGCAGCAATTACAACTACAACCATCGATCTACATCGATATGTTCTAATACTAATTAACATCACCAAAATAAAAATCATTACAGAAGCTTACAAGCAAATTTGGAGAACTTAAGGAGATTTGGACAAGGAGAAATTTACAGTGAGGGTGGAGGCCGGCGTTGCTGGGCTCGGACGTGAGCGTGAAGGAGAGGAGCAGCCTGGTTCGGGCGGAGGGACGACGGGCGGAGGGCCGAGGCGGGCGACGGGCGGGCTGGGCAGCATTTGCCGCTAATCCTAGGCCCCGCACGCGTCCAAGGTGAGGACCGGGGCAGATGGTCAGGGGGATCCACTGGAGGAGGAGAAGGGGGCGTCGGCGGCCGGCGTTGCTGGTGGAGACCGGCGAGGATGCCGGCGCGGCATCGCTCTCCAACCATCGCTAGGAGGAGCACGCGGGCAAGACGACTGGGAGGGGAATCACGTTCGTGAGCAGAGCACGAGATACCTCCCATCTAATTTTGGTGATGGCTCGTGAGCCGTACGAGCCAAGCCTCGAGCCCTCCGAGCCAAGCCTCGAGACCACTTTTCAGCCTCTCATTTGCAGCAAGCCAAGCCTGGGCTCGGCTCGAATTCCATCGAGCCTTCACGAGCCGAGCCTCGAGCCGGCTCGGCTCGGCTCGATTCCACCCCTACCTATGACCCATGTAGCAGAAGAGATGATGGATGAACTGCTTCGGCTAGATGCTGAATTTTTCGTGAGAGGTAGCTATGCTGAACATAGAACTAGTGCTGCAAGCAATGAGAGGGTAAATATAGATGATATACTCGATGGCAACTGAAAGTTTACTTATCCTTGTCGAATTTTTCTTGATGGTGAGGTTTTGTATGTTGTAAACACAATCTATATTGTAAAGCAGCTTGATACGTTTTTTTTCTTTTCATCAAGCCCCCGAGCCTATTGTTGGCCAGTGCTTATGTCTTTTTTGGTTTGTGAACTATTTTTACGCCAAGGCGAATAACTGTATTTTGCGGGAAGTTATATATATTGTTACTGCGGGTTGTGAGCCCCCGAGCCTGTCGACGAAAAAGATGTATATCACCAATATCTTTATTATATTGCAGCACCGCGAGCCCGCCTCATTAAAAACCTTTCAGCCCCACTCGATAGCCTGAAAGGAAAAGAGTGCGTCTGAAAACTCGCGGGCGTTTCAGTACATTGTATGTTTACAAGGAAGACTATATTTTGATTTTAGGCGTAAAAACGCCTAAGTTACGCCACGTTCCAAGGATTTGGCTCGGCGACTCCTGTCTTCTTATCCTTTATTATGTATGCTCCTCCTTCGATTACTTCTGTGACGATGTAAGGGCCAACCCAGGGTGACTCGAGTTTCTCATGGATTTTTTGTGTAAGCCGAAGAACTAAGTCGCCTACCTGAAAGGATCTTGGTCGCAAACATCGACTGTGGTAGTTTTTCAGGCCTTGCTAGTACTTGGTGACTCGTGACAATACTTCGTCGCGAGCTTCGTCGAGTGCATCGACATCGTCCTCCAATGCTTTTCTTGAAGTTTCTTCATCATACTCTGTTACTCTTGGAGAGTTATGTTCTATTTCTATCGACAGCACTGCCTCTGCTCCATGGACCAGAAAAAACGGAGTTTCCTGTGTCGTTGTATTTGGTGTTGTTCGAATACTCCATAACACAATAGGTAACTCTTCTGGCCATGTGTCTCGAGCTTTTTCCAATGGTGTTAGCAGGCATTTCTTGATACCATTGCAGATGATACTGTTGGCTTTCTCGACTTGACCGTTGGTCTGCGGGTGCGCAACTGATGCAAAGTGTAATTTCATGCCTACCTCTGCACAATATGCCTTGAATTCATTGGATGTGAAATTGCTACCATTGTCCGTGACGATGCTATGAGGCACTCCAAACCGAAAAATGATACTTTTCACGAATTCGATTGCAGATGCTCCATCCGGTGAATTTATCGGTTTCGCTTCTATCCACTTTGTGAACTTGTCGACGACTACGAGCATATACTCGTATCCTCCTGGCCAAGCCTTGAGTAATTTTCCCACCATATCGAGACCCCACTGAGCAAAGGGCCATGACAACGGTATTGGCATCAACTCTGCTGCCGAAGAATGAGGTTTTGCGGTAAACCTTTGGCACGCGTCACAAGTACGTACTATGTCCTTTGCATCCTCGATGGTTGTCAGCCAGTAGAATCCTGTTCTAAAAACCTTGGCTGCTATAGCTCGGCTGCTTGCGTGATGTCCGCACACCCCTTCGTGTACATCCTTCAGGATTAACCTTCCTTCCTCGGGTGTGACACATCGTTGTAATACTCCAGAGATACTTCGTTTATACAGCTCTCCTTTGACCACAGTAAAGGCTTTAGATCGCCTGATAACTCGCCTTGCTTTAACTGGATCGTCGGGTAGTTCTTTTCTTGAAATATATGCTATGCACGCCTGCATCCATGGAATCTGTATCATCATTATTACCTTAGGTTCCTCCTCTTCTTCCGATGGTACTTCTTTAGCCCCCGAGGATTTCTCATCTTTTTTCCTTCTTCTGCTGTTTCTTCGCCTTGGTTGATCTTTCAGCTATCTCTTCCCAGAACACGCCAGGTGGTATTGGGAGACATTGCGACCCAATGTTTGCAAGAACATTGGCTTCATCATTGCTCAGCCTGCTGATGTGATTTACCTCGCACCCGTAAAACAGCTTCTCGAGCTCATTATACACTTCTTTGTATGCTATCATACTATCATTGACTGCGCCGCATTGATTCATGACTTGTTGAGCCACCAGTTGTGAGTCGCCAAAGATTTTTAATCGAGTTGCGCCACAAGCCTTCGCCATCTTCATCCCATGTATAAGTGCTTTGTATTCTGCCTCATTGTTAGACGCGTTTGGAAACGTCATCCGTAAGACATACTTCAACTTTTCGCCTTGAGGTGATACTAGTTTCACGCCTGCTCCAGCTCCCTCCAATCTATTGGACCCGTCGAAGTTCATAGTCCAAGTTCTCGATAAATCCGGAGATCCCGTATTTTGTAGCTCCATCCACTCTGCGATGAAATCTGGTAAGATCTGCGACTTTATTGTTTTTTTTCTTATGTGATGTCCCGAGGGGAAAGCTCTATTCCCCAAAGGGAGACACGACCCGTAGCCTCTGGATTATTTAGTATATTGGATAAAGGCGCCTCATTGACCACTATTATCGGACGCGCCAAAAAATAGTGTCGCAGTTTTCTTGCGGTTGTAAACACTCCATATGCCAGCTTTTGGTACTGCGGATACCGCTGTTTCGAGGGTGACAAAACTTCACTGATGAAATATTCCGGCCTCTGCACTCCATGGAGTTTTCCTTCTTCCTCTCTTTCGACTACGAGTACTGTGCTGACCACCTGGTGCGTGGCTGCAATATATAACAAGAGAGGCTCCTTCTCCTTAGGCGCCACCAAGACTGGTGGTGTCGAGATTATTCTCTTAAGATCTTCGAAGGCTCTGTCTGCTTCTTCATTCCACTGGAACTTCTCTCCTTGTTTGATCAAAGCATAAAATGGCAACGCCTTTTCTCCTAGCCTAGCGACGAATCTGCTTAAAGCTGCGACTCGCCCAGTCAGCTGTTGTATTTCCTTCAACTTTGTTGGATTTCTCATTGTTACGATAGCTTGAATTTTCTCTGGATTGGCCTCGATTCCTCTTGCTGAAACTAGGAACCCGAGAAGTTCTCCCGCAGGAACGCCAAAGGAGCACTTTGCCGGGTTCAGCTTGAGGCGGAACTTGTCAAGGTTGTCGAAAGTTTCCTTCAGATCCTCGATCAATGTTGACCCCTTCTTTGTTGTTATAACGACATCGTCTATGTACACTTGTACGTTTTTGCCAATCTGTGTTGCAAGACACTTCTGCATCATCCGCTGGTATGTTGCTCCCGCATTTTTTAGACCAAAAGGCATGTTTTTGTAGCAAAACACGCCATAAGGTGTTATAAAATCTGTTTTGACCTCGTCATCTTCTTTTAATCTGATCTGGTTATAACCAGAATATGCATCCAAGAAGGAAAGACGTTCACAACCTGCCGTGGATTCGATAATTTGATCGATCCTTGGGAGAGGAAAGTGATCCTTTGGACAATGTTTATTGAGACACATGAAGTCGATGCACATGCGAAGGACTTTCGTGTTTTTATTCGGGACCAGCACTGGGTTAGCTACCCACGTGGCCTCTGTATGTAACTCTTTGATAAAACCAGCCTCTCTGAGTCGATCAATCTCTGATAGCATGGCTTTGCGGTTTGGTTCCGAAAAAACGCCGCAAAGGTTGTTTAATTGGTCTCGCTATTGGATCCAAGTTTAGGTGGTGCTCGACAAGTTCCCTGGGTACTCCTGGCATGTCACCTGGACACCATGCAAAGATTTTCCAGTGCTCACGGAGGAACTCGACGAGCGCGCTTTCCTACGCGAGGTCCATGTTTTCTGCAATGGACGTCGTTTTCTTGGGATCTGTCGGGTGAATTTGTACCTCCTTAGAATCCGTAGTGGTGTTAAAGGTTGGTTCCTTGAGTGGCCTTCCTAATTCTGGCAACACGTCATAGTCAGTTGTTAGCCTTGACGCCATATACTCTACTTGCATCCCGAAAGTTTCTGACAGTTGGTGAAAATCCTTGTCACATTTATCAGCTAACGCGAAACTGCCTTTGACTGTAATCGGTCCCTTGGGTCCAGGTAGCCTCCACAACAAGTATGTGTAGTGTGGTACCGCCATAAACCTGGCATACGCTGGTCGTCCTAACAAAGCGTGATACTGTGATGGGAAATCCACAACTTCGAACTCCAGCATTTCTATCCTGTAGTTTTCTCGGGTTCCAAACTGAACGTCAAGATTGATCTTCCCCAGCGGATAACTTGGCTTGTCTGGTGTGATACCATGGAAACGTGTATCAGTTGGTTTTAAGTTCGCCAGGGGTATGTTCATTTTCCTTCATGTATCTGCATACATAAGGTCTAAACTGCTGCCTTCATCTATGAATACTCGAGAAACGTCGAATCCTGCGATCACCGCTGGTAAAATAAGTGCTGATTGCCTTGGTCGAGGAACTTGCTGCGGGTGATCCGCTATTGTGAAGCCAATGTCCTGTCCTGACCAATTCAGGTACTAAATTGTTGGTGGAGGCATCTTCTCTGCCATGAATACTTGACGCGAGATTACTTTCTGAGCCCTGTTAGATGGCCTAGATTTCTGAATCATCGAGACCGCGCCGTTGGTGTCGATATAAGGAGGTGGATTTGGAGCTGCCGCTATTTGCAGCTGATGTCGATTTGCATCCGTAATTGCGGGAGGAGGCGGAAGGTGGATCTCACTCCTTGGCCCCTGGGGGTTTCTATTCATTGCTTGCGTATTGGCTTGCCCTGCAAATCTCAGCATTGCTTGAAAATTTCGACAGTCCTTCTGCATATGTCCTGACTGCCTCTTCCCATTATTGTCGAGATAAAAATGCATCTGACACGGTCCGTTAATCATATCCTCGGGAGATATATATGGTCTCTGGAACCTTGGTCCATTATTTTGTCTACCGTTACGAGAGTCATCTCTATTATCGCATCGCTGCTCGCTACTCCTTTGATAATCATCTCGATTGTTTCCTCCAGTGTTTCCTCGAAATCCAGCCGATATTTGGCCAGGAGCATCATAACTTGAGAACTGTCGAGGAAATCATCGTCTATTTTGAAAGTTTCGACTGCGGTCCTCCTCTGGCGACCTATGTCGCTTGTTGTGAACAACATCTTCTCCATTTTCCCACCTATTCGCTATTTCCATTAATACTGATATTGTCTTTTGGGTTAGTTCTCCCCAAATCTTCGACAAAATCTCTCCTTCGAATTCCTGCCACAAACGCATCTATTGCTCTCTCATCAGATATGTTCTCTGCCGAGTTTTTGATAATATTCCACCTCTGGATGTATTTTCTCATTGATTCATCATACTTCTGCCTGCAAGCCCTTTATCCATGATCGTGCGGCTCCACTCAAGTGTACTTGGATGCTCTGCATGGCTGTTTCTCTGGTTCCAGCTATCAGCTTCACCATCTCGAGATAATCAACTAGCCAATCCTCAGGATCTTGTAAACCATCGAATATTTTGAAATTATCGGGTAGCTTAAATCCTGATGGGACCCGAGTTTTTCGGACTCGTCTCGTAAAGCACGGGAGTCCACACATATCTTCTTGATAAACTTTCTGGTGAATGCCGATGTTCCCTTCTGTCCTATCGCGCTCTATCCACCCTTGCCTGAGTCGCTGCATCACTTGCCCCACTCGCTCTCGGGGGATCCTGCACTGCTGCATTAGGTCGCGGACTGTTTTGCCTTGCAGATCCTTCGGGAGGAGTAGTTGCGAATGTTGTTCCCATGGATCCAACTCCTGCCATGGCCATGTTATACAACGCTTCTCTTGGATCTCCAGGAGGTGGCCTGGATGCGAGGATGAAAGCCTGCGTCACCATGTATCCAGCTTCTGGTGTTTTGGGAATAATATTCCCCCTCGTGTCGATTGACATAAAAGACATGTCGAGGTTTTGAACTAAATTCTCTCTGTCAGCCTCAGGTATGTTTTGCAGCTGAGATCTTGCTCTGTTTCAAGCTGCTCTGTGACTATCTCCCGAAGTTCCTGATTGTCGGCTTAACTCCGCCCTTGCCTGCTTGACGCGGAAGCCGCGGCTTGCCTTCTATCTAGCTCAATTTTCTGTTTTTCGAGCTCTCGTCTGGTACGGGCAAGTCTATATTGGTACGCTTGTAACTCTTCAGGTGTCGCCGTTACGGTCATTGGCTATGTGCCATCAATAGCTCTTGCAACTCTATCCCATACTGCCTACGGAAATTATACCATCTCTCGTGTTCCAGGTCCAATATATTTGGTCCCCAAACCTCGGGTGAGGTCTGCAGGATCGACGTATGGATTACCCGCGTTGTCGAAGTTCTCTGATGTCTCCTCCTGTGGACGACTTGTATCTCCAATTGCATATATTTGATGATTTTTTGAGCTTTGATATTTGTCTGGATTGGTGACACCGTCATATAGATCGGCGAAGACCTCTCCAACGGCAATGGATCTGTCGAAGAAGTTGAAACTGTTGATGCTGTCTGAGTCGCTGCTTATATCAGAATCCGCAGACGACTCGAAGGACATGTTGCCGAAGATCTTGGCGAGCTTTTTGCTTGCCATAGTGTTGATGAAGCGTGACGGCGAAATCTCCTTGTCGCCTGACTCGATTGATGACTTTGAGTCCGAAAAATCGGAATCGACCTCCGGCAGTCCCAACGAAGTCGGAAACTCGAGACGATACGATCCTTCTTTCTCGACGCGGAAGTGGAACTTTCCGAACATCATCTCCATGGGCTCCTCCAGATACGCATATGCATCCAAACGGGAGGGCGGGTGAGGAACAAAATCGACGAGATCAGTTTCGACCTGTTTACCTATATCCATCGCGTTGCTTGCTGATACGTCTCAAACGTATCTATATTCTTATGTTCCATGCTACTTTATTGATGATACTCACATGTTTTATACACACTTTATGTCATATTTATGCATTTTCTGGCACTAACCTATTAACAAGATACCGAAGAGCCAGTTGATGTTTTCTGCTGTTTTTGGTTTCAGAAATCCTACAAAGGAAATATTCTCGGAATTGGACGAAATCAACGCCCAGGGTCTTATTTTTCCACGAAGCTTCCAGAAGTCCGAAAGGGAAACGAAGTGGGGCGACGAGGCGGCGACACAACAGGGCCGCGCGGCCAGGGCTGGGGCCGCACCTCCCTGGCGTGTGGGCCCCTCGCGTCGCCCCCTGACCTACCCTTCCGCCTACTTAAACCCTTTGTTGCGAATATCCCAGTACTGAGAGCCACGATACGGAAAACCTTCCAGAGACGCCGCCGCCGCCAATCCCATCCCGGGGGATTCAGGAGATCGCCTCCGGCACCCTGCCGGAGAGGGGAATCATCTCCCGGAGGACTCTTCATCGCCATGATCGCCTCCGGAGTGATGTGTGAGTAGTTCACCCCTGGACTATGGGTCCATAGCAGTAGCTAGATGGTTGTCTTCTCCTCATTGTGCTATCATTGTCGGATCTTGTGAGCTGCCTAACATGATCAAGATCATCTATTTGTAATGCTACATGTTGCGTTTGTTGGGATCCGATGAATATGGAATACTATGTTATGTTTGTTATCAATTTATCATCTATGTGTTGTTTATGATCTTGCATGCTCTCCGTTGCTAGTAGAGGCTCTGGCCAAGTCGTTACTTGTAACTCCAAGAGGGAGTATTTATGCTCGATAGTGGGTTCATGCCTCCATTAAATCTGGGACAGTGACAGAAAGTTCTAAGGTTGTGGATGTGCTGTTGCCACTAGGGATAAAAAATAAATGCTATGTCTAAGGATATTTGTGTTGATTACATTACGCACCATACTTAATGCAATTGTCTGTTATTTGCAACTTAATACTGGAAGGGGTGCGGACGCTAACCCGAAGGTGGACTTTTTAGGCATAGATGCATGCTGGATAGCGGTCTATGTACTTTGTTGTAATGCCCAATTGAATTTCACACTACTCATCATAATATGTATGTGCATTGTCATGCCATCTTTATTTGTCAATTGCCCAACTGTAATTTGTTCACCCAACATGCTATTTCTTATTGGAGAGACACCACTAGTGAACTGTGGACCCCGGTCCATTCTTTTACATCAAATACAATCTAATGCAATACTCATTCTTACTGTTCTCTGCAAACATCATCATCCACACTATACATCTAATCCTTTGTTACAGCAAGCCGGTGAGATTGACAACCTCACTGTCACGTTGGGGCAAAGTATTTTCGCTGTGTTGTGCAGGTTCCACGTTGGCGCCGGAATCCCTGGTGTTGCGCCGCACTACACTCCGCCACCATCAACCTTCAACGTGCTTCTTGACTCCTACTGGTTCGATAAACCTTGGTTTCTTACTGAGGGAAACTTACTGCTGTACGCATCACACCTTCCACTTGGGGTTCCCAACGGACGCGTGCTGTACGCGTGTCAAGCTAAATTTCTGGCGCCGTTGCCAGGGAGATCAAGACACGCTGCAAGGGGAGTCTCCACTTCCAATCTCTTTACTTTATTTTTGTCTTGCTTTACTTTATTTTTATTTACTGCTTTGTTTGTTGCATTATATCAAAATACAAAAAAAATTAGTTACTTGCTTTACTTTATTTACTATCTTGTTTGCGTTCTCCATATTAAAAACACAAAAAAATAGTTACTTGCATTTACTTTATTTGCTTTTTGTTTATTTCATCATGTTTCCTCCTAAGTTCACTCTTAAAGATGTACCGGTAGGACGAGGGTCTATCATTGGGATAGATAATATAGAAGATTTTTTCACTCATATTAGTACGGTTGAAGATTTTGAAGATAGACACTTGGTAGAACTTGCTCCTACTTATGAAATTGCTGCTGCTTCTTTAGTACACATGTTAGAAGCTAGATTTGTTAATCTCAATCTCGTAATACAACATATGTTTCTTAAACTAGTGATATGGAAGAAGGAGAAAAGAAAGATTTTGTCTTAGAAACCCTTCTTAAAGAATTTGGTGATGTAGCAAGAGAAGCTAGAAAAGTCTTTACTAAATATAAGATGCTTGGCTCTTATACCAACTTCGCTAGCACCCTTGAAAAGATGGAAAAAGATAGACAAAAGTACACTAATAAAGTTAATTCTGAGGGGGATATTAAAACATCAATACCTTGCAAGCTTTTAGGAATGTGCGAGGCACTAGAAAAGAATTTTGATTGGATTGTTCCTGAAAATTTGTTTGATGAGAATAGCAAGCCTAAGAGTAATTAAAAAGGAGCCTCTGAAACTTACATAGATAAGATACAATGCATAGTTGAGAAAACTCCAAACCCCGCCGTTGATGCATCATCTCTTGATAATACTTGATTCACACTTTCCGCGCCTAGCTGAAAGGCGTTAAAGAAAAACGCTTATGGGAGACAACCCATGATTTTACTTCTGCACTTTTAATTTATATTTGAGTCTTGGAAGTTGTTACTACTGTAGCAACCTCTCCTTATCTTTATTTTATTGCATTGTTGTGCCAAGTAAAGTCTTTGATAGTAAGGTTCATACTAGATTTGGATTACTACGCAGAAACAGATTTCTTGCTGTCACGAATTTGAGTAGTATTCTCTGTAGGTAACTCAGAAAAATCTGCCAATTTACGTGAGTAATCCTCAGATATGTACGCAACTTTCATTCAATTTGAGCATTTTCATTTGAGCAAGTTAAGTGCCTCAGAAAAATTCGTCTTTACGGACTATTCTGTTTTGACAGATTCTGCCTTTTATTTCGCATTGCCTGTTTTGCTATGCTTGATGGATTTCTTTATTCCATTAACTTTCAGTAGCTTTGTGCAATGTTCAGAAGTGTTAAGAATTATTATGTCACCTCTGAACATGTGAATTTTTGATTATGCACTAACCCTTTAATGAGTTTGTTTAGAGTTTGGTGTGGAGGAAGTTTTCAAGGATCAAGAGAGGAGGATGATACAATATGATCAAGGAGAGTGAAAGCTCTAAGCTTGGGGATGCCCCCGTGGTTCATCCCTGCATATTTCAAGAAGACTCAAGCATCTAAGCTTGGGGATGCCCAAAGAATCCCCTTCTTCATCGACAAATTATCAGGTTCCTCTAGTGAAACTATATTTTTATTCCGTCACATCTTATGTGCTTTACTTGGAGAGTCTGTATGTTCTTGTTTTGTTTTGTTTGAATAAAATTGGATCCTAGCATTCATTGTGTGGGAGAAAGACACGCTCCGCTGTTGCATTTGAACACATATGTTCTTAGCTTTATTCTTAATGTTCATGGCGAAGGTTGAAACTGCTTCGTTAATTGTTATATGGTTGGAAACAGAAAATGCTACATGTGGTAATTGGTATAATGTCTTGAATAATTTGATACTTGGCAATTGTTGTGCTCATATGGATCATGTTTAAGCTCTTGCATCATACTTTGCACCTATTAGTGAAGAAATACATAGAGCTTGCTAAAATTTGGTTTGCATGATTAGTCTCTCTAAGGTCTAGATATTTTCTAGTAAGGGTTTGAGCAACAAGGAAGACAGTGTAGAGTCTTATAATGCTTGCAATATGATCTTATGTGAGTTTTGCTGTACCGGTTCATACTTGTGTTTGCTTCAAACAACCTTGCTAGCCTAAGCCTTGTATTGAGAGGGAATACTTCTCATGCATCCAAAATCCTTGAGCCAAAAAACTATGCCATTTGTGTCCACCATACCTACCTACTACATGGTATTTTCTGCCATTCCAAAGTAAATTGCTTGAGTGCTACCTTTAAACAATTCAAAAATTATTACCTCTTATTTGTGTTAATGTTTTATAGCTCATGAGGAAGTATGTGGTGTTTATCTTTCAATCTTGTTGGGCAACTTTCACCAATGGACTAGTGGCTTCATCCGCTTATCCAATAATTTTGCAAAAAGAGCTGGCAATGGGGTTCCCAGCCCCAATTAATTAACTTTCATAATTTTACAAATAGACACTCCTTCATGGTATGAGATTGTTGGAAGGCACCCGAGGATTCGGTTAGCCATGGTTTGTGATAGCAAAGGTTGGAAGGTGTGTCACCCAAAAATAAAATAAAAGATTTTTCATGGGAGCCGCTCTTTGAAAGTCTGTCTGGCAAGGGGGTTAGAGTGCCCACTACCATTCTTTGACAACAACAAACACCTCTCAAAACTTTACCTTTATGCTCTCTTTATGTTTTCAAAATAAAAGCTCTAGCAAAAATATAGCAATCCATGCTTCCCTCTTTGAAGGGCCATTCTTCTACTTTTATGTTGAGTCAGTTTACCTACTTCCTTCCATCTTAGAAGCAAACACTTGTGTTAACTGTGCATTGATTCTTACATACTTGCATATTTGCATTCATCATATTACTTTGTATTGACAACTATCCATGACATATACATGTTACAAGTTGAAAGCAACCGCTGAAACTTATATCTTCCTTTGTGTTGCTTCAATGCCTTTACTTTGAATTTATTGCTTTATGAGTTAACTCTTATGCAAGACTTATTGATGCTTGTCTCGAAAGTACTATTCATGAAAAGTATTTGCTATATGATTCAATTGTTTAACCATTGTCTTTACCATTGCTCCGAATCGCTGCACTCATTACATATGCTTACAATAGTATTGATCAAGATTATGATAGCATGTCACTTCAGAAATTATCTTTTTTATCGTTTACCTACTCGAGGACGAGTAGGAACTAAGCTTGGGGATGCTTGATACGTCTCAAACGTATCTATAATTTCTTATGTTCCATGCTACTTTATTGATGATACTCACATGTTTTATACAAACTTTATGTCATATTTATGCATTTTCCGACACTAACCTATTAACAAGGTGCCGAAGAGCCAGTTGTTGTTTTCTGCTGTTTTTGGTTTCAGAAATCCTACAAAGGAAATATTCTCGGAATTGGACGATATCAACGCCCAGGGTCTTATTTTTCCACGAAGCTTCCAGAAGTCCGAAAGGGAAACGAAGTGGGGCGACGAGGCGGCGACACAGCAGGGCCGCGCGGCCAGGGCTGGGGCCATGATGACCCACAAGTATAGGGGGTGTATCGTAGTATCTTCGATAAGTAAGAGTGTCGAACCCAACGAGGAGCAGAAGGTGTTGACAAGCAGTTTCGATGAAGGATTCACTGTAAATGCTCACAAACAAGTATTCAGGGGGTTTTGATATAACAGATGAATAAAGAACGAGTAAGTAAAGTGCGAGAGTAATAATTGCAGCGAGTGGCCCAATCCTTTTTAGCACAAAGGACAAGCCGGTTTGATTACTTATAATGACCAAGCGTTCTCGAGGACACACAGGATTTTAGTCTAGTGCTTTCGCTACATACGGCTAATTAATCTTCATTGTTTTGATAAGTGTTGTGTGGGTGAACCTGTGCTAATGTACCGCCTTTCCTAGGACTAATACATACTTGTGATTATACCCCTTGCAAGCATCCGCAACTACAAGAAAGTAATTAAGAATAAATCTAACCACAGCCTTAAACTCTGAGATCCTGCTATCCCTCCTGCATCGATATACCAACGGGGGCTTAGGTTTCTGTCACTCCGGCAACCCCGCAATTGGCAAACGAGTACAAGATGCATTCCCCTAGGCCCATAAAGGTGAAGTGTCGTGTAGTCGACGTTCACACGACACCACTAGAAGAATAGCACCACAACTTAAATATCATAACATTGAATATTACTCAACCATACTTCACTACTAACATTTAGACTTCACCCATGTCCTCAAGAACTAAACGAACTACTCATGAGACATCATATGGAACATGATCAGAGGTGATATGATGATGAATAACAATTTGAACATAAACCTTGGTTCAACGGTTTCACTCAATAGCATCAATAACAAGTAGAAATCAATACCGGGAGAGTTTCCCCTATCAAACAATCAAGATCAAACCCAAATTGCTACGGCGGTGACGATGTCCAGCGGTGGAGACGGCGGTGATGATGGTGGAGATGATGATGATGGTGATGGAGATGATGTCCAGCTCGATGACGGTGACGATGGCGTCGATTTCCCCCTCCCGGAGGGAATTTCCCCGGCGGATCTCAGCCCGCCGGAGAGCTCTTTTCTCTCTGGTGTTCTCCGCCCCGCAGAGGCGGCTGTAACTCTTCGCGAGGTACCCTCTGTGGCTTAGGTCTTCGGGACGAAGGATTTCGCGAAGAAAAGGAGGCGAGAGGGGCTGTGGGCCCCCCTCCTCACCAGGCGGCGCGGCCAGGCCATGGGCTGCGCCGGCCTATGGTCTGGGCCCACCTTGGGTCCCCTCGGCTCCCCCTTCTCGCTTCCTTCGTCATCTGGAAAAATAGGATTTTTGGTATAATTTCCTTCCACAGTTGATCTTCCGAAATATTGCGTTCTGGCGGTGCTTTTTCCAGCAGAATCCTGGCTCCGGTGCTCGATCCTCCAATAATGATGAAACATGCAAAATAGATGAAATAACATAAGTATTATGTCCAAATATGAAATATATCAATGAATAACAGCAAATTATGATACAAAATAGTGATGCAAATTGGACGTATCAGGCCACGCTGCCCTGGCGTGTGGGCCCCTCGCGTCGCCCCCTGACCTACCCTTCCGCCTACTTAAAGCCTTCGTTGCGAATACCCCAGTACTGAGAGCCACGATACGGAAAACCTTCCAGAGACGCCGCCGCCGCCAATCCCATCTCGGGGGATTCAGGAGATCGCCTCCGGCACCCTGTCGGAGAGGGGAATCATCTCCCGGAGGACTCTTCATCGCCATGATCGCCTCCGGAGTGATGTGTGAGTAGTTCACCCCTGGACTATGGGTCCATAGCAGTAGCTAGATGGTTGTCTTCTCCTCATTGTGCTATCATTGTCGGATCTTGTGAGCTGCCTAACATGATCAAGATCATCTATTTGTAATGCTACATGTTGCGTTTGTTGGGATTCGATGAATATGGAATACTATGCTATGTTGATTATCAATTTATCATCTATGTGTTGTTTATGATCTTGCATGCTCTCCGTTGCTAGTAGAGGCTCTGGCCAAGTCGTTACTTGTAACTCCAAGAGGGAGTATTTATGCTCGATAGTGCGTTTATGCCTCCATTAAATTTGGGACAGTGACAGAAAGTTCTAAGGTTGTGGATGTGCTGTTGCCACTAGGGATAAAACATCAATGCTATGTCTAAGGATATTTGTGTTAATTACATTACGCACCATACTTAATGCAATTGTCTGTTGTTTGCAACTTAATACTGGAAGGGGTGCGAACGCTAACCCGAAGGTGGATTTTTAGGCATAGATGCATGCTGGATAGCGGTCTATGTACTTTGTCGTAATGCCCAATTGAATTTCACACTACTCATCATAATATCTATGTGCATTGTCATGCCATCTTTATTTGTCAATTGCCCAACTGTAATTTGTTCACCCAACATGCTATTTCTTATTGGAGAGACACCACTAGTGAACTGTGGATCCCGGTCCATTTTTTTACATCAAATACAATCTACTGCAATACTCGTTCTTACTGTTCTCTGCAAACATCATCATCCACACTATACATCTAATCCTTTGTTACAGCAAGCCGGTGAGATTGACAACCTCACTGTCACGTTGGGGCAAAGTATTTTGGTTGTGTTGTGCAGGCTCCACGTTGGCGCCGGAATCCCTGGTGTTGCACCGCACTACACTCCGCCACCATCAACCTTCAACTTGCTTCTTGACTCCTACTGGTTCGATAAACCTTGGTTTCTTACTGAGGGAAACTTACTGCTGTACGCATCACACCTTCCACTTGGGGTTCCCAACGGACGCGTGCTGTACGCGTGTCACTTGCTACCAAAGAAGTCGATGATCTTGAACGTGCCATCGAGATCAGCTCCTTGTCGCTTCTAATCCCCACAGACGGCGCCAATTGACAAGGGATTAACTTGTCAATGCCTACCTATTGTAGACTAGGGTTTAGTTGGAAGTAGAGGGCAATTAGATCTCGAAGGTTTCAGCCGAAAAGTACTCGACGATTAAGGAACTAGGGTTATGTTGACAATGGATTTGATCCTGTCTTTGTCCCTCGACTCCCCCTTATATAGGAGGCGGAGCCGAGGGTACCGTGTTACACAAGATTACAGATTCCAGGAGACTCTCTGAGTTCAACCCGTAAAGTTACAAGTCTCTATATTTCCTAATACAACTCTAACTTTCCTTAATACTAACTGGGTTTCCGAACTTCATATTCTTTGACTTGTGGGCCTTCAGTAAACCCCGGGTACCTTCTTTGGCATACCCATTGGGGATGCCTATGTCAACGGCCATGTTCCACGACACCTACGCCGCAAGCATGGCCGGGTTTACGCCGTCACCGCCGGCGTACGATGGTGCGATGTACGAGGGCATCTCGCCTGCCCTGCAACGTGGGACGCTCTACTTCTCCAAACCCGGGATGCCGCCGCCGAATGAGCTTGTGATGCACGAGATGATCGCGGCGGGCTCCGTGGCCGCCGCGTCGAGCCCGAGTTTCTTCACCCAAGAGGAGGCAAAGGCGACGGATGCCGTCGCGTCGCGGGGCAGCGTCAACCTCGACCACGGTCAACCCGATGAGATCGACGATACCCAAGACGTCGACGAAGAAGACGACTACATCGATGTTGACGTAGAGGAAACGCTTGAACCCACACATGCGCCGTCCAAGGGGAAGAAGAAAAGGAAGAAGAACTCACCGTCGGTCGAGCCTCGGATCAAATGGACGGGCAAAGAAGAGGAGTGCCTCGCCGAAGCTTGGAAGACTGTGTCTATGAACGGCATCACCAGCGCCAATCAGAACTACGACACGTACTGGCAGCGGGTCAAGGTGGCGTTCGACGAGCGCAAACTCGTCGATCCATACTTCAACAAGACGATGATGGAGCACAACGACAAGGAAATGGGCACCCATTGGGGGATCATTCAGGCGGTGTGCAGCAAGTGGCACGGCATACAGGAGGAGATCGACAAACATGTTGTGAGCGGTGAGGACTTTGAAGCAAAGGTATGCTCACTCGCCGTGGCTCACAGAAATCTTAAAATCGCCGGCTTGTTTGTGCAGATGCGGCGGGCGCTCGACATGTACGCGGACGACTGCGATGGCCAGATGTTCAAGTACCTCAACGTGTTCGTTCGCATCGCGGAGTGCGACAAGTGGAAGGCGGTGCGCAAGAATCTCGCCAATAACAAGGGCGAGCAGTACAATCCCCAAGCTCGGCCAGAAGAAGCTGAAAAAGCAGAAGAAGGCCGGACATGCAACCGACAGGTTGCAGGCGTCCTTCGACAAGTGCTGGGCCGACGCGAGGGCGCACGCCGCCGGGAGGGACGACAAGCACGACGTGCAGTGGAAGGCGATGCTCGCCAACCAGGGCGTCCGGCTAGCCTTGCTCAAGGAAACATCCGCGGCGAAGAAGAGGAACACTGAACTGGCGTTCCTGATCGGCGGCAACGACGCCAACATGGATGAGGAGACGAGGGCTCGGTACGACGCCTATCGCCAAGATATCCTCCGGGCACCGTTGGCTCCTTCGTCCTCCGCTTCGACGTCAACTCCCACCGCTGCGACAACTACAGACGCCGATTCTTCGCCGCCCAATGCCGCACCAGACGCCGATGCTTCACCGCCCGATGCCGCGCCAGACGCCGATGCTCAGGATGGGACCGCCGATGAGCCTGTAATCGTCTAGTTTTGATCGCCGGAATGTGGCTTATCCGATCGTCGGACTTTGGCGATTCTTTTGTCGATTCTTTTGTGTAGCGGGAAGATGATATTTTGAATCTATCGCCGTTGATGGGAGAATGCCGGGGGTGCGACTGGTAAAATTTTGCCCCCCACGCCCTTTTTACATCCAATCCGACGTTTGTTATATCCGGATTTTCGCCGGGGGCCTCGAACGGCTGGAGATGCTCTCATGAGTCATGAGTCAGGAATTAGGGCCTCTCCAGCTGTTCGGCGCATTCCGGTCACCAAAAATGACCGTCTGCGTTCTTTTGGATTGACCCACAGACATCTAATTACACACTTTGCCGCGTTGACCGTTTTCGTCGGGATGCTCCTAGCGGCCCAACACATTTTAATGTAATTTTAATTTATAATATAATCATTTACATAGTGTTGAAAATAAGTAAATAGGCAAGAAAATAGCCCTAGCTAACAATGGTGTCCGCCATGCCTTCCTAGTTTTCGCCGTCGTCAAAGACCGGAGGAGCCCAAGGCCACGGCCAATGTACATACTGTTGATGCGTCATAGGCGGTGATGGTGCAAGAGAAGGCGATGCTGGAGCGGGAGGAGGCGACAGAGGGGTCGGTGGCCTTCCTTAGGCTAGCTCGGAGGCCCGCAATTGGATGGCGAGGCCATCCCATTGACCGAGGTTGTCGAGCTCTCTGTTGGCAATGGCCATCTCCATGGCCTCGCCCTCCGTGAGGTCCGGCGGTTGGAGTTCGTCCTCCTCCTCGTCTTTGCGGGCGTGGCACCCGTTTGAAGAAGTCCACGCCGCCTAGGTAACCGTCGCGGTGGCGCGGGTCGAAGTCCACTTCCTGAAGGTGGACCAGTTGTAGGATTCCAGGGAGAAGGCCGGATCCTAGCGTACATCCGGCGGGAGGATGAACTGACTGCGGCGGATCTCATATTGCCATTGACGGCCCTCGTGCGGCACCGGAGGCACCGGGACAAGGCGGTAGTTGAGGTACCAGCCGCCGCTCAGCATACCCGCATCCGACCAAGGGATTGGCCGGTTCTCCTCCAACAACCGGTGGGCGAGTTCCACCGGCACGTACCAGCGGTAGCGCGAGGTTTTCGCCTTCTTCGCACTAGAGGACCGGGCCTCGCAGTCGTGCTTCGTCTTGCGGAACGGCCAGCCCTTTCCCATGGCAATGTTGGTGGCGGTTGGTTGTGGGCGTGGTGTGGCCGAATTGGCCCTCTTTAAAAGGTTGGGCGCTGCCTTCAACTGGCGGGACGCCCAAGCGCCGCCCGCGCCAACACTGGCGCGTGGAGGCGAGATATTGCATTGACGCGGCGTGAGGAACCGAACCGTTCTTGGAGCCATTACTCGCGTGCGGAAGACGAAATACACGTGGTTGCTAGCAGGCGGGCCTGAAGGGCAACGAGGCGGATGCATGCGATGATCGTGCAGCGTTCGCGAAGACGCATTCGTGATGCAAATTTTAACCGCATTTGCGTTCGTCACGAACAGACTGAACATTTTACGTCGAGCCGCTGGATTGGGGCGCAGATCCATTTTTGACCGCGTGGATGCAAACGGTGCCCATGTTTGCATCGAACACGCTGGAGATGCACTTACTGTTGAACACAATTAATGGATTGCAAGAGAATTACTTCCGCTGATTAGTACGTGACGGATTGACAGCACGCATCGGCCCTCCTCTATTCCATGCCATCTCATCTCATCTCACAACTGCTAGCAAATGCATGCACGTATCGTGCATGGGGCTCCGCCTCTGACCTCAGATTTGGTTGCCGTCCAGTACGTACACCACACACTGCACGGTGCACGCTGCAGCTCCACCATTAGAGTACCTCCACTCGTCTCCCCGACGAGGTCTCCGAGCGACGTTTTTTCCATCCGGACGGTGAAATTCGCCCAGTCGCGCCTCCGGTTCCTCGTTTTCGTCCGGATTTGGCCCTTCATCCTTCCGGCGAGCCCACGCCATCCCGCCCTCCGGGGACCTATCGGGGACTCCGGACGAGTGAAAACCGGGGAAGGGCCCGATCTGTCGGTGACTCGACACACGAACCCCTCCACCACCTCGCTCAAAATCTCCCCCACCCCTCGTATCTCTCTCGCCGCCGGCACCACCCCGCCGGCTTGTTGCCCAGATTCCGCCGTCCCTCCTTCCCCACCTGCCTATATTCCGCCGTCTTTCGACGACGGCCTATCTGGCTGCTCCTCCGCCGGCCTGTTTTCCGACTTTGGCCTACTCCTCGTCGCTCGCGGCTCGGGTTGCCTCGACCACGCCCATCAGGTGTTCGTCCATTTGCCTCGCCGGCCATGGACTCGGACGGAGAGGAGGAGCAGATGTTCGTCGAGCTTATGCAAGAAGAGATGGCAGCAGCCGCCCAAGACGAGGAGCACATGATGATCCTCGGTTGCTTGTCAAGCATGTACGCCGGACTGGCAACTGGTCGACGTGGTGGGTCGGCACCAGGTCGCCGGAAGTGCAAGCCGAGACAGCGAATGGAGGGCTACTGCATGTTGTACGCCGACTACTTCGCTGATAATCCATTGCACGGTGAGAGTGTTTTCCGGCGTCGTTTCAGGATGAGCAGAAAGCTATTTCTGCAAATTGTGTATGTCATCCGAGACTTTGACCCCTACTTCAGATGCAAGACGGGTTGCACTGGTTTGGTTGGATTTTCGTCACTGCAGAAGTGCGCAATGGCTATGAGGATGCTGGCGTATAGAGCTCCTGGTGATAGTGCAGATGACTATCTTCGGATGGCGGAGTCCACCGCCCTTGATTGTTTCTACCGGTTCTGCAGGGCCGTCATAGCAGTGTTCGAGGACTATTACTTGAGATCACCAACTGTCGAAGACACTCAGAGGATCCTTGCAACAAATGAAGCTAGGGGTTTTCCAGGGATGCTTGGAAGCATTGACTGCATGCATTGGCAATGGAAGAACTGTCCGTTTGCGTGGCAGGGAATGCACAAGGGTCACAAAAAAGCTGCACTGTGATATTTGAAGCAGTGGCTACCCATGATCTCTGGATTTGGCACTCTTTCTTTGGTATGCCTGGATCCAACAATGACATCAACGTCCTAAACTGCTCCTCGGTCTTTTCCAAACTTGTTGAGGGTCATGCTCCCCCGGTGGACTATGTGATCAATGGTCGGCACTACAACAAAGGATACTACCTTGCAGACGGTATCTATCCAAAGTGGGCAACATTTGTGAAGACTATCTCGAACCCTAGCACCCCCAAACTTTGCGAGTTTGTCAAGAAACAAGAAGCTTGTCGAAAAGACGTTGAGCGTGCATTTGGTGTCCTCCAGCAAAGATTTGCTGTTGTCCGGTTCCCCGCTATGACTTGGTCCAAAGATCAGATGTGGGAGGTGATGAACTGATGTGTGTGCCTACACAATATGATTATTGAAAATGTGAAAGCATCCGGTTCCTCTGGCTGAGCAAGAAGCACCATATGAGAGAGAGGGTCCTCTTGCACAGCCTAACCACCAGGTGCATCATGGGCCGCCTTCATTGCTATGCGCCAGGAGATTCGAGACTCTACAATGCATCAGCTGCTGCAAGATGATCTGATGGATCACATATGGAGGCTCCGAGGCAACGCCAACGCCGACGCCAACTAGTCTGTCATAATTTGTTTGAAAAATTGTGAAATTGTGTGCTTCATTTATTTCAGCACTTGTTAAACATTGTACTGATTATCGCCGAATTTGTTTCCGCGATTTTCGTACTCTTGGTCGCCAAACTTGTTAAATTTTATGTTAAATTTGTTTGAAATATGTCAAATGGTCGAGGTTGGGGCTTTCCTGCCGGGGGGACGGCTGGAACTTCGGCGCTCCCCAGGCCAAATCTTACTCCAATCCGGACGAAAATTTCGCCGGATTTGGACGTGGGGAGCGCCAACGAGTAAAGATGCTCTTACTCGGGGAACGTATCAGGTGAAAACATACTAGTTCCTGCAAATCTGCAAATTTTCTTGAGGGCCGTCAGATTTTATATGAAAGGCCAGATCTTTGTGGTCCTTCCCACCACCAAGCATTTTGCAGAAACACCCTGAAATATCCATTTCCTTCCTTATCAGTTCTCGTCGTCTTCTCTGTCTGCCCCGTACAGCACTACAGGAAGCAACCCCTCTCGCGTCCCCTCTCCATCACAAGGAATGGATTTCCTGTATCTACCCCGGCGAGTAGCTCCTTGCCCTGCCCCAAATCCTCCTCACCCACAAGATCTGAAGTTGGCGCCTCATCGTCCTACTATACAGGCTACCCGACGCACGTGTCATTTTATTTTGGAGCTGCCACCAGTATGGATCCAAAGTAACTCGAGAAAAATATCTCCGTTTCGAGTTGGGGCTGGACTTAGCTCCATTCTCGATCACGCCAAGTGTTGCTTTGTGAGACAGTTTCTTCTTGAAACTTTAGATCGATTTTAGTTTCCACGCGGTGACAAATTTCATCCAAAACTGGAATAATGTGATCCAGATTCATAATTGGTTGCGTCTTTTATTAGTTTGTTCTTTGGATTGATTCTGAGTGATTCAGTGATGCGAGTCATAGAATTTGCATTCGAATGGTAAAAATCTCTATTTTATCTGTGAGCTTTTTCATCTTCAGATCTAGACCGGGATTATTGTGAGATAGTGAGGCAAGCACGGAGGAGAATGAATATGGGAATGAACAGTTTCAGAAGGGATTTCATCCAAAGTGCGTCTGTGATGGCTTGCGGGGATTCTTCTGCAAAATGCACACGCAAGACATGGAAGACTAATATGGAAAATTATGGCCATTGGTACATGATCGGACGGCTTATACAGAAAATTTTCAGATTTGCAGAATTTGTTCATTTTCACCTGATACGCCCCCACACCCTCTTACTCGTACTCTCTACCTGCCGGTGAACGGATGGAGTCAGATACTACTACCTAAACCGACCGATAGTATTATTGTCAACTAACGTGTGCTCCCTGGCAGTGGCATGCCCTTCCAAGAGAGTGCACTGCTACCATCTTTTTTTTTTTTTTTTTTTGAACGGGTGAGGCCCCGAAGGGCCAGGAAGCTTCATTAGTCAAGCGGTCGGTACAAAGTTGTAGAAAGGCCCCTAAGTACATAAAGAAATATAGCCTGGGCCTTCACTTTTACAGAAAGAACCCTAAAACTAAAAGGGGAAAAGCAATCAGATCCTTGGTTCTTGCCGCCGCATCCAGTGAACCTCCAGCTCCGGGAACCTGCGCAGCCACCGGGGAACATGCCACTTGGGGCAACGTAGGTGATGAATCCCGTGTCGAGGCGATGAAGATCCTCCAGTAAGGCCTGTAGACCAGGAGGAAGGCAGTCCATGGAAGCTCGTCGCTTCCAGGCGTGGAGTGGCTCGAGTCGCCGAAGATAACCCCGACATATCTTTGCCGGCGTTGATGAACTCCACAAGATGACGAAGCTTCGAGAGTGCACACGCACACTCCCCGATCCCGCAAAGCTTCCGAACAAGGAGCCGCAAGCACTTTTTCTTCCTCATGCAAATCACCATGACTGCAGGAACGGAAGAAACAAGGCTCCAGATCTCGCCGATTCGGGGCTTCAACCTCGAGCTTTATTGACGTTGAGAGGGATGTTGATGTAGCGCCGCCGCCTGCCTCCGGCTCCTTCCACAGGAGCTCCACAAGCAGCCGCATCAGCATCAACCGCCACCAGAAGGCGCTCGAACTCACCGGCAGCAGAATCCCCCATGGCATCTCGCCATTCTCCACATGGGTAAATCCTAAACCTAGATTCGACCTAACCCTAGACCTAGACCAGAGACTCTGGATGTACAGAGGAGGAGGAGGAGGCCGGCCTCCTCTCCCCCGCCAACTCCGGCCGGCAAGGGAGGAAGAGGAGCCGGGGCTGCAGTGGAAACTCTCAAGGAAGGGGAGGGAGGAGAGAGAAGGGGACGGGAGAGCAATCACTTTCTGTATACACCGCACTGCTACCATCTAGTAGTACACACCACATCACCATGGCACTGTCTTTTTTGGTGCCATGCGTTCTGATCGAGGCGAGGTCAGCCAGCACGGCAGCACTTGCTAGCTAGCCGGGCTAGTGCGAGAGGAAAAAGAAAAGATCGAAAGGGTCGCCGTTGTCCTAGGCAGAGATTTGACAAGGCAGACAGGCTACTTCCCCCTCTCCAAGACTCCCAGTGTAGCAGGCATAGTTTAAAATAGCCGGCTATTGGAAATAGCGGCAGCATTTCTGGGAGCTATGAAAGGCTATAGCTGAGCTATAGCGGCTAAATCATCCATTTAGCGGTTTTGCTAATTCATGGGAAAAAATCAAAATTCATATATATCTCTATCAACAATTCACAAATTTGATAATTTATTGGCATTAGGCATAACATATTAACACGGTTACATAAAAAGCTATGAATAAGACACAGTTTGGTCCACATATTACAACATTATAAGTAGCAACAATTTTTAGTTTTCTTTTTTTCCTTTTATTTCCCACTATATTTACAGCATTATAGCCTTAGCGGCTATTTTTTACCTGTTTTTGGGGCTAATAGCGGGTTTTTGAGGCTAATAGCGGATTATCCCGTCTTAGCCTTTAAAGGGCATAGCCGTAGCGGCAGGTCCCTCCGGCCAGCTATAGCCCGGCTAGCCGGCTATTTTAAACTTTGCCCTAGCAGGTAGCACTTGATAGTGAATTGGTGATCAAATGAAGCTGGCGACCCCGTTTTATTCACTGTGTTTTCGGTTTTCTTTCTCCACCGAGGTGTGTAAAAGCGTGGTGTTTCCAATGGTGTTCAATAATTCATTTAGGCCAAGGGTGCCACGCAAACCGTGCTTGGAATGATAAAGGACTGCCTAGTACTCCCTCAGTTCTCAAAAAAGTATACATCTAGGTTTAAAATTTATCCCAAAAAATGTACATCTACTACACTACCAATGCAGTTAATTAATCACTCCCCAACCCCATCCTCCAATTCTCATTTATCCTCTCCACCTCAACCACCAATCATCATTTCTCTCCTTCAATTAATAGAGTGGAGACCCATAAAAGATACTAAGAGAGAACTAACTTGTCTCCTATTTTCTAGAAGTATACTTATTCCTGAACGGAAGTAGTATACTCCCTCTGTACTAGTATAGCTTAAGGCGTAAAAAAATTGGCGCAAACTCCTTGTTTTATTTCTCTCTCTCTCTTTCCTAATACACGAACCAAACTCCTCGTTATCTTCCACCACCGTGCATAACCAATCAAGTACTCCCTCCGTCTCAGTTTACTAGTCTTTCCCGTATCTCTAGGTCGCCAATTTGACCTATATAATTTAAATTATATAATGCAAAAATTATATCATTAGAAAATAGAACATCTAAACTTTCTAATGATATTTATTTATGATATATAACTAATACTAACTTGATCAAATTTGCGACCTAGGGGTTTGCGCACGCCTAATAAACTGTGAGAGAGAGTACCGATTTTAAAGGAGATTGATTGGAAGATCAACTAATTCAGCGGGAATAGAGGAGTTAATACCATGCGCATGCGATAACTGACTCAATTGTCTTTTTTTAGCAAACTGAAAGAAACAAGCAAAACTATAGCATGCGCCTTATGCTTCAAGGAAAAAACAAAAAAATTCCCTTAAGCTGTGGTACGGAGGGAGTATACAAAAAGGGGCGATTCATCAATCGCCATCTCCGTTGTCATCATGCCATGCTCACTGCTCAGGTAAAACGAGGAGAAAAATCAAGTTTAGTTGGTCAAATGTTGGCATCCTGATCACATTTCCCAACATACAGAGAAAACAAAAATATATGGCTATTTGTGTTTTCTGCGTATTGTTTTTTTACCTCTACTACAAACTTTGAGGGGGGTAAAAACTTGCACAAGTTTCATAAACGTGAAAAATCATGTTAAAAGTGGGAAAACTATTGTCACAAATGCTTAACTTAAGTGATAAGTCAAATCACTCAATTAATAAAAAAAGACAAGTTGTAAGAAAAGTGTCCTGCGATATACATCCTGACGTCGTGAAAATTCATCATGGATTATAGTGATATTGTGAATAATAAAGCCTCACATTGAACCAACATAATTCTATTTTACAAAATGGTTCATAAACACAATTAGTTTGAGCTGATCAGTATTAAACACCGAGTCAGTTTTGCGGGGAAAGCCACTTGCTGCACCACTGCATGTTTTGAATTCCAATGAGTTGGTATATATTGTCAATTAGGCTCACCCCTATCAGTGGCGGTGCTAGACACGCAACAAATGAGGGGCCAATTGATGAAAATGCAGAATTTGTAGCCATAGAACAATCAGAAAAATATTTTATATTAATATATATAACTGATGTTCACAAAAGACCATGTTCATGTCCACAACAGAGCAACTATTCAGATTTTGTGCTCTGAAGGAAAATACGATTTACCAAAATACGGGTTCATGAGTCCAACTAGGACCTTCTTCATGACTCCATCACCTCCTTTTCTTTTGTAAGATGACTTCATGGTTGATGGTTTAATCTTGAACACACATTCACAAACGACAGGTGCAATTTAAGGGTAGAACACACGCTCTTGAGTCGAATTTGGTATTATGCAAAGCATATAAATTTCTCAAATAATATGTGGCCAGAACACACATAAATCTCCAATCGGTACACCCTAATTCAGCATATGACATTGGTATTTATCACAATAATCAAACTAATGATTTCTAAAGAACATAGCAGAAGAGAAGCTCGTGCTTGCATCCCTTGGCCGATTTGATGCTCCAGCTTCAGAAGTTCCAAGAAATTGCCAAAACTAGATGTGCGGCAACCATTTGATCTGGCTGGAACCAACGAGTGAAGACAGCCAATCAGCCCTGGTGAAATTGGGGGGTGGACTTGAGAAGACAGAGCGGACAGAACGAACAGGAACCTGCCATAGCTCGTAGCTCCGCCGCCTGGAATGGCCCATAACGTTTGCTGAGTTTGAGAGCCCACCATGAACAAAGTTTACACCCTAATACTAATTTTCTGCATTTTCGGAAGACTGGGCCACTGCCCAGTATGGTCCACCTGTAGCTCCGCCAATGACCCCTATGTCACTTTATATAGATCCATTCTAGATATATGATGAGCTAAACCAAATATTGTTTATACCAATTGTTTTTACTTCTTTATCAATGTTTATCAAACTACTACCATAAATAGCATTTTATTTGTGTTGCTTATGTAACGTAATGAAGCACTTTTTTTTGGACATATTAGCTATGGTGTTATTCGTCAGACAATTACAAAGTTTATCAATCATTGCAACTTATGGATGTGTTGTGCTGAATTTAAACCTTTGTGCAACAAAATATTGATAAATTTTTCATTTTTGAGATATAATCAATTAAAAAATTGAACCTAATATCCTTATATGCGAGAAAAAAAAACTAACCAAATAACATAGCTCAAAATTTTACTCACTGATAGTTGCACAAGATATAGTATCTTTCAAATATAGGTGTGTTGGTGTATATTTGGATGTATATTAGTCTCCTAAATATCATTGTAGAATTATCTACTGTGTATAACAAATATCTTGATAAAAGGTTTTCCTTTTCTCTAATATTATAACTTAGTCACCAATAAGTAAGGAAAAGTTATAAGGTCAATCCACATTTTTACGGAACCTCGTCAGAGGGCGGAGAGCTCCCGCATTGCATTATAGGAAGAGGGAAAATGGTCCAGTTAATAAGGAAAACCGGACCTGAAAACCATACAAGCGCGGTTAATTAAGGAAAACCTGTGATCCACATTTACAACAAGAATGAGAAGGTCAACAAAAATACCTAGTGTATACAAAAACTTCACAAGATGTCAGCTACACGATTATTAAAACTAAAACTTACCATGCCATGGAATTGGTAGAAAAGATGGACTCTAATATGGTGCTGCATATTTTGGCACGGTTAATGGCAAGTTTCCAACTTGCCATGTGCCCACATCAGGGGATGAAAGTTTCCATCCGACCATGACTAGAAATATTGCGCGGATTCTGTTTCATCGCGCGAGCTTCGGGGAAGCTTCCACTTGGATCCGCGAAGAAAAGAAGCATCACAACGAGTCCTTCATCGGAAGTCCATTTGGAGGTTCACTTGCCAGTCTTCATCGCCGGTTGTAGAAGCCACATGATGGCAACTAGAGTCGAAAGAAATTCATGGCCACTGAGATTGTTCCTCTTGAGATTGTAGTATCCCAGCTCCGGTACCACAAGCTCCAAGATGCAGAGCACCACCCCACCTCTTCTCCTCTCCAACACCATGGCAGCTTCAAGAAGAAGGCAAAACAACTCCTATGGCCAAAGCCCATCAGCCAACAAGGGACTTTTTTTTGAAGTATTTGCGGGTACCCCTCCCCGCTGCATCTCCCAACATCCAAAGGAATGCCGTGACAAGTAGTAACACCATCGGCCAGCTCCAGATCATCTGACCCGAAGAACCTGATGCTTTCCTCATGGAAAAAATCCAACTCATGGCATCTCGCGAAATAAATATACAAACCCTAGTAGTAGTTGACCTACTATGTATAGATATGATGTCGACGCCTCTATTTAACCGCCATAGATGTTCATGTGGAACCCCTCCAAGCAATCAAAAAAAAAATCATTAGAGGTTTCTTTTGGGAAGACAATGAAAAGGTCACCGGAGGAAAGTGCAAAGTCAATTGGACCGCGGTTTACATTCCTAATCACGTTTCGAACAGCTCTTCAACTTAGATGGCCTTGGCTTGCATGGACGGCGCCGGAGAGATCTTGGGTTGGAATGGAAACTCTTGTAACAAACAGGACATGAAACCCTTCTAATCCTTGACTAAGGTTACCATTGGAGATGAAACTAAAGGTTTCTTTTGGGATGCACCTTGGGCTGATGGGATTAGCCCAAATCATCGCGCCTTGCATTTATGATGTGTGTGAGAAAAAGAATTGGTCCATTCGCAATACCACCACCGATAATGCTTGGGTTACTCAAATTGATACCTCCAATGGTCTTTCCTTGCACCATCTACAAGAGTTCATGAATATTTGGGCGTTCACCTCGCAACTTCATTTGGTTGATGACACCTTGCATTCTATTATTTAGAAGCTCACCACCACCGCACAACATTCTTGCTCTTTGTCCTATAATGCGCAATTCTCTGAGTCAATCCATTCGCTTATGGACCCATTAGTGTGCAAAAATTGGGCCCCTCCAATTTTTTTTGCTTAGTTAATCATCCAGAATTAGATTTGACATCGAACCGCCTTGAGAAAAGGGTTTGGACAATGGGATACCTCATCTCCTTTGTCAATGTGAAAATGAAACGGAGGTCCACATCCTCTTCTCTTGCTGCTACTTTGTCCGTGTATGGAACATAGCTAAAGATTGACGTGGGATATCTCAATTAGACCCATCGGATTGGCTTGGATTCGATGATGTTCTCTCTTGGTGGAGCAATGTAGTTCTCACCAAGGGTGGAAGGAGGAAGCGACGACGTCTATTCTTATGCTAATATCGTGGGAGCTTTGGAATGAACGGAACACGACCCCCTTCAAGAACAAAAGCACAATGCCAACCTTAATCGTCTCTAAAATTAATATAGAAGACAGATCATGGGTGTTGGCCGGTGCCAATAATTGGGTATCTTGATGCCAGTAGAGTAGGATTTTATTTGCGTCGTGTGGCTTGTAACCTAAAACTTTGAAATCATTACTATCAATGAATTAAGGCAAATATTTTGCTATTATTTTTGTAAAGGATACACGTATTTGTGTTCTCGATGTATAAAAAGGCTTCGTGATGTTTGCGTTTGCACCTTTATCCTGATCGATCCCTGAAATCGCCTATAAAGGATAGCGTTTCGTGCTCTCACAACACTACTGGTGACTTTGAGGCGACGCAGTTAGGAAAAGTCCTTAGTTCGAGCAACAATCTACCTGTGTGTGGATGACTTAGCGATCTACCATGTCAGGTACTCCTCAGAGTTCCCATGCCAACACCATCCACCCATCATATCTAAGGGAAAGTATAATGGTAGAGTTACCAATCCCATTTCATCTAGAGAAGAATGTAAATTAAGTGGTACAATGCATTATCGATTATTGTCATCTCTAGAAATAAATAGTAATACTTAATTATTATTTATTATTAAAT
Source organism: Lolium perenne (assembly GCF_019359855.2). Lineage (NCBI taxonomy): Eukaryota > Viridiplantae > Streptophyta > Magnoliopsida > Poales > Poaceae > Lolium > Lolium perenne. The sequence goes on from NC_067249.2 coordinate 190,731,631, forward strand.
ACCGTTGATAAGGAAGACACATGGTACAATGAAGAAAATAGCCTTGTGGTTATTCTAAGGGTTCATCTCTTAGCTAAGGGATGGCAACATTTTGTTTCCTCGTTCTCTCTCCTCCAACTAAGAAAAATATTCGTATGTGGCGACCATAAGGGAAGGCTGGCAACTGGCATCATCTCATTGTGCATGCCCTAAGAAACTTGGGAGGCGTCCATGTTCGTGATGTATTAGCCCCAACATGGCAAGTCTAAAGTTTCACACCAAGAGGGAAGGCAAACAACAAAGGATCCCGTTGGACAAGAACAAAGTGTCCATTGGCTTCGCACCCAAGGAGGGAACCGTTGTGCCAGATCCGAGCACTCTGCAATCCGTAAAGAGCTTTTTGATGGTGCTTATCGTAACGCCGACTTCACACTGTTGGGAACCCCAAGAGGAAGGTATGATGATCATAGTAGCAAGTTTTCCTTCAGTAAGAAACCAAGGTTTAATCGACCAGTAGGAGAAAGGCGTGACTTCTGAAGGGGTTGCTAGCTGACTAGTGGCAGGACACACTACCGGCGTCAGCAACAACGTGGAACCTGCACACAACACAACCAAAATACTTTGCCCCAACTTACAGTGAGGTTGTCAATATCACCGGTTTTGCTAAACACAAAGGATTAAATGTATCGAGTGGAAGGAGATGTTTGCAGTAATTAAAGAGAACAGAGCTTTGCAGTAAGTAACATAGCAGAATTGCAGTGGTTGAATTTATCAGTGTAAAGGAAAAGACTGGGGTCCACAGTTCACTAGAGGTGACTCTCCATAAAGATAGCATGTTGGGTGAACAAATTACAGCTGGGCAAATTGACATAATATCGACCATACATGACAATATAATTACTATGAGATTCGTTTGGGCATTATAACATAATACATAGACCTTAATCCAACTGCGTCTATAACTAATAATCCGCCTTCTGGTTATCGTCCGAACCCCTTTCAGTATTAAGTTGCAAGCAACAGATTATCGCATTAAGCAATTTGTGTAAAGTAAACAATAGAATTACCCTTGGATAAAACATTGTTGTTTTCTCCCTAGTAGCAATAGCACATCTACAATCTTAGAAGTTACTGTCACTTTCCCAGATTACTAGAGGCATGAGCCTACTATCGAGCATAAATACCCCCTCTTGGAGTCACAACAATCTACTTGGCCAGAGTATCTGCTAGCAACGGAGAGCATGCAAGATCACAAATAACATATGATATAAATATATAATCGACCTCAACATAGTATACAATATTCATTGGATCCCAGCAAACACAACATGTAGGATTACATAAGGATGATCTTGTGATCATGTAGGGCAGCTCACAAGATCTAAACAAGAGGCACAAATTGGAGAAGACAACCATCTAGCTACTGTTATGGACCCATAGTCCAGGGATGAACTACTCACGCATCACTTCGGAGGCAGGCATGGCGATGTAGATGCCTTCGGCGATGATTTCCCTGTCCCGGGAAGAGCTTCAGACCCCCCCGGATGGGTTCTGCAATGGCGGCCACGACGGTACTTTTCGTAGATGGAGGCTCGGGTATTTAGGGTTTTCCTGAGATCGTGAATAAATAGGCGGAGGGGCGATGTTGGTGGCCACCTGGGTGGGCAAGACCATGCCTTGGCGCGGGCCCAGGCCTGGCTGCGCCAAGGGGTGGTTTGGCCCCCCTGTGGCTCCTCTTTGTCTCCCCTTCAGACTTCTTCTTCGTTACGGTAAAATATTGACTTCAGTTTTTGTTTTGTCCAATTCCGAGAATATTTCATGTACAACTTTTCTGAAATACAAAAACAGCAGAAAACATGGAACTGGCACTGTGGCATCTTGTTAATAGGTTAGTGCCGGAAAATATATAAAATTGCAACGAAGTATGAGCAAAACATATATGAATTGGTGTAAAACAAGCATGGATCGTCAAAAATTATAGATACGTTTGAGATGTATCAAGCATCCCCAAGCTTAAGTCCTGCTCGTCCTCGAGTAGGTAAGTGATAACAAAATAATTTTTGAGGTGACATGCAGCCAACACAATCTTGATAAAGCATTGTGAGCTGGGATCTAAGTACTCTAAACATAGGTATGATATATATGATTCAATAGAACTTTAGCAACTATGTTATAACATGAAGAGTAACTCAAACAAAGGATCATGAATAATAGTGCATTGAAAGCAACAGTTTGTTTATGAGTATACAGAAAACATAACAAAGTGGTACTCAACATGTCCTTTATGAAGTAGCAAAACATAAATGCTAGGACACCTTTAAAGTTCAGAAGGTGACTAGATACAAATAATTTAAGAACAAGAATTTGTCATAATCATGAATCAATCAATAATAATTTTGGGACTATGCACATTGCACTAAGAATGATAACTATACTCTGTTAATTGGTGCATAAAATAGAAGATGAAGACTCAACATAAAAGTAAAAGAAAGACTCTTTGCAGATTAAGGAAGATAAACAAGTTTTATAAATCTTCCAAAAAGTATGGTACTTATTAGCTTTGAGCTCTCATTGCCCTTATCATAAGCATCTTGAATGGTTAAAGTTAATGTGAATCAAATATGAGCTATATGCTTGAAAATCACAAGTTGAAAATCTCATGCCCCTTGAATACAAGTACCTAAACCTCATGCTACTCAACTTAGGCCCAAATAAGTTCTTGTCATTGTAAGTATACATGTATCATTGAGAACCGCCAACGGGGTACCTCTTTCCCGATGATATGGAGGTACTCTTGTAGGAGCAATCCCATACCAAAATGACAAGACAAATAGACAATGAGCATCTTAGGAATCTTTTTATTTACTATTGGTATAGCTTTTTATTTCAAATGCTTCATAGAATGCTCAATATGGTTCGATGTAAATTTCCACCATAAATTATGCATGGCTTAGATTAGCGGCCTAGGCGTTTCCCTAACTCATATGCAGACTGCATGGACTTACAAGTTTCCATTTTATTTCGCACCGCTAGGCATCCATAAACAAAAGAACATGACATCAACTAAATATAAGTGCAATGTCGAAAGTATTCCCCATGAAACCATGGTTATACTAACTGCCAACTTGCAATTTGCAAACATATAAACTTCATAAGATAGTCACAATGATCAACTTTATTAAGTGCAAGAAAGTAAATGTGCCATCAAGTTCGTGGGAGCTTTACTGGCTAATTTTCTCATGCCAAAATTTAATTTGGAAGATAAATAAAAACATGATGAGCATACTTGGAATAGTAATAATGCTACTAGGTAGATATGGTGGACACAATTGTAAAACTTTTGTTATTGGTGGTTGGATGAACGAGTAGAGTTAATACTCAGCACATGCGAAGGCTAGCAAAAGACTAGGAGCGACCAACTAAGAGAGCAGTAATGGTCATAATCATCCATAGCGACAAAACATTATCAATCAAAGCATAAAGTGATATTACAAGTCAAAAACTAAATGATCATAGAGGCTTTAGTTGACTGGTTAGTCATAACATGGTATAAGCATGCGCCAAGTCAACTCAATAAAGCATCAAAGGAGGATACCACAATATTATGCTTTTATGATGGAAACAACACATGATTCTTTCAATGACACATTATGCACTCTCAGCCATTTGAAACAAGTCATGCTACAACAATAAATACTAAGCATATGACAAGAATAACATCCAACATGACATGCCAAAGTCTATGCCACAGTCTAGACAAGCTTCCTTTTGCATCACTATAGTCATGAAATATTTTACTCGTATCCAACACCAATCAACTTATTTGAAATAACAATACATCATGGACCAGAGAGATAATCATATACAAATAAAGAATACTAACGAGCTCTAACCAAATTCAAGTGAAAGAACAAGAGCTAAACGCAGTACTAGAAACTGGAACACTCGTAGAACAATAAGAGCGAAAACTAGAGCGTTTTATGCAATTAAAACAGAATGGGTCTTTCTCCAAAACAAATTTGCCGGGATCCAACATATGCTACAACAAACAAAACTAAACTAAACTAAACTAAAAATAAATAAAGACGCTCCAAGAACAACACATAACGTATTAAGCAATAAAAATATAGCGCATAGAAGGATAACCTGTTGTCTTGTTGATGGAGAGGGGATGCCTTTGGCATCCCCAAGATTTGACGCTTGTACCTGTTGAATACTTTTTGGGGTGCAGGGGCATCCCCAAGGTTGAGATTTTGTCCATTCTTCATCTAATCACATCATTGTTCTCTCCATACACTTGAAAATTTTCTTCATACAAAACTTCACACAATTCTTTATTAGCAGCATTAGTTCAATCAAAATAAACAAATCCACTTGGGTTCAGTTCTAACATATATCAAACATCTATTAAGCATTATCTGCTGTAGCAATCTTTCAAAAAGCTCTTTGATAAAAAAAACTCAAAAAGAAAGAGATTTAAGAGCCAAATGCAAATAGTGGAGAAATCTGTCAAGACAGAACAGCATGTAAAGATCATTTTTTTTCAAAAATCCTCGGTTGCTCATCTCGAAAAGTGGTCAACTAACTAAAGTTAGATAATAACCTGTGACATATGCATCAAAAATGGAAGCTCAAAATTATGCTCTGGCTATGTTTATGAATTTTTATGGTGACAGTACAAAATCTGTTTTTAGGACAGCAGCTTCCCCAAATCTTATTTTCTTCCTATTAGAGGCTATTCTTGGCACAAAAACAAAATAAAAACGATAAGAATAGGTTATTACAGAGGTAATAACTTAAAATACTCAGCAAAAAAGAAAAATTACAGTAAATAAACATGGGTTATCATCCAAGAGTGTTTTTTTAACGTCTTTCAGTTAGGCGCAGAAAAAGAGCGAGCATCAAGTATTATCAAGTGAAGAAGCATCAACATAATAATTTGTTCTAATAATAGAGTAATAAGGTGACTTCTTTCTTTTTCTAGGGAAGTGTTCCATACCTTTCTTGAGTGGAAATTAATATTTAATAATACCATCTCTCATGTCAATGGCAGCACCAACACTTCTAAGAAACAGTTTTCCCAATATAATTGGACAAGAAGCATTGCATTCAATATCCAAAATAACAAAATCAACGGGAACCAGGTTATTGCTAACCATAATAATAACATTATCAACTCTTCCCAAAGGTTTCTTTGCAGCAATATCAACAAGATGAACATCCAAATAACATTGTTCCTGAAAGTTCAGAGATGGTAAACCTAGAGGGGGGTGAATAGGTTTCTACAGATTTTAATTCTTTCTTTGCAATATTAGGCTTTGCGGAATATAAAGGTGAGCCTAATGCAACCTAGGTGAGACAACCTATATGAGGTTACAAGTAACTCGAGCACGAAGGCTCTCACAGGAAGTTATATCACAAGTAAGGAGTTCGGTTAGAGATAACCGATAACACGCGGAGACGAGGGTTTATTCCCGTGTTCCCTTCTTTTGCAAGAAGGTACATCACGTTCGGAGGGGTGGAGGTCCCACGAAGGATTCCCCACTCCACGAAGGCTCACCCTATTCTCCGGAGCCTATCCCACGAAGGAATAGCTCTCTCACTTGTGGTAGACTTTGAGGTAGCCTCCAAACCTTCACAATCTTGTCAGGAGCAAATCCATAGCCCGGATGCTTCCGGACCACTCTTGCTCACCTAGGGTTTCCAAGGAACCGTAGAGAGCAAGCTTCTTGATGAATACAAGGGGGAATGAGATTTGGCTTGGTAGAATAGTAGATCGGGTCCTCCTCTATCGTTTCCCCGGAGGGATTTGAGTTTGGGTGGAGGATGAGGGTGATCTGAGGCTTTTGCTGTTTCTAACAATGGAGTATGAGAGAGAGAGAGAGCTCAAGAACAGCTTGTAGTGTAGTGCCTACCCCTTCAGAGGTAGGAGAAGGGGTATATATAGTGTCACTTGAAATATGGCCGTTGTCAACTTGCCACCTCAGCTTTCTCCTCAAGATTCCCGGTCAACCGGACCACAGACCGGAGCGTCCGGCGCAGGGCCCGGTCAGACCGGGCTAGGGACCGGACCCGCCAGTCCAAACCGGGCGGCAGACCGGACCAGGACCGGAGCCTCGAAGTGTTGCGCCGTACTCCCTCCGGTTGGCATCAGCGCAGAGCTCGGTTGGCACCGGGGCGCCCGGTCATGCGCCCGGTCCGACCGGGCCAGGGACCGGACCCGCCGGTCCAAACCAGGCGGCAGACCGGACGGAGACCGGAGCGCTGAAGTGTCTTCCAGTAAGCCTCCCGGATGGCATGAGCGCAGGGGCCGGTTGGCGCCGGGGCGCCTGGCCGTTCGCCCGGTCGACCCCGCGGCAGACCGGAACCGGCCGGCGCATGGACCGGTCCGACCGGGCCTCTGACCGGCAGGATTCTGTAGACCCCTTTTTGATTGTTGTCGAAGTGGGGGGTCTCCTTTAGCCTTCTTGTTCCTTTGATACACCATTTATGCCTCTTTGGCTAATACCTGGGATTATCCTTACAAACATGTATCAGGCCAAATACTCTAGCACGGTGTCATTGTTACCAAAATAATGGATAACGGTAAAATACCCTTACAATCTCCCCCATTTTGGTAAATGATGACAAACCGAGCTAGAGTCACATATAGATATTATGATAAGCTCTAAACATTGATTCCATATAAGATATTACGACAGCTCCCCCATAATGTGTGCACTTGGAGAATTTGCGTTTAAATGCAAAGTGCACCATTTGTGGAATATGATAAGCTCCCCCAATATCTTTAGAAAACAAGCATGGTATGGACATGTATATCAAGATATATAAGCATAAAGCATGATTAAGGATAAAGCATGATCGTCCTAATAGAGTGATTAAGCATATAAATACTCGTCCATACACAAATTATTCAAAGTAGCAAATGGTTCTTGAGAAAGCAAAGCAAATAAGCACACGCCATATAAGAAGCAAATAAAGTAACAACCATTGCTTGTGTCAACCAAAGAACCCCGTAATCCTAGACTCTACTCTCTTCTCCCCCATTGGCATCGGAACACCAAAAAGGCGAAGAAAAGAGGAGGGATGCTAGCGCTCCTATTAGTAGAACTCGTGCCCAGTAGAATATGAGGTCTCGCCATCATGCTCGTCATCATCATCCTCATCACCTTCATTCTCTTCATCATCATCAGCAGCATCAGCAGGGGCATGAGCAGGCCTAGGAGGAAGACCACCATGATCATACATGGAGAGGTCAAAGTTCTGGAACATCTCATCAGTAATGGGAGGCATCTCCCAAGCAGGTGCAACCACAGGCTCCATCTCAGGTCCAGAAGGAGGAACAGGGGCATTCCTTGCAGCCATGAACTCATTGTGTCGCCTACTTGTCTCCTGGTTCAAAGCAAGACTTTGATGTGCAACATCATTAGTATTCTTGCACATTTTCCACAAGCTGGAGAAGAAGCGAGAGGCACCGCGCTTGGGGCGCCTAGAGTAGCTGGAGCTAGCTGCAGGATCATATCGTTCCTTGGAACGACGCTCTGAATGTCCTATCATCATGGAAGGGACTTCCGAACGAGTGTCCTGAGTGGGGAACTTAAATGGTTCCATTTTGATCATTTTATCTAGCTTGTTGTTGGGAGAAGGTACCACCTTGTTGATGAGCCGCTGAACGTACCGAGCATAGTTGGGAGTCATGCGGCCCAGAACAGAACACCTCAGTTCACAGTAAATGAGATCACAGCCATCAATTTGCCTTATGTTGTCAGGACGGCAATAGTACATCAGATACAGGTGGTAGTTCCTGACTTCACTGGAGTCGCCTGACTTGCTGATGAGATTCTCACGGAACATCTTGGCAAGCACAAGATATGAGTAATACATTCCAGAGATAGTGGGAGGATCAGCTGTAGGGTTCGAGGGATAGCAGAAGGAAATGTCACCTTTAGTGAACTTATGCTGAGAATGAAGCTTGAACCCACGAGCACGGCCACCACCAAATCCCAAGGCCTCACAGAACTGAGAATAGGTGCATGAGTACTTCTCTTTGCCAGTCATCCAAGTCATAGTGCGATCATCATCATCATGGAAGAATATTGTGCAATGGAATTGACGGACAAGAAGGGGACAATAGGTGTCTTCTCTCTGGTCATCATCGGGCGTCAGACACACAAGATCATACAGCCCCAAATTCCTCAAGGTATTGATAACCCACAAGTATAGGGGATCGCAACAGTCTTCGAGGGAAGTAAAACCCAAATTTATTGATTCGACACAAGGGGAGATAAAGAATACTTATAAGCCTTAACAACTGAGTTGTCAATTCAGCTGCACCTGGAAAAGCACTAGTAACGGGGGTGATGTGAAAGCAGCAGTAATATGGGAGCAATAGTAACAGTAACACAGCAGCAGTAGCAGTAACACAGAGGCAATGGCACAAGAAAATAGTTGATACTACTTCCAATGTCATATAGGAACGAGTATATGATGATGAGAGATGGACCGGGGTTCCCAGCGATCTACACTAGTGGTAACTCTCCAATAACAAGTGACAAGTGTTGGGTGAACAAATTACAGTTGGGCAATTGATAGGATTGAAATAGCATTAAGATAGAACATCAAGATTATTAATCATGTAGGCATGTTTTCCATATATAGTCATACTTGCTCGCAATGAGAAACTTGCATAACATCTTTTGTCCTACCAGCCGGTGGCAGCCGGGCCTCTAGGGAATCTACTGGTAATTAAGGTACTCCTTTTAATAGAGCACCGGAGCAAAGCATTAACACTTTGTGAAAACATGTGATCCTCATACCTAAGCCTTCCCCTCCAGTTATCCCAGTTGCTATCACTCTGGGGCCTCGGGTTCCGGACATAGACATGTGCAAACAACTTGTAGATACAATCTAAGCAATAATTATAGAGCTTAAATCTAAGATCATGCCACTCGTGCACTAGTGACAAGCATTAAACACAACAAGATTGCAGCAACAATAACTTCACAAACTTTATAGATAGATTGATCATAATGTAACAATTCATCGGATCCCAACAAACACAACACCGATTACATCAGATGGATCTCAATCATGTAAGGCAGCTCATGAGATCATTGTATTGAAGTACATGGGAGAGAGAGTACCAACTAGCTACTGCTAGAACCCGTAGTCCGTGGGGGAACTACTCACAGAGCATGATGGAGGCGGTGGCGTCGATGGAGATGGCTTCCGGGGGCACTTCCCCGTCCCGGCGGCATGCCGGAACAGAGATTCTGTCCCCCGAATTGGAGTTTCGCGATGGCGGTGGCGCCCCTGGAGTCTTTCTGGAGTTTCATCAATTGTTGTGCCAGGGGGTGGCCTCCCCATAGGTTGGCGTGCCTGGGGGCCTGGCCGCGCCGCCCTGTGGTGTGGAGGACCTGGGCCTCCTCTCCGTCTCTCCTTAGGTGTTCTGGTCCGTCCCGGTAAAATAAGATGTTTGGCTTTTGTTTCGTCGAATCCCAAGAATATTGCCCGAACAGCTTTTCTGGAACCAAAAACAGTAGAAAACAGGAACTGGCACTATGGCATCTTGTTAATAGGTTAGTTCCGAAAAATGCATAAAATCATTATAAAGTGTGAACAAAACATGTAGGTATTGTCATAAAACTAGCATGGAACATCAGAAATTATAGATACGTTTGAGACGTATCAGGTATCAACCACAAAGCGGTACTGGGTGGCTTCATGCAAGGCAAGCTCTTCCGTTCTTGGGCATCACAATGGCACCATTCTTCATACACTCTTTAGTGTTGTAGAAATCTTCCCATAAACTTGATTGAGTCTTGGTCCAGAAAAACCTGGCCCCACCAGTGTAAGTCCATTGCACAAAGCGATACGGATTTTCCTCCCGAACACTTTTCCAATCACCAAGATGTGTTGTGCCCACATTGAATTCTGGCACCCTCTCAACAAGACCATCATCTTGGGCTGCCTGTTTATATTTCCTCTTAGTGCCAGCTGACTTGCCTCTTCCCCCAGCGGAGGTGCCAGGGCCAGTAGTCTGAGGTGCTTTAGAAGGCACGCGACCGCTAGTACGGCGTCCTGGAGGCACCGTAGGCCTTCCTCTCTTGGCAAGAGTCCCACGGTCATCACCACTCCAATCATCTGTGAATTAGCAAATAGAGCAAGGATAGCAGTGGGGTAAGTGTACATGTCATCAAAAATTAAAGAGGCCAAAGAGCATAGTATATATTCAAGTGTTTTGACGGAGTTGTGCGAAAAACTGGGCGAAAGAGCATAGTACATTATGATCGAAAGGCTGAAGCGTAGTTTTAGGTTTTCTGGTTTTGTGTGTGTGTCGCGAGGTAACATGGTAGGAGAGGAAAAGAGGAAAAGCAGTTTTAGCCATAGCGGTACTACCGTACCAGGAGCGGTAGTACCGCTACCCCTACTGGTACCGCTCTGAGGTTTCCCACGACATTGTCCCACAATACCAGTTACGGTACCTCTGCGGTACCATGAGCGGTAGTACCGCCTACGGTACCGCTCAAGTACCGTAACTAGTTACGGCAGTACCGCTTCGGTACCGCTCTGGTACCGCCTTGAGTCCAGTAAGGTTTGGACCCTATTGCGGTACCTCGAGCGGTACCGCGAGCGGTAGTACCGCTCTGTGTCCACGTGGACAAGATCTGTGGGATTTTGAACTCAGAGCGGTAGTACCGCTTGCCCAAAGCGGTAGTACCGCTTAGGCCAAAATTGCACATAACGGTTGGATTTGAGGAGACCTATAAAAAGGCCTCTTCTTCTCCAGCTCGATTTTAGCTCTTCTCTCTCTCTCCTCCATTGTTGGTGAGCTCAAACTGAGTGGATCTCCCTTCCTACCCAATCAATCTTGCTCATACTTTGAGGAGTGGTGGAGGAGACCCCGATCTATCGTTCTACCGAGAGAAATTTCACCAATTCGTGGTATTCCTTAGTGGATCTTGGTGGTAGAGTTCCTATGGTGGAATCTTGGAAGAAGTGCACCTATGACCTATGGAGGCTAGCTTGGTGTTGTGCTAGCCCCATAGGTTGTTGGGAGCCTCCTTGTGGTGTGGAGCTCGCCCCAACCTTGTGAAGGAATCACCGCCTCGACCGGTGCCATAGTGGAGAAGGGGGAGCACCTTCGTGGAGCTCTCTCGAGGAAGAAGATGAGGCCTTCCTTCATGGTGTGGCCGTCTAGCCTCTTGTGTGAGGCTAGTGTCGTCGTGGTGAACAGACAGATGCCATAGGATGGCTTAAGTTGGGGACGAATGTGCGCTAGAGGATTCGGGGGAGGGTTTTTGGTAAGGATGGGATGAACTCCGGATGGATTCCGGTATCTTTATTGATGAACTTGGCCTTGGCCAGAGGTTGAAGAAGTACAATACAAGTGCTTTCTCTCTGTTGCTAACTTCTCATCTGCTAACTGGCTACCAACGTCTCTCTCTTGGTACCACGCGCATAGGTGTGCTCCCTCTCCTTATATAGGGGAGAGGGTGGCTTACAAGGGAAGGAACCCTAGGAAACCCTAATGGCATCTTTGACTAGACAAACTACTTTACAAAGCCACTTTAGCCCGGATGACACCGGTAGACCTTTAATCAGGAACGGTGACATCCTCCGGTACCTTTTACGTCATCATCTGCTTTGGCCCCAGGGCTTCGATTAAAGCTGAAGTGCTTCGCTCATCTTTGTCTTGTAGCTCTTGAGAGCATCTTTGACCAGCCTTGCCGACGTGCTATAGTGTATCCCGTACCGGTACTCCGATTCCTTCTTAGCCTGTTCCGGTATACCCCTCCTGGGATACCGGTATGATTCACTTGGTCTCACGCTTAAGTGCTTAGCCCGGAACAACCTTTAAACCAGTATCTCGATGGCTCAAACCATCCGGTTTGGCATGCCTTTGGCATACCGGGGTCATCCCCCCAACATTAGTCCCCGAAGCTGGTATAGTCCGGTGGATCCTATCCGACAGACCATGCCAGTTTCCCATCATCAACATACCGGTTTAAACCTTCCGGCAACCAGTTCAAACTTTCAGGCGTCTCTGCCGAACTTATGTCAACATACCAATTTTCTCCAGTATCTTTGTCATTAAATCTCTCCTCAACGAAGTCGAGAATTTCTCGGACGCAGTGCCTATCAGTGACATGCGCACTGTTTCTAGTGCAGCAGTGTCAGGGGTCACTTCCCTTCGACTTTTGCGCTAGCATTTATGGTGCCATACCGGATCCTCGCCGCCGTTCCAGATCCGTGTGGCCTCCCTGTGGTTTTCTATTTTCTACGCGTGTATCCTAGCGCCCCGTGGCGGCCCACGAAGCGAACCGTCGTGGCCCAGCGGTTTCTGGCCCACGAACCCATCTCCCTATTGAAGGGTGCAGTGGTTCCTCCTTCTCTTCTTCCTCGCATTTCCCACTTCTCACACGCACTTCGCCTCCTCTGCTCGCTGCGCTCACATCGCCCTTGCTCGCCACAGAAGTTCCGTTCTCCGGCGATCTTCCGAAGAGGCTCCGCGAGGCTCTGCTCCGCACAGACTCTCCGCGCACCTTCGCCTTTCCTGCACTGAGTGCCGCCGCAGCGCTCTTCTCCTCTTCTCTGCTCTTCACCGCCGCACTCAGGCTCACCCTACTCCGGCGGCTGTCGTCTCCACTGCTCGTCGCCGTCCTAGGTTAGCCTCACAGATTTAGCTACTTCTCCCTTCTTCGCTGCATTGCTTCTGGGCCGGTAGAGTATTTATATTTCTCTTTCTTTTGCTTTTTTCTCTTACTCGTAGATCTTCACGAGCGGCTAGGTATGGGGAAAACTGTTTGCGAGGAGATCTCGGAAACTTTTTAGGCCAGAATGTCTACCGAAGAGTATATTTCCGAATCCAGTGCCAGCAGCCACCAGGCCTCCGACGGGCTCGAGGCTGAACTCGCCCAGATGGATGCTTCATCATCCGCTTCGGAAGCCGGTACCGGAAGGGGCCAGGAGGCCAGCAGCTCCGGCCAAGGTTCCGGTGCGAACTTGGCCGCGCCTACCCGCGGTGCCTGGAAAGGTTCCGATGTGAAGCAGCCGGAGATCGACTGGCTGTACCGCTCCCGTAGGATACCGGCACAGGTGTCTTGCCGGATTCCGGGCAACGAGCGGGAGCCCGCGCCTGAACCCGGAGAATTCGTAGTCTTCACCGCTCACTTCGAGCACGGCTTCGGCCTACCGGCCTCTAACTTCTTCCGCCAGTTCCTCGATTTTTATGAACTCCAACCTCACCATCTTCCTGGAAACGCCATTTTTTATTTGTCTTGCTTTGTTTCCTTCATGGAGGCCTATATAGGTCTCCTTCATACTCTTGAAGCTTTTGCTCGCTTCTTCTGCCTTCGGATCAACTCGGTCCAGGGAAAAAACATTCCCAAACCCAAACCTCCGACTCAATGCGGCTCCTGAATCATCAGCGCGCGCCAGGGGAGCCCCTTTTTTAAATTCTCCGGTCTGGAGTCATGCCGGGCATGGCAACAGACCTTCTTTTATGTGAAGAACAAGGACGCCGCTGATTTCATCAATCTGCCGGCCTATCATCCGGGAGCGCCATCGAGGGCCAACTGGAGGCACAATCCGGTGAATTCCCATATCGAAACCAACCGGATTGTCCGGTTCATGGAGCAGCTCATCAAGGACACGGACATTTGTTCCGATGATATCATCCGCGTGTTCATCTCACGCCGGGTGCTCCCCCTCCAGCGTCGGGTTCACAAGATGAGCCAAATGTGTGGCCCCCGTGATCCCACCAAGATCACCAGCTGTACCCTAAGCCAAAAGGACGTGGTCCTTAAGGCTAGGCAAATTTGCCAAACCGATATGCCGCTAGAGTGGTCCTGGGGCCTTCTTCCCCTCAGCTCCACCAATCCTCCATCTGCCGAAGTAAGAACTCAAGCAATCCGGATTGTTTTTCCGGTAGCCTCTGATGTGTAGCTAACTATCTTTTTTCTCTTTTTCAGGCCTGCGAGCGCTTTCCTCGCATTGCGGCGGAGGCACGAGGCCCTTGCCGCAAGCGCCCCTTGGACGAGGTTGACCCGGATCCTTACGTGGTTGGGAACAAACACAAGATGGGCCTGACCCATACCTCGCGCCCCTGCAACTTTTCAGCCAACGATTCCGGTTCCGATGATGAGGTCTCTATTCTTGAGGTATTTTGTTCTTTCGCTTCCTCATACATTAGCTCTCTGTAGATCTCCCCTCAGCCAGCGCCAATCCTCAGGTCGTGGAGCACGCTGCACCCCTACAGGCAGAGGTTGGCCGGGAGTTCCTGGACAACCTGGCCTCTCGAGGGCGCAAGAACAAGGATCCGGCCTCTGAGGCCGGCCCGAGCGAGGATCCTCCCGCCAAGTGATACGTCCATTTTGCATCACTATCTATTACCTAATAATAAAGAAAATAAGGCTTCTTGTTCGTCCGTCTCAATTTTTACCGATTTGCCCCTAAATTTGAAGTGAAATTACCCACCAATGCCACTCGCAATTGAAAAAACGGTCCGTGTTCAATTTTTTCCTGCCCCGCAGCCAGCTTACCTCATCTCGCCGGTACGCATCGGCGGCAGGAGACAGGAGGAATTCCCCGCCGCCCCGCCGCCGGCCGTTGGTGCTCCGCCGCGGGGGACTGGGGGAGGAACCCGCGCGCCGGTCCCTGGCTCTCCGCCCGCCCGAATTCTCTCTTTGGCGGAGCCCCACTGCTCCCCTCCCAGTGCAGGACCGGCGGCGTCACTGCTCTTCCCTGCCTTGCGACCGATGGTTCCCCTCGCTCCTGGGGCTGCCTCTCCAGCATCCCGCGCGGCCGGCGGAACACCACATCCCAAGAGGCTGGCGACGACCACGCCCATACGATATAGCAGCCAAGGACGAGTAGATCTCCAACCAGCGCGGTTGCCTTTGAGCTCAGCCGCTTCAGGAGCTCGCGGATTTTCACTGTGGTGGCGTCGGGAGTGCCAAGGGGTCGCCTCAACGCGCCATCGGACGCGGTATCCCAGCTGGCCCGCTTCACCAGGACCAACACAGCAGCGGAGACCCGGCATCCTTCGTCAAATTCCATGAGTGCGCCAAGCTCCAGGAGTGAGTTTCCGCACCTCTGTTTGCTAGCTTTCTATCAGTCGCGATGTGTTGGTCCGCGGCTTGCGAGATTGTGCTCCAGATGAAGATGTAGCGAGTAGTTGCAGGAGCATGATCTGTACATGTGGGAGAGGGAGGTGTTGACTCTGTACAATTTTGCACGCAGCTTGATTTGTGCGCTGTCTTCTGTCATGCGTGCCAATATCCAGATTCTGATGCAATTCTGGACTTCAGACGACGTTGTGTTGCTAATAACTAGATTCTGGAATTCATACGAGATTGACTGCAGTCCTATCCTAATAATAATCAAGGGCAAATCTGCTTTCTGTCAAGGCAAATACTATAGTTTCTGCTCAATTTTATCTTTTTATTGGCGAAGTGGCACCAACTCAATGGCAGCAATTGCATTGACCAGATGCTTACTTTGCTTAATTAGTTAATCTTTAGCTTGGTGAATTTTTTTTGTCAGTATGCACTTTTGCAGGAATAAAATTGCGCTCATTGTTATGCGCAGACCAAGCTAGGAGACTTTGCTTCAGTGGACCACCATTTACTTTGTGGATACTTTCTTTTTGTTAAACAACCTGCTCGTGCTGTTTCTGGAAGTTGATGTTAAAAAGAACAGGAGTCGCTTCAATTGACCAAATCTGCATTTCACTAGAAGTGAAACATTTATGAATTAATGCTGTCGTTTCTTTCTATCTAAGGGATTCCATGTGTACCGTTTCGACAATTTTCCTGGATTAGTTCAACGAACATAGCCTTTGCATCAGCTGACTTCCCATTCTTGCTGCTCGCTTGCTCATTGCTTCCTTCTTGCATCATTGGTTTTCAGTAGGAGTTGATTGGAGCGCTTCTAATGATGATGATTTGTCGAATATAAGGGTGCCCCCATAGCTTTCTAGCTAAATTACAAGATAATACATGGTGAACTGAACTATATCTTAGGTTCTCTAATATCCTGGAATAAAATTCTTTTGGTCCAGCCAATATGTCAAGTATGTTGCTGGAAAATAATTGGCATCTCTATTTACCATTGAACCTTCAATTTTCCATGAACTCGACCTCTACAAATAATGTGAGAGAAAATAGAAAAATTCTTATACTTCAATGGTTAAATAAAAACAGTCTAAAAATTAAAATGGAAAACCGAGACTAAGGTCATAGGGATGACTTTGGCGCAAAATTTGGTTTTTACTTATTTCATGCAAACATAGATTTTTATTGTCCGGCAAGTTTCCTTTATCACATCATATTATACAAGAGGAATATGAAGTTATGGGTTTGCGTCTTCAGTTTTTTTACATTTCTGTCAGATATTTGAGTAATACAAAGTACGGTGTTTTTAGAATCATCATATATAGATTAATTTTAGATCTATTGCAACACATATACATTTTGCTAGAAAGTTAATTATTAATTACTTTTTATGTCAATCGTAGAATCACACGGTCATATTGGCGTTGACTAGCTAGAAAACGCCCCGTAGCAACGCACGGGCAAATTTCCTAGTTTTATATCATAATTTACTGTTATTCATTGATATATTTCATATTTAGAGATGATACTTATGTTATTTCACCTATTTTGCATGTTTCATGATTATTGGAGAATCACTCACCGGAGTCAGGATTCTGCTGGAAAAAGCACCGTCAGAATGCAATATTTCTAAAGATCAACAATTGACGGAAATTACACCGAAGTTCTTATTTCTCCAGAAGAAGGAGCCAGCCAAAAGGAGGGACCGAGGAGGGCCGCCATGGGCCCCCCATAGGCCGGCTCGGGCCCTACCCTCGCCGCGTCGCCTTGTGGGGAGGGGGCCCACAACCCCCCTCGTCCGTCTCTCTTTCGCGTACTTCATCTACCCGAAAACCTAAGGTGCTGGGGATAATCGCGAAGATTCACAGCCGCCTCTGCGGGGCGGAAAATACCAGACAGAAAAGAGCTCTCCGGCAGGCTGAAATCCGCCGGGAAAATTCCCTCCCGGAGGGGGAAATCGACGCCATCGTCACCGCCATCGAGCTGGACTTCATTGGGATCATCATCACCATCATCTCCACCACCGTCATCGTCATCTCCACCGCTGCACCTCGTCACCACTGTAACATCTAGGGTTGAATCTTGATTATTTCATAGGGGAAACTCTCCCGGTATTGATTACTCCTTGTTACTGATGCTATTGAGTGAAACCATTGAACCAAGGTTTATATTCAGATTGTTATTCATCATCATATCACCTCTGATCATGTTCCATATGATGTCCCGTGAGTAGTTCGTTTAGTTCTTGAGGACATGGGTGAAGTCTAAATGTTAGTAGTGAACTATGTTGAGTAATATTCAATGGTTTGATATTTATGTTGTGGTGTTATTCTTCTAGTGGTGTCATGTGAACGTCGACTACATGATACTTCACCTTTATGGGCCTAGGGGAATACATCTTGTATTCGTTTGCTAATTGTGGG
The DNA here is from genome assembly GCF_019359855.2 of Lolium perenne. NCBI lineage: Eukaryota > Viridiplantae > Streptophyta > Magnoliopsida > Poales > Poaceae > Lolium > Lolium perenne. Next base: position 190,749,149 of record NC_067249.2, read on the forward strand.
GTTGCCGGAGTGACAGCAACCCGAACCCCCGTTGGTATATCGATGCAGGAGGGATAGCAGGATCTCAGAGTTTAAGGCTGTGGTTAGATTTATCTTAATTACTTTCTTGTATTTGCGGATGCTCGCAAGGGGTATAATCACAAGTATGTATTAGTCCTAGGAAGGGCGGTGCATTAGCATAGGTTCACCCACACAACACTTATCAAAACAATGAAGATTAATCAACTATATGAAGCGAAAGCACTAGACTAAATTCCCGTGTGTCCTCAAGAACGTTTGGTTATCATAAGTAAACAAACGGGCTTGTCCTTTGTGCTAAAAAGGATTGGGCCACTCGCTGCAATTATTACTCTCGCATCTTACTTACTTGTATTTTATTTATCTGCTATATCAAAACCCCCTAAACACTTGTCTGTGAGCATTTACAGTGAATCCTTCATCGAAGCTACTTGTCAACACCTTCTGCTCCTCGTTGGGTTCGACACTCTTATTTATCGAAAGTACTATGATACACCCCCTATACTTGTGGGTCATCAAGACTATTTTCTGGCGCCGTTGCCGAGGAGTGAAGCGCTATTGGTAAGTGGAATTGGTAAGGGAAACTTTTACTGTACGTGCTGATTTATTTCTGTCTGCTGCTATAATTCATTATGGAGAGATCTTCTCTTAAAGTCCTATTTGGAAAATCTACTACTACTGCAAAGGTAGTGGATGAGGCGCCAGGTGAAAAAGAGGTTCCATACAAAATACCTATGAAAATTATTGAACGTGTTGTGGATAACCGCTATGAAGGGGGTGGAACTGTCCATCCTGGAGATCATTTAATGTTTTTACGTGAATTATGCGGGTTATTCAAATGTGCAGGTATTTCTATGGATGAAGTTAGGAAGAAACTATTCTCTATATCGCCGTCTGGTAAAGCGGCGCATTGGTATAAATTGCTGAAGAATGGGGATTCTCTTGATTGGAAGGATATTGTGCCTCTATTTTATTCTAAATTCTATCCTCCAAGTGAAATTCACAAAGACCGGAACAACATATATAATTTCTGGCCTCATGATGGAGAGAGTATTGCCCAAGCATGGGGGAGATTGAAGTATTTAATGCTCAAATGCCCCATTCATGAGCTTCCTGGTAATATTATCATTGATAATTTCTATGCAAGACTTTCTTTTCAAGATAAAACCTTGCTGGATACTACTTGTTCTGGATCATTTACACGCAACAAAGAAGAGTTTAAATGGGACCTTCTTGATCGGATTCAGGAGGATACTGAAGGATGGGAGAACGACAAAGATAGAGAGTCGGGTATAAATTATGATTATGAATGCATTGAAACTTTTATGGATACTGATAAATTTCGTAATATGAGTGCTACTTATGGTCTTGACTCTCAAGTTGTTGCAAATTTTTATAAAGCTTTTGCCTCTCATTTTGAATTGCCTAGGAAGAGTTTTGATATGTATCATGAACCTTACAAAGATAAAACTGATTCACCTATAGATAAATGTGTTGAAATTGAAACTGTTGATCATATTCTTCCTCAAGCTTATATTGAAAAAACTCCTTTTCCTGCTAAAATGAAGGAGTATTCTGTTATAACTAGTGCGGTTAATAAAAGTGCAAAGAAACCTCTAGAACCTGGAGAGCAAATAAAGGTTGAACCTGCTATTGCAATAGTTAAAGATCTTGTGACTGAAAATGTAGAAGATGGTCATATTATTTTCTGTGAAGATGCTTCTAATATTGTTTCACATCCTAATAAGTCTAGGAAAGCCAATGTTCCTATGCTCTCTGTTAGAATTGGTAATCATTGTTATTATGGTTTATGCGATTTGGTGCAAGTATTAGTGCCATTCCTTATGAGCTTTACACGGAAATCGTGCATGAAATTGGTTCTTGTGAACTTGAGGATATTGATGTGGTTATTCGGCTAGCTAATAGAGAAATTATCTCTCCTATTGGTATTGTTCGAGATGTGGAAGTTCTATGTGGTAAGATTAAATATCCTGCTGACTTTTTGGTACTTGGTTCTGCTGCTAGTAAGTCTTGTCCTATTATTTTTGGTAGACCTTTTCTAAATACTTGTGGAGCTGTTATAGATTGCAAGAAGGAGAAAATTGTGACTAAATTTGCTGGTGAATCTTATGAGTTTAATTTCTCTAAATTTGCCAAAATTCCTTATGAAGCTGATTTGCCTAATAATGATTTTAGAGTTGAACAGTGTGCATCTATTGCTCTTGCTCCTAATAATCCTTTACAGCAACATTTGAAGGATAGTGAGAGTGAAGTCTTTAGGGAAGAAAGGAATGAGCTTGATGAAATTTTCCTTCGTCAACCTATTCTTAAACATGACTTATCGGTTGAAGATCTAGGTACAACACCACAACCAAAGGAAGATCCTGTTTTTGATTTAAAACCATTGCCTGGTAATCTTAAGTATGCTCATATTGATGATAAGAAAATATATCCTGTTATTATTAGTTCTAAGCTTTCAGAATTTGAGGAAGAAAGGTTATTGGAAATATTGAAGAAACACCGAGGAGCTATTGGCTACACTCTTGATGACTTGAAGGGGATTTCTCCCTCTATTTGCCAACATGCCATCAACATGGAAGATGATGCAAAGCCTGTTGTTGAGCATCAGCGTCGTCTAATTCCTAAGATGAAGGATGTGGTAAGGAATGAGGTATTAAAACTTCTTGAAGCTGGTATTATATATCCTATTGCTGATAGTAGATGGGTTCCTGTGCATTGTGTTCCTAAGAAAGGAGGAATAACTGTTGTACCTAATGATAATGATGAGCTCATCCCTCAAAGAGTAGTTGTAGGGTATAGAATGTGCATTGATTATCGAAAAGTTAATAAAGTTACTAAGAAAGATCATGACCCTTTACCTTTTATTGATCAGATGTTAGAAAGGTTGTCTAAAAATACTCATTTTTGCTTTCTTGATGGTTATTCTGGGTTTTCACAAATTGCTATTAAAACTAAATATCAAGAGAAAACCACTTTCACTTGTCCCTATGGAACTTATGCTTATAGGCGTATGCCTTTTGGTTTATGTAATGCTCCCGCTACGTTTCAAAGATGCATGTCTGCTATTTTTCATGGCTTTTGTGAGAAGATTGTAGAGGTATTCATGGATGATTTTTCTGTCTATGGGAATTCTTTCGATAATTGCTTGCGAAACCTTGATAAAGTTTTGCAGAGATGTGAAGAAACTAACCTTGTTCTTAATTGGGAGAAATGCCACTTTATGGTTAACGAAGGAATTGTATTGGGACATAAAATTTCTGAGAAAGGTATTGAAGTTGATAGAGCTAAAGTTGAAGCAATTGAGAAGATGCCTTATCCGAGGGATGTTAAAGGTATTCGTAGTGTTCTTGGTCATGTTGGGTTTTATAGGAGATTTGTTAAAGATTTCTCTAAGATTTCAAAGCCTCTTACTAATCTTCTTCAAAAAGATGTACCTTTTGTTTTTGATGATGATTGTAAGGAAGCTTTTGAAACTCTAAAGAAAGCCTTGACAACTGCTCCTGTAGTTGAACCTCCTGATTGGAATTTACCTTTTGAAATTATGTGTGATGCTAGTGATTTTGCTGTAGGTGTTGTTCTTGGACAGCGAGTAGATAAAAAATTAAATGTTATTCATTATGCTAGTAAAACACTTGATGCTGCTCAAAGAAATTATGCTACAACCGAAAAAGAACTATTAGCTGTAGTTTTTGTTTGTGACAACTTTAGACCTTATATTGTTGATTCAAAAGTCACAATTCATACCGATCATGCTGCAATTAGGTACCTTATGGAAAAGAAAGATGCTAAGCCAAGGCTTATTAGATGGGTGCTTCTTTTGCAAGAATTTGATTTACATATTATAGATAGGAAAGGTGCTGATAATCCTGTTGCTGATAATTTATCTAGATTGGAAAATATTGCTTATGATCCTGTTCCTGTTAATGATAGTTTTCCAAATGAACAATTGGCTGTAATAAAGGTGAGCTCGCGAGATAGTCCTGGTATGTTGATTATGCTAACTTTATTGTTTCCAAGTACTTGCCTCCAACCTTTTCAACTAGTGATGACCCACAAGTATAGGGGGTGTATCATAGTATTTTCGATAAGTAAGAATGTCGATCCCAACGAGGAGCAGAAGGTGTTGACAAGCAGTTTCGATGAAGGATTCACTGTAAATGCTCACATACAAGTATTCAGGGGGTTTTGATGTAGCAGATGAATAAAGTACGAGTAAGTAAAGTGCGAGAGCAATAATTGCAGCGAGTGGCCCAATCCTTTTTCGCACAAAGGACAAGCCGGTTTGTTTACTTATAATGACCAAACGTTCTCGAGGACACACGGGATTTTAGTCTAGTGCTTTTGCTACATACGGCTAATTAATCTTAATTGTTTTGATAAGTGTTGTGTGGGTGAACCTATGCTAATGTACCGCCCTTCCTAGGACTAATACATACTTGTGATTATACCCCTTGCAAGCATCCGCAACTACAAGAAAGTAATCAAGATAAATCTAACCACAGCCTTAAACTCCGAGATCCTGCTATCCCTCCTGCACCGATATACCAACGGGGGTTCAGGTTTCTGTCACTCCGGCAACCCCGCAATTGGCAAACGAATACAAGATGCGTTCCCCTAGGCCCATAAAGGTGAAGTGTCATGTAGTCGACGTTCACATGACACCACTAGAAGAATAACACCACAACTTAAATATCATAACATTGAATATTACTCAACCACACTTCACTACTAACATTTAGACTTCACCCATGTCCTCAAGAACTAAACGAACTACTCACGAGACATCATATGGAACATGATCAGAGGTGATATGATGATGAATAACAATCTGAACATAAACCTTGGTTCAACGGTTTCACTCAATAGCATCAATAACAAGTAGAAATCAACACCGGGAGAGTTTCCCCTATCAAACGATCAAGATCCAACCCAAATTGTTACGGTGGTGACGATGTGCAGCGGTGGAGACAGCGGTGATGATGATGTAGATGATGACGATGGTGATGGAGATGATGTCCAGCTCGATGACGGTGACGATGGCGTCAATTTCCCCCTCCGGAGGGAATTTCCCCGGCGGATCTCAGCCTGCCGGAGAGCTCTTTTCTCTCTGGTGTTCTCCGCCCCGCAGAGGTGGCTGTGTCTCTTCGCGACTATCCCCCTGGAGCTTAGGTTTTCGGGACGAAGAAATACACGAAGGAGAGGAGGCCAGAGGGGGTTGTGGGCCCCCTCCCCACAAGGCGGCGCGGCCAGGGTAGGGCCCGCGCCGGCCTATGAGGGGGGCCCATGGTGGCCCTCCTCGGCTCCTCCTTCTGGCTCTCGTCATCTTCTGGAAAAATAGGATTTTTCATATAACTTTCGTCAATGGTTGATCTTCCGAAATATCGCATTCTGACGGCGCTTTTTCCAGCAGAATCCTGACTCCGGTGCGCGATCCTCCAATAATCATGAAACATGCAAAATAGATGAAATAACATAAGTATCATCTCCAAATATGAAATATATCAATGAATAACAGCAAATTATGATATAAAATAGTGATGCAAAATGGACGTATCACCCAGCAAAGGAGGAAATTCTTTTATGACTTGAGGCATTATTTTTGGGATGACCCACACTTATATAAAGGAGTGGATGGTAGTATGCGAAGATGTGTTCCCGAATATGAAAAACAAGAGATATTGAGTAAGTGCCATGGTAGTGTTTATGGAGGACATCACGCCGGAGATAGAACCGCGCAAAAGGTTCTACAATCAGGTTTCTATTGGCCAACTCTCTTTAAAGATGCAAGAAAGTTTATTTTATCTTGTGATGAATGTCAAAGGGTTGGTAATATCTCCAGACGCAATGAAATGCCTATGAATTATACTCTTGTTATTGAACCATTCGATTGTTGGGGATTTGACTTCATGGGTCCTTTCCCTTCCTCAGAAGGTAACACTCATATACTTGTTGCTGTTGATTATGTTACTAAATGGGTGGAAGCCATACCCACAAAAAGTGATGATGGTGAGACCTCTTTAAGAATGCTTTTAGATATTATTTTTCCTAGATTTGGAGTTCCTAGATATCTTATGACTGATGGAGGTTCTCATTTTATACATGGTGGTTTTAGAAAAACTCTTGCTAAATATGGTATTAATCATAGGATTGCTTCCGCTTATCATCCTCAAACTAGTGGGCAAGTAGAATTATCAAATAGAGAGATTAAATCTATCTTGCAAAAGACTGTTAATAAATCTAGAAAGAACTGGGCTAGTAAGTTGAAGGAAGCATTATGGACTTATAGAACTGCTTATAAGAATCCTATGGGTATGTCTCCTTATAAAATGGTTTATGGGAAAGCTTGTCATTTACCTTTAGAACTAGAGCACATAGCTTATTGGGCTGTAAGAGAACTAAACAAAGATCCTAAACTTGCTGGTAACAAGAGATTGCTACAATTGAGTTCTCTAGAGGAATGGAGAAGTGAAGCTTATGAAAATGCTAAACTTTTTAAGGAGAAAGTTAAGAAATGGCACGATAGAAGAATCATCAAAAGAGAATTTAATGTTGGGGATAAAGTCCTATTGAATCGGTCTCGTCTCAGATTTTTTGCAGGGAAATTGCTCTCAAAATGGGAAGGACCATATGTCATTGTGGAGGTGTATCGTTCAGGGGCAATTAAAATTAGTTCTCTGAAAGGTGATGCCACACAAGTGGTGAATGGACAAAGACTCAAGCATTATATTTCTGGAGATTCTTATAATGAAGATGTTGATGTTATTCGAGTGGTGACTCCGGAAGCTTTCATCAAAGGTCAAATTGACAGTTCTGCAGAGTACGACTTTGAATAGGTAACAGTTCTGGTAATAAAAAGTCCGCGTTTAACTTTCCGAACAATGTTTTTGCTATTTTTGGAAAATATGAAAAATTACGAGATCGAAACGGAGTGGAGGAGACGCACGAGGGAGTGCCCCCATAGGCCGGCGCGGGCCCTACCTTGGCCGCGCCGCCCTATGAGGACGGCCCCTCGGAGTCCCTCTCCAACTCTGGTTCGGCCTGGTACTTTCCTTCTGTCATGAATTTTTTTCCTATATAATCTCCCGGACCCCTGGAGGTCCGTATATCGTTTTCTCGTCGTGTTTTGTTTCGAGCTGTTTTCTGCCAGGATCTGCTTCGGATCTAGAGCCAGCATGTCTTCGTCGGGAACTCCGAAGGACATCTTCTTTGAGGACGTCGTCAACCCGTACATGAACGAGCTGAAGATGCACCCCAAGGAATTGCTGCTCGTAGATGGAGAGTTGCAGATTGAAGATGTCCGGGGTCCTAAAGGAGAAGGATGTTTGGAGGGCAGGATGGAGAAACTAGAACAAGAGGTCTTCAACTACAAGAAGATGGCTGAGCGTGAAGTGGACATCTTCCACAAAATTGTGTCTGAACTTATTGATGGACACAAGAAGGAGACTGCAAAGCTGTGAGATGATATCCTCTCGCTTCACGACACTACCAACAAACTCCAAGCTCAACTCTATGATATTCAGAATCAAAACTGTGAGTATGAAAACAGGTTTAAGCACATAAGCTATGCTGCTAGTTTTAGGATTCCTGAGACCAAGATGTCGTTTGTTGATGGAGAGCCTCTTCCTTGGAAGTCTGATGATGGGAAGAATTCATCGCCACCACCGCCGAAGGAGTAATTCATCATTGGTATTGGCACCCCCTTGGTTTGTTCCAAGCTTGGGGGGTGCCGCGGTATCACATCATCACTATCTTTTACCTTTTTACTATTAAGTAGTGTCATATCATGAGTAGGGAAGTTATCATATAAGATGGTTGCAGTGTGGAAGTATCTCTCTTTAGTTGGTTATCTATGTATCCCTTGGTGTGAGTTATCGTTATGGAATATTAATGAGAAGTTTTATCATTTACATATTGCACATCTTATTTTAGTTTGCAATCTCTATTATATGATTGATCTTGTTATTAGTATTGGTATCACTTTGGGAGCATTGAGTAAATCTATTTGGTTTTGGCAAACTTAGCATTGGTCAATAGCAACAACACTTTGAGTTTAAGTAGAAAAGAGAAATACATGTAGATATGTTGTTTCATTATCTTTCTTTCCTGTTAGCTCTTAGCTTAGTATTCTGAAGTTAAAATTGTTTGTGCTTACAAGGAAGATGCATGATTGTTTCTGTCACATGTGTATTTGTTTGTTTCCCTCAACTCTTATGCTTGCTAATCAACCTTTCTAGCCAAAGACCTGTACTGAGAGGGAATGCTTCTCGTGCATCCAAACCTTAACCCAAACCTATGCCATCAGTGTCCACCACAACTACCTACTATGTGGTATTTCCCTGCCATTCCAAGTAAATACTTCATGTGCTACCTTTAAACAATTCAAAAGTTATCATCCCTTATTTGTGTCAATGTTTTATAGCTCATGAGGAAGTATGTGGTGTTTTATCTTTCAATCTTGTTAGGCAGACTTTCACCAATGGACTAGTGGCACATCCGCTTATCCAATAATTTTGCAAAAAGAGCTGGCAGCGGGGTTCCCAGCCCCAATTAATTAACTTTCATTAATAATTCTCTTCACATGTTTTGCCCTGATTCACCAGTAAGCAACTTAATTTTGCAATAGACACTCCTCCATGGTATGTGAAATGTTGGAATGCACCCGAGGATTCGGTTAGCCATGGCTTGAGAAATCAAAGGTTGGGAGGAGTGTCATCACTAAATAAACTAAAGTACATGTGCAAACAAAAGAGAAGAGGGATGATCTACCTTGCTGGTGGAGATAACGTCCTTCATGGGAGCCGCCCTTTGAAAGTCTGTTTGGCAAGGGGGTTAGAGTACCCACTACCATTCGTTGACAACAACAAACACCTCTCAAACCTTACTTTTATGCTCTCTATATGATCTCAAAACTTAAAAAGCTCTAGCACATGATTTAATCCCTGCTTCCCTCTGCGAAGGGCCTATCTTTTACTTTATGTTGAGTCGGTAAACCTATTTCCCTCTATCTTAAGCAAGCAATTGAGTTGATGTGATCAAACCATTTATATTGTGATTTACTTAATCATGCCTTTTACTCTTCCTTGTTTAGTACAAGTTTTATCTGAATGAATATAGCTTTGAAGGTTATCAATGATTATGAGGAGATTATTATGATTCAGTATGCAAGATTCGCCATATAAGCTTTAATATAAGAGCTCTGCTCGATAGATAAGTACAATCTGTTAATTGTTGTTTGACCAAGAACGAAGTTTGCCATCACCAATTATGATTTCTTATGCACCTTTATTCGTGATTTCCTTCTACTTGTTTCAAGTTGAATTATATGAGGAAGTTGTTCACTAGAATGTCTTGTGTGAATTAATGTGATGCTTCTTGTCCGTATTTTATTTATCGACTCTTCACTCCATAAACATGTGGTATTGTTTACTGAGTTCAGTTTCGCTTGGGGACAAGCGAAGTCTAAGCTTGGGGGGAGTTGATACGTCCATTTTGCATCACTATTTTATATCATAATTTACTGTTATTCATTGATATATTTCATATTTAGAGATGATACTTATGTTATTTCACCTATTTTGCATGTTTCATGATTATTGGAGAATCACTCACCGGAGTCAGGATTCTGCTGGAAAAAGCACCGTCAGAATGCAATATTTCTGAAGATCAACAATTGACGGGAATTACACCGAAGTTCTTATTTCTCCAGAAGAAGGAGCCAGCCAAAAGGAGGGACCGAGGAGGGCCGCCATGGCCCCCCCATAGGCCGGCGCGGGCCCTACCCTGGCCGCGCCGCCTTGTGGGGAGGGGGCCCACAGCCCCCCTCAGCCGTCTCTCTTTCGCGTACTTCATCTACCCAAAAACCTAAGGTGCTGGGGATAATCGCGAAGAGTCACAGCCGCCTCTGCGGGGCGGAAAACACCAGAGAGAAAAGAGCTCTCCGGCAGGCTGAAATCCGCCGGGGAAATTCCCTCCCGGAGGGGGAAATCGACACCATCGTCACCGCCATCGAGTTGGACTTCATTGGGATCATCATCACCATCATCTCCACCACCGTCACCGTCATCTCCACCACTGCACCTCGTCACCGCTGTAACATCTAGGGTTGAATCTTGATTATTTCATAGGGGAAACTCTCCCTGTATTGATTACTCCTTGTTATTGATGCTATTGAGTGAAACCATTGAACCAAGGTTTATGTTCAGATTGTTATTCATCATCATATCACCTCTGATCATGTTCCATATGATGTCTCGTGAGTAGTTCGATTAGTTCTTGAGGACATGGGTGAAGTCTAAATGTTAGTAGTGAACTATGTTGAGTAATATTCAATGGTTTGATATTTAAGTTGTGGTGTTATTCTTCTAGTGGTGTCATGTGAACGTCGACTACATGATATATACTTCACCTTTATGGGCCTAGGGGAATACATCTTGTATTCGTTTGCTAATTGTGGGGTTGCCGGAGTGACAGCAACCTAAACCCCCGTTGGTATATCGATGCAGGAGGGACAGCAGGATCTCAGAGTTTAAGGTTGTGGTTAGATTTATCTTAATTACTTTCTTGTATTTGCGGATGCTTGCAAGGGGTATAATCACAAGTATGTATTAGTCCTAGGAAGGGCGGTGCATTAGCATAGGTTCACCCACACAACACTTATCAAAACAATGAAGATTAATCAACTATATGAAGCGAAAGCACTAGACTAAATTCCCGTGTGTCCTCAAGAATGTTTGGTCATCATAAGTAAACAAACCGGCTTGTCCTTTGTGCTAAAAAGGATTGGGCCACTCACTGCAATTATTACTCTCGCATTTTACTTACTTGTATTTTATTTATCTGCTATATCAAAACCCCCTGAACACTTGTCTGTGAGTATTTACAGTGAATCCTTCATCGAAACTGCTTGTCAACACCTTCTGCTCCTCGTTGGGTTCGACACTCTTATTTATCGAAAGTACTACGATACACCCCCTATACTTGTGGGTCATCACCAAGCGCCCTAAGAAGGGCGACGCCGGCAAGAAGGGTACCGTCAAGCGCTTCCAGTCTCGTATGCCGGTTGCCTCCGGGTAAGCTTCCGGTTTTTCTTACTTGTTGCTTGTTGCTTGTGAGTCTGTTTGTCTGGTTGCTTTTTCTAACCTTCTTTACCCTTTTCTTTTTCAGGCCTGCCCTGAGCATCACTAAGAGTGCCTCTGGCATGAGGCCGGAGACTTCCGAGGAAGCCGCCAAGGCCTCACCTCCTCCTCAACCGAGTCTGGTACCATCTGGTGCCGGCAAATCTCCTGCCTCCTCTCGGGGGGGCAACACAAGTGCGGGGCGTGATGTCTACGCCCCCCTCCTTTTCCTGTAGACAGTGTTGGGCCTCCAAGAGCAGAGGTTTGTAGAACAGCAGCAAGTTTTCCTTAAGTGGATCACCCAAGGTTTATCGAACTCAGGGAGGAAGAGGTCAAAGATATCCCTCTCAAGCAACCCTGCAACCACAAAGCAAGAAGTCTCTTGTGTCCCCAACACACCTAATAGGTGCACTAGTTCGGCGAAGAGATAGTGAAATACAGGTGGTATAAATATGCAGTAGCAACGGCACCAGAAAAGTGCTTTGCCCAGGACAGTAAACAAGCAGTAGTAACGCAGCAGTAGTAACGCAGTAAAACAGTAAACAAGCAGCGATAGCAGTATTTAGGAACAAGGCCTAGGGATTGGACTTTCACTAGTGGACACTCTCAACTTTGATCACATAACAGAATAGATAAATGCATACTCTACACTCTCTTGTTGGATGATGAACACATTGCGTAGGATTTCACGAACCCTCAATGCCGGAGTTAACAAGCTCCACAATTCAATGTTCATATTTAAATAACCTTAGAGTGTAAGATAGATCAACACAACTAAACCAAGTACTAACGTAGCATGCACACTGTCACCTTCATGCTAAGAAAGGAGGCATAGATCACATCAATACTATCATAGCAATAGTTAACTTCGCAATCTACAAGAGATCACAATCATAGCCTACGCCAAGTACTAACACGGATGCACACACTGTCACCATTACACCGTGCAGGAGGAATAAACTACTTTAATAACATCACTAGAGTAGCACATAGATAAATTGTGATACAAAACACATTGCAATCATAAAGAGATATAAATAAGCACTTCACTATGCCATTCATAACAGTGAATAAGTATTCTGTGAAATATAGCCTAAGAGACCCACACGGTGCACACACTGTCACCTTTACACACGTGGGACAAGGAGTCTCCGGAGATCACATAAGTAAAATTCACTTGACTAGCATAACGACATCTAGATTACAAGCATCATCATATGAATCTCAATCATGTAAGGCAGCTCATGAGATTATTGTATTGAAGTACATAGGAGAGAGATGAACCACATAGCTACCGGTACAGCCCCGAGCCTCGATGGAGAACTACTCCCTCCTCATGGGAGACAGCAGCGTTGATGAAGATGGCGGTGGTGTCGATGGAGGAGCCTTCCGGGGGCACTTCCCCGTCCCGGCGGCGTGCCGGAACAGAGACTCCTGTCCCCCAGATCTTGGCTTCGCGATGGCGACGGCTCTGGAAGGTTTCTCGTACCGTGGCTTTTCCGTCTCGAGGTTTTAGGTCCAGGGGCTTTATATAGGCGAAGAGGCGGCGTCAGAAGGTCGAAGGGGCACCGACACTATAGGGGGGCGCGGGCCCCCCTTGGCCGCGCCGGCCTAGGGTTTGGTGGGCCTGTGCCCCCTCTCTGGCGGTTCTCGTGTGTTCTGGATGCTTCCGGGCAAAATAGGAACCTGGGCGTTGATTTCGTCCAATTCCGAGAATATTTCTTTACTAGGATTTCTGAAACCAAAAATAGCAGAAAACAGCAACTGGCACTTCGGCATCTTGTTAATAGGTTAGTTCCAGAAAAAGCATAAATATGACTTAAAGTATGCATAAAACATGTAGATATCATCAATAATGTGGCATGGAACATAAGAAATTATCGATACGTCGGAGACGTATCAGCATCCCCAAGCTTAGTTTCTGCTCGTCCCGAGCAGGTAAACGATAACAAAGATAATTTCTGGAGTGACATGCCATCATAAACTTGATCATAATATTGTAAACACATGTAATGAATGCAGCAATCCAAAACAATGGTAATGACATGAGTAAACAACTGAATCATAAAGCAAAGACTTTTCATGAATAGTACTTCAAGACAAGCATCAATAAGTCTTGCATAAGAGTTAACTCATAAAGCAATAATTCAAAGTAAAGGTATTGAAGCAACACAAAGGAAGATTAAGTTTCAGCGGTTGCTTTCAACTTGTAACATGTATATCTCATGGATAGTTGTCAATATAGAGTAATATAACAAATGCAATATGCAAATATGTAGGAATCAATGCAAAGTTCACACAAGTGTTTGCTTCTTGAGGTGGAGAGAAATAGGTGAACTGACTCAACAATAAAAGTAAAATAATGGTCCTACAAAGAGGAAAGCATCGATTGCTATATTTGTGCTAGAGCTTTGATTTTGAAAACAAGAAACAATTTTGTCAACGGTAGTAATAAAGCATATGTGTCATGTAAATTATATCTTACAAGTTGCAAGCCTCATGCATAGTATACTAATAGTGCCCGCACCTTGTCCTAATTAGCTCGGATTACCGGGATTATCGCAATGCACATGTTTTAACCAAGTGTCACAAAGGGGTACCTCTATGACGCCTGTACAAAGGTCTAAGGAGAAAGCTCGCATTGGATTTCTCGCTATTGATTATTCTCAACTTAGACATCCATACCGGGACAACATAGACAACAGATAATGGACTCCTATTTTATGCATAAGCATGTAGCAACAATTAATTTTCTCATATGAGATTGAGGATATATGTCCAAAACTGAAACTTCCACCATGGATCATGGCTTTAGTTAGCGGCCCAATGTTCTTCTCTAACAATATGCACGCTCTAACCATAAGGTGGTAGATCTCCCTTACTTCAGACAAGACGAACATGCATAGCAACTCACATGATATTCAACAAAGAGTAGTTGATGGCGTCCCCAGGAACATGGTTATCGCACAACGAGCAACTTAATAAGAGATAAAGTGCATAAGTACATATTCAATACCACAATAGTTTTTAAGCTATTTGTCCCATGAGCTATATATTGTAAAGGTGAAGAATGGAAATTTAAAGGTAGCACTCAAGCAATTTACTTTGGAATGGCGGAGAAATACCATGTAGTAGGTAGGTATGGTGGACACAAATGGCATAGTGGTTGGCTCAAGTATTTGGATGCATGAGAAGTATTCCCTCTCGATACAAGGTTTAGGCTAGCAAGGCTATTTGAAACAAACACAAGGATGAAGCGGTGCAACAAAACTCACATAAAAGACATATTGAAAACATTATAAGACTCTACACCGTCTTCCTTGTTGTTCAAACTCAATACTAGAAATTATCTAGACCTTAGAGAGACCAAATATGCAAACCAAATTTTAGCATGCTCTATGTATTTCTTCATTAATGGGTGCAAAGTATATGATGCAAGAGCTTAAACATGAGCACAACAATTGCCAAGTATCACATTATCCAAGACATTATAGCAATTACTACATGTAGCATTTTCCGTTTCCAACCATATAACAATTAACGAAGCAGTTTCAACCTTCGCCATGAAAATTAAAAGCTAAGAACACATGTGTTCATACGAACCAGCGGAGCGTGTCTCTCTCTCACACAAGCATTTATTCAAACCAAAAACAAAAACAAAAGCACACAGATGCTCCAAGTAAAGCACATAAGATGTGATGGAATAAAAATATAGTTTCAGGGGAGGAACCTGATAATGTTGGCGATGAAGAAGGGGATGCCTTGGGCATCCCCAAGCTTAGACGCTTGAGTCTTCTTGATATATGCAGGGGTGAACCACCGGGGAATCCCCAAGCTTAGAGATTTCACTCTTCTTGATCATAGTATATCATCCTCCTCTCTTGACCCTTGAAAACTTCCTCCACACCAAACTCAAAACAAACTCATTAGAGGGTTAGTGCATAATCAAAAACTCACATGTTCAGAGGTGACACAATCATTCTTAACACTTCTGGACATTGCTCAAATCTACTGGAAGTCAATGGAACAAAGAAATCCATCCAACATAGCAAAAGAAGCAATGCGAAATAAAAGGCAGAATCTGTCAAAACAGAACAGTCCGTAAAGACGAATTTTATTGAGGCACCAGACTTGCTCAAATGAAAATGCTCAAATTTAATGAAAGTTGCGTACATATCTGAGGATCACTCACGTAAATTGGCATAATTTTCTGAGTTACCTACAGAGAATTTTGCCCAGATTCGTGACAGCAAAGAAATCTGTTTCTGCGCAGTAATCCAAATCTAGTATCAACCTTGCTATCAACGACTTTACTTGGCACAACAATGAAATAAAATAAAGATAAGGAGAGGTTGCTACAGTAGTAAACAACTTCCAAGACTCAAATATAAAACAAAGTACTGTAGAAAAATAACACATGGGTTATCTCCCAAGAAGTTCTTTCTTTATAGCCATTAAGATGGGCTCAGCAGTTTTAATGATGCACTCGCAAGAAATAGAATTTGAAGCAAGAGAGAGCATCAAGAGGCAAATTCAAAACACATTTAAGTCTAACATGCTTCCTATGAAAAGGAATCTTGTAAATAAACAAGTTCATGAAGTATAATGCAACAAGCATAGGAAGATAGAACAAGTGTAGCTTCAAAAATTTCAGCACATAGAGAGGTGTTTTAGTAACATGAAAATTTCTACAACCATATTTTCCTCTCTCATAATAACTTTCAGTAGCATCATGAGCAAACTCAACAATATAACTATCAAATAAAACATTCTTATCATGAGTCTCATGCATAAAATAATTACTCTCCACATAAGCATAATCAATTTTATTAGTAATAGTGGGAGCAAATTCAACAAAGTAGCTATCATTATTATTCTCATCATCAAATATAGGAGGCATATTGTAATCATAATCAAATTTATCCTCCATAACAGGCGGTACTAAAAGGCTACTATCATTATAATCATCATAAATAGGAGGCAAAGTATCATCAAAGAAAATTTTCTCCTCAATTCTTGGGGGACTAAAAAGATCATGCTCATCAAAGCCAGCTTCCCCAAGCTTAGAATTTTCCATAGCATTAGCAACAATGGTGTTCAAAGCGTTCATACTAATATGTTCCATAGGTTTTTTAATTTTCGCATCAAACCATCCATGTCTTAAATCAGGAAATAGAATAAGAAGCTCATTGTTGTCCATTATGCCAAACTAGTGTAAACAAGAAACAAAAAGATGCAATTGCAGGATCTAAAGGAAATAGCTTCGAGCACAAACGCAACGGCGCCAGAAAATAGCTTGATGTCTACGCCCCCCTCCTTTTCCTGTAGACGGTGTTGGGCCTCCAAGAGCAGAGGTTTGTAGAACAGCAGCAAGTTTCCCTTAAGTGGATCACCCAAGGTTTATCGAACTCAGGGAGGAAGAGGTCAAAGATATCCCTCTCAAGCAACCCTGCAACCACAAAGCAAGAAGTCTCTTGTGTCCCCAACACACCTAATAGGTGCACTAGTTCGGCGAAGAGATAGTGAAATACAGGTGGTATAAATATGCAGTAGCAACGGCACCAGAAAAGTGCTTTGCCCAGGACAGTAAACAAGCAGTAGTAACGCAGCAGTAGTAACGCAGTAAAACAGTAAACAAGCAGCGATAGCAGTATTTAGGAACAAGGCCTAGGGATTGGACTTTCACTAGTGGACACTCTCAACTTTGATCACATAACAGAATAGATAAATGCATACTCTACACTCTCTTGTTGGATGATGAACACATTGCGTAGGATTACACGAACCCTCAATGCCGGAGTTAACAAGCTCCACAATTCAATGTTCATATTTAAATAACCTTAGAGTGTAAGATAGATCAACACAACTAAACCAAGTACTAACGTAGCATGCACACTGTCACCTTCATGCTAAGAAAGGAGGCATAGATCACATCAATACTATCATAGCAATAGTTAACTTCGCAATCTACAAGAGATCACAATCATAGCCTACGCCAAGTACTAACACGGATGCACACACTGTCACCATTACACCGTGCAGGAGGAATAAACTACTTTAATAACATCACTAGAGTAGCACATAGATAAATTGTGATACAAAACACATTGCAATCATAAAGAGATATAAATAAGCACTTCACTATGCCATTCATAACAGTGAATAAGTATTCTGTGAAATATAGCCTAAGAGACCCACACGGTGCACACACTGTCACCTTTACACACGTGGGACAAGGAGTCTCCGGAGATCACATAAGTAAAATTCACTTGACTAGCATAACGACATCTAGATTACAAGCATCATCATATGAATCTCAATCATGTAAGGCAGCTCATGAGATTATTGTATTGAAGTACATAGGAGAGAGATGAACCACATAGCTACCGGTACAGCCCCGAGCCTCGATGGAGAACTACTCCCTCCTCATGGGAGACAGCAGCGTTGATGAAGATGGCGGTGGTGTCGATGGAGGAGCCTTCCGGGGGCACTTCCCCGTCCCGGCGGCGTGCCGGAACAGAGACTCCTGTCCCCCAGATCTTGGCTTCACGATGGCGGCGGCTCTGGAAGGTTTCTCGTACTGTGTCTTTTCCGTCTCGAGGTTTTAGGTCCAGGGGCTTTATATAGGCGAAGAGGCGGCGTCAGAAGGTCGAAGGGGCGCCGACACTATAGGGGGGCGCGGGCCCCCCCTTGGCCGCGCCGGCCTAGGGTTTGGTGGGCCTGTGCCCCCTCTCTGGCGGTTCTCGTGTGTTCTGGATGCTTCCGGGCAAAATAGGAACCTGGGCGTTGATTTCGTCCAATTCCGAGAATATTTCTTTACTAGGATTTCTGAAACCAAAAACAGCAGAAAACAGCAACTGGCACTTCGGCATCTTGTTAATAGGTTAGTTCCAGAAAACGCATAAATATGACTTAAAGTATGCATAAAACATGTAGATATCATCAATAATGTGGCATGGAACATAAGAAATTATCGATACGTCGGAGACGTATCAGGGCGCGCGGCCCCTGAACCTACTGATCACCGCGCGGAGGAGGATTTACCTTCCCCTCCTGAAGCTGAAGACACCGGCGCCAGCAACATCGGCGCCGGTAAAGAAGAAGCGGAGCGGGCGGAACCTCTGGTTCCTCCCGTTCCTAAGAAGAAAAAGAAGAAGGCAACCGCCTCCCCCTCCAAGACCGTGGCGGAAACCTCCGCGCCAGCAAACTCTCATCCGTCAAAGGAAGCACCGGAAGCTCCTGTGCCACACCAGGACGCGCCAGCACCCACGACAGCTGCTCCTACTGGCCAGCCAGCTGCCGACAAGCTGCCTCAACCGGAAGGCGCCAAGCTCACCGCCCAGGAACTTGCTGCGGTGGTCACGGCGGCAACCGCCCCTTCATCCGGCTCGCGGTCCCTTGTACTGCATGCCGGTCGCGCCACCGTTGCGGCCAGTGAGATGGCCTCAGTTCAGCTGGGACGGATTACTGAGGTGAAACGCGGAGAGGCCGACCTGGGGCATCTTCTTGATTACGTTGAGAAGTGGAATCAGGCGAATCTGTCCCCCGCGACCCGCGGCCTCGGGAAGGACAAGCTTCCGGTGGTCGACCCTACCGGCCCTCGGAGCACTGGGCAACACTTCAGCCGGCTCCGGCGCGCGGTCAGAGAGTTTGACACCGCGTGGCATGACGCCAACAACAATGTGGTGGTAAGTTGCACAACCTCAAAGTTTTTTTATATTCATGCCGGTTTTCAATCTTGTATATATATCCTCCCAGTCCCCGAGTTTCAGGTTGAGAACGTAGTTCTTAGCGTGAAACTTTCTTGAAACAAAATGCCGGCAAAATCTAACCGGAACCTTTTAACTTGAACAAGGCACCTTGGACACCCGGAAGCAACTCTTTGAGGAGCTTCTGTGGGAGCACCGGTTCCTTGCCGATGCTCACAGCAAGTGCCAAGGTCTGTTTTTTCGCTCTCCGGCCTCTTTTTGTACCGGTTGCTTTTCCCATCTGTATTCATAAGTCTTTTTCACAACAGCGTTTCCGGAAGCTTCCTTCGAGGGTCTCTCCGCCGAGCTCTCCGCGCTTAAGGGTACAGATTTCTTTTTCGGTTGTCTTGCCTCTCTTTAATCTACCGGTTATCTTTCCTTTAACATTTCTTTTCCGGATTCCAGCTGAAAAGGAGCAGCTTGTCCTGGAGCACTGCAAGGCGCTGGACACCCAGGAGGGCATCACCGCCGCGCTGAAGGATCAGCTCATGGAGGCTGAACTCCGGCATTCGCGGGAGCTCAAGGAGGCCCAGGCTGCAGCGGAGGCTAAGTTGGATGAGTCCTTGAAGGAGTACGCCAATGCCACCGCGGTGCTGCGGACGGAGCTGGAGGAGGAGACCCTGGCGTGGAAAGAGGCGCAAGACCGGATCGCCACCCTCACCACAGATCAGGCCGAATACGACCGGTTGGTCCTGCAGGCCGATGCCCTGGCCCTCAGTAAGCCGCTCTTCTTTTCTCTTTCGCTTATAAGCTTATGTTTGTTGCCGGTATGTCCTTACACCAGTTACTTTTTTCTTCTTTTTCTTTCCTTCTAGGAATTTTCCCGGATTCGCAGACGCATGCGCTTAAGAAGGCAGCAGAACGCAGGGCCGAGCAAGCGATGAGCAACCCGGATGCGCCCTAGGACGCTTATGACCACTTGGTCGCGCTCACCGCCCGGATCCAGCACATGCGAGCTGTGGACCGGCATCTGGTCGATCTACCGGAAGGGGCGATGTAGATCTTCAAGGTGTTGTGGCCTGGGGAACCCATTCCGAAGGATCTTACCCTTCTCTCCGACCACCTCAAGGGTGCCTGCCAGAGGTTCTGGGAGTGGAGGTGCTCAGTGGCCCGTGCCGGAGCTGACGCAGCGCTACGCGTTGCCTACTCATGGTATGTGGACCTGGACCTCGACGCCTTCCACAGTCTCCGTGGTGACCTGCCTACTGATACGGACCCGCTCTTGACCGCAAAGCGCCAAGATCGCACGTACCGGATCGCTGAGTTTGCCCGGTTCCGCACCTTCATCCCTCCTCCGGAAGATGTCAAAGACGACGTCTCTGGCGACGAGGAGGAAGGTTCCAGTGAAGGCGAAGAGGAGGATGCAGAAGAAGGTGAAGCGCCTCCAGAGCAAGCCCCGGAAGCTCCTGAAGCCGGTCCTCAGCCCCCCGTTGTCTGAAGATACCTCAGTTCGCATCTGTCACACCTGGTTATCTTAAAACAATGCTCATTAAATTCTACCCCGGTATGCCAGGGTCTTTGATGTAAGATAATACTATGCCGTTTCTTTTGGCTGTGCTACAACATCTTATGCCGGTATCTTATACCAGTAACTTATCAAGTTAAGTTTATATGCTACTTTAGCACTTTGCTTATTGTTTGCTTTTATCTTGCACTGTGAAGATTCTGGAATTGTTTCCGCATCCAATCTGATGCACGCTTGGTTCTTTTGCTTTGGCTCTGCCTACCTCTCTGGGTGTTTTGGCGTATGAGTCACAAAGTTCTTTTGCCAAGCAAGCACTTTTTTGAAATTAGAAATAATTCGAAATTTTTCACAAAAAACCGGTATTCCCAGGGTTAGTTAAACTTTTTCTGGATTGTTTGTTCTCACTCCCTCTTTTCGTGTTTCACGTGCTTAGTTCCTTCCGTTTATCTTGCTTGCCATGAAGCCGGGTTGCGGACAACAGCGAAGTCGAAGACTCCGGTAGGTTTAACACGTTACTAAACCGGAAAGAAAAAACGTCCAACAAGCAACCGGTAAACTGAAAAAACATTGCATGCATTTTCGGTAGAGGCAGTCCCCGAGATTCATTCAAGGTGCTGGCATCTTTTATTCATAGCATATAAGGTACACAAAAGAACTCCTTACATCACATCTTCAGGAATAAAAAGGACGTAGCAAAGCTATGTTCCATGGGCGCTTGGTCTCCTCTCCTGACCTATCCGCCTTTCCCTTCTTCGCTTCCTATGCATCGATCAAGTAGTAGGCATCATTGTGTAGAGCCTTGCTCACAATGAAAGGTCCTTCCCTCAGTGCGCTGCACTAGGCGTAACACCAGGTCCCCCCTCCCGGAACACTCTCGGATTAACCTTCCGGCTATGATAGCGTCTGAGGTTCTGCTGATATATGGCTGTTCTTGCCAAAGCCAGCTCTCTTGCTTCTTCTAGCAAGTCCACATCATTTTCTCGGGCCTCTTTTACCTCTTCTTTGGTATAGAGTTGAAGCCTTGGTGAATCATGGATAGTATCGGTTGGTATCACGGCTTCCGCCCCATAAACCATGAAGAAAGGAGTGTATCCGGTAGACCGGTTCGGTGTTGTTCTTATGCTCCATAGCACTGACGGTAGCTCGTCGAGCCAACATCCCGGTGTCCTTTCAAGCGGTTCAATCAGCCTTGGTTTGATACCGGAAAGCACCAGAGCGTTAGTTCTTTCCACTTGGCCGTCGCCTTGCGGGTGTGCTACTGAACATAAATCCAACCGGATATTGTTATCCTCACAGAATCGTTTAAACTCTCCTTGGGCAAAGTTTGTCCCATTGTCAGTGATGATGCTATGCGGGTATCCATACCGCAAGATAATATCTTTCAAGAACTTCACCGCCGTATGCGCATCACACTTTGCGATAGGTTTCACTTCCAGCCATTTGGTGAACTTATCCACCATTACCAGGATGTGGGTCATGCTTCCCCTTGCAGTTTTGAATGGACCAACCATGTCAAGGCACCAAACATCGAACGGCCAGGTTAATGGTATAGTTTTCAGACCGGATGCTGGGGTATGGTTTTGCTTGGCGTACCGTTGGCACCCGTTGCATTTTTGTACCAAATCCTCGGCGTTTTCCAGCGCCGTGGGCCAGTAGAACCCATGCCGGAACACTTTTGCCACCAGTGCCCATGATGAGGCATGGTGCCCGCACTCTAATTGGTTAATTTCCACCGGCATTTCTTTTCCCTCTTCCGGTTCCACACACCTTTGGAGGACACCGGTAACACTTCTCTTGTACACCTCGCCATTGATGATAGTATAGGCCTTGGACCTTCTTTGGATCCTCCTTGCTTCATTTTCGTCAACCGACAGAGTGTCGTTGATCAGGAATTCCTTAATAGGTTCAACCCAAGTTGGTGCTTCTCGAACCAGAAACACCGGTGCGTCTATTTCCATACTGTCCACCAGCATAGCCTCTTCCGGCTTAGATCCTGCAGTCCCCAGGTTTACCGGAGCAGTCCCCGGGTTTCCCTCGTCAATGTCCATTGGCACAACATGTGACTCTGGTACAAAAATTGACTCCGATTCCGGACTTGGTTTGATCGAAGGCATCCTTAGGTGTGCCAAAACTACTCCGGGAGGAATTTCCTGCCTGGAGGAGCCCAACTTAGAGAGTGTATCCGCGGCTTCATTTTCCGCGCGTGGCACATGGTGAAACTCGCACCCCTCAAAGAAGCCGGCAATCTTTTGCACATGAAACCGGTATGAGGCCATGTTGGCATCTTTTGCGTCCCAATCTCCAGAACATTGTTGCACCACAAGATCTGAGTCGCCGTAGCAAATGATCCGGTGTGCACCGATTTCTTTCGCGACCTTGAGCCCATGTATTAGAGCCTCATACTCAGCAACATTATTCGATGCCCTGAAGTGTACTTGTAAAATATACTGGAGATGATCTCCTTTAGGTGAAGTGAGGACAACACCGGCACCTAGACCCTCCTTGAGCTTGGATCCGTCAAAGTGCATCTTCCAGTACTCTATTTTTTGTTCCGGCTGCTTGTATTGCATCTCCGCCCAATCAACCAAGAAATCAGCCAAAGCTTGTGATTTGATGGCATCCCTTCTCTCGTATACCGGCACATATGGGGATAGCTGAATTGCCCATTTGGCGATCCTGCGGCTAGCATCCTTGTTGCACATGATGTCTGAAATGGGTGCCTCGCTCACCACTTTCATAGGGTGCTCTTCAACGTAGTGCTTGAGCTTCGTGGCGGCCATGAACACACGTAGGTCATTTTCTGGAAGTGAGGGTAGTTTTGTTTTGAGAGGGAGAGCACCTCGCTCAGGTAGTATACCGGCCTCTGCACGTTTTTTCCTTCCTCTTCTCTTTCTACCACAACCACAACACTCACAACCCGGTTCGTTGCTGCTATGTACAACAGCATGGGCTCTCTTTCCAAAGGCGACGCCAATATCGGTGCAGTGGCTAGCATTGTTTTCAGCTCTTTAAACACTGCGCCTACCTGAGGGGTCCAGACGAAAGTATCAGATTTTTTCATTAAAGCATAGAGTGGCAGGGCCTTTTCCCCCAACCTGCTTATGAACCGGCTTAGCGATGCCAAGCTTCCGGTAAACTTTTGCACATCTTTGAGATCTTGCGGTATAGTCATTCTTTCAATGGCCCGGATTTTTACTGGATTAACCTCTATACCGCGGCTTGATACGAGAAAACCAAGCAATTTGCCAGCAGGAACACCGAAAGTGCATTTTGCCGGATTAAGTTTCATCCGGAACCTTCTTAAGTTGTCAAATGTTTGCCTCAGATCATCGATCAAGGTTTCTTTTACCTTAGTTTTTATCACGACATCGTCCATATAGACTTGCACATTTTTTCAAATTTATCAAACAAACACTTTTGCATGCAGCGCTGGTACGTTGCACCAGCGTTGCGCAAACCGAAAGGCATAGTGACATAGAAATAAGCCGCGTGCGGGGTAATGAACGTAGTTTTTATTTGATCTTCCTTTTTCAGGGGAATCTGGTGGAAACCGGAATAAGCAACCAGAAAAGACAACAGCTCACAGCCCGCAGTAGAATCAATCACTTGATCGATCCGGGGTAAAGGGAAAGGATCTTTCGGGCAAGCCTTGTTCTGGTTGGTGTAGTCAATGCACATGCGACACACCTTTGGAGCTTTGGGTTCCTCCTCTTTTTTCTTCTCGACCAGCACCGGATTGGCTAGCCATTCGGTATGCAACACTTCCACGGTGAAACCGGCAACCAGTAACTTTGTTACCTCTTCTCCAATGATTTTCCTCCTGTCTTCAGCGAACCGGCGTAAGGGTTGTCTTACCGGCTTCGCATCCTTCCGGACATTCAGAGAGTGCTCAGCCAACTCCCTCGGAACACCTACCAAGTCATCAGTAGACCAAGCAAAGATATTCCGATTCTCACGGAGGAAGTTGATGAGCGCGCTTTCCTATGCCTCACTTAGGCCAGCACCGATACGAACGGTACGCTCAGGGTAAGCCGGGTCAGCACAATGTCTTTTGTTTCCTTGGTTGGCTTGAATGCCGCTGTATGAGTTGAGGCCATAAATGCCGCCAACGCCGGTCTCCCCAACAGTGCATGGTAAGGACTGTCCAGGTCTACCACCTCGAACAGAAGGTTTTCCACCCGGAAATTATCACGTCCTCCAAACGATACATCCACACGGATTTTTCCCATAGGCGAACAGGACAACCCCGGGACGATTCCGTGGAATGTTGTGTGAGTTGGTTGCAGCATGTTTTCTGTTATCCCAAGCGTACGCATGGTGTGCCGGTACATGATGTTTATGCTGCTCCCATTGTCTATCAGCACCTTGCTGAACCGCACTCGAGTCGTTGGCCCATGCATGATAGGGTCCACAACAAGAGCGTAGCCACCCGGATTCAGCATTATCTTAGGGTGATCCTTGAATGACCAGGTGATTTCCTGATCTGACCACAACATGTATTTTGGAACCGCCGGCATCACTGCGTTCACTTCCATGGAATGGAGATGCACGCTTTGCTTGTCTGTTGGCTCTATAACAAACACAACACAGCACAGGTCCGGATCCTGGTAAATATTCTGGCCCAAAGGTGCCGGCGGTGGCGGTTGGCCATTGCCATCCTCCACCTGATGAACTTGCTGGTGCTGCTACCGGTTTGGTTGAGGCTGCACCGGTAGAGCGTTTGCTCCGGTAAGCGGTGGTGGTGGTGGCAGCTGTTGCTGCAAGAGGTCTTGCGATGGTGGTAGCAACGTAGTACAGCCTTGTCCTTGCGCATCTTTAACTGCACCTTTCAACATCAGGTACTTGGTCCAAGAACAATCCTTTGTCAAATGGTTTGCCGGCTTCGCCGGATTCGGAGTGTGCCACCGGCATGGTTGTTCCATAGCCGATTCCATGATGTATTTTGCATGTTCTTGCCAATTCTTTTTCTCTCCCCACGGCTTCTTTTCAACCCATTGTTTTTTAGGACCCGCCCATGGCTGCGATCCGGTTTTTTGCCTCTGGCTTCCGCTGGCACCGGAGTTATCCTGAACCGCGGCTACTTGCTGCGGGCCGTACCTCCGATCCGGAAAATCTTCACTTCTTTTGTTGTGCCGGTTATCCCGGTATTGATCTTGGCGCGGTTGGCTTGTTTGCGCCGGATCGGCTTATACTGCCGGTTGCATTGGGTCTCCCAATGCGTAGCTATCTGCCACACGTATCATTTCTGCCAAAGTTGTTGGCATGTTTCTCTGTAGCTTTTGCCACAGCGGTGAACCTCTTCTGCACCCATTGCAAAACCAAGCAATGGCCTGTGCCTCAATCACTCCTTCACAGGAGTTCCTAGTGGAGTTCCACCGGGTCAGGTGATCCCGGTCTGTTTCATTGGAGCGCTGCATGCACAAAGCGAGCTGCTGCGGCCTGTTTGGTCTCCGGTATGTACTGCTGAAGTTACTCACGAAAGCTTCCTCAAAATCCAACCAGCCATTTATGCTTCCTGCCGGCAAGTTGTTAAGCCAAATGCGTGCCGGTCCTACAAGGAAAGATGGTACAATTCTCACGGCCCACCGCCGGTTTCCTCCGCATGTTACGGTTCATCCACCACCAGCAACATAAACTGCGGTCACGTAGTCCGCAAGCCAGTCTTCCGGCTTAGTGGTGCCATCATATGTTTTTGTGTCACGAGGTAACTGGAAGTTGCGAACCGGTGGTTCCTCTCATGATTCGTGGGCCAAAGCATTTTGGGCCCAGAGGACATTCTGCCTCGATCATTTCAAACAAGTATACCCTATCCAGCCTGTGCCTCGCATCCCGGTCTGGTAGGCATCTTTCTCCTAACCGTTCCCCCAAAGGGTTCCGTTAGGTTGCAATTCTTTCAGTTCCTGAATCAGCTTCATCGTAATGTTCCGGTACCGCGGCCCTTGCCTATCGGTATCTTGGCGGAGGCATTTCCTTCTCCACATACGCTGCTCTTGTTGCGCGATAGTTTTGCCCGCTTTCTTCTCTACCGGCATAATCATTTCCGGCGTAGCCCTTTCCGGCGTAACCGCGTACTGCCCCTTGGTTTTTTCTACCGGCCTCGTGTCGCCCGGCTTGTTATTTTCCGGCAAGTACCGGATCGTACACAGTCATTTGCTACGCATTCACTTCTTTTTCTTTTCTCTTGTCCAGATGGGGGGACGATGCCTGCCCCTAGGACTTACTTTCAGCATTCTTTGTAGAACGCATAGATTTTGAGGCCGCAGCTTTGTTTACTGATGACGCGTAAAGCACACGCCCGTTGGGAACCCCAAGTGGAAGGTGTGATGCGTACAGAAGCAAGTTTCCCTCAGTAAGAAACCAAGGTTTATCGAACCAGTAGGAGTCAAGGAAGCACGTGAAGGTTGATGGTGGCGGAGTGAAACACCAGGGATTCCGGCGCCAACGTGGAACCTGCACAACACAATCAAGATACTTTGCCCCAACGTAACAGTGAGGTTGTCAATCTCACCGGCTTGCTGTAAACAAAGGATTAAATGTATAGTGTGGAAGATGATGTTTGCGAAAAACAGAAAGAACAAGTATTGCAGTAGATTGTATTCGATGTACAAGAATGGACCGGGGTCCACAGTTCACTAGTGGTGTCTCTCCAATAAGAAATAGCATGTTGGGTGAACAAATTACAGTTGGGCAATTGACAAATAAAGATGGCATGACAATGCACATACATATTATGATGAGTAGTGTGAAATTCAATTGGGCATTACGACAAAGTACATAGACCGCTATCCAGCATGCATCTATGCCTAAAAAGTCCACCTTCGGGTTAGCATCCGCACCCCTTTCAGTATTAAGTTGCAAACAACAGACAACTGCATTAAGTATGGTGCGTAATGTAATCAACACAAATATCCTTAGACAAAGCATTGATGTTTTATCCCTAGTGGCAACAGCACATCCACAACCTTAGAACTTTCTGTCACTGTCCCAGATTAAATGGAGGCATGAACCCACTATCGAGCATAAATACTCCCTCTTGGAGTTACAAGTATCAACTTGGCCAGAGTCTCTATTAGCAACGGAGAGCATGCAAGATCATAAACAACACATATATGATAGATTGATAATCAACATAACATAGTATTTCATATTCATCGGATCCCAACAAACGCAACATGTAGCATTACAAATAGATGATCTTGATCATGTTAGGCAGCTCACAAGATCGAACAATGATAGCACAATGAGGAGAAGACAACCATCTAGCTACTGCTATGGACCCATAGTCCAGGGGTGAACTACTCACACATCACTCCGGAGGTGATCATGGCGATGAAGAGTCCTCCGGGAGATGATTCCCCTCTCCGGCAGGGTGCCAGAGGCGATCTCCTGAATCCCCCGAGATGGGATTGGCGGCGGCGGTGTCTCTGGAAGGTTTTCCGTATCGTGGCTTTCGGTACTGGGGTTTTCTCGACGAAGGCTTTAAGTAGGCAGAAGGGTAGGTTTAGGGGCGACACGAGGGCCCCACACGCCAGGGCGGCGCGGCCCCACTCTTTATTAATACCATAGGATGGCTTAAGTTGGGGCCGAATGTGCGCTAGAGGATTCTGGGGAGGGTTTTTGGTAAGGATGGGATGAACTCCGGATGGATTCCGGTATCTTTATTGATGAACTTGGCCTTGGCCAGAGGTTGAAGAAGTACAGTACAAGTGCTTTCTCTCTATTGCTAACTTCTCATCTGCTAACTGGCTACCTACGTCTCTCTCTTGGTACCCCGCGCATGGGTGTGCTCCCTCTCCTTATATAGGGGAGAGGGTGGCTTACAAGGGAAGGAACCCTAGGAAACCCTAATGGCATCTTTGACTAGACAAACTACTTTACAAAGCCACTTTGGCCCGGATGACACCGGTACACCTTTAATCAGGAACGGTGACATCCTCCGGTTCCTTTTACGTCATCATCTGCTTTGGCCCCAGGGCTTTGATTAAAGCTGAAGTGCTTCACTCATCTTTGTCTTCTAGCTCTTGAGAGCATCTTTGACCAGTCTTGCCGACGTGCTACAGTGTATCCCGTACCGGTACTCCGGTTCCTTCTTAGCCGGTTCCGGTACCCCTCCTGGGATACCGGTATGATTCACTTGGTCTCACGCTTAAGTTCTTAGCCCGGAACAACCTTTAAATCGGTATCTCAATGGCTCAAACCATCCGGTTTGGCATGCCTTTGGCATACCGGGGGTCATCCCCCAACAGCTAGCACCTCCTCAACGCAGACGTACTCCCTTTTGTGGGAGGAACTGCGGGAAACAAACCTCGCCTCGTCTTCGCGCCCTCCGGTTGTCCCGCTCCTTACTCTTACTATCTTGTTTGATTCCTTTGCTTGTTGCACTTGTCTAGGATCATTGTAGGAACACCACCATCGCTAAAGCTATCACCTTTACCTTCCGTTGCATTAAAAATCGAAAAAGACTAAAACTTGACGTAGCGTCCATTCACCCCCCCCCCCTCTTGTTCGCTATGATCCATTCAATTGGTATTAGAGCAAGGTTTCTTGCTCGGGCTTTACCGCCTAAGAAATGGCCGAACAAGAGGTGGTTTTGAATGGAGTCCTTCCCGGTGAACAATCATCTTCATCATCAATTGCCGATAATACTCCGGCTACTTTGGGTGACCTCAAGAAATTGGAGTCATCCATTGTATCTCAAATGAAGGCTATGATGATGGAGTTGATTACTCCAAAACCAAACCCCATTATAGATCCTAAGAAAGGTGTCGATGTTCCCCCACCACAAGTCAACACTTTTCCTCTTGTTGGATTTGTTGAGCAATCGACAAACCCACCTCGGGAAAAGGAACTTGAGGATGTTGACACCTCATCAAAAGGGAAGGATGAATCTTCGGTTGCGGGACAATTAAGAGGTAATCATGTGGTGCCTCCACCAAGTGATTACACCGTAAATGTCCCAATACCCATGCCTCGCATTTTGACTCATGGTTCACCACCGCTACTTGAATCTAATAGCTTTGAAAATTGGCAATTCTTAATGCGTTCCCATGTGCGCAGTGCTTCTACCGAGCTTTGGCGTATCATTGAGGAGGGGTATTCACCACGAGACCCAATGAACGGAAGTGGTGGATGACCCAAAGAAGGGAAGTGGTGGATGACCAACTCAACGCCACCGCCATCAATATGATTCACATGGCCGTCACGCCCAAGGACCGCGCTCATATCCGCTTGCTCAAGACTGCCAAGGAAGCTTGGGATAAACTTGACAAGCTCTTCCTCGGAAATGAGAGCATCCAAAGCTCTCATTTTGATGAAGTGAACAACATGGCCGACAACTTCATCATGAATGAGGGAGAATCGCCCGAAGGGATGTACCGGCGCCTTATTGCTCTCGCCGTGCAAAACGTTTGTGGATGACCCTTGGATCAAGAGAAAGTTCTACAATGCTCTCCTTCCTTATGAGGAAGTAAAGTTGACAGCCATCCGCCAAAACGCCTCTTTCCGTGCTATGACATCCGATGAAGTCCTTAGTGAAGTCATCGCTTTGGACATATCTAAGAAGAATGTGGAAGATCTTGTTGCTCGCGCTCTCAACACCCGCAAGCCCAACCTTGCATTGACGATGAAGGAGCATGGAGCTAGTGAGAGTGATGATGATCCCATTGAGTGGGGTCCGGATGATCTCAAGGCCAACTATCATGAACACATGGCTCTTGCCGCCAAGAGTTTTTGGAGTGGAAACAAGACACGAAGCTCAAGACCAAGAAGATACTCATCTCATGATTCTACTAGACTCTCCTTCAAGAGCCCAATGGAGGAACAAAAGGGAAGTTCTTGCTACAATTGCGGCGACAAGAGTCACTTTGTTGCGGATTGTATCTATGAGAGAAGGGAAGACAATGGTGGAAAGCTTGTTCGTAAGAGCACGTTTATATCTCTCTCCAAAGGCTTCTCCAAGTTTTCCTCTAACTACGACGACACCAAGATCTCCTCCACCAAGAAGCCTAGAGCCTTCATTATTCGTGAGGAGTACTCCTTCGATGAAGGTGATGAGCGTGAAGACAAAGGAAAAGAAGGAGAAATGGCCGCCATCGCCATTTCCACTCTCTCCATCTCTCCCTTCGACTCCCCAAATGAGAACCTCATCACCAACACTTCTCATTGCTTAGTGGCAAAGGTATTGTTGGAGGTAGAACCCCTTTCCGAACCTACATCTTTGCCAAATACTATATCTATTGTGGTTTTGGATGCTTCTTCCACTAACATGCTAGGGGATCAAGACCATATGACGGAAAATGAGAGGCTTGAGAAGAAGGAGGAATTAGATCTTATCTCTATCACTCGAGCTTATGAGGAAGAAGTGTGCATGCGTATGTCTCTTGAAGCTAGTGCTCTTATTCTTGAGGACTCCAACAATTCTCT
This sequence comes from Lolium perenne, assembly GCF_019359855.2. Classification (NCBI taxonomy): domain Eukaryota; kingdom Viridiplantae; phylum Streptophyta; class Magnoliopsida; order Poales; family Poaceae; genus Lolium; species Lolium perenne. The sequence continues at coordinate 190,779,937 of NC_067249.2, forward strand.
CATCTCCCAACTCATCAAGGACCGAGATTATGCTCTTGGTTGGGTGAATGAGCTCAAGGCGAAGAAGCTTTATCTTGAAGAAATCCATGAATGGTCGCTTGAGGATGTTGCAACCTTTACCAAGAAGAAAGAAGATGAAGGTCCTAATTCATGTTGTGACAAGCTCCTTGACGAAGTTTGCTTCTTGAGAAGACACAATGCAAAATTCTTGGAAGTCATTTCAACTCAAGAGGAGGCCTTGGATGAATACTATCGTTTGAGTAAAGAGAAGGTGCAATGTTGTGATCATGAAGAGGATATTGCCACTCTAAAGAGACACAAGGCCAAGCTAGTTGAAGTGAATGATAGGCAAAATGAGTCCTTGTTGGAGTGGATCCATTTGAGCAAGGAAAATGCCACTTGTTGTAACCATGAGGATGAAATTTCATATCTAAAGAGAAGCAAGGACAAACTTATGGTAATCAAGCTTATGCAAGATGAAGCCTTAAAAGAACACCAACTCTCAAGCAAGGATCACACTTGTTGTAATCATGAAGATGAAGTCAATCGCTTGAAGTCCGAAATTGAGAGTCTCCAAGTCCAAGTCAAATTCTTGGAAGGAGTCATTGAAGCAAGAGTTGAAACCTTTGAGGACTCATGCAATGAAGGAGAAGTGGCAATCATGCCACGGAAGAAGAAGAAAGGAAGAGGGATCAATGTAAAGAAGAACGTCATGATAGGGCCCATTGAAAAATGGGTTCCTATTTCCAAGTCTTGATCCATGAAGGACCTTGCTTTCGGTGGTGCTTATTGCGTGGTTGTTTTTGAAGCCACAAGTCTTATGACCGGAAGCAAGGAATTCATTTTCATCATCAAGTCCTTTATCTCTACCATTCCTATGACGACAACACAAGCAAGTTTAAAGGTATTAGAGCCTTGACAAGGTGGTGATTGTCCTACCTTGTCAAGACTCTTGTGTATGGTTCTTTTTGTCCATTGCTTTAAACTCTTGGGTCTTTGTACCTACTATAATGAACATGTAGTGGTTCTCTTGTGGAGCTAGTCTCTTCAAGAGGCCACGGTCTAGTACTAATGGAATTTGCTTCTTTGTGTAGAGATCGTGTTTTGTAGGAATTGTGTCGAAGGAAATGAACCATGATGGAGTTTGTCAAACTAGTTCAATGCAATTCCTATGCCATGATTCTTGCAAGAAGGAGCAACAATGGAATGGAGTTCAAGCTAAATATCTTGGATGTCTTCTTTGGCAAGGAAGGAATCCATCATATACTCCTAGCCATACTCTTACCCTAACTTCATGGGGTTGCCGGAAGTGAGAGACAAATCTTAGTTGAAGACACTCAAACATGATGATGGAGTATGAGTCTATTGTGTGGTTTGTGGTATTGTGTGATGAGACTCTTTTGATGAATATGATAGTTCTTTCGAGGAGGCGAAGTGCTTCTTGTGAGAAAGGAGATGCAATTCCCCCGGATACCATAGGAAGGATGGGTGTTGGCACTCGCCGATCTCAAAAGCTACCTTATATGAGTGCCGGGGAAGGACAAAGTTCCACCTATGTGGAGCCATCTAGACCACAAGGCCAAGTCTTTTCCATTGGACAACCAAGTGCTAGATCACCTCTTCCACAACCGCAAGTTCGGCATCAACAACAATGGGGGTCATGGCGAGGACCTAAAGCTTTTTGATTATCAAAGGATCCCTCAAGAATCTATTCCTATGATTTATACTCGCCGATGTGCAAAAGCTCAAGACTCTTTCATATCTCAAGCAAAGTACACTCAAGGGAAGCTATTAAGGGGTCAACGGTATGAAAACCCCGATGTACCTCAAGTATCTACACTCCTTTGATGAGTCCGACAAGGATATGATCGCATGCTCTACCGGTCAACGATAAGGTTTGCTTCTCTCTCTTTATGCGTTTCATCCAGACATTGCATTGAGAGTGGACATCATACCACTTTCGTGCTACATGTCTAGATGGAAAGCATGCATGAATATAGGGGGAGTGCGGTTTAAACTTATTGAGCTATCTCTCCCCCCATAATGCAAAAAGAAACCCAAAACATTCTCTATTTGTCATCTTAGTGACTTATGAGCTTCAATGTTGAGTTGTGGTCGTGAGTTCTAGATTTATCTACGCAACCTCACACCACCTTACTCATACACGATGGCTTCGGCCATCAACCTCCTCTTTGAGGAGTTCTTGTTCTTTTTCTTCTTGTGTTTTCCTTGATCTTCTTTTAATTTTTCTTGTTTCGTGTTCTTCTTTTCTCTTTGTTTCTTCATGGGAGATTCACCCAAGCTTCGTTCTTTTTTGCTTTGATTCTTGCAAGCTTGGTTGGGTAGTACCTTAATAGTTCCGTCATCTAATCCTAAGCCATTATCTATCTCTTGAGCCAACTCAGTCTAAAAGCACAAGTCTACACCAAAATATGAGTGTCTTTGTATTTTGGAGGCCGGTACTATCGTACCTCAGAGCGGCACTACTGCTCATGGGCATTTGTCTGACGAAATTCAGAAATTGGCCCCAGAGCGGTACTACCGCTCAAGGTACCGGGCAAGTACCGGTAAGCGGTACTACCACTCATACGAGCGGTACTACCGATTGCGTATTTGACTTAAGGTACCGGGTGGTTCAGTTCTTCCCCAAATCGACACACACCACCACCCACCTCAAGTCAGACGCGCCCCCAAGGTCAAGACCTCGAGGAGATCGGCCCCGATCTCCTTTTCCAGCCGCCCCCAGCCAAATCTCCTCCGTGGAGAAGCTTCCCCATCTTCTTCTCCGCCATGTCCTCCGGTATGAACCCTAATCTCTCTCTCTAGGGTGTGTAGAACCCCCTAGATGCATAGGCTAGGGTTTGATTGTTGGAGATATGCCCAAGAGGCAATAATAAAAGTGGTTATTATATATCTTTATGTTTATGATAAATGTTTATATACCATGCTATAATTGTATTAACCGAAACATTGATACATGTGTGATATGTAAACAACAAAGAGTCCCTAGTATGCCTCTTAACTAGCTTGTTGATTAATGGATGATTAGTTTCATAATCATGAACATTGGATGTTATTAATAACAAGGTTTCATTATATGAATGATGTAATGGACACACCCAATTAAGCATAGCATAAGATCACGTCATTAAGTTATTTGCTATAAGCTTTCGATACATAGTTACCTAGTCCTTATGACCATGAGATCATGTAAATCACTTATACCGGAAAGGTACTTTGATTACATCAAACGCCACTGCGTAAATGGGTGGTTATAAAGGTGGGATTAAGTATCCGGAAAGTATGAGTTGAGGCATATGGATCAACAGTGGGATTTGTCCATCCCGATGACGGATAGATATACTCTGGGCCCTCTCGGTGGAATGTCGTCTAATGTATTGCAAGCATATGAATAAGTTCATAAGAGACCACATACCATGGCACGAGTAAAGAGTACTTGTCAGGAGACGAGGTTGAACAAGGTATAGAGTGATACCGATGATCAAACCTCGGACAAGTAAAATATCGCGTGACAAAGGGAATTGGTATTGTATATGAATGGTTCATTCGATCACTAAGTCATCGTTGAATATGTGGGAGCCATTATGGATCTCCAGATCCCGCTATTGGTTATTGGTCGGAGAGAGTTCTCACCCATGTCCACATAGTTCACGAACCGTAGGGTGACACACTTAAGGTTTGATGTTGTAATGGTAGAACTTGAATATGGAATGGAGTTCGAACTATTGTTCGAAGTCTCGGATGGGATCCCGGACATCACGAGGAGTTCCGGAATGGTCCGGAGAATAAGATTCATATATAGGAAGTCATTTTATAAGTTTGAAAATTATCTGGTGATTTTTCGGAAGGTTCTAGAAGGTTCTAGAAAAGTCCGGAAGAAGTCACCAAGGAAGGAGGAGTCCCGGAGGGACTCCACCTCCCCATGGCCGGCCAACCCTAGAGGGGGGAGTCCAAGGTGGACTCCACCTAGGGGGCCGGCCAACCCCCCTCATGGAAGGGTGGGAATCCCACTTGGGTAGGTTTCCCTACTACATGGAAGGTTTTGGGTTGGGGTCTTATTCGAAGACTTGTAGTCCAACACTTGGGGGTTCCACCTATATAATGAGGGGTATAGGGGAGGGGGCCGGCCACCACAAGCCCTCAAGGAGGCCGCACCCCATAGTGGCCGGCCACCCCCTCTCCCAAACCCTAGCCGCCCCCTCTCCTCCACCTCTCCCGCAACGCTTAGCGAAGCTCCGCCGGAGTTCTCCATCGCCACCGCCACCACGCCGTCGTGCTGCCAGATTCAAGGAGGAGCTACTACTTCCGCTGCTCGCTGGAACGGGGAGAAGGACGTCGTCTTCATCAACACCGAACGTGTGACCGAGTACGGAGGTGCTGCCCGATCGTGGCACCGTGATCAAGATCTTCTACGCGCTTTTGCAAGCGGCAAGTGATCGGCTACCGCAGCAATAAGAGCCTACTCTTATAGGCTTTGGAAATCTTCAAGGGTGAGTCTCGATCATCCCCTCGTTGCTCCCGTCTTCTAGATTGCATCTTGGCTTGGACTGCGTTCTCGCTGTAGGAATTTTTTTGTTTTCTATGCAACGTATCCCAACAGTGGTATCAGAGCCGTGTCTATGCATAGATGGTTGCACGAGTACAACACAATGGTTTGTGGGCGTTGATGCTTTTGTTGTCTTTAGTTTGAGTACTTTGCATCTTTGTGGCATAGTGGGATGAAGCGGCTCGGACTAACTTTACATGACCGCATTCATGAGACTTGTTCCTCGTTCGACATGCAACTTGTATTGCATAAGAGGCTTTGCAGGTGTCTGTCTCTCCTACTATAGTGAAGATTCAATTTACTCTTCTATTGACAACATTAGTATCACCGTTGTGGTTCATGTTCGTAGGTAGGTTAGATCTCTCTCGAAAACCCTAAACCACGTAAAATATGCAAACCAAATTAGAGACGTCTAACTTGTTTTTGCAGGGTTTGGTGATGTGATATGGCCATAATGTGATGATGAATATGTATGAGATGATCATTATTGTATTGTGGCAACCGGCAGGAGCCTTATGGTTGTTTTTAAATTTCATGTTAAGTAGTATTTCAAAGTAGTTGTAATAGTTGCTACATGAGGTGAACAATCATGAAGACGGCGCCATGGACCTTGACGCTACGCCGATGATGATGGAGATCATGCCCGTTGATGATGGAGATCATGTCCGTGCTTTGGAGATGAAGATCAAAGGTGCAAAGACAAAAGGGCCATATCATATCACATATGAACTGCATGTGATGTTAATCCTTTGATGCATCTTATTTTGCTTAGATCGCGACGGTAGCATTATAAGATGATCCCTCTCACTAAAATATCAAGATAATAAAGTGTTCATCCTTAGTAGCACCGTTGCCAAGACTTGTCGTTTCGAAGCATCTCGTGATGATCGGGTGTGATAGAATCAACAAGTGCATACAACGGGTGCAAGCCAGTTTTGCACATGCGGATACTAAGGTGGCCTTGACGAGCCTAGCATGTACAGACATGGTCTCGGAACACGTGATACCGAAAGGTAGAGATGAATCATATGATTGATATGATGAACATTTTGAGTGTTCGCCATTTAAATTACATCTTGTCTCGTGATGATCGGACTTAGGTGTGATGGATTTCGTTCGTGTGATCACTAAGACAATTCGAGGGATATTGTTTTGAGTGGGAGTTCACCTAGTTTTTAATTATGTTGAATTAAAATTTGAACTCAATTTGTCATAAACTTAGACTAAACTATTGCAAATATATGTTGTAGATATGGCGTCCCCAATCAATTTTAACCAGTTCCTAGAGAAAGAAAAGCTTAAGAGCAATGGTAGCAACTTTACCGACTGGTTCCGTCATGTGAGGATCTTCCTCGCTGGCGAAAATCTGCAATATATGCTTGATTCACCGCTAGGCGACCCTCCTGCAGAAACTGAAACCGATGAAGTAAAGAATGTTTACGCGACTCGGAAAGCTCGGTACTCTCAAGTTCAGTGTGCCATCCTGTGCAGTCTGGAAGCCGATCTTCAAAAATGTTTTGAGCACCACGATCCTCATGAGTTGGTCAATGAGCTGAAAGCTATATTTGAGACTCATGCGGCCGTGGAGTGCTATGAAGCATCGAAACACTTCTTCAGCTGCATGATGGAAGAAGGCAGCTCCGTTAGTGAGCACATGCTCGTTATGACCGGGCATGCGAAGAAACTCAGTGATTTGGGAATAGTGATTCCTAACAGATTGGGGATTAATCGTGTCCTTCAATCACTGCCACCTAGTTACAAGAACTTTGTGATGAACTACAATATGGAGAACATGAACAAAGAGTTACCTGAACTCTTTGGCATGCTAAAAGCTGCTGAGATTGAGATCAAGAAAGAGCACCAAGTGTTGATGGTCAACAAGACCACCAGTTTCAAGAAACAGGGCAAGTCTAAGGGAAAATTCAAGAAGGGTGGCAAGAAAGCTGCCACGCCTCCTGTGAAACCTAAGAACGGCCCTAAGCGTGATGCTGAGTGCTATTACTGCAAGGAGAAGGGACACTGGAAGCGTAATTGCTCCAAGTATCTGGCTGATCTGAAGAGCGTCCTTGTCAAGAAGAAGAAAGAAGGTATATCTGATATACATGTTATAGATGTTTATCTCACTGCTTCTCGTACTAGTACCTGGGTATTTGATACTGGTTCGGTTGCTCATATTTGTAACTTGAAACAGGAACTAAAGAATAAACGAAGACTACTGAAGGATGAAGTGACGATGCGCGTTGGAAACGGATCCAAAGTCGATGTGATCGCTGTCGGCACACTTCCTCTACATCTACCTTCGGGATTAGTTTTAAGACTAAATAATTGTTATTTTGTACCCGCGTTGAGCATGAACATTATATTTGGATCTTGTTTAATGCAAGACGGTTATTCATTCAAGTCTGAGAATAATGGTTATTCTATTTTTATGAATAATATCTTTTATGGTCGAGCACCTGAAAAGAATGGCTTATTTCTGTTAGATCTCGATAGTAGTGATACACATATACATAACATTGATGCTAAGCGAATTAAATTGAATGATAATTCTACTTATATGTGGCACTGTCGTCTTGGTCATATTGGAGTGAAACGCATGAAGATACTCCATACTGATGGATTACTTGAATCACTTGACTTTGAGTCACTTGATAGATGCGAAGCATGTCTGATGGGAAAAATGGCTAAGACTCCATTCTCTGGTATGATGGAGCGAGCTACTGACTTATTGGAAATCATACATACCGATGTATGCGGATGATACGTCTCCGACGTATCATTAATTTCTTATGTTCCATGCCACATTATTGATGATATCTACATGTTTTATGCATACTTTATATCGTTTTTATGCGTTTTCCGGAACTAACCTATTGACGAGATGCCGAAAGGCCAGTTGCTGTTTTCTGCTGTTTTTGGTTTCAGAAATCCTAGTAAGGAAATATTTTCGGAATCGGACGAAATCAACACTGTCGTGGTGTTGGAGAGTTCTCCGGAAGGAGCGCCTCAAGCGCCGGATGCGACGGCTCCCACCGGGCCGACTGCTTCGACCGCGCCGCCTCCAGCTTCGGAGCCGACGAGGAGGGAGCCGACCGGGAAGGAGCCGGCGAGGGGGGAGCCAGCGCGCTCAAAGGACGCCGACTCCCGGGCTCTGGTGAGGACGAGGGGCCCGCCGGGCAGGACAACGCGGCAGGCGGCAGCCGCCGCCAGAAGCAAGACCGGCAGTGGAAGCCGAAGTACACCTTCGAGCAGATGCTCGACTCGCCGTGCAAGTACCACAGCGGCAAGAACCCCTCCAACCACACCACCCGTGACGATACCACGACAAACACCGAAGATCTTATAATTCCCGGAAGCTTCCAGAGCACCGGAGAAAAGTCAGAGGGGAGCCAGGGGGCCCCACCCCACAGGGCGGCGCGGCCCCCTGACCTAAAACCTCGACCCAGTTCAACGAAACCAGAGAAAACCATCCAGAGCCGCCGCCATCGCGAAACTCCAATTCGGGGGTCAGAAGTCTCTGTTTCGGCACGCCGCCGGGATGGGGAATTGCCCCCGGAGTCATCTCCACCGCCGTCTCCACTGCCATCTTCACCGCCATCGCTGTCTCCATGATGAGGAGGGAGTAATTCACCCCCGGGGCTAAGGGCTCCGCTGTAGCTATGTGGTTCATCTCTTTCTTTATGTGATCTAGTTGAATATCATCTATGTGCTACTCTAGTGATGTTATTAAAGTAGTCTATTCCTCCTCCATGATGTAATGTTGGCAGTTGATGGCGTGTAACTCACACGTTCGTTGGGAACCCCAAGAGGAAGGTATGATGCGCACAGCAGCAAGTTTTCCCTCAGAAAGAAACCAAGGTTTATCGAACCAGGAGGAGCCAAGAAGCACGTTGAAGGTTGATGGCGGCGGGATGTAGTGCGGCGCAACACCAGGGATTCCGGCGCCAACGTGGAACCTGCACAACACAACCAAAGTACTTTGCCCCAACGAAACAGTGAGGTTGTCAATCTCACCGGCTTGCTGTAACAAAGGATTAACCGTATTGTGTGGAAGATGATTGTTTGCAGAAAACAAGTAGAAACGATTGCAGTAGATTGTATTTCAGTAAAGAGAATTGGACCGGGATCCACAGTTCACTAGAGGTGTCTCTCCCATAAGACAAACAGCATGTTGGGTGAACAAATTACAGTTGGGCAATTGACAAATAAAGAGGGCATGACCATGCACATACATATCATGATGAGTATAGTGAGATTTAATTGGGCATTACGACAAAGTACATAGACCGCCATCCAACTGCATCTATGCCTAAAAAGTCCACCTTCAGGTTATCATCCGAACCCCCTCCAGTATTAAGTTGCTAACAACAGACAATTGCATTAAGTATTGCGCGTAATGTAACTAGTGACTACATCCTTGAACATAGCACCAATGTTTTATCCCTAGTGGCAACAGCACATCCATAATCTTAGTGGTTCTTGTCACTCCTCCAGATTCATGGAGACATGAACCCACTATCGAGCATAAATACTCCCTATTGGAGTTACTAGCATCAACTTGGCCAGAGCATCTACTAATAATGGAGAGCATGCAAGATCATAAACAACACATAGATATAACTTTGATAATCAACATAACAAGTATTCTCTATTCATCGGATCCCAACAAACGCAACATATAGAATTACAGATAGATGATCTTGATCATGTTAGGCAGCTCACAAGATCCGACAATGATAGCACAATGGGGAGAAGACAACCATCTAGCTACTGCTATGGACCCATAGTCCAGGGGTAGACTACTCACTCATCACTCCGGAGGCGACCATGGCGGCGTAGAGTCCTCCAGGAGATGATTCCCCTCTCCGGCAGGGTGCCGGAGGTGATCTCCTGGATCCCCCGAGATGGGATCGGCGTTGGCGGCGTCTCTGGAAGGTTTTCCGTATCGTGGCTCTCGGTACTGGGGGTTTCGTCACGGAGGCTTTAAGTAGGCGGAAGGGTAGGTCAAGAGGCGGCGCGAGGGGCCCAGACCATAGGGCCGCGCGGCCAGGGCAGGGGCCGCGCCGCCCTATGCTCTGGCTGCCTCGTGGCCCCTCTTCGTTTCGTCTTCGGACTTCTGGTAGTGATACGTCTCCGACGTATCGATAATTTCTTATGTTCCATGCCACATTATTGATGTTATCTACATGTTTTATGCACATTTTATGTCATATTCGTGCATTTTCTGGAACTAACCTATTAACAAGATGCCGAAGTGCCGATTCTTTGTTTCTGCTGTTTTGGTTTTCAGAAATCCTAGTAAGGAAATATCCTCGGAATGGGACGAAATCAAAGCCCCGGGCCCTATTTTCTCCCGAAGCTTCCAGATGTCCGAAGGAGAGACGACGAGGGGCCACGGAGGGGCCACACTATAGGGCGGCGCGGCCCCCCCTTGGCCGCGCCGGCCTGTAGTGTGGGGCCCCCGTGCCGCCTCTTGACCTGCCCTTCCGCCTATAAAAAGTCTCCGTGACGAAACCCCCGGCATCGAGAACCACGATACGGAAAACCTTCCGAGACGCCGCCGCCGCCGATCCCATCTCTGGGATCCAGAGATCGCCTCCGGCACCCTGCCGGAGAGGGGAATCATCTCCCGGAGGACTCTACGCCGCCATGGTCGCCTCCGGTGTGATGTGTGAGTAGTCTACCCCTGGACTATGGGTCCATAGCAGTAGCTAGATGGTTGTCTTCTCCCCATTGTGCTATCATTGTCGGATCTTGTGAGCTGCCTAACATGATCAAGATCATCTATCTGTAATTCTATATGTTGCGTTTGTTGGTATCCGATGAATAGAGAATACTTGTTATGTTGATTATCAAAGTTATGCTTATGTGTTGTTTATGATCTTGCATGCTCTCCGTTACTAGTAGATGCTCTGGCCAAGTAGATGCTTGTAACTCCAAGAGGGAGTACTTATGCTCGATAGTGGGTTCATGCCCGCATTGACACTGGGACAAGGACGTGAAAGTACTTTGGTTGTGTTGTGCTGTTGCCACTAGGGATAAAACATTAGTGCTATGTTCAAGGATGTAGTCACTAGTTACATTACGCACCATACTTAATGCAATTGTCTGTTGTTAGCAACTTAATACTGGAGGGGGTTCGGATGATAACCTGAAGGTGGACTTTTAAGGCATAGATGCAGTTGGATGGCGGTCTATGTACTTTGTCGTAATGCCCAATTAAATCTCACTATACTCATCATGATATGTATGTGCATGGTCATGCTCTCTTTATTTGTCAATTGCCCAACTGTAATTTGTTCACCCAACATGCTGTTCGTCTTATGGGAGAGACACCTCTAGTGAACTGTGGACCCCGGTCCAATTCTCTTACTGAAATACAATCTACTGCAATACTTGTTCTACTGTTTTCTGCAAACAATCATCTTCCACACAATACAGTTAATCCTTTGTTACAGCAAGCCGGTGAGATTGACAACCTCACTATTTCGTTGGGGCAAAGTACTTTGGTTGTGTTGTGCAGGTTCCACGTTGGCGCCGGAATCCCTGGTGTTGCGCCGCACTACATCCCGCCGCCATCAACCTTCAACGTGCTTCTTGGCTCCTCCTGGTTCGATAAACCTTGGTTTCTTTCTGAGGGAAAACTTGCTGCTGTGCGCATCATACCTTCCTCTTGGGGTTTCCCAACGAACGTGTGAAATACACGCCATCAAGCTCTTTTTCTGGCGCCGTTGCCGGGGAGATCAAGACACGCTGCAAGGGGAGTCTCCACTTCTCAATCTCTTTACTTTGTTTTTGTCTTGCTTAGTTTTATTTACTACTTTGTTTGCTGCACTAAATCAAAATACAAAAAAATTAGTTGCTAGTTTTACTTTACTTGCTATCTTGTTTACTATATCAAAAACACAAAAAACTTAGTTTACTTGCATTTACTTTATCCAGTTTGCTTTATTGTCTTGCACTCTATATTAAAATACAAAAAAAATTAGTTACTTTTGTTACCATGTCTAGCTCTAAACCTGTTACTTCTTCGCCTGAAGAATTAGTCTTCACTTTTAAACAAGGGGATGAGGAGAGTTTTAAGGATGCTTGGTCTAGAATTTTTACTTCTTATCGTAAAACTGAACCTCAAATGACTCTAAGTTTGCTCCTCAGTAATTTTTATTTTGGTCTTATGGTTCGCTATAGATATGCTTTGGATACTTTAGTGGGAGGAGATTTCCTTCATTGCAAAGGGGATCAAGCTTTTAATGCCATAAAGAAGTTGGTTGCATCACATGATTCAGCTAATAACTTTGATTCAGTCCTCACTAGCATTTATAATAGATTAAATAATCTTGAGATAAGTACATCTCGCTTGAATGATAATTATTGCCACGTTCGTAATCGTCTTGAACAAGTTTTAGTGAACTCTAAACTCTCAATGTGGGATCCTGCTGTTAAAATTGTCATCGGTGATCGAACTCTCCATGCCTACTGTGATATTATGTATGAATTTTGCCTTATGCCTGAAAGTATTTATAAATATTTGAAACTTTGGGGAGTCGAGGAAGGAGGAGAAGAAATAACTCTCATTGATAACTCTACTATAATTCCTAAAGGAATAGCCGCAGGTGTGCATACAACCATTCTTGGAAGAACAATATCCATTGATTATCTTGTTGTTGAAACAGGAAAACTCACACTCGGAAGATCCCTGCTGAAACTATTGGGAGCAGTCATTGATGTTGGAGAAGGCACTCTGAAATTCACCTCTATACCGGGGAAAACTCATACATTTCCTAAACCAAAGGGAAAGAAAAACAATAAGAAAGGTAAGGGTAAAGCCGAAGGTAAGGTTGACACTTCGTCTCTTGATAATACTTGATACACACTTTCTGCGCCTAGCTGAAAGGCGTTAAAGAAAAGCGCTTATGGGAGACAACCCATGTTTTTACCTACAGTACTTTGTTTTTATTTTGTGTCTTGGAAGTTGTTTACTACTGTAGCAACCTCTCCTTATCTTAGTTTTGTGTTTTGTTGTGCCAAGTTAAGCCGTTGATAGAAAAGTAAGTACTAGATTTGGATTACTGCACAGTTCCAGATTTCTTTGCTGTCACGAATCTGGGTCCACCTCCCTGTAGGTAGCTCAGAAAATTAAGCCAATTTACGTGCATGATCCTCAGATATGTACGCAACTTTCATTCAATTTGAGCATTTTCATTTGAGCAAGTCTGGTGCCATTTTAAAATTCGTCAATACAAACTGTTCTGTTTTAACAGATTCTGCATTTTATTTCGCATTGCCTCTTTCGCTATGTTGGATGAATTTCTTTGATCCACTAATGTCCAGTAGCATTATGCAATGTCCAGAAGTGTTAAGAATGATTGTGTCACCTCTGAATATGTCAATTTATATTGTGCACTAACCCTCTAATGAGTTGTTTCGAGTTTGGTGTGGAGGAAGTTTTCAAGGATCAAGAGAGGAGTATGATGCAACATGATCAAGGAGAGTGAAAGCTCTAAGCTTGGGGATGCACCCGGTGGTTCACCCCTGCATATATCAAGAAGACTCAAGCGTCTAAGCTTGGGGATGCCCAAGGCATCCCCTTCTTCATCGACAACATTATCAGGTTCCTTCCCTGAAACTATATTTTTATTCCATCACATCTTATGTGCTTTTTCTTGGAGCGTCGGTTTGTTTTTGTTTTTTGTTTTGTTTGAATAAAATGGATCCTAGCATTCACTTTATGGGAGAGAGACACGCTCCGCTGTAGCATATGGACAAGTATGTCCTTGGTTTCTACTCATAGTATTCATGGCGAAGTTTCTCCTTCGTTAAATTGTTATATGGTTGGAATTGGAAAATGATACATGTAGTAATTGCTATAAATGTCTTGGGTAATGTGATACTTGGCAATTGTTGTGCTCATGATTAAGCTCTTGCATCATATGCTTTGCACCCATTAATGAAGAAATACATAGAGCATGCTAAAATTTGGTTTGCATATTTGGTTTCTCTAAGGTCTAGATAATTTCTAGTATTGAGTTTGAACAACAAGGAAGACGGTGTAGAGTCTTATAATGTTTTCAATATGTCTTTTATGTGAGTTTTGCTGCACCGGTTCATCCTTGTGTTTGTTTCAAATAAGCCTTGCTAGCCTAAACCTTGTATCGAGAGGGAATACTTCTCATGCATCCAAAATACTTGAGCCAACCACTATGCCATTTGTGTCCACCATACCTACCTATACTACATGGTATTTTCCGCCATTCCAAAGTAAATTGCTTGAGTGCTACCTTTAAAATTCCATCATTCACCTTTGCAATATATAGCTCATGGGACAAATAGCTTAAAAACTATTGTGGTATTGAATATGTAATTATGCACTTTATCTCTTATTAAGTTGCTTGTTGTGCGATAACCATGTTCACTGGGACGCCATCAACTTTTCATTGTTGAATTTCATGTGAGTTGCTATGCATGTTCGTCTTGTCTGAAGCAAGAGAGATCTACCACCATATGGTTAAGCATGCATATGTTAGAGAAGAACATCGGGCCGCTAACTAAAGCCATGTTCCATGGTGGAAGTTTCAGTTTTGGACAACAATCCTCAAATCTCAAATGAGAAAATTATTAATTGTTGTTATATGCTTATGCATAAAAGAGGAGTCCATTATCTGTTGTCTATGTTGTCCCGGTATGGATGTCTAAGTTGAAGAATAATCAATAGCGAGAAATCCAATGCGAGCTTTCTCCTTAGACCTTTGTACAGGCGGCATAGAGGTACCCCTTTGTGACACTTGGTAAAAACAATGCATTGTGATGACCCGGTAGTCCAAGCTAATTAGGACAAGGTGCGGGCACTATTAGTACGCTATGCATGAGGCTTGCAACTTATAAGATATAATTTACATGATGCATATGCTTTATTACTACCGTTGACAAAATTGTTTCATGTTTTCAAAATCAAAGCTCTAGCACAAATATAGCAATCGATGCTTTTCCTCTATGGAGGACCATTCTTTTACTTTCAATGTTGAGTCAGTTCACCTATTTCTCTCCACCTCAAGAAGCAAACACTTGTGTGAACTGTGCATTGATTCCTACATACTTGCTTATTGCACTTATTATATTACTCTATGTTGACAATATCCATGAGATATACATGTTACAAGTTGAAAGCAACCGCTGAAACTTAATCTTCTTTTGTGTTGCTTCAATGCCTTTACTTTGAATTATTGCTTTATGAGTTAACTCTTATGCAAGACTTATTGATGCTTGTCTTGAAGTGCTATTCATGAAAAGTCTTTGCTTTATGATTCACTTGTTTACTCATGTCATATACATTGTTTTGATCGCTGCATTCACTACATATGCTTTACAAATAGTATGATCAAGATTATGATGGCATGTCACTCCAGAAATTATATGTGTTATCGTTTTACCTGCTCGGGACGAGCAGAACTAAGCTTGGGGATGCTGATACGTCTCCGACGTATCGATAATTTCTTATGTTCCATGCCACATTATTGATGTTATCTACATGTTTTATGCACACTTTATGTCATATTCGTGCATTTTCTGGAACTAACCTATTAAAAAGATGCCGAAGTGCCGATTCTTTGTTTTTCTGCTGTTTTTGGTTTCAGAAATCCTAGTAAGGAAATATTCTCGGAATTGGACGAAATCAAAGCCCGGGGGCCTATTTTCTCACGAAGCTTCCGAAGTCCGAAGGAGAGACGAAGAGGGGCCACGGAGGGGCCACACTATAGGCGGCGCGGCCCCCTCGGCCGCGCCGGCCTGTAGTGTGGGGCCACCGTGCCGCCTCTTGACCTGCCCGTCCGCCTATAAAAAGTCTCCGTGACGAAACCCCCAGGACCGAGAACCACGATACGGAAAACCTTCCAGAGACGCCGCCGCCGCCGATCCCATCTCGGGGGATCCAGGAGATCGCCTCCGGCACCCTGCCGGAGAGGGGAATCATCTCCCGGAGGACTCTACGCCGCCATGGTCGCCTCCGGTGTGATGTGTGAGTAGTCTACCCCTGGACTATGGGTCCATATCAGTAGCTAGATGGTTGTCTTCTCCCCATTGTGCTATCATTGTCGGATCTTGTGAGCTGCCTAACATGATCAAGATCATCTATCTGTAATTCTATATGTTGCGTTTGTTGGGATCCGATGAATAGAGAATATTTGTTATGTTGATTATCAAAGTTATGCTTATGTGTTGTTTATGATCTTGCATGCTCTCCGTTACTAGTAGATGCTCTGGCCAAGTAGATGCTTGTAACTCCAAGAGGGAGTACTTATGCTCGATAGTGGGTTCATGCCTGCATTGACACCTGGGACAAAGGATGAAAGTTCTAAGGTTGTGTTGTCTGCTGTTGCCACTAGGGATAAAACATTAGTGCTATGTTCAAGGATGTAGTCACTAGTTACATTACGCACCATACTTAATGCAATTGTCTGTTGTTAGCAACTTAATACTGGAGGGGGTTCGGATGATAACCTGAAGGTGGACTTTTTAGGCATAGATGCAGTTGGATGGCGGTCTATGTACTTTGTCGTAATGCCCAATTAAATCTCACTATACTCATCATGATATGTATGTGCATGGTCATGC
Organism: Lolium perenne; assembly: GCF_019359855.2. Lineage (NCBI taxonomy): Eukaryota > Viridiplantae > Streptophyta > Magnoliopsida > Poales > Poaceae > Lolium > Lolium perenne. The sequence continues at coordinate 190,796,111 of NC_067249.2, forward strand.
TCTCTTTATTTGTCAATTGCCCAACTGTAATTTGTTCACCCAACATGATGTTCGTCTTATGGGAGAGACACCTCTAGTGAACTGTGGACCCCGGTCCAATTCTCTTACTAAAATACAATCTACTGCAATACTTGTTCTACTGTTTTCTGCAAACAATCATCTTCCACACAATACGGTTAATCCTTTGTTACAGCAAGCCGGTGAGATTGACAACCTCACTGTTTCGTTGGGGCAAAGTACTTTGGTTGTGTTGTGCAGGTTCCACGTTGGCGCCGGAATCCCTGGTGTTGCGCCGCACTACATCCCGCCGCCATCAACCTTCAACGTGCTTCTTGGCTCCTCCTGGTTCGATAAACCTTGGTTTCTTTCTGAGGGAAAACTTGCTGCTGTGCGCATCATACCTTCCTCTTGGGGTTGCCCAACGAACGTGTGAAATACACGCCATCAGGTAGCTTCGTGGAAAAATAGGCCCCTGGGCGTTGATTTCGTCCAATTCCGAGAATATTTCCTTACTAGGATTTCTGAAACCAAAAACAGCAGAAAACAGCAACTGGCACTTCGGCATCTTGTTAATAGGTTAGTTCCAGAAAATGCACGAATATGACATAAAGTGTGCATAAAACATGTAGATAACATCAATAATGTGGCATGGAACATAAGAAATTATCGATACGTCGGAGACGTATCAGCATCCCCAAGCTTAGTTCTGCTCGTCCCGAGCAGGTAAAACGATAACACAGATAATTTCTGGAGTGACATGCCATCATAATCTTGATCATACTATTTGTAAAGCATATGTAGTGAATGCAGCGATCAAAACAATGTGTATGACATGAGTAAACAAGTGAATCATATAGCAAAGACTTTTCATGAATAGCACTTCAAGACAAGCATCAATTAAGTCTTGCATAAGAGTTAACTCATAAAGCAATAATTCAAAGTAAAGGTATTGAAGCAACACAAAAGAAGATTAAGTTTCAGCGGTTGCTTTCAACTTGTAACATGTATATCTCATGGATATTGTCAACATAGAGTAATATAATAAGTGCAATAAGCAAGTATGTAGGAATCAATGCACAGTTCACACAAGTGTTTGCTTCTTGAGGTGGAGAGAAATAGGTGAACTGACTCAACATTGAAAGTAAAAGAATTGTCCTCCATAGAGGAAAAGCATCGATTGCTATATTTGTGCTAGAGCTTTGATTTTGAAAACATGAAACAATTTTGTCAACGGTAGTAATAAAGCATATGTATCATGTAAATTATATCTTACAAGTTGCAAGCCTCATGCATAGTGTACTAATAGTGCCCGCAACTTGTCCTAATTAGCTTGGACTACCGGATCATCACAATGCACATGTTTTTACCAAGTGTCACAAAGGGGTACCTCTATGCCGCCTGTACAAAGGTCTAAGGAGAAAGCTCGCATTGGATTTCTCGCTATTGATTATTCTTCAACTTAGACATCCATACCGGGACAACATAGACAACAGATAATGGACTCCTCTTTTATGCATAAGCATGTAACAACAATTAATAATTTTCTCATTTGAGATTGAGGATATATGTCCAAAACTGAAACTTCCACCATGGATCATGGCTTTAGTTAGCGGCCCAATGCTCTTCTCTAACAATATGCATGCTTAACCATAAGGTGGTAGATCTCTCTTACTTCAGACAAGACGGACATGCATAGCAACTCACATGAAATTCAACAATGAATAGCTGATGGCGTCCCCAGTGAACATGGTTATCGCTCAACAAGCAACTTAATAAGAGATAAAGTGCATAATTACATATTCAATACCACAATAGTTTTTAAGCTATTTGTCCCATGAGCTATATATTGCAAAGGTGAATGATGGAATTTTAAAGGTAGCACTCAAGCAATTTACTTTGGAATGGCGGAAAATACCATGTAGTAGGTAGGTATGGTGGACACAAATGGCATAGTGGTTGGCTCAAGTATTTTGGATGCATGAAAAGTATCCCTCTCGATACAAGGTTTAGGCTAGCAAGGCTTATTTTAAACAAACACAAGGATGAACCGGTGCAGCAAAACTCACATAAAAGACATATTGAAAACATTATAAGACTCTACATCGTCTTCCTTGTTGTTCAAACTCAATACTAGAAATTATCTAGACCTTAGAGAAACCAAATATGCAAACCAAATTTTAGCATGCTCCATGTATTTCTTCATTAATGGGTGCAACGCATATGATGCAAGAGCTTAAACATGAGCACAACAATTGCCAAGTATCACATTACCCAAGACATTAATAGCAATTACTACATGTATCATTTTCCAATTCCAACCATATAACAATTTAACGAAGGAGAAACTTCGCCATGAATACTATGAGTAGAAACCAAGGACATACTTGTCCATATGCTACAGCGGAGCGTGTCTCTCTCCCATAAAGTGAATGCTAGGATCCATTTTATTCAAACAAAACAAAAAACAAAAACAAACCGACGCTCCAAGCAAAGCACATAAGATGTGATGGAATAAAAATATAGTTTCAGGGGAGGAACCTGATAATGTTGTCGATGAAGAAGGGGATGCCTTGGGCATCCCCAAGCTTAGACACTTGAGTCTTCTTAGAATATGCAGGGGTGAACCACCGGGGCATCCCCAAGCTTAGAGCTTTCACTCTCCTTGATCATGTTGCATCATACTCCTCTCTTGATCCTTGAAAACTTCCTCCACACCAAACTCGAAACAACTTATTAGAGGGTTAGTGCACAATAAAAATTAACATATTCAGAGGTGACACAATCATTCTTAACACTTCTGGACATTGCATAATGCTACTGGACATTAGTGGATCAAAGAAATTCATCCAACATAGCAAAAGAGGCAATGCGAAATAAAAGGCAGAATCTGTCAAAACAGAACAGTTCGTATTGACGAATTTTAAAATGGCACCAGACTTGCTCAAATGAAAATGCTCAAATTGAATGAAAGTTGCGTACATATCTGAGGATCATGCACGTAAATTGGCTTAATTTTCTGAGCTACCTACAGGGAGGTAGACCCAGATTCGTGACAGCAAAGAAATCTGGAACTGCGCAGTAATCCAAATCTAGTACTTACTTTTCTATCAACGGCTTTACTTGGCACAATAAAACACTAAACTAAGATAAGGAGAGGTTGCTACAGTAGTAAACAACTTCCAAGACACAAAATAAAAACAAAGTACTGTAGGTAAAAACATGGGTTGTCTCCCATAAGCGCTTTTCTTTAACGCCTTTCAGCTAGGCGCAGAAAGTGTGTATCAAGTATTATCAAGAGACGGTGTGTCAACCTTACCTTGGGCTTTACCCTTACCTTTCTTATTGCTTTTCTTTCCCTTTGGTTTAGGAAATATATGATTTCCCCCTGGTATAGAGGTGAATTTCAGAGTGCCTTCTCCAACATCAATGATTGCTCCCAATAGTTTCAGCAGGGATCTTCCGAGTATGAGTTTTCCTGTTTCAACAACAAGATAATCAATGGATATTGTTCTTCCAAGAATGGTTGTATGCACACCTGCGGCTATTCCTTTAGGAATTATAGTAGAGTTATCAATGAGAGTTATTTCTTCTCCTCCTTCATCGACTCCCCAAAGTTTCAAAGATTATAAATACTTTCAGGCATAAGGCAAAATTCATACATAATATCACAGTAGGCATGGAGAGTTCGATCACCGATAACAATTTTAACAGTAGGATCCCACAATGAAAGTTTAGAGTTCACTAAAACTTGTTCAAGACGATTACGAACGTGGCAATAGTTATCATCCAAGCGAGATGTACTTATCTCGAGATTGTTTAATCTACTATATATGCTAGTGAGGGCTGAATCAAAGTTATTAGCTGAATCATGTGATGCAACCAACTTATTTATGGCATTAAAAGCTTGATCCCCATTGCAATGAAGGAAATCTCCTCCCACTAAAGTATCCAACGCATATCTATAGCGAACCATAAGACCAAAATAAAAATTACTAAGGAGCAAACTTAGAGTCATTTGAGGTTCAGTTTTACGATAAGAAGTAAAAATTCTAGACCAAGCATCCTTAAAACTCTCCTCATCCCCTTGTTTAAAAGTGAAGACTAATTCTTCAGGCGACGAAGTAACAGGTTCAGAGCTAGACATGGTAACAAGAGTAACTAATTTTTTTGTATTTTTAATATAGAGTGCAAGACAGTAAGTAAAGCAAACTAGATAAAGTAAATGCAAGTAACTAAATTTTTTTTGTGTTTTCGATATAGCAAACAAGATAGCAAATAAAGTAAAACTAGCAACTAATTTTTTTGTATTTTGATTTAGTGCAGCAAACAAAGTAGTAAATAAAACTAAGCAAGACAAAAACAAAGTAAAGAGATTGAGAAGTGGAGACTCCCCTTGCAGCGTGTCTTCATCTCCCCGGCAACGGCGCCAGAAAAAGAGCTTGATGGCGTGTAACTCACACGTTCGTTGGGAACCCCAAGAGGAAGGTATGATGCGCACAGCAGCAAGTTTTCCCTCAGAAAGAAACCAAGGTTTATCGAACCAGGAGGAGCCAAGAAGCACGTTGAAGGTTGATGGCGGCGGGATGTAGTGCGGCGCAACACCAGGGATTCCGGCGCCAACGTGGAACCTGCACAACACAACCAAAGTACTTTGCCCCAACGAAACAGTGAGGTTGTCAATCTCACCGGCTTGCTGTAACAAAGGATTAACCGTATTGTGTGGAAGATGATTGTTTGCAGAAAACAGTAGAACAGTATTGCAGTAGATTGTATTTCAGTAAAGAGAATTGGACCTGGGTCCACAGTTCACTAGAGGTGTCTCTCCCATAAGGCAAACAGCATGTTGGGTGAATAAATTACAGTTGGGCAATTGACAAATAAAGAGGGCATGACCATACACATACATATCATGATGAGTATAGTGAGATTTAATTGGGCATTACGACAAAGTACATAGACCGCCATCCAACTGCATCTATGCCTAAAAAGTCCACCTTCAGGTTATCATCCGAACCCCCTCCAGTATTAAGTTGCTAACAACAGACAATTGCATTAAGTATTGCGCGTAATGTAACTAGTGACTACATCCTTGAACATAGCACCAATGTTTTATCCCTAGTGGCAACAGCACATCCGTAATCTTAGTGGTTCTTGTCACTCCTCCAGATTCACGGAGACATGAACCCACTGTCGAGCATAAATACTCCCTCTTGGAGTTACTAGCATCAACTTGGCCAGAGCATCTACTAATAACGGAGAGCATGCAAGATCATAAACAACACATAGATATAACTTTGATAATCAACATAACAAGTATTCTCTATTCATCGGATCCCAACAAACGCAACATATAGAATTACAGATAGATGATCTTGATCATGTTAGGCAGCTCACAAGATCCGACAATGATAGCACAATGGGGAGAAGACAACCATCTAGCTACTGCTATGGACCCATAGTCCAGGGGTAGACTACTCACTCATCACTCCGGAGGCGACCATGGCGGCGTAGAGTCCTCCGGGAGATGATTCCCCTCTCCGGCAGGGTGCCGGAGGTGATCTCCTGGATCCCCCGAGATGGGATCGGCGTTGGCGGCGTCTCTGGAAGGTTTTCCGTATTGTGGCTCTCGGTACTGGGGGTTTCGTCACGGAGGCTTTAAGTAGGCGGAAGGGTAGGTCAAGAGGCGGCGCGAGGGGCCCAGACCATAGGGCCGCGCGGCCAGGGCAGGGGCCGCGCCGCCCTATGCTCTGGCTGCCTCGTGGCCCCTCTTCGTTTCGTCTTCGGACTTCTGGAAGCTTCGTGGAAAAATAGGCCCCTGGGCGTTGATTTCGTCCAATTCCGAGAATATTTCCTTACTAGGATTTCTGAAACCAAAAATAGCAGAAAACAACAACTGGCACTTCGGCATCTTGTTAATAGGTTAGTTCCAGAAAATGCACGAATATGACATAAAGTGTGCATAAAACATGTAGATAACATCAATAATGTGGCATGGAACATAAGAAATTATCGATACGTCGGAGACGTATCAGCAGTGTGTGCATCATGAAGTACTTGGTATATGCTATGATTGTGATCTCTTGTGGATTATGAAGTTAACTATTACTATGATGGTATTGATGTGATCTATTCCTCCTTTCATAGTGTGATGGTAGCCGTGTGCATGCTATGTTAGTACTTGGTTTGATTGTGTTGATCTATCTTGCACTCTAAGGTTATTTAAATATGAACATTGAATATTGTGGAGCTTGTTAACTCCGGCATTGAGGGTTCGTGTAATCCTACACAATTAGTGGTGTTCATCATCCAACAAAAGAGTGTAGAGTAGTCCTATTATGTGATCATTGTTGAGAGTGTCCACTAGTGAAAGCAAGATCCCTGGGCCTTGCTTCCAAGCATCGAATCTCCGTTTGTTTACTGTTTTGTTGCATGTTTACTCGCTGCCATATTTTATTCAGATTGCTATTACCACTCATACTCATCCATATTACTCGCATCTCACTATCTCTTCACCGAACTAGTGCACCTATACATCTGACAAGTGTATTAGGTGTGTTGGGGACACAAGAGACTTCTTGCTTTGCGGTTGCAGGGTTGCTTGAGAGGGATATCTTTGACCTCTTCCTCCCTGAGATTGATAAACCTTGGGTGATCCACTTAAGGGAAACTTGCTACTGTTCTACAAACCTCTGCTCTTGGAGGCCCAACACTGTCTACAAGAATAGAAGCTCCCGTAGACATCAAGCACTTTTCTGGCGCCGTTGCCGGGGAGGAAAGGTAAAAGGTACTCACACTCCGGATCTCGGCCACCAACCTATTTTCCGCCGTTGTAAGTACTCGAAGCTATTTCCTTTAGATCCTGCAATTGCATCTTTTTGTTTCTTGTTTTACACTAGTTAGGCATAATGGAATACAACTATGAGCTTTTTAATTTATTTCCTAAGTTAAGACATGAATTGTGTGATGCGAAAATTAAAGAACCTATGGAGCCTCAATTGCATGCTAGTAGCAATGTTATTGGTATGAACGCAATCACTGCTAATGCTATGGATAAGTCTAAGCTTGGGGAAGCTAGTTTTTGTGATCTTTTTAGTTTCCCATCTTTAGGGGAGAAAATTTGTTCTGATAATGCTTTATCTCCCATATGCGATAACTCTAATGATGCTTGTGATATTTTAAATCCACCAACTGCAAGTACTGCTTTCAAGATACCCATGAAAATTATTGAACGTGTTATTGATAACCGCTATAAAGGGGATGGAACTGTCCATCCTGGAGATCATTTACTGTTTTTGCATGAATTATGCGGGTTATTCAAGTGTGCAGGTATCTCTATGGATGAAGTGAGGAAGAAGCTATTCTCTATTTCGCTGTCCGGTAAAGCGGCGCATTGGTATAAATTGTTGAAGAATAGTCATTCTCTTGGTTGGGAGGAAATTGTATCTCTCTTTTACTCTAAATTTTATCCTCCTCATGAAGTGCATATTGATAGGAATTACATTTATAACTTTTATCCTCGTGATGGAGAGAGTATCTCTCAAGCGTGGGGGAGATTGAAGTCACTAATGCTCAAATGTCCCATCCATGAGCTCCCCCGTAATGTTATTGTTAACAATTTTTATGCAAGGCTTTCAGGACAACACAAGGACTATCTGGATGCCTGTTTGGAGGGATCTTTCACAAGCAAGGAGGTTGAAGCTAAGTGGGATCTTCTTGATCGGATTGAGGAGAACGTTGAAGGATGGGAGAACAACAAAGGTGAAGAGTCAGGTATAAATTATGATTATGAATGCATTGAAGCTTTTATGGATACTGATAAATTTCGAAATATGAGTGCTACTTATGGTCTTGACTCTCAAGTTGCTGTAAATCTTTATAAAGCCTTTGCTTCTCATTTTGAATTTCCTAAAAAGAATTTTGATAAGTATCATGAACCTTTCAAAGAGGCTTGCATGAAGAATGAAATTGTTGTTAATGATTGCAATAAGCATGCTCAAACTCCTAAGAATGTTATTTCCTATAAGCATGTTAATTTTTGTGGAATGCATAGACCTTGTGGAATTAATCAAATCAAAGATGAATACTGTATCCATCATATTAATGAAAAAACTAGAAAGTGGTTTAGGGCTCTAGATGATCTTGGTAAAAAAGTGTGTGCCCTCTATCCTTTTATTTGTGAACTTTGCCATAGAGTGGGTCTTTTTAATTTTCAATGCTCCTCCAATGATAATCTGAACCCCATGAGTACTACAAAGTTGTATTGTGATGATGAAATTACTCCTAATCAGCATGATGAACTTACTTTATTTTTGTGGTGTGAAGAGCTATCGAGAAAAATCTCTTTGTTACATATGAGTGATCTTGATATTGATGATGTCCTACATGGGTGTTTTTCTTATTGCATTGATAATAGCCATACAAATACTTACATACAAAATATTTTAGAAGATGACACCTTGCCAAAATATGATAGGACCGCTGTGTGTTTTGAACTAATTAATGAAAAGGAGGGATCCTCCCAAGTTTCTTCTATTGTTTCTGAAAGTAAATCAGGTTATGCGGACAAGCCACCCTTCAAGCCTCTTCCTCCTAAAGAAGGGAACGAGGAGAAGGAAGAGAAGAAGAAGAAGAAGAAGAAGAAGAAGAAGAAGGGAACGAAGAAGAAGAAGAACAAGAAGAAGGAGAATAAAAAGAAAGAGGTAACGGCATATCCCCGCGTGAATGAGATAACGCTAGGTAACCGTAAGTATGTTGCTCCTAATGATTATTATGATAATGAATCTGAATACAATGATCTTCCTATGCCCTTTACATACATTAGTGATCATGATTTGAATGAGCACAGTACTTTTGATATTGCAAATCTCTGGGAAACTAATTCTAAAAATAATGATGATAATAATTGCCATAGTATCAGTGCTATCCATGCTTCCTCCCATAATGATATAGAAAGCTCTAAGCTTGGGGAAGAGGTGTTTCAAAATCCTTTTGCTACTGATCATTATGTGTTTAATACATCAACTTCTAATAACAATGATGGTATGGTCACAGATAAACCTACTGTGAAAGATAACTATTCTATTTCTTATGATGACAATGTGCCTCCGACCTTTGATGATTATTATAAAGAATGCTATGATATAGGTTATAACTATCCTTATGAAACTTGTCATAGTCATGATTGGATTACCAAAAACAATTCCCTTAATATGCAACTTGTTTACCATGTTCAAATTCTTGATAATAATCTTGCTCCAATTACTATTAATGAGAATAACTCTTCTTATGCTAAAATTAATGATACTTCTATGCATATGAACCATGATAAGAATGTTTTAAGTGATGGGTATATTTTGGATTTCGTCAATGATGCTACTGAAAGTTATTATGAGAAAGGGAAACATGGTTATATGCATCTTAATAATATTAAGTTTCCCCTCTTTATGTTGAGAATCTTGAAGTTACTCGTGTTTTATCCTCTTATGCTTGTCACTTTGTTCTTCATAAATTCATTTGTGTATAAGATTCCTTTGCATAGGAAGTGGGTTAGACTTAAATGTGTTTTTAATTTGCCTCCTGATGCTCTCTTTCTGCTTCAAATACTATTTCTTGCGAGTGCATCATTAAAACTGCTGAGCCCATCTTAATGGCTATAAAGAAAGAGCTTCTTGGGAGATAACCCATGTGTTTATTTTGCTACAGTAATTTTATTTTGTATTTGTGTCTTGGAAGTTGTTACTACTGTAGCAACCTCTCCTTATCTTATTTTGTTGCATTGTTGTGCCAAGTAAAGTCTTTGATAGTAAGGTTCATACTAGATTTGGATTACTGCGCAGAAACAGATTTATTTGCTGTCACGAATCTGGGCCTAATTCTCTGTAGGTAACTCAGAAAATTATGCCAATTTACGTGAGTGATCCTCAGATATGTACGCAACTTTCATTCAATTTGAGCATTTTCATTTGAGCAAGTCTGGTGCCTCTTTAAAATTCATCTTTACGGACTGTTCTGTTTTGACAGATTCTGCCTTTTATTTCGCATTGCCTCATTTGCTATGTGGGATGGATTTCTTTGTTCCATTGACTTCCAGTAGCTTTGAGAAATGTCCAGAAGTGTTAAGAATGATTGTGTCACCTCTTAATATGTGAGTTTTTGATTATGCACTAACCCTCTAATGAGTTTGTTTTGAGTTTGGTGTGGAGGAAGTTTTCAAGGGTCAAGAGAGGAGGATGATACAATATGATCAAGAAGAGTGAAAAGTCTAAGCTTGGGGATGCCCCGGTGGTTCGTCCCTGCATATTTCAAGAAGACTCAAGCATCTAAGCTTGGGGATGCCCAAGGCATCCCCTTCTTCATCGATAAATTATCAGGTTCCTCCCTTGAAACTATATTTTTATTCGGTCACATCTTATGTGCTTTACTTGGAGCGTCTGTGTGCTTTTATTTTCGTTTTTGTTATTTTCATTCTCTGAATAAATGTTTGTGTGGGAGAGAGACACGCTCCGCTGGTTCATATGAACACATGTGTTCTTAGCTTTTAATGTTCATGGCGAAGGTTGAAACTGCTTCGTTAATTGTTATATGGTTGGAAACGGAAAATACTACATGTAGTAATTGGTATGATGTCTTGAATAACTTGATACTTGGCAATTGTTGTGCTCAAGTTTAAGCTCTTGCATCATATACTTTGCACCTATTAATGAAGAAATACATAGAGCTTGCTAAAATATGGTTTGCATAATTGGTCTCTCTAAGGTCTAGATAATTTCTAGTATTGAGTTTGAACAACAAGGAAGACAGTGTAGAGTCTTATAATGTTTACAATATGTCTTTTATGTGAGTTTTGCTGCACTAGTTTATCCTTGTGTTTGTTTCAAATAAACCTTGCTAGCCTAAACCTTGTATTGAGAGGGAATACTTCTCATGCATCCAAAATCCTTGAGCCAACCACTATGCCATTTGTGTCCACCATACCTACCTACTACATGGTATTTCTCCGCCATTCCAAAGTAAATTGCTTGAGTGCTACCTTTAAATTTCTATTCTTTGTCTTTGCAATATATAGCTCATGGGACAAATAGCCTTAAAAACTATCGTGGTGAAGAATATGTACTTATGTGTCTTATTTCTTAATAAGTTGCTTGTTGAGCGGTAACCATGTTTTTGGGGACGCCATCAACTCTTTTACCTTTGTTGAATATCATGTGAGTTGCTATGCATGTTCGTCTTGTCTGAAGTAAGGGCGATTTTCACGATCAAATGGTTTGAGTATGTATACTGTTAGAGAAGAACATTGGGCCGCTAAGTAAAGCCATGATTCATGGTGGAAGTTTCAGTGTGGACAGCTAATCCTCAATCTCTTATGAGAATATTAATTATTGTTGAATGCTTATGCATTAAAGAGGAGTCCATTATCTATTGTCTATGTTGTCCCGGTATGGATGTCTAAATTGAGAATAATCAAAAGCGAGAAATCCAATGCGAGCTTTCTCCTTAGACCTTTGTACAGGCGGCATAGAGGTACCCCTTTGTGACATTTGGTTGAAACATATGCTATGCAATGATAATCAGTGTTAATCCAAGCTAATTAGGACAAGGTGCGAGCACTATTGGTATACTATGCATGAGGCTTGCAACTTATAGGATATAATTTACATAATGCATATGCTTTATTACTACCGTTGACAAAATTGTTTCTTGTTTTCAAAACCAAAGCTCTAGCACAAATATAGCAATCAATGCTTCCCTCTGCGAAGTGTCATTCTTCTACTTTTATGTTGAGTCAGTTTACCCATTTCTCTCTATCTTAGAAGCAAACACTTGTGTTAACTGTACATTGATTCCTACATACTTGCATATTGCACTTGTTATATTACTTTGCATTGACAACTATCCATGAGATATACATGTTACAAGTTGAAAGCAACCGCTGAAACTTAATCTTCCTTTGTGTTGCTTCAATGCCTCTACTATGAATTTATTGCTTTATGAGTTAACTCTTATGCAAGACTTATTGATGCTTGTCTTGAAAGTACTATTCATGAAAAGTCTTTGCTATATGATTCATTTGTTTACCCATGTCATTTACCATTGCTTTGATCGCTGCATTCATTACATGTGCTTACAATAGTATGATCAAGATTATGATGGCATGTCACTCCAGAAATTATCTTTGTTATCGTTTACCTGCTCGGGACGAGCAGAAACTAAGCTTGGGGATGCTGATACGTCTCTGACGTATCGATAATTTCTTATGTTCCATGCCACATTATTGATGATATCTACATGTTTTATGCATACTTTATATCGTTTTTATGCGTTTTCCGGAACTAACCTATTGACGAGATGCCGAAAGGCCAGTTGCTGTTTTCTGCTGTTTTTGGTTTCAGAAATCCTAGTAAGGAAATATTTTCGGAATCGGACGAAATCAACACCGAAGATCTTATAATTCCCGGAAGCTTCCAGAGCACCGGAGAAAAGTCAGAGGGGAGCCAGGGGGCCCGCCCCACAGGGCGGCGCGGCCCAGGGGGGGCGCGCCCCCCTAGTGTGTGGGCACCGCGTGGCCCCTCCGACTCCGCCTCTTCGCATATTTAATCGTCCCTGACCTAAAACCTCGACCCAGTTCGACGAAACCAGAGAAAACCATCCAGAGCCGCCGCCATCGCGAAACTCCAATTCGGGGGACAGAAGTCTCTGTTCCGGCACGCCGCCGGGGCGGGGAATTGCCCCCGGAGTCATCTCCACCGCCGTCTCCACCGCCATCTTCACCGCCATCGCTGTCTCCATGATGAGGAGGGAGTAATTCACCCCCGGGGCTGAGGGCTCCGCTGTAGCTATGTGGTTCATCTCTTTCTTTATGTGATCTAGTTGAATATCATCTATGTGCTACTCTAGTGATGTTATTAAAGTAGTCTATTCCTCCTCCATGATGTAATGTTGGCAGTGTGTGCATCATAAAGTACTTGGTATATGCTATGATTGTGATCTCTTGTGGATTATGAAGTTAACTATTACTATGATGGTATTGATGTGATCTATTCCTCCTTTCATAGTGTGATGGTAGCAGTGTGCATGCTATGTTAGTACTTGGTTTGATTGTGTTGATCTATCTTGCACTCTAAGGTTATTTAAATATGAACATTGAATATTGTGGAGCTTGTTAACTCCGGCATTGAGGGTTCGTGTAATCCTACACAATTAGTGATGTTCATCATCCAACAAAAGAGTGTAGAGTAGTCCTATTATGTGATCATTGTTGAGAGTGTCCACTAGTGAAAGCAGGATCCCTGGGCCTTGCTTCCAAGCATCGAATCTCCGTTTGTTTACTGTTTTGTTGCATGTTTACTCGCTGCCATATTTTATTCAGATTGCTATTACCACTCATACTCATCCATATTACTTGCATCTCACTATCTCTTCGCCGAACTAGTGCACCTATACATCTGACAAGTGTATTAGGTGTGTTGGGGACACAAGAGACTTCTTGCTTTGCGGTTGCAGGGTTGCTTGAGAGGGATATCTTTGACCTCTTCCTCCCTGAGATCGATAAACCTTGGGTGATCCACTTAAGGGAAACTTGCTGCTGTTCTACAAACCTCTGCTCTTGGAGGCCCAACACTGTCTACAAGAATAGAAGCTCCCGTAGACATCAGCGGACCAATGAGTGTAGCATCGCGCTGTGGTTATCGTTATGTTCTAACCTTCACAGATGATCTGAGTAGATATGGGTATATCTATTTCATGAAACATAAATCCGAAACTTTCGAGAAGTTTAAGGAATTCCAAAGTGAAGTAGAAAATCAACGTAACAAGAAGATTAAATTTCTACGATCTGATCGCGGAGCTGAATATCTGAGTTATGAGTTTGGCATGCATTTAAAGAAATGCGGAATACTTTCACAATTGACACCGCCGGGAACACCACAACGAAACGGTTTGTCCGAACGTCGTAATCGAACTCTCTTAGATATGGTTCGTTCTATGATGTCTCTTACTGATTTGCCGTTATCATTTTGGAGTTATGCATTAGAGACAGCCGCATTCACTTTAAATAGAGCACCATCAAAATCCGTTGAAACGACACCGTATGAATTATGGTTTAATAAGAAACCTAAGCTGTCGTTCCTTAAAGTTTGGGGTTGCGAAGCCTGTGTAAAGAAGTTACAACCGGACAAGCAAGAACCCAAAGCGGAGAAATGTGTCTTCATAGGATACCCTAAGGAAACTATAGGGTACACTTTCTATCACAGATCCGAAGGCAAAATCTTTGTTGCTAAGAACGGAACCTTTCTTGAGAAAGAATTTCTCACTAAAGAAGTGACTGGAAGAAAAGTAGAACTCGATGAGATTGATGAATCTTTACTCGTTGATCAGAGTAGCGCAGTACCGGAAGTTGTTCCTGTGCCGCCTGCACCAACAACAGAGGAAGCTAATGATAATGATCATGAAACTTCGAATGAGGAAACTACTGAACCTCGCAGATCGACAAGGGAGCGTGCCACTCTTGATTGGTATGATCCTTGTCTGAATGTCATGATTGTGGACAACAATGATGAAGACCCTGCGACGTATGAAGAAGCGATGATGAGCCCAGATTCCAACAAATGGCAAGAAGCCATGAAATCCGAAATGGGATCCATGTATGATAACAAAGTGTGGACTTTGGTAGACTTACTTGATAACCGCAAGGCTGTCAAGAATAAATGGATCTTCAAGAGAAAAACAGATGCTGATGGTAATATTACTGTCTATAAAGCTCGACTTGTCGCAAAGGGTTTCCGACAAATTCAAGGAGTTGACTACGATGAGACTTTCTCACCTGTAGCGAAGCTAAAATCTGTGAGGATTTTGTTAGCAATAGCTGCATTTTTCGATTATGAGATTTGGCAGATGGATGTCAAAACGGTGTTCCTTAATGGAGACATTGAGGAAGAGTTGTACATGGTACAACCCAAAGGTTTTGTCGATCCTAAAAATGCTGACAAAGTATGCAAACTTCAGCGTTCAATTTATGGACTGAAGCAAGCATCGAGAAGTTGGAACCGACGCTTTGATAAGGTGATCAAAGACTTCAGGTTTATACAGTGTCATGGAGAGGCCTGTATTTACAAGAAATTGAGTGGGAGCTCTGTAGCGTTCCTGATATTATATGTAGATGACATATTATTGATTGGGAATGATATAGAACTATTAAGCAGTGTAAAAGGTTATTTGAATAATAGTTTTTCAATGAAAGACCTTGGTGAAGCATCGTATATATTAGGCATCAAGATTTATAGAGATAGATCAAGACGCCTAATAGGGCTATCACAGAGTACATACCTGGACAAGATTCTAAAGAAGTTTAGAATGGATGAAAGTAAGAAAGGATTCTTACCTATGTTACCAGGCAAGGTCTTGAGTAAGACTCAAGGACCGGCTGCGGCAGAAGAAAGAGAAAGGATGAGTCAGATCCCCTATGCCTCGGCAGTAGGCTCTATTATGTATGCCATGCTATGTACTAGACCGGATATAGCACATGTTGTTAGTTTGAGTAGCAGATATCAAAGTGATCCAGGGATGGAACACTGGACAGCGGTCAAGAATATCCTGAAGTACTTGAAAAGAACTAAGGATATGTTTCTTTGTTATGGAGGTGACCAAGAGCTCGTTGTAACAAGTTACACCGATGCAAGTTGGAACACTGATCCTGATGACTCTAAGTCACAGTCTGGGTACGTGTTTATATTGAATGGTGCTGCAGTAAGCTGGGCAAGCTCGAAGCAGTGCACGGTGGCGAAGTCTTCCACAGAATTAGAGTACATAGCGGCTTCAGAGGCTTCATCATAAGCGGTATGGATGAAGAGGTTCATTGTAGAGCTCGGTGTGGTTCCTAGTGCATTGGACCCACTAGTCATCTACTGTGACAACATGGGTGCCATCGCCAATGCACAAGAACCAAGGTCACACAAGAGGCTGAAGCATATCAAGCTGCGTTACCACTCGATTTGCGAGTACATCGAAGATGGAGAAGTAAAGATTTGAAAAGTACATACTGATCTGAATGTAGCAGATCCGTTGACTAAAGCTCTCCCTAGGGCAAAGCATGACCAACACCAGAATGCCATGGGTGTTAGGTACCTTACAATGTAATCTAGATTATTGACTCTAGTGTAAGTGGGAGACTGTTGGAGATATGCCCAAGAGGCAATAATAAAAGTGGTTATTATATATCTTTATGTTTATGATAAATGTTTATATACCATGCTATAATTGTATTAACCGAAACATTGATACATGTGTGATATGTAAACAACAAAGAGTCCCTAGTATGCCTCTTAACTAGCTTGTTGATTAATGGATGATTAGTTTCATAATCATGAACATTGGATGGTATTAATAACAAGGTTATATCATTATATGAATGATGTAATGGACACACCCAATTAAGCGTAGCAAACATCACGTCATTAAGTTATTTGCTATAAGCTTTCGATACATAGTTACCTAGTCCTTATGACCATGAGATCATGTAAATCACTTATAACGGAAAGGTACTTTGATTACATCAAACGCCACTACGTAAATGGGTGGTTATAAAGGTTGGATTAAGTATCCGGAAAGTATGAGTTGAGGCATATGGATCAACAGTGGGATTTGTCCATCCCGATGACGGATAGATATACTCTGGGCCCTCTCGGCGGAATGTTGTCTAATGTCTTGCAAGCATATGAATAAGTTCATAAGAGACAACATACCACGGCACGAGTAAAGAGTACTTGTCAGGAGACGAGGTTGAACAAGGTATAGAGTGATACCGATGATCAAACCTCGGACAAGTAAAATATCGCGTGACAAAGGGAATTGGTATCGTATGTGAATGGTTCATTCGATCACTAAGTCATCGTTGAATATGTGGGAGCCATTATGGATCTCCAGATCCCGCTATTGGTTATTGGTCGGAGAGAGTTCTGACCCATGTCCACATAGTTCACGAACCGTAGGGTGACACACTTAAAGTTTGATGTTGTAATGGTAGAACTTGAATATGGAATGGAGTTCGAAGTATTGTTCGAAGTCTCGGATGGGATCCCGGACATCACGAGGAGTTCCGGAATGGTCCGGAGAATAAGATTCATATATAGGAAGTCATTTTATAAGTTTGAAAATGATCCGGTGATTTTCTGGAAGGTTCTAGAAGGTTCTAGAAAATTCCGGAAGAAGTCACTAAGGAAGGAGGAGTCCCGGAGGGACTCCACCTCCCCATGGCCGGCCAACCCTAGAGGGGGGAGTCCAAGGTGGACTCCACCTAGGGGGGCGGCCAACCTCCACTTGGGGGTTCCACCTATATAATGAGGGGTATAGGGGAGGGGGCCGGCCACCACAAGCCCTCAAGGAGGCCGCACCCCATAGTGGCCGGCCACCCCCTCTCCCAAACCCTAGCCGCCCCCTCTCCTCCACCTCTCCCGCAACGCTTAGCGAAGCTCCGCCGGAGTTCTCCATCGCCACCGCCACCACGCCGTCGTGCTGCCGGATTCAAGGAGGAGCTACTACTTCCGCTGCTCGCTGGAACGGGGAGAAGGACATCGTCTTCATCAACACCGAACGTGTGACCGAGTACGGAGGTGCTGCCCGATCGTGGCACCGTGATCAAGATCTTCTACGCGCTTTTGCAAGCGGCAAGTGATCGGCTACCGCAGCAATAAGAGCCTACTCTTATAGGCTTTGGAAATCTTCAAGGGTGAGTCTCGATCATCCCCTCGTTGCTCCCGTCTTCTAGATTGCATCTTGGCTTGGATTGCGTTCTCGCGGTAGGAAATTTTTTGTTTTCTATGCAACGTATTCCAACATTTATGGGGTTGTGCGGTGAAGAAACTCTCTTGGAAGCTCTACATGTACGGGGATACTAGCTAGCAACAATGTGTGGCACTATGAGCTTCGTTGCCATGTCTTTAATCTTGACCTAGATTTGCAGAGCTTGAGCGGTAGTACCGCTCGATCACAAGCGGTACTACCGGTCCAAGCGGTACTACCGGGTCAGATTGCGGTACTACCGCTTTGACTAGTTTCACCTATGTTGCTTGTTAGTGTCCTCTTTGATCTTTAAATCCATGGCTTGTGCACTTATCCCCTATTCCCTCTCAAACATTTGCTGTTCACAGGATCATCTAGGCCCCGTGGTGGCGGCAAGGTCAAGCCGTCCTCTCGTCGTCATCGAGATGAAGATGAGCAAGAGGAGATCGTTTCAGCAAGAACCACCAAGCGTCAGAGGGAGGCAGCAGCTGGCAAAAGGACCGCCCAGGGTCCTCAAAAGTCGATGGTAGATCTCAAGAAATCCCAATTCTTGGAAGTACGAGGGACCAATCTGTATTTTCTACCAAGGAATGCTCATCAATGCCCCAATCCCTTCTTCCATCATGTCAACAAAGAGAGGATCTACAATGAAGTCTATGGGGCCAAGGAATTCAACTGTTGCCCTCAATACTCCATTAGCATGGACAAGATCAACTCCAACCTCGAATACTTTGGAGAAGCTCTTGAGATATGTGAAGAGCAAGGGCTTAACCAGCTGATGACCTTCTCTCACAACTACTCCAAGGAGGTGATATGCCAATTCTACGCCACGGTTGTATTCCTTGAGGATGAAGGAGGCTTCCGTTCCTTGAAGTGGATGACTAGGGAGCATGTGATGGAGGCCACGTGGGAGGATTTTGCTAGAGGCATTGGATATGAGCTTACCGACTATGACACCAACGTCTTCCGGATTCATATCCAGGCCAAGCCAATGGCTAAGGAGAAAATGGCCGACCTCTACATCCCCGGAAGGATGTTGTGTGAAAGTGCCATAAACCTCCTTCCCGTCTACGACATCATGAACCGCATCTACCGCAGCACCATCAACCCCAAGCACACCAACCATGATGAAGTGCATGGGTTTCTTGTGAACCTTCTTGTGCGCACTCAGTAGATGAAGGGCCGCGGCAAGCAATTGGACGTCATGGACTACATTTGGCATGAGATGCGCGATTGTGCCTTCCTTCGTAAGCTTCCTCAATATGCGCCCTACATCATGAGGCTCATTTGTCTCAAGTGGGAGCGAGAGGGTCGAGGAAATCTTCTTCAGCAATGCCGCCCCAACATCACTATCCATAAGGAGAAGAGTCCTCTTCTCAAGAACCATGATCTTCCAAGGTTCGGCAAGGGGGCTCCCAAGGACAAGGAGGAAGAAGCCGATAGTGATGACTCCGACTTCGTGCCCAACTCCGTCAAGACCAAGGGTCTCTTCGCCAAGCTCACCTCTCGCCTCAAGAAGTCCTTTTGCTTCAAGAGGGACCTTGAAGATAGGATGTATCAAGCTCACCATGACAACAAGAAGATCCGCCAACACCAAAAGGCGATGATGAGGCACATGCAGCTTCCTGTCTCCGAGGGCTCTGAGGACAACATCACTCCTCCCGGTGAGTGGAAATCCAAGCTCGTTTGGTCAAGTTCTGAGGACTCCATCCCCGAGCCGCCTCATGGCAAGGGCCATGCTCAAGATGAAGATGAAGAGGATGAGGTTGACGAGGAGGAGGATGACGAGGAGGGAGATGACAAAGAGGAGTACGATGATGACGAGTGATCTTCTTGGGGCGTTAGTATGCTTCCTCTCCCTTTTTGGTGTCTCGATGCCAAAGGGGGAGAAGTTGATCTATTAGGACGGGAATTTGCATGGGGATGCCAAGGGCTTGGTGCTTCATTTTGGTTCTTTCGGCCTTGGCATCAAAACTTTTCCCTGGTTATTTGGAACTCTATTCGTATGTGTGCTTGCTACTCTATTTGTGCATCTCCCGATCCCCCGGTTTGTATTAAGACTTAATCATTCGTAGCCTAGTGGTCTTCACTATTTATCTCTTGATTGGCTACATAAATTCTATGGAGGCACTTATTGCGAGCTTGGGTTTTCTCAAGGCAAAGGTATGAAAGATTCACCCAAAGTCTCTTATATGCTCTTATGTTTATCTCCATAGTGTGCTTGTGCTATATGATCTTGTCATATGTTCTTCTTAGCACTTGTGCTTGGTTTGAAGAATCTAGGGGGAGTTTCTCTCTAGGATGTGTGCATTTGTACACTTATGCTTATTCGAGATATGCACATATATAGGGGGAGCTCCATCTACTCTTGCAAACCAAATACTCTATCATAATATCCTATGCTTTATTGCAAATTCGTGTGTTGTCATCAAACACCAAAAAGGGGGAGATTGTAAGAGCAAGATCCATATCCCGTGTTTTGTGTGTTTGATAACAACACTCGAATAATTCTAACCGTGCACAAAGATTGTCTTTGATAGGTTTGCAAGGTGTACGGTGCCCTCGCCAGACACATTATGATCGGAAGACTGAAGCGTAGTTCTTAGGTTTTCTGGTTTTGTGTGTGTGTCGCGAGGTAACATGGTAGGAGAGGAAAAGAGAAAAAGCAGTTTTAGCCATAGCGGTACTACCGGTACCAGGAGCGGTAGTACCGCTACCCCTACCGGTACTGCTCTGAGGTTTCCCAAGACATTGTCCCACAGTACCAGTTACGGTACCTCTGCGGTACCATGAGCTGTAGTACCGCTTGCAAGCGGTAGTACCGCCCACGGTACCGCTCAAGTACCGTAACTAGTTACGGCAGTACCGCTTCGGTACCGCTCTGGTACCGCCTTGAGTCCAGTAAAGTTTGGACCCTATTGCAGTACCTCGAGCGGTAGTACCGCTCTGTGTCCACGTGGACAAGATCTGTGGGATTTCGAACTCAGAGCGGTAGTACCGCTTGCCCAAAGCGGTAGTACCGCTTAGGCCAAAACTGCACATAATAGTTGGATTTGAGGAGACCTATAAAAAGGCCTCTTCTTCTCCAGCTCGATTTTAGCTCTTCTCTCTCTCTCCTCCATTGTTGCTGAGCTCAAACTGAGTGGATCTCCCTTCCTACCCAATCAATCTTGCTCATACTTTGAGGAGTGGTGGAGGAGACCCCGATCTATCGTTCTACCGAGAGAAATTTTACCAATTCGTGGTAGTCCTTAGTGGATCTTGGTGGTAGAGTTCCTATGGTGGAATCTTGGAAGAAGTGCACCTATGGAGGCTAGCTTGGTGTTGTGCTAGCCCCATAGGTTGTTGGGAGCCTCCTTGTGGTGTGGATCTCGCCCCAACCTTGTGAAGAAATCACCGCCTCGACCGGTGCCATTGTGGACAAGGGGGAGCACCTTCGTGGAGCTCTCTCGAGGAAGAAGGTGAGGCCTTCCTTCGTGGTGTGGCCGTCTAGCCTCTTGTGTGAGGCTAGCACCTCCTCAACGCAGACGTACTCCCTTTTGTGGGAGGAACTGCGGGAAACAAACCTCGTCTCGTCTTCGCGCCCTCCGGTTGTCCCGCTCCTTACTCTTACTATCTTGTTTGATTCCTTTGCATGTTGCACTTGTCTAGGATCATTGTAGGAACACCTTCATCGCTAAAGCTATCACCTTTACCTTCCGTTGCATTAAAAATCGAAAAAGACTAAAACTTGACGTAGCGTCCATTCACCCCCACTCTTGTTCGCTACGATCCATTCACCCACGCCCCAAAGGCTCACCCTATTCTCCGGAGCCTATCCCACGAAGGAATAGCTCTCTCACTTGTGGTAGACTTTGAGGTAGCCTCCAAACCTTCACAATCTTGTCAGGAGCAAATCCACAGCCCGGATGCTTCCGGACCACTCTTGCTCACCTAGGGTTTCCAAGGAACCCTAGAGAGCAAGCTTTTTGATGAATAGAAGGGGGAATGAGATTTGGCTTGGTAGAACAGTAGATCGGGTCCTCCTCTATCGTTTCCCGGAGGGATTTGAGTTTGGGTGGAGGAGGAGGGAGATCTGAGGCTTTTGGTGTTTCTAACAATGGAGTATGAGAGAGAGAGCTCAAGAACTGCTTGTAGTGTAGTGCCTACCCCTTCAGAGGTAGGAGAAGGGGTATATATAGTGTCACTTGAAATATGGCCATTGTCAACTTGCCACCTCAGCTTTCTCCTCGAGATTCCCGGTCAACCGGACCACAGATCGGAGCGTCCGGTGCAGGGCCTGGTCAGACCGGGCTAGGGACCGGACCCGCCGGTCCAAACCGGGCGGCAGACCGGACCGAGACCAGAGCCTCGAAGTGTCGCGCATTACTCCCTCCGGTTGGCATCAGCGCAGAGCTCGGTTGGCGCCGGGGCGCCCGGTCATGTGCCTGGTCCGACCGGGCCAGGGACCGGACCCGCCGGTCCAAACCGGGCGGCAGACTGGACCGAGACCGGAGCGCTGAAGTGTCTTCCAGTAAGCCTCCCGGATGGCATGAACGCAGGGGCCGGTTGGCGCCGGGGCGCCCGGTCGTGCGCCCGGTCGACCGGGCGGCAGACCGGAAGCGGCCGGTGCATGGGCCAGTCCGACCGGGCCTCTGACCGACAGGATGCTGTAGACCCCTTTTTGATTGTTGTCAAAGTGGGGGGTCTTCTTTAGCCTTCTTGTTCCTTTGATACACCATTTATGCCTCTTTGGTTAATACCTGGGATTATCCTTACAAACATGTATTAGGCCAAATAATCTAGCACGGTGTCATAGTTACCAAAATAATGGATAAGGGTAAAATACCCTTACAGTTCCAATGATGGCAATTCAAGCATATCATAGATTTTTCTAGCCATAACAGAAATACTTGCACCAAGATCACATAAAGCATTGCAATCAAAACCATCAACTTTCATCTTAATGATGGCTCCTGGCCATCTTTTAAATTTTTCGGAATAGAGGCTTTACGTTTTAATTTCTCCTCTCTAATTTGCATAAGAGCATTTGCAAAAGCCATATTTATAGCACTAACATTAGGACTTATAGCAAGATTTTGTAAGAACTTAATTACTTCGGAGATATTTCAATCATCAAAATAAAACTCATTATTATCAAAGGTAAAAGTACTATTGTCTCTCATACTCCGAAAAATTTCATCAGGAGCAGTTTCAGTGGTTCTAGGCAATTTTGTAGGAGGAGCGGGGACTTTTCATATACCATTTATTTTACCATTAATAGTAGGAGAGTGGCTAGCATTTGAAACTTCATTACTACAGGTGGTGGTGATGGTACAAACTTTAGTCAAATTATTGTTTCTAGCAATTTCATCTTCTCTTTCTCACCTAGCATTCAATTCCGCCAACATCATAACCTTTTCATCAATTCTAAGTTAAATGGCATTCAAAGTTTTACTTTATTTAACATCATGAGGAAACACTTTTAGTTTAAAAAATTAAACATCATGAGCAAGGCTATCAATTTTAGAAGCAAGAATATTAATTTTGCCAAACTTTTCCTCAACAGTTTTATTGAAAGCAGTTTGTTTACTAATAAAATCCTTAAGCATGACTTAAAGATCAGAGGGTGCACTTTTATTGTTGATGTAGGAATTACCATAAGAATTTCCATAAACATTGCCATTATTAGAAGGATATGGCTTATAATTGTTGCTACCAAAATTATTCCTATAAGCATTGTTGTTGAAATTGTTATTTTTAATGCAATTCACATCAACATGCTCTTCTTGAGCAACCAAAGAAGCTAACGGAATATTATTTGGATCAACATGAGCTTTACCATTAACAAGCATAGACATAATAGTATCAATTTTATCACTCAAGGAGGAGGTTTCTTCGACAGAATTTACCTTCTTACCTTGTGGAGCTCTCTCGGTGTGCCATTCAGAATAATTGATCATCATATCATCAACTAATTTAGTTGCAGCCCCAAAGTAATGGACATAAAGGTACCGCCAGCAGCTGAATCCAGGAGATTTCTAGAAGAAAAATTCAGTTTTGCATAAAATGTTTGGATGATCATCCAAGTAGTCAGTCCATGAGTGGGACAATTCTTTACCAAAGATTTCATTCTTTCCCAAGCTTGAGCAACATGTTCATTATCAAATTGTCTAAATTTCATTATGTCGCTTCTGAAAGATATAATTTTAGCAGGAGGATAATATTTTCCAATAAAAACATATTTGCATTTAACCCAAGAATCAATATTATTTCTAGGCAAAGATAGCAACCAATTTTTAGCTCTACCTCTCAAAGAGAAAGGAAACAATTTCAGTTTTATAATGTCACCATCTATATCCTTATATTTTTGCATCTCAAAAAGTTCAACAAAATTATTAAGGTGTGAAGCGGCATCCTCAGTACTAACACTAGAAAATTGCTCTTTCATAACAAGATTTGATAAGGCAGGTTTAATTTCATAGAATGCTGCTTCGGAAGCAGGTGGAGCAATAGATGTACAAATAAAATCATTGTTGTTGGTGCTAGTAAAGTCACACAACTTAGTTTTTTCAGCGGAACCCATTTTAGCAAAATTAAAACTAAGCAACAGAAATAACATCTGTAATAGAAACTAATTTTTGTGTGTTTTTTGATATAATAAAACAAACAAAACAAAATAAAGTAAACTAAGCAAAACAATAACAAAGTAAATAGATTGGAGATGAGAGACTCCCCTTGCAGAAATTCTCTTTCTCCCCGGCAACGGCGCCAGAAAAAGAGCTTGATGGTGCTTATCGTAACGCCGACTTCACACTGTTGAGGAACCCCAAGAGGAAGGTATGATGAGCACAGTAGCAAGTTTTCCTTCAGTAAGAAACCAAGGTGTAAACGACCAGTAGGAGAAAGGCGTTACTTCTGAAGGTGTTGCTAGCTGACTAGTGGCAGGGCGCACTACCGGCGTCAGCATCAACGTGGAACCTGCACACAACATAACCAAAATAATTTGCCAACTTACAATGAGGTTGTCCATCTCACCGGTTTTGCTGAACATAAATGATTAAATGTATCAAGTGGAAGGGGATATTTGTAGTAATTAAAGAGAACAGAGCTTTGCAGTAAGTAATAGAGCAAGATTGTAGTGGTTGAATTTATCAGTGTAAAGGAATGGACCGGGGTCCATAGTTCACTAGAGGTGTCTCTCCATAAAGATAGCATCCTGGGTGAACAAATTACAGCTGAGCAATTAACAGAATATCGACCATACATGACAAGATGATTACTATGAGATTCGTTTGGGCATTACAACATAATAGATAGACCGTAATCCAATTGCGTCTATGACTAATAATCCACCTTCCGGTTATCGTCCGAACCCCTTTCAGTATTAAGTTGCAAGCAACAGATTGTCGCATTAAGAAATGTGTGTAAAGTAAACAACAGAATTACCCTTGGATAAAACATTGTTGTTTTCTCCCTAGTAGCAACATCACATCTACAATCTTAGAAGTTACTGTCACTCTCTCAGATTACTAGAGGCATGAACCTAATATCGAGCATAAATACCCCCTCTTGGAGTCACAAGATCTACTTGGCCAGAGTATCTACTAGCAATGGAGAGCATGCAAGATCACAAATAACATATGACATGAATATATAATCGATCTCAACATAGTATACAATATTCATCGGATCCGAGCAAACACAACATGTAGGATTACACAAGGATAATCTTGATCATGTAGGATAGCTCACAAGATCTAAACATGAGGCATAAATTGGAGAAGACAACCATCTATCTACTGCTATGGACCCATAGTCTAGGGATGAACTACTCACGCATCACTTCGGAAACGGGTATGGCGATGTAGATGTCTCCAACGATGATTTCCCCCTCCGGCAGGATGCCTGGAAGAGCTTCACAACCCCCCCCCCCCCCCCCCCCCCGAGATGGGTTCTGCAATGGCTCGGGTATTCAGGGTTTTCAGGGTATTCAGGGTTTTCTCGAGATCGTGAATAAATAGGCGGAGGAGCGATATCGATGGCCACCTGGGTGGGCCAGACCATGCCTTGGCGCGGGCCCAGGCCTGGCCGCGCCAAGGGGTGGTTTTGCCCCTCTGTGGCTCCTCTTCGTCTCCCCTTCGGACTTTCTCTTCGTTACGGTAAAATATTGACTTTGACTTTTGTTTCGTCCAGTTCGAAGAATATTTTCTGTACAACTTTTCTGAAATACAAAAACAACAGAAAACAGAGAACTGGCACTGTGGCATCTTGTTAATAGGTTAGTGCCGGAAAATGTATAAAAGTGCAATGAAGTATGAGCAAAACATAATTGGTGTAAAACAAGCATGGAGCATCAAAAATTATAGATACATTTGAGACGTATCACTTTCCGAGCCTCAGACTCCATGTTTTTTTTTTGCGAAATCCTCAGACTCCATGTTCACTGATCTGTCCTAGAGCATACCCGAAAGCCCTAAAGAGTATTCGTTTTCTTTCAAGGAGAAGACCCACCAAATCTAAGAACTAGTACCAACTAGGGGGAAGCGAGACATGGGTACAAATGGAGAAGAGAAGACTCGACAACCTCGTTGCTAGCTGCGAGGCAGAGGAGGGAGCGACCTTAGATCCTTTCACTCGTAGGATTTTCAAAAGATTTGTGGTGAGCTGAGATCATGTGAAAAAATTCTTGTGGAGGCCGTTTGAATCATTGAAGCATATCCCATATGAATCTTGTAGTCTAAATTTCATAAGAAAGCAAGCATTAGGCTAGACCTTATAAAAATTCCTTCACCATAATCATAGAGATTTCTCCTTGCCATCGGAATTAATTAGAACCCGCATCAAAATCATACATGTATTCCAACAATTTTCCTATCCTATGTATCAAACGAGTCCTAAACCTAATCGCCAGTTTGCCACCAAACTGCCCTCTGGAGGACGTGGGGTGGTGACGCGGTATGTGTTCTTCGCCTAGTATTGATAAACTTTCACAAAATGCCAGCTAAAAATCATCTCACCACTTATCATGCTGATTATGGTTTTTATGCACTACCCCTTCAGCACAAAGAAAAATCATAATCCAACCGGCATTTGTGTCAAGCAAAGAAAGAACCATATCGACCGCCAAACCTATCATGTCTGCTCCATGCATGCTAAGTTCCCAATTATATAGTATGCAAGCTTGATGCCATGAACAAACGTTATGTCAAGGATTCTCGCTCACACCGGGATGGTGTTTTGGCACTCGGGAGCGTATGCTTCTGGTTTTTAAATTTTGTTTTAAATACAATTTTGAAATATCGGAAAATTCAGACACAAAATTTAATGCATACAACTCAAAATTCTACACGCTCACAAAGTCGTTCCATGAAGATCTGATATTTTTTTATGTCATGTGTAAAAAGACAGATTATGGTGTAAAAAAAGGTTGTCCACGTGACTCTTTTTTGTCTTTTTTACACAAGTCATAAAAAATGTCGGTTTTCCCATGAAACTTGATGTGCACGCATAGAATGTCGATACTTAAGCGTGAAAATTTTCGTTCAAATTTTTTTATATTTCAAAATGTTTTTCTGGTGGCAGTAACATATGCTCTCATGTGCCGAATTGAATTTTTAACCTTATTGAGTTTGCAGTATGTGTAAAAGAAAATATCGCATGTCGCTAACATATCAGATCATGCAAGATTGCAATGTAGTACTCCCTCCGTTACATATTTCTTGTCATGGTTTTATTTTAAAATTGAACTATGACCACGACAATAATCATGGAACGGAGGGAGTAAAACATTAAGGCCGAACTGATTAAATATCACCCACAAATATGTAAGGTCCTCACGAAGCTGTCAAGCTAGTGTGAATATACTACCAATGTCACCACTACGAGCACTTCGCAGCAAAAATAAAATAAAAATGTGTCGCTGGGTCTATCACCATCGTATCTGCTCGGAAATCAGTTTAGCGACCAGTGATAGCACAATTGTGAAGCCTGTCCATAATAATTTAAGCACCATTTTCTGTTATGGATTTATACTGTTCTGCTATCTCATCCCTACATTTTTTTTTATATTTGCAATACTTGTACGTTTATGTATAGCTCAATGGAATATAATCCTGCAAAATTGGGATATTTCAATACTAGTTTATCCATCACCTGATTTTTTTCATGTTAATTTAGTAAGGTATAAGATGCATCATTGCTCTGCTTATCTTAAAACAGAAGCATGGGCTGCATCAGGATTCTCTTGCTCAGATCCCAATCACCGTTGCTAGATGCCAACCAAGAACCATAAAGAGAGGAATAGGTGCATTATAAGAGGAGAGGGGAATAAAGATAGGAGTACTGATGAGGAAAGCCACAAACAATAGTTTCAGAGGTTGCGCACATCAAGTGGGAAAGTAGAAATGGCACCTTCTCCGTTATGGCCAGGTCCGCATAAACACCACCTACGGTCATTATGGCACTAATGCAAAACATCGAGCTACACGTAATGAGTGCTAGGCTTAATATCTTTGATGATAAAAGAGGATAAAATGAAGAAATGAGGTATCGATGGCAAAGAAACTTTGGCAGGTAAAAAGAAAGGATAGAATTGCACCACAGGAAGCCATGGTGGGTTTGTTACATGTTTGAATTGAGTGAGCAAGAATATGCTAATCGAAAGGTGGATAGCAGGGATGGATTGTGGTCGGTAAACTGTGGCTGCTCCCGAAACCCTCCCCTGCCGCTCCCCTCCCGGGCGGCGGCGGAGGCCCCCTTCCGCGCGACCCCAACGGCTCGTCATCCCCCGCCCCTCAGGCCGCCGCTGCTGCCGTCTCCGGTGGCGGTGGCGGCGCCCCTCCCGTCGAAGGGTGAAGGGGTGGAGAGGGCTCCGCGGTGGCGCTTCATGGGAGGCAGTGGGGCTTGCTGAGGACGCTGGGCGGCACGGCTGCGGTGGTCGTGGTCTGATGCACTTCGCTGGTCATCATGGAGGAGTGGGTGGAGCGTGGCGACCTTCGTCCCCGGAGGCGGTTCGGCGGTGACGGCGATCTGGGCCTGATTTGGGTCCTCTTGGCCCCAATCGACTTAGGATCCATGGCTTCGGCCAAGCCATCGTCGGTGCTCCAAGCCGCCTTTTTATTCTCTGGTGATCCGGTAGGAGTGACTGGCGGCGTGGGGGCTGCTGGTCTAGCAATAATGGTGGGGGTCCTCGGGTTTCTCTCATGCATAGATGAAGACCTGCCGGAGGCCTGTCCGTCTTGATCTAGCTGGAGTGATGAGTTCCGGAAAGCCCCACCGGCGAATGGAACAGTGCATCTTTTGCCTAGAGTTTGCTAGATCGGGTGGTATTCGGTCGCGCGCACCCATGCTTTTATTTCGACCGTTTGGTTCTGGAGGGAGCGACGCGAAGCTCTATTCTGTGTTGACATCAAGTGATATTTTGGTCCATGGTGAAGTTGGAAGAAGGGAATATCATTAAGGCCGGATTGGAGGAATAGCAAAGGGAGGTTCAAGTCTCCGCGATGTTGAGGGACTTGCTTGGTGTTCCGGGCTTCGCAGGAGTGGTATGAAACTGGGGGCGGCAGCATAGGTGAAGTTCAGAGTCCTACCTTTCAGGGTGAAATCCCAAGGTCTGGCCTTAACTAGTTGTGTCTGATAATGACCTTGTTGGAGTCATTGTTTTGAGAGCGGGGACTATCTTCAGGGTGAAAATCTAAAATCTTTGATCGGGTGACGGCGGCGCTGTGGCACCATTCCCTTGTTGGAGGCGTCGATTTTGGAGAGTCTGTATTTCAGATGTTGTCTTGGTGGTGGATGTATTGTTGTTGCTAAGCTTGGGATGCTGCTGCGGGACTTTTGTTTCTTAGTTTTATTTTCTCTTCTTTAGCTGTGTGCATCCGTACCGCTATTAGTGTGTTGCATTGTTGCAAAGGCTAGATGTAATTGCTATCTTTCAATATTAATATATCCCTTTTATCGAAAAACCGAGGCTGCTCGTCTGTAAGATCTCAAGCTTAGCTGTAACCATTTTCTGAACCAGATTTTGTTGCCTCCATTCGAAGTTGAAATGTGAGTCTTTCAATGCCAAGAAGTTTAGTTATTCGCTAATGTAGGTGGAATGCAAAGATGGAGATGTGCATAATGAGTCATCCTCGATCTCCACCTATCAATTAGCAGGTAAAGGGATTTGAACAAGTTTTCTCTGAAGACAACACGGCAAATATGACTTCTCATGGTCATCTACTTTCTCATCTGTATACCAAAGTATTGAGTTATATTAGTATATCCAAAGTTAATCCGTGTTACTGGCCTTGACATTTGTTGCTATGCTTGTCCACACTACATACGCAAGGTAGCTTACTTTTGACAGAACTGCAGACAATAATTGAAAGCAATTGCCCAGACAATTCTTTGGTACGTAGCTTAAGTTGGTGCGCAATATGTCACTCGATCAAACCATGATCTTAAACGTGTTTACAAATTAATTACTGCTACATTTCTACTCGTACGTCCACTTGATCATCTATATCAAAGATCCAAAGTAAAACGTCTCATCTGCCAAGCTAGTTAAACTACTGGTGCGCTACATTAACCCGTGAAACAATCAGGAGAAGAAACACTTTTCACTGCAGAACGTTTTCAGATATGATGTCCAGAAAAATCATATCCCACCACCACTTGGCACTTCCTCCAATATGTCAATTTGCCGTCCCATAATTTGGTACCACCCATCAATCTTTCTCAATCTGAAAGTTTGGCAAGTGAGAGAGATAGGCCCGGCATAGGAGGACCATGGCCAGCCAAATCCAGACAACTGAGCAGATGGAACACTTTGACGATAGACTTGAGGAAAAAGAATTCATAGTGGGGCGGTGATTGCAAGGCACAAAATATGCACGTACGCAAAGGATGCCAAGATTAGAACACTCTGAATATACTGATCGAAAACATAGGACGATCTTCACTTAGAAAAAAAGGATCCATCAACTTTTAGTGGTAGTGCTACCATCGTAGCTGAAAGTTTCAAAGGGGAACTATGGGATGGGATGGACAAAAAAAAAAAAAAAAAAGCTGACGGTTCTGAGTTCTAACTGGAAATTTAGAATGGATTTCAGTTTTATAGGACTGCCTCATCTATGTTTGGAAATTTCATATCTCCCTAACTTTTTTAGCCTGAACCTTGCAAACTGCACATCTCCCTATATTTGAATACTGCATATATCCATGTAAACCAGTTCAGAGAGTCTCACATTAATTCATTTGACAATCTTGGGGACTAAGTAAAATCCTAGGATTAAAACTGCCAAGGAGTGAATAGTGGCGCGACGAGAAGATCGTAGAGAGACGACTGCAATTTGCAGAGCGCCGAGATGGGAGAAGAACACCGCCAGCGATCGTCCCCTGGGGTTCCATTGGACTGGGTAAACTTCTGTGGGCTGCGTCACAAGGCCAGCGAAGCGAAGTGACTCGGAACTAGGCTATTAGTTAGCGAAAAAGAAAAACAGGGGCGAATGGTCCATACGAGCCCACCGTATGGGTTCGTGCAGACGGGCTCACATCATTCGTGGAATCGCACAACATGGCCTTAGCCCATTAGCGAGCCATTTCAACAAAATGCCACCAGCAACTAGGGCCTCAGCCCTCAGGCGTGTGTTTATTTTCTTTATTTTTCCTTCCGATTGTTTTTCACATTTTTGGTTTCCTTTTTCATCTATTTTGGGAAATGCGTTAAAGAATTATACGTGGAAAAAAATTAATTGATTTAGAAAAGTAGTAATCACTCCGATTCATAATAAATTATTATTAGATTAACATATACTCTGCAGAATGTCCATCTTATGTTTACAAAATGATTGCAATGTATTAATTTTTATGAACGGGTATTAAAACTGTTCAAATTACAAAAAACAAATATTTTTCAAGTTACTAAAATTTCAATTTCACAATTTACAAAATTTTCATGGATTAAAAAAAACATGTTCGCAATTTAGAAAAATTGTCACAAGTCCAAAAATGTTCAGTATTCAGATTTTTTTCCATCAATTCAAATAAATTTTCAAATGTTAGTCTCCAAAAAAATATTCATGTATTTTTGGGAAAAAAAGAAAAACAAAAAATTATCCATCTGTTTACCCCCTAAAAACAGAAAGAAAAACCGTAAAAAGGAAAAAAATGAGACCAAGGAACAAAAAATAATAAAACACAAAAAGAAATAAACAAATGCAAAAAACAAAAAGGGTGAGTTAACACCGGGGCACGCTATAAGCGATACATGGTGGGTGGGGGGATCTCCTATATGATGCTGCTTGCGTATCCATTAGGACAGAGTGCCTAAAGACTTCCAACCTGAGCAACATTTGATTGCGCCCCATTAACGTATGTTGGACTTTTATAAATCTCAGAAATTACATGTTAATAATTTTTTATCTTTTTTCAAATTATATTTTATAAATTGGCAAAATGTTCATGAGGTTTAAAAAATATTAATATAGTTCAAATAAAAAGGTTCATATGCCAAGAAAAGATGTTGACACATTTCAAAAACAATTGTTAGCATGTCAAAAAAAATGTTCACATGAGAGTAAAATATGTTAAGATAGTTTTAAATAATTGTTCACGAGGTTAAAAAATATTTGTATAGTTCAAATTAAAATGTTTGCGAGTTAAAAAAATGTTCATATGCCAAGAAAGTGGCGACACATTTCAAAAAATTATTGTTAGCATGTCAAAAAATGTTCACATGAGAGAAAATTATGTTAGGACAGTTTAAAATCATTGCTCAGGGGGTTAAACAATGTTCACCTATTGGACAATAAGTAATATTCATATGCGAATGGATCTTCTTTCAAATCACTATATGTGTTCTTCTTTTCTCTATTGGGGATCATGTTCAAATCACTATATGTGTTCTTCTTTTCTCTATTGGGGATCATGTTCAAATCACTGTTACTAGAAATTAGTCTGGGTATGTTGTTTCCCTCTTACCTACTAAATTGCACCACTACTTTACTTCTACTTCTATGGTCTTGTTTTATCTAATGTTTTGTACATTAAATTGTACGGACAATTTCTCATATATTCAACATGAAATGATTGCGCATGATCATGTGTATTGGATGCCTAAGCACATAGGTTGTGGACTTGTTTTGTTGTTTCAAAATCGTTACAATGTTAATACATATAGTTTCTTTAGCTTAAAGGGTGAGCATCAGTTGTACAAAGGAACGATATTTAAAGGTAAATAATTATTGCTTTTCAAATTCTTCCAAAATAGGTGCGTCCTGCTTATGACAACTTTGTCTAAATAAGTTGCTTGTCTACCTGGCTTTAATGATCGTAATAAAATTATTTGTATTGTTTAAGAATTACTACCTCCGTTCTAATAAATAAGGCTTATATTTTGTCTAAAATGCAACCTACATAAAGTTTGGCCAAGTTTATAGAAAAAAATCATTAACATGTACTATAGAAAAATCAATATCATTAGATACATCATGCAATAAGGCTTATATTTTACCCTTATCCATTATTTATAGATGTTGATGTTTTTTTCTAAAAGTTTGATCAAATTTTATTTGGCTTGATTTTTCAAAATATATATAAGCCTTAATCAATGGAATGTATGGAGTATAGCCTTTTTTGTTTTGTTTATGGGTCTCGTCAAAATACTGATGTACCCACAAAGAAAAGGTGATATAGACCAAACCTGGCCAACGACCCGTGCTTGTGGCGTGTCGGTGCGTGGCCCGCAAAAAAGGCATGCGCGAGGCCTAGCACGACACGTGGGTTGACGAGCACGTGCTAGCCCGTGGCACACCGGTGTTGTTTCTAGGCCGCTGCCTTGAGCATGGGGGCTAGCCCGCATGGAAGGTGAAGTCCAAGGCCCGTGGAGGCACGCCATAAACACACAAGTACACGACCAGCACATGATGGCACGCGATGAACATCGAGGGGGAGCCAGAGCAAGCTCTTCTGCCACCAAGATTTAAAAATTTGAAGGGGGTGCAGGGGGAGTGGGGTAAAGGGTGTCGGGTGTCGGGTGACATGGTGCCAGCCCTTGGCCAGGTTTGGACTGACATGGCCTAGGTGACATGTAGTTTTAAAATTTTAGGACGTTGGGTAGGATATTTTTTATGAGTTTGGCCAAATTTTGGCTATAAAGAGGGCATCACACCCCTCCCATTTTTTCACACTCAAATACTATCATTTCCCACACTCAAACTTGAATGATCCCAACTAGTATCTCTTCCCTATGGACCAGTTAGGGGTTCCAACACTTCCCGTCATGCATCCGGATGATAGTTCTCCCAATTGTGACAACAACCACACCGACTACACCACCTATACATCTCCATATAGCCAACCCACATGTACATATAGCCAAAATCATCCACTCTTTATTGTCACCTCCACATCCACCGGTTCCAAAAGGCGTAAAAAATATTGGCGATCTGGCAGCACATCGACGAAGAAGAATACGTGAACAACAATGGTGTCACTAAGAAAGAGCTAAGTGCTTTCATCCAGGTTCACTCTCATATTTCCAACGAAGAAGGGAGGAGGGAACAACCACATGGCGAGGCACCTGAAGACCCACCACAAGGCGGATGGAGAGTCCGCGTTGATCCAGAGCAGGATTAAGTTCAACCCTGAATATGGAGAATACGTGAACAATAATGGCTTGCAAGGTTTTTTTCATCTATGATCAAACTCGCTATAGAGATGCTCAATCGCGTTTTATTGCTTCGAATAATTAACCGTAAGGTTTTGGTGAGTCTCCGACTTTTACCGAATATATTTGAACTACTCATACTCCCGATTTCCAACCGATTTCTAGACAAACTACATCTAGAGATATGAAAAAGATAGCCACAGAAGGTCAGCCATAAAAAAGAAGAGTTAGTATAATCCACTTTTTCTGCCTTCGTAAACATCTGTTATTTAGAGTGGTTGTGTAAGCAATATTATATTTACTATAGTTGATCATTATGTTAGCAGTACTTGGGATCTATAAAAAAAGAGTCATAGGATTTGAATTAATTGACGTAGCACATACTTGTGAGAACATTATTGCAGCCATACTTAAATTTGTGGACTAGTTTGGTCTTGGGGAAAAATATTTCCAATAACTATGGATAATGCTTCAGTAGATATACTGCAATGAATATTCCCACTCCTTTATTTGAAGTATATGCATAAAAAATTAATGCATCAACGTTGTGCTTGTCATATAATTAAGATTATTGCTAAAGTTGGGTTAATAAACCTAATCCCGCAATTGATAAATTTTGCTTGGCAGTTGGATGGTTGAATGCTTCTAATCCATGATTTGCTAATTACGCTAGGTATTGCAGTATTATAAATGTAACTTATCATAGGTTTCAATAACAGAACTCTAGATATTTGACGTTTAAGACACTTATCATAGACAGAGTGCCCGTTCATGGTATTTGTTTAGGTAAAAACTAACAATCGGGGTCCGATTGGAAACGAATGGTCGGACCTTCCCGATACCGTCGATCTCGTCTCAAAATGAACGACCATCTATGCCCCTACCCCACCACTCAACATTAATTACAAATGATAATCCGCTTATCTCTTCCCTCCTCGCCGCCCCCTAGACTCTACCCTCCCGAATCCAGCCCCCCAACCTCAACATCTCGTACGCTGGCGGGCACGACGCTACGCCGCATGGAGACATCACCAGAGCATAACTAATCGGTGGCCGGCGGCGGAACCATCGGTAGACCAGGCACCAACCTTCAATTCGGCCGAAGCAGTTGGTCGTTGTCTGCTTCCACCGCTCACAGGATCACTCTGAAAGATCGAGATGTCGCCTAGAGGGGGGGGGGGGGTGAATAGGCAATTACAAACTCTTGCGGATTTGTCTTGTATGAATGCGGAATTAAACTATCGTTTAGTTTACAAGCACAAACCCTAAATATGCTAAGCTCAACTAAGTGTAACAATAGCAACTAGAGCTAAGCAAGATAGGCACAAGATATATGTAGCACAAGTGATAGCAAGATATATGTACTTCAAGCACGATGGCTATCACAAGGAAAGAGAGCTCGGGTATAGAAATAACCGAGGCACGCGGAGACGAGGATGTATTCCCGTGTTCCCTTGCTTTGCAACAAGGTACGTCACGTTTGGAGGAGTGGAGGTCCCACGAAGGATTCCCCGCGCCACGAAGGCTCACCCTATTCTCCGAACCACACCCACGAAGGATAATGGCCCTTTCCTTATGGTTAGCTTTTCCTCTGCTCCGGAGATGGCAAGCTCCACAACCACTTCACAAGCTCCACGAAGGAGAAGCCCGGGCCCCTTCACAATCTTCCAACGAAGAGATCACCGGGACACCAACCAAGCCAACTAGGAGGTCACCCTCAAAGAGTAACAAGCTCACGGTCTCTCACTCGAACAAATCATGGTGGAGAGCTCAACACTATGCAATGATGCAAAGCAAGAACACCGGAGGTGTTCAAGTCCTTCACACTCAAATCCCACCAAAGCAACGAATGCTAGGATGAGATTGGAGAGGAAGAACAAGGGGGAAAGTCAACCAAAGACTCCAAGATCTAGATCCCAAGAGATTCCCTCACTTAGAGAAGAAATGGTTTGGTGGAAGTGTAGATCTAGATCTCCTCTCTCAAATCCTCAAGTATGAGCAAGAATGGTTGGAGGAATCAAGGGAGAGAGCAACTTCTTCAAATGCAACAATGGAGGTGAGAGAAAGAGAAAGAAGTTGTTGCTCAAGGTGGAAGAAGGGCTATTTATAGTCTAAGGAGAAAAATAACCGTTGGGGAGAAAACCGGGTGAAAATCGGATAAAAAACGAGCTGAAAAAGTGCCCAGCCGGTTGCCAGGCCGGTCGACCGGCCTGGGCGCTGAGGAGCCCGGTCGGCAGCCTGGCCCGACCGGCCCAGCAACCGGGCGGTAGCTGACCGCGCGCTGGGCGGCGGAAAGCCTCACGCCGCGCGGGGAGAGACAGGCCGCGTGGGCTTTGGCGCGGGAGGCGGCCCAGTCCGGATCCCGGTCGGACCGGAGGAGCAGGCGGGCCGGTCGCGGACCTGGCCCAAGGCCGGTCACATGCCGCGCGGGGAGAGGCCGGCGCGTGGGCCGGTGGCCGCCCGGTCCGGTTGGCGCCCGGTGCGGACCGGGTGGGCCGGCGTGCGGCCCGGCAGGCCGGGCGGCAACCGGGCAGCCTTCCCCTTTTTTTCTTTTCTTTTTCTTTTTCTTCTTTTACCTTTTCTTTAATAACTATTGCTTCCGAACTCCGATTGACATGAAACTAATTTCGTTGGAAAGATAACAACAAATGCTATCCAATAGAAAGTGCAAACTCAAGAAACTGTAGGAGGATATTTTATCATGAATATAAAAGGGTAGAACCTTATATCATGAATACCCGGTAAAATCACCCAACCTCGAAAACGCAATAGAAGATGCATGCGAACTCCGTTTTCGATGAACTTGGGCTTGTTGTAAAGCTAGCAACAAGCTCAAGAACCTCACATAGAGAAACACCAAGAAGCAATAAGGATATGCAAAGTATGCAAAGGATTGAGCTCCCTAAGACGATGTGATCAAGTTACTCAATCGAAAGCCCCTCTTAATAGTGCGGCTATCTATCCTACAATCCGGTCTCCCATCATCCACCTTGAGACCGGTAAAAGGAAAACCTAGCAAGGCCATACCTTTGCCTTGCGCATCCCGCTTGATCTTGATGATAACTCTTCAAGCTTCACTCAAGCCGGAATGCCTCTCTTGACCAATGTTGCTTCGTGAAGACTCACAAATGCTCCCCCATACACTATGATGGGAAAGCTCCATTGATGCACATCTTCACTAGTCCATTATCATCAAATGGATGGCAAGCTTCAAATATGTGATTCACTTGAGACGCTCATCTTGAACTTGCCCAACTCAACCTTGTATCTTCACATACTCACTTAAGATAGAGCATGGCTAATATTGAGTTCCACATAAGAACTCCATCTTCATTTCTTCTTATTGATCATATCACATATATATATCTTCATACCGATGATCTTGATGCCAATACACAAGGAATACCTTTATCTTCATGGCATCCATACTTGAATCCAACACATGGAGTACAAGTAGCACCTATGGAATATTCCTTCATATAAACTCAATGAAAACATTAGTCCATAGGGGTTGTCATTAATTACCAAAACCACACATAGGGGCAATGTACCCTTACAATCTCCCCCATTTTGGTAATTGATGACAACCACAATAAGAGGGTTTATATAATGAATATTGGTGACAAGTACGCAACTTATCCGAGAATAAGTTGTATACAAGAGGTTGTATTTGATATGGTCAAGTAACACAAAGCTACTGATACGTCTCCGATGTATCGATAATTTCTTATGTTCCATGCCACATTATTGATGTTATCTACATGTTTTATGCACACTTTATGTCATATTCGTGCATTTTCTGGAACTAACCTATTAACAAGATGCCGAAGTGCCGATTCTTTGTTTTCTGCTGTTTTTGGTTTCGAAATCCTAGTAAGGAAATATTCTCGGAATTGGATGAAATCAAAGCCCAGGGGCCTATTTTCTCACGAAGCTTCCAGAAGTCCGAAGGAGAGACGAAGAGGGGCCACGGAGGGGCCACACCCTAGGGCGGCGCCCCCCCCCCCCTTGGCCGCGCGGCCCTGTGGTGTGGGGCCCCCGTGCCGCCTCTTGACCTGCCCTTCCGCCTATAAAAAGTCTCCGTGACGAAACCCCCAGGACCGAGAGCCACGATACGGAAAACCTTCCAGAGACGCCGCCGCCGCCGATCCCATCTCGGGGGATCCAGGAGATCGCCTCCGGCACCCTGCCGGAGAGGGGAATCATCTCCCGGAGGACTCTACGCCGCCATGGTCGCCTCCGGTGTGATGTGTGAGTAGTCTACCCCTGGACTATGGGTCCATAGCAGTAGCTAGATGGTTGTCTTCTCCCCATTGTGCTATCATTGTCGGATCTTGTGAGCTGCCTAACATGATCAAGATCATCTATCTGTAATTCTATATGTTGCGTTTGTTGGGATCCGATGAATAGAGAATACTTGTTATGTTGATTATCAAAGTTATGCTATGTGTTGTTTATGATCTTGCATGCTCTCCGTTACTAGTAGATGCTCTGGCCAAGTAGATGCTTGTAACTCCAAGAGGGAGTACTTATGCTCGATAGTGGGTTCATGCCTGCATTGACACCTGGGACAGTGACAGAAAGTTCTAAGGTTGTGTTGTGCTGTTGCCACTAGGGATAAAACATTAGTGCTATGTTCAAGGATGTAGTCACTAGTTACATTACGCACCATACTTAATGCAATTGTCTGTTGTTAGCAACTTAATACTGGAGGGGGTTCGGATGATAACCTGAAGGTGGACTTTTTAGGCATAGATGCAGTTGGATGACGGTCTATGTACTTTGTCGTAATGCCCAATTAAATCTCACTATACTCGTCATGATATGTATGTGCATGGTCATGCTCTCTTTATTTGTCAATTGCCCAACTGTAATTTGTTCACCCAACATGCTGTTCGTCTTATGGGAGAGACACCTCTAGTGAACTGTGGACCCCGGTCCAATTCTCTTTACTGAAATACAATCTACTGCAATACTTGTTCTACTGTTTTCTGCAAACAATCATCTTCCACACAATACGGTTAACTCTTTGTTACAGCAAGCCGGTGAGATTGTGTTATCACCAGGATTTGACCAAGTCAGAGGTGGGCCGCGACCAAGGTGGACTTGAAGATTTTATGTTGAAGAATATACGTGAATCGGCCTTGTTTAGCAAGTTTGGGCTAGTTTGCCCTTGTATCTGTAACATAGTAGGATACGTGTCGGTTAGTTAGAATTGGGCCCGTGCCCGGTTGGGACTATTCCCACGATTAGAGAGTCTACGGACTATAAATATGTATCTAGGGTTTATGGAATAAACAACAACTCACGTTCAACCCAAAACAAACCAATCTCGGCGCATCGCCAACTCCTTCGTCTCGAGGGTTTCTATCAGGTAAGCGACATGCTGCCTAGATCGCATCTTGCGATCTAGGCAGCACAAGCCCCACGTTGTTCATGCGTTGCTCGTACTGAAGCGTCTTTGATGGCGAGCAACGTAGTTATCATAGATGTGTTAGGGTTAGCATAGTTCTTCGTATAACATGCTTACGTAGTGCAACCCTTGCATGTCTAGCCGCCCTCACACCTATCTCAGGTGTGGGGGCGGCACCCCGCTTGATCTTTATTTAGTAGATCTGATCCGTTACGATTGCTCCTTGTTCTGCAAGGATTAGTTTAATATCTGCAATAGTTAGGCCTTACAAAGGGGTGGAGGATCCAGCGGCACGTAGGGTGGCGTTCGCAAGCCCTAAACAGGATGTTCCGAGGATCAACTTCATGTTGGTTTTTAGGCCTTGTTTAGGGTCGGCTTACGATCACCGTGCGTGGCCGCGAGGCCCAACCTGGAGTAGGATGATCCGATTATGCGGTGAAAACCCTAAATTGTCGTAGATCTAATTAGCTTTATCTTGATCAAGCAGGATCACCATATATTCGTGCACCCCGTACGAATCATGGGTGGATCGGCTCTTTGAGCCGATTCACAGGATAACCTGAGAGCCGATCGAGGCTCGGATTTAATGTTTACGTGTATGCCATGCAGGAAACTAAGCGAGGCATCCCCATCACCTTCCCGACCAGTATAGGTCAGGTGGCACGCCCTTGCACTTCGCATCGGACGTGTGACCAGAAGAGCATTGCGGGCCGTCGCTCGGAGGGGTCTCAGCCAGCCGCAGCTCTAGGCTCTTCCCGGCTCTACCGTGTTGACAGTCGCTGCCCGCCGGTGGGTTTTGGCAGTCAACACATTCTGGCACGCCCGGTGGGACAATCGTCTACATCAACCACATCGCCATCTACATCTGAGATGGCGGACGGCACGCCGTCACCTACGAGGAGCTGCACGACGAGCTCAAGAAGAGATACGACGAGATCAAGGTCACCCTCGAAGCCGACCTCATCGGCTCTTTTCGTAGAACCCGTTCCCATGGCATCGATGGAAGGGATTCTCACCGCAAGGTGCACTCGATGGGATAGACATCTCTGCCCGTCGGAGGAACGCACCGAGGGCCTGCGGCAGAGATCAACTACTTGGTGGCTCACTCGCTACACCGCCACTCTGAAAACTTGGTCAACGTGTTGGAGCGTCTCGCTCTGCGCGCGTGATCCAGGAGATCATGAGCCACCGATGCTCGCCGTCAGACCAGCTCTCGGGACGCATCAAGGAGAGTTGCCACTCCAGTCCCGTCCACCGCTGCCATATGCGTTGGCAGCACCAGCTGAAGTGCCGGCTACACCGGCATTCGTCGTCTACAAGATCGGTGGTGACCCTAGTGACTACCGGTTCTTGGCCGAGGCGCCTAAGGAGATCCCTCAAGGATACGCGTGCACGTATGTGCCATTGTGGCAATCGGGCACTCTCAAACCAGGCCACAATATCAGGGACTCCGGCGAAGACAGAGGAACGTCACGACAGAGCTTGAGAAGCAGACGTGGCTAACTTAGTATGCCACCCCGACGAAACTCCGCAGCCCAGCTCCTGCAGCTGGCTCGGAAGCTGGAAAAGCAAACATGGCTGGCTAAGTATGCCACCCCGGCGAATCTTCGTAGTGCAACTCCTACAGCCAAGACAATGGGATCAGATCGCACCATACTGAGGGACCAGTTCGGCATGGTGCCGAAAAGAAGGGCAATCGGCTATTCCAAGCCGTACTCGACGAGTACGAGATGATCCCGCTGCCACCTAAATATCGGCTCCTCGACTTCTCCAAATTCAGTGGATCAGATGGCTCCAGCTCCATCGAGTACGTCGGCCGATATTTGGCGCAACTAGGACAGGCTTCAGTGTCGGATCAGCTACGCGTGAGGCTCTTTTCACAGTCCCTCTCGGGATCGGCTTTTGGATGGTACACCTCTTTGCCAGCAAACTCCATCCAAGCCTTGGAAGCAATTGGAAGAACAATTCCATACGCAATACCATTCAGAAGCTTCCGAGTCTAGCATTACCGATCTAGCACAACTACGTCAGAAGCGCGGAGAAACGGTGACAGAGTACATCCAGCGCTTTAGGAATCTTAGGAACCGATGTTATTCGGTTCGTATAACTGAAAAGGAAGCAGTCGAGTTGGCAGTAGCTGGCCTTGCAACACAGCTCAAGGACATGGCCTCCCAAGCAGATTATCCTCTCGGGCGCACATGGTTCGAAGCTATCAGCATATGAACGGGCGCCACTTGGACCTGTACCAAGACAAGTTCAAGCGTGCAGATAGTCCTGGTCGATGCAGAGGAAGACGAAGTTCCCGCGGAGACCAAGAAGTAGCAAGGGCGAGTGGACTCGGGAGGAACCCCCGTGTCCTGCAAATGGGTAAAGCCACCAGGGCCGCCCAGGGGATTTGATTTTGACGTGACCAAGACTGAACAAATCTTCGACCTCCTGCTCAAGGAGAAACAGTTGACGATTCCTGAAGGTCTCAAGTTCCCCACGGCGCAAGAGCTAAACGGAAAGCCGTACTGCAAATTCCACAACTCGCTCTCCCATGCCACCAACGACCGCAGTGGTGTGGCGTCAGCACATCCAAGCGGCGATAGAGAAGGGGCGTTTAATTTTCAACCAGTACGCCATGAAGGTCGACACCCAACCCTTCCCCGCCGTTAACATGGTGGAAGTCACCTACCCTGAGGGTTGCCAGCCAGGTCCCTCGTTCAGTATCAACATGGTAGGACCTGGAAACCACTCTGGCAAAGATGGAGATGAGGGCAGCTGCTCTCATAGCAAGGACACAAAGGAGGCCGCTCCACGCGATCGGCTCCATCATGATGGCGAGCGCTACGTCACAGAGGGAGAGGTGAAGAATATAAGATATCAACGACCTCTCTCTGATCACCTCCTCAACAAATATGTGAGTCAGTATGACCAACGCCGACGGTCCAACTATGATGATGAAGGAGATCGTCTGGCTAGAGAAGCCAGAAGACATCGTCGGCATGATCGC
The DNA here is from genome assembly GCF_019359855.2 of Lolium perenne. Taxonomy (NCBI): domain Eukaryota; kingdom Viridiplantae; phylum Streptophyta; class Magnoliopsida; order Poales; family Poaceae; genus Lolium; species Lolium perenne. Next base: position 190,838,924 of record NC_067249.2, read on the forward strand.
GATGAGGAGGAGTGCGAGCGCCGTGCCACGGACACATCAAGGGAGCAAGGTGACAACGCCAGACACTGGGACTGCCCTTTCTTCAGACACTGCTGGGATTCAGGAATGAGCCGATTGCCCACAATCGGCAATTGCCCAGAATGCAACAAGAAGAAGAAGGAGGCAGCCAACGTGTCTGTGTTCGAGCGATTAGGGCCTCTCCCGCCACAGAGCAAACGTGCTGAGTCACCTCGTTGGGCAGATCTTGAGGATTCCAAAGACGAGGGACTAGAAGAAGAAGAAGACAGGTACCACCGTCCAAGGTGGTGCCCTGACGGACTCAGCCGTTCACAAAAACGCAGGGTTCAGCGGTTGCGCGGCCTGGAGGAAGCCGAAAGGTTATACCTGCATACGTTAAGGAAGGCACGGCCTGATCTGGCTGCAAAGGTTCAGCGAGCCCTGGATGAAGAGGGTCGTCCACGGAAAATGGAGTGGCGCCCCAAACAAAGGAGAGCCGATGATGAAACATCGGCTGGCACAAACATGGTGCTCGTCTTGCCGACAGAGCTTAGCGCTCCACGAGTCTACGATGCACTCAAGGTGGACGACAGCAGGCGCATCAAGTCAGAGGTTGGGTTGGTTTTATCCAGCCTGACCGAGTAGCAAGATTAAACCAATGAGCAAACCGTGCGAGGCTGATCCTTGTGATCGGCCCCAAAAAATTTTATGGAGGAACATTACAAAACCTTCATCGAACAAGCAATGTGGAGGCCGATTCCAGCAATCGGCCAAAATTATCCTCTGCACATATTCTGCTTGTGTTCAGCAACGATCCACTAGGCAGCGGCCACGTCGGCAGATGAAAGGCAGCATGGATCTTTGTGGAGCCGACGTGTAAATACAGGGCCCTGGCTAAACCATAGAAGCCGATATCTGCAATCATTTGGCAAATATCGGCTCGGGGGGCACCTAATCAGATGGACATGTGCAGTAAACATGTGTGCAGTAAAATACTGGGGGCGGATAGGAAAAAATCGGCCAATAACAAAAAAAATTTAACAAAGCCGAGGCGCGGCCATCGACTCTAGTACAGACCGAGACCAAGACCAAGACCTACTGGCTATCGCAAGATGTGCTCAAGGCTCACGTTTTCGCTAGGATGGTTTTCAGTTTGGTGTTTCATCTACAACATCGGCGTTCAGTGGAGGGGAGCTGATCAATGACATGTGCATCCTCGCCGGTATTCTCGCCTTGATTAAGGCTCGGGGGGCGGCTCACCCTAGAAAGATCTTTGCTCTGAAGAGCCAATCTGGCCAGAATCGGCTGGTTCTGTGTTCTAACTGAGAAGCCAGTGGCAGCTCGCCCCGAAAGTTCTTGGCCCTGGGGACCCAATTTGTTTGGAATCGGCTGGTTCTACATCACAGTTACCCTGAAGAATGGTGCTTTTGTTATAGGAGTGCCAGTCTCACCATCCAAGCTGATTCAGCGACAGTCCCAGGGTCCTTTTGAAGCTTATCAGGAACCAATGTGTTGCCAACAGTCATTGAGCTTTGTTTGAGTTGACAGCCGACGAAGTCAGAAGAGGTGAGGCTCGGGGGGCAGCAGGCTTGGTGGATGCTCTATTCAGGAGCTGATGGGGATACCATCGGCTAGACCTTCGTGGCGACCTTCTTCACAAAATGATGAGCGTTCAAGGAAGATTAGTTGGTCTGGTTGGAAGAATTCAAAGGCGTTCCGGGAGACTCTATTTTGCCCACCAGATCTCAAGATCATCAGTGAAGAATCGATGGATAGTAAAATGTGGAGGCCGGTACACGAAATCGGCCAGTAAAAAAGTTTTTGAAACAGCCGCTGCACAGACATCGACTTTAGAGTTGCAAATGTTGTGGTCAGATATCAAGTTGCAGTCTGAATCGAGGAGTGTTTGCTTGGATATCTGTCCGATTTGGGATTTAAGTTCGGCCTTATGGGCGTGTGAGGGTGAAAAAGCCGATACGTTGCTATCGGTTCTTGGTGCATTGACCTGTTTTGGCAGTCGGAGGATTCGATATTGAACAAATGGAGAATCACATTGAAAGAACAATTTTCATTGATTCGAAGAGGGATTTTTACAAGGAAGAGCCGATGGCTCTCAAAAGATCATCCGATGCCTAATGCACTACTACTACTAGCCCTATGCTACTCCCTGATCTAAGGGCCGTCGCCGCCCTCGTCGTCGCCATCGTGGCTGCCGTCGGCGCTGCTGCCGGCGGGCTCCTCGTCGCTGTTGATGAAGCCACCGGTAGGGGCTTCATCTTCCTCGTCATCGTCGTCGTCATCCGACCAGGCCCAGCCACGGAAGCGCTTGGCCGGCGGGTATCCCGCGGAGGAGGAGTCGTCTTCCGGCTCCTCCGCCTCTTCTTCCTCCTCGTCGGAGGAGAGGACTGCCTCCCATGGGAAGAGGTCGTCGTCGCCCGCCGGTACCAGCTCCCCGTCGACGAGGAACTGGAGGTCCTCCTCCCCTTCGGTGAGGGGTTCGTCGTCTTCCGATTCGAGGGAGAAGTCCCAGTCCCGCGCGTCCCAATACTCTGGGGCGCGGGCCTCGTAGATGGCCATCAGATTGACCTCCTGCTCGGGCTCGCTGGAGGAGGAGGACTGGAAGGACAGGCTGGAGGAGGAAGAGGAATCCATGGCGGGCCAAGAAGGGTTTTTTGTTTGCCGAAGGCTACTGCGGAACAGGAGGATGAAGAAGCAAACCGCTTGACGCGGTTAAAAATAAAGGGGACGGGGAGGTTTAATGCTGTGGAGATTTCCGAGGAGGTGGTGCCAAAACTGTCAAATCGTGCAGAGAAGTTGGGAAGGTAAATTGTCATGATGAAAACTGCTGCGATGGTTTTGCTCTGCCACGACATGACCCGACGAAAGAGAAGCGTTATGATTTTGGAAATGTCATTTCCAAAACCAGGGGGGCATGTGTTATCACCAGGATTTGACCAAGTCAGAGGTGGGCCGCGACCAAGGTGGACTTGGTTGAAGAATATACGTGAATCGGCCTTGTTTAGCAAGTTTGGGCTAGTTTGCCCTTGTATCTGTAACATAGTAGGATACGTGTCGGTTAGTTAGAATTGGGCCCGTGCCCGGTTGGGACTATTCCCACGATTAGAGAGTCTACGGACTATAAATATGTATCTAGGGTTTATGGAATAAACAACAACTCACGTTCAACCCAAAACAAACCAATCTCGGCGCATCGCCAACTCCTTCGTCTCGAGGGTTTCTATCGTAGCGACATGCTGCCTAGATCGCATCTTGCGATCTAGGCAAAGCACAAGCCCCACGTTGTTCATGCGTTGCTCGTCATCGAAGCGTCTTTGATGGCGAGCAACGTAGTTATCATAGATGTGTTAGGGTTAGCATAGTTCTTCGTATAACATGCTTACGTAGTGCAACCCTTGCATGTCTAGCCGCCCTCACACCTATCTCAGGTGTGGGGGCGGCACCCCGCTTGATCTTTATTTAGTAGATCTGATCCGTTACGATTGCTCCTTGTTCTGCAAGGATTAGTTTAATATCTGCAATAGTTAGGCCTTACAAAGGGGTGGAGGATCCAGCGGCACGTAGGGTGGCGTTCGCAAGCCCTAAACAGGATGTTCCGAGGATCAACTTCATGTTGGTTTTTAGGCCTTGTTTAGGGTCGGCTTACGATCACCGTGCGTGGCCGCGAGGCCCAACCTGGAGTAGGATGATCCGATTATGCGGTGAAAACCCTAAATCGTCGTAGATCTAATTAGCTTTATCTTGATCAAGCAGGATCACCATATATTCGTGCACCCCGTACGAATCATGGGTGGATCGGCTCTTTGAGCCGATTCACAGGATAACCTGAGAGCCGATCGAGGCTCGGATTTAATGTTTACGTGTATGCCATGTAGGAAACTAAGCGAGGCATCCCCATCACCTTCCTGACCAGGTATAGGTCAGGTGGCACGCCCTTGCACTTCGCATCGAACGTGTGACCAGAAGAGCATTGCGGGCCGTCGCTCGGAGGGGTCTCAGCCAGCCGCAGCTCTAGGCTCTTCCCGGCTCTACCGTGTTGACAGTCGCTGCCCGCCGGTGGGTTTTGGCAGTCAACAGATTGACAACCTCACTGTTTCGTTGGGGCAAAGTACTTTGGTTGTGTTGTGCAGGTTCCACGTTGGCGCCGGAATCACTGGTGTTGCGCCGCACTACATCTCGCCGCCATCAACCTTCAACGTGCTTCTTGACTCCTACTGGTCCGATTAAACCTTGGTTTCTTATCGAGGAAACTTGCCGCTGTGCGCATCACACCTTCCTCTTGGGGTTCCCAACGGACGTGCCAACCACACGCATCAAGCAAATTTCTGGCGCCGTTGCCGGGGAGATCAAGACACGCTGCAAGGGGAGTCTCCACTTCTCAATCTCTTTACTTTGTTTTTGTCTTGCTTAGTTTTATTTACTACTTTGTTTGCTGCACTAAATCAAAATACAAATAAATTAGTTGCTAGTTTTACTTTATTTGCTATCTTGTTTGCTATATCTAAAACACAAAAAAATTAGTTTACTTGCATTTACTTTATCTAGTTTGTTTTATTTACTGTTGCTAAAATGGCCAACGCTGAAAACACTAAGTTGTGTGACTTCACAACCACAAATAATAATGATTTCTTATGCACACCTATTGCTCCACCTGCTACTACAGCAGAATTCTTTGAAATTAAACCTGCTTTACTGAATCTTGTTATGCGAGAGCAATTTTCTGGTGTTAGTTCTGATGATGCTGCTGCCCATCTTAATAATTTTGTTGAATTATGTGAAATGCAAAAATATAAAGATGTAGATGGTGATATTATTAAACTAAAATTGTTCCCTTTCTCATTAAGAGGAAGAGCTAAAGATTGGTTGCTATCTCTGCCTAAGAATAGTATTGATTCATGGACTAAATGCAAGGATGCTTTTATTGGTAGATATTATCCCCCTGCTAAAATTATATCTTTGAGGAGTAGCATAATGAATTTTAAACAATTAGATACTGAACATGTTGCTCAAGCTTGGGAAAGAATGAAATCTTTGGTTAAAAATTGCCCAACCCATGGACTGACTACTTGGATGATCATCCAAACCTTCTATGCAGGACTAAATTTTTCTTCGGAATTTATTGGATTCAGCTGCTGGAGGTACCTTTATGTCCATCACTCTTGGTGAAGCAACAAAGCTTCTTGATAATATGATGATCAATTACTCTGAATGGCACACGGAAAGAGCTCCACAAGGTAAGAAGGTAAATTCTGTCGAAGAAACCTCTTCCTTGAGTGATAAGATTGATGCTATTATGTCTATGCTTGTGAATGATAGGACTAATATTGATCCTAATAATGTTCCATTAGCTTCATTGGTTGCACAAGAAGAACATGTTGATGTAAACTTCATTAAAAATAATAATTTCAACAACAATGCTTACCGGAACAATTCTAGTAACAACTATAGACCATATCCTTATAATAATGGCAACGGCTATGGTAATTCTTATGGTAATTCTTACAACAATAATAGGAATTCACCCCCTGGACTTGAAGCCATGCTTAAAGAATTTATTAGTACACAAACTGCTTTTAACAAATCTGTTGAAGAAAAGCTTGGGAAAATTGATATACTTGCTTGTAAAGTCGATAGTCTTGCTGCTGATGTTGATCTTTTGAAATCAAAAGTTTTGCCTAATGAGAATCATCATAATAAAATTACTATTACAGCAAATGCCATTCAAGTTAGAATTAATGAGAATATAAGATTAATGGCTGAACTGCGTGCTAGGTGGGATAGAGAAGAAAATGAAAAACTAGCTAAAGAAAAGAATATAGCTAAAGTTTGGACTATTACCACCACTAGTAATGCTAATGCTACACATGTTGCTGCACCTCCTACTCATACTAATAAAAGAATTGGTGTTAGCAATGTTTCCACTTCTAATGCAAAGCGCGAAAAACTGCCTGAAACTGCTAAAACTGCTGAAACTGCCTTTGATAAAGCTGCTGAAATTTTTTCCAACATTGGGGATGATGATCCCATTGCTTTAGATTATAATGGTTTGAATTTTGATGATTGCCACATCTCTGAAGTTATAAAGTTCTTGCAAAAACTTGCTAAAAGTCCTAATGCTAGTGCTATAAATTTGGCTTTTACACATCATATTACAAATGCTCTTATAAAAGCTAGAGAAGAGAAACTAGAGCGCGAAGCCTCTATTCCTAAAAAGCTAGAGGATGGTTGGGAGCCCATCATTAAGATGAAGGTTAAAGATTTTGATTGTAATGCTTTATGTGATCTTGGTGCAAGTATTTCTGTTATGCCTAAGAAAATTTATAATATGCTTGACTTGCCACCGCTGAAAAATTGTTATTTGGATGTTAATCTTGCTGATCATTCTACAAAGAAACCTTTGGGTAAAGTTGATAATGTTCGCATTACCGTTAACAATAACCTTGTTCCCGTTGATTTTGTTGTCTTGGATATTGAATGCAATGCATCTTGTCCCATTATATTGGGAAGACCTTTTCTTCGAACTGTTGGTGCTATTATTGATATGAAGGAAGGTAATATAAAATATCAATTTCCTCTCAAGAAAGGTATGGAACACTTCCCTAGAAAGAGAATGAAGGTACCTTTTGATTCCATTATGAGAACAAATTATGATGTTGACACTTCGTCTCTTGATAATACTTGATACACACTTTCTGCGCCTAGCTGAAAGGCGTTAAAGAAAAGCGCTTATGGGAGACAACCCATGTTTTTACCTACAGTACTTTGTTTTTATTTTGTGTCTTGGAAGTTGTTTACTACTGTAGCAACCTCTCCTTATCTTAGTTTTGTGTTTTGTTGTGCCAAGTTAAGCCGTTGATAGAAAAGTAAGTACTAGATTTGGATTACTGCACAGTTCCAGATTTCTTTGCTGTCACGAATCTGAGTCCACCTCCCTGTAGGTAGCTCAGAAAATTAAGCCAATTTACGTGCATGATCCTCAGATATGTACGCAACTTTCATTCAATTTGAGCATTTTCATTTGAGCAAGTCTGGTGCCATTTTAAAATTCGTCAATACGAACTGTTCTGTTTTGACAGATTCTGCCTTTTATTTCGCATTGCCTCTTTCGCTATGTTGGATGAATTTCTTTGATCCATTAATGTCCAGTAGCATTATGCAATGTCCAGAAGTGTTAAGAATGATTGTGTCACCTCTGAATATGTCAATTTATATTGTGCACTAACCCTCTAATGAGTTGTTTCGAGTTTGGTGTGGAGGAAGTTTTCAAGGATCAAGAGAGGAGTATGATGCAACATGATCAAGGAGAGTGAAAGCTCTAAGCTTGGGGATGCACCCGGTGGTTCACCCCTGCATATTCTAAGAAGACTCAAGCGTCTAAGCTTGGGGATGCCCAAGGCATCCCCTTCTTCATCGACAACATTATCAGGTTCCTCCCCGAAACTATATTTTTATTCCATCACATCTTATGTGCTTTTTCTTGGAGCGTCGGTTTGTTTTTGTTTTTGTTTTGTTTGAATAAAATGGATCCTAGCATTCACTTTATGGGAGAGAGACACGCTCCGCTGTAGCATATGGACAAGTATGTCCTTGGTTTCTACTCATAGTATTCATGGCGAAGTTTCTCCTTCGTTAAATTGTTATATGGTTGGAATTGGAAAATGATACATGTAGTAATTGCTGTTAATGTCTTGGGTAATGTGATACTTGGCAATTGTTGTGCTCATGATTAAGCTCTTGCATCATATGCTTTGCACCCATTAATGAAGAAATACATAGAGCATGCTAAAATTTGGTTTGCATATTTGGTTTCTCTAAGGTCTAGATAATTTCTAGTTTTGAGTTTGAACAACAAGGAAGACGGTGTAGAGTCTTATAATGTTTTCAATATGTCATTTATGTGAGTTTTGCTGCACCGGTTCATCCTTGTGTTTGTTTCAAATAAGCCTTGCTAGCCTAAACCTTGTATCGAGAGGGAATACTTCTCATGCATCCAAAATACTTGAGCCAACCACTATGCCATTTGTGTCCACCATACCTACCTACTACATGGTATTTTCCGCCATTCCAAAGTAAATTGCTTGAGTGCTACCTTTAAAATTCCATCATTCACCTTTGCAATATATAGCTCATGGGACAAATAGCTTAAAAACTATTGTGGTATTGAATATGTAATTATGCACTTTATCTCTTATTAAGTTGCTTGTTGTGCGATAACCATGTTCACTGGGGACGCCATCAACTTTTCATTGTTGAATTTCATGTGAGTTGCTATGCATGTCCGTCTTGTCTGAAGTAAGAGAGATCTACCACCATATGGTTAAGCATGCATATGTTAGAGAAGAACATCGGGCCGCTAACTAAAGCCATGCTCCATGGTGGAAGTTTCAGTTTTGGACAACAATCCTCAAATCTCAAATGAGAAAATTATTAATTGTTGGTATATGCTTATGCATAAAAGAGGAGTCCATTATCTGTTGTCTATGTTGTCCCGGTATGGATGTCTAAGTTGAAGAATAATCAATAGCGAGAAATCCAATGCGAGCTTTCTCCTTAGACCTTTGTACAAAGCGGCATAGAGGTACCCCTTTGTGACACTTGGTAAAAACAATGCATTGTGATGATCCGGTAGTCCAAGCTAATTAGGACAAAGTGCGGGCACTATTAGTACACTATGCATGAGGCTTGCAACTTATAAGATATAATTTACATGATGCATATGCTTTATTACTACCGTTGACAAAATTGTTTCATGTTTTCAAAATCAAAGCTCTAGCACAAATATAGCAATCGATGCTTTTCCTCTATGGAGGACTATTCTTTTACTTTCAATGTTGAGTCAGTTCACCTATCTCTCTCCACCTCAAGAAGCAAACACTTGTGTGAACTGTGCATTGATTCCTACATACTTGCTTATTGCACTTATTATATTACTCTATGTTGACAATATCCATGAGATATACATGTTACAAGTTGAAAGCAACCGCTGAAACTTAATCTTCTTTTGTGTTGCTTCAATGCCTTTACTTTGAATTATTGCTTTATGAGTTAACTCTTATGCAAGACTTATTGATGCTTGTCTTGAAGTGCTATTCATGAAAAGTCTTTGCTATATGATTCACTTGTTTACTCATGTCATATACATTGTTTTGATCGCTGCATTCACTACATATGCTTTACAAATAGTATGATCAAGATTATGATGGCATGTCACTCCGTAAATTATCCGTGTTATCGTTTTACCTGCTCGGGACGAGCAGAACTAAGCTTAGATGCTGATACGTCTCCGACGTATCGATAATTTCTTATTTTCCATGCCAAATTATTGATGTTATCTACATGTTTTATGCACACTTTATGTCATATTCGTGCATTTTCTTGAACTAACCTATTAACAAGATGCCGAAGTGCCAGTTGCTGTTTTCTGCTGTTTTTGGTTTCAGAAATCCTAGTAAGGAAATATTCTCGGAATTGGACGAAATCAAAGCCCAGGGGCCTATTTTCTCACGAAGCTTCCAGAAGTCCGAAGGAGAGACGAAGAGGGGCCACGGAGGGGCCACACCCTAGGGCGGCGCGGCCCCCTTGGCCGCGCGGCCCCGTGGTGTGGGGCCCCGTGCCGCCTCTTGACCTGCCCTTCCGCCTATAAAAAGTCTCCGTGGACGAAACCCCCGCATCGAGAGCCACGATACGGAAAACCTTCCGGAGACGCCGCCGCCGCCGATCCCATCTCGGGGATCCAGGAGATCGCCTCCGCACCCTGCCGGAGAGGGGAATCATCTCCCCGAGGACTCTACGTCGCCATGGTCGCCTCCGGTGTGATGTGTGAGTAGTCTACCCCTGGACTATGGGTCCATAGCAGTAGCTAGATGGTTGTCTTCTCCCCATTGTGCTATCATTGTCGGATCTTGTGAGCTGCCTAACATGATCAAGATCATCTATCTGTAATTCTATATGTTGCGTTTGTTGGGATCCGATGAATAGAGAATACTTGTTATGTTGATTATCAAAGTTATGCTATGTGTTGTTTATGATCTTGCATGCTCTCCGTTACTAGTAGATGCTCTGGCCAAGTAGATGCTTGTAACTCCAAGAGGGAGTACTTATGCTCGATAGTGGGTTCATGCCTGCATTGACACCTGGGACAGTGACAGAAAGTTCTAAGGTTGTGTTGTGCTGTTGCCACTAGGGATAAAACATTAGTGCTATGTTCAAGGATGTAGTCACTAGTTACATTACGCACCATACTTAATGCAATTGTCTGTTGTTAGCAACTTAATACTGGAGGGGGTTCGGATGATAACCTGAAGGTGGACTTTTTAGGCATAGATGCAGTTGGATGACGGTCTATGTACTTTGTCGTAATGCCCAATTAAATCTCACTATACTCGTCATGATATGTATGTGCATGGTCATGCTCTCTTTATTTGTCAATTGCCCAACTGTAATTTGTCCACCCAACATGCTGTTCGTCTTATGGGAGAGACACCTCTAGTGAACTGTGGACCCCGGTCCAATTCTCTTTACTGAAATACAATCTACTGCAATACTTGTTCTACTGTTTTCTGCAAACAATCATCTTCCACACAATACGGTTAACTCTTTGTTACAGCAAGCCGGTGAGATTGACAACCTCACTGTTTCGTTGGGGCAAAGTACTTTGGTTGTGTTGTGCAGGTTCCACGTTGGCGCCGGAATCACTGGTGTTGCGCCGCACTACATCTCGCCGCCATCAACCTTCAACGTGCTTCTTGACTCCTACTGGTCCGATTAAACCTTGGTTTCTTACTGAGGGAAACTTGCCGCTGTGCGCATCACACCTTCCTCTTGGGGTTCCCAACGGACGTGCCAACCACACGCATCAGCTACTAGCCCATATCAAAACCGGCTCTACTCACACAACTACAACAAATACTATGGATGTGAGTAGAACCAATATATATAGAGAAAACTCCCCCACAATGTATGCACGTGTGATGAACATGAATTCATTGCATACATTGTCAAGATTAACCTTTGGGATAGTTTCCACTATATATATACAACCATGCAAGACATATAAATATGGAATGCATGAGAGGCAAAATACTTAAGCACAAACCAAACTTAAGTATAAAACCATTCCCTTAAACCCTCTAAACTTCTCCCCCATTGGCATCGATTGTCAAAATGGGTGAAAAATTTAGAAGACCAATATAATGTGAGTTCCTCCCCAAAGGGTGCACTTCTCATAATTTGAGTGGAATCAAGTGCACATATCCAATGATGAATACTTGAAGGAAGTCAAACTATGTTGAGGATCAAAGATTGCATAAAGATAACATGGTCAAATGAGCAATCAAAGATCCACTTGGACAAACAAAGATATCATGATAAGAGAGATATAGTGTTCTAAAAAATAAGAAAGCTCCCCAAGGTTCGTGCACAATTTATAATGTTTGCATTTGAATACAATATGCACAAACATGGAATCCTTACTCCCTATATATCATTTAGAACACAACAAAGATAAAGAGAATATGCTTATCAAGAACAACTTGAGTCCAACAATTACGAGATATGAGTGCATGAAGAGAAACGAATAAACCAAGCACTCATATATCTTCTTTACCAATAACACTAAAATCAAAAGGATAAGAAGATAGTTGGCAAAGAACAAGGATATCAAGGTGATGGATTAACGCTCTTATGTATATGAGTTTCTAAAGTGGACAAAGTGATCCATAAAGAAACATGCACACACAAGAGGTTAACAAAATAGATAAGACAAGATATCCAAGATGAAGTCATAAAATATACCAAAGGATGTTTGCTTAAGAAGCATATATAGCCTATGGCTCCAATTTTGACTTATGGTATATGAATGAACTTCAACCAAGTTAAACCTCAAAAACATCACAACTAACAATAAGGGAAGTAGAGCTAGTTGGAGTGTTTTGAGAAAGGCAACAAGTATCATAAATATGGATTTATTTTGCAATTTCATCAATATTGCACACAAGAGCTCTTTGAGGAATCGATATGCAATAAATTGCTAGAGGGCATATTTGTGATAGGTGAATCATACAATATGATATATATATAACCTATCATATGCATCTTCTCAAATTACTCAAATGTTCAATAAGAAGTTTTACTTTTAAAAGGGTTTTTCAAGAACCGCAATATTTTCAGAAATAAATAATTTCATGCCAAGATACAACCTACAAGAGGTTGGATGCTATATGAGAGTGCATGAATAAGATACTTGTTACCGAGATAGCAATGGCATGATGTAGTAGATAAGATTTCATCGATCATCCTCGCTTGACTCCAATTCTCTTATGGTGACAACACCTTCCTTATAGATGAGACAAGCCTCCATTGCATCTCCAATGTACCTAAAACATCATTCAAGTACATCTTGGTCCCCAAACTTATTGGGTCCAACATGGTTAGACTAACCACAATATATAGGACACACTCCATATAAACATGTGCATATTTAGATGAAATTTGAATTTCATGCACATCTTAGCAATTTAGGATTTGATGGAGTATATCCTACATAATGGATCAAAAGAAAGCAAGCATGCTACAAGTATAAACAAATTACATATAAGCATGCACCAAAACTTTTAAAGATCCAAGAAAGATATACTTTGGACAAAACACCAAAAGAATTAAATAAGGCATAGAGGTGCCACAAAACAAATTTGTTGTCCAAATTATATCTAAGAAGCAAATTGATGCGTGTAGTTGACACGTCCGTTGGGAACCCCAAGAGGAAGGTGTGATGCGCACAGCGGCAAGTTTCCCTCAGTAAGAAACCAAGGTTTAATCGAACCAGTAGGAGTCAAGAAGCACGTTGAAGGTTGATGGCGGCGGAATATAGTGCGGCGCAACACCAGAGATTCCGGCGCCAACGTGGAACCTGCACAACAGAACCAAAATACTTTGCCCCAACGAAATAGTGAGGTTGTCAATCTCACCGGCTTGCTGTAACAAAGGGTTAACCGTATTGTGTGGAAGATGATTGTTTGCAGAAAATAGTAAAACAGTATTGCAGTAGATTGTATTTCAGTATAGAGAATTGGACCGGGGTCCACAGTTCACTAGAGGTGTCTCTCCCATAAGATAAACAACATGTTGGGTGAACAAATTACAGTTGGGCAATTGACAAATAAAGAGGGCATGACCATGCACATACATATTATGATGAGTATAGTGAGATTTAATTGGGCATTACGACAAAGTACATAGACCGCTATCCAGCATGCATCTATGCCTAAAAAGTCCACCTTCAGGTTATCATCCGAACCCTCCGGATTAAGTTGCTAACAACAGACAATTGCATTAAGTATTGCGCGTAATGTAATCAGTGACTACATCCTTGAACATAGCACCAATGTTTTATCCCTAGTGGCAACAGCACATCCATAACCTTAGAGGTTCTTGTCACCCCTCCAGATTCACGGAGACATGAACCCACTATCGAGCATAAATACTCCCTCTTGGAGTTACTAGCATCAACTTGGCCAGAGCATCTACTAATAACGGAGAGCATGCAAGATCATAAACAACACATAGACATAACTTTGATAATCAACATAACAAGTATTCTCTATTCATCGGATCCCAATAAACGCAACATATAAATTACAGATAGATGATCTTGATCATGTTAGGCAGCTCACAAGATCCGACAATTAAGCACAATGGGGAGAAGACAACCATCTAGCTACTGCTATGGACCCATAGTCCAGGGGTAGACTACTCACACATCACTCCGGAGGCGACCATGGCGGCGTAGAGTCCTCCGGGAGATGATTCCCCTCTCCGGCAGGGTGCCGGAGGCGATCTCCTGAATCCCCCGAGATGGGATTGGCGGCGGCGTCTCTGGAAGGTTTTTCGTATCGTGGCTCTTGGTACTGGGGGTTTCGCGACGGAGGCTTTAAGTAGGCGGAAGGGCAGGTCAAGAGGCGGCACGAGGGGCCCACACCATAGGGCTGCGTCGCCAGGGCAGGGGCCGCGCCGCCCTAGGGTGTCGCCACCTCGTGGCCCCACTTCGTCTCCTCTTCGGTCTTCTGGAAGCTTCGTGGCAAAATAGGACCCTGGGCGTTGATTTCGTCCAATTCTGAGAATATTTCGTTACTAGGATTTCTGAAACCAAAAACAGCAGAAAACAAAGAATCGGCACTTCGGCATCTTGTTAATAGGTTAGTTCCAGAAAATGCACGAATATGACATAAAGTGTGCATAAAACATGTAGATAACATCAATAATGTGGCATGGAACATAAGAAATTATCGATACGTTGGAGACGTATCAGCATCCCCAAGCTTAGTTCTGCTCGTCCCGAGCAGGTAAAACGATAACAAAGATAATTTCTGAAGTGACATGCCATCATAACCTTGATCATACTATTTGTAAAGCATATGTAGTGAATGCAGCGATAAAAACAATGTATATGACATGAGTAAACAAGTGAATCATAAAGCAAAGACTTTTCATGAATAGTACTTCAAGACAAGCATCAATAAGTCTTGCATAAGAGTTAACTCATAAAGCAATAATTCATAGTAAAAGCATTGAAGCAACACAAAGGAAGATTAAGTTTCAGCGGTTGCTTTCAACTTGTAACATGTATATCTCATGGATATTGTCAACATAGAGTAATATAATAAGTGCGATATGCAAGTATGTAGGAATCAATGCACAGTTCACACAAGTGTTTGCTTCTTGAGGTGGAGAGAAATAGGTGAACTGACTCAACAATGAAAGTAAAAGAATGGTCCTCCATAGAGGAAAAGCATCAATTGCTGTATTTGTGCTAGAGCTTTTATTTTGAAAACATGAAACAATTTTGTCAACGGTAGTAATAAAGCATATGTATCATGTAAATTATATCTTACAAGTTGCAAGCCTCATGCATAGTATACTAATAGTGCCCGCACCTTGTCCTAATTAGCTTGGACTACCGGATCATCACAATGCACATGTTTTAACCAAGTGTCACAAAGGGGTACCTCTATGCCGTCTGTACAAAGGTCTAAGGAGAAAGCTCGCATTGGATTTCTCGCTATTGATTATTCTCAACTTAGACATCCATACCGGGACAACATAGACAACAGATAATGGACTCCTCTTTTATGCATAAGCATGTAACAACAATTAATAATTTTCTCATATGAGATTGAGGTATATGTCCAAAACTGAAACTTCCACCATGGATCATGGCTTTAGTTAGCGGCCCAATGTTCTTCTCTAACAATATGCATGCTTAACCATAAGGTGGTAGATCTCTCTTACTTCAGACAAGACGAACATGCATAGCAACTCACATGAAATTCAACAAAGAGTAGTTGATGGCGTCCCCAGTGAACATGGTTATCGCACAACAAGCAACTTAATAAGAGATAAAGTGCATAAGTACATATTCAATACCACAATAGTTTTTAAGCTATTTGTCCCATGAGCTATATATTGCAAAGGTGAATGATGGAATTTTAAAGGTAGCACTCAAGCAATTTACTTTGGAATGGCGGAAAATACCATGTAGTAGGTAGGTATGGTGGACACAAATGGCATAGTGGTTGGCTCAAGTATTTTGGATGCATGAGAGGTAATCCCTCTCGATACAAGGCTTAGGCTAGCAAGGCTTATTTGAAACAAACACAAGGATGAACCGGTGCAGCAAAACTCACATAAAAGACATATTGAAAACATTATAAGACTCTACACCGTCTTCCTTGTTGTTCAAACTCAATACTAGAAATTATCTAGACCTTAGAGAAACCAAATATGCAAACCAAATTTTAGCATGCTCTATGTATTTCTTCATTAATGGGTGCAAAGTATATGATGCAAGAGCTTAAACATGAGCACAACAATTGCCAAGTATCACATTACCCAAGACACTTATAGCAATTACTACATGTATCATTTTCCAATTCCAACCATATAACAATTTAACGAAGAAGAAACTTCGCCCTGAATACTATGAGTAGAAACTAAGGACATACTTGTCCATATGCTACAGCGGAGCGTGTCTCTCTCCCACAAAGTGAATGCTAGGATCCATTTTATTCAAACAAAACAAAAAACAAAAACAAACCGACGCTCCAAGCAAAACACAAAAGATGTGATGGAATAAAAATATAGTTTCAGGGGAGGAACCTGATAATGTTGTCGATGAAGAAGGGGATGCCTTGGGCATCCCCAAGCTTAGACGCTTGAGTCTTCTTAGAATATGCAGGGGTGAACCACCGGGGCATCCCCAAGCTTAGAGCTTTCACTCTCCTTGATCATATTGCATCATACTCCTCTCTTGATCCTTGAAAACTTCCTCCACACCAAACTTTGAACAACTCATTAGAGGGTTAGCGACAATAAAAATTAACATGTTCAGAGGTGACACAATCATTCTTAACACTTCTGGACATTGCATAAAGCTACTGGACATTCATGGATCAAAGAAATTCATCCAACATAGCAAAAGAGCAATGCGAAATAAAAGGCAGAATCTGTCAAAACAGAACAGTTCGTATTGATGAATTTTATCGAGGCACCAGACTTGCTCAAATGAAAATGCTCAAATTGAATGAAAGTTGCGTACATATCTGAGAATCACTCACGTAAATTGGCATAATTTTCTGAGTTACCTACAGAGAAAACAGCCCAGATTCGTGACAGCAAAGAAATCTGTTTCTGCGCAGTAATCCAAATCTAGTATGAACTTTTCTATCAACGACTTTACTTGGCACATCAAAACACTAAACTAAGATAAGGAGAGGTTGCTACAGTAGTAAACAACTTCCAAGACAAAAATAAAAACAAAGTACTGTAGGTAAAAACATGGGTTGTCTCCCATAAGCGCTTTTCTTTAACGCCTTTCAGCTAGGCGCGGAAAGTGTGTATCAAGTATTATCAAGAGATGATGCGTTGGCATTCTTACCAGGGGTGTTGCTCTTACCTTTCTTACTCTTATTCCTACTCTTTGGTCTAGGGAATACATGACCGCATCCGGGTGTAGAAGTAAAATTTAGAGTGCCTTTCCCAACATCTATAACTGCTCCCATGAGTTTCAGCAGGGATCTTCCAAGCGTGATTTGTCCTGTCCCTACACATTCAATAACGAGATAATCAGTGGATACCGTCCTTCCAAGAAAGGTAGTGAAAACACCTTCAGCTATACCCTTAGGAATTACAACAGAGTTATCCGTAATTGTTATTTCTTCTCCCCCTTCAGTAAGTCCCCAAAGTGTCAAAGATTTATAAATTTTTTCAGGCATGAGGCAAAACTCGGACATAATATCACAACGAGCAGGAAAAGTTTCACCACCAATAGTAGCTTTAACGGTAGGCACCCACATTGAAGGTTCGAAGCTTAATGGAACATAATCATAGTATTCGCGAATTCGGTTATACACTTCTTTTAAACAGGATATATTTGTTTCAATAGTGTTTAATCTATTATGCATGCTAGCATGAGATGGATCAAAATTATTATCGGAGCTAAATGAGGTAATCAATTTCCTTATGGCATTAAAAGCTTGATCCCCATCACAATGAAGGAAATCTCCTCCCACTACAGCATCTAAGGCATATCTATAGCGAAGAATAAGCCCGAAATAGAAATTACTAAGAAGCAAACTTAAGGTCATTTTAGGTTCAGTTTTACTATAAGCATCAAAAATTCTAGACCATGCTTCTTTAAAATTCTCTTCACCTCCTTGTTTAAAAGTGAAGATCGATTCCTCAGGTGATAGAGTAACAACTACGGGACTAGACATGATAATAAAGTAAATGCGAGTAACTAATTTTTTTTGTGTTTTTGATATAGCAAACAAGATAGCAAATAAAGTAAAACTAGCAACTAATTTTTTTTTGTATTTTGATTTAGTGCAGCAAACAAAGTAGTAAATAAAACTAAGCAAGACAAAAACAAAGTAAAGAGATTGGGAAGTGGAGACTCCCCTCGCATCGTGTCTTGATCTCCCCGGCAACGGCGCCAGAAATTTGCTTGATGCGTGTAGTTGACACGTCCGTTGGGAACCCCAAGAGGAAGGTGTGATGCGCACAGCGGCAAGTTTCCCTCAGTAAGAAACCAAGGTTTAATCGAACCAGTAGGAGTCAAGAAGCACGTTGAAGGTTGATGGCGGCGGAATATAGTGCGGCGCAACACCAGAGATTCCGGCGCCAACGTGGAACCTTGATGGCGTGTAACTCACACGTTCGTTGGGAACCCCAAGAGGAAGGTATGATGCGCACAGCAGCAAGTTTTCCCTCAGAAAGAAACCAAGGTTTATCGAACCAGGAGGAGCCAAGAAGCACGTTGAAGGTTGATGGCGGCGGGATGTAGTGCGGCGCAACACCAGGGATTCCGGCGCCAACGTGGAACCTGCACAACACAACCAAAGTACTTTGCCCCAACGAAACAGTGAGGTTGTCAATCTCACCGGCTTGCTGTAACAAAGGATTAACCGTATTGTGTGGAAGATGATTGTTTGCAGAAAACAGTAGAACAAGTATTGCAGTAGATTGTATTTCAGTAAAGAGAATTGGACCAGGGTCCACAGTTCACTAGAGGTGTCTCTCCCATAAGACAAACAGCATGTTGGGTGAACAAATTACAGTTGGGCAATTGACAAATAAAGAGAGCATGACCATGCACATACATATCATGATGAGTATAGTGAGATTTAATTGGGCATTACGACAAAGTACATAGACCGCCATCCAACTGCATCTATGCCTAAAAAGTCCACCTTCAGGTTATCATCCGAACCCCTTCCAGTATTAAGTTGCAAAGCAACAGACAATTGCATTAAGTATGGTGCGTAATGTAATCAACAACTACATCCTTAGATATAGCATCAATGTTTTATCCCTAGTGGCAATAGCACAACACAACCTTAGAACTTTCATCACGTCCTGTGTGTCAATGCAGGCATGAACCCACTATCGAGCATAAATACTCCCTCTTGGAGTCACAAGCATCTACTTGGCCAGAGCATCTACTAGTAACGGAGAGCATGCAAGATCATAAACAACACATAGATATAACTTTGATAATCAACATAACAAGTATTCTCTATTCATCGGATCCCAACAAACGCAACATATAGAATTACAGATAGATGATCTTGATCATGTTAGGCAGCTCACAAGATCCGACAATGATAGCACAATGGGGAGAAGACAACCATCTAGCTACTGCTATGGACCCATAGTCCAGGGGTAGACTACTCACACATCACTCCGGAGGCGACCATGGCGGCGTAGAGTCCTCCAGGAGATGATTCCCCTCTCCGGCAGGGTGCCGGAGGCGATCTCCTGGATCCCCCGAGATGGGATCGGCGTTGGCGGCGTCTCTGGAAGGTTTTCCGTATCGTGGCTCTCGGTACTGGGGGTTTCGTCACGGAGGCTTTAAGTAGGCGGAAGGGCAAGTCAGGAGGGGGCACAGGGGCCCCAGATGACAGGGCGGCGCGGCCAAGGGGGGGGCCGCGCCGCCCTAGGGTTTGGGCACCCTGTGGCCCCACTTCGTTTCGTCTTCGGACTTCTGGAAGCTTCATGGAAAAATAGGCCCCCGGGCGTTGATTTCGTCCAATTTCGAGAATATTTCCTTACTAGGATTTCTGAAACCAAAAACAGCAGAAAATAGCAACTGGCACTTCGGCATCTTGTTAATAGGTTAGTTCCAGAAAATGCACGAATATGACATAAAGTGTGCATAAAACATGTAGATAACATCAATAATGTGGCATGGAACATAAGAAATTATTGATACGTCGGAGACGTATCAGCATCCCCAAGCTTAGTTCTGCTCGTCCCGAGCAGGTAAAACGATAACACAGATAATTTCTGGAGTGACATGCCATCATAACCTTGATCATACTATTTGTAAAGCATATGTAGTGAATGCAGCGATCAAAACAATGTATATGACATGAGTAAACAAGTGAATCATAAAGCAAAGACTTTTCATGAATAGCACTTCAAGACAAGCATCAATAAGTCTTGCATAAGAGTTAACTCATAAAGCAATAATTCATAGTAGAAACATTGAAGCAACACAAAAGAAGATTAAGTTTCAGCGGTTGCTTTCAACTTGTAACATGTATATCTCATGGATATTGTCAACATAGAGTAATATAACAAGTGCAATAAGCAAGTATGTAGGAATCAATGCACAGTTCACACAAGTGTTTGCTTCTTGAGGTGGAGAGAAATAGGTGAACTGACTCAACATTGAAAGTAAAAGAATGGTCCTCCATAGAGGAAAAGCATCGATTGCTATATTTGTGCTAGAGCTTTGATTTTGAAAACATGAAACAATTTTGTCAACGGTAGTAATAAAGCATATGTATCATGTAAATTATATCTTACAAGTTGCAAGCCTCATGCATAGCGTACTAATAGTGCCCGCACCTTGTCCTAATTAGCTTGGACTACCGGATCATCACAATGCACATGTTTTTACCAAGTGTCACAAAGGGGTACCTCTATGCCGCCTGTACAAAGGTCTAAGGAGAAAGCTCGCATTGGATTTCTCGCTATTGATTATTCTTCAACTTAGACATCCATACCGGGACAACATAGACAACAGATAATGGACTCCTCTTTTATGCATAAGCATGTAACAACAATTAATAATTTTCTCATCTGAGATTGAGGATATATGTCCAAAACTGAAACTTCCACCATGGATCATGGCTTTAGTTAGCGGCCCAATGCTCTTCTCTAACAATATGCATGCTTAACCATAAGGTGGTAGATCTCTCTTACTTCAGACAAGACGGACATGCATAGCAACTCACATGAAATTCAACAATGAATAGTTGATGGCGTCCCCAGTGAACATGGTTATCGCACAACAAGCAACTTAATAAGAGATAAAGTGCATAATTACATATTCAATACCACAATAGTTTTTAAGCTATTTGTCCCATGAGCTATATATTGCAGAGGTGAATGATGGAATTTTAAAGGTAGCACTCAAGCAATTTACTTTGGAATGGCGGAAAATACCATGTAGTAGGTAGGTATGGTGGACACAAATGGCATAGTGGTTGGCTCAAGTATTTTGGATGCATGAGAAGTATTCCCTCTCGATACAAGGTTTAGGCTAGCAAGGCTTATTTGAAACAAACACAAGGATGAACCGGTGCACCAAAACTCACATAAATGACATATTGAAAACATTATAAGACTCTACACCGTCTTCCTTGTTGTTCAAACTCAAAACTAGAAATTATCTAGACCTTAGAGAAACCAAATATGCAAACCAAATTTTAGCATGCTCTATGTATTTCTTCATTAATGGGTGCAAAGCATATGATGCAAGAGCTTAATCATGAGCACAACAATTGCCAAGTATCACATTACCCAAGACATTAATAGCAATTACTACATGTATCATTTTCCAATTCCAACCATATAACAATTTAACGAAGGAGAAACTTCGCCATGAATACTATGAGTAGAAACCAAGGACATACTTGTCCATATGCTACAGCGGAGCGTGTCTCTCTCCCATAAAGTGAATGCTAGGATCCATTTTATTCGAACAAAACAAAAACAAAAACAAACCGACGCTCCAAGAAAAAGCACATAAGATGTGATGGAATAAAAATATAGTTTCAGGGGAGGAACCTGATAATGTTGTCGATGAAGAAGGGGATGCCTTGGGCATCCCCAAGCTTAGACGCTTGAGTCTTCTTAGAATATGCAGGGGTGAACCACCGGGGCATCCCCAAGCTTAGAGCTTTCACTCTCCTTGATCATGTTGCATCATACTCCTCTCTTGATCCTTGAAAACTTCCTCCACACCAAACTCGAAACAACTCATTAGAGGGTTAGTGCACAATAAAAATTAACATATTCAGAGGTGACACAATCATTCTTAACACTTCTGGACATTGCATAATGCTACTGGACATTAGTGGATCAAAGAAATTCATCCAACATAGCAAAAGAGGCAATGCGAAATAAAAGGCAGAATCTGTCAAAACAGAACAGTTCGTATTGATGAATTTTAAAATGGCACCAGACTTGCTCAAATGAAAATGCCCAAATTGAATGAAAGTTGCGTACATATCTGAGGATCATGCACGTAAATTGGCTTAATTTTCTGAGCTACCTACAGGGAGGTAGACCCAGATTCGTGACAGCAAAGAAATCTGGAACTGCGCAGTAATCCAAATCTAGTACTTACTTTTCTATCAACGGCTTAACTTGGCACAACAAAACACAAAACTAAGATAAGGAGATGTTGCTACAGTAGTAAACAACTTCCAAGACACAAAATAAAAACAAAGTACTGTAGGTAAAAAACATGGGTTGTCTCCCATAAGCGCTTTTCTTTAACGCCTTTCAGCTAGGCGCAGAAAGTGTGTATCAAGTATTATCGGAAGATGGTGTGTCAACCTTACCTTGGGCTTTACCCTTACCTTTCTTATTGTTTTTCTTTCCCTTTGGTTTAGGAAATATATGATTTCCCCCTGGTATAGAGGTGAATTTCAGAGTGCCTTCTCCAACATCAATGACTGCTCCCAATAGTTTCAGCAGGGATCTTCCGAGTATGAGTTTTCCTGTTTCAACAACAAGATAATCAATGGATATTGTTCTTCCAAGAATGGTTGTATGCACACCTGCGGCTATTCCTTTAGGAATTATAGTAGAGTTATCAATGAGAGTTATTTCTTCTCCTCCTTCATCGACTCCCCAAAGTTTCAAAGATTTATAAATGCTTTCAGGCATAAGGCAAAATTCATACATAATATCACAGTAGGCATGAAGAGTTCGATCACCGATAACAATTTTAACAGTAGGATCCCACAATGAAAGTTTAGAGTTCACTAAAACTTGTTCAAGATGATTACGAACGTGGCAATAGTTATCATCCAAGCGAGATGTACTTATCTCGAGATTGTTTAATCTACTATATATGCTAGTGAGGGCTGAATCAAAGTTATTAGCTGAATCATGTGATGCAACCAACTTCTTTATGGCATTAAAAGCTTGATCCCCATTGCAATGAAGGAAATCTCCTCCCACTAAAGTATCCAAAGCATATCTATAGCGAACCATAAGACCAAAATAAAAATTACTAAGGAGCAAACTTAGAGTCATTTGAGGTTCAGTTTTACGATAAGAAGTAAAAATTCTAGACCAAGCATCCTTAAAACTCTCCTCATCCCCTTGTTTAAAAGTGAAGACTAATTCTTCAGGCGAAGAAGTAACAGGTTCAGAGCTAGACATGGTAACAAGAGTAACTAATTTTTTTGGTATTTTTAATATAGAGTGCAAGACGGTAAATAAAGCAAACTAGATAAAGTAGATGCAAGTAACTAATTTTTTTGTGTTTTTGATATAGCAAACAAGATAGCAAATAAAGTAAAACTAGCAACTAATTTTTTTGTATTTTGATTTAGTGCAGCAAACAAAGTAGTAAATAAAACTAAGCAAGACAAAAACAAAGTAAATAGATTGAGAAGTGGAGACTCCCCTTGCAGCGTGTCTTGATCTCCCCGGCAACGGCGCCAGAAATCTAGCTTGATGGCGTGTAACTCACACGTTCGTTGGGAACCCCAAGAGGAAGGTATGATGCACACAGCAGCAAGTTTTCCCTCAGAAAGAAACCAAGGTTTATCGAACCAGGAGGAGCCAAGAAGCACGTTGAAGGTTGATGGCGGCGGGATGTAGTGCGGCGCAACACCAGGGATTCCGGCGCCAACGTGGAACCTGCACAACACAACCAAAGTACTTTGCCCCAACGAAACAGTGAGGTTGTCAATCTCACCGGCTTGCTGTAACAAAGGATTAACCGTATTGTGTGGAAGATGATTGTTTGCAGAAAACAGTAGAACAAGTATTGCAGTAGATTGTATTTCAGTAAAGAGAATTGGACCGGGGTCCACAGTTCACTAGAGGTGTCTCTCCCATAAGACAAACAGCATGTTGGGTGAACAAATTACAGTTGGGCAATTCACAAATAAAGAGAGCATGACCATGCACATACATATCATGATGAGTATAGTGAGATTTAATTGGGCATTACGACAAAGTACATAGACCGCCATCCAACTGCATCTATGCCTAAAAAGTCCACCTTCAGGTTATCATCCGAACCCCTTCCAGTATTAAGTTGCAAAGCAACAGACAATTGCATTAAGTATGGTGCGTAATGTAATCAACAACTACATCCTTAGACATAGCATCAATGTTTTATCCCTAGTGGCAACAGCACAACACAACCTTAGAACTTTCATCACTTGTCCTGTGTCAATGCAGGCATGAACCCACTATCGAGCATAAATACTCCCTCTTGGAGTCACAAGCATCTACTTGGCCAGAGCATCTACTAGTAACGGAGAGCATGCAAGATCATAAACAACACATAGATATAACTTTGATAATCAACATAACAAGTATTCTCTATTCATCGGATCCCAACAAACGCAACATATAGAATTACAGATAGATGATCTTGATCATGTTAGGCAGCTCACAAGATCCGACAATGATAGCACAATGGGGAGAAGACAACCATCTAGCTACTGCTATGGACCCATAGTCCAGGGGTAGACTACTCACACATCACTCCGGAGGCGACCATGGCGGCGTAGAGTCCTCCGGGAGATGATTCCCCTCTCCGGCAGGGTGCCGGAGGCGATCTCCTGGATCCCCCGAGATGGGATCGGCGTTGGCGGCGTCTCTGGAAGGTTTTCCGTATCGTGGCTCTCGCACCGGGGGTTTCGTCACGGAGGATTTAAGTATGCGGAAGGGCACTTCAGGAGGGGGAACTGGGGCCCAGATGACAGGGCGGCGCGGCCAAGGGGGGGCCGCGCCGCCCTAGGGTTTGGGCACCCTGTGGCCCCACTTCGTTTCGTCTTCGGACTTCTGGAAGCTTCGTGGAAAAATAGGCCCCTGGGCGTTGATTTCATCCAATTCCGAGAATATTTCCTTACTAGGATTTCTGAAACCAAAAACAGCAGAAAACAGCAACTGGCACTTCAGCATCTTGTTAATAGGTTAGTTCCAGAAAATGCACGAATATGACATAAAGTGTGCATAAAACATGTAGATAACATCAATAATGTGGCATGGAACATAAGAAATTATCGATACGTCGGAGACGTATCAAACCTGCGCAACACAACCAAAATACTTTGCCCCAACGAAACAGTGAGGTTGTCAATCTCACCGGCTTGCTGTAACAAAGGGTTAACCGTATTGTGTGGAAGATGATTGTTTGCAGAAAACAGTAAAACAGTATTGCAGTAGATTGTATTTCAGTATAGAGAATTGGACCGGGGTCCACAGTTCACTAGAGGTGTCTCTCCCATAAGATAAACAGCATGTTGGGTGAACAAATTACAGTTGGGCAATTGACAAATAAAGAGGGCATGACCATGCACATACATATTATGATGAGTATAGTGAGATTTAATTGGGCATTACAACAAAGTACATAGACCGCTATCCAGCATGCATCTATGCCTAAAAAGTCCACCTTCAGGTTATCATCCGAACCCCCTCCAGTATTAAGTTGCTAACAACAGACAATTGCATTAAGTATTGCGCGTAATGTAATCAGTGACTACATCCTTGAACATAGCACCAATGTTTTATCCCTAGTGGCAACATCACATCCATAACCTTAGAGGTTCTTGTCACCCCTCCAGATTCACGGAGACATGAACCCACTATCGAGCATAAATACTCCCTCTTGGAGTTACTAGCATCAACTTGGCCAGAGCATCTACTAATAACGGAGAGCATGCAAGATCATAAACAACACATAGACATAACTTTGATAATCAACATAACAAGTATTCTCTATTCATCGGATCCCAACAAACGCAACATATAGAATTACAGATAGATGATCTTGATCATGTTAGGCAGCTCACAAGATCCGGCAATTAAGCACAATGGGGAGAAGACAACCATCTAGCTACTGCTATGGACCCATAGTCCAGGGGTAGACTACTCACACATCACTCCGGAGGCGACCATGGCGGCGTAGAGTCCTCCGGGAGATGATTCCCCTCTCCGACAGGGTGCCGAAGGCGATCTCCTGAATCCCCCGAGATGGGATTGGCGGCGGCGGCGTCTCTGGAAGGTTTTCCGTATCGTGGCTCTCGGTACTGGGGGTTTCGCGACGGAGGCTTTAAGTAGGCGGAAGGGCAGGTCAAGAGGCGGCACGAGGGGCCCACACCATAGGGCCGCGCGGCCAGGGCAGGGGCCGCGCCGCCCTAGGGTGTCGCACCTCGTGGCCCCACTTCGTCTCCTCTTCGGTCTTCTGGAAGCTTCGTGGCAAAATAGGACCCTGGGCGTTGATTTCGTCCAATTCCGAGAATATTTCGTTACTAGGATTTCTGAAACCAAAAACAGCAGAAAACAGAATCGGCACTTCGGCATCTTGTTAATAGGTTAGTTCCAGAAAATGCACGAATATGACATAAAGTGTGCATAAAACATGTAGATAACATCAATAATGTGGCATGGAACATAAGAAATTATCGATACGTTGGAGACGTATCACAAATCCCAAAAGATTTGTTCAACAAAGTTCAACAAATGAACTAAGAAGAGACCATTGAGCATAAAGGATGAAATAAAGCAAACATGCTCAAAGATTTATCTCATTCAACAAATAAAGCATAGAAGAAGGAATGAGATAGCAAAACTCCCCAAAAGAGCAAGGTTCGAACAAATAAACCAAACCCTCACTTTTCACAATGGCACAATGTACCGTAAAGAAAAGCTATGTATTCCAAAACAAACACTTGATATGAATCAAGAGGATTTATCAAAAGATTTTTCAAAGGGACAAGGAAGACATATGGGAGCTATAAAGATTTCTTGGAGATAAAATAAGGAATTAAGAAACAATCCAAGGTGAAGATGGTCCAAAAATTCAACCACATACAAGGTTATCAATTGTCAAAGACAATGAGTATATTGGAAATAATTTCCGGTGGAGTATTGACAATGATAGTAAGGATCAACTTCACAATAAAAGGCATATGATAAGTATATAGAATTAAGCACTATGCACGGATGAAGATTCTTGATAACTTCAACTAGTCACACAATCACACACGGCAATGATTAGAATAACTTGAAGCAAACGGTGTCCCAAATAAGATATAGAGATATGTATTTGAGGAAAAACCGCACCAAGAATCTCACTAGTATCATTCTAAAAAGTGTGCTTCATCTACTACAATAGCATGCATAGCATGTGTAATTAGGAAGCACCCAAGAAAATAAAGCATAGAAGAATTAGTGGCAACATTTGCCCCATTACCCATCTTGTAAAAATGCAGATTTGGAACTGAAATGTTTTTTCCATGGAGAAAATTTTGCATTTGATGGTAGCAAACAGTTATGTACTCCATTTGTTTTGAAGCAACATCCCCACTTCTTTTGAACCATGTCTAATCATGACAGTGAAAATAATTTCATTGCCGAAGGAAGCATTGGTCTGTCAATGAAAGCAATACCATGCTACTGTAGCACTGTGGACTCATAATATATATATTTTTGCCTTCGACATAATTTTAATTACAAAAAAGTCGCTCACGAGAAACGAGATTTACTTCCTAACGATGTATCCATGATGCTTCATAACAGCGCCCATGCCGCTCCAATCCCCCGCATCATGGAGTAGCGGAAGTGATGACCCACAAGTATAGGGGATCGCGATAGTCTTCGAGGGTAGTATAACCCAAATTTATTGATTCGACACAAGGGGAGGTAAAGAATACTTATAAGCCTTAACAACTGAGTTGTCAATTCAGCTGCACCTGGAAAAGCACTAGCAACAGGGGTGATGTGAAAGTAGCAGTAATATGAGAGCAGTAGTAACAGTAACACAGTAGCAGTAATAGCAATATGAGAGCGATGGCACCAGAAGATAGTTGCTTCCAATGACATGTAGAACGAGTATATAATGATGAGAGATGGACCGGGGTTCCCAACGATCTACACTAGTGGTAACTCTCCAATAAGTGACAAGTGTTGGGTGAACAAATTACAGTTGGGCAATTGATAGGAATCAAAGCATTAAGACAGAACATCCAGATTATTAATCATGTAGGCATGTTTTCCGTATATAGTCGTACGTGCTCGCAATGAGAAACTTGCACAACATCTTTTGTCCTACCAGCCGGTGGCAGCCGGGCCTCAAGGGAAACTACTGGATATTAAGGTACTCCTTTTAATAGAGTACCGGAGCAAAGCATTAACACTCCGTGAAAACATGTGATCCTCACATCACTACCATCCCCTCCGGTTGTCCCGATTTCTGTCACTTCGGGGCCTTTGGTTCCGGACAGTGACATGTGCATACAACTTGTAGATACAATCTAAGCAATAAGTATAGATCTCAAATCTAAGATCATGCCACTCGGGCCCTAGTGACAAGCATTAAGCATAACAAGATTGCAGCAAAATAACTTCACAAACTTTATAGATAGACTAATCATAATGTATCATCCATCTGATCCCAACAAACACAACACCGATTACATCAGATGAATCTCAATCATGTAAGGCAGCTCATGAGACCATTGTATTGAAGTACATGGGGGAGAGTATACCGACATAGCTACTGCTAGAACCCGTAGTCCATGGGGGAACTACTCACGGAGCATGGCAGAGGCGGTGGCGTTGATGGAGATGGCTTCCGGGGGCACTTCCCCGTCCCGGCAGGGTGCCAGAACAGAGACTTCTGTCCCCCGAATTGGAGTTTCGCGATGGCGGCGGCGCCCCTGGAGTCTTTCTGGAGTTTCGTCAATTGGTACGGTGTTTTTAGGTCGAAAGGGATTTTATAGGCGAAGAGGCGGCGCAGGGGGGCACCTGGGGGCGCCTCACCCTAGGCCGGCGCGGCTGATACGTCTCCGACGTATCGATAATTTCTTATGTTTCATGCCACATTATTGATGTTATCTACATGTTTTATGCACACTTTATGTCATATTCGTGCATTTTCTGGAACTAACCTATTAACAAGATGCCGAAGTGCCGATTCTTGTTTTCTGCTGTTTTTGGTGTCAGAAATCCTAGTAAGGAAATATTCTCGGAATTGGCCGAACTCAACGCCCAGGGGCCGATTTTTCCACGACGCTTCCAGAAGTCCGAAGGCGAAGCGATGTGGGGCCACAGTGGTGCCCAAACCCTAGGCGGCGCGGCCCCCCTTGGCCGCGCCGCCTGTCATCTGGGGCCCTGTGCCCCCTCCCGACTTGCCCTTCCGCCTACTTAAAGCCTCCGTGACGAAATCCCCGCATCGAGAGCCACGATACGGAAAACCTTCCCGGAGACGCCGCCAACGCCGATCCCATCTCGGGGATCCAGAGATCGCCTCCGGCACCCTGCCGGAGAGGGGAATCATCTCCCGGAGGACTCTACGCCGCCATGGTCGCCTCCGGTGTGATGTGTGAGTAGTCTACCCCTGGACTATGGGTCCATAGCAGTAGCTAGATGGTTGTCTTCTCCCCATTGTGCTATCATTGTCGGATCTTGTGAGCTGCCTAACATGATCAAGATCATCTATCTGTAATTCTATATGTTGCGTTTGTTGGGATCCGATGAATAGAGAATACTTGTTATGTTGATTATCAAAGTTATATCTATGTGTTGTTTATGATCTTGCATGCTCTCCGTTACTAGTAGATGCTCTGGCCAAGTAGATGCTTGTGACTCCAAGAGGGAGTATTTATGCTCGATAGTGGGTTCATGCCTGCATTGACACCTGGGACGATGTGAGAAAGTTCTAAGGTTGTGTTGTGTTGTTGCCACTAGGGATAAAACATTGATGCTATGTCTAAGGATGTAGTTGTTGATTACATTACGCACCATACTTAATGCAATTGTCTGTTGCTTTGCAACTTAATACTGGAAGGGGTTCGGATGATAACCTGAAGGTGGACTTTTTAGGCATAGATGCAGTTGGATGGCGGTCTATGTACTTTGTCGTAATGCCCAATTAAATCTCACTATACCTATCATGATATGTATGTGCATGGTCATGCCCTCTTTATTTGTCAATTGCCCAACTGTAATTTGTTCACCCAACATGCTGTTTGTCTTATGGGAGAGACACCTCTAGTGAACTGTGGACCCCGGTCCAATTCTCTTTACTGAAATACAATCTACTGCAATACTGTTTTACTGTTTTCTGCAAACAATCATCTTCCACACAATACGGTTAATCCTTTGTTACAGCAAGCCGGTGAGATTGACAACCTCACTGTTTCGTTGGGGCAAAGTACTTTGGTTGTGTTGTGCAGGTTCCACGTTGGCGCCGGAATCCCTGGTGTTGCGCCGCACTACATCCCGCCGCCATCAACCTTCAACGTGCTTCTTGGCTCCTCCTGGTTCGATAAACCTTGGTTTCTTTCTGAGGGAAAACTTGCTGTTGTGCGCATCATACCTTCCTCTTGGGGTTCCCAACGAACGTGTGAGTTACACGCCATCAAGCTAGATTTCTGGCGCCGTTGCCAGGGAGATCAAGACACGCTGCAAGGGGAGTCTCCACTTCTCAATCTCTTTACTTTGTTTTTGTCTTGCTTAGTTTTATTTACTACTTTGTTTGCTGCACTAAATCAAAATACAAAAAAATTAGTTGCTAGTTTTACTTTATTTGCTATCTTGTTTGCTATATCAAAAACACAAAAAAATTAGTTACTTGCATTTACTTTATCTAGTTTGTTTTATTTACTGTTGCTAAAATGGCCAACCCTGAAAATACTAAGTTGTGTGACTTCACAACCACAAATAATAATGATTTCTTATGCACACCTATTGCTCCACCTGCTACTACAGCAGAATTCTTTGAAATTAAACCTGCTTTACTGAATCTTGTTATGCGAGAGCAATTTTCTGGTGTTAGTTCTGATGATGCTGCTGCCCATCTTAATAATTTTGTTGAATTGTGTGAGATGCAAAAATATAAAGATGTAGATGGTGATATTATTAAATTAAAATTGTTCCCTTTCTCATTAAGAGGAAGAGCTAAAGATTGGTTGTTATCTCTGCCTAAGAATAGTATTGATTCATGGACTAAATGCAAGGATGCTTTTATTGGTAGATATTATCCCCCTGCTAAAATTATATCTTTGAGGAGTAGCATAATGAATTTTAAACAATTAGATACTGAACATGTTGCTCAAGCTTGGGAAAGAATGAAATCTCTGGTTAAAAATTGCCCAACCCATGGACTGACTACTTGGATGATCATCCAAACCTTCTATGCAGGACTAAATTTTTCTTCACGGAATTTATTGGATTCAGCTGCTGGAGGTACCTTTATGTCCATCACTCTTGGTGAAGCAACAAAGCTTCTTGATAATATGATGATCAACTACTCTGAATGGCACACGGAAAGAGCTCCACAAGGTAAGAAGGTAAATTCTGTCGAAGAAACCTCTTCCTTGAGTGATAAGATTGATGCTATTATGTCTATGCTTGTGAATGATAGGACTAATATTGATCCTAATAATGTTCCATTAGCTTCATTGGTTGCACAAGAAGAACATGTTGATGTAAACTTCATTAAAAATAGTAATTTCAACAACAATGCTTACCGGAACAATTCTAGTAACAACTATAGGCCATATCCTTATAATAATGGCAACGGCTATGGTAATTCTTATGGGAATTCTTACAACAATAATAGGAATTCACCCCTGGACTTGAAGCCATGCTTAAAGAATTTATTAGTACGCAAACTGCTTTTAACAAATCTGTTGAAGAAAAGCTTGGGAAAATTGATATACTTGCTTCTAAAGTTGATAGTCTTGCTGCTGATGTTGATCTTTTGAAATCGAAAGTTATGCCTAATGAGAATCATCATAATAAAATTGTTACTACAGCAAATGCCATTCAAGTTAGAATTAATGAGAATATAAGATTAATGGCTGAACTGCGTGCTAGGTGGGATAGAGAAGAAAATGAAAAACTAGCTAAAGAGAAGAATGTAGCTAAAGTTTGGACTATTACCACCACTAGTAATGCTAATGCTACACATGTTGCTGCACCTCCTACTAATACTAATAAAAGAATTGGTGTTAGCAATGTTTCCACTTCTAATGCAAAGCGCGAGAAACTGCTAAAACTGCTGAAACTGAAATCGCTCGTGATAAAGCTGCTGAAATTTTTTCCAACATTGGGGATGATGATCCCATTGCTTTAGATTATAATGGTTTGAATTTTGATGATTGCCACATCTCTGAAGTTATAAAGTTCTTGCAAAAACTTGCTAAAAGTCCTAATGCTAGTGCTATAAATTTGGCTTTCACGCATCATATTACAAATGCTCTCATAAAAGCTAGAGAAGAGAAACTAGAGCGCGAAGCCTCTATTCCTAAAAAGCTAGAGGATGGTTGGGAGCCCATCATTAAGATGAAGGTTAAAGATTTTGATTGTAATGCTTTATGTGATCTTGGTGCAAGTATTTCTGTTATGCCTAAGAAAATTTATAATATGCTTGACTTGCCACCGCTGAAAAATTGTTATTTGGATGTTAATCTTGCTGATCATTCTACAAAGAAACCTTTGGGGAAAGTTGATAATGTTCGCATTACCGTTAACAATAACCTTGTTCCCGTTGATTTTGTTGTCTTGGATATTGAATGCAATGCATCTTGTCACATTATATTGGGAAGACCTTTTCTTCGAACTGTTGGTGCTATCATTGATATGAAGGAAGGTAATATAAAATATCAATTTCCTCTCAAGAAAGGTATGGAACACTTCCCTAGAAAGAGAATGAAGGTACCTTTTGATTCTATTATGAGAACCAATTATGATGTTGACACTTCGTCTCTTGATAATACTTGATACACACTTTCTGCGCCTAGCTGAAAGGCGTTAAAGAAAAGCGCTTATGGGAGACAACCCATGTTTTTTACCTACAGTACTTTGTTTTTATTTTGTGTTTTGGAAGTTGTTTACTACTGTAGCAACCTCTCCTTATCTTAGTTTTGTGTTTTGTTGTGCCAAGTTAAGCCGTTGATAGAAAAGTAAGTACTAGATTTGGATTACTGCGCAGTTCCAGATTTCTTTGCTGTCACGAATCTGGGTCTACCTCCCTGTAGGTAGCTCAGAAAATTAAGACAATTTACGTGCATGATCCTCAGATATGTACGCAACTTTCATTCAATTTGAGCATTTTCATTTGAGCAAGTCTGGTGCCATTTTAAAATTCGTCAATACGAACTGTTCTGTTTTGACAGATTCTGCCTTTTATTTCGCATTGCCTCTTTTGCTATGTTGGATGAATTTCTTTGATCCACTAATGTCCAGTAGCATTATGCAATGTCCAGAAGTGTTAAGAATGATTGTGTCACCTCTGAATATGTTAATTTTTATTGTGCACTAACCCTCTAATGAGTTGTTTCGAGTTTGGTGTGGAGGAAGTTTTCAAGGATCAAGAGAGGAGTATGATGCAACATGATCAAGGAGAGTGAAAGCTCTAAGCTTGGGGATGCCCCGGTGGTTCACCCCTGCATATTCTAAGAAGACTCAAGCGTCTAAGCTTGGGGATGCCCAAGGCATCCCCTTCTTCATCGACAACATTATCAGGTTCCTCCCCTGAAACTATATTTTTATTCCATCACATCTTATGTGCTTTGCTTGGAGCGTCGGTTTGTTTTTGTTTTTGTTTTGTTTGAATAAAATGGATCTTAGCATTCACTTTATGGGAGAGAGACACGCTCCGCTGTAGCATATGGACAAGTATGTCCTTGGTTTCTACTCATAGTATTCATGGCGAAGTTTCTTCTTCGTTAAATTGTTATATGGTTGGAATTGGAAAATGATACATGTAGTAATTGCTATTAATGTCTTGGGTAATGTGATACTTGGCAATTGTTGTGCTCATGATTAAGCTCTTGCATCATATGCTTTGCACCCATTAATGAAGAAATACATAGAGCATGCTAAAATTTGGTTTGCATATTTTATTTCTCTAAGGTCTAGATAATTTCTAGTATTGAGTTTGAACAACAAGGAAGACGGTGTAGAGTCTTATAATGTTTTCAATATGTCTTTTATGTGAGTTTTGCTGCACCGGTTCATCCTTGTGTTTGTTTCAAATAAGCCTTGCTAGCCTAAACCTTGTATCGAGAGGGAATACTTCTCATGCATCCAAAATACTTGAGCCAACCATTATGCCATTTGTGTCCACCATACCTACCTACTACATGGTATTTTTCGCCATTCCAAAGTAAATTGCTTGAGTGCTACCTTTAAAATTCCATCATTCACCTTTGCAATATATAGCTCATGGGACAAATAGCTTAAAAACTATTGTGGTATTGAGTATGTAATTATGCACTTTATCTCTTATTAAGTTGCTTGTTGTGCGATAACCATGTTCACTGGGGACGCCATCAACTATTCATTGTTGAATTTCATGTGAGTTGCTATGCATGTCTGTCTTGTCTGAAGTAAGAGAGATCTACCACCTTATGGTTAAGCATGCATATTGTTAGAGAAGAGCATTGGGCCGCTAACTAAAGCCATGATCCATGGTGGAAGTTTCAGTTTTGGACATATATCCTCAATCTCAAATGAGAAAATTATTAATTGTTGTTACATGCTTATGCATAAAAGAGGAGTCCATTATCTGTTGTCTATGTTGTCCCGGTATGAATGTCTAAGTTGAAGAATAATCAATAGCGAGAAATCCAATGCGAGCTTTCTCCTTAGACCTTTGTACAAAGCGGCATAGAGGTACCCCTTTGTGACACTTGGTAAAAACATGTGCATTGTGATGATCCGGTAGTCCAAGCTAATTAGGACAAGGTGCGGGCACTATTAGTACACTATGCATGAGGCTTGCAACTTGTAAGATATAATTTACATGATACATATGCTTTATTACTACCGTTGACAAAATTGTTTCATGTTTTCAAAATCAAAGCTCTAGCACAAATATAGCAATCGATGCTTTTCCTCTATGGAGGACCATTCTTTTACTTTCAATGTTGAGTCAGTTCACCTATTTCTCTCCACCTCAAGAAGCAAACACTTGTGTGAACTGTGCATTGATTCCTACATATTTGCTTATTGCACTTATTATATTACTCTATGTTGACAATATCCATGAGATATACATGTTACAAGTTGAAAGCAACCGCTGAAACTTAATCTTCTTTTGTGTTGCTTCAATGCCTTTACTTTGAATTATTGCTTTATGAGTTAACTCTTATGCAAGACTTATTGATGCTTGTCTTGAAGTGCTATTCATGAAAAGTCTTTGCTTTATGATTCACTTGTTTACTCATGTCATATACATTGTTTTGATCGCTGCATTCACTACATATGCTTTACAAATAGTATGATCAAGATTATGATGGCATGTCACTCCATAAATTATCTGTGTTATCGTTTTACCTGCTCGGGACGAGCAGAACTAAGCTTGGGGATGCTGATACGTCTCCGACGTATCGATAATTTCTTATGTTCCATGCCACATTATTGATGTTATCTACATGTTTTATGCACACTTTATGTCATATTCGTGCATTTTCTGGAACTAACCTATTAACAAGATGCCGAAGTGCCGATTCTTTGTTTCTAGCTGTTTTTGGTTTCAGAAATCCTAGTAAGGAAATATTCTCGGAATTGGACGAAATCAACGCCCAGGGGCCTATTTTTCCACGAAGCTTCCGAAGTCCGAAGACGAAGCGAAGTGGGGCCACAGGTGCCCAAACCCTAGGGCGGCGCGGCCCCCCTTGGCCGCGCCGCCACGTCATCCTGGGGCCCCTGTGCCCCCTCCCGACTTGCCCTTCCGCCTACTTAAAGCCTCCATGACGAAACCCCCGGTGCGAGAGCCACGATACGGAAAACCTTCCGTAGACGCCGCCAACGCCGATCCCATCTCGGGGGATCCAGAGATCGCCTCCGGCACCCTGCCGGAGAGGGGAATCATCTCCGGAGGACTCTACGCCGCCATGGTCGCCTCCGGTGTGATGTGTGAGTAGTCTACCCCTGGACTATGGGTCCATAGCAGTAGCTAGATGGTTGTCTTCTCCCCATTGTGCTATCATTGTCGGATCTTGTGAGCTGCCTAACATGATCAAGATCATCTATCTCGTAATTCTATATGTTGCGTTTGTTGGGATCCGATGAATAGAGAATACTTGTTATGTTGATTATCAAAGTTATATCTATGTGTTGTTTATGATCTTGCATGCTCTCCGTTACTAGTAGATGCTCTGGCCAAGTAGATGCTTGTGACTCCAAGAGGGAGTATTTATGCTCGATAGTGGGTTCATGCCTGCATTGACACCTGGGACAGTGACAGAAAGTTCTAAGGTTGTGTTGTGCTGTTGCCACTAGGGATAAAACATTGATGCTATGTCTAAGGATGTAGTTGTTGATTACATTACGCACCATACTTAATGCAATTGTCTGTTGCTTTGCAACTTAATACTGGAAGGGGTTCGGATGATAACCTGAAGGTGGACTTTTTAGGCATAGATGCAGTTGGATGGCGGTCTATGTACTTTGTCGTAATGCCCAATTAAATCTCACTATACTCATCATGATATGTATGTGCATGGTCATGCCCTCTTTATTTGTCAATTGCCCAACTGTAATTTGTTCACCCAACATGCTGTTTGTCTTATGGGAGAGACACCTCTAGTGAACTGTGGACCCCGGTCCAATTCTCTTTACAAATACAATCTACCGCAATATTGTTTTCTTGTTTCGCAAACAATCATCTTCCACACAATACGGTTAATCCTTTGTTACAGCAAGCCGGTGAGATTGACAACCTCACTGTTTCGTTGGGGCAAAGTACTTTGGTTGTGTTGTGCAGGTTCCACGTTGGCGCCGGAATCCCTGGTGTTGCGCCGCACTACATCCCGCCGCCATCAACCTTCAACGTGCTTCTTGGCTCCTCCTGGTTCGATAAACCTTGGTTTCTTTCTGAGGGAAAACTTGCTGCTGTGCGCATCATACCTTCCTCTTGGGGTTCCCAACGAACGTGTGAGTTACACGCCATCAGCGGCCAGGGTCTGGCCCGCGCCGCCTTGTGGTGTGGTGGCCCCCTGGCCCCTCTCCGACTCTTCTTCGGTGTTCTGGAGCCTTCCGGGAAAAATAGGAGGTTTGGCGTTGATTTCGTCCAATTCCGAGAATATTGCCCGAACAGCCTTTCTGGAACCGAAAACAACAGAAAACAGGAACTGGCACTGTGGCATCTTGTTAATAGGTTAGTTCCGGAAAATGCATGAAATCATCATAAAGTGCAAGCAAAACATGTAAGTATTGTCATAAAACAAGCATGGAACGACAGAAATTATGGATACGTCGGGGACGTATCAGCATCCCCAAGCTTAGTTCCTGCTCGTCCCGAGCAGGTAAACGATAAAAAGAATAATTTCTGTAGTGACATGCTACTTACATAACCTTGATCATACTATTACAAAGCATATAAAATGAATGAAGTGACTCAAGGCAATAATCTATAGTTGCTAACAAGTAGATAACATATAGCAAAACTTTTCATGAATAGTACTTTCAAGACAAGCATCAAAAGTCTTGCACAAGAGTTAACTCATATAGCAATAAATTCAAAGTAAAGGCATCGAAGCAACACAAAGGAAGATACAAGTTTCAGCAGTTGCTTTCAACTTTCAACATGCATATCTCAAGGATAATTGTCAACATAAAGTAATATGATGAATGCAAATAAGCAAGTATGTAAGAATCAATGCACAGTTGACACAAGTGTTTGCTTCTAAGATGGAAGGAAGTAGGTATACTGACTCAACATAAAGTAAAAGAATGGCCCTTCGCAGAGGGAAGCATTGATTGCTATATTTGTGCTAGAGCTTTGGTTTTGAAAACATATAGAGAGCATAAAAAGTAAAATTTTGAGAGGTGCTTGTTGTTGTCAACGAATGGTAGTGGGTACTCTAACCCCCTTGCCAGACAAACCTTCAAAGAGCGGCTCCCATTTTATTTTATTTTTGGGTGGCACTCCTTCCAACCTTTCTTTCACAAACCATGGCTAACCGAATCCTCGGGTGCCTGCCAACAATCTCATACCATGAAGGAGTGCCTTTTTATTTTAGTTTTATTATGATGATGACACTCCCCCCAACCTTTGCTTACACAAGCCATGGCTAACCGAATCCTTCGGGTGCCGTCCAACAATCACATACCATGGAGGAGTGTCTATTTTTGTTAATTAATTTGGGACTGGGAATCCCATTGCCAGCTCTTTTTGCAAAATTATTGGATAAGCGGATGAAGCCACTAGTCCATTGGTGAAAGTTGCCCAACAAGATTGAAAGATAAACACCACATACTTCCTCATGAGCTATAAAACATTGACACAAATCAGAGGTAATAAATTTTGAATTGTTTAAAGGTAGCACTCAAGCAATTTACTTTGGAATGGCAGGAAATACCACATAGTAGGTAGGTATGGTGGACACAAATGGCATAGGTTTTGGCTCAAGGTTTTGGATGCACGAGAAGCATTTCCTCTCAGCACAAGGCTTAGGCTAGCAAGGTTGTTTGAAGCAAACACAAGTATGAACCGGTACAGCAAAACTTACATAAGAACATATTGCAAGCATTATAATACTCTACACTGTCTTCCTTGTTGCTCAAACACTTTTACCAGAAAATATCTAGACCTTAAGAGAGATCAATTATGCAACCAATTTCAACAAGCTTTACGGTAGTTCTCCAATAATAGGTTTAAACTACATGAAAAAAAACTTAAACATGATCTACTTGAAAGCTCAAAACAATTGCCAAGTGTCAAATTATCCAAGACATATGAGGCATTTTCTGTTTCCAACCAAATAAGAATAAGTGATGTAGCTTCCAACTTTTATCATTGAACATTAAAAGTAAAACGAAGAACAAGTGTTCATATGAAAAAGCGGAGCGTGTCTCTCTCCCAAACAAGGATTGCTAGGATCCGAATTTATTCAAACACAAACAAAAATAAAAGCACACAGACGCTCCAAGTAAAACACATATGATGTGACTGAATAAAAATATAGTTTCAGGGGAGGAACCTGATAAGTTGATGAAGAAGGGGATGCCCAAGCTTAGACGCTTGAGTCTTCTTGAAATATGCAGGGATGAACCACGGGGGCATCCCCAAGCTTAGACTTTTCACTCTTCTTGATCATATATCATCCTCCTCTCTTGACCCTTGAAAACTTCCTTCACAACAAACTTCTCATAAACTTCATTAGAGGGGTTAGTACTCAAACAAATTTGAATCCACCTTGGTCCTGTAGTGGCACATTGCAAGAACTCAATAAAACATTAGCTACAGCTCTCTATGTCTAGAAAAGCTCGCTTAAAGTCCACAAGAGACAATGCAAAAAAAAAAACAGAGACAGAATCTGCCAAAACAGAACAGCCAGTAAAGACGAATTTTAAATAAATACTTCCGTTGCTCAAATCAGAAAACTCAAAACTAACGAAAGTTGCGTACATATCTGAGGAACACGCACGTAAATTGGCATATTTTTTGAGTTACCTACAGAGAAAACAGCCCAGATTCGTGACAGATAGAAATCTGTTTCTGCGCAGAAATCCAAATCTAGTATCAACCTTCGATTAGAGGCTTCACTTGGCACAACAAAACACAAAACTAAGATAAGGAGAGGTTGCTACAGTAGTAAACAACTTCCAAGACACAAATATAAAACAAAGTACTGTAGCAAAATAACACATGGGTTATCTCCGAAGAAGTTGCTTTCTTTATAGCCATTAAGATGGGCTCAGCAGTTTTAATGATGCACTCGCAAGAAATAGTATTTGAAGCAAAAGAGAGCATCAAGAGGCAAATCCAAAACACATTTAAGTCTAACATGCTTCCTATGCAAAGGAATCTTGTACACAAATAAATTCATGAAGAACAAAGTGACAAGCATAAGAAGATAGAACAAGTGTAACTTCAACAATTTCAGCATATAGGGAGGTGTATTAGTACCATGAAAATTCCTACTACCATATTTTCCTCTCTCATAATAATTTTCAGTAGCTTCATGAACAAACTCAACAATATAACTATCACATGCAGCATGCTTCTCATGATTTCCAAACACATAATTTTTATCAAGTTCAAGAATAGTGGAATAAAAACTTTCAAACTTACTTTTATTAATAATATAACAAGGTAGTTGATCAATCTCAAGAGATATGGGACTCATAGAATAAGTCAAGGACTCTCCAATCCCATTTTCATTAGTAGTACAATTAATAGTATCAAGTAACATAGGACCATCATCTAGAGCTTTATCATAAACATTTGCTAAGCAAAATTCTTTAGTACCATGCATTTCGACATCAGGCACAAACAAAGCATTATCATAAGATTTATCAAAGTAGCATGGATTATCATAAATAACAGTAGCATAATTATTCTCACAAGTTTTACTCATAGGGAATATTTCAAGAGAATCCACAGGAACATAACATTCAACCTCTTTTGGTAAGCATGGAGGACAATCAAATAGTGTAAGAGATAAAGAGTTACTCTCATTAGAAGGTTGGCATGGGTAGCTAATCCATTCTTCCCCCTTTTGTTCGTCGCTCTCCTCTTCTTTTTTATCCAATGAGCTTTCAGGTTCATCAATTTCCTCCTCTTTTTCATCCAATGAGCTTTCAGGTTCATCAATTTCTTCTTCCACCGGTTCCTGCAAATTGTGAGTGCATTCTTGTGCATTAATGTGTCTCTCTTTATAATCAAGGATATAAGGATTCCTACTGTAGCATTCTATGCAAGAATTAAGGATAGTAGAGACATAATCTTTAAGGTCCTTACAAATAGCACAAGTTTCATAATTCTCAACCATGAAGGATTCTATCCCGGAGGCTCCCATAAATAAGACAAATTGTTCTACCTCTTCGAACCCATAATGAATATAGCAATTCCGATTATAGCTCTTAATAAAATATTCCTCACTAAAGCCACATTGAAATTTAAGATGTTTAGTATCCTGTTGAGAGCAACAGTTTATATCATGGCGTCTAAGCAAGATTCTAGCAATTGTATTCAATTTTTCTATCATAGCACTCATTACTTTACCAGTTCTCGATTCTCTATAACAATTATAACATTCCATAAGCTCCAAGTAGGTTGTTGGTTCTCCCATAATAGCAGTTTTTAATTTTTAGGTTTTTCAAATTTTTATGGATTTTTGGGTATATGAGATAAATAAAACAAGACAAAAATAAACTAAGCAAAAGTAAACTACGCAAACTAATACTAGACAGAAATAAACTAAGCACAAATAAACTAGGTGAAAGTAAACTAAGCAAAGCAAAATAAAACAAATTAAAAACAGAGAGAGAGGTAGAGTGTACTCCCCAGGTGAACTTATGAGTAGAGCTATGCCTCCCCGGCAACGGCGCCAGAAAACAGTCTTGATGACCCACAAGTATAGGGGATCGCGATAGTCTTCGAGGGTAGTATAACCCAAATTTATTGATTCGACACAAGGGGAGGTAAAGAATACTTATAAGCCTTAACAACTGAGTTGTCAATTCAGTCACACTGAAAAGCACTAGCAACGGGGTGATGTGAAAGTAGCGATAATATGAGAGCAGTAATAACAATAACACGTAAGCGATAATAGCAATATGAGAGCGATGGCACCAGAAGATAGTTGCTTCCAATGACATGTAGAACGAGTATATAATGATGAGAGATGGACCGGGGTTCCCAGCGATCTACACTAGTGGTAACTCTCCAATAAGTGACAAGTGTTGGGTGAACAAATTACAGTTGGGCAATTGATAGGAATCAAAGCATTAAGACAGAACATCCAGATTATTAATCATGTAGGCATGTTTTCCGTATATAGTCGTACGTGCTCGCAATGAGAAACTTGCACAACATCTTTTGTCCTACCAGCCGGTGGCAGCCGGGCCTCAAGGGAAACTACTGGATATTAAGGTACTCCTTTTAATAGAGTACCGGAGCAAAGCATTAACACTCCGTGAAAATATGTGATCCTCACATCACTACCATTCCCTCTGGTTGTCCCGATTTCTGTCACTTCGGGGCCTTTGGTTCCGGACAGTGACATGTGCATACAACTTGTAGATACAATCTAAGCAATAAGTATAGAGCTAAAATCTAAGATCATGCCACTCGGGCCCTAGTGACAAGCATTAACCATAACAAGATTGCAGCAACAATAACTTCACAAACTTTATAGATAGACTAATCATAATGTATCATCCATCGGATCCCAACAAACACAACACCGATTACATCAGATGAATCTCAATCATGT
Source organism: Lolium perenne (assembly GCF_019359855.2). NCBI lineage: Eukaryota > Viridiplantae > Streptophyta > Magnoliopsida > Poales > Poaceae > Lolium > Lolium perenne. The sequence continues at coordinate 190,881,217 of NC_067249.2, forward strand.
AAGGCAGCTCATGAGACCATTGTATTGAAGTACATGGGGGAGAGTATACCGACATAGCTACTGCTAGAACCCGTAGTCCATGGGGGAACTACTCACGGAGCATGGCGGAGGCGGTGGCGTTGATGGAGATGGCTTCCGGGGGCACTTCCCCGTCCCGGCAGGGTGCCGGAACAGAGACTTCTGTCCCCCGAATTGGAGTTTCGCGATGGCGGCGGCGCCCCTGGAGTCTTTCTGGAGTTTCGTCAATTGGTACGGTGTTTTTAGGTCGAAAGGGATTTTATAGGCGAAGAGGCGGCGCAGGGGGCACACAGGGGCGCCTCACCCTAGGCCGGCGCGGCTGTGGTCCGGCCCGCGCCGCCTTGTGGTGTGGTGGCCCCCTGGCCCCTCTCCGACTCTTCTTCGGTGTTCTGGAGCCTTCCGGGAAAAATAGGAGGTTTGGCGTTGATTTCGTCCAATTCCGAGAATATTGCCCGAACAGCCTTTCTGGAACCAAAAACAACAGAAAACAAGAACTGGCACTGTGGCATCTTGTTAATAGGTTAGTTCCGGAAAATGCATGAAATCATCATAAAGTGCAAGCAAAACATGTAAGTATTGTCATAAAACAAGCATGGAACGACAGAAATTATGGATACGTCGGGGACGTATCAGGAAGCAAGCATGACCACCATCTTAATGAAGCACTACGACATTTTGAATGAAGCATATTGGCCATCCAAAGGAAGCATGCATAATCATCCGGTGACGTCTGAAGGAAACACTACCACCATATGAATGAAGCACATCGACCATCGGAAGGAAGTAGGCCAAAATCGACTGGTGGTGTCCGAAGCAAACACAACCATCATCTGAATGAAGCATAGCGAGCATCAGAAGGAAGCAAGTAGGAAACAAGTAGCATAATAAATGTAAATAGTTCTCACTAGTATCATTCTAAAAAGTGTGCTTCATATACTGCAATAGCATGCATAGCACCCGTAATTAGGAAGCATCCAAGAAAAATAAAAAGCATAGAAGAATTAGTGGAAACATTTGCCCCATTACCCATCTTGTAAAAATGCAGATTTGGAACTGAAATGTTTTGTCCATGGAGCAAATTTTGCATTTGATGGTAGCAAACAGTTATGTACTCCATTTGTTTTGAAGCAACATCCCCGCTTCCTTTGAACCATGTCTAATCATGACAGTGAAAATAGTTTCATTGCCGAAGGAAGCATTGGTCTGTCAATGAAATACCAATGTTAAGGAAATCAGTAATCATTAACTGCTCGGTCGGCTTTGGAGTAGCGCTTAATCGGAATTCGGACGATTAACTGATCTAATCGGTCGGCCATTAATCGGTGCAACCTACACAAATTAGCACTTAAAACAGTTTATATAAGAAAAATAATATTATACGAGCCTCTATAGTCTCTCCCTACTTCTCTAAAGCCTAAAATCCTACAAAAATTTGTACGCTTCTCCTTCCTGACCTAATCTTCAAGGTCACGAGCGAATCATGATCCACTAGCCCAAACCGCGTTCCTTCCTTCCACTTCTTCTCCACTCACCTCTGATGTTTATATTATCCCACCACTTACCTAGGGTACGACCCCTCTTACACCTCAACCACCTAACCTATTAAACGCGTCCTCCAGCTCCTGGACGAGCTCCTCAAGGTGGTCGAGCTCCTGTATCCGAGTAACTGGTCTGGAAGGGCAATGAACTATTTGGCAACTGTGGAAATGAAGCTATGGAGGATGCAATCAAGCGGGAGCTTCGCAAAACCTACTTTATGGGGGCGGGGTAGCGCCTATATTAGCGATATGCATTGAAAATATTATAACTTTTTTGACCAAGTGTGGTAGTTAATCGGAAATATACCTAGTAATCGGACTTTCGAACTGATTAATCGGACTAAAGGATTAACACAAGCGATTAATGGTAATCGACACGGTCAGGCCCCTAGTAGCGATTAATCGGCCTAGTAATCGTTGAATCGGCCTAGTTTTTAAACAGTGTGAAATACCATGCTATTGTACCACTGTAGACTCATAATTTTTTTTTTTGCCTTCGACACAATTTTAATTACAAAAAATTCGCTCACGATAAACAAGATTTACTTCCTAATAAAATCCCGAATTTGATTCCAAAAAATAGAAAAAAGATACTCCTGCATCAAGATTTGCTTCCTAATAAAACCCTGAATTAGTTTGAAATCGGAGTACGTAGTAGTTAATTCCGAAACGCACATAATTAGCATTAATTATGTGAAGAAAATGCTGAAAATTTCCATACGCAAACAACATAGGCCCACCATGTCCATTCCAGGTAGAACACATCGTATGTCTATATGCTAGTCGATGGGAAGCCAGGATCGGGAGCCGATCCCTAGCGGTGCCCATTTGTTTATGCACACTACCACACAACCAAGCCAACGGATATCCTTCACACTGGTAAATTTTGGCACATTCCTGAAGCAAAGTACACGGTTTTGGAGACCTTTTATGAATCAACTAAGGCTAGACTTTGGGCCACCGCGAGCGAGCAACGAAACACTTGAGGAATGTAAATTTGAGTGATTCCTTTTTGTTCTGTTGGTCCATTTGGTTGTCATAAACTTCTCCTAAATTAACTGAAACTAGCAAATCAACACGGGCCACTAGCAAATCAACACCATCATACACACAATTCATTCGAGATTTAAGAAAAGGATGCCATCACAAATAAGAGAACCCACCCTTAATTTGTGAATCAAGGTGCTTTCAATTCACTTGATTTGGGAACGAATTTCGTCTCCGTTTCAAAAAAAAAGTTTACTGATTTTAAGATTTTTCAGCATTTTTCGATTTTTTCCGAATTTTTGGAGCTATTTCACGCTGGGGCCGAAATATGGCCAAACAGGCCAACGGCCCGCGCGAGCCTTACGTGCCGCGTGCCCCGCCTAGCCAGGGTGCCGTGCCTGGGCTTACAGGCTGGGCCTTACCGTTAACGGGCCTTTACGTGCCATGCCGTTCCAGTTCCAGGCAAGCGACGTAAATCCATAGGCCCAACCAGGCAACCAACCTCACCCGTTGCGACGCCCCAGATCTCCGACCAAGCCGCCGCCCCTCATGACCGCCTCCACCTCGCCGTCGACGTCGACGGCGGCGGCGGCGGCGTGGGCCTTCGCCGCCGCCACCTGTGTCAAGCTCCTGCTGGTGCCCACCTACCGCTCCACCGATTTCGACGTGCACCGCTACTGGCTCGCCCTCACCCACGCGCTCCCGGCGCGGCAGTGGTACACCGACGTCTCCTCCCAGTGGACGCTCGACTACCCGCCCTTCTTCGCCCACTTCTCCCGCCTCCTCTCCCTCCCGGCGCCCCTCGTCGACGCCGCCCTAGTCTCCCTCCCCGTCCCCGACGCGCCGCCCTCCTCGGCAGCCTACCTCCTCTACCTCCGCCTCACGGTCGCCTTCTCGGACCTCCTCCTCCTCGCGTCCGTGCTCCTCCTGGTGACGGACGCTCGCCGGAGGCAGCGGCCGTTCTTCGCTCTCGTGCTCGTCCTCTGGTCGCCCGCGCTGCTTGCCGTGGACCATGTCCATTTCCAGTACAACGGGTTTCTCATGGGGCTGCTGCTGCTTTCTCTGCACTTTCTTGAGCAGGGGAAGGATCTTGCCGGGGGAGTTGTGTTTGCAGCATTGCTCTGCTCGAAGCACCTCTTTCTCGTGGCTGCTCCGGTGTATTTCCTGTACTTGTTCCGGCATTATTGCTGTGGCCGGGGTGTGGTGAGAGGCCTGGGGAGGCTGGTTCTCATGGGAGCTGGAGTGCTTGCTGTTTTTGCCATGGCATTTGCGCCCTTTGTGTACTACGGGCAGGTGAGTCTCGGCCGGTTAATTCGTTTGGAATTCTATATCTCTTGATGATCACTATTGCTTAGTCTTCTGCAATCACTAGTTTCTAACATAAGTTGAAAAAAAGAGCTTAGGAGGAACGAAACATTAGTGAGAATTAGAACTGTTCTAGGCTTATTTTTAGTCATTTAACATGATCAAGTAATTATTGCTTCGTGCTAGTTTTGTGACAAAACAAAATGTGTATATGAAAGAGAAGCTGATTAGGCTTGTGTCATTCTAGTAACTTTTTTTTTTACCAAGGAACTTGTGAAGTCAGTAGTAACATTCCAATTCCTTCTCTTTAGCATATCGCATTTATTCAACCTATCACTGAGTAATAGCACAGCAAACACCATGATGCACAACTGTACTTTACTTCGCCAAATCCATGAGAATTTCTTGCTAGTGGTGATGTCGACAAGTCGATCTGGGGTAGCGACTCATACACTAGTCGTGACTAGTCAAGACTCACGTCGACTAGTCGATATGAGTTCAGCGATAGGTACTGTAACATATCGATGTGTATAATTACTAATAGTATAATACTAGTATGTAAATATGTGATACATAGAAGGCCGACGAAGGAGAGTTGTCGGAGGATCCTGGGAGCAGCAGTTTGCGGTGGAGGAGCAGACCAACAAGAGCATCAGCGACCAGCGGAGGAGCAGACTAGCAGCAGCCAGCAGAGGGAGGAGCAGAGCACCTGCATCAACCAGTGGAGGAGCCTTGGAGAAGTAGTTCATGAGCTTGCAGCGGCGCCGGACGGCAGGATTGTGGCGGGGCCAATCAAGGGGGAGGTCTAGGTCGGCAGGAGTGAGGGTTCGTTTTGGGTTTCATGGGGAATACTGAGCACCTCGATCTAGATTTTCCAGGCAATATTGAAAAAAAAGAGGCGGGGTCATTTTTTGAGTCGTTTGACTCAAAAAACTGGACTAGTCGAGGTTAGTGGTGACTAGTTAAATGAGTCGCTCGACTCACCAAATGAGTCGAGTCGAGACATTGAGTTGACCTCACAGTTGCGACTCATCGACTAGTCGAGCGACTCGAAATCCACGATTTTTATACACCATTCTTCCACACTGTTAACGATACATCATTGGACTCTTGGTTAATGACTATACAGTTTAGGCATTCTTGCATCGAGTTGTACTCCTCGAAAGCTTGCTGAGACAGAGGAAGATAAAATAAACTCAATCTATCCTCATATTGGATCAACTCCTTAACTTAAAGAGAATTATCAAGAGCAAAGGAATGCAGTCGTGGGGAATATTTAGCAGGACACATACCACCTGTCATTCCAGAATAACACAGTGTCTCCTTTGCCAACAGTTGCGGTGCTTATAGCTCTATAATTATCCACTAGCTTGAATATATCCCTCCATCAGAAGGATCCTCACCTGTTAAAAGCAAGCGGAATTCCATTTGGATAATAGTTCCAGACTAGTTTCACCCAAGGCACATCATCCTTGTTGTAGAACTTATGTAGAAGATAATTAAAAAAGCTTCATTTTGCTAGTCCAGGATACCCAAACCACCCTTATCTTTTGGCTTACAAATCATGTCCCAGGTGCTAGCGATTTCCCTTTAGAGTCAGGCTCTCGGTCACTCAAAGACAGTGCCTGATTATTCTGTTCATCTGCTCAACAACACCAAGAGTAATATCTAAGGAGCACACAAAGAAAATTGGTAGGGAGCTGAGGCATGATCTGATCAATTGTAACCTTCCTCCATATGCTAGAAAGGTGGAGATAGCTACCAATCTTCTCTCTAATCTATCCACAAGGGGGCAAAAAATCCTGTATTCTTGGTCTTGTAGTGCCAAGGGGCAATCCCAGATAGGTAAAGGGCATTGTCCCAACAACACACCCAAACTCCTGCGCAAGCCTAGCAATTTCCTCATCCGAGACATTAATAGGCAGCATGTATGACTTATGAAAATTCACAAAGAGGCCAGTTGATTTGCTAAACTCGTTGAGAGCATCCTTCAAAGCAGCAAGCTGTGTACTATCAGCAGGCATTATCAATAGGGTATCATCAACATACTGCAGTATTGGGAAATCTGAGCCTTTCTAGTAACTTCTGTTTCAGTTCTGGTAATTGCTATGATGTATAACTGAAGATGCTCTCACCTTGGTCTACTACATTCTCTGAACGAATTGATGCCTTTCCATCTCTTTTACTAGATTTTGCTGGCATCCGTGATTTATGATTTTATGATTTTTGCTCATGCGTATGTTCAGGACTCTGCAGTCTTAAAAACCATTATGTTCGCTAAAGTTCAACAATGTGAATCTAGTGCAGGTATTTAGCAAGAAATATTTTCTGTCTATATATTACTAAGTTCAGTTTCATAAAGAAATTTACCCTAACGTGAGTCTCTTTTTACCATTTTCCATTTTACGTGCTAACAGTCATATCAATATGGTCTCATGAATTTAGTCCTAAATCCAGTAATTTAACACTGAGTTTGGTAGAAATTGTTGAAGTTTATAGTAATCAAGTAGGAGTAATACCTTTGTTGGTTCTGGTTCACATAAATACATAAAGAATGGCAGCGGATTAGATGAGCCAATGCCTTGTATTCTTAGAACTCTACACTCTTAAATGCCATTGGCTTACAATGCGCAAAAATAGTAGAGAAATTTAACATTAAACATTATTTTATATATATATATTGTTCTAATTTTTGTTTCATGAAGACATCACTCTAGAAGTTTGTAACATTTGTGCCCATAATTAGTTGTACCAATATGCTCTCATGACTTCAGTTGTTCTGTTGACACTGTGGCTACCACTTATCGCTTTGGTAATTTTGCAGATGCAACAACTCTTTAGCCGATTGTTTCCTTTTGGTCGGGGTCTATTCCATGCTTACTGGGCCCCAAACTTTTGGGTATTCTATATAATACTTGACAAGATCCTTGCATTCCTTCTTAGAAGACTAGGATTTGATATCGAGATGCCTGAAGGATCATTTACCAGGGGGCTTGTTGGTGATTCATCTCCTTTTGCTGTTCTTCCAAAGGTTCTCTCTGCTATATCCATTTGTTCTACCCAAGGGAAGAATGATTAACTCTAGGGTTTGATAAGCTTTGTATTTGAACTTGATGGATTGCAGGTCACCCCAATGACTACCTTCTTATTGGTTATACTTGCCATGACTCCTTGTCTTGTGAAAGCATTCACCAACCCCCAACCAAAACACATAATTAGATGGGTGGCATATGCTTGTTCCTGTGGGTTTATGTTTGGATGGCATGTGCACGAGAAGGCATCACTTCATTTCACTATCCCACTTGCCCTAATTGCCATGGACAGCTTGGACGATGTCAGGCATTACTTTTTCTTATCAATAGGTATGTTTCTGCTACAGTTTTTTTTTGTCTTAATCACATCCCAATTGGCATTTTTTTTTGTTAATTTCACATTCTTTCATGGCATAAGTTGGGAAAGTATTGTCTGAAAGCATCACCACATTGTGAAGCATGAGTCCTCTGAACAATTGCGACATGTTTTTGTTTAAACATTGACTTGTGTGCTGATCATGTTCTTTATTTGCTTGAACAAATTGTATTTGCAGTTTCGTGTTACTCCCTATTCCCATTGTTGTTTGAGAACCAAGAATACCCTATAAAGGTGCTGCTGCTGTTGACCTATGGTGCCCTCATGTGGGTAGGTTTTTCATCCCATTTTGCCGCAAACTCTGCTGGGGAAGGGAAGAAAGTAAACGGATCAGGCAACCTAGTGAAGAAAAAATTCACTGGATGGATCAGTTTGGGATATCTTTCAGGAATGTTTGCTATAGAATTGTGGTCTCGAGTATTTCATCACCATGTGTTTGGCGATAGACTTCCTTTCCTGCCTCTCATGATGGTTTCAGTCTACTGTGGCGTTGGAATGATGTACTCATGGATGTGGCAGCTCTCATGGATTGTCAGGAACACTTGATATAATCTTAGCTGATCAAAGCCAGCATTCTTTATTACCCGTCACAGGCTGAGACTAATTTTTATAACTCACCCCTTGACTGATGAAATCGGGCAACCAATGGTAGCTACCCAAACTCATTTTGTGGCAGCACTATAGTTCATACATTCTGCTAAAAGTGTTAAAGAAACTTCTGGGGAGTAATCATGTAATTTTGTCTTCGCAGTGGGGTTGCTTGTATTAGCTCATTGTTCATGAGTCTGAGATCCTTTTCACTGACAGTTTTGGGAACCTGGAATGTTGAGTGTAAGATGTAACGAAAGAATTTTTCAGTTTTTAGTACAGAAAGATGAATCACATGTTATCAGTGTCTATTAAGCTGCTTGCATCTGCATACTTCTCCGCTTTTATATTGTTTGCATGTAATCATCTCTGGGAAACTGCACCGGTTTGATTTTCTGGAAAGGGGGATTTTTGAAATCGAGGTACGTGGAGGAAATGTTACCAACGATGAGGGTTGTTTGGAGCCCTCTTTTCGCCTCGGTGTGACGGTGTTCTACCAGTTCTGTGATGGATTTGGTACCAAAATATATGATAGGAGTATGTTAGGAAGTGATGAAAGAACGAACTATGATACATGGAATCAAGCAGAGTATATGTGTGCAATGCAGACGATATATGTTTGTCTGCGCCTCTGCTTGCTGGGTAATGTTTTTGTTCTTGTGAGGGGAATTTGCCGAGCGATTCTTGTGAGAGCATTGTGCGCCTTGCAAAGAAACCGATACAGATGTGGGTCAAAGGCAGGCAGGCTGACACAAGCGAAGAACGAGCGGCCATCGCACCACGCTGTATTCCAGACTGCCAGCCCAGCGGCGTCTTTGTATACGCAAAGCAACGGCGGCCCTCCGGCGAGGGGACATAAGCTAGTTGAAGGCACTAATATGGTGTGATCCTATCAAGGGTAGAAGGAATCTACAACTTGGCCGCATTGGACTAGCTAGTTGGTCATTGCTAGCAAGGCTAACAATGGGTTTGCTTAGGCTACTTTGGACAGCATGAACTTGTAGGATGGCACCAATTTTATCCCTTCTGTGAGACAGGATGACAGCAGTTTACAACCAAGTTATACTGGCAATCTACTTCTCTCTGTAAATGAACTTGCGGAGAATGTTTTTCCAGGTTGTCACGATGGATTGCGGGAGAGAAAAAACGAATACTTGAGCAAGAAAAAAAAATCAAAAAACTTTTATCAGAGCCAGGTTTCGATCCTGGGACCTGTGGGTTATGGGCCCACCACGCTTCCGCTGCGCCACTCTGATTTTGATGTCGGAAGACGGCTAGAAGGCTTAATATAGTAGCCTGAATTCTCATTCTGTTTTTTCTTCCCCGAGTACACAACACAGGCACAGATAATCTGTCGATCTGCTGCCCGTATTCCAAGCTTCAGGTACAGAATCTACCATTACGTTGCAAAACTTGACGGTGAAACACTACCCTCTGCACTGTTAAGTACGCAACAACATTCTCATATAAGCTTCTCTTAAGCTTGGCATCCACGGCAGAAAAGAAAAGATAAAATAAAAGAAGGCAAAGCGAAACGCCGACTCCTTTTCTCTCCCAGCCTTGCGTAGCGCCGATCACCTATGTTACTGCTAAACACCTCTGCTTTCCTTTGCAGTCGACAAAGAAAGAGAAAAGAACTCGATTTGCGCTTTGCCCTTTCGATCGGATTGGGATGGGGGCATGTTCTTGGTGAACGACAGGTTGCATACTAGTCTTGACTCTTTTCGCTTTCAGCTTTCAGCCTGCGATCGAGCCGCGTATAGCTTGCGGCGACCGGCTACTTCGAGCAACAGTCTAGTCAACCGCTGCACCTGAATTTTCCATACGAGTCCAAACGCACGAAAGCTCTTGCTCATGTGGCACCATCTCAGCAATGATCGATGACTCGATGTCATGGAGAATTAGGTCGCATGAAACATCACCTACATTATTTGTACCTGCCCATTCCATGGAACCTGCACCGTCAGTAGTAGTAAACTCAGATGCAGATGTTTCGATGATTACGACTGTATATTTTGTTAATTTCCACATAGTTAACATCACGTGCTATGTCTATATAATCGTGTATTATATGCTAGTATACGTGTTTTTCTGGGCAGGAGAATGTATCAAGCAATTGACTAACAAGCGCCGGCCGGCTAGCTGCACGTCAGCAAATCACCTTCCATGAAGCAGTTGTCATGTCAGCACAGGATAAGAGCCCAAGTTACTGGTCAAGATCAGATTCAGGTGATCGACCACTTTTGGATTATAGTGAACACGGAACAGTTTAAAACCCTAATCAAGTTGATTTTACACACGTCCAAGGAACCTGCACCGGCAGTAGTACCCCGTAGTAAATTCAGATGCAATTACGACTGTATCTTTTGTTAATTTCCACACCGAAACATCATGTCCTATGTCTATTTTTAAGTATATGCTAGTATACGTGTTGTTCTGGACAGGAGAATGTATCTAGAAATTGACTAATCATCGGTCGACAGGAAATAACATTTGCTCTCATGTCAGCAGCTCAGGATAAGAACCCAAGTTACTGGTCAAGTTTGGATTCAGATGATCGACCGCTTTTGGATTGTAGTGAACACGGCGTGATTAAAAACCCTAATCAAGTTGATTTTTACCATGGCTAGCTATGCGACGTAGTCGTAAACACGTCCGTGTTTTTTAACGTTGCAAAACTTGGCTGCAACTTGCAGGGTGTGGTCGACGGGTGGAGCATCCAGCTAACAAAAACGAAAGGCTCCAGGGTTCAGTTTCAGACCCTTTTCTGCACTATTGGATGGCTAACACAGACAGAAAGGAAAAGTCGAGAGCAGAGCAGAGCTACCAACCAAGTAGCTACAGCAGTCTTTCGTGTTCGAGTACCACATGGACATACTGTTCAAGTGTTGATTCGATCTCTTATTCTTTCTTGTCAATTTTCATCATGACATCATATACCCTCGAGGAGATTGTGAGATCAAAAGGTGGCAGAGGAGATCCAGAGGGCGACTCCAGCTTGCCGCTCACGCTCATCATGGCGTTGCATCAGGGATGAGCCTCATGCGAATGAGACGCGTGAGAGGAGGGATCCAGGGAAGGGGAACACAGGGATCTCATGAATCATGAAGCATGGCTCGAATTCAGCACCGAACCGTGCCTGCCTCCGTTGCCGATGGCAGCAGGAATCCAAGACGCGGACGGCGGACCTTAATATCGGGCACCGCCGTTCAAGAATCAGTTCACATGACATCTGCGGCGAGGATATACAGCTACTGATTTCCTTTGCACTTTTGCAACCACAGTGTAGACTGTAGAGCAACTGAACCGAAGGACGGTAATTCAGCCAGGTCCGTGCAATCTTGGAAAGAGTACACTTTTAACGTGACGTACTAGTACAATTGCTATTTTTTTGCGAAAAGGACCTTAGTATTAAGAGAAATATCGAACAGTACAAAGCACCTCAACAAAAACGAAAATTAGAACGAAATTCTTGAGATGCCTTTTGTCTTCAACCTTCAGACCGTGTCGACGGTGCACCGCTCCTGCCGCTCCTTTCTGAGCCGGCATGACGTTGTTGGTTGCGAACAGAAAGTCGTCGAATGGGTCAAGAAGACCACATCCGCCCCGGAGACGAAGAAGAAGAAATAACCGCCGATGAACGTCCATGATGATCCGGAGGTCCCTCGAGGCTAGAAGAAGTCCTCGAGGACCACACCACTTCCACAAATTTCTTGACATCACCGCTGAGTGGGGTTGAATTCTGTGAGAATTTATTGGAGAAAGCGCGGCCGCCACCATCTCAGCGCCGCCCCACCAAATCTTAACCCTAAAACCAAAAAAAAAAAATATAGTGCCCTCCCGCCTGCCGGGGACGAGATCCACCCTGCCTCCAAGGCCCGAAGGGCATAGAACTAGAAGGGAGGCAGATCAGCGGCGCCGACGGGAGGCGGCCGAGGAACCCTAGTCACCTCCTGATCGCTTCTCTTCAATGTACCTTTGAACCGAAATGATTGGCACAGTGGCTGCACATAAGAAATTACCCAGGAGACGCTGGTGAAGTACCTGATCTATCAAGCATTAATTTGCTAGTACTATCGGTATCAACAATTTTGACCGTTAGTAGCATCCATAAACAAACTGCTACTCTCGATCACGCAGCAAACGAAAATGTTTCATACTCAATCCCTAGGGGCCCTTGCAGGCAGGCAACATGAGAGCCCATAATATAATCACTAGGAGACTAACCTTGAGATACATTACAAAACTCGATCCTGGACTCCCTCCCGGTTCCATTCCCCCATGGATTAGTCTAGAGCAACACACGCATTAATCTACTTTTGTTTGTTCTTATGCCCGTGGCATCAGTGGTAGTACATGATGATGTGACGGGTGCTACATCTTGCGTTGCGTTGGTTGCCGGTCTCCAGGGGGATGGAAGGACCAAGAACAAGGTTGTAGTGTGTCTCAAGGCATCTCTAGCGCCGTAACTTACGTGACTAGCTGGTTAGCTTATCCACCCTCAACCCCAAGATCGTGTGTGACGGTGTAATTGAGTAGGATGGATTGAATTTTCTGCACAAAGGACAAGGTGCAAAACTACAAACCCTGGGTCGTTCATCACTTGCATATTATAGTATTTTCTTTAGACCTGAGATGACTCAACCTATGCGACTATACATACCCAATATAAAGATCACGCAGAGGTAATCACATAAAAGTTAAAAACAATTACAAAGGCGAACCGACACACAACCTTTTATTGCAAATTTTTCAGGTATACAAGGAGCATATATAGGATCAGGAATGTTTGCAACGATTACATTCTGTCTAGTTCGACAAGAGGCGAGTTACTCCCCCACTCTCTGAAGTTGGCTATCAAGCATGGGTAGAGGCTGCGCCAGCTGCCGCGCCGGGTGACCCTCTCTCGTCACATATCTTATGCCAATGATTATCTTTTTTCTTTTTTTTTTCTTATTGTTTGGCATCAATGTCTAACTTTTCTTATTGTTGAGTAATCAATAGCATACGACTGTGTACATCCATCGATGCATAGGCTAGGAATCATCCCCTTATAAAAATAAAAACAAAGTCATAAAATTTATGGAGACCAATTTGCATTTTTTCGGTGGCAATGTGATATAACTGGTCTAGTCATAAACTGTTAGAACAGTCTTGTGGCTCATGTTAGACACGAGTACATTAATCTCACCAACATCATTCATCCATTCCTAGTTGCCAGAGCATAGTTTCCAATGAGATATCTTGGCCTCCCGCTATATGTCAAAAGATTAGAAAAGAGCGGACCTTGTTTTCGGTTGATATGGTCGCGCACAAGATCCTTGCTTAGATTGGAAAGCATATGACCATGACAAGTAGAAACATTCTCGCTAAGGCGGTGCTAAATTGTTGGCAATTTAGAACCCTACATCCATCAACCTTCCCGTAGATGTTTTGGGTATTATCGACGGCCTTAGGTGGGCTTATCTTTGGGGCAAGTGCAATAAAAATCACTGGGGGTAAGTGCAAGGTAAATTAGGACTGGTTTGCATGTGGAGCATCTTGGTGGCCTCGACATTCTTAATCTAAGAAAGTTTTGTATGGTCGTTCGTCTCTGGTGGCTATGGGATGGATGTGTCAATGATTTTAAGGCTTGGATTGGCATGGGAAACCCTTGTATCGATCATGCCCATGGCTTGTTCACCATTGCAACTGTAGTGACTATTGGTGACAGTTCTAATTAAGGCGCCATTCTAGGAATCGACCATTTTTGGCATTTCTTGAAAGATGCTAATTTTGGCCAGGAGCACCACCGAAGATAATATTTAGATCTCCCTAGTAAACGCTTAACATGGTATTTCTTTCGAGGACTTGCATTAGTTCATAGCCTTTGAGATTGGCTCTAACAATCCATCCTCACCTTAGACAACTGATGTCCTTCAAGAACACATGGTCATCCGTGCATATTTTCATGGAAGTATTTCTGGTTTTTATATCGTATCCCAACAAGGAGCGTATGAGGATGTTTATCTGCGGTGTTTCTATCACACCCAAGGTGTCACAAGTCTTGGGTGAATTGACTGCAAGAATTAAAATAAAAAGTGGTGAGTGTAAATGATAGGATGGAGTATTGACAATGAAATAAAGTAAAGTGCATAAAAGTAAACAACTGATAAGAAATAAAAGGGTTTCTGCACGTGGAAAGGTAGGCACGGGGTGATTCGGTTCATGGCGATACTGAATGTGTCTGGTGGAATAAATGTGATAAGTGAATATGATTCTTCTTATTTATATCTAAGAAGGAAAGCAACCCATAAGAGAGAAAGACTCCTTTTGGTAGATTTCATCTTCCTCTAATAATCCTTCTGCCTGTTACAAAAGTCATGGTCAACGCATCTATTAAGGTGGTTAGACCGGAGTAAAGCTTTAATCTCGGTGGTTTCTTGTGATTCCTCGAATATTGGTAGATCCTCGTTGATATCGGCCGTGTCACTCGAGGGTCGCCGATTCACTAGCAAACAAGTTCATGTTTATGAGTTCTTGAGATCATGCTATCTGGGCTCTTAAATTAGATAACAGAAATAAGTGCACATAAACATTCATACTCATATATATAATAATCTCAAACATAAGTTCACAAATAAATGGAATAAAATTGACACATCACATCTCACCAATCCCCTACATCTCCCACGTCAATGGGATCTATTCACACATGAGAGGAGAATAACATAATGATATCATAGCAAAGTAAATGGAGTTCATCTTGATATTACTGTAGCAAGCCACAATAGTTGAAGATCAAGTAAAATACAAACCATGATGGAATCGAGGTTTCAATCCCTAATCTTACAAGTATGAATTTCTCTCTCTCTCAGTACAAGTGTGGTGTAGTGGATGAGGTGGTGATCTTGAGGAGAATTATCTTCGATGGAGTCGAGGATGGTCTTCTCGTTCTTTAGATCTAATATCTTCTATTCTGGTGTGAATGGTGGTTGTTGTGTTCTATTTTTCGTCGTGTTGCCTTCACATAAAGGGTTTGATTTGATAAGACGAAGGCGGTGTAGACCAGTACGGTCGGACGGTACGGTCATCCCCGCCCGTACCGATGCCCGTTAAAGCCCCTGGGTCGCCAGGATAGATTTGACCTCAAAAGGAAATGTCTTTATTTCGTTGCAATTTGCCCGTAAATGTCCTCGGATCCTCCAGATATGATGGTTTCCTGAAATACATAATTTAAAAGCAAGGTTTCGCCTAGATTATGATATTAGCGTTAGTTGAAACACAAAATCTAATGAAAACCCAATGAAACCAATAGATAAGCGATGAAAAATCTGTAGTAAAAAGCATCGAAATTTGGAGCTATCAACAACCCTAATTCTTTTTGATGGAAGTTCACTTATAAAGAATCCTACTTTTTGGTGTGAGCCTATAAAACCATGTTTGCGACCACCGCTTTGGTTCCCTCGGTTTGGAAGATTTGGTCCACCACTTAAAGCCATTATTTTCACTTTGTTTTTCATCCATAATGGTCAAAACCTTCTTTTTAATCAACGAGAAGGGTAAATATTTTTCCTTGTTAATAAGAATAGGCATATTTAAACATATTAATTTATTTTGAAATGTATTATTAAAATATGTCTATTTAGCTTAGATTTTTTTCACAATCACTATAAACCAGTGGTCAAATTTATATTCAAAAAAACATGTCGATGTGCCAAAAATTATAACTTCTAGGAAACCAAAGATTATAAGGAACAAGAGTTAGTCTATAGCAGAACTCAATGGTGTGCATCGTCTGTTGTGAATGGGAAAAACATACTTTTGAACAATTTAGAAGATTCTAGAAACATTGAGAAAGTTGCAAGAAGATTCTTGAAGATTGTGAACTAACATACATCAGGATATTTGATAAGATTCTAGACGCTCCAATAATTATTAAGGTGGCTTGGAGACGCTAAATAGGCACACCTACTGCTATTGCCGAATATCCAAGGAGTCGTACTTGTATAGACATGACATAAGAGGTCATTGTGGGAGCCGAGACTACTCCAAGGAGTGTGGAAGCCTTTGCAGAAGTGGCAAATTAAGGTGGGGAAGGTTATGTTCCATGTTAAAGACTACGATATAGGAGGACCTAGTGGATCATATCCGAGATGTGGAGACCTCAAAGAAGGCTTGGGATACATTGGTGAAGTTGTTCTCAACGAAGAATGTTGCGCCACACTAGCCCCTGGAAAACGAGCCTCTATGTATCTCACAAAGCACTAGGAGCATTATTCGGTACTTCACAAAAGTCCTGAATATTTATCGTGAGATATCCTAGCTTGATCTCGAGGATATTATTAGTGAGTCAAGGATGAGAAGAAACATCATCCATGGCCTAAGACCCGACTATAATGGGTTTATGGTTGCGGTGAGAGGATGGGCTTGACAACCATCCTTTTTTAAGATCAAGATTTTTTTGGCTAATCAAGAGGAATTGGCCAAAGAGATACGCAGGATCACCTTAAAAGAGAAAGATGAGGAGGAAGCTTTGTTCGTCAGCATGAAGAGCCCACTAAGAGGCCGAGAAACAACGAAGGAGAGGTGGACAAGAGGTGAAAAATGGTGGCCAAGAGAGAGAAACTATTCGGGGAGGGGTGTGAAAGATGAAGAGGCAATGGATATTATCAATATCAGTTCATGGAAGAAAGAGGAAAGCGAGACAAGTGCTTCGGCCGTGGTAAGAAAGGTCACCTTGCTAGGAATGAGTCCAACGAAGCATTGGGAAGGAAATATGGCTACTACAATGGATGTCACCATAGAGGAATGCCCAATAGAGAAGGAATGGGATGTCGAAGCAACAATATGCATGGAAGACGAGGTCTACTTTGTGGAGGCAGATGGTGAGTATCCATCTTTGGGTAGTATCAATCTATAAGAAAACGAAGAGGAAGAAGAAGAATGGGATGCGAAAGGAGGCTTCTCCGAAGAGGTGAGAAATCAAGATCTCATTGGCGAGTTTGAAGTTCTTAGATATGATCGTAATGAAGGTTTGGAGGCTCTCCCAATGACAAAAAAGACACCAAGTTAGAGATAATGCATGTTACATCTAACGGTGAGAAGTCACATGAGGTAGATCACAAGGAAGTTGTAGATGGAGCACCAATGGTTCAAGGAGATTTACAAGTGTGCACCAAGGGGATGGAGGGAGAACATACATGGTATAGCTCATCCTATCCTCGAGATGCCTTGTCCAAGTTCGTTGGAGGCCATAGAGCATGATGCTAAGTTTTGGAGATCATGGTCAACAGATCTGAGGGTTTTTTTAAAACGGGCAAAAGATTTGTCATTTTCACTGAATAAGATGAAAGTTTTAGAGACAATTGCCTAGGCAAAGCCATATGACTTCAAGTATGGGGAATTAATCTCCCGTAATCCCATTGCGCAAAATTGTGGCCTCGGCCAAGCACCATGCATGCCCCTGCTTCCCCTTAACCCTAGAGACCACAAAGAAATCCAGCGATGCTTTGGTGTCAAAAAACTCTAGCATTGCGTTCTTTCCATATTTCCGAAGAAACATGCATAATCGACGAGGACATTGCTTTCCTTGTGTTGCCACGCCCGAGAGCAAGCTTCATGCACCATTCCTCACGGAAGCCTCGATGCGTAGCCCAACTAGCCAGATCAATGTTGTGGCAACCGCACCATGCGAGGATTTCCTTCCAAATTCTTGTAGAGTAGCGACATTTGTAGAGAAGGTGACTTGCCGATTCTTGCACTTGGTTGCACAAAGGGCAATTCAACTTGCTCAAGTTACTTTACCTTCATATAAAGAGGCATCGAATGAGAAAATATAGAGAAGGCTGAAAATGATGTGGAATCTTATGAGAAGGTAGAGAGGGATTATTTCTGTGATGCCCTAATCCGTACTAATTCCTTACAAGGTTTCTTGATCTGTACACATGCGTCGTCGGACGTTAGTTACCTAAGATTAATGTGATCTACGTACTGATCTGTACCCTTGTACTAGAGGGAGAGGGGTTAGGTGTTAAACCCCTCATGGCCGTCGCGAGTACAGTTCTTCTACGTACGTGTACACTTCCACTAGACCACCACCAACTTGTACATCTCATAGACGACCTGAGAGTTATAAAACACACTGTGTATACACAGTGTGCTCCTAAATTTGATACTCCTACTCCGTACTATTTAATGGTAGTGAGACGTTGGAGATGAGATGCTCAACAAGGCAACAGTATCGTTGTATCAACATGCTGTTCGACCAATAAATACATACAGTACGTCCAGAGCGTCCAGTAAAATTGATCTGCCGACGAGATTAGCACAGTTAACGGTATAGAATATCTTGGAGCAAGCCGATCAGTTAATATATATATGTCGTGCTGCATCCTTGGATGATGTCATGGTGCATGTGAGGCAACTGATCGATCAGGTGACAGGCACATCTGTGTTAGAGAAGGTGATAACACAATACATATTACCCGGACTTGATGCTTACTTGTGTTAATATAATACCAGTATTATTCCAGCTGCACGATACTCCTCCCAGCCTCCAACAACCTCTCTGCAAGTACATGTGCAATAGAATTCGAATGGCATTTAACAATTCCAAGTCAAATTCCACATATCTCTCTAATCATCGATATTTCTACCCAGATCATACGTATGTACTAACTCTATCCTAAAATAAGTATCTCAGTTTTATGTAGATACGCTCGCATTTTAATTGTAGATACTTCCGTACCTAAAAATATTTAAGACACTTATTTTTAGGATGAAGGGAGTAATTGCGTGATGACTGGTGCAAAATTATCCAACTACCTCTCCCTACCTAGCTAGAAAGAGAGAGTTGTTCGACGAATTCCTGCACTATGCTATGAATTCAGTGGACTTTTCTTGGCATAGTTAGGGCAATTCCGCATCTAATACGTCATGAGTGCACTGACACGAAGGGCCTACTGGGTTGATACGTGTCTGGGGAAGTTCATAAATTCACAGACATGGGATAGTAAAGGCTCGTACAGAGCATATGTACCGGCAGCTCATTGCATTACCCACACCGTACGTCCTATTTTTCTCGATCTAAATTCTGATGCGCCTTAACTAATTTTAAATCTGCCGTATCAATATTCCATGGATTGAAACGCAAGCAACTTCGTCGATCGGCAGATGCCCATGGATCGGACCCAGCAGGTCTAGCAGAACTATATATAAGCATATGTCTCGCTTCATACTGATTTTAATTGGTGCACGCATTCATGGCAGAATTGATCGAATTGGTTGCGCTTCACCTAATATATACATTGTCGGTGCGGTTACTCCAGCTTGATCTTCCCATGATTTTACAAAGTTCCCCAGTAAGAACCGACAATGTGTATGCTCTCATGAACTGATCATGCGGCATCCTACAGAAAGGGCTTTAGCTTCTCCCAGAAGAACGATATGAATGGGCCTGTTTGGCTTTTTTCTTGTGCAAAAGCTACTTAAGTAAGCCCCACATCAATAGTTCGAAAAAAATTGTTACATCCAAAGCAAAGCGAATGGGTTTTCCATTCACATTGCTCCATCTGGTCATGTACAAAAAGTGGATGTCAGCTTGCTGTTTGTCTTGCGAGTTAAGATGACTGTTGATGTGGGAGGAGAGATGAAGGTACGTAAAAGGAATCTAGAATCAAATGCATTACGAAATGTGTTCTTCTACATCACATAGACATAAGAGTCAACGCAGGACTATACCTTTAGGCTTAACCTAAATAGAGGTCTTAACTATCCTAATTAAGCGCTTACTATTCTAAAATAATATCACAAATCATTGGGGAAAAAGTATGCCTCCTTTTGTCTTTTTAGCTCTTAAAACAAGATCAAAAAATTCTCAACTCTTCCAAATTCTGACTCTTTCCTACCATTTACACCCATTGCTTCTCTATGTTGGTACCTTTCTTATCCAATAAAGTGCCAAGGGGCTTCACCCCATTCAATTTTCAAGTTTTCAACCAACTGTGTATTATCCCTTCCAAGCATAAATAGTTTTTGAAGTACATATCTCGCTTTTTTTTTACCAAGGGAAGTGTCCCGAGGGGCCCAAAAGTTGTATATCAAACCATGGCGGTGGGATTACAAATTACAACAAGGACTTCATGTAAACAAGTAAATACATTAAAGTCCCCATGATTTACAAAAAGACCCCGCTTCGAAGATGCAAACACATTTGCCCTTATCCACCGATCTTGCATTGATTCTTCAAAGCACGGCCACCCATACCGCCGATGGTAACGTTTACACTTAGAGTGGAGCAGCTGATGGACGTCACGCTGAAGAAGAAATACCTACGATTGGGCTAGCCGGCCTAGTGGTTGAAGAAGTTGTGGTGCTAGTTGATGGACATCCGAGCTGATAATCGTGCTAGAGCCCTCAAGCGGTTACCCTGGCGACTAGGAATAACATTCGCATAACAGTGGTGGATGTCTTTGTGCCACTGGGATGAACTCCGAAGAACCAATATAGACTAAAAAATTCCCCCAAGGAACCACATACCTTGATCGATTCTGCCTATCTCTTCCCTTCCCGTCACCGAGATGGCAAGGAAGAGGAATAGGAACCCCTAGATCGATAGGAAAAGAGGCTTCACTTAGCTTATTGCGGAAGCCTATGATGGTTCTATTCCCTTCCCGTGACCTCCACCATGGAGAATTAACGGAGGAGGTTGCTCGCGTCTCCTTACAGCGGCCCGAAAAGCTCCGATATAATGATGCATAGCCAAAATCCTATAGGGGAAACACCAACCTAAAGCTAATCCTACAACTACTACAATACAGAGGAGGGGCCTCCTCTCCCTCCCACTTCGATCGGCGAGGCCGTCAGAAGAGAGAGGGAGATGATCCAAACACATTTTCTTACTGAACATGTTGTGCAAGTTTGGCAAAATTATGTTCTTATGACAGGTAGGTTAAGTGGCCAAGAAAGTGTGAACTGCCACATATTTTCTCTAAAGCATCACAAAAGCTTTCTTGGTCCCATGTAAGAATAAGGTTGTTGAGTTAGGCAAATCAGATGAAACCCGATCTAACTAGGGCCAAGTTCACTCTCGCTGACAACGCGAAGAATGTAACAAAAACACGGCAAGAACACACACAAACAAATTAACGGGGAACGCACGCCACCAAACTAGTCGACCTCCTACGACAACTGGAGAGAACAAGTCATGGCTCCTATGTTACGACAACTAGAGAGAACAAGTCATGGCTCCTATGTTAACAACAGACCTGCGATCCTACCACATAGGTGAGAAAGCCTGAACACCACAAGACCATGGGCCAGTTCTAGCGACTGATCCATGTTCAGCCATCGGCGAGAACAACCACTTTTCCCATACGACGCGAGGTTAACTCCTTCAATGTTGAGGTTGCGGTCCATACTACCAATTGCTACTCTCTGCAATAGCCACACCGCCTCCTAGGGTTGCCGCCCTGGCATAGCATGCTCATCCTTGAGATGTAATGTTGCATGATCCGGCGCCCCCAATCCAAGGTGCACAGGGATGTGAAGACCACAACTGCCACACAAAAATCTGGTGCTAGCCCTCGACACCAGCCCCCACTCCCTCCCCTTAGGACGTGTCGACCGTGTCGATAACCCTCTTCACGAACAACTCAAGTTTGGCATTTACATGTCATCCAGAGCCACCTCCTTGGCACATGTCAACCACCCAGGATGTTGCCGCGACATCCACCAATCGAGGTGTGGGAACGTACAAAGCACAAGCTAGCTTGTGAAAGCAACACCATAGGGGTAGAAGGCTCTGGAGGATGACTGGCGGTCCAATAAACGTAGTGCGAGCAATTGTCACATAGTATGACAAAATTTAGCAATGTGTCTCACTACGAAAAATATGCAGAGTTTGTCCCTCCCACGATTTCTACTTTTATATTACCTTTTATTTCTTCAGAAGTAAAAGATCAACGTAAGCAAACCACAAGTACCACATCCACGCGAACATAAGCTCATGTTTCGGTATAGGAGTACTCCCTCTATCCCTAAATAAGCTGATTAACTTCGTCTAGATATGGAGGTATATAGGCATGTTTTAGTTATAGATATATCCCTAGAAAAAAGTTGAGCAGTTTTTTTAGAATGGAAGAAGTAGTTGTTAGAAAAGACACTAGAGACTGTCAGGCCCACCCATACACAATGTCAATACTACAGTTGAACAGAGCAATTGACCGTGCTGAAACTACTTCGGTGCATACAAATAGGGAACTAATTCCGATTTGGGATCTCCACAATCCAAATGATGATCAATTAAACTAGAAATGGTTGACAAATGGAACCATCCACCTGTGCCCCTTATCTCACCTCTAAAAAAATCTAAAACAAGCGAAGTCAAAAAACACAAACACAAGATGATCAGGTGAACGACAAAAGTTGGGAGGGAAAATTGAAAAAAGGTCATTCACATTACTGCTTCCTGCGAATGATACCACCAGTATTTTACCTTCCAGTTTCCATCTCTGTCGTCTATCTACGGCGGCAGTATCGCCTACCCTCCGTCCGTCCGCGGCACGCATTCCAAAACCCATAAAAGGCTCGACACAGGAGGCAGCTACCGAGCCTTAAACACACCCGCCAGCGTCCTCCTCCGACCGGCCTGACCTCCGCCATGGCCTCCTTCTTCCCGCCGCCCGCGCCACCGTACGGCGGAGACCCCCTCGCCGTCACCATCCCACCCTCAATGCCGCCGCCGGCTCCGCCCTCCTCCTCGTCGCTCAACCTCTCCCCCTCGCTCCTCATCATCGCCGCCCTCCTCGCCTTCGTCTTCTGCGCCTCCGTCTCCATCCACTTCCTCCTCCGCTGCCTCTCGCGGCACCCGTCACCCCCGGCCCCGAGTTCCCTCCCCAGGGCCCACCGCGTCTCCGCCACCCCGTCCGAAGCCGGGGCGGCTGAAGTCGTCCCTCCGGCGAGGCCCGCGGCGGCGGGGGCCGAGGACGTCGACGAGGAGAAGGAGCGGCTGATCGCGTCGCTGCCGCTCTTCACAATGGCGTCGGCGCTGGCGGTGCTGCCCAAGAGCTCCCCGGACTGCGCCGTGTGCCTGTCGCCCTTCGTCCCCGACGCGGAGCTGCGGCTGCTCCCGGCGTGCCGGCACGCGTTCCACGCTGCCTGCGTCGACGCCTGGCTCCGCACCACCCCGTCCTGCCCGCTCTGCCGCGCCGCCATCTCGCTCCCGCACCCGCCCCTCCCCGCCGCCTACACCGCCGCGCAGCAGGAGCCGCTGGGGTCGAGGAGCAGCCTCGGCAGCAACTCCAGGAGCTTCCGCGTGGAGATCGGCAGCGTGAGCAACCGCCGCTCGTCCGCCGCGGACGACCGCCGCACCTACTCCCTCGGCTCCTTCGACTACCGCGTGGACGAGGAGGTGGAGGCCGTCGTGGCGCGCATCGCG
Organism: Lolium perenne; assembly: GCF_019359855.2. Classification (NCBI taxonomy): domain Eukaryota; kingdom Viridiplantae; phylum Streptophyta; class Magnoliopsida; order Poales; family Poaceae; genus Lolium; species Lolium perenne. The sequence continues at coordinate 190,904,479 of NC_067249.2, forward strand.
CGGCCCGCCGCGGCGGCGGCGGCGGCCAAGTCGGCGTCGGCGGCCGGGCCGCAGGGCCCGGGCGAGGCGCTGGCGGAGGCGGCCGGGTCGCGCGGGTGGCTGCGGGAGTACGTGGACCGGCTGGCGTCGTCGGCGTCGTCCCTCTCCGGGCGGTGGAGCGCGCGGTGGAGCCAGGGCCACCACAGCCACCGGCAGGAGGAGTCGTGGCAGTGGGACCCTGAGGCGGCGTCGGGGGCCGCCATTCCGGCGCCGCGGGCGGCGGACGAGGACGAGCAGGGCTTCATGGGCCTCTACCGCTGGATCGTCGGCGTATAGGAGGATCCGATCCGCCGGTCTCAAATTTCGGAAACCTCGCGGAATTGTTTTTTTGTCCAGCAACTTGCATATTACTTTAGGAGCTACTACTGTAAAAATAGAATTGGCCCCAGTCTCAGAACTCAGATGATCTTCTTTTTGGATCGAAGCTTCCGTTGATTTGGACTGCGCCGTCGTCTTCCTCCATTGTTCATTCCTCCTCTCGATCTCAGCGCTCTCCTCCAGAATTTTTGGCACTCGCACTCCGGTGGCCAATGGAGATGACGAGATGGCATGAAGTCAGTCGTGCAGCGACATGTTTGTCTCGCCATTTCCCAGTACTGATGTTTGGGTCGCGTCGTGGTGCGCGTGTGGTTGTCACCTGCGCTGGATCCATGGCCGTAGTGCGCGTGGCAGACTTGCAGTCAAGCGTGCCCAGTCCGTGGATGGGCATGGCAAATTTTCAGGTCAGCTGTGTGATCATTTCTTATTTCTCTGTGAGGCTGCAAGTAAATCTTTCTCGAAATTGATTTCATCCCGCTATATTAATATGGCAACCAATCGATACACAATTGAGATTATTGCTGGGGCAAATAGCACACCAAAGCCTAAAAGAAACAAAGGAAGAAGAAAGAAAAGAAAGCAATGTCGACAAAGCAGAATCGACGAAAACGGTGATGATCCGCAACCACTGCGCCTTCCGGAGAATTTCCACCACGATCTTAGCCCTCTAAAGCGCCGCATACCAAAGCAACACCTTCAAGAAGGGATGCGACGATGATGACGCTGCTGCTCGGATAAATCTTGATGCGGCCTAAGACCACGTGGGTTGCCCGATCTCATGAATTGACCAAGGGGAAAGCGGGGGAGAGGAAGAACACGGCGAAGGACACGATGAACACACGCAAACACACACCAACTCGATACAAATCCGGTTTACTCCCGATAGCTCGAACCACTATCCCAATAGAATCTCTCAAGGGAAAGACACGGGGTTGAATCTGTGGTGACCCTGCATACCACTGCATGTTGTAGTATGCCAGTCATTGATATAACATTCACGAAGTACCATTCCGCAAATATTACATCCCTCAGAGTAGTACAACAGAACATAGCAGGTCCATAACTCATTCATTTATTATTACAAACATCATACACATATCGTCTCGGAGCTCCTCTTGGGTCCTAAGAGGAATACTCCTGGGTTCGAGGCGAACCCAACTTAGCTTACAATATAAGAGTCTCATTAAGTTATACATTTATTTTCTCGAGCAGCTAAATACTAAGAGTTCGGGCTGCTCGGTTACTACTACTACTGGATGTCTCTAGGCTTGATCTCCTCCGGAAGCCTCCCCGGTTCCGTAGACGATGAGGTAGTCTACGCCTTCGATACCTCCAGAGAGGTCTGGTTCTTCATAGCCGCTGATCTCGGCTCCTTCATTGTTGTCGTAGTCCTCCTCCAGACGATTCAGACAATCTAAGCAAGGGATTTAAGAGTGGTATGAGTACGAGCGTACTCAACAAGTTCATTATAGATAAGAGGTGTTTAATGCACTAGCTACGATATTAGACCAGAAAGTCTAATACCAATGCAGGTTTTAATAAATATTTCTTCAAGAGATTGCTTTTATTCCAAAGAGCTATGTCCGTCAGCCTTCACCGGTTTACTAGAACTTCATGGAGCTCCTTTCCGGCCGCGTTCGCAGTTCCAAATCCCGAAATAGGGAGTGACAGGTCACAGTTCTTTACACTCTGCAGAGGTGTGTTGCTTTACCCATAAGAGATTTTATCCTTGGTGCCAACCGGGCAGCTTTCCCGTCCACACTTCCGATGGTGTGAGGCCCGGTATAAGGTCATAGCCAATCATATTCCTCCGCTACCTCGCACACCCACCCGTTGTTGCAAACCCCGACCCTGGGTCCTCGTCGGTCCACTTACACCATTTAAGGACGGACCCCGACCACGACAACAGTCTGGGATCGAACCAAACTCCTTCGCCGGTAGCTGCAACCCATCATAGACCACATTACCGTGGGGAATTAGAGTGGGATCCCCACCCTCAAGTTGTTCCGCAAGCCGCAACCTCTACGGTATGCACAACATAACCGTGGGGACTTAGAATGGGTTCCCCACCCACAAGTTGCTCCGCAAGATACAACTGCTACGGTAAGCGCATCCGTTGATGTACAAGAGGTGGAAATACGATTGACTAGTCCGTCCCATTTCAGATCTTATGGTTAACACGGTTATTACGGCACAAGAATCACTGGCGATATTTGTTGTTTAATCCTAGATGGATATAAACCCTTGCAATGGAACCTCCACCATATCAACACAATCCATGGTTCCATTGCCCACCACATAGTCATATTCATAGTTATGAAAGTAGTGGTTTTGGTTTTTTATGCAATAGTGATAATCATAGTACTTTGCAAGTAATTTGATAGAAATACTCAAATGACATGTGCAAGTGATGAACTTGCCTGAACACTGCAAAGTTTTGCAGTTGGAAGGTGTGGACTGACCCTTGTCCTCTGTCTCTGAAAAATAGCATCATTGTCCGATAAGGGCAATGGTTAAAGAAGCAATTATGCATGATTCCAGTTTTAGGGTTTGTTCCCCCCTTCCGATGTCGTTGTTATTTTATGAGAGAGGTTAATACTAAGAACATCTTGTAGATACTTGATTTAGGGTAAATATAACCTTGAAATATTGTCAAGGTGTTTTTAAAGTCCAATTGCATTAATGGACTTAATTTTCATTAATGAAAATAATATGTGAGATTTAAATTATTATTTAATTCATCAAATTAAGACTTATTCTTAATTGTCTCCAAAAATTCTCTTTGATATTTTATTTTGATAGAGAATTTTATGCTGATTGATTTTCATATTTTTAATTATTTTTTTAATGCTTTTATCAATTTTCTATTGAATTTAAAGTTACTGGTTTTTAAATGAATTGTGAAAAGTCACAATTGCCCCTGGGCCCAGCTGTCAGTGGAGCCCAGTGGGTTGGGCTAGACCAGCTCGGGTCCAACCGACCCGAGCGGTCGCTCGCTCACTCTCCACCTCGCGCCACTCGACCTAACCCTAATCCCCTTTCTCGCTCTAGCGACCTGCGTCGCCCTCACCGTCGCCGGCCGATTCCGGCGGTCTCCGGCCGCCATGGCTCACGCCATGGGGCGCAATCGAACCGCCAGGCGACGGCGATTCGTTCCATCCGCGTCGATCTGGAGCAGACGCCGTCCTCCGCTCGTCATCGATCCTCTCCGCCATTGCTAGGGTTCGGGATCCGCTTGATCCCGCGGCTCCCAGAGCTCCTGGCGTGGTGGCGCCGCCGTGGCTGTGCTGCCATGGTGGGGTGGTGCTGTGGCGCCGCCATGGCCTGGCTTGGCCTGGCGCCGCCGCGCCCTGGCGTGTGCCGCCGTGGCCGCCATGGTGGTCTGCTTGCTCGACCCTGGTACGTTCGCCACCTCTTCTTCTCTCTCGTGTGCTTGTTCTTCTTCCTCTCTCCAGTAGCTCTAGCCATAGCTTGCTGTTCCTGGTGCCTTTGCTGCTCTATGGCTGGCTTCTTTCTTCTTTGCGTTCTTCTTTGTCTTTGCGTGTCTTTGCTGATCTTGATGTGCTTGTGCAAGCTTGCTTTACTTGCTAGAATTTCTTCCCTGTGCCTCTGTTCTTGTTTCTATGCTTGTCTGGCACTCATGTGTATTCATAGATGCTTCAATGGCTTAATTGCAGTGTGCAATTCTTGCAAATTTGCAAGTGCCAGAGCTCCTGTGGCTAGTTCTTGTGCTCAAATTCATGAGCAGGCTCATCCGAGCATTGCTATTGGCTTAACTGCATGATTCAGTGATTACTGGTATGTGCTTTAGTTGTTTAGCAAGATCCAGTGGTTCATCAAGCTCTTGATGTGCTTCTGGATACAATCATATATCATCTATTTGATTATCTGTGAAGCAACTGTTGATTATGTATGGCTATTTAATTATCTATGGTCAGTGTGATGCTAGAATTGGGTGCTAGCATGCTTTAGCAAGCTCTGGTGATCCAGTGATCATCAGCTGCTTGATTATTGCTTGCTTTACTTACTGCTTATGCCTGTGCAGGCTTATTCTGCAGTGATTGTGCATCACCATGCCTTGTCTTGGTGTGTCTTTGTGATTGGCTCAGGTAATTGTTGTTGCTTGCTGTGATCACTTGGATCCATTGCAAGGCTCTGGTGTGTGGATTTCTTGGATATTCATTTATCTGTGTTGTCTTGCTTGACTAAGTGGATAAATGAGATGAACTGCTTGCAGTGATGATTCTTATAATGAGTTGGATTGAGCTAGAGGGATGCCAACAGTGGTTGGGAACCCTAGCTCCTCTTTGAACTCAATCTGAGTAATGATACAATTGCTTGGCTTAGTGTGTGGTTGTTTCTTATTTATCTATGCTTGTCAGTGAAGCTTGGCTTCCTATTTCTGACAATATACATGATCTACTTGATACAGTAGTAGACTGGTGCATCCTATGCCCTATCTGGATGGAAACCAACATGTGTTGGCACCTCCTGTGATGCATGAACTCCTTGGAGTGATGATATGCTTCTCTGTTGGCTTTTCTGTGTGGCTAGGTAGTTGTTGTGACCCTAGCACTGCTTGATGTGCTAGAAAAGGTTGCTCCTACCTCTTCTGTATGCTACTGTGCAATATTACTGGTAGTCATAAGGCTTCCAGTATAGTTGATGTTGAAATGAAAATAGACATAGAAATGTCTATATTCTGATGGTCTTAAAAGGGCTAGTGTGGTCTGGTTGTACTTGGATAGTCTCTGGGATTGTTTACTTTCTTGTTTCCATTTGGATGATGCTACCACTATTCTGGTTGGCATAACCATGGGTATAGGCTTGATTGATCCCTGGTCCTTTCCACTTCTTCCAGGTTTCACTTGGTCTCTGACCAAATGATGATCAAAACAGGGTTACCCCACCCTTTGTGTGCTTGTGATCATGCCTATGCAGTTTATGAACAAAACCATCTGGTTTGTTCATGATAATATGTATACCTCACTCCAGCTCCTAGAAATAGGGTTGGTGTAGAGGGTTTGCTTCTGGATGGATTGATGTGCTTGCCCTGCTCCTCCTTGCAAACCTTGATTCCTGATTTGTTTCTGGTATTTGTGGAATGGTTGAACAGCAGTGGCTGTTCTTCTGTTCTTGCTGTTCTTGTGACTTACTCTGTGAAGCTGCTGTCGATGGAATGATCTAGGGTTTACTGTGGCAAGTTTTATATGCTTCTGGCTTGCTCTTATTGGTCGACAGCACTACCTGCAGCTTGTGGTGACTCACTATGGCCTTGTGTGTTGTTACACATGCACACCAGCCTTGTGTGCTGCCTGGTTGTGTGTGTGTGCAAGTCCAGCTTGGGACTTGTGCTGGTGGGTTGGATCAGCTCGGCAGCTTGATCATATCCACCCTATTCCAGTTTTCTTCTAACCTGCCAAGTGGCTTTGCCACTTGGCTTAATACTTTGATTGTTTGTGTATGTGTGCAGGTATCAAGTGCTGATCAGGATGAACTCAAGATCATCTTTGATCAAGGAATTCATGAAGATCACAATGTAGTTTAGGTCATTTAAATAACTTGTAATTTTCCTTTTTCCATTTCAATTTCATCAATTCTTGTAATGTGTTGTAATTCCATAATTCAAATCTGAATATTGTAAAGACAATGTATTATGTGTGTGATGATCAATAAAGCTCAAGTTTTCCTTATTGAGCTAAATGTAATTGTTGTATTACTTATATTCTTGCTTAATGATAATTGTTTGTGAAATTATCTCAAATTTGAATTATGTGATGATCATTTGATGTTTGAATTTGAAATTCAAATTCAAATTTGGTTTGAATTCAATCATACAACTTAACTTGTAATTCAATCATGCAACTTAAGATTTCAATGTAATATCACTTCTCTCTTCTCAAAACCCTAATTTAGATAAGTAGGAACAAGTTCATCGCACTCTCGAAACCCTAACCCTGTAAGGTGTCGAGAGAGAAACCTGTTCCCCTTTGATGCAGTTTTGTTTTAAAAGCGCGAAATTTCCCCGTAAATTACAATGCAATGCACATCCCTTTCTAAAATCTACCCCTCGATCGTCTCTAAACCTGGGACATTACAGCCTTTCCCCCTTAAAGAAAACTTCGTCCCGAAGTTGTGGTTGTAATACCTGAAAAGTTCGGGGTATGTTTTCCTCAGGTCTTCCTCCTTTTCCCAGGTGGCTTCCCTCTCGGGATGATGCTTCCATTGTATCTTGCAATACTTTATCGCTCGATTCCTGAGTTGTTTCCAGTTTTCCTCGAGAATCTTCGCTGGTTTCTCGATGTATGTCAAATCTGGTTGTAACTCGAGCTCTTCATGTGATACTGGTTCATCTAGGGTCTTCAAGCATTTTCTGAGTTGCGACACATGAAATACGTTGTGAACCTGAGATAACCTTCCCGGTAGTTCCAATTCAAAGGCTAACCCTCGGTTTTGACTCAAAATCTTGAAAGGTACGATGTACCTAGGGCTTAGCTTTCCTTTCACTCCAAACCTCTGAAGTCCTTTCATCGGGCTCACCTTAAGATATACCATGTCTCCAACTCGTGGCTCCCATGTTCTCCTCTTTTGATCGGCATAACTCTTCTGCCGGCTCTGGGCTATCTTGAGCCTATCCCTGATAATGTCAATGATCTGCTGCTTTTCCTTGACATAATCAGGGTTGAACTCTTTGCTTGCTCCGGCTTCATACCAACATATCGGTGATCTACACTTCCTTCCATACAAAGCTTCAAACGGTGCCATCTTGATGCTGCTTTGATAGCTATTATTGTATGAAAACTCTGCTAGTGGTAAGTGCTCCTCCCATGATCCTCCGAAGTCTAGGGCACAAGCCCTAAGCATATCCTCTAAGATCTGGTTGGTTCTCTCGGTTTGTCCACCTGTCTGGGGATGATAGGCGGTACTATAATCCAACTTGGATCCTAAGGCTTCATGTAGTTGCTTCCAAAATGCTGATGTGAACATGGATCCTCGATCCTACACGATCTTCTTGGGCACTCCATGTTTACTCACGATCTCTTTGATGTAAAGATCGATGAGTTTCTCTCCTTTGTCCTGTTGATTTACCGCTAAGAAGTGTGCACTCTTCGTCAACCGGTCCACGATTACCCATATCATGTCCTTCTTTTTATTGGTCATGGGTAGTCCGGTGATGAAATCCATCCCTATCTCCTCCCATTTCCATTCTGGAATAGGTAAAGGTTGTAATTTTCCTGCCGGACTCTGATGTTCAGCCTTCACTCTTTGGCAGGTATGGCATTCCGCCACGTATTGTGCTATTTCTCTCTTCATGTTGTTCCACCAGAATAACTCCTTTAGGTCCATGTACATCTTTGTACTACCCGGATGAATGGAGTATGGTGTTTGATGGGCTTCCCGGAGTATTACTTCCTTGATTTCAGCAATATCCGGAACACAAATTCTCTTCTGGAACCATAATGATCCAGATTCTCCACGATGAAATTCTGATGGTCTACCTTCATCTATTCTTCTCATCTCCTCCATGATGAATGGATCGTCCAGCTGACCCATCATTATCTCTTTCTTCAGGTTGACATTTAGCTCATCGGCTACTTGCAAAGCCGATAGTCCTTCATGAGCTTCCTTCTCCCAAAGTTGTATTTGGGCTTGACTTATTTCCTTCCTCAACTCCGGTGATATTTCTTGTTCTACTCCGCCAGTGCTCTTCCTGCTTAAGGCATCTGCTACAACATTGGCCTTTCCTGGAGTATAATTGATTGTCAAATCATAATCCTTGATCAGTTCAAGCCATCTTTTCTGTCTCATGTTGAGTTCCTTCTGAGTGAAGAAATATTTGAGACTCTTATGATCTGTATAGAGCTCACACTTGGCTCCATAGAGAAAATGTCTCCATGTTTTGAGTGCAAATACAACTGCTGCTAATTCTAGATCATGTGTTGGATAGTTCACTTCGTGAGGTCTGAGTTGCCTCGATCCATAAGATATCACTTTCCGATCTTGCATGAGTACGCAACCCAATCCATGCTTGGATGCGTCACAGTACACGGTGTAATCCTTGCCAACTTCCGGAACTGCTAACACCGGTGCTGTGGTGAGTTTCTCTTTCAGAGTTTGAAAACTCTTCTCACACTCCTCTGACCACACGAATGGTGTGTTCTTTCTTAACAGCTTTGTCATGGGTCCTGCTATCTTGGAGAATCCTTCAATGAATCTCTGATAATATCCTGCCATTCCTAGGAATCCTCGGATTTCCTTGACAGTCTTGGGTGCTTCCCATTCTAGAACTGCTGCTACCTTGCTCGGGTTAACAGCGATTCCATCTTTGCTGATGACATGACCAAGAAATTCCACTTGATCTAGCCAAAATTCACACTTGCTAAACTTGGCATAGAGTTGATGTTCTCTTAGTGTTTGCAATACTAACCTCAGATGTTCAGCATGTTCGGCTTTGTTTTTGGAATAGATCAAGATATCATCAATGAATACGATGACAAACTTGTCTAGATATGGCATGAAAATCTTATTCATGAGATTCATGAAAATTGCTGGGGCATTGGTTAATCCAAAAGGTACTACAAGGTATTCATGATGTCCATTCCTTGAAACAAAGGCAGTTTTCGGAACGTCTTCCTTCTTGATCTTTATCTGGTGATAACCGGATCTTAGATCAATTTTGGAAAAGACTCCTGCGCCTCTTACTTGATCGAATAGATCTTGTATTCTTGGAAGTGGATACTTGTTCTTGATTGTGACGTTGTTCAGATTCCTGTAGTCTCCACACATCCTTCTTCCTCCATTTCTTTTATCCACAAAGATCACAGGTGATCCCCATGGTGAAACACTTTCCTGTATGAATCCTTTCTGTTCCAAATCATCCAATTGCTCCTTTAGTTCTTTCAATTCCTTAGGCCCCATCTTATATGGTGCTTTAGCAATCGGAGCTGTTCCTGGAATTAGGTCGATAGTGAATTCTATCTCCCTATCTGGTGGCATACCAGGTAATTCCGCAGGAAACACATCCTGGAATTCATTCACTACAGGTATATCCTCTAACTTCACCTCCTTCATGTTGTTCAATTGTAGCTCAACTTCAATCTGTGTATGTTTGTCGCCTTGGTAGATCATTCTGCTTCCATCGGGGCTTTTCAAAGATACCGTCTTGTTCACACAGTCGATCAATGCTCCATTAGCTTCCAACCAGTTCATACCAAGAATGACATCAATGTCCTTCATCGGTAAAATGAACAGGTCCGCGTCAAACGCGCACTTATTGATCATGATGACTTGTTTTTGTTTAGTATGGGTTACTACTATCGTTCCCCCCCCCCCCCCGCAGAAAGTATGGTTATGGGTGTATCTAACTTAGTGCAGCTAATCCCATGTTTGATGATGAATTGCTGGGAAATGAATGATGTAGTTGCACCAGTATCAAAAAGTACTTTGCCAGGATGAGTGAGTATCTGGAGCGTACCTATCACAGCCTGATCGGAGTTGACCACCTCCTCCAGACTAGTGCAGTTCAGCTTGCCGAAGGGCTTCTTATTCTTCCAGTTCCCTCCATTATTTCCTCCTCGGTTTCCTCCTCCTCCAGATTGACCTCCTCCATTCTTCTTATTGGGGCAATCCTTCATCATGTGCCCCTCCTGACGACACCCGAAGCAAATGATTCTGGGTTTACGACAATCCTTTGAAGCATGTCCTTTAAACCCGCAGATGCGACAAACTATTTGATTTGCAGTTTGAAACGCTTGGTTCTTCCTACTACCGTAGTAGTTGCTGTTGTTGTTGTTGTTGTATCTTGGCTTGAAATTCAAGCTGGTGTTGGGCTTGTTACTGGAAAATCTTTTAGGCTCAAACTTGGCCTTCTTCCTCTTTTCCTCCTGCAGTTGTTTGAAATCATCTTCCAGAGTGATGGCGGCATCCACCAACTCTTGAAACTCCATCGCTCTCATCATCCGGAGCTGTACCTTGAACTGGGGACTTAACCCCCTCAAAAACCTCTTCTTTTTCTTGTCCTCGGTGTTGACTTCTTCAACGGCATACCGGGACAGCTTTGAGAATTCCCTGACATAAGTCAGGATGGCCTTGTCCTTCTGCTCGAGACTTTCAAATTCTCGACGCTTCAGTTCCACAATACTCTCAGGGACATTGGATTCCCTGAACTTCCTTGCAAACTCCTCCCAGGTAAAGACTTTTCCAGCCGGATAGACGGCTACAATATTGTCCCACCATGATGCTGCGGGTCCACACAATAAATGTGTAGCATAACGAACCTTCTCCTGGTCGTTACAACCAACAGTATTGAGCTTTCGCTCAGTGTCCATAAGCCAATCTTCCGCGTCCATTGGCTCGGGCGCGTATGCGAAAGATATAGGCTTGGTGTTCTGGAAATCTGCTAAGGTGACTCCTGGATTCTCGGGTCTCTCCACCCTGTTCTGCTGCAGCAACTCTTGGAAGAATTTATTCTGCTGCTCCAACGTGATACGTTGCCTCTCTTCCATCATTTGCATATATTGGACGAAATTTTGCTGCGTCATGGGTGGTGGTGGTGGAAACTGATTTCTGGCTGCTTCCTCAGCCTCTTCCTTTTGTTTTGCTTCGCGCTCCATGCGCTGCGCTTCGGTCTCCTCACCTATCGCTCCCGACATAACCCCCTAGTTCTGCAACACAAGATGATACTCATAATTACTCCATGCGCAAGTTTTCTGAGCTCAACTTTGTGCACAGAACTAGTCACGCAATGGAAATCAAGAAGCAAATCCAAATCATACAAAACATATACCATGTATATACATACTTAAGTGGTCTTATTACAATACTCAAGTCGATGTGAGTATGCAAACTCACTTATTAAAGTATATGTACAAATTTCTACAAATATTACATACTATAATACACGTGGTACTTGTGCATTATAGCCTCGCCTCCCTTGGTGGACTCTAGTCGATCTTCACTCCCGGTACATCCCAGGCTTCCATCCGGTCGAACGTGTCGTCCTCCTGATAGACCCTGGAACATAAGGTCTCCCCGTCGGCTGGTAATCAGAATCAGATGATGATCCTAGGGAGAAATCAGTGTTCACAAACTGATCGTTAAGTGCATCATAGTCCACCCATCGGGTGTACTCCCCTGTAGCTCCACCATAGGTGTTTCCAACACTCGTACCCGACTCAACCTGTGTCGGATACCCTCCATCAACTCCTTCATTACTAGGATAATTCTGGTTCTGGGTTGTGGCATCATCATTCATCTCTCCATCATAATACACTGAAGTACTATGAGTTCCCGTATCAGATCCCCAACGCCAACCCGTGGAGTTTTCTATAGGAGTCTCGGAACGCTGATTGTTTCCGGATTCCTCTCCACCCTCATATCCCCCATAGGAACTACCCAGATAGTTCCCAGGTGTAACAGGTGTAGGTTCACGCTCAAGAGGATCAATACTAATGTAGTCACCAGCTGAATAAACTGGTGTGTGAACCACATTCTCCATAGGCTCTTTCCCCCTAGTCTCCTCCTTGAGTTCAGTAAACTCCTCTAACATCGTATCAATTGCTCCCGTCAGATGATGGTTCAACTGAAAGAGCAATGATATTAAGTTGCGACTATTATCCATGTATTTTGCAGCTACTATTGGTTTGCGTTTTGCGTATTTGTAGTGGTTAAGCATGGGATCCTCTTCCTCCTGCATATGAGGAATGTGGGTAAATTCGGAACCCATAAGCTCTTTCGTCTTATGCTCCCGAATATCTGTGATGGCTCTCATAATGGCTATATGGTAGGCTGTGTTGATAGTTCTGGCTTCACCTGCTGGCATTACTACGCTCATTCCCAAAGACTCGGGAAGTCGCAGTCCTACCCTACACTTTGCCAATACCGTACCATCATAGTACATGTATTTCTTTACTTGGATCTGGGGATCACACCCAAATTCAAGTAACATGGCTCGTAGAATATCTGCAAGTCCTCCTTCATATTCGCTCAGTGTGGAATCCATCACTTTCACGTTTCGTCCGGGACGTGAACTTGCCATGTTGGCTGTAGAAATAGAAAGATTATAAGATTAGTAATAATGCATCATAATAGAGATAATAAAGAATTATCACACTAAAAGATATGATTGTTGTATTCTCAATTGAATATACACCATATTTTTAGAGAATTCTTTACTAGTCCTATTTGACTCCTAACGTTTGGTCCCATTTACTAGGTTCCAACCTAGGGTCAAAGCTTTTGCTCTGATACCAACTGTGGTGACCCTGCATACCACTGCATGTTGTAGTATGCCAGTCGTTGATATAACATTCACGAAGTACCATTCCGCAAATATTACATCCCTCAGAGTAGTACAACAGAACATAGCAGGTCCATAACTCATTCATTTATTATTACAAACATCATACACATATCGTCTCGGAGCTCCTCTTGGGTCCTAAGAGCAATACTCCTGGGTTCGAGGCGAACCCAACTTAGCTTACAATATAAGAGTCTCATTAAGTTATACATTTATTTTCTCGAGCAGCTAAATACTAAGAGTTCGGGCTGCTCGGTTACTACTACTACTGGATGTCTCTAGGCTTGATCTCCTCCGGAAGCCTCCCCGGTTCCGTAGACGATGAGGTAGTCTACGCCTTCGATACCTCCAGAGAGGTCTGGTTCTTCATAGCCGCTGATCTCGGCTCCTTCATTGTTGTCGTAGTCCTCCTCCAGACGATTCAGACAATCTAAGCAAGGGATTTAAGAGTGGTATGAGTACGAGCGTACTCAACAAGTTCATTATATATAAGAGATGTTTAATTCACTAGCTACGATATTAGACCAGAAAGTCTAATACCAATGCAGGTTTTAATAAACATTTCTTCAAGAGATTGCTTTTATTCCAAAGAGCTATGTCCGTCAGCCTTCACCGGTTTACTAGAACTTCATGGAGCTCCTTTCCGGCCGCGTTCGCAGTTCCAAATCCCGGAACAGGGAGTGACAGGTCACAGTTCTTTACACTCTGCAGAGGTGTGTTGCTTTACCCATAAGAGATCTTATCCTTGGTGCCAACCGGGCAGCTTTCCCGTCCACACTTCCGATGGTGTGAGGCCCGGTATAAGGTCATAGCCAATCATATTCCTCCGCTACCTCGCACACCCACCCGTTGTTGCAAACCCCGACCCTGGGTCCTCGTCGGTCCACTTACACCATTTAAGGACTGATGGCGTGTATTTCACACGTTCGTTGGGCAACCCCAAGAGGAAGGTATGATGCGCACAGCAGCAAGTTTTCCCTCAGAAAGAAACCAAGGTTTATCGAACCAGGAGGAGCCAAGAAGCACGTTGAAGGTTGATGGCGGCGGGATGTAGTGCGGCGCAACACCAGAGATTCCGGCGCCAACGTGGAACCTGCACAACACAACCAAAGTACTTTGCCCCAACGAAACAGTGAGGTTGTCAATCTCACCGGCTTGCTGTAACAAAGGATTAACCGTATTGTGTGGAAGATGATTGTTTGCGAGAAAACGGTAGAACGATGTGCATTGGTAGATTGTATTTCAGTAAAGAGAATTGGACCGGGGTCCACAGTTCACTAGAGGTGTCTCTCCCATAAGACGAACAGCATGTTGGGTGAACAAATTACAGTTGGGCAATTGACAAATAAAGAGAGCATGACCATGCACATACATATCATGATGAGTATAGTGAGATTTAATTGGGCATTACGACAAAGTACATAGACCGTCATCCAACTGCATCTATGCCTAAAAAGTCCACCTTCAGGTTATCATCCGAACCCCCTCCAGTATTAAGTTGCTAACAACAGACAATTGCATTAAGTATTGCGCGTAATGTAACTAGTGACTACATCCTTGAACATAGCACTAATGTTTTATCCCTAGTGGCAACAGCACATCCATAACCTTAGTGGTTCTTGTCACTCCTCCAGATTCACAGAGGCATGAACCCACTATCGAGCATAAATACTCCCTCTTGGAGTTACTAGCATCAACTTGGCCAGAGCATCTACTAATAACGGAGAGCATGCAAGATCATAAACAACACATAAGCATAGCTTTGATAATCAACATAACAAGTATTCTCTATTCATCAGATCCCAACAAACGCAACATATAGAATTACAGATAGATGATCTTGATCATGTTAGGCAGCTCACAAGATCCGACAATGATAGCACAATGGGGAGAAGACAACCATCTAGCTACTGCTATGGACCCATAGTCCAGGGGTAGACTACTCACACATCACACCGGAGGCGACCATGGCGGCGTAGAGTCCTCCGGGAGATGATTCCCCTCTCCGGCGAGGTGCCGGAGGCGATCTCCTGGATCCCCGAGATGGGATCGGCGGCGGCGGCGTCTCTGGAAGGTTTTCCGTATCGTGGTTCTCGGTGCGGGGGTTTCGTCACGGAGACTTTTTATAGGCGAAAGGGCAGGTCAAGAGGCGGCACGGGGGCCCCACACCACAGGGCCGCGCGGCCAAGGGGGGGGCCGCGCCGCCCTAGGGTGTGGCCCCTCCGTGGCCTCTCTTCGTCTCTCCTTCGGACTTCTGGAAGCTTCGTGAGAAAATAGGCCCCTGGGCTTTGATTTCGTCCAATTCCGAGAATATTTCCTTACTAGGATTTCTGAAACCAAAAACAGCAGAAAACAAAGAATCGGCACTTCGGCATCTTGTTAATAGGTTAGTTCCAGAAAATGCACGAATATGACATAAAGTGTGCATAAAACATGTAGATAACATCAATAATGTGGCATGGAACATAAGAAATTATCGATACGTCGGAGACGTATCAGCATCCCCAAGCTTAGTTCTGCTCGTCCCGAGCAGGTAAAACGATAACACAGATAATTTCTGGAGTGACATGCCATCATAATCTTGATCATACTATTTGTAAAGCATATGTAGTGAATGCAGCGATCAAAACAATGTATATGACATGAGTAAACAAGCGAATCATATAGCAAAGACTTTTCATGAATAGCACTTCAAGACAAGCATCAATAAGTCTTGCATAAGAGTTAACTCATAAAGCAATAATTCAAAGTAAAGGTGTTGAAACAACACAAAAGAAGATTAAGTTTCAGCGGTTGCTTTCAACTTGTAACATGTATATCTCATGGATATTGTCAACATAGAGTAATATAATAAGTGCAATAAGCAAATATGTAGGAATCAATGCATAGTTCACACAAGTGTTTGCTTCTTGAGGTGGAGAGAAATAGGTGAACTGACTCAACATTGAAAGTAAAAGAATGGTCCTCCATAGAGGAAAAGCATCGATTGCTATATTTGTGCTAGAGCTTTGATTTTGAAAACATGAAACAATTTTGTCAACGGTAGTAATAAAGCGTATGTATCATGTAAATTATATCTTACAAGTTGCAAGCCTCATGCATAGTATACTAATAGTGCCCGCACCTTGTCCTAATTAGCTTGGACTACCGGATCATCACAATGCATTGTTTTTACCAAGTGTCACAAAGGGGTACCTCTACGCCGCCTGTACAAAGGTCTAAGGAGAAAGCTCGCATTGGATTTCTCGCTATTGATTATTCTTCAACTTAGACATCCATACCGGGACAACATAGACAACAGATAATGGACTCCTCTTTTATGCATAAGCATATAACAACAATTAATAATTTTCTCATTTGAGATTTGAGGATTGTTGTCCAAAACTGAAACTTCCACCATGGAACATGGCTTTAGTTAGCGGCCCAATGTTCTTCTCTAACATATGCATGCTTAACCCTATGGTGGTAGATCTCTCTTACTTCAGACAAGACGAACATGCATAGCAACTCACATGATATTCAACAAAGAGTAGTTGATGGCGTCCCCAGTAAACATGGTTATCGCACAACAAGCAACTTAATAAGAGATAAAGTGCATAATTACATATTCAATACCACAATAGTTTAAAGCTATTTGTCCCATGAGCTATATATTGCAAAGGTGAATGATGGAATTTTAAAGGTAGCACTCAAGCAATTTACTTTGGAATGGCGGAAAATACCATGTAGTAGGTAGGTATGGTGGACACAAATGGCATAGTGGTTGGCTCAAGTATTTTGGATGCATGAGAAGTATTCCCTCTCGATACAAGGTTTAGGCTAGCAAGGCTTATTTGAAACAAACACAAGGATGAACAGGTGCAGCAAAACTCACATAAAAGACATATTGAAAACATTATAAGACTCTACACCGTCTTCCTTGTTGTTCAAACTCAATACTAGAAATTATCTAGACCTTAGAGAAACCAAATATGCAAACCAAATTTTAGCATGCTCTATGTATTTCTTCATTAATGGGTGCAAAGCATATGATGCAAGAGCTTAATCATGAGCACAACAATTACCAAGTATCACATTACCCAAGACATTTATAGCAATTACTACATGTATCATTTTCCAATTCCAACCATATAACAATTTAACGAAGGAGAAACTTCGCCATGAATACTATGAGTAGAAACTAAGGACATACTTGTCCATATGCTACAGCGGAGCGTGTATCTCTCCCATAAAGTGAATGCTAGGATCCATTTTATTCAAACAAAACAAAAACAAAAACAAACCGACGCTCCAAGAAAAAGCACATAAGATGTGATGGAATAAAAATATAGTTTTAGGGGAGGAACCTGATAATGTTGTCGATGAAGAAGGGGATGCCTTGGGCATCCCCAAGCTTAGACGCTTGAGTCTTCTTGATATATGCAGGGGTGAACCACCGGGTGCATCCCCAAGCTTAGAGCTTTCACTCTCCTTGATCATGTTGCATCATACTCCTCTCTTGATCCTTGAAAACTTCCTCCACACCAAACTCGAAACAACTCATTAGAGGGTTAGTGCACATTATAAATTGACATATTCAGAGGTGACACAATCATTCTTAGCACTTCTGGACATTGCATAATGCTACTGGACATTAGTGGATCAAAGAAATTCATCCAACATAGCGAAAGAGGCAATGCGAAATAAAAGGCAGAATCTGTCAAAACAGAACAGTTCGTATTGACGAATTTTAAAATGGCACCAGACTTGCTCAAATGAAAATGCTCAAATTGAATGAAAGTTGCGTACATATCTGAGGATCATGCACGTAAATTGGCTTAATTTTCTGAGTTACCTACAGGGAGGTGGACCCAGATTCGTGACAGCAAAGAAATCTGGAACTGTGCAGTAATCCAAATCTAGTACTTACTTTTCTATCAACGGCTTAACTTGGCACAACAAAACACAAAACTAAGATAAGGAGAGGTTGCTACAGTAGTAAACAACTTCCAAGACACAAAATAAAAACAAAGTACTGTAGGTAAAAACATGGGTTGTCTCCCATAAGCGCTTTTCTTTAACGCCTTTCAGCTAGGCGCAGAAAGTGTGTATCAAGTATTATCAAGAGATGAAGTGTCAACATCATAATTTGTTCTCATAATAGAATCAAAAGGTACCTTTATTCTCTTTCTAGGGAAGTGTTCCATACCTTTCTTGAGAGGAAATTGATATTTAATATTACCTTCCTTCATATCAATGATAGCACCAACAGTTCGAAGAAAAGGTCTTCCCAATATAATGGGGCAAGATGCATTGTATTCAATATCCAAGACAACAAAATCAACAGGAACCAGGTTATTGTTAATGGTAATGCGAACATTATCAACTTTACCCAAAGGTTTCTTTGTAGAATGATCAGCAAGATTAACATCCAAATAACAATTTTTCAGCGGTGGCAAGTCAAGCATATTATAAATTTTCTTAGGCATAACAGAGATACTTGCACCAAGATCACATAAAGCATTACAATCAAAATCTTTAATCTTCATCTTAATGATGGGCTCCCAACCATCCTCTAACTTTTTAGGAATAGAGGATTCACGCTCTAGTTTCTCTTCTCTAGCTTTTATGAGAGCATTTGTAATATGATGCGTGAAAGCCAAATTTATAGCACTAGCATTAGGACTTTTAGCAAGTTTTTGCAAGAACTTTATAACTTCAGAGATGTGGCAATCATCAAAATTCAAACCATTATAATCTAAAGCAATGGGATCATCATCCCCAATGTTGGAAAAAATTTCAGCAGCTTTATCACAGACAGTTTCAGCAGTTTTAGCAGTTTCAGGCAGTTTTTCGCGCTTTGCATTCGAAGTGGAAACATTGCTAACACCAATTCTTTTATTAGTATGAGTAGGAGGTGCAGCAACATGTGTAGCATTAGCATTACTAGTGGTGGTAATAGTCCAAACTTTAGCTATATTCTTCTCTTTAGCTAGTTTTTCATTTTCTTCTCTATCCCACCTAGCACGCAGTTCAGCCATTAATCTTATATTCTCATTAATTCTAACTTGAATGGCATTTGCTGTAGTAGTAATTTTATTATGATGATTCTCATTAGGCAAAACTTTTGATTTCAAAAGATCAACATCAGCAGCAAGACTATCGACTTTAGAAGCAAGTATATCAATTTTCCCAAGCTTTTCTTCAACAGATTTGTTAAAAGCAGTTTGTGTACTAATAAATTCCTTAAGCATGGCTTCAAGTCCAGGGGGTGAACTCCTATTATTGTTGTATGAATTCCCATAAGAATTACCATAGCTGTTGCCATTATTATAAGGATATGGCCTATAGTTGTTACTAGAATTGTTCCGGTAAGCATTGTTGTTGAAATTATTATTTTTAATGAAGTTTACATCAACATGTTCTTCTTGTGCAACCAATGAAGCTAATGGAACATTATTAGGATCAATATTAGTCCTATCATTCACAAGCATAGACATAATAGCATCGATCTTATCACTCAAGGAAGAGGTTTCTTCGACAGAATTTACCTTCTTACCTTGTGGAACTCTTTCCGTGTGCCATTCAGAGTAGTTGATCATCATATTATCAAGAAGCTTTGTTGCTTCACCAAGAGTGATGGACATAAAGGTACCTCCAGCAGCTGAATCCAATAAATTCCGTGAAGAAAAATTTAGTCCTGCATAGAAGGTTTGGATGATCATCCAAGTAGTCAGTCCATGGGTTGGGCAATTTTTAACCAGAGATTTCATTCTTTCCCAAGCTTGAGCAACATGTTCAGTATCTAATTGTTTAAAATTCATTATGCTACTCCTCAAAGATATAATTTTAGCAGGGGGATAATATCTACCAATAAAAGCATCCTTGCATTTAGTCCATGAATCGATACTATTCTTAGGCAGAGATAGCAACCAATCTTTAGCTCTTCCTCTTAATGAGAAAGGGAACAATTTTAGTTTAATAATATCACCATCTACATCTTTATACTTTTGCATTTCACATAGTTCAACAAAATTATTAAGATGGGCAGCAGCATCATCAGAACTAACACCAGAAAATTGCTCTCGCATAACAAGATTCAGTAAAGCAGGTTTAATTTCAAAGAATTCTGCTGTAGTAGCAGGTGGAGCAATAGGTGTGCATAAGAAATCATTATTATTTGTGGTTGTGAAGTCACACAACTTAGTGTTTTCAGCGTTGGCCATTTTAGCAACAGTAAATAAAGCAAACTAGATAAAGTAAATGCAAGTAAACTAATTTTTTGTGTGTTTTTGATATAGCAAACAAGATAGCAAGTAAAGTAAAACTAGCAACTAATTTTTTTGTATTTTGATTTAGTGCAGCAAACAAAGTAGTAAATAAAACTAAGCAAGACAAAAACAAAGTAAAGAGATTGAGAAGTGGAGACTCCCCTTGCAGCGTGTCTTGATCTCCCCGGCAACGGCGCCAGAAAATATGCTGTTGCCGTGGGAGGCAATTCTCTGTGGTGTAGCTTTTCTTCAGTTCCCCGGCAACGGCGCCAGAAAATATGCTTGATGGCGTGTATTTCACACGTTCGTTGGGCAACCCCAAGAGGAAGGTATGATGCGCACAGCAGCAAGTTTTCCCTCAGAAAGAAACCAAGGTTTATCGAACCAGGAGGAGCCAAGAAGCACGTTGAAGGTTGATGGCGGCGGGATGTAGTGCGGCGCAACACCAGAGATTCCGGCGCCAACGTGGAACCTGCACAACACAACCAAAGTACTTTGCCCCAACGAAACAGTGAGGTTGTCAATCTCACCGGCTTGCTGTAACAAAGGATTAACCGTATTGTGTGGAAGATGATTGTTTGCAGAAAACAGTAGAACAGTATTGCGATGGGATTGTATTTGATAAAGAGAATTGGACCGGGGTCCACAGTTCACTAGAGGTGTCTCTCCCATAAGACGAACAGCATGTTGGGTGAACAAATTACAGTTGGGCAATTGACAAATAAAGAGAGCATGACCATGCACATACATATCATGATGAGTATAGTGAGATTTAATTGGGCATTACGACAAAGTACATAGACCGTCATCCAACTGCATCTATGCCTAAAAAGTCCACCTTCAGGTTATCATCCGAACCCCCTCCAGTATTAAGTTGCTAACAACAGACAATTGCATTAAGTATTGCGCGTAATGTAACTAGTGACTACATCCTTGAACATAGCACTAATGTTTTATCCCTAGTGGCAACAGCACATCCATAACCTTAGTGGTTCTTGTCACTCCTCCAGATTCACAGAGGCATGAACCCACTATCGAGCATAAATACTCCCTCTTGGAGTTACTAGCATCAACTTGGCCAGAGCATCTACTAATAACGGAGAGCATGCAAGATCATAAACAACACATAAGCATAGCTTTGATAATCAACATAACAAGTATTCTCTATTCATCGGATCCCAACAAACGCAACATATAGAATTACAGATAGATGATCTTGATCATGTTAGGCAGCTCACAAGATCCGACAATGATAGCACAATGGGGAGAAGACAACCATCTAGCTACTGCTATGGACCCATAGTCCAGGGGTAGACTACTCACACATCACACCGGAGGCGACCATGGCGGCGTAGAGTCCTCCGGGAGATGATTCCCCTCTCCGGCGAGTGCGGAGGCGATCTCTGGATCCCCGAGATGGGATCGGCGGCGGCGGCGTCACTGGAAGGTTTTCCGTATCGTGGTTCTCGGTACTGGGGGTTTCGTCACGGAGTCTTTTTATAGGCGAAAGGGCCGGTCAAGTGGCGGCACGGGGGCCCCACACCACAGGGCCGCGCGGCCACGGGGGGGGGCCGCGCCGCCCTCGGGTGGGGCCCCTCCGTGGCCTCTCTTCGTCTCTCCATCGGACTTACGGAAGCTTCGTGAGAAAATAGGCCCCCTGGGCTTTGATTTCGTCCAATTCCGAGAATATTTCCTTACTAGGATTTCTGAAACCAAAAACAGCAGACAAAGAAGCGGCACTTCGGCATCTTGTTAATAGGTTAGTTCCAGAAAATGCACGAATATGACATAAAGTGTGCATAAAACATGTAGATAACATCAATAATGTGGCATGGAACATAAGAAATTATCGATACGTCGGAGACGTATCAAGGACGGACCCCGACCACGACAACAGTCTGGGATCGAACCAAACTCCTTCGCCGGTAGCTGCAACCCATCATAGACCACATTACCGTGGGGAATTAGAGTGGGATCCCCACCCTCAAGTTGTTCCGCAAGCCGCAACCGCTACGGTATGCACAGCATAACCGTGGGGACTTAGAATGGGTTCCCCACCCACAAGTTGCTCCGCAAGATACAACTGCTATGGTAAGCGCATCCGTTGATGTACAAGAGGTGGAAATACGATTGACTAGTCCGTCCCATTTCAGATCTTATGGTTAACACGGTTATTACGGCACAAGAATCACTGGCGACATTTGTTGTTTAATCCTAGATGGATATAAACCCTTGCAATGGAACCTCCACCATATCAACACAATCCATGGTTCCATTGCCCACCCCATAGTCATATTCATAGTTATGAAAGTAGTGGTTTTGGTTTTTTATGCAATAGTGATAATCATAGTACTTTGCAAGTAATTTGATAGAAATACTCAAATGACATGTGCAAGTGATGAACTTGCCTGAACACTGCAAAGTTTTGCAGTTGGAAGGTGTGGACTGACCCTTGTCCTCTGTCTCTGAAAAATAGCATCATTGTCCGATAAGGGCAATGGTTAAAGAAGCAATTATGCATGATTCCAGTTTTAGGGTTTGTTCCCCCCTTCCGATGTCGTTGTTATTTTATGAGAGAGGTTAATACTAAGAACATCTTGTAGATACTTGATTTAGGGTAAATATAACCTTGAAATATTGTCAAGGTGTTTTTAAAGTCCAATTGCATCAATGGACTTAATTTTCATTAATGAAAATAATATGTGAGATTTAAATTATTATTTAATTCATCAAATTAACACTTATTCTTAATTGTCTCCAAAAATTCTCTTTGATATTTTATTTGGATAGAGAATTTTATGCTGATTGATTTTCATATTTTTAATTATTTTTTAAATGCTTTTATCAATTTTCTATTGAATTTTAAAGTTACTGGTTTTTAAATGTATTGTGAAAAGTCACAATTGCCCCTGGGCCCACCTGTCAGTGGAGCCCAGTGGGTTGGGCTAGACCAGCTCGGGTCCAACTGACCCGAGCGGTCGCTCGCTCACTCTCCACCTCGCGCCGCTCGACCTAACCCTAATCCCCTTTCTCGCTCTGGCGACCTGCGTCGCCCTCACCGTCGCCGGCCGATTCCGGCGGTCTCCGGCCGCCTTGGCTCACGCCATGGGGCGCAATCGAACCGCCAGGTGACGGCGATTCGTTCCATCCACGTCGATCTGGAGCAGACGCCGTCCTCCGCTCGTCATCGATCCTCTCCGCCATTGCTAGGGTTCGGGATCCGCTTGATCCCGCGGCTCCCAGAGCTCCTGGCGTGGTGGCGCCGCCGTGGCTGTGCTGCCATGGTGGGGTGGTGCTGTGGCGCCGCCATGGCCTGGCTTGGCCTGGCGCCGCCGCGCCCTGGCGTGTGCCGCCGTGGCCGCCAGGGTGGTCTGCCTGCTCGACCCTGGTACGTTCGCCACCTCTTCTTCTCTCTCGTGTGCTTGTTCTTCTTCCTCTCTCCAGTAGCTCTAGCCATAGCTTGCTGTTCCTGGTGCCTTTGCTGCTCTATGGCTGGCTTGCTTTCTTTGCTGCGTTCTTCTTTGTCTTTGCGTGTCTTTGATGCTGATGTGCTTGTGCAAGCTTGCTTTACTTGCTAGAATTTCTTCCCTGTGCCTCTGTTCTTGTTTCTATGCTTGTCTGGCACTCATGTGTATTCATAGATGCTTCAATGGCTTAATTGTAGTGTGCAATTCTTGCAAATTTGCAAGTGCCAGAGCTCCTGTGGCTAGTTCTTGTGCTCAAATTCATGAGCAGGCTCATCTGAGCATTTCTATTGGATTAACTGCATGATTCAGTGATTACTGGTATGTGCTTTAGTTGTTTATCAAGATCCAGTGGTTCATCAAGCTCTTGATGTGCTTCTGGATACAATCATATATCATCTATTTGATTATCTGTGAAGCAACTGTTGATTATGTATGGCTATTTAATTATCTATGGTCAGTGTGATGCTAGAATTGGGTGCTAGCATGCTTTAGCAAGCTCTGGTGATCCAGTGATCATCAGCTGCTTGATTATTGCTTGCTTTACTTACTGCTTATGCCTGTCTGGGCTTATTCTGGTGATTGTGCATCACCATGCCTTGAGCTGGTGTGTGCTGTGATTGGCTCAGGTAATTGCTGTTGCTTGCTGTGATCACTTGGATCCACTGCAAGGCTCTGGTGTGTGGATTTCTTGGATATTCATTTATCTGTGTTGTCTTGCTTGACTAAGTGGATAAATGAGATGAACTGCTTGCAGTGATGATTCTTATAATGAGTTGGATTGAGCTAGAGGGATGCCAACAGTGGTTGGGAACCCTAGCTCCTCTTTGAACTCAATCTGAGTAATGATACAATTGCTTGGCTTAGTGTGTGGTTGTTTCTTATTTATCTATGCTTGTCAGTGAAGCTTGGCTTCCTATTTTTGACAATATACATGATCTACTTGATACAGTAGTAGACTGGTGCATCCTATGCCCTATCTGGATGGAAACCAACATGTGTTGGCACCTCCTGTGATGCATGAACTCCTTGGAGTGATGATATGCTTCTCTGTTGGCTTTTCTGTGTGGCTAGGTAGTTGTTGTGACCCTAGCACTGCTTGATGTGCTAGAAAAGGTTGCTCCTACCTCTTCTGTATGCTACTGTGCAATATTACTGGTAGTCATAAGGCTTCCAGTATAATTGATGTTGAAATGAAAATAGACATAGAAATGTCTATATTCTGATGGTCTTAAAAGGGCTAGTGTGGTCTGGTTGTACTTGGATAGTCTCTGGGATTGTTTACTTTCCTGTTTCCATTTGGATGATGCTACCACTATTCTGGTTGGAATAACCATGGGTATAGGCTTGATTGATCCCTGGTCCTTTCCACTTCTTCCAGGTTTCACTTGGTCTCTGACCAAATGATGATCAAAATAGGGTTACCCCACCCTTTGTGTGCTTGTGATCATGCCTGTGCAGTTTATGAACAAAACCATCTGGTTTGTTCATGATAATATGTATACCTCACTCCAGCTCCTAGAAATAGGGTTGGTGTAGAGGGTTTGCTTCTGGATGGATTGATGTGCTTGCCCTGCTCCTCCTTGCAAACCTTGATTCCTAATTTGTTTCTGGTATTTGTGGAATGGTTGAACAGCAGTGGCTGTTCTTCTGTTCTTGCTGTTCTTGTGACTTACTCTGTGAAGCTGCTGTCGATGGAATGATCTAGGGTTTACTGTGGCAAGTTTTATATGCTTCTGGCTTGCTCTTATTGGTCGACAGCACTACCTGCAGCTTGTGGTGACTCACTATGGCCTTGTGTGTTGTTACACATGCACACCAGCCTTGTGTGCTGCCTGGTTGTGTGTGTGTGCAAGTCCAGCTTGGGACTTGTGCTGGTGGGTTGGATCAGCTCGGCAGCTTGATCATATCCACCCTATTCCAGTTTTCTTCTAACCTGCCAAGTGGCTTTGCCACTTGGCTTAATACTTTGATTGTTTGTGTATGTGTGCAGGTATCAAGTGCTGATCAGGATGAACTCAAGATCATCTTTGATCAAGGAATTCATGAAGATCACAATGTAGTTTAGGTCATTTAAATAACTTGTAATTTTCCTTTTTCCATTTCAATTTCATCAATTCTTGTAATGTGTTGTAATTCCATAATTCAAATCTGAATATTGTAAAGACAATGTATTATGTGTGTGATGATCAATAAAGCTCAAGTTTTCCTTATTGAGCTAAATGTAATTGTTGTATTACTTATATTCTTGCTTAATGATAATTGTTTGTGAAATTATCTCAAATTTGAATTATGTGATGATCATTTGATGTTTGAATTTGAAATTCAAATTCAAATTTGGTTTGAATTCAATCATACAACTTAACTTGTAATTCAATCATGCAACTTAAGATTTCAATGTAATATCACTTCTCTCTTCTCAAAACCCTAATTTAGATAAGTAGGAACAAGTTCATCGCACTCTCGAAACCCTAACCCTGTAAGGTGTCGAGAGAGAAACCTGTTCCCCTTTGATGCAGTTTTGTTTTAAAAGCGCGAAATTTCCCCGTAAATTACAATGCAATGCACATCCCTTTCTAAAATCTACCCCTCGATCGTCTCTAAACCTGGGACATTACAATCCCCGAAAAAAAGACCGATATACGATCGATAGAGTCACACGAGTGAGAGACTGAAGTAGAATCACTAGTATGAAAGATCAATCATATGAGGAGTGCCTTGTACAATAGATTTGGGTAATCTAAGGAGGGGGTTTCCCTAATCCCAAAGGGATGGTGGAGGCATGAGCCAAATTCTAGTTCATTCCTAGTCTTTTCTAATGAAGGGGGAGGTGGGAGTCTATATATAGGGAGCCACTAAGGAGGTGTAGTTTAGGGAAAGCAAAGATACATCACAGCCATACAATGGGCGATTAAGGGTTCAGTTCTGATGTACTATGTTGTAGGGGGCAGTGCCGAAGTGGGTCGGGCGGCAGTGCCGGCTGTGGTGTAGCTGCAGTGCCGGAGCGGGCGGCAGTGCTAGCCATGGTGCAGCGGCAGTGCCGGCTGGAAGCGTCCAGCTCCTCTTCTTCCTTCTTCTCTTCCATGCCTCCGCGACCTCGGCCTTGAGTGTGGTTCTTGTCGTTGATGCACACGATGAAGCGAGCTCTGATACCATATGATGGGGCCTAATGCCACGTGGGTTGCCCGATTTCACGAACTGACCAAGGGAAAGGCGGGGGAGTGGAAGAACACGGAGAACACGGCGATGAACACGATGAACACACGCAAACGCACACCAACCCGATACAATTCCGGTTTACTCCCGATAGCCCGAACTACTATCCCGATAGAATCTCTCAAGGGAAAGACACGAGGTTGAATCCTCGAGAGAAAGACCGGTATACGATCGATAGAGTCACACGAGTGAGAGACCGAAGTACAATCACTAGTATGAAAGATCAATCATATGAGGAGTGCCTTGTACAATAGATTTTGGTAATCTATGGAGGGGTTTCCCTAATCTGAGCCAAGTTCTAGTTCATCCTAGTCTTATGAAGGGGGAGGTAGGAGCCTATATATAGGGAACCACTAAGGAGGGGTAGTTTAGGCATACAAGGGGGTACATGGGACTTGGCCCGAATTGACTTGTGGTAGGCGCCTCACTTAGTCCGGAGACTCTCGTGTATGTAGGTCGGAGACTCCGGTGTTGATATTCATGGGCCGGAGACTTCGATGTGAGTCGACGAGGCCGGAGACTCCGGTGTAGCTGCGCCTGGAGCTTCTTTCATGCTTCCACGACCTCGGCCTTGAGTCCTCGAGCATCCATGGTGTCCTCCACTTCCTCCGTACTTGGCGATGTATTCCTATCATGGTCATATGACGGAGGATGAAGTAGCATACCATTCCACATAGGTAATTGTAGGCACGCATAAAGGAGAAGATTCACCTTTGCGTGACGTGCCGGCGTCGATGCATATGATGTGGCGAAGACCGAAGGTCGGGCTGCATCAAATCCTAGGGTTTCCCCCGATATGCGAGAGGGTTGTGGGGAGGAGGAACCCCGACGCCCCTCAAGAAGGAATGATGCGCCCATGAGCGTCACCACATCGGTGTCAGCCATCCAACAAGGATTTCTCCCGTCCCCAAAGAACCACGACCCCGGTCACTTCATCGCGCTCCGCCAACCTCGCCACCCACCAACACGCGCCACCACGGCCTTGCGATCACCAGTGCCGCCTCACCGTTGCCGACAAAATGACACTAGCGGGCATGAAGAGAACCAGCCAAGAGCAACGGAACAACCGCCACGCATGAGGGACCGCCTCCACTGCCACCTGCTGTTACCGTCCGGACGCAACAACACGATCACACCAGGCCCATCTGGCCCGGCCGAGCCCAGGGGCTCGTAAAGCTCCTGTCGCCACGCTAAAGTACATGGGCTACCGTCACCGTCGGCGCCAGCTCAAGCCGCACCTTCCGCCCGCCGGAAGTGGCTCAGGCCGGCATGGGGTAGGCCTGTCCATACCTAGATGGGGCCTAAAAAGGCCCATATCTGATCATGGAGGGCGCCATTGCCAGTCGCTGCACCACCCCATAGCCAATCTGCTATGTCGTTGCCGCCAACCACCCGGAGCCTCGCCGTCCTGGACCGCGCGCCACCACCGGAACCGTCGTCGATTGAGAAGCACCGCCGCCGATAGGGAATGCCCCGTGCTATCCCTCCATGCGCGCGGGTAGAAGCAGGACCACCGCCGCCGGCACCGGGCTTTTCCCGGTGGCACTCGCCGGCAGCGGCGGGAGGATGATAAGGAGAGGGCCTAGGCGGGTACGAGCTAGGGTTCACCCCATCGCTCGCGGGGAGCGACATGAGCGAATCGTTTTTTCTCTTTTTCTCCGCTGCAAGTAAATCCTCAATCGATTCGAAATAGGGAGAGAGAGAGAGAGAGAGAGAGAGGGGAATACATTTCTTCTAGTACTACCAAGGTTTCTTTGCATTCCTTCACACCAAAAATTTGGGTACTTGGGCCAGGATCTTTTGTAACCATGGTTACTAGAGATAATGGGTCAAATACCGAACAAAATTCTCAAACAAAATTTGAATTTAAACATGAAAATATCTAAAATAAAATTGAATATAATTTCTAGAGGAGGAAGTGAAAGTTTTGCATTAATAAGTTTTTATTTTTAAGGGAACGCCCCGCCTGAATGACATGAAGCTACATTACTTTGATGGTGGGTGAATAGTTACAGATGGAAACTACCAAAAATTAAAAATTACATCGAGGCCCTATACTTTTACATGGAGCACCCTATTAAAAGGACGAGATGTCGTCTAGAGGGGGTGTGAATAGGTATTTTTATTACAGATTTAACTTGTAAGAATGCGGAATTAAAATAACGTTTAATTTACAAGCACAAAACTTAAACATGCTAGGCTCAACTAAGTGCAACAACAATAACTTAGAAAATTAAGATAGGTATAAGATATGTGTAACACAAGTGATAGCAATATATATGTACTTGAAGCACGATAGCTATCACAAGAAAAATAAACTCGGGTATATAGATATAACCAAGGAACTATGCGGGGTACCAAGAAGGTCTCCCGAACGACATGAAGGCTCACCTTCTCCTCCAAGCCAATACCACAAAGGACAAAGGTCTTTTCCTTATGGTTAGCTTTTTCTCCACTCCGAAGATGGCAAGATCCACAACCACTTCACAAGCTCCATGAAAGAGAAGCCCGGGCCTCTTCACAATCTTCCACGAAGAGGTTATCGGAGCACCGACCGCCAAGCCAACTAGGAGGTCACCCCTCCAAGAGTAACAAGCTCATGATCTCTCACTCGAACTAATCGTAATGGAGAGCTCAACACTTATGCAAGAATGCAAAAGCAAGGACACCAAAGGTGTTCAAATCCCTCACACTCAAATCCACCAAAGCAACAAGTGCTAGGGAGGAATTAGAGATGAAGAACAATGGAGGAAATAAAAAAATAACTCCAAGATCTAGATCCCAATAGTTACCCTCACAAAGAGGAGGAACGGATTGGTAGAGTTATAAATCTAGATCTCCTCTTTCAAATCCCTCAAGAATATGCAAAAATCGTAGGAGGGATGGAGAGGAAGCAAGCTTTTGAGGTTCAAAAATGGAGTAGGAGAGAGACAAAGCAAATAGAATGGTTGAGCTTTGATACGCGTACAGCACGCGTCCGTTGGGAACCCCAAGAGGAAGGTGTGATGCGTACAGTGGCAAGTTTTCCCTCAGTAAGAAACCAAGGTTTATCGAACCAGTAGGAGCCAAGAAGCACGTTGAAGGTTGATGGCGGTGGAGTGTAGTGTGGCGCAACACCAGGGATTCCAGCGCCAACGTGGAACCTGCACAACACAACCAAATTACTTTGCCCCAACGTGATAGTGAGGTTGTCAATCTCACCGGCTTGCTGTAACAAAGGATTAGATGTATAGTGTGGATGATGATTGTTTGCAGAGAACAGTAGAACAAGTATTGCAGTAGATTGTATTCGATGTAAAGAATGGACCGGGGTCCACAGTTCACTAGTGGTGTCTCTCCCATAAGATATAGCATGTTGGGTGAACAAATTACAGTTGGGCAATTGACAAATAAAGAGGGCATGACCATGCACATACATGTTATGATGAGTAGTGTGAAATTCAATTGGGCATTACGACAAAGTACATAGACCGCTATCCAGCATGCATCTATGCCTAAAAAGTCCACCTTTAGGTTATCATCCGAACCCCCTCCAGTATTAAGTTGCAAACAACAGACAATTGCATTAAGTATGGTGCGTAATGTAATCAACAAATACATCCTTAGACATAGCATTGATGTTTTATCCCTAGTGGCAACATCACATCCACAACATTAGAACTTTCTGTCACTGTCCCAGATTTAATGGAGGCATGAACCCACTATCGAGCATAAATACTCCCTCTTGGAGTTACAAGTATCAACTTGGCCAGAGCCTCTACTAATAACGGAGAGCATGCAAGATCATAAACAACACATAGATAATAGATTGATAATCAACATAACATAGCATTCACTATTCATCGGATCCCAACAAACGCAACATGTAGCATTACAAATAGATGATCTTGATCATGTTAGGCAGCTCACAAGATCTAACAATGATAGCACAATTAGGAGAAGACGACCATCTAGCTACTGGTATGGACCCATAGTCAAGGGGTGAACTACTCACTCATCACTCCGGAGGCGACCATGGCGGTGAAGAGTCCTCTGGGAGATGATTCCCCTCTCCGGCAGGGTGCCGGAGGCGATCTCCTGAATCCCCCGAGATGGGATTGGCGGCGGCGGCGTCTCTGGAAGGTTTTCCGTATCGTGGCTCTCGGTCCTGGGGTATTCGCGAGGAAGACTTTAAGTAGGCGGAAGGGCGGAGTCGGAGGGCTGACGGGGGCCCCACACGCTAGGGCCGCGTGGGCCCCTCCTGGGCCGCGCCGCCCTAGCGTGGCGGCGCCTCGTCGCCCCACTTCGGTTCCCTTTCGGTGTTCTAGAAGCTTCGTGGAAAAATAGGCCTCTGGGCGTTGATTTCGTCCAATTCCGAGAATATTTCCTTACTAGGATTTCTGAAACCAAAAACAGCAGAAAACAACAACTGGCTCTTCGACATCTCGTTAATAGGCTAGTGCCGGAAAATGCAAAAATATGACATAAAGTATGTATAAAACATGCGAGTATCATCATAAAAGTAGCATGGAACATAAGAAATTATCGATACGTTGGAGATGTATTAGCATCCCCAAGCTTAGTTCCTACTCGTCCCGAGTAGGTAAACGATAACAAAGATAATTTCTGAAGTGACATGCCATCATAATCTTGATCAATACTATTGTAAGCACATGTAATGAATGCAGCGATTCGAAGCAATGGTAAATACAATGAGTAAACAATTGAATCATATAGCAAAGACTTTTCATGAATAGTACTTTCAAGACAAGCATCAATAAGTCTTGCATAAGAGTTAACTCATAAAGCAATAAATTCATAGTAAAGGCATTGAAGCAACACAAAGGAAGATTAAGTTTCAGCGGTTGCTTTCAACTTGTAACATGTATATCTCATGGATATTGTCAACATAAAGTAATATAATAAGTGCAATAAGCAAGTATGTAAGAATCAATGCACAGTTAACACAAGTGTTTGCTTCTTAAGATGGAGAGAAGTGGGTAAACTGACTCAACATAAAAGTAGAAGAATGGCCCTTCGAAGAGGGAAGCATCGATTGCTATATTTGTGCTAGAGCTTTTATTTTGAAAACAAGAAACAATTTTGTCAACGGTAGTAATAAAGCATATGCATTATGTAAATTATATCCTACAAGTTGCAAGCCTCATGCATAGATTACCAATAGTGCCCGCACCTTGTCCTAATTAGATCGGATTAACATGGATTATCATCGCAATACATATGTTTTAACCAAGTGTCGCAAAGGGGTACCTCTATGCCGCCTGTACAAAGGTCTAAGGAGAAAGCTCGCATTGGATTTCTCGCTTTTGATTATTCTCAACTTAGACATCCATACCGGGACAACATAGACAACAGATAATGGACTCCTCTTTAATGCATAAGTATTCAACAACAAATAATATTCTAATAAGAGATTGAGGATAGTTGTCCAAAACTGAAACTTCCACCATGGATCATGGCTTTAGTTAGCAGCCCAATGCTCTCCTCTAACAATATGCATACTCAAACCATTCAACTCATGATAAATCACCCTTACTTCAGACAAGACGAACATGCATAGCAACTCACATGATATTCAACAAAGGGTAGTTGATGGCGTCCCCAGGAACATGGTTATCGCTCAACAAGCAACTTATAAGAGATAAAATACAAAAGTACATATTCAATACCACAATAGTTTTTA
The DNA here is from genome assembly GCF_019359855.2 of Lolium perenne. Taxonomy (NCBI): domain Eukaryota; kingdom Viridiplantae; phylum Streptophyta; class Magnoliopsida; order Poales; family Poaceae; genus Lolium; species Lolium perenne. The sequence goes on from NC_067249.2 coordinate 190,936,747, forward strand.
GGCTATTTGTCCCATGAGCTATATATTGCAAAGCCAAAGAATAGAAATTTTAAAGGTAGCACTCAAGAAATTTAATTTGGAATGGCGGAGAAATACCATGTAGTAGGTAGGTATGGTGGACACAAATGGCATAGTGTTTGGCTCAAGGATTTTGGATGCATGAGAAGTATCCCCTCTCAATACAAGGCTTAGGCTAGCAAGGTTATTTGAAACAAACACAAGTATGAACCGGTACAGCAAAACTCACATAAAAGACATATTGTAAGCATTATAAGACTCTACACTGTCTTCCTTGTTGTTCGACCCTTACTAGAAAATATCTAGACCTTAGAGAGACCAATCATGCAAACAAATTTTAGCAAGCTCTATGTATTTCTTCACTAATAAGTGCAAATTATATGATGCAAGAGCTTAAACATGAGCACAACAATTGCCAAGTATCACATTATTCAAGATATTATACCAATTACCACATGTAGCATTTCCCGTTTCCAACCATATAACAATTAAACGAAGCAGTTTCAACCTTCGCCATGAACATTATGAGTAAAGCCTAAGGACATATTTGTCCATATGCAACAGCGGAGCGTGTCTCTCTCCCACACAATGAATGCTAGGATCCATCTTTATTCAAACAAAACAAAAACAAAAACAAACAGACGCTCCAAGTAAAGCGCATAAGATGTGATGGAATAAAAATATAGTTTCACTAGAGGAACCTGATAATGTTGTCGATGAAGAAGGGGATGCCTTGGGCATCCCCAAGCTTAGATGCTTGAGTCTTCTTGAAATATGCAGGGATGAACCACCGGGGCATCCCCAAGCTTAGAGCTTTCACTCTCCTTGATCATATTGTATCATCCTCCTCTCTTGATCCTTGAAAACTTCCTCCACACCAAACTCGAAACAACTCATTAGAGGGTTAGTGCATAATCAAAATTCACATGTTCAGAGGTGACATAATCATTCTTAACACTTCTGGACATTGCACAAAGCTACTGAAAGTTAATGGAATAAAGAAATCCATCAAGCATAGCAAAACAGGCAATGTGAAATAAAAGGCAGAATCTGTCAAAACAGAACAGTCCGTAAAGACGAATTTTTTAGGTGCACCAGACTTGCTCAGATGAAAATGCTCAAATTGAATTAAAGTTGCATACATATCTGAGGATCACTCACGTAAATTGGCAGAATTTTCTGAGTTACCTACAGAGACTACTGCTCAAATTCGTGACAGCAAGAAATCTGTTTCTGCGCAGCAATCCAAATCTAGTATGAACCTTACTATCAAAGACTTTACTTGGCACAACAATGCAACAAAATTAAGATAAGGAGAGGTTGCTACAGTAGTAACAACTTCCAAGACTCAAATATAAAACAAAAGTAATGAAGTAAAATCATGGGTTGTCTCCCATAAGCGCTTTTCTTTAACGCCTTTCAGCTAGGCGCATAAAGTGTGTATCAAGTATTATCAAGAGATGAAGCATCGACAGCGGGGTTTGGAGTTTTCTCAACCATGCATTGTATTTTGCATATGTAAGTTTCAGGCTCCCTTTTCATTAGTCTTAGGCTTGCTATTCTCATCAAACAAATTTTCAGGGACAGGCCAAGCATAATTATTTTCTAGAGCTTCATATATTCCTAGGAGCTTACTAGGTATCGGTACTTTAATCACCCCACCATCATTAACGTTATTAGTGTACCTTATTCTATCCATGTCCATATTTTCAAGTGTTTTCTTAAAATCAGTGAACAAACTAAGCCTCTTATGCTTAATGAAAACTTTTCTAGCTTCTTTAGCTACCTCTTTAAATTCTCTAACAAGGACTTTTAAAACAAAATCTCTCTTTTCTCCCATCTCCATATCAGAAAGTGTAAGAACATGTGTTGTATCATGGGGTTGAGACTAATAAATCTAGTTTCCAACATGTGTACTAAATAGGCAGAAGCACTTTCATAAGAAGGAGCAGCTTTTAATAATGGTACATCTTCAAAATCTTCATCCATGCTAACATGGGTAAAACTATATTATCTCTTCCAATTATAGACCCTTCTCCTACATATATATCTTTTAGAGTGAACTTAGGAGGAAACATAATGAAATAAGTAAAGTAAATGCAAGTAACTAATTTTTTTGTATTTTTAATATGGAGATCAAGACAGTAAATAAAGTAAAGCTAGCAACTAATTTTTTTGTGTTTTGATATAATGCAGCAAACAAAGTAGTAAATAAAAATAAAGCAAGACAAAAACAAAATAAAGAGATTGGAAGTGGAGACTCCCCTTGCAGCGTGTCTTGATCTCCCCGGCAACGGCGCCAGAAAAAGTGCTTGATACGCGTACAGCACGCGTCTGTTGGGAACCCCAAGAGGAAGGTGTGATGCGTACAGTGGCAAGTTTTCCCTCAGTAAGAAACCAAGGTTTATCGAACCAGTAGGAGCCAAGAAGCACGTTGAAGGTTGATGGCGGCGGAGTGTAGTGCGGCGCAACACCAGGGATTCCGGCGCCAACGTGGAACCTGCACAACACAACCAAATTACTTTGCCCCAACGTGATAGTGAGGTTGTCAATCTCACCGGCTTGCTGTAACAAAGGATTAGATGTATAGTGTGGATGATGATTGTTTGCAGAGAACAGTAGAACAAGTATTGCAGTAGATTGTATTCGATGTAAAGAATGGACCGGGGTCCACAGTTCACTAGTGGTGTCTCTCCCATAAGATATAGCATGTTGGGTGAACAAATTACAGTTGGGCAATTGACAAATAAAGAGGGCATGACCATGCACATACATGTTATGATGAGTAGTGTGAAATTCAATTGGGCATTACGACAAAGTACATAGACCGCTATCCAGCATGCATCTATGCCTAAAAAGTCCACCTTCAGGTTATCATCCGAACCCCCCTCCAGTATTAAGTTGCAAACAACAGACAATTGCATTAAGTATGGTGCGTAATGTAATCAACAAATACATCCTTAGACATAGCATTGATGTTTTATCCCTAGTGGCAACAACACATCCACAACCTTAGAACTTTTCATCCTTTATCGCAGATTTAATGGAGGCATGAACCCACTATCGAGCATAAATACTCCCTCTTGGAGTTACAAGTATCAACTTGGCCAGAGCCTCTACTAATAACGGAGAGCATGCAAGATCATAAACAACACATATTTAATAGATTGATAATCAACATAACATAGCATTCACTATTCATCGGATCCCAACAAACGCAACATGTAGCATTACAAATAGATGATCTTGATCATGTTAGGCAGCTCACAAGATCTAACAATGATAGCACAATTAGGAGAAGACGACCATCTAGCTACTGCTATGGACCCATAGTCCAGGGGTGAACTACTCACTCATCACTCCGGAGGCGACCATGGCGGTGAAGAGTCCTCCGGGAGATGATTCCCCTCTCCGGCAGGGTGCCGGAGGCGATCTCCTGAATCCCCCGAGATGGGATTGGCGGCGGTGGCGTCTCTGGAAGGTTTTCCGTATCGTGGCTCTCGGTCCTGGGGTATTCGCGAGGAAGACTTTAAGTAGGCGGAAGGGCGGAGTCGGAGGGCTGACGGGGGCCCCACACGCTAGGGCCGCGCGGGCCCCTCCTAGGCCGCGCCGCCCTAGTGTGGCGGCGCCTCGTCGCCCCACTTCGGTTCCCTTTCGGTGTTCTGGAAGCTTCGTGGAAAAATAGGCCCCTGGGCGTTGATTTCGTCCAATTCCGAGAATATTTCCTTACTAGGATTTCTGAAACCAAAAACAGCAGAAAACAGCAACTGGCTCTTCGGCATCTCGTTAATAGGTTAGTGCCGGAAAATGCATAAATATGACATAAAGTATGTATAAAACATGTGAGTATCATCATAAAAGTAGCATGGAACATAAGAAATTATCGATACGTTGGAGACGTATCAAGTTTCCCTCCACAAGTAAGAAGAAGGGATATATATAGTCCAAGGAGAAAAAAAGCCGTTTGGAAAAATCTTGCGAGGCAAACCTGTAGAAAAACCGGGACACCTGCCGGAACGTTTCGGCGTGCAGACCGGCCAGCTGGAATCCCTCCATGTTCGGCTGCCTGGACCGAAATGGTTCAGGTCTGCCGGAACCTGCGCCGGCTTCAGACCGGTCCGCTGGAACATTTTCGTATTAGCCGAAAATGCTTACAGTATTGCATTCCTACGAAAGCAGAATGGTTCCGACCAACCGGAAAGATTCCGGCGGTAGAGCCGACGGCGCCGAGACCTGTGTCGGAACTCGCGAGACTATTTTCAAACGTTGTTTCTCCGAGAACTAAAAATTGTTCTCACGATGTTCCAGAACTTCGATTGAGATGGAACCAATTTTTTTTTGGAAAGATAACGATGAACAGAAATGGTAAAGACGTCCAAACTCGAAAATGCAATAGAAGATCAGATTCCATTTTCGATGAACTTGGGCTGGTTGAAAAGCTAGCAACAAGCTCAAGAACTCCACACGGAGAAACACCAAGAAGCAACAAGAATATATGATGCAAAGTATGCAAAGGATTGAGCTCCCTAAGACGATGCGATCAAGTTACTCAATCAAAAGCCCCTCTTGATAGTGCGGCAATCTATCCTATAACCCGGTCTCCTAACAACCACCTTGAGACCGGTAAAAAGAAAACCTAGCAAGGCCATAAATTTGCCTTGCGCATCCCACTTGATCTTCACGACAACGCTTCAAGTTCCACTCAAGCCGGAATGCCTCACTTGATCGTTGTTGCTTCGTGAAGACTCACAATTGCTCCCTCATACACCATTATGGGATATCACCATTGAGGCACATCTTCACATGTCCATTATCTCCAAATGCGCGTCAAGCTTCAAGCATGATATCTTTGATATACTCATCTTGAACTTGCCCTTCTCAACCTTGATGATATCCAGGCTTGGTGTCATCCTCACATGGGCTATATGAGATCATACTCTTGATGCATGCCCATGGCAAGATACCTAACCCACCTAAAAAAATATAAATGCACATATATAGTGGGTTAGCTCATGAAGCATAATTGACAAGGCTTACCGCCTACAAGATCACATGATCCAAAGTGTTACAATCTTTATGCTTCATGTGTTGACCAACTTGAATTCAATTCTTCACTCTTAGACTTGGTCAACCTTGTATCTCTTCATGCTTCATTTATTCTTCTTGATTATATCATATTCTTCTCTTCAAATCGATGATCTTGATGCCAAACCAAAGGTATATCATTATATTCATGGCATCCACACTTGAATTCAATACATGGAATACAAGCAAGACCTATGGAACATTCCTTCATATAAACACAATGAAAACATTAGTCAATAGAGGATTGTCATTAATTACCAAAAACACACTTAGGGCCAATGTACCCTTACACCTATAGAATAATTGAGAAAATCTGATCAAGTCCTTGCTCATTCGGCGACAACAGGTAGCCTCTAGGCGACGCCGCTTCTACCCTCTCCGGTGACTGCACCACTTGGTAGATTTAACAAATGAGAGGTGAAACCGAGACCAAGGAAGATCCTTCGAAAGGAGGAAGAAAAAACTCCAGCAGCCGAGCACGACAAGGTCAACCCTATGACCTTGAATAGTGATGGCGAAACCATGCCATCACTTTGAAACCGCCAGCAGGGAGTGGAAGCTCCAAGAGCTCCCGAAGCCTAGATCCAGGTGCCACCGAACTAACCTCATTCCCTCCCTCGTTGCCACAGTCAGCCAGGAGAAGGAAGGCATGGGGGAGGCAACCGGAAGGACGGGCGCGATGCTTGATACGAGGATTGGCAGTAGAGGCGGCCTCCTTCTTCTTCCACCTCTGAAGTAGAGACTGTAGAGTAGATAGCCTCGATGGCGATCGTCTGGTAGCACTAACATGTACCATGATGGGATCTCACCCTAAGCCACCTCCAGATCCTCGCATGTCCAAGCTCTTCTTCTACCCCTCGCCTTGACGGTCGTATGAAAGAAGAATTTGGTGCTTATCAGCGATGCCGAAGAAGAGGTAGATTAAGATGGAACCACTAACCTCATTAATGGAGATCCCGAACTTGGGCGAGCTTGCCTCCATCTCCAATCACCAGGATGCACTAGGTCCGTCTAGAGAACGCCGGTGCCTTACTCCAACCAACCGACAAGCAACCAAAACACCTATATCTACATTGTACAGGTGAGCAACTTCTCTCTCCCCCGCGCCCCCGGAGCCATGGGAGAGACCCTCGAACCAAGGGGTGGAAATGGATCGGATAGTTTCCTTCCCATTTCTGTTTCCGTATTTTCAAAACGAATACGGATGCGGATGTTACCGAATACGAATTCATAGCAAATGTTAATCATATATGAATACAAATCGGATGTTTTCTATTGAGAGCGTATACTAATATAAGAAAATAATAAACTCATGTCTTATACTAATATAGTGCATAGTAGTTTCAAGTTGAATCACATAAAAAAACATTCGACTGATTTGTTAGTTTCTCTAGGTTAGGTAATTGGCATACTGGGCTGAATTACTGAAATTGTCTAACATAAACTTATTTGGTTACCGATTTATCTATTTTCGTATCCAAATTTTCTTCAAAATTCAATACCATATTTGTATTTATTTTTCAAAACAAATCTGAATATTTACCATATCTTTTTCTTTTGAGAAACCACGCATTACCATTAACATAAAAGTTGGAGATTACAACAAACGTGGCACAGCTTTGGAAAAGTCCAGACCACAGCGCACACTGGATTTTGCAAAAGGAACCCCAGAAAAAAGAAAATTACAGCAGGAGCCTTCGGGGACCTTGAGCACCACCAAACCACGTCCATCCCCATCCTCCGCCGTCGCCGCCGGAGAGAAGGAAGATGGAATAGCCACGATCCCAGTACTGAGGAGATACCATCGGAGTCCAGCTCCTTTGTGGACCTCAATAGAAGGCTACTGCAAGCAGCAGCGCCATAGCCTTTGGGGCTCATCGGTCGGGGAAACTCCCCGTCACTCCACAGCACTCGGCCTGCTGTCTTCCGTCGACGCCGTCGAGGAAGAACACCGTCGCCGCAGCCTTCACACCGCTCTTCCCGCTCCAGGGAAGCAGCCGCCTGGACGAAGCCGGCGCACGCCGCCGACCATCTCCAATACCTTTCTCCCCCGATTCCCGAGCGGACTGGAGACAAGCCGCCGCGGGAGCAGCAGATCGGGGAGAACAAAATCCCCCTGCAGCAGCGCCATAGCTGCTTCGCCGCCACCAGGGAACACCGTCCGACCGCCAGGAACTCGGATCCCGGCCGCGGAAGTCTTATTCGCCGCCACCGGCACACCGGCGGCACACACACCTAATCCACACCTATTTACATCCCGGCGGTGAAGATCCAGGGGCCCCCTACCCTCCCGCCGCCGGAGCGGCAGACGGAGGGGAGAGAGACCCAAGATCTCGCCGGCGGTAAACGGGGGAAGAAGAACTCGCCTCCGGATTCGCCTCTCTTACTGTAGAGGAAGAAGGGGGAAGACAGAGCGAGACGGTCGCAGATGATCAAACTTGGCCCAGATGAATTTTACTTAATATTTACCATATCTATTTTCACCGACGATTCGAATACAGCCACTTCCATTTTCAATTCAATTTTGTCTGGTCCTGTGATGGATCATGCCAAGTCGTCGCGCCGAGGTAGGATCTACCGCTTGGCCGGCGCATATATGGCCCCTTGCACTTGAATGTCCATGGTTTGATCGTTCGATCTTGGATTTAGCCGCGGTGACGTCGACCGACTTCGCAGGAGGCGTGGTCCTCGTCTCGTCCATGAATCCGAGTTGATGGACACTTGCCACTGGATCCGGTTTACCCGAATGGTACCGGCAGCCGGTTCGATCTTGGCCGTGGACCGTCCGGGCAATCAATCACAACATGCCCGGCGATGACACCTGAAGAAGAAAGAGCAATGCCAGCCGTGGAGCGAGGGAGCCATGCTCGCCCGAGCTTGAGAAAACGCCACGGTGGCCAGCCATTGCTGCCGAGAATGGAGAGGCACTGGTGGCGAATCGCATTGAATTGGATCCACGGAGTGGGTTGAAGCAGGAGTCGGTCGCAGCGTCAGGCCGGCAGCAGCGACCAGCTACTCTTTCCCGTCACCTTCAATGCGCTCGCTCGTTAGTGTAGCTCCTGCTACCGCGCTCGTTTTGTAGGTGTATTGAATTGATCGGATGCGCGGGGGCGGTGCGCGGTGACCGGCGCTCGTGGTGGGAAAAGCTAGGCGGCCTTGCTTTGTGTGTTGAGGGTGGTATATCCCGTTCGTTTCTATTGGCGCGGTGGTGCAGAGGATTTATGACACGTCGGGAGGCAGCTTCAGAGGTTAAATTAGATGCGATCTCGCGCCGTTTTGGCGGCAAAATAGATAAAAATAACTTAATAAACTTAAAAAGATTGCAAGAATAAATTTTCATCAAAACAAACTTAGGCTGCTCATAGTGGGAAGTAACTTATGCCACTAACATATGTCATGTTACTAGTCTAAGTGGTCACTTTTATAGTGGGTAGTAACTTAGATGTGATTTCATACATTGAGTGTGTCATTTTGTACCTCGGGCTACATGGAGCTCGTTTTTTTTCAAAAATTGGAAAATAGCATTTAATAGTTTCAGAAAAAATGAATAAAAAATCTTGAGGTAGATAATGATGTATTCTACCACTGTGAAAAAAAAGCAATTCGAAAGACTGAGTATTTTGGGCTGTACAAAATTCACAAATCTGTGGATCTGGAAAGGTGGACAATATATATTTTGAAACTTCCAACATTTGTCAGAAGTTGTCATTTTTCTGTAGCCTCGAATATAATGTATTTCATCGTCAAGATTTTACAGAGTGGTAGAGTACATCATTGGCTACAACTACATTTTTCTTGAATTTTTTGAAACTTTAAAATGTTGGATTTAAATTTTGCAAAAAAAGGAGCCATGTAGCTCGGGCTACAATTGGGGTTTTCGTTTATACATTATGTTATTTATTATGTTGTAGACTCATATTGCTTTGAGATGTGTGATGTTATAGTAACATAGCTATAGTTACCACCTCACTCTCTTTCTTATTTTATTATCATGTTATGTCACTAAAAATCTTAGATGTGTGATGTTACCACCTATGTTACCCCCACTATGAGGAACTTTATAGATCTAACTTTTTGTGTGTTGCACCAGTCTCCATGGCCCGACAAATAGTAGTCTGTCACCCCTACCCATAGCACCCGGTGCTCCCCACGACCAAATCAGGGTAAAATTACCGCTGGATTGGACGAAAGTTTAGCGTGGGGAGCGCCGAATTTCCAGCCGTCCCTCCTACTAGGCGAACGATGATCGACCTATTTGGCTTTATTTTCACATATAAAGTCACAATTCGGCGTATTTGACAAATTTTGGCCAATATTTGGCCTATTTTTACAAATAAATCGTTACAGTTTAATAAAGCAAGAAAATAATTTAACAAGTTTTGAAACAAATCAAATGGAAACTCAAAGCCTCCTTATGTGCTGCACCCTGCAGCTGTTGATGCATTGTGGAGTCTTGAATCCCCTGACGCATAGCGATAAACAAAGCTCACGATGCCGGCACCTAGTGATTAGGCTATGCAAGAGGATCATCTCTGTCATATGGTGCAGCTTGCTCGCTCAGAGGAATTGGAGACTTTCGCTCATTCTCAATAATCATGTTGTGTAAGCACACACAACAGTTCATCACCATCCACATCTGATCTTTGGACCAAGTCATAGCGGGGAACTAGACTACAGCAAATCTCTCCTGAAGGACACCAAATGCACGCTCGACATCCTTTCGGCAACCTTCTTGTTCCTTGACAAACTCCGCCTCCTTCGGGAGGACGGGGCTTGAGATAGTCTTCATAAATGTTGCCTATTTTGGATAGATACCATCTGCAAGATAGTATCCCTTGTTGTAGTGCTAACCATTGATCACAAAGTCAACCGAGGGAGCATGACCCTCAACAAGCTTGGAGAAGATCGGCGAGCACTGGAAGATGTTAATGTCATTGTTAGATCCCGGCATACCAAAGGAGTGCCAAATCTAGAGATCATGGGTAGCCACTGCCTCAAGTATCACAATGTAGTCTTTTTTTCTGACCCTTGTACATTCTCTGTCAGGCAAACCGACAGTTCTTCCATTTCCAGTGCATGCAATCAATGCTTCCAAGTATCTCAGGAAATCCTCGAGCTTCATTGATAGCGACGATCCGGCAGTGTCTTTGACAATGGGCGATCTCAGGTAGATGTCCCCGAACACTGCTATCATTGCCCTGCAGAACCGGTAGAAAAAATCAAGGGCGATGGACTCCGCCATCCGAAGATAGTCATCGGCAGCATCACCAGGAGCTCCATATGTCAGCATCCTCATATCCACCATGCACTTTTGGAGGGTGGAAAACCATGCCATGTCAGTGCAATCCAACTTGCATATGAAGTAGGAGTCGTAGTCTCGAAGGGCATACAAAATTTTCAGGAAGAGCTTCCGGCTCATCCTGAAACGACGCTAAAAACAACATCACCGTGCAATGGATTGTCGGTGAAGTAGTCGGCGTAGAGCATGTAGTAGCCCTCCATTTGCTGCCTCGGCTTGCACTTGCTGCGACCTGGTGCCGACCCACCACTTCGACCAATGGTCTTCTCCGCGTACAGGCCCAACAAGCAAGTTAGGATCGACATGTGCTCCTTGTCTTGGGCGGCGGATGACATCTCTTCTTCAAAAAGCTCGGCGAACATCTGTCCTCACCATCGTCCGAGTCCATGGCCGCCCATGCAAATGGAAGAACATCTGCCGGGCGTGGTCGACACAAGGCGCGACGCCAGGAGTAGCCCGATGGCGGAATATAGGTAGACGGGAGGAGGTCCACGGAATATAAGCTGGTGGAAGGAGGGACGGCGGAATATAGGCAACCAACCGGTGGATTGGCGAGGGGTTGTGCCGACGACGAGAGAGCTACGAGAGGGGAGGGGGATTTGCGGCGAGAAAGTGGTGGGGTTCGCGTGTTTTCTCGCCGACAGAGCGGGCTCGTCTCCGCTTTTCTCTCGTCCGCACTCCCCGAGCACACCTCGAGAGGCTGGGGATGGTCTGGACTCTCCAGATGGATTTAGGCTATTTTTCAGGGGAAACGTGAAACCGGGAACGCGGCTGGACCGAATAATGCCGTCCGGATAAAAAGAAAAAGGCTGTGCCGGGCCTCGTCGGGAAGACGGCTGAATTATTTCACCGAAGGTTTATTTTTAAAATGTGTAAGTTTGGGTTATTTTTGTCCGGATTTGGCAATACTGGCAATCGTACGCCCACCGTAGGCGTACTATGCATCTGTACGTACGTGTATGCACGCTGCACACCTGCACAGTGCAACGATCGAGTGCAGGGGCTCATCTCCGTGGCTACCGCCCGGCGACACGGCAAAGCTCGGAGGCAGCCTGCGACAGAGACGGGTCCCGTCCCTGCAGATGCCTTAACTTCGCCGGGAGACCGCGACCGACCTGAATTCATCCGAATTTGCGGTCCAGTTTCAAGCTTGAACTGGAGGAGGCCACGCTGTAACACAACAATTCTCTTTCTCTCTCTTAGCTGAAGGAACGCACCGTGGCATAGTTCGCTGTCAAGGCACGCCGACTACGAGTACTCAGCAGGCATCAGCACTGACGGCTGCGATTAGCGGCCGATTTAGTTGGGCGACCTACTTCTCTCACACGTCGCCAAAAGCCGATCTATCCCCAGGCACCTCCAGCACGCATGCACGCTACGAGACGAGGAAACCCACGCAACAACTGACACACGCGGCCTTGGCTTTTCGCACCCATCAGGAAAGTGCACTGCTTGGATATATGGTGCCTTCTGGGCAGCCAACAAGTTTCCAAATCCGTTTGCGCCTCACGAAAACGGAGTGTAGTTAGGTAGACTGCAACAGTATCTGCAGCCAGCTACGCAGATTTTCTTGGCGTGACCATGGAAGGGACGTCTAATCCTGTGCCAGTGGAAGAGCTAATGAAAAATGCTCCTGCTTTGCGGTACATAAACCGGAGAGTTAATGAACAGCAACGTCCGGCTGACAACGACTTCCTGTGATTTTTACCAGGACGATCCAAAGAAAACGGGCCTACAATCCAGAAGCAAAACGGAGGTAACCCATGTTTACGTCAGTTTTCATCCTCAGCTGACAAACTGACGGTGCATACTGTACCAAGGATTAATGTCACCATGCTAGATCAGACAGGGTAGTAATCACTGGATCCGTGGAGAAGCTCGGTAAACCTACTTCTTTCTCTAGCGCGCCTTGGTTTATACATAGTTGTGGTCCATTCCATATACTGTGCAAATGCGGGAGGTAGGCCAACGTAAACCGTCAGCTGTACTACAATGTAACAGGGCCAGGGTAACTCGGAATCCCAGAAAGAGTCACCTCTACTGAAAACCACAGGACGACCAACCAACCGTTTACTACGGATGCAAAACTTTGGCTAACTGCTAATTCGTTGTCAAATAGGCCCAGAAGCACTAGATAAAGAGCTGAATCACCAGCCTTCAAGATATCCAAATAAGATGCATGGGTTTGAGAATACATACAGGAGAGGAGAACACAAATAAAAATGAAAACGTTAACCTTTTGCAGCTGAGGGACTAGATTCATTAGAAACGTCATGTAAAATGAACCACTAACCGAGGGATAAAATTTCAACATGGTGAAAATATTCATATTGAAGATTATCATAAGAACGAGGCTTCTGAAGAAGTTGAAGACTTCGGCAAAGAAATACATCATTTATGTTCAAATGCATAAGATCAATCAAATTATACCTTGTGCTGTACTTACACATTTTTACCATGACTTACCAGAAAACACCAAATATTTGATGACAAGTTCTTCAATCTAAGGATGAAACCTCAAATCCTGCATAACCTCAACACAAATCAATAGGCATGTCAAAACACATAAAAGCCAATTTAATGTAACCATGAGATGACTTTGTACAAAATGAGGCCCAACAATGAAGTTGACATATTGGAGAGGATACGAAAAAATGCTGACAAAAATACCCTAATATCCAGGATACAAGAGAGTAATATTGTTTCTCTTAGGTTTCAAGATTAGACTGTTGTTTTCTTCTGCTTCTTTATTTCATTCTTGCTTTGGGCAGTAAGACCTGCATCATCTCGACATTTTCTTCTAATACAAAAGGACGCGTTCTTTGGCATGTGTTCAAGAAAAAATAAATATCCAATGTTGAGTTCATAAATAAAACTTGTATTCATTTCTCCTTTAAACCTCATCTTGACCGGGGAAAGTCTTAAATTGGCATGAATTTGATGGTTCAGACGGAAAATGGTTAAACATCTTACTCCCCAACCATCTCCCAAGGCCACCTACTTTATTCAGAAATATGCTGCTCAATAATGACACATAGAGTCACCAGATAAACAGCACAATATGAAATAAAGTGCTGGTTTCCATGAAAATTTTACAAAACCTGATAGGCTAGTATTTTGTTTTTCACTATCTAACATGTCAGTTTTGCTGGCACTCGACCCGTTTAGAATAAATACTTTTATGATTTTATCATAGGAGCGAGCTAAAACTCACCGCCTGTGACCGAAAGGTCCCGGGTTCGAGTCGCGGTCTCGTCACATTTAACTTCGTGAGGGTAAGGCTTGCCACTAACTGTTATGGTCGGTTTGACCTATACGCGCAGGAAGCCCACTAGTGGCTAGTTGTGGGCTTAGCCCAAGTAAATTAGGGGCTTAGCCCAAGTAAATTAGGGTTTCGAGGAGGCCGTCCTCCTATATAAACACTTGTATCCCTTCGAGATTAATGTCGGGGGGAAGACCCCGGGTAGGGCAATGGACGCGGAGCAGCCGGCTGACCACCGACCGGCTCGCGGCAAAGGCCGGCTGAGGAGCAGCCGGCTGGAGCCGTGGCCGGCTGGTCCGGAAGCCGGCAGGCTCTAGGTCCTAGTCGGCCTGGCTACGGCCACCAACGCTGTAGCTGGGCCGGCTTCTACAAGCCATATCCGACTGGGGGTTTGTATCTCAGACCGACTCGAGGCTGGCGAGTCTTGCACTAGAAGGAACCGGGTAGGTGGTCCGGGTTCGTAAGTCCACTAAGTCCACGCTGACTTCATCTCCCGTAAAGCGCGGGGCACTGTGGAGCAATAGTGCCACGCGCCGAACAGGCCATCATGGCGTACGTCGATCCGTACCGGCTACAGTGCTTGACAGCGACAGGGACACTTTCTCTCCATACCGCTGACTTCGGCAGCCGGATGGGACAGACCATGAGGCCTCAACGGCTCCTGACGTCAGTGCCTCGGGAAGGAGCGGAAGCCGGAGCCGGCCAAGCCGGCCAGTAGACTATAGGGTCTTTTATGTAAAGTGCCGGTGCCTATATAAGCCGCACTACCCCCTCTCGTGCAGGGGATCGATCACTCTTACTCCATTTCCACCCTTAGCGCTGCCCTGTGAGAGAGATCATCATCCCCCTTAGCCTCCCAGGAGCAGCCGGACTCAGCTCTAGGAGCATCATTGTATTGTGTGATCACCTTATACACTCATAGCAGGAGTAGAGGTGTTACCTCCATCGGAGGGCCTCGAACCTGGGTACATCGCCGTGTCGCTCGTCCCCATACCCGCATCCGGATACCGCCGTGAGATCACCTAGGAACCACCTTCCCGTTAGCCACCCTATGGCATATGCCGTGACGATACCACGGCATTTGGCGCCCACCGTGGGGCATGCATCGTCCTCGGCCGGTGTCTTCATCCGGACGGGACTCACCATCACCACCGGCGAGCGAGTCGCTTCAGGCTTGATCTGGAGATTCGGCTCCCTCGACTGCGTCAGCGACAACGCTGGCTGCTTCGCCGACCGGCCCTTCCCAGCCGGCGGCAACATCATCTCCTTCGGCGGCCACGACGTCTACGTCGCCACCATCGCACCGCCGCGCTACCCGCGGCAGGTGCTGTGCTGCGCAAGCCCTCCTCCGCGAGCCGGCTCCTGCAGCGCTCCTGCCAGCCCCGCCGTCGTGCAAGTCATGATGGCTGGCGAGGAGCCCCCCATCAAGTCCACGCGCATCCGCGGCCCCAACCTGGAGCGCAACGTCGACCCCAACGCATCCGGCTCGGGCCCAAAGGCGCCCCCGCCACCATCCCGGCTGGACGAAGTCCGGGCGAAGCTGAGCTCTCCGCTCACCGCAGGCGGCGACGCCACCACCGTCGAGGCGGACCTGGAGGCGCATCGCCAGCTCCTCCTCCAGCAGGCTGACGAGCTGGCTACCGCCAAGCGCCAGCTGGCCATCACCCAGCGCAAGTACGACCACACCCATGGCTTCACGCCAGGCGGCAACAACCCCAGCCGAGCCGGCATGATCCGCCGGCGAGGAGGCGGCCTAGGCGCCGAGATCGAGCGCGACGGCGCGGAAGCGCCGGCTCCATCAATGGAGCTACCCGTCTACAACACCCCCGACAAGAACATCCTCGCAGCCGAAGCCGATGCGAAGGAGCTGGCCCTCCTCGAAGGAGAAGAGCTGCGCCGCCAGACGCAGCGCGTAGCTGACCTGTGCCGGGCTGCAGCTGAGCAGACCAAGGACCCCAGGTATTGTGCTCCGAAAGCTCCTCCCGTCCGCGCTGCTGCAGGCAACAGCAAGGACCCCCACAGGGACACGGCCGAGTCCGCCTCGCCCGCACCGAGCCGGCGCAAGGACTCCCACGCCACGCACGCAGGTTCAAGCCGGACAAGCCGGCTGGACAGCGGCCATAGCGGCCGCAGCCGGCCACCACCAAGCCGGAACCAGGAGCATGACTCCAAGCAGGCGGCGCCAAGGCGCCAGCACAGGCCGGCTCCAGAGCGAGCCGGCACTCGCCAGCCGGCACGTTCCCGGCTGGGCCCCCGCATCGAGCCCACCGACGCCAGAGACCGCCTTGATCGGCTGGTCGAATCCCGCATCGCGGAAGAAGAGGCGCCGGCTTGCCCCAAGTGCTTCGGGCCCCGCATCGCCAATGAGCCCATGCTCGACGGCTTCCAGCTCCCCCGCGACACGCCCAAGTACGACGGCACCGCCAATCCGGAGGACTGGCTGCAGGACTACTCCACCGCAGTCGGCATCTCCAGAGGCAACAAGCGCTGGGCGGTGCGATACTCCCCCCTGATGCTGGTCGGCTCCACCCGCACCTGGCTCAACAACCTGCCAGCCGGCAGCATCAACGGCTGGCTTGATTTCGAGGAGGCCTTCATCAGCAACTTCACCGGCACCTACCGCCGGCCGGGTCGCCCCCAGCAGCTAGAGATGTGCAAGCAGGGCCCGGACGAGACGGATCGCACGTACCTGACGCGCTGGTGCGAGATGCGCAACTCCTGCGAGGGCGTGCACGAGATCCAGGCCATCAGCTTCTTCATGGGCGGCTGCCGGCCCAACACCATGCTGTGGCACAAGCTGCGCCGCAGCGAGCCTAAGTCCATGGCCTCCCTCATGGCCATTGCCGATAAGTACGCGCTGGCTGAACAAGCCGGCAAGGCGACGGCTGAGCCAACGCCGGCTCCCTCCAGGCGGGACCACCACAAGTCGGCTGAGCACAAGCCGGCAGACGGCGCCTCTCATGGCAGCCGGCGGGACAACTACCGCGGGAAGCGTCACAGCGACCAGCCGGACCGCCGGTACGGCTCTGCCCATGTGGCAGCCGTGTCAGACAACGTGGCAGGCGGCAGCCGCCGCCAGAAGCAAGACCGGCAATGGAAGCCGAAGTACACGTTCGAGCAGATGCTCGACTCGCCGTGCAAGTACCACAGCGGCAAGAACCCCTCCAACCACACCACCCGCGACTGCCACTTCATGAAGCGGCTGACAAGCGGCGAACCTCTCCCGCCTCCACCCCCGCCCCCTCCAGCCGGCGGGCCGGGTGGCCAAGCCGGCGCAGAGAACACCAACCTCGAGCACCACGAGGCTAACCAAGTGCACCATGGCCGATATCTGGCCGAAGATGCTACCTACATCATCTTCACCTCCGAGCCCGAGGACAGGACGAGCCAGCAGAGCCGTTCCCTCGAGGTCAACGCGGTCATACCGCCGGTCCCCCAGTACCTAAACTGGTCAGAGCAGGCCATCACCTTTGATCGCCACGACACACCGGCTGTCCTGCCGAAGCCGGGCAGCTACGCCATGGTCCTCGACCCCACCATTGGCACGACCCGGCGCAGCGTGCGCTTCTCGCGCGTCCTCATCGACGGCGACAACAGCATCAACATCCTCTACCGCGACACCGCCCGCAAGCTAGGCATCCAAGAAGCCGAGCTGCATCCCACCCCCACCGTCTTCCATGGTATCGTGCCGGACCACTGCTGCCAGCCGATCGGACGGATCACGCTGGAGGTGATGTTCGGGAAGCCGGATCACTTCCGCACCGAGAAGATCGAGTTCGAGGTGGTGGACCTCGTCAGTCCCTACCACGCGCTCCTGGGCAGGCCGGCCCTGACCAAGTTCATGGCGGTGCCCCATTATGGGTACCTGAAGATGAAGCTGCCTGGCCCTAAAGGGGTCATCACCATAGCCGGCGACTACCGCCGCTCCATGGACTGCGCCACGCAGAGCTCGAAGATGGCCCACACGCTGGTCATCGCCACCGAGAAGCAGCTCATCCACGACGCCGTCGCCCTCGCCAAGGCTGCGCAGACGGACATGCCGGCTGCAGGCAACCCGGCTGGGACGACTCACTTCCATCCGGCCGACAACACCAAGAAGATCCCGCTGGACCCGGCGCAGCCGGACAAGTACGTCACCATCGGTGCCGGCTTGAGCAAGAAATAGGAAAGCGAGCTCACCAGCTTCCTCCGTGAGAATCGGGACATCTTCGCATGGACTCCAAGAGAAATGCCGGGTGTGCCGAGGGAGTTGGCTGAGCACCACCTCCACGTCCGGCCTGAAGCCAAGCCGGTGAAGCAGCCTCTCAGGCGCTTCGCCGAAGAA
The DNA here is from genome assembly GCF_019359855.2 of Lolium perenne. NCBI lineage: Eukaryota > Viridiplantae > Streptophyta > Magnoliopsida > Poales > Poaceae > Lolium > Lolium perenne. The sequence continues at coordinate 190,954,735 of NC_067249.2, forward strand.
AGAAGGAAGGCCATCGGTGAAGAAATCGCCCGGCTGCTAGCAGCCGGCTTCATCATGGAAGTGCTGCACCCGGACTGGTTGGCGAACCCGGTCCTGGTTTTGAAGAAGAACGGCTCCTGGCGCATGTGTATCGACTACACTAGCCTGAACAAGGCGTGCCCGAAGGACCCCTTCCCCCTGCCGCGCATAGATCAAGTCATAGACTCGACTGCCGGCTGTGAACTGTTGTCTTTTCTAGATGCCTATTCAGGCTACCACCAGATTCCTTTGAATCTGGATGATCAAATAAAGACTTCGTTCATTACCCCGTATGGGGCTTATTGCTACACGACTATGCCGTTCGGCTTGAAAAATGCAGGCGCCACCTATCAAAGGTGCATGCAAAAATGCTTGCAGGATCAAATCGGCAGAAACGTTCACGCGTATGTGGATGATGTCGTTGTAAAGACCAAGGAGACGACTACCCTCCTTGATGACCTGAGAGAAACCTTCACGAATCTGAGAAGATTCCGGATGAAGCTCAACCCGGCCAAGTGCACATTCGGCGTGCCGTCCGGCCAGCTCCTTGGCTACCTCGTCTCTCAGCGAGGGATCGAAGCCAACCCGGAGAAGATCAGTGCCCTGGAGAAGATGGAACTGCCGCAGTGCCTCAAGGACGTCCAGAAGTTCACTGGCTGCCTGGCCTCCTTGAGCCGCTTCGTCAGCCGGCTGGGGGAGTAGGCACTGCCCTTGTACCAATTGCTGAAGAAGTCGGACAAGTTCACCTGGTCACCGCAGGCGGATGAAGCCTTCCGTGACTTGAAGCGCGTGCTCTCAACCGCGCCAATCCTCGCAACGCCGGCTTCAATGGAGCCGATGCTGTTGTACATCACAACCACCAATCGGGTGGTTAGCGTCGTCCTGGTGGTGGAGCGCAAAGAAGCCGGCAGGGAACAGCTGGTTCAGCGTCCAGTCTATTACCTCAGCGAAGTGCTCTCCCAGTCAAAGCAAAACTACCCCCACTACCAGAAGGTCACCTACGGCGTGTACATGGCGGCCAAGAAGCTCAAGCACTACTTCCAAGAGCACCCCATCAAGGTGGTTGCCACAGCGCCCTTGGCGGAAATCATTGGCAGCAAGGACGCCAACGGCCGGGTTGCCAAGTGGGCTCTGGAGCTAGCCGCCCACACCATCCTCTACGAGGCACGCACGACCATCAAGTCGCAGATCCTCGCGGACTTCTTCGTCGACTGGGCCGAGATGCAATACTTGCCGCCTGTGCCGGATTCCACACATTGGAAGCTGCACTTTGACGGCTCGAAGATGCGCAACGGCTTGGGAGCCGGCATCGTCATCACCTCTCCCAAGGGAGACCGGCTGGACTACATCCTGCAGATCCACTTCGCCGCATCCAACAATGTGGCGGAGTATGAAGCGCTCATTCATGGGCTGAAGCTGGCCAAAGAGATCGGCGTGCGTCGCATACTTTGCTTCGGCGACTCCGACTTGGTTATACAGCAAGCGTCTGGCGACTGGGACGCGAAGGACTCCAACATGGCCTCATACCGCTTCCACGTCCAACAGCTATCCGGCTTCTTCGACGGCTGCGAATTCCACCATGTGCCACGAGCAAACAATGAGGCGGCTGACGCCTTGTCCAAGATTGGCTCAACCCGGCAAGCCATTCCGCCGGGTGTTGCCTTGGCGGTTCTCAAGAAGCCGTCCATCACACCGTCACCGGACTCGGATTCAATATTCGTGCCGGCTGACCCGGGGGCTGCTCGGCCGAACCCGGGGGCTTCATCGCCCAAGTCGGGGGCTAACAAGCCAAACCCGCCGGCTTCCATGCCGAACCCGGGGACTTCTCAGTCCAACCCGGGGGCTTCATCGCCAAACTCGGGGGCTAGCAAGCCGAACCCGCCGGCTAGCAAGCCGAACCCGACGACCATGCAGTTGAATCCGGAAGCTCCCACGCAGGAGGCCTTGTTGGTTAGCGTATTCGAGATAAGATGCATACCTTCATGGGCACAAGAATTCCTCCCCTACCTCACCGACGGTGTGCTGCCTGATGATAGAGTCCAGGCCAGGCAGATTGAGAGAAGGGCCAAGGCCTATACAATCATCAACCACCAGCTGTACAAACGCAGCGTAAGTGGGGTGTTCCAGCGGTGCGTCGTGCCGGCTGAAGGGATTGAACTCCTACGGGAAATCCACCAAGGAGAGTGCGGACATCACGCCTCATCCAGAGCCATAGTGGACAAAGCTTTCCGGCACGGTTTCTACTGGCCGATTGCGCTCAGAGACGTAGAAGAATTGGTGAAGAAGTGCAACGGCTGCCAGCGCTTCGCAAAGAAGAGGCACCCGCCGGCTTCCGCCTTGAAAACCATCCCCATCACATGGCCGTTTGCCGTATGGGGCTTGGACATGGTGGGCCCGTTCAGAACGGCGCGAGGCGGCATGACACATCTCTTGGTGATGATTGATAAATTCACCAAGTGGATCGAAGCCAAGCCAATCAAGAAGCTGGATGGCTCCACAGCCGTCACATTCCTCAAGGAAATCATCGTGAGATACGGCTACCCCCACAGCATCATCACCGACAACGGCAGCAACTTCTCCCAAGGCATCTTCTCTCGCTATTGCGGGGAAATGGGGATCCAGATGGCCCTATCTTCTGTGGCGCACCCGGAGTCTAACGGACAAATGGAGAAGGCTAACGGCCTAGTCCTAGCCGGCATCCGGCCCCGGCTGGTGGAGCCGCTCGAGCGAGCAGCCGGCTGCTGGATTGAAGAGCTGCCCAATGTGCTGTGGAGCCTGCGAACAACTACGAATCGCTCAGTCGGCTTCACACCATTCTTCCTCGTATACGGGGCCGAAGCCGTCCTGCCGACTGATATCGAGCACGACGCACCAAGGATCAAGCTCTACACAGAAGCTGAAGCCAAAGAAGCTCGCGAAGATGGAGTCGACCTGGTCGAAGAGGCCCGGCTGCTGGCCGCGTCCAGATCTGCTATTTACCAGCAGAGCCTCCGACGCTATCACAGCCGGAAGGTCCAGCCCTTAGCATTCCGAGAAGGAGACCTAGTGCTCCGGCTGATCCAGCGGACAGCCGGACAGCATAAACTGTCATCCCCATGGGAGGGTCCCTTCATCGTGAGCAAGGCAGTAGGCAATGATTCCTACTATCTCATAGATGCCCAAGAGGCTAGAGAAAACAAGCCGGACAAGGCTGACGAGGAGACTAAACGTCCCTGGAATGTCAACTTGCTCCGCCCATTTTACACTTGAGAGCAGGAATGTATGTATCCCTTGTACTTCTTTTGTAAGCTATGAAAAAGCATGCGCCAAGAGCGCCGTTTCCGACAAGTTTTTCACATACTCTACTTTGTTTCGCCAGTTGGCTTACACCCTCTCACGTGGCCGGCTAAATAACATGATCCGGTTTCCGACAGCCGGCTTCCGATCCAGCTACAGACCGCAACCCGGCTGTCCGGCTGGCGGGAGTAAGGCCTAGGGAGCCGGCACGCGAAAGACGACTAAGGGAAAGAGTGAAAGCGAATTGACTTGCAACTTTTCATAAAAGTGCCGGATTGCCGAACTCGGCTCATTCGACTGAAATACTGTCGGCCTCACCCAGCGGCCCGCTCTTGATCCGGCGACGGATCGCAAGCCGGACGTACGATCGGCAAGAGCAAAGCCAAAGAGTGGGGCGGATGGGAAAAAGCGAACAAGTCGAAAGAAAGCAAGCCGGCACACAGATGATTAACAAACACATTAAAAGTGTGACATAATAAAAGGATAATAATATTCATACATATGCACCCGACATTTCGGGGATTTAACGAATTGTTCTTCAAAAACAACACCTAAAGACAGGTACATCTAAGCGCCGGCTGGATTAGGACCAGCCGGAGGAGCGTCAGCGGAGCCGGCTGCCGGGTCATCCTCAGGCACGTCTTCCGCCTCCTCGTCTTCCATCTCCTCGTCCTCGTCCTCAGACGGCGGGTTCGGGTCCGGGATGAAGAGGCCCTTGTCGACGAAGTCGGCGATGGCGCAGGCACGGGCGAGCCGGGCTGTCTTGATCTCAGCCGGGAGAGCATCCTCCACGCCGGCCCGTCGATACTCAAGCTGCCCAAGGTCCACCTCGCTGTACCAGGAGAGCACGAAGGACAGCGCCATGTCGGCTCCAGCGCGCGTGGCAGACTCCTTCCAGTCGAGGAAGCGGTCGGGCGCCCGCTCCAGCCAGGCGATGAGGTTGGAGAGATCCTGCGGCAGCGTCTCCGCTGGCCACAGCAGCTGGATCAGCTCCTCAGCCGCCTTCCGGAGCTCCCAGCCGAGCTTGGTGATGGGCTCGATGCGGGCGGCCATGGATGCCATATAATCTTCCATGGTGAAGTACTCCGCGCTGCCCTCGCCAGTCGCCCGCCGCCTAGCATCGCGCGCAGCACCAACGGCTACTAGCGCTGCATCCTGCGCTTCCGGGAAGGCCGCTGCAAAGGAGAAGTGCGTTAGAAATCTTTCAAAGCCGAAAAAAGCTGAAAAATGCAAATTTTCGAAGTCCTAAAGTAGGCCTGGCGGCAGCCGGCACGAGCCGATTGCCCCAGCCCGAAGATGGAGATTCCGAAGCTCTAAAGTAAGACTGGCAGCAGCCGGCACGAGCCGACTGCCCCCAGCCCGAAGATGGAGATTTCGAAGAAGAAAAAGCCTGGCGGCAGCCGGCACGAGCCGACTGCCCCAGCCCGAAGATGGAGATTTCGAAGAAGAAAAAGCCTGGCGGCAGCCGGCACGAACCGACTGCCCCCAGCCCGAAGATGGAGATTGCGAAAAAACCAAAGTTTCTGCTGCCGGCCGCCTGCCCAAGCCGGTATCCGACAGCCGAAAGCCGGCAAAGGGGAAGAAGAGAGAAAGATAAAGGGCTTACCCGCCAGACCACGATCAAGCGAGCCAATCTCCTCCACCCAGCGTTTGGCGGTGGCCGATGATACGTCCAAAACATATCTACTTTCCCGAACACTTTTGCTATTGTTTTGCCTCTAATTTGTGTATTTTGGATGCAACTAACACGGACTAACGCTGTTTTCAGCAGAACTGCTCTGGTGTCTTGTTTTTGTGCAGAAATCCAACTTTCAGGAAAATCCTCGGAATTTATGCAGAAGGCCCTATTTTCCCAGAAAACTGACGGAGCCAGAAGGACAATTCAGGTGGAGGCCCGAGGGCCCCACACCATAAGGCGGCGCGGCCCAGGGGGGCCCGCGCGGCCCTGTGGTGTGGCCCCCTCGGCCGGCCTCCGACGCCCTCCTTCGGACTATATATTGCCTTCGACCTAAAAACGCACGGGGGAGAATTCGAAGTCGCCAGAAAGCCTCCAGAACGCCGCCACATCGCGAAACTCCGTCGCGGGAGCCAGAAGTCTCCGTTCTGGCACTCCGTCGGGACGGGGAATTGGAGGAGATCATCGCCATCATCGCCACCGACGCCTCTTCATCAACCAGCCATGTTTCCCCCATCCATGAGTGAGTAATTCCCCCGCTGTAGGCCGAAGGGGATGGTAGGGATTGGATGAGATTGGTCATGTCATAGCATAAGATTGTTAGGGCATAGTGCCAAGTGTCCGTAATTGGTACTTTGATGATATTGTTGCAACTTGTTATGCTTAATGCTTGTCACTAGGGCCCGAGTGCCATGATCTCAGATCTGAACATGTTATTGTTTCATCATGATATTCATTGTTTATGGTCTTACCTGCAAGTTGTATACACATGTCGCTGTCCGGAACCGATGGCCCCGAAGTGACAGAAATCGGGACAACCGGAGGGGATGGTAGTGATGTGAGGATCACATGTGTTCACGGAGTGTTAATGCTTTGCTCTGGTACTCTATTAAAAGGAGTACCTTAATATCCAGTAGATTCCCTTGAGGCCCGGCTGCCACCGGCTGGTAGGACAAAAGATGTTGTGCAAGCTTCTCATTGCGAGCACGTACGACTATAATTGGAACACATGCCTATTGATTGCTTTGTACTTGGACACCATTTTATTATTATCTGCAAATGCCCTGCTATGATTGTTACATGAGTTTCTCTCATCCATACAACGCCCGTCATCCGTCCCCGTGCCTACAGTATTTTAATCCTGCTGTTTACTATAATCACTCTACTTTGTCTCTGTTACTCTGTCTTTGTTATTTCACTCACTCTTGCTATAAAACTGTTACTACTGATAAACTCTTGCGAGCAAGTCTATTTCCAGGTGCAGCTGAATTGACAACTCCGCTGTTAAGGCCTCCAAGTATTCTTTGTCTCCCCTTGTGTCGAATCAATAAATTGGGATTTACTTCCCGCGAAGACTGTTGCGATCCCCTATACTTGTGGGTTATCAAGACTGTTTTCTGGCGCCGTTGCCGGGGAGCATAGCTTTATTTGGAAGTTCACTTGGATTGATACTGTTCGCTGCAAATTCTCCATCATGGGTAAAACTCGCGATCCTAAAGTCGCCATATTACCATCCACTACAAGAAAAGGTACAACTCTGAGTACCTCTGCTACTCTTGATTCACCATCTGTGATAAGTCAACTTGTTTCACCGCCACAAGCTTCGCTTGGTGGAACTTCTGCTGAATCTGAAAACTCTCATAATATTGATAATGTTTCTGCTGTGCTTGATGATAGTGGTTCACTGGGATCCTTTCTAGATGCTACAATTGCTAGGTCTAGACAAATTGAAAATGCTGAAACTCCTAATGAAAATGCCACTACACCTGTTAATTCACCTGAACTTGATTATTCTAGTGATGATCCTGATGAGGATTATGTGGAGCTTAATGATGATTTTATTAATAGATGCAATGCTACTGATGCAAGAAACATTAAAAAGTTTCTCACACAATATACTGTTAGACATAAGCTATCTCCTGATCCTAAATTTGCCACATCTCCTATATGCATTAAGGATAAAGATTATGATTTTTCTCTTGATCTATCTCATATAGCTATTGTAGAGAAAGCACCCTTTTGTGGTACTGAAAAAGAAAGTGCTGTAGAACACATGAATGAACTTTCTTCTATGAGTAGCTTATTCTCTGATGATGACAAGATGCGTACTTACTTTGTCATTAAAATTTTTCCTTTCTCATTAAAGGATGATGCTAAAACTTGGTATAATAATTTGCCTCCTGGTTCTATTAAAAGTCCAGCTGATTTGCGTGATGTTTTCTTTCGAAAATACTTTCCTCCTAGTGCTCAACATGCTGCTTTACAGAGAATTTACAGATTTGATCAGGGAGATGAAGAGAAATTGCCTGCGGCATGGGCAAGATTTTGTTCTCTTATCAGAGCTCGACCTGGACATGATTTAGAAAAGAATGATCTACTTGATATATTTTATAGTGGACTAACCATTGAATCTAGAGCATATTTGGATAGTTGTGCTGGTTGTGTTTTCAGGAAAAGGACTTGATACGTCTCCGACGTATCGATAATTTCTTGTGTTCCATGCCACATTATTGATGATATCTACATGTTTTATGCACACTTTATGTCATATTCGTGCATTTTCTGGAACTAACCTAATAACAAGATGCCGAAGTGCCGATTCTTTGTTTTCTGCTGTTTTTGGTTTCAGAAATCCTAGTAACGAAATATTCTCGGAATTGGACGAAATCAACGCCCAGGGTCCTATTTTGCCACGAAGCTTCCAGAAGACCGAAGAGGAGACGAAGTGGGGCCACGAGGTGGCCACACCCTAGGGCGGCGCGACCCAAGCCCTGGCCGCGCCGACCTATAGTGTGGGCCCCTCGTGTGGCCCCCTGACCTGCCCTTCCGCCTACTTAAAGCCTCCGTCGCGAAACCCCCAGTACCGAGAGCCACGATACGGAAAACCTTCCAGAGACGCCGCCGCCGCCAATCCCATCTCGGGGGATTCAGGAGATCGCCTCTGGCACCCTGCCGGAGAGGGGAATCATCTCCCGGAGGACTCTACGCCGCCATGGTCGCCTCCGGAGTGATGAGTGAGTAGTCTACCCCTGGACTATGGGTCCATAGCAGTAGCTAGATGGTTGTCTTCTCCCCATTGTGCTTAATTGTCGGGTCTTGTGAGCTGCCGAACATGATCAAGATCATCTATCTGTAATTCTATATGTTGCGTTTGTTGGGATCCGATGAATAGAGAATACTTGTTATGTTGATTATCAAAGTTATGTCTATGTGTTGTTTATGATCTTGCATGCTCTCCGTTATTAGTAGATGCTCTGGCCAAGTTGATGCTAGTAACTCCAAGAGGGAGTATTTATGCTCGATAGTGGGTTCATGTCTCCGTGAATCTGGAGGAGTGACAAGAACCTCTAAGATTATGGATGTGCTGTTGCCACTAGGGATAAAACATTGGTGCTATGTTCGAGGATGTAGTTACTGATTACATTACGCGCAATACTTAATGCAATTGTCTGTTGTTAGCAACTTAATACTGGAGGGGGTTCGGATGATAACCTGAAGGTGGACTTTTTAGGCATAGATGCATGCTGGATAGCGGTCTATGTACTTTGTCGTAATGCCCAATTAAATCTCACAATACTCATCATAATATGTATGTGCATGGTCATGCCCTCTTTATTTGTCAATTGCCCAACTGTAATTTGTTCACCCAACATGCTGTTTATCTTATGGGAGAGACACCTCTAGTGAACTGTGGACCCCGGTCCAATTCTCTATCTTGAAATACAATCTCTTGCCAATACTTGTTTTACTGTTTTTTGCAAACAATCATCTTCCACACAATACGGTTAATCCTTTGTTACAGCAAGCCGGTGAGATTGACAACCTCACTGTTTCGTTGGGGCAAAGTACTTTGGTTGTGTTGTGCAGGTTCCACGTTGGCGCTGGAATCTCTGGTGTTGCGCCGCACTACATCCCGCCACCATCAACCTTCAACGTGCTTCTTGACTCCTACTGGTTCGATTAAACCTTGGTTTCTTACTGAGGGAAACTTGCCGCTGTGCGCATCACACCTTCCTCTTGGGGTTCCCAACGGACGTGTCAACTACACGCATCAAGCAAATTTCTGGCGCCGTTGCCGGGGAGATCAAGACACGCTGCAAGGGGAGTCTCCACTTCCCAATCTCTTTACTTTGTTTTTGTCTTGCTTATTTTATTTACTACTTTGTTTGCTGCATTATATCTAAACACAAAAAAATTTAGTTGCTAGCTTTACTTTATTTACTGTCTTGCACTCTATATCAAAAACACAAAAAAATTAGTTACTTGCATTTACTTTACTTGATTCATCATGTTTCCTTTTAATTTTACCACAAAAGACATACCGGTAGGACGTGGGTCTATAATTGGGAGAAATAATATAGAAGAATTTTTCAATCATGTCAGTACCGTTGAAGATTTTGAAGATAGACACTTGGTAGAACTTGCTCCTACTTATGAAATTGCCGCTGCTGCTTTAGTTCGTATGATGGAAACTAAATTTGTTAATCTCAATCCTATAATCCAACACATGTTTCTTACACTCGGTGATATGGAAGAAGGGAAAAAGAAAGATTTTGTTTTAGAAACCCTTCTTAGAGAATTTGGTGGTATAGCAAGAGAGGCTAGAAAGGTCTTTGCTAAATATGATATGCTTGGTTCTTATACCAATTTTGTTAGTCTCCTTAAAAAGATGGATATGGATAGAATAAAGTACACTAATAATATTAATGATGGTGGGGAGATCAAAGCACCAATACCATGTAAGCTCCTAGCGATGAATGATGCACTAGAAAATAATTATGCTTGGCTTGATCCTGAAAATTTGTTTGATGAGAGTAGCAAGCCCAAGACTAATGAAAAGGGGGACACTAAAACTTATGTATCTAATATACTATGCCTGGTTGAGAAAACTCCGCATCCCGCTGTAGATGCACCATCTCTTGATAATACTTGATACACACTTTCTGCGCCTAACTGAAAGGCGTTAAAGAAAAGCGCTTATGGGAGACAACCCATGGTTTTTACTACAGTACTTTGTTTTTATTTTGTGTCTTGGAAGTTGTTTACTACTGTAGCAACCTCTCCTTATCTTAGTTTAGTGTTTTGTTGTGCCAAGTAAAGTCGTTGATAGTAAAGTTCATACTAGATTTGGATTACTGCGCAGAAACAGATTTCTTTGCTGTCACGAATCTGGGCTGTTTTCTCTGTAGGTAACTCAGAAAATTATGCCAGTTTACGTGAGTGATCCTCAGATATGTACGCAACTTTCATTCAATTTGAGCATTTTCATTTGAGCAAGTCTGGTGCCTCGATAAAATTCGTCAATATGAACTGTTCTGTTTTGACAGATTCTGCCTTTTATTTCGCATTGCCTCTTTTGCTATGTTGGATGAATTTCTTTGATCCATTAATGTCCAGTAGCTTTATGCAATGTCCAGAAGTGTTAAGAATGATTGTGTCACCTCTGAACATGTATATTTTGATTGTGCACTAACCCTCTAATGAGTTGTTCTAAGTTTGGTGTGGAGGAAGTTTTCAAGGATCAAGAGAGGAGTATGATGCAATATGATCAAGGAGAGTGAAAGCTCTAAGCTTGGGGATGCCCCGGTGGTTCACCCCTGCATATTCTAAGAAGACTCAAGCGTCTAAGCTTGGGGATGCCCAAGGCATCCCCTTCTTCATCGACAACATTATCAGGTTCCTCCCCTGAAACTATATTTTTATTCCGTCACATCTTATGTGCTTTTCTTGGAGCGTCGGTTTGTTTTTGTTTTTGTTTTTGTTTTGTTTGAATAAAATGGATCCTAGCATTCACCTTGTGGGAGAGAGACACGCTCCGCTGTAGCATATGGACAAGTATGTCCTTAGGCTCTACTCATAGTATTCATGGCGAAGTTTCTTCTTCGTTAAATTGTTATATGGTTGGAATTGGAAAATGATACATGTAGTAATTGCTATAATGTCTTGGATAATGTGATACTTGGCAATTGTTGTGCTCATGTTTAAGCTCTTGCATCATATACTTTGCACCCATTAATGAAGAAATACATAGAGCATGCTAAAATTTGGTTTGCATATTTGGTCTCTCTAAGGTATAGATAATTTCTAGTATTGAGTTTGAACAACAAGGAAGACGGTGTAGATTCTTATAATGTTTACAATATGTCTTTTATGTGAGTTTTGCTGCACCGGTTCATCCTTGTGTTTGTTTCAAATAACCTTGCTAGCCTAAACCTTGTATCGAGAGGGAATACTTCTCATGCATCCAAAATCCTTGAGCCAACCACTATGCCATTTGTGTCCACCATACCTACCTACTACATGGTATTTCTCCGCCATTCCAAAGTAAATTGCTTGAGTGCTACCTTTAAATTTCTATTCTCCACCTTTACAATATATAGCTCATGGGACAAATAGCTTAAAAACTATTGTGGTATTGAATATGTACTTATGCACTTTATCTCTTATTAAGTTGCTCGTTGTGCGATAACCATGTTCACTGGGGACGCCATCAACTACTCTTTGTTGAATTTCATGTGAGTTGCTATGCATGTTCGTCTTGTCTGAAGTAAGAGCGATCTACCACCTTATGGTTAGAGCATGCATATTGTTAGAGAAGAACATTGGGCCGCTAACTAAAGCCATGATCCATGGTGGAAGTTTCAGTTTTGGACAATATCCTCAATCTCAAATGAGAAAATTAATTGTTGTTACATGCTTATGCATAAAAGAGGAGTCCATTATTTGTTGTCTATGTTGTCCCGGTATGGATGTCTAAGTTGAGAATAATCAATAGCGAGAAATCCGATGCGAGCTTTCTCCTTAGACCTTTGTACAGGCGGCATAGAGGTACCCCTTTGTGACACTTGGTTAAAACATGTGCATTGCGATGATCCGGTAGTCCAAGCTAATTAGGACAAGGTGCGGGCACTATTAGTATACTATGCATGAGGATTGCAACTTGTAAGATATAATTTACATGATACATATGCTTTATTACTACCGTTGACAAAATTGTTTCATGTTTTCAAAATCAAAGCTCTAGCACAAATATAGCAATCGATGCTTTTCCTCTATGGAGGACCATTCTTTTACTTTCATTGTTGAGTCAGTTCACCTATTTCTCTCCACCTCAAGAAGCAAACACTTGTGTGAACTGTGCATTGATTCCTACATACTTGCATATTGCACTTATTATATTACTCTATGTTGACAATTATCCATGAGATATACATGTTATAAGTTGAAAGCAACCGCTGAAACTTAATCTTCCTTTGTGTTGCTTCAATGCCTCTACTATGAATTATTGCTTTATGAGTTAACTCTTATGCAAGACTTATTGATGCTTGTCTTGAAGTACTATTCATGAAAAGTCTTTGCTATATGATTCACTTGTTTACTCATGTCATATACATTGTTTTGATCGCTGCATTCACTACATATGCTTTACAAATAGTATGATCAAGGTTATGATGGCATGTCACTCCAGAAATTATCTTTGTTATCGTTTTACCTGCTCGGGACGAGCAGAACTAAGCTTGGGGATGCTGATACGTCTCCGACGTATCGATAATTTCTTGTGTTCCATGCCACATTATTGATGATATCTACATGTTTTATGCACACTTTATGTCATATTCGTGCATTTTCTGGAACTAACCTATTAACAAGATGCCGAAGTGCCGATTCTTTGTTTTCTGCTGTTTTTGGTTTCGTAAATCCTAGTAACGAAATATTCTCGGAATTGGACGAAATCAACGCCCAGGGTCCTATTTTGCCACGAAGCTTCCAGAAGACCGAAGAGGAGACGAAGTGGGGCCACGAGGTGGCCACACCCTAGGGCGGCGCGGCCCAAGCCCTGGCCGCGCCGACCTATAGTGTGGGCCCCTCGTGTGGCCCCCTGACCTGCCCTTCCGCCTACTTAAAGCCTCCGTCGCGAAACCCCCAGTACCGAGAGCCACGATACGGAAAACCTTCCAGAGACGCCGCCGCCGCCAATCCCATCTCGGGGATTCGGAGATCGCCTCCGGCACCCTGCCGGAGAGGGGAATCATCTCCCGGAGGACTCTACGCCGCCATGGTCGCCTCCGGAGTGATGAGTGAGTAGTCTACCCCTGGACTATGGGTCCATAGCAGTAGCTAGATGGTTGTCTTCTCCCCATTGTGCTTAATTGTCGGGTCTTGTGAGCTGCCGAACATGATCAAGATCATCTATCTGTAATTCTATATGTTGCGTTTGTTGGGATCCGATGAATAGAGAATACTTGTTATGTTGATTATCAAAGTTATGTCTATGTGTTGTTTATGATCTTGCATGCTCTCCGTTATTAGTAGATGCTCTGGCCAAGTTGATGCTAGTAACTCCAAGAGGGAGTATTTATGCTCGATAGTGGGTTCATGTCTCCGTGAATCTGGAGGAGTGACAAGAACCTCTAAGATTATGGATGTGCTGTTGCCACTAGGGATAAAACATTGGTGCTATGTTCGAGGATGTAGTTACTGATTACATTACGCACAATACTTAATGCAATTGTCTGTTGTTAGCAACTTAATGCTGGAGGGGGTTCGGATGATAACCTGAAGGTGGACTTTTTAGGCATAGATGCATGCTGGATAGCGGTCTATGTACTTTGTCGTAATGCCCAATTAAATCTCACACTACTCATCATAATATGTATGTGCATGGTCATGCCCTCTTTATTTGTCAATTGCCCAACTGTAATTTGTTCACCCAACATGCTGTTTATCTTATGGGAGAGACACCTCTAGTGAACTGTGGACCCCGGTCCAATTCTCTATACTGAAATACAATCTACTGCAATACTTGTTTTACTGTTTTATGCAAACAATCATCTTCCACACAATACGGTTAATCCTTTGTTACAGCAAGCCGGTGAGATTGACAACCTCACTGTTTCGTTGGGGCAAAGTACTTTGGTTGTGTTGTGCAGGTTCCACGTTGGCGCCGGAATCTCTGGTGTTGCGCCGCACTACATCCCGCCGCCATCAACCTTCAACGTGCTTCTTGACTCCTACTGGTTCGATTAAACCTTGGTTTCTTACTGAGGGAAACTTGCCGCTGTGCGCATCACACCTTCCTCTTGGGGTTCCCAACGGACGTGTCAACTACACGCATCAGGACTCAAGACGAAGCTGAAGATTTATTGGCTAGAATAATCCGGAATCATGATGATTGGGATACACCTGAACCAACTCCAACGCCAATATTGAAGAAGAGGGGTTTAATTGAATTGAATGATGAAGATATGCGGGAAGCTAAGAAGTCTCTCAAGGAGAAAGGTATTAAATCCGAAGATGTGAAGAATCTACCTCCTATAGAAGATATATGTGAGATAATTCCCCCTTCATCCATGATTGAGGTAAACTCCCTTCACGCTTTACTAGAGAAGATATTCCGTATTCAAAACCTCCTGCGCAATGCTTAGAAGAGTTTGATAATTATATTGTTAAGCAAGAAAATTTTAATATGAGAGTAGAGAATCATCTAATGGAAAATTCTCAAGCTATTAGCAATTTGCATGATATTGTGGAGAGAACCTCCAATGATGTTAAGGTGCTTGTTAAACATTTTCAAATGATTCAAACTCAAATTGATCAACTCACTAAAGTTCAAAATGACTTGCTAAATAATAATTCTAAAGAGAAACATGCTTATGAAGTAACAACTAGAGGTGGTGTCTCTACCCAGGATCCTCTATATCCTGAAGGGCACCCCAAAATAATTGAACAAGATTCTCAACGCATTGAACCTAGTGCTCCTTCTAAGAAGAAAAAGAAGAAGAAACATAAAAATGTTGTAGAATCCTCTGAGCCTGTTAATGATCCTAATAGTATTTCTATTTCCGATGCTGAAACTGAAAGTGGAAATGAACATGAAAATGATAATGATAATGATAAGAATGATGCTTCTGATAAAGAAGAGGTAGAAGATGAACCTGAAAAGCATGCTAAAAATAAAAAGTATACTAAAGAAGATTTTATTGCTAAGAAACATGGTAATGAAAGGGAACCTTGGGTGCAAAAGCAAATGCCTTTTCCTGCTAAGAAACTAAAATCAAAGGAAGAAGAACACTATAATAAATTTTGCGATTGGATGAAACCTTTATTCTTGCAAATCCCTTTGACTGATGCTATTAAATTGCCTCCTTATTCAAAGTATATGAAAGATATTGTTACTAACAAAAGGAAAATCCCCAATGAGGAAATTTCCACTATGCTTGCTAATTACTCTTTCAATGGCAAGGTTCCAAAGAAGTTGGGCGACCCAGGTATACCTACTATTCCTTGTTCTATTAAGAATAATTATGTTAAAACTGCTCTATGTGACTTGGGAGCCGGTGTTAGTGTTATGCCTTTTTCTCTTTATAAGAGACTTTATTTAGATAAGTTGATACCTACTGATATATCTTTGCAAATGGCTGATAAATCTACTGCTATTCCTGTTGGTATATGTGAGGATGTTCCTGTTCAAGTTACTACTAACTGCTTGATATTAACTGATTTTGTTGTGTTGGAAATGCCTGAAGATGATAATATGTCTATTATTCTTGGGAGACCTTTTCTTAACACCGCAGGGGCTGTTATTGATTGCAATAAAGGAAAGGTTACTTTCAATGTTGATGATAAGGAGCATACCGTTTATTTCCCCAAGAAGATTGATAAAGTATGTGGAGTTAATACTATTTCTAATGTGAGAACTATCAAAGTTGGAACTATCGATTGTCCTATATATGAGCCTAAAGAAGGTTATCAAAATCTTATGATTGGATCCATATCAATACAATTAAAGGTAACATGATTGATTTGAGGTTTATTTCTTCATATGCTATGTAAAAATTATTCGGTGGCAAGACTTGATCAACCTTGTTAACGAATACCTTTTATATGCATAGAGGAGGTAAACAACATCTCTTTCTCATTCCACTTGTCTTATTTGCTGTAGCACTTTTGATTTGCAAAGTTCCTTAGTTAATTAGAGATTTCAAAAATTTTCCTGGCCAGTAATAATAAACTTAATACCCAGAAATGTGCATTTTTCAAAGTTTTCAAAAATTCACAAAAATTATACCGTTGGTCCTATTTTTCGAAGAGGCACCTGGGAGCACCAGAGGATAACCTGTGGGGCACCCCAGGGGGCCACCCCACCAGCCGGCGCGGCCAAGGAGGGGGGCGCGCCACCCTGTGGTGTGGGCCCCTCCTTGCCCCACCACTTCATCTCTTTCTCCCAGAATCTTCTCTCTCCCGAAAAAACTCGAACCAGCTTTCTCTCACTCGCGTTTTTGCTCAAGAGCTCAGGATTTTTCGATCTCTTTGCTCAGCCCAGATTTCTGTCTGAAATTTGGCACATTTGCTCTCCGGTATGTGACTCCTCCGATTATCCAAGTAGAATTTTGTTTGGTTGAGTATATCTTGAATATTTTGCTGCTGTAGGTAACATGTTTAGTGAGCTTGCATGCTTGTTCTAAGTTGTATAAACTAGTTTTGATGCATGATTAGTACTCTAGCAAGTTCCTATAGTAGTTCCCCTTGATTATATGTCACTAAATCAAGTTTTATATCACTTGTTGAAAAATTTCAGAAAAGAAAGATGAAGAAGTTCAACTTTGGAGAATTGTTCAAGAGAGGAACAACCAGCACCGGGAGGCCTTCTAGGACCGCCACCCGACTTAGGCGATGCTACAATGAGGATATCATCGCGCCTAGCTTCGCGCCCGAAGAGGACAATGGGGCTCCTAATGCTTCATCCTTCCCATGTTATGATTTTCTGACAAATGCAGGGATATTGGATGATTTCTTCACCCTTGTCAACAGGGCGGGCTTAGCCACCTACGTGGGAGATGAAAGGGAGCAATACTACATGCTCACCAAAATCTTCGTCGAGAGCTTCAAGTTCCACAACACGCAATATGAGCCGACAGTTGCATTCAAGATCTATGGTAATCCTGTTACTATGGAATTGGAAGAATTTTGTCGTGCATTGGATATTGCCCCTGTAGGTACAGCAAGGAGGATTGATGACAACCCCCGGGACCTGTTGGAGCTCTATCGAGGGATCACCGATGATGATTGTCGCACCATTCAGCGTGGCAAGATAAGGAACATTCAACTCCCCGCCATTAAATATTTTGCATATTACATTGCTACTAGCATTCTTGGTAGGGAGAACACTAGCAATATTTCTAGCTATCATCTTACTTTCTTGAATGCTGCACTTACTGGACAGACACCTTATCATCTTGGTTCTCTTATTGCTCGCCGCCTGTCTAACAGGGGGCCTATTTTTGGAGGAACTATTGCAATGCGCATTTTAACACATTTAAGACTTCCTCTTGATCCTAATGATGTGCCATTAACCCCTAGGAGACTTGATATTGCTGCTATGAAGAGTCATCATTTTGTTACCACTGATTCCACTTTAGATAATATGGTCTATAGAATGTTGTTTGCTGACGGGGATGAGAAGGAAATCCCTCTTCCCCAGCCAGGTTTGTTCAGTACTGACAGGCAATCATGGTCGCGCACTAAGGAGGAGGTGGATGAACATATGAAGATACAAGACTTCCACCAGCAGCATGACTCTGAGGACGCCGAGCCCTCCTACGACTACACCGTCACGTATCCGGGTGCTTCTTCTAGCACATACCCGGAATATGATCCATCTTCGTCGTACTACGGGGATACTACCTCATGGCCTCGATGGGATTGAACTCCACTTAGGCCAAAAGCCTAAGCTTGGGGGGAGGTATATCGGCATCACTCATTCTTTGCATATTATGATTGCTGGATACTTGTATATACTTGTTTTGTTCGTTTGAGTGGTTTTCTAATGAGAGGGAGATGATATTTGGGGAAGTGCTGCCTGAAAACAGATTCTGGACTGTTACCGTAAAAATTCTCAAAAATAGCCATAACAGTATTTTGTGAAGCCAATTTTTTTGCATGTTCCCTAGGTTGTTATCTAACTTTCATTCGTTGAACACTTTTCGATTTGAGCAGTGGAAGAATTTATTAAAAATCGGGTACTGTACTGCTGTCAAGTTTGACGAATTTCTGCTGCTTTGTGTTTATGTGACTTTTCTAGTTTGCCATTTCTTGTTTTTGCTTTGTTTCTTTCCCAAAACACAAAAAGACCAAAAATATTTCTGTTGTTTCTCTTCATAATTTGTTTGCTTTGGTTTCTAGCATTTGTTTCACTTTATTTGCTATTGTTAGTTTGCTACAAGAAAACCCAAAAAGATTTTGCTTTGTTTGCTTGTTTCCTTTTGTTCTTGTTTCCAATTCGAAAACACCAAAAATATTTGCTGTTCTTCTTTGGTTTGTAAAGTTCATCTTGAGTTCAACGGTCTTCGGTGGCTGGAGCGTGGTTTTCATTTTATATTATCCAAGCTACACAAGTGAAAGGCAATAATGACGATCTACGACAATTAGATTGTGGTGAGAGGCTGGTATGAACTCTATTTGTTTTCATTTTTGTACATATACTTATCCATGTGAGCATGCTTAGTTGGTTCATGTGAAGTATATGTTATTTGAGAAAGTCTAGTAGTTCATGATCTCTCATGTTTAGCTCCAATTTATTAATATGAGTAGCATGTCATGAATGTTTGCTTGCATTGTTTTATTCAAAAGTAAGTATGGCATTGTGGTATCCTCCTCTGAATAATTCATTTATATCGACTTGGCACATGCTCACGCATGCATATGACTGAACAAAAGTCAATTAAGCCTCGATGATTTATATTGCTTCAGAGTTCTTGTATCACTTTTATGCCTCCGTTAATTTATTTTGCCGCAAGCATGATTATGACAGTTACTGCTCTCTTGATTTGTCGCTTCCTAGTCTTTTGCTAGCCTTCACTTGTACTGAGCGGGAACGCTGCTCGTGCTTCCAAACACCTGAAAACCAAGTTGTCCCAAAGTGTCCACCATAAATACCTATGCATGGCATTTCAAACCATTCCAAGTAAATTCTCATGCGCTACCTTTAAAACCTTCAAAATTCTTCTCAATTTGTGTTAATGTTTCATAGCTCATGAGGAAGTATGTGGTGTTTAGCTTTCAACCTTGTCATTTACTTTTGACGGACTCTCATATGGACTAGTGGCACATCCGCTTATCCAATAATTTTGCAAAAAGAGCTGGCAATGGGATTCCCAGTCCCGAATTAATTAACTTAAATAGACACTCCTCCATGGTATGTGATTGTTGGACGGCACCCGAAGGATTCGGTTAGCCATGGATTGTGTAAGCAAAGGTTGGGGGGAGTGTCATCATAATAAAACTAAAATAAAAAGGCACTCCTTCATGGTATGTGATTGTTGGCAGGCACCCGAGGATTCGGTTAGCCATGGTTTGTGTAAGAAAGGTTGGAAGGAGTGCCACATAAACATGCAAATAATTCATGGGAGCCGCTCTTGGGAGTCCGGTTGGCGAGGTAGTTAGTGTACCCATTACCATTCGTTGACAACGACAAACACCTCTCAAAATAATTTTACTCCTGATTTCAAAAAATGAAAAGTTCTAGCGCATGTTAATCACTGCTTCCCTCTGCGAAGGGTCAATCTTTTACTTTTGTGTTGTGTCTCCATTATTTCTTTGAGCACTATCTTGAGAGCACAACTGTCATTCTTAGTATAATATGCTTGTCTCAAAATATGATTGATTGTGGTATAACTTTGATGCTTTTATCTTTGACAATCACTACTTCTAATCTTTCTATGAACTCCAGAGGTGCCCGGGCATTTATGTTTTGCCAATCAAATACGGGCAAGCGAGATACCACTTTATCATACTTTCTTATGAACATTGCAATCCTGCTTATATACATGATTCATGATGCTTATTATTAATTGTTGGTACCTCTCCATGATTGATATAGCTATTAGATGATGTTATTTGTATGCATCTCATTATGAACTGCTTAAGTATTAGCCATAGCATGAGAATATATACATCATATGAGCAAATGTGTTCGTGAAAGTTCTTTTATCGCTCAGTTGTTAACTGAATTGCTTGAGGACAAGCAATAAGCTAAGCTTGGGGGGAATTGATACGTCCAAAACGTATCTACTTTCCCGAACACTTTTGCTATTGTTTTGCCTCTAATTTGTGTATTTTGGATGCAACTAACACGGACTAACGCTGTTTTCAGCAGAACTGCTCTGGTGTCTCGTTTTTGTGCAGAAATCCAACTTTCAGGAAAATCCTCGGAATTTATGCAGAAGGCCCTATTTTCCCAGAAAATTGACGGAGCCAGAAGGACAATTCAGGTGGAGGCCCGAGGGCCCCACACCATAAGGCGGCGCGGCCCAGGGGGGCCCGCGTGCCCTCTGGTGTGGCCCCCTCGGCCGGCCTCCGACGCCCTCCTTCGGACTATATATTGCCTTCGACCTAAAAACGCACGGGGGAGAAGTCGAAGTCGCCAGAAAGCCTCCAGAACGCCGCCACATCGCGAAACTCCGTCGCGGGAGCCAGAAGTCTCCGTTCTGGCACTCCGCCGGGACGGGGAATTAGAGGAGATCATCGCCATCATCGCCACCGACGCCTCTTCATCAACCAGCCATGTTTCCCCCATCCATGAGTGAGTAATTCCCCCGCTGTAGGCCGAAGGGGATGGTAGGGATTGGATGAGATTGGTCATGTAATAGCATAAGATTGTTAGGGCATAGTGCCTAGTGTCCGTAATTGGTACTTTGATGATATTGTTGCAACTTGCTATGCTTAATGCTTGTTACTAGGGCCCGAGTGCCATGATCTCAGATCTGACCATGTTATTGTTTCATCATGATATTCATTGTTTATGGTCTTACCTGCAAGTTGTATACACATGTTGCTGTCCGGAACCGATGGCCCCGAAGTGACAGAAATCAGGACAACCGGAGGGGATGGTAGTGATGTGAGGATCACATGTGTTCACGGAGTGTTAATGCTTTGCTCCGGTACTCTATTAAAAGGAGTACCTTAATATCCAGTAGATTCCCTTGAGGCCCGGCTGCCACCGGCTGGTAGGACAAAAGATGTTGTGCAAGTTTCTCATTGCGAGCACGTACGACTATAATTGGAACACATGCCTATTGATTGCTTTGTACTTGGACACCGTTTTATTATTATCTGCAAATGCCCTGCTATGATTGTTACATGAGTTTCTCTCATCCATGCAACGCCCGTCATCCGTCCCCGTGCCTACAGTATTTTAATCCTGCTGTTTACTATAATCACTACTGCTATCTCTGTTACTCTGCTGTTATTTCACTCTGCCATCGTTTATAAAACTGTTACTACTGATAAACTCTTGCGAGCAAGTCTGTTTCCAGGTGCAGCTGAATTGACAACTCCGCTGTTAAGGCCTCCAAGTATTCTTTGTCTCCCCTTGTGTCGAATCAATAAATTGGGATTTACTTCCCGCGAAGACTGCTGCGATCCCCTATACTTGTGGGTTATCAGCCGACAGCTCCGCAGTCTTAGTGGTCACCTCCTCCTGAAGCGCAAGCCGCTGCTTCTCAACCTCATGCAACCGCTTGCTCAGGTCGTCCACCTTCTCCTTCTCAGCCGTCCTGAGGAGGGCAAGCTCCTTGAGGTGGTTCTCCTCAAGCCGGCGCAGCCGCCCCAGCTCCCCATCAGCCACCTTAAGCTTGGCGGCAGCAGCCCGACCCGCCTCCTCGCTCTCGGCGCACTGAGTGCGGGCAGCCCGAAGATCCGCCTCCAGCTGCGGGACTCTGGCGGCTTCAGCTGTAAGACAGCCAGAAAAAGCGTCAGCCAACCAAGGAAAAAGAAATCAAGTCGGAAGGAAAAAGACCTTACCCTTGACGGCCTCCAGCTCGCGAGCCAACTCGGCCCGCTCAAGCTTGGCCTTGTGGTAGCGGGTCACGACGCGGTTGTACAAGATGGTACGCCGCTCCGTAACCGCCTAAGGAAAAAGAGAATCAGTCAACCAGACGAAACCCGGACCGGCTCCAAGCAGCCGGCCCACGCCTCGGAGGGCTACCAGAATAATGACCAAATTGCAAAAAAGACGAAGTACTTACCTTGCTGGCTTCCTCCACCTTGGTGAGGTTGGCCGCGGTCTCAGCAGCCCTGGCCTTGAGGTTGGCGTGGAAGCCGGAGAAGAACATCTTCACCGACGCCACGCCTGGGTTCCCCTCCCGGCTGGTCACCTCGTAGGAGTCCGCGCTGAGCCATGCCTGCTCCATAGTGCCAGCCGAGCCAAGGCTGGAGTCGGAGGCGGACGCCACATGCAGAAGCCGAGCGCCCTTAGCCACATGAAGGCCCTCCAACGGCGCCGACGGGCCCTCCATCCTCACCAACGCGCGCGAGCCGGTGTCCCCCGTGCGCGCCGGCTCGTCCCTTGCTGGCCCCTGCCTGGCCGGCTCCTCCCTTGTCAGCTCCGAAGATGGAGGAGCTCCGGGCGAAGCGGTCGGCCCGGTCGGGGCAGCCGTCTCCGGCGCCTGAGGTGCCCCCTCCGGGCTCTCCTCCAGCACCACCACGCTGGGCGCGCCACCACCGATCCCAGTCAAAGGCGGCGCAGCCCCGCTGGATCTAGCCCCGGTCGCAGGCGGCATGCCCCTGCCGGCTCCAGCCGCTGGGTCCAGAAGACGAGCGCGGCGCGGGAACATATCGTCCAGAGTCGGCTGGCGCGTCGGCTCACCCCGTACGCCGCGGCCAGGCGCTGAAGCCAGAGGCACAGCGAAAGAAGGCGCCCCTGCGGGAGGCGGAGTGCCCGCAGGCGGCACAACGACCGGTGGCGGCGTGGGCGCGCGCGCCGAAGGCTGCGGCGTCGGCTCCCTCCTTTGTCGCGGAGACGGCGACACGACACGGGGAGCCTGCCGGGAGCCGCCGCCCTGGGTGAACTTGATGGGAGCCCTAGCCGAACAAATAAGAAAAAGATGAGTATAAAGAGAAGGAAAGAAAATGAATCAAACAAGAAGAGAAGAAAAACTCACCCGGCCTGCTCCGGAACCTTCTTCGGCTGCAGCCGGCGCTGCTTCTTCACCTTCGCCTCCAAGGCGGCGGTGGAGTGGTCGCCGACCCACTTCTTCCCCTTGGGTGCCGAAGTCGCCGTGGTGCTAGGCGGCCTCGCGCGTAGAGGCACTGCGGGGATCGGCCCCATGGTGGACGTCGCCGGCTCGTCGTCCTCCTGCTGCTCCGGCGAAGGAGGCGGATTGTGCTCCCCTTGGCCGCCTTGGTCAGGCGCCTGCGGCAGATCGTCGTCGCCGGCCTGGTCGCCGGCTTGGTCAGCCGGATCAGCATGATCCGGCGTCCACCTCCTTGTCGCCAGGTCACCGTCCTCGACATTCTGATGGTCGAAGAGCTAGAAGACAGAAGAAATATAAGTAAGCCGCAAGCCGGAAGTCGGCGAAGAGCGAAGTCAGCCACGCAGCCGCAAGCCGGAAGTCGGCCAAAACAACGAAACTTACCAGCTCAGGCGGCGAGTCCCGGTTGCTGGGCGCCAGCCCATAGTTCCAGGCGTCCGGCATGTTGGCCTTGGTGATGTTGTTCACCCGGCGGGCCACCTGGGCCTTGTTGAGCTCCGCCTTGGACGTCCGGGTCGGATCAAACCGGCCGGACATGTGCCCAATCTTGTGGGTGCGCAGCTGAAGCGGCAGCACCCGGCGCTCGGCGACGGTGCAGAGGAGATCCTCGGCAGTCAGCCCGCCCGCGACGGCGGCCCCCAGGAAATCCCAGAGCTGGCTCACCTCCGCGTCCGGGTCCGTCGTTCGGGCGTTGTAGCCCCAGTTGATCCGGCCGACTGGAGGAGCCGGATTGTACTCCGGCAGGTTGATCCGGTCGAAGCCCGGATTCTCGTTGCGCACGTAGAAGAACGACATCTGCCAGTTCTTCACCGAGTCGACAGTCGGAATCTTGGGGAAGGGTGTACCCGGCCGGGAGTAGATCGAGGCGGCGCCGCAGGTCCGCAGATGGCCATCGGTCGTTTGCGCCTTGATGAAGAAGAGACGGCTCCAGAAGTCGATGTCCGGCCACAAGCCGGCATACGCCTCCATGAAAGCCACGTAGCAGCTGAGGAGGACGCAGGCGTTGGCCAGAAGGTGGTGCGGTTGCAGGCCGAAGTAGTCGAGGAATTGGCGGAAGAAGTTGGACGCCGGCAGGCCCAACCCGCGGTCGAAATGCGCGCCGAAGACAACGCGCTCGCCGGGCTCCGGCTTGGGCTCCACCTCCGCGCCGGGCGCCCTCGTAGTCACCGTCGACGGGATCCGGCGGAGGCGCACCAGGCGCTCGATGTCGTCCTCCCTCATGTAGGACCCCCTCCAAGACCCGCTCGCACCGGCCATCGATGAAGAGGAGGAGGAAGAAGACCAGGAAAGACGGAAGGGCGAAGAAGAACCTCGCGACAGCGGCGACGGCGGCGGCGGAGAACGCACCATTGAAACGCGGGGCCCCATGGCGCCGGCTCGTCGGAGTAGCGGCGGCAGATCGGCGGAGATGTGCTCGCCGGAGTTCGCCAGTGAGAAACGCTCGCCGGAGCAGCAAGAAGCTCGAGCGCGAGGAAGAGAACGCGAGGAGAAGAAGTGCGGGGAGGACGAAGTGGGCAGCGGCCGCCTCGGTACCCTCCCGTGCGGCATTTATAGCCGCCCGCAGCGGGCGGTTAGCCTCCAAGTGGCAGTCGTGGCCACGTCGCCCGGATTTATTGCGCCATAACTTCCCCCACGACCACTGCAGTTACCGGAAACCGCCACACCACGTCTCCCACGACCGCACCGGATCCGGAGGAGACATTGATGTGACCAGATGAAGCGGCAGCAGCGGCCTGACATCAGACCGGTCAAGTCGGGCGCAGGACCCGAGGCGGCGGAGACTCCGGCGTGCTCAAGCCGGAGCCGGACATTAAATTCAATCCGGCCCCAAACTTTCCTAGCAAGGCGGAGACATCACCAAAACTTGTGAAAAAGCAAAAGCTGCAGAAGTAAAAATAGCGTCCGGCTAGGAGCAGCCGGACGAAACGAGCCGGATGAGGGCGCAGCCGGCTGAATGGAAATTCTCAGTCGGCCCCTCCGAGTGCCGTCAAGTATATTCAAGAGATCAAAGAGCCAGGAAAACCTGCCTAGGTCCCTCTAAACGCGGGACCTTGCCAGCTTCGGGGGCTAATGTCGGGGGGAAGACCCCGGGTAGGGCAATGGACGCGGAGCAGCCGGCTGACCACCGGCTGGCTCGCGGCAAAGGCCGGCTGAGGAGCAGCCGGCTGGAGCCGTGGCCGGCTGGTCCGGAAGCCGGCAGGCTCTAGGTCCTAGTCGGCCTGGCTACGGCCACCAACGCTGTAGCTGGGCCGGCTTCTACAAGCCATATCCGACTGGGGGTTTGTACCTCAGACCAACTCGAGGCTGGCGAGTCTTGCACTAGAAGGAACCGGGTAGGTGGTCCGGGTTCGTAAGTCCACGCTGACTTCATCTCCCGTAAAGCGCGGGGCACTGTGGAGCAATAGTGCCACGCGCCGGACAGGCCATCATGGCGTACGTCGATCCGTACCGGCTACAGTGCTTGACAGCGACAGGGACACTTCCTCTCCATACTGCTGACTTCGGCAGCCGGATGGGACAGGCCATGAGGCCTCAACGGCTCTTGACGTCAGTGCCTCGGGAAGGAGCGGAAGCCGGAGCCGGCCAAGCCGGCCAGTAGACTATAGGGTCTTTTATGTAAAGTGCCGGTGCCTATATAAGCCGCACTACCCCCTCTCGTGCAGGGGATCGATCACTCTTACTCCATTTCCACCCTTAGCGCTGCCCTGTGAGAGAGATCATCATCCCCTTAGCCTCCCAGGAGCAGCCGGACTCAGCTCTAGGAGCATCATTGTATTGTGTGATCACCTTATACACTCATAGCAGGAGTAGAGGTGTTACCTCCATCGGAGGGCCTCGAACCTGGGTACGTCGCCGTGTCGCTCGTCCCCATACCCGCATCCGGATACCGCCGTGAGATCACCTAGGAACCACCTTCGTTAGCCACCCTATGGCATATGCCGTGATGATACCACGACAATTAATCAGACAATAATTCAGTATCATTACTGTCTCATCTCCTGAAGGGAGACGGGAGAACCCTGCGCCGCCGCACCAACCCTAGCCGCCGCCTCCTTCCTCCGCGACGGCGCCCAGCCGCCAGCGCCGAGCTCTCCAACCTCTCCGCCCTCACTTCCACCCTTACAACCTCCGCCCTAGACCCGGTAGAACCCTAGCCTCTACCACTTTGGTATCAGATTGCCTAGGTCTCATGGGCTCCAACAGCCCCCCCCCCCCCGTCGACACCATCGCCGCCATGTCCAGCGCCGCCACCAACACCACCCCCGCCACCATGACCGGCGCCCACGCGCTGCAGGGGGCCGCCGCCGCAACCGGAGACCTGGCCGCCGCCATCCCCACGGGCCTCGACCTCCTGCCCGCTACCTTGGCGGACCTCGCTGACAGCCTCCACGCCATCCGCTTCGAGCTCGCGGAGATCAAGGCCGGCCAGCACCCGCCGCCCCCACCGGCCGCCGTTCCGCCGCCGCCCCCACCGGCCGCTGTTCCGCCGCCGCTCCCACCGGCCGCCTCCGCCGCCAGCAATGGCCGGCCCGCGTGGTGGCCGCCGTCGCCCTCGCTGATTCCCACATGGACCGACGCGTCACCCGTCTACACTCATACTGCGGCGCGGACGACGGTTCAGCAGCCCGCCCACCGCCCTGGCGGTCCTGGCGGGTTTACGGGCCCCTTCGCCGCGAGCACGTCCTTCAACCCGGGCCGCCAGGAGGGCTCCCCCGAGGTTCCGCCTTTGGCACAGCAGCCGCCCCGCTTCACTAAGCTGGAGTTCGCCACCTACGACGGCGCCACCGACCCCCTGAACTGGCTGAACCAGTGTGAGCAGTTTTTTCGGGGGCAGCGGACGCTCAGCACCAACCGCACATGGATCGCCTCCTATCACCTACGGGGCGCCGCGCAGACTTGGTACTACGCCCTCGAGCAGGACGAGGGTGGGATGCCGCCCTGGGAGCGTTTCGGCGACCTGTGCCTCCAGCGGTTTGGGCTGACCCTCCGTGGCAGCCGCCTCGCTGATCTGGGACGCCTCGCCTCACCACCACGGTCCAGGACTTCGCCGACCACTTTCAGGCGATCGCGTGCCATGCCCCGGGCGTCTCGGCACGGCAGCTCGCCGATCTCTTCGTCGGCGGCCTCCCCGACTACATCCGCGTCGACGTCGAGATGCGCGAGCCGGCGGACCTGCAGACGGCCATGCACTACGCACGAGCCTACGAGCAGCGCGCCCTCGCCATGCAGCAGGTCTACGCGCAACGTGGCAGCGCTCGTCCCGCTCCCCGGCCCGCCCCGACACCCACCGCCCCGCCGCGCCCCGCACCGGCCGCTGCGCCCGCAGGCCCTCCTGCGCCGACTCGCCCCTTCAAGCGGCTGACGGCTGCGGAGCAGCTTGAGCGGCGCCGCCAGGGGCTGTGCTTCAAGTGCGACGAGAAGTACGCACCGGGCCACACGTGTGCCCGCCTCTTCTACCTGGAGACCGTCGACGACGCCGACGTTGAGACCCTCACCGCCGAGCTCGCGGCCTCCACCGTCACTGAGGCCGGTGTCACGACCCTGTGACCACCGCATCCACCTGCTGCCAAACACGACACCCGTAGCTGTGCGGCCGTACCGGTACCCCCAGCTGCAGAAGGACGAGCTCGAGCGCCAGGTGGCGGTCATGCTAGCACAGGGCATCATCCGGATCTCGACGTCACCGTTCTACGCCCCCGTGCTCCTTGTGCGCAAGACCGACGGCACGTGGCGTTTCTGCATCGACTTCCGCGCCCTCAACACCGTCACGTCCAAGGACAAGTTCCCCATCCCCGTCGTGGATGAGCTCCTGGACGAGCTACATGGCGTGCGCTTCTTCACCAAGCTCGACTTGCGCTCGGGCTATCATCAGGTGCGCATGCACCCGGACGACATCGCCAAGACGGCGTTCCGCACTCACCATGGCCACTACGAGTTTTTGGTGATGCCGTTCGGCCTCTCCAACGCACCGGCGACCTTCCAGGATCTGATGAACGACGTGCTCAGCCCCTACTTTCGCCGCTTTGTGCTTGTTTTCTTTGATGATATTTTGATCTACAACGCATCCTGAGCGGAGTACCTGCAGCACGTGGCCATCATCTTCAACGAGCTTCGAGCGCATCGTCTTCACCTCAAGCGCTCGAAGTGCTCGTTTGGCACGACCTCCGTCGCGTACTTGGGCCACGTCATCTCCGCCGACGGTGTCGCGATGGACGCGGACAAGGTCGCTACCGTCGCCGCCTGGCCAACACCCCAGTCGCCACGAGCTCTTCGCGGATTTTTGGGCCTCGCAGGATACTACCGGCGATACATCTAGGACTTCGGCCTCATCGCCGCGCCCCTCACGCGCCTGCTTCGCCGCGACGCCTTCTCCTGGGACGAGGAGGCGGCCACGGCCTTCGCCGCCCTGCAGCGGGCACTCACGACGGGTCCCGTTCTGCAGATGCCGGACTTCGACGAGCCATTCGTGGTGGACTGCGACGCCTCCGGCATTGGCTTCGGCACCATCCTTCACCAGGGCGAGGGCCCACTCGCCTTCTTCAGTCGCCCCTTCGCCGCGCGCCACCACAAGCTCGCCGCATATGAACGCGAGCTGATCGGGCTGGTCCAGGCGGTGCGTCACTGGCGGGCGTACCTTTGGGGCGGGACATTCCGTGTGCGCACGGACCACTACAACCTGAAGTTCTTGCTGGATCAGCGCCTCTCCACCGTGCCGCAACACCAGTGGATCAGCAAGCTCTTCGGCTTCGACTTCACCGTCGAGTACCGCCCCGGCCGCCTCAACACAGTCACCGACGCCCTGTCCCGCCGAGACGTTGACGACACTGCGGACGCGCCCACAGTCGGTGCAGCCCTCTGCATCCACTCCGGGCCATCTTTCGCCTTCATCGACGAGGTTCGCCGCGCTACTGCCACGGCTGCGGATGCGCAGCAGCTGCGCCAGCGCCTGGCCGACGGCGAGCTGGCCGCGCCATGGCGCTTGGACGAGGGACTACTCCTCCATGGACGCCGCATCTTCGTGCCGGATCATGGAGACCTGCGCCACTAGGCCTTGTCCTTGGCGCATTCTGCAGGTCACGAGGGCGTCCAGAAGACCCTGCACCGTCTCCGCGCTGATTTTTACATCCCAGGGGATGGCGCCCTGGTGCGAGACTGGGTGCGGGCGTGTGTCACATGCCAGCGGAACAAGACGGAGACGCTCCGTCCGGCGGGCTTGCTGCAGCCGCTGGACGTGCCGTCCCAGGTGTGGGCGGACATCTCCATGGACTTCATCGAGGGGCTGCCGAAGGTTGGCGGCAAGTCCGTGATCCTCACGGTGGTGGACCGCTTCTCCAAGTACGCGCACTTCATCGCCCTCGGTCATCCCTATACGGCGGCGTCCGTGGCACGCGCTTTCTTCGACGACATCGTTCGCCTCCACGGGTTTCCATCCTCCATCGTCAGTGATCGTGATCCTGTGTTCACGGGTCACGTCTGGAGGGACCTCTTTGGGTTGGCGGGCGTAAAGCTCCGCATGAGCACGACGTTTCATCCTCAGACGGACGGCCAGTCCGAGGTCGTCAACAAGATCATCGCCATGTACCTGCGCTGCCTCACCGGGGATCGTCCACGAGCTTGGGTGGACTGGCTGGCGTGGGCCGAGTACTGCTACAACACGTCCTACCACTCCGCGCTGCACGCTACTCCCTTTGAGGTGGTCTATGGGAGGCCACCACCGGCGATGCTTCCCTATGCGTCTGGCACGGCCCGTACTGAGACGGCGGATGACCTGCTGCGTACCCGCGACGAGATACTGGCTGAGGCGCGCCAGCGACTTCTTCAAGCTCAGCAGCTGGCCAGGAAGTACTATGATGCACACCATCGCGAGGCGGAGTTTGCGGTGGGCGATTGGGTCTGGCTACGTCTTCTTCACCGGACGACCCAGTCCTTGGACCCGCACTCCAGGCGCAAGTTGGGACCTCGTTACGCCGGTCCGTTCCGTGTGCTGGAGCGTATCGGCAAGCTCGCCTACCGCCTTGAGTTGCCTGCGGGCTCGCGCCTCCACGACGTCTTCAACATCGGCCTCCTGAAGGCTTACCGGGGCGACCCTCCTTCTGCACCACCAGCTCTTCCACCTACTTCGGATGGGCGTCTCGAGCTTGCCCCGGCGAGTGTGGCTCGCGTGTTGAAGGCCCAGCAGCGCCGTGGTGTTTGGCACGTCTTGGTGCATTGGACCGACCTGCCCGAGGATGAGGCGACTTGGGAGAAGCTTGAAGATCTCCGCCAGCAGTTTCCAGAAGTTCAGCTCGAGGACGAGCTGTTTGAGAAGGCGGGGAGAGATGTTATGGTCGGTTTGACCTATACGCGCAGGAAGCCCACTAGTGGCTAGTTGTGGGCTTAGCCCAAGTAAATTAGGGGCTTAGCCCAAGTAAATTAGGGTTTCGAGGAGGCCGTCCTCCTATATAAACACTTGTATTTCTTCGAGATTAATCAGACAATAATTCAGTATCATTACTGTCTCGTTTCCTGAAGGGAGACGGGAGAACCCTGCGCCGCCGCACCAACCCTAGCCGCCGCCTCCTTCCTCCGCGACGGCGCCCAGCCGCCGGCGCCGAGCTCTCCAACCTCTCCGCCCTCACTTCCACCCTTACAACCTCCGCCCTAGACCCAGTAGAACCCTAGCCTCTACCACTAACACCTTCCCCAGACCCCGCACAGTGCGGGAGCTCTTAGCACTGGGTACGTCCTTTAGTGAGCTAAAACTCAAATTGTTTTAGCGATCTGGAAGGTGCAGATAAACGGGACGTACGGTTGAACATTTGCAGTAAGAAATCAATTGTGAGTCTGTGACACATGTACGTAGAATGTGAATCAGATAAAGAGAAACATGTGTGGCCATAACATATCCAAAGGCACCATGAGCCGTAAGACCCACAATATCTTTTTTAACCCAAGACTTAATATTGTAAACATGTTTTAGTCAGCATTAGACTTGGCAATTATACGTATTCAGAGATTAATGTACTATCTTCAATGAAGACGTTGCTAACTGGGTTCTAAAAAAATGTAGCTAACTAATTATTCACCAAAATAAAAGGCCAAGAAACAAAAATACAATTAGTTTAGGTACTACTAGAAATATTAACTTGGCATCAGAAAATAAAGGAAAACACAAATGGGAGTTCCTTTTACATGAACAGGCTACAGTCACGGCCATTAAATTCTCAATATGTGATGTACATGAGCCCATACAAGCAACTGTTGCCCAAGTCTTCGACACATATATTAGAGAAGCAGTGCCTCCAAATCATAAATAACAGCATAACTAGTAGAAAGAAATAAAAAGGAGAAAGCATCTGAGGACTAATAGTATGATTTTTCATTCAAACCTTAACAGACTAGGTTATATCCTTCGGTTTACCTAAGCACTACCAAGGAAGAAAAGAGCTATAGTCCTTAAGTTCAGTGACACAAATTTATAAAACCCTTATTATTCCTTGAAAGAGCAAAACCACAAAAGTGGTTCCTTTCATGAAACATCGACATTCCGCAACTAGTTATTTTTCAATAAAACAACTATAGTTTTCACTTTTGCAGTTTTAATGCCACAAGTATATAAAAGTGAAAATCATTTCTATGTTATCAGGAGCCAGGTGTGCTAAGTGCTAACTGCTAAAACAAGTAGAGAAGTGAACTATAGTTCATTTAACTCAAGATTCGATGAAACATATTTCAAGTGGAATCAATAGAGCCTTAACTGCTAAGCTCACCTAATTTTTTTACGGATTTCGTGAGGTCAAACGACTTCAAGTTTCCTGTTATGCACCATTTGGAGTCTGCGCTCAATTAATGGAATGAGCATAGCAGCTACATATTGTGTTGTGCATTCAAAAGTGTAACATAAATTAATGTAACAGAAATACAGAATGCATAAGCCGTGGAAAACATTCAGGGCATGTAACAGAATGCACAATCTTTTACTGGTTATTCTGGTTTGAATGATACCATGGCAAATATAAGGAACAAGCCTTATTAAAAACTGTTTGTCCTATATGAAAATCAGGTATACATGTTCAAGTTGTTGATCTTGGAGGAACGAATACTAGTTTTAACAAAAAAAAATCCACCTTATTTACCTGCAAATATATATGTGACGATAACGGTGTCCACCTGAAATTTAAAAACATGGAGGGTTAGAATGGTAACATTTCGTATGACGATCTGATCAGATGAAGAGGCATAGCAGCAGTAGTAAAAGCGAAAGCATGATCACAATAGCATCAGCACAAATGGACCAATCATCTTCTGCTGATTAACGGACACAAGAAACCAACAGCAGCAGAGGGCAACCGTGAAAACCTGGAAGACAGATCATTCAACAGAATGGATCATTAGTTAAATTAATACTTACAGTAAGTTGTAGTAACACATCAGGATAACAATTATAAATAACCGAATAAGAATATCACTGTAAAACTGTGCAATATAAGCAAGAACCTGAACATCTGATGCTAAGTAGACATATATAGCACCTCTGTGCTACTTATCCTACTGAAACATACTCTCTCTGTCCCATAATACTCCCTCCGTTCATTAATAGATGTCCAGTGGTCCGTCTAAATTTGGATGTATCTCCTAAAATATGTCTAGATACATTTGAATTTAGATAAATTTTTGAGATCTAAAAATTGACAGAGGTAGTAGAATATGTTATTACAACCAAATATATAGGACGGAGGTCCGAGGTCGTAACTTCATACAAGTTCCTGGAGCTCAAGTTAACTCTAACCGGTACTCCTACTTGTCAATTGAAAATTCAGTCAAATATCTACAACCTCTGTTCACTTTTATAAGACGTTTTGGCAAGCCTAGGAGGGAGTACAAAATTTCTCAGTGGTTACTATCAAGTATTAACGAATGTCCTATCCGAGTATCCCGAGTCCTGACATCAAAATTCAGTTCGTTCAGATGCAGTTGCAAAGTGCTAAATGAAGCGGTCACCGGTCAGGGAGGGAAGGCGGTGTGTAGCGTACCGGACTTGGGGGGGGGGGGGGGCCGCACATGCAACCATGGCACAAATCGGTGCTTTGTGTCACTGCGACATACACGGGAGGCAAATGAGAAGTCCAATTACACATGAGGGCTGGGGTTTGGAGTAGGCAGCAACGAGCTGCTTGCGGCGGCGGAGGGGTGTGAGGGGGGTGGAGACCTCTGGGCGTGAGGCGAGGTGAATGTCACGGTGGATGAGCACCACAAGTCCAGAACAAGGCGGAACAACGGCCGCCGCGGCCGTCGACCGGGGCTGTCAGATCGCCATTGCCGCCGCTGTAAGAGCAGGTCTAACAGACCCCGAAAAGGGGCAAACCCGTATAATAACCGCCGATTTGAGGGTTTGGCTCTACCCGGCCGTCTAGCACGCCCCGTAAAAACGGCCCCCGCATCGTTTTTTGTTGTTTTCGAGTACGGGGCGGGTCGTCGCCCCCTACTTGTGCGGGGTGGGAGCGGGGATAGTGGGCGAAACCAGTATCCCAATTCCCCCCACCCATTTTCCCCCGCGCGCCGCCGCCGCCACCCGCGCGCCGCCGCCGGAATCCGTCAGATCCGCGCCCCTCCGCCGTCCGCCGAGCCGCGTCGAGCTGCGTCGACGCCCGCCGCACCTCCGCCGCACCCCCGCCGAAGTTTCGCGTCCCTCCGCGCGCGCCGCCCGCCCTCCCGCCGTGGTCTTCTCCGCCGTTTGTCACCGGTGAGTATTCCGCCGCGTTCTTCTTCGTTGCCGCCGGTAAATTGGTCGGATTTGGGGCTGATGTATGGTACACCATGGTAGATGGCTTCGGAGGATGTGCATATGGCGGATTTGGACGCGACGTCGACCGATTGGTCGTCGTCGGATTCCGACGATTCGGATATCGACGAGTTGCTCAACGACGACGAGACGGAGATGATGCTGCTCATGTTCGGCTTGAAGCAAACGGAGGACCGCATGAAGCTGCTGGATCAGCGGAAAGGATCCGTGATGGGGCGTATGTGCATTCCGCGGAACCGCGCGCTCAGCCACGAACAGCTGATGCAAGATTATTTCGCCGAGGTACCGACCTATCCTCCCCGCCTCTTCCGTAGACGGTACCGAATGCGTAGGTCTTTGTTCGAGAGAATCGTCAAAGATTGCGAGGCAAATTGCGATTATTTCAAGCAAAGAAGAAATGCTACCCAAGTCATGGGATTTAGCCCATATCAAAAAAATTCTGCCGCCATGAGGGTTATTGCATACGGTATACCAGTAGATTATACCGATGAGTACCTTCGCATTGGTGTGCAAACAACCACGGATTGCGTACGTATGTTTGCCAAGATGGTGATCAAGTTGTATGGAGAGAAGTATCTCCGAGCTCCAAATGAGGATGATACAAAAAGGCTCATGGATATCAATGAAAAGAGGGGGTGGCCGGGGATGCTTGGTAGTTTGGATTGCATGCATTGGACATGGAAAAATTGTCCAAAAGCATGGCATGGAATGTATTGTGGCAAAAGCCGTGATGCTACCATTGTTCTTGAAGCTGTGGCCTCTCAAGACTTATGGATTTGGCATGCTTTTTTTGGATTGCCGGGGACACTCAACGACATCAACATCTTGAATAGATCCCCTTTGTTTGCAAGACTAGTTAAGGGTGAAGCTCCACCTTGTAACTACAAAGTTATGAACAATGAGTACACCATGGGGTACTATCTCACAGATGGTATTTACCCTAACTATGCAACCCTTGTCAAGTCCATAAAAGAGAAAAAGGACAGGGCTTTGACAAGAAAGGAAGCTTGCTTCACCAGAAATCAAGAGGCATGCCGCAAGGATATTGAGAGAGCTTTTGGTGTCTTGCAAGCAAGGTTTGCAATTGTCCGGGGTCCTGCTAGGTTTTGGGACAAGGAAACTCTTGTTAATGTCATGATATGTTGTGTGATTCTTCACAACATGATCATTGAAGATGAAAGAGGTTTAAACTTGCCATGTTTCTATGACAATGTTGGCACCCGAGTGCAGCCCGAGAGGAACCCTGATCGGATTGAAGCTTTTCTTGCAGCTCATCGAGGCATTGAAAATGCCGAGACTCATCACCATCTCACCCAAGATTTGATTGATCACCATTGACAGTTGCATGGCCAATGATTTATTACATTCATTTCTCATTGTTGTATGTGTGAAACATTCATTTCCTATTTGTTGTATGTGTGAAACATTTGTTATTGGTTTAATTCTTCCATTAGAACATTTGTTGACATTTCCGAAAAACATTATTGTAATAATTATGACGATTATTGTGTGATGTAAAATATTTATTTTATGTGAATGGTGTGTTGGTTCTAATATGCAATTTGTCAAAAAACCCTGTTTTCAGGGGTTGAAAACTCGGACGAGCTATTCTGTTTTACGGGGTGGGGATACGGGGTCTGCTAGCTCGTCCGAGTTTTTGACCGGCGAAAAGTGAATACAGGACCCTCTACTCGCGTTTTAAGGGGCGAAAAAATACGGGGGCCTGTTAGACATGCTCTAACCCCGATCACAGAAGCCGCCGCTTCTGGGCAAAAACCGGAGCAGTTTGTGCCAGTGGGCCAATTTGCTAGGCTTTCAGCCGTCGCCAGGAATAGGCCCAGCATAAACGTCGAAGCCCCAAATCCAGAGGGTCCAGACTCCACAGATATGTATGCGGCCCAAACTGGATGACGAAATCTGAGTGCTCCTGTGCTGGGAGCTGTACATTCCTATATGCAGCTCAGGTCTGGTTAGGCTTTTTTATGTTTTTTTCTCTTCTTTTCTTTTCTTTTCTTTTCTTTTCTTTTCTCCTTTTCCGTTTTCTTTTCTTTTTACAGGTGGAGCTGGACACCTGGGTTTATTTCATCTGCCGCGCGGTGTTAACTAATGCTGATCTAGGCGGCTAAGACACCTAGATGGATGCGGCGGCTCTTCTTTTGTAGGTGGAGCTGGACACCTGGACTTATTTCATCTGGCTGTGTTGCCTAACAGATAGAAGTTGCGCCACGGTACATACGGTCACACATCGCGGAACAAGCAGGACCGCTGCTGTGATAACGGCTCCATCTTATTCAATGCGCATGCTCCGCTCTTAGTTACATTGTTCAAAAATCTACATACGCGTGATATACACTTAGACATACATGCATGTTGGATGCCGCGAAGTGATTGGTTCAGCTTGTGAGAGCACCTGAACCCGGGAGCCAATGTGCTTTTCCGATAATTGACTGCCTTATTTTTTCCCTGTAAAATTCCCTCTATCATAGTTCTCACCACCTTCCACCACTAGAGTTGAGCCTGTCACTTCAAATTTTGAGTATATGACAAGCATAGGAATTATTAAGAAAAACATATCTCTAGGATATACACTAGAACACGATACTAACATGTGTGATAGTGGTAAGATAATATCTAGAAACCCCGCACCCTAACACTTGAACTATTGATATATACATATATAGAGGTCATGCTCCATATGTACTCCCTTGCAAAAATACAATGATATCAAGAAGTGATTAGATCTTGGGAAAAATCACAAGTGCATATATAGGAAAAACGTTTGTGGAAAAATGATTGTACTTTACATATTTCACATATCAATTGTATTTATTTTATGTAATTAAGAAAGTTATATTGTTGCATTGCTTTGGACATGAGTTTGATTTTCGGAAATGTCCCACCAATGACAACTTTAATCAACGATCGCATACCATTGAAATATATGTGGTTCCAAAATAATAATAAAATCCTAGAAGATGGAAAATTCTTTATAATTTATGTATAGTTTGTTGGTAATTCAGTTTCAAAATGTGGATCCATGTTAATACATTATGTGAAAATGTGCCCCTACGTTGTGTTCATTCATACCACATACAAGAATTCTTGTCAAGTTAAATGGTTCATGTCGAAAACAGCAAGCACAAACTGGATGATTGGTTAGATTGTTCAAAAATAAAATTGCATGTGTGGACAATAACATTGGATGTCAATTATATTTAAGATGGTCAAATGCATGTGTGTGCTTGCAAAAACTCAAGTAGATATTTTGATTTTGATTGCAATGCTCTAAACTATTCAGTGCAATTCTCTATTTTCCCATAATCTCCCTCCGATGCAAAATACTTGTCATGGTTTTAGCTCAAAATTTGAACTAAAAGCACAATAAGTATTTTGGATCAAATGGAGTATTACACTCATGGTGGCCATAAAAATGACGAGTAACACATACTTACGTTGACCTGCTCTAAGAGTACAAACAATCATGATGCATGCACCCTCTCTCATCTTCACTCATTTGCAGACTCGCTAGTGTAGCTCGAAATATTATCATAAACTTCAGGTTTGAGCCAACCAAGTTGAGCGACAAAAAAATCACGATTGAAGAAACCTATCACTGCTAGCTCGACTTTGAAGTAGGCTTTGGTCTCGATTTATAAATAAGGAAACTACATCCATACATGGTTCAAGTGCCAAAAAACGTAAAAATGTCAGTTGGAAGAATCCAGCCGGAGATGATGGTAAAGATAACCTCCACGCTGTAGAGCAACTCAACGCTGGACCGCGTAGATAAGTGGCCTTTAATTGTTGATTCATGAACCAATTTTCTCAAGATTTTCTTTTTTGACGAAACACAGCAACGCTGATTTCATTTACTAAAGGAAACATCACATAAAAGTACATATAACAGGTTAGGGAGGAATATCAGTGACTTCGTGAAGCAAAATCACAGAATTTTGAACTCAAATTTTCTAGAAAAAAAAAGAAAAATCCAAATCTCATGTTTGTTCAATTGATTGTTTTGGGAAAGTTTTGTTTCACAAGGATAACTGGTTCATGATTTAACTGCATTTGGAGCATGACAAATAAAAGACTATTTAATCATAAACCATTTATCCAAATGAAACCAAACTTTTCAAGAATACATAGTAGAACATATATTCCTCACTTGATTTTTGCAATTTTTGTAGACAGTTTAAGTTTTCAGTTTAAAATTTGAATCAACCATGTCCATTAGATATTGGTCGGAGGGACTCGAGATCACTGAATCAGTGTCCGGGAATAGTCTACTTCACTTTTACAAAAAAAAAGCATCTATTCATTATTTATAGCCCATGTGGAGATTCGCAATTATAGTTTTTATAAAGGTATTACACATCTATTCATTATTTATAGCTAGTGATAGTATAGAAGAAAAAATCAAAACAGTGAGAAGTTGAAGTGTCTGGAGTATAACCTAGCACAATGCCCGGTCGCCACCGCCATGGTTCGTGTGCCAATGTGCGCCACACCACGGGGATTTCCTCATGTGTGAGGAGGGGATTCAACCCACGATATAGATTGAATTGTGAAGAGAGTGGGTGAGGAACTCACCGTCAGCATTTCCAGTTAATTTTTTGCTATTTTCGTTTTGTCTCTCTTCGATTTTTCTTTTACTGTTTTTTAAAAGTTGATTCTTTATAAAATCGATTTTTAAAATCTGGAATTTTCATATTTAGTTTTTTTCTAAAATTAAAATATTTTCAAAATTTGAACATTTTTCGAATTTGAAACATTTTTTTAGATTTTTTCTTTCGAAATTTGAACAATTTTTGAATTTTAACATTTTTATTTTTTGTTCAAAAATTGAAAATTTTCGAATATGAACATTTTCACGTTCGAACGGTTTTCAAATTTGAATGGTTCTCTGATTTGAACGGTTTTTAGATTTGAACGGTTTTCAGATTTGAACGATTTTTAGATTTGAACGGTTTTCAGATTTGAACCGTTTTCAAATTTAAATAATTTTCAGATTTGAACGTTTTAAGATTTGAACGGTTTTCAAATTTGAACATTGTCTAAATTAAACATTTTCTCAATTTTCTCAATTTTTTAAAATTAAAATTTTCGAATCTGAAAAAATATAAACAAAACAAAACAAAAGAAAACAGAAAAAGAAACCAGAAAAAGGGAAAACGAACTGCTATAGACTAAATAGACATAAATGGGCCTGGCCCATACCCGACCATGGGGTGTGCGGTGGCCGGTAGCCACCGATCTGGTCGGTGTATAGGTTTTGCCGACCCGACCACGCTCCTGGGAAGTGCTATACACGATTCCTATATGCCGACCAGGTCGGCACCTGCACCGTGTCGCACACCCCCGCGTGCGGTGTGGGCCGGCCCGGTTAGGCATTTTTTCATGTTTCTTTCTCTTTTTTCCTTTTCTTTTTTGTTTTTTTTTGTTTTCTATGTTTCTATTTTCTTTTTCTCGTTTTATTTTCTGTTTAAAAATCATTTTCGAAATTTTGCTAATTTAAGTTTGAAAAAATGTTCTAGTCTTCAAATTGAAAAAATGTTCATATTCGAAATTTAGATGAATTTCAATATTTGAACAATTTGAAAATTTGAACAATTTCAAAATTTGACACAATTTCAAAATTTTAGCAATTTCGAGTTTTGAACTAATTTTTCGAAATTTGAATGATTTTTGATTTTACGAACAAAATTTGAATTTTGAATATTTTTAAAATCGAACATTTTTAAATCTATAAATAGAAATTTTGATCAAATTTTGATAACAGGAAAAAACTAAAAAAAGTTAGCTTTTAGAAATAAAACTATAAACAGAAAAAGGAAAAAAAATAAAAATAAAATAAAATAAAAGAGATGTTACCTAATGGGCCGCGACCCATTAAAAGCCATCGAGTCGTAGGGGTGTGCGGGACCCGGTAACCGTCGACCCGGTCGGCATATAGCACCTCCCCGAGTGGGTTGGTGGCGAAGAACCCATGTTGGGCCTGCCTACCTGTAAGGGTACATTGCCCCTATGTGTGGTTTTGGTAATTAATGATAACCCCTATGGACTAATGTTTTCATTGAGTTTATATGAAGGAATATTCCATAGGTTCTACTTGTATTCCATGTGTTGGATTCAAGTATGGATGTCATGTAAATAAAGATACATCTTGTGTGTTGTCATCAAGATCATCGGTTTGAAGATATATATGTGATATGATCAAGAAGAAGAAATGAAGATGGAGTTCTTATGTGGAACTCAATATTAGCCATGCTCTATCTCATGTGAGTATGAGAAGATACAAGGTTGAGTTGGGCAAGTTCAAGATGAGCATCTCAAGTGGATCACATGATTGAAGCTTGCCATCCATTTGGTAATAATGGACATGTGAAGATGTGCATTAATTGGGCTTTCCCATCATAGTGTATGGGGGAGCATCTGTGAGTCTTCACGAAGCAACATTGATCAAGTGAGGCATTCCG
Source organism: Lolium perenne (assembly GCF_019359855.2). Taxonomy (NCBI): domain Eukaryota; kingdom Viridiplantae; phylum Streptophyta; class Magnoliopsida; order Poales; family Poaceae; genus Lolium; species Lolium perenne. The sequence continues at coordinate 190,994,992 of NC_067249.2, forward strand.
GCTTGAGTGAAGCTTGAAGAGTTATCATCAAGATCTAGCGGGATGCGCAAGGCAAGGTATGGCCTTGATAGGTTTTCCTTTTACCGGTCTCAAGGTGGTTGATGAGAGACCGGATTATACGATAGATAGCCGCACTATTAAGAGGGGCTTTCGGTTGGGTAACTTGATCACATCATCTTAGGGAGCTCAATCCTTTGCATACTTTGCATATCCTTATTGCTTCTTAGTGTTTCCCCGTGTGAGGTTCTTGAGCTTGTTGCTAGCTTTACAACAAGCCCAAGTTCATCGAAAACGGAATCCGCATGCATCTTCTATTGCGTTTTCGAGTTTGGACGTCTTCACCGTTTCTTGACGGTGGGAGACTCCCTCTCTAAAATCATCTAATATGTTCTGTGAGGAGTGATGTCTACGGGTGCTTCTATTCTTGTAGACAGTGTTGGGCCTCCCAGAGCAGAGGTTTGTAGAACAGCAGCAAGTTTCCCTTAAGTGGATCACCCAAGGTTTATCGATCTCAGGGAGGAAGAGGTCAAAGATATCCCTCTCAAGCAACCCTGCAACCACAAAGCAAGAAGTCTCTTGTGTCCCCAACACACCTAATACACTTGTCAGGTGTATAGGTGCACTAGTTCGGCGAAGAGATAGTGAGATGCAAGTAATATGGATGAGTATGAGTGGTAATAGCAATCTGAATAAAATATGGCAGCGAGTAAACATGCAACAAAATAGTAAACAAACGGAGATTCGATGCTTGGAAGCAAGGCCTAGGGATCCTGCTTTCACTAGTGGACACTCTCAACGATGATCACATAATATGACTACTCTACACCCTCTTGTTGGATGATGAACACCACTAATTGTGTAGGATTACACGAACCCTCAATGCCGGAGTTAACAAGCTCCACAATATTCGATATTCATATTTAAATAACCTTAGAGTGCAAGATAGATCAACACAACCAAACCAAGTACTAACATAGCATGCACACTGTTACCATCACACTATGAAAGGAGGAATAGATCACATCAATACCATCATAGTAATAGTTAACTTCATAATCTACAAGAGATCACAATCATAGCATAAACCAAGTACTTCATGATGCACACACTGCCAACATTACATCATGGAGGAGGAATAGACTACTTTAATAACATCACTAGAGTAGCACATAGATGAATTGTGATACAAAACTCATATGAATCTCAATCATGTAAGGCAGCTCATGAGATCATTGTATTGAAGTACATAGGAGAGAGATTAACCACATAGCTACCGGTACAGCCCCTTAGCCTCGATGGAGAACTACTCCATCCTCATGGGAGACAGCAGCGGTGATGGAGATGGCGGTGGAGATGGCAGCGGTGTCGATGGAGAAGCCTTTCGGGGGGCACTTCCCCGTCCCGGCGGCGTGCCGGAACAGAGACTCCTGTCCCCCCAGATCTTGGCTTCGCGATGGCGGCGGCTCTGGAAGGTTTCTCGTACCGTGGCTTTTCCGTATCGAGGTTTTAGGTCGGGGACCTTTTTATAGGCGAAGAGGCGGCGTCAGAAGGTCAACGAGGCGACGACACACTAGGGGGGCGCGGCCCCCCCCTTGGCCGCGCCAGGGTCATGTGTGGTGGGCCTGTGGCCCCCCTCTGGCCTCTCTCGGGTGTTCTGGATGCTTCCGGGGATTCTAAGATGCTGGGCGTTGATTTCGTCCGATTCCGAGAATATTTCCTTACTAGGATTTCTGAAACCAAAAACAGCAGAAAACAGCAACTGACCTTTCGGCATCTCGTCAATAGGTTAGTTCCGGAAAACGAATAAAAACGATATAAAGTGTGCATAAAACATGTAGATATCACCAATAATGTGGCATGGAACATAAGAAATTATCGATACATCGGAGACGTATCAGCATCCCCAAGCTTAGTTCCTGCTCGTCCCGAGCAGGTAAACGATAACAAAGATAATTTCTGGAGTGACATGCCATCATACCCTTGATCATACTATTGTAATCACATGTAATGAATGCAGCGATCAAAACAATGGTAAATGACACGAGTAAACAAATGAATCATATAGCAAAGACTTTTCATGAATAGTACTTTCAAGACAAGCATCAATAAGTCTTGCATAAGAGTTAACTCATAAAGCAATAATTCAAAGTAAAGGCATTGAAGCAACACAAAGGAAGATTAAGTTTCAGCGGTTGCTTTCAACTTGTAACATGTATATCTCATAGATAGTTGTCAACATAGAGTAATATAACAAGTGCAATATGCAAGTATGTAGGAATCAATGCACAGTTCACACAAGTGTTTGCTTCTTGAGATGGAGAGAAATAGGTGAACTGACTCAACATAAAAGTAAAAGAATGGCCCTTCGCAGAGGGAAGCATTGATTGCTATATTTGTGCTAGAGCTTTTATTTTGAAAACAAGAAACAATTTTGTCAACGGTAGTAATAAAGCATATGTGTCATGCAAATTATATCCTACAAGTTGCAAGCCTCATGCATAGTATACTAATAGTGCCCGCACCTTGTCCTAATTAGCTCGGATTACCTGGATTATCATCGCAATACATATGTTTTAACCAAGTGTCACAAAGGGGTACCTCTATGCCGCCTGTACAAAGGTCTAAGGAGAAAGCTCGCATTGGATTTCTCGCTATTGATTATTCTCAACTTAGACATCCATACCGGGACAACATAAACAACAGATAATGGACTCCTCTTTTATGCATAAGCATTCAACAACAGTTAATTTTCTCATATGAGATTGAGGATATTTGTCCAAAACTGAAACTTCCACCATGGATCATGGCTTTAGTTAGCGGCCCAATGTTCTTCTCTAACATTATGCATGCTCTAACCATTCTAGCGGTAAATCTCCCTTACTTCAGACAAGACGGACATGCATAGCAACTCACATGATATTCAACAAAGAGTAGTTGATGGCGTCCCCAGGAACATGGTTATCGCACAACAAGCAACTTAATAAGAGATAAAGTGCATAAGTACATATTCAATACCACAATAGTTTTTAGGCTATTTGTCCCATGAGCTATATATTGCGAAGGTAAAGAATATAAATTTTAAAGGTAGCACTCAAGCAATTTACTTTGGAATGGCGGAGAAATACCATGTAGTAGGTAGGTATGGTGGACACAAATGGCATAGTGGTTGGCTCAAGGATTTTGGATGCATGAGAAGTATTCCCTCTCGATACAAGGTTTAGGCTAGCAAGGTTATTTGAAACAAACACAAGGATGAACCGGTGCAGCAAAACTCACATAAAAGACATATTGTAAACATTATAAGACTCTACACCGTCTTCCTTGTTGTTCAAACTCTTACTAGAAATTATCTAGACCTTAGAGAGACCAATTATGCAAACCAAATTTTAGCTCGCTCTATGTATTTCTTCATTAATAGGTGCAAAGTATATGATGCAAGAGCTTAAACATGAGCACAACAATTGCCAAGTATCACATTATCCAAGACATTTTACAAATTACTACATGTAGCATTTCCCGATTCCAACCATATAACAATTTAACGAAGCAGTTTCAACCTTCGCCATGAAAATTAAAGGCTAAGAACACATGTGTTCATATGAACCAGCGGAGCGTGTCTCTCTCCCACACAAGCATTTATTCAAACAAAAACACAAAACAAAAACATACAGACGCTCCAAGTAAAGTACATAAGATGTGACCGAATAAAAATATAGTTTCAAGAGAAGGAACCTGATAATTTGTCGATGAAGAAGGGGATGCCTTGGGCATCCCCAAGCTTAGACGCTTGAGTCTTCTTGAAATATGCAGGGATGAACCACCGGGGCATCCCCAAGCTTAGACTTTTCACTCTTCTTGATCATAGTATATCATCCTCCTCTCTTGACCCTTGAAAACTTCCTTCACACCAAACTCGAAACAAACTCGTTAGAGGGTTAGTGCATAATAAAAAACTCACATGTTGAGAGGTGACACAATCATTCTTAACACTTCTGGACATTGCTCAAAGCTACTGGAAGTCAATGGAACAAAGAAATCCATCCCACATAGCAAAAGAAGCAATGCGAAATAAAAAGCAGAATCTGTCAAAACAGAACAGTCCGTAAAGACGAATTTTATTGAGGCACCAGACTTGCTCAAATTAAAATGCTCAAATTGAATGAAAGTTGCGTACATATCTGAGGATCACTCATGTAAATTGGCATAATTTTATGAGTTACCTACAAAGAATTAGGCCCAGATTCGTGACAGCAAGAAATCTGTTTCTGCGCAGTAATCCACATCTAGTATGAACCTTACTATCAAAGACTTTACTTGGCACAACAATGCAATAAAATAAGATAAGGAGAGGTTGCTACAGTAGTAACAACTTCCAAGACACAAATATAAAACAAAATTACTGTAGCAAAATAAACGCATGGGTTATCTCCCAAGAAGTTCTTTCTTTATAGCCATTAAGATGGGCTCAGTAGTTTTAATGATGCACTCGCAAGAAATAGTATTTGAAGCAAAAAGAGAGCATCAAGAGGAAAATTCAAAACACATTTAAGTCTAACCCATTTCCTATGCAAAGAAATCTTTTACACAAATGAATTCATGAAGAACAAAGTGACAAGCATAAGAGGATAAAACACGAGTAACTTCAAGATTCTCAACATAAAGAGGGGAAACTTAATATTATTAAGATGCATATAACCATGTTTCCCTCTCTCATAATAACTTTCAGTAGCATCATCGATGAAATCCACAATATACCCATCACTTAAAACATTCTTATCATGGTTCATATGCATAGAAGTATCATTAATTTTGGCATAAGAAGAATTCTTCTTATTAATAGTAATTGGAGCAAGATTATTATCGAGAATTTGAACATGGTAAACAAGTTGCATATTAAGGGAATTGTTTTTGGCAATCCAATCATAACTATGACAAGTTTCATAAGGATAGTTATAACCTATATCATAGCATTCTTTATAATAATCATTAAAGGTCGCAGGCACAGTGTCATCATAAGAAATAGAATAGTTATCTTTCACAGTCGGTTCATCTGTGACCATACCATCATTGTTACTAGAAGGAGATGTATCAAACACATAATGATCAGTAGCAAAAGGATTTTCAAACACCTCTTCCCCAAGCTTAGAGCTTTCTATATCATTATGGGAGGAAGCATGGATAGCACTGATACTATGGCAATTATTATCATCATCATTTTCAGAATTAGTTTCCCAGAGATTTGCAATATCAAAAGTAGTGTGCTCTTTCAAATCATGATCACTAATGTATGTAAAAGGTATATGAAGATCATCGTATTCAGATTCATTATCACAATAATCATCAGGAGCAACATACTTACGGTTACCTAGCGTTATCTCATTCACGCGGGGATATGCCGTTACCTCTTTCTCTTTATTCTCCTTCTTCTTCTTCTTCTTCTTCTTCTTCTTCTTCTTCTTCTTCTTCTTCTTCTTCTTCTTCTTCTTCTTCTTCTTCTTCTTCGTTCCCTTCTTCTTCTTCTTCTCCTCGTTCCCTCTTTTAGGAGGAAGAGGCTTGAAGGGTAGCTTGTACGCATAACCTGATTTACTTTCAGAAACAATGGACGAAACTTGGGAGGATTCCTCCTTTTCATTAATTAGTTCAAAACACACATCGGTTCTATCATATTTTGGCAAGGTGTCATCTTCTAAAATATTTTGTATGTAAGTATTTGTATGGCTATTATCAATGCAATAAGAAAAACACCCATGCAGGACATCATCAATATCAAGATCATTAATATCTAACAAAGAAATTTTCCTTGATAACTCTTCACACCACAAAAATAAAGTGAGTTCATCATGCTGATTAGGAGCAATTTCATCTCACAATACAAATTTGCAGCACTCATTGGGTTCAAATTATCATTGGAGGAGCATTGAAAATTAAAATGACCCACTCCATGGCAAAGTTCACAAATAAAAGGATAGAGGGCACAAACTTTTTTACCAAGATCATCTAGAGCCCTAAACCACTTTCTAGTTTTTTCATTAATATGATGGATACAATATTCATCTTTGATTTGATTAATTCCACAAGGTCTATGCATTCCACAAAAATTAACATGCTTATAGGAAATAGCATTCTTAGGAGTTTGAGCATGCTTATTGCAATCATTAACAACAATTTAATTCTTCATGCAAGCCTCTTTAAAAGGTTCATGATACTTATCAAAATTCTTCTTAGGCAATTCAAAATGAGAAGCAAAGGCTTTATAAAGATTTGCAGCAACTTGAGAGTCAAGACCATAAGTAGCACTCATATTTCGAAATTTATCAGTATCCATAAAAGCTTCAATGCATTCATAATCATAATTTATACCTGACTCTTCACCTTTGTTGTTCTCCCATCCTTCAGCGTTCTCCTCAATCCAATCAAGAAGATCCCACCTAGCTTCAACCTCCTTGCTTGTGAAAGATCCCTCCGAACAGGCATCCAGATAGTCCTTGTGTTGTCCTGAAAGCCTTGCATAAAAATTGTTAACAATAACAGTACGGGGGAGCTCATGAATGGGACATTTGAGCATTAGTGACTTCAATCTCCCCCACGCTTGAGAAATACTCTCTCCATCACGAGGATAAAAGTTATAAATATAATTCCTATTAATATGCACTTCATAAGGAGGATAAAATTTAGAGTAAAAGAGAGATACAATTTCCTCCCAACCAAGAGAATGACTATTCTTCAACAATTTATACCAATGCGCCGCTTTACCAGACAGCGAAACAGAGAATAGCTTCTTCCTCACTTCATCCATAGAGATACCTGCACACTTGAATAACCCGCATAATTCATGCAGAAACAGTAAATGATCTCCAAGATGGACAGTTCCATCCCCTTCATAGCGGTTATCAATAACACGTTCAATAATTTTCATGGGTATCTTGAAAGTAGTACTTGCAGTAGGTGGATTTAAAATATCACAAGCATCATTAGAGTTATCGCATATGGGAGATAAAGCATTATCAGAACAAATTTTCTCCCCTAAAGATGGAAAACTAAAAAGATCACAAAAACCAGCTTCCCCAAGCTTAGACTTATCCATATCATTAGCAGTGATTGCGTTCATACTAATAACATTGCTACTAGCATGCAATTGAGGCTTCATAGGTTCTTTAATTTTCGCATCACACAATTCATGTCTTAACTTAGGAAATAAATTAAAAAGCTCATAGTTGTATTCCATTATGCCTAACTAGTGTAAAACAAGAAACAAAAAGATGCAATTGCAGGATCTAAAGGAAATAGCTTCGAGTACTTACAACGGTGCCGAAAAATAGCTTAGTTGCCGAGATCCGGAATGTGAGTACCTTTTACCTTTCCTCCCCGGCAACGGCGCAAGAAAAGTGCTTGATGTCTACGGGTGCTTCTATTCTTGTAGACAGTGTTGGGCCTCCAAGAGCAGAGGTTTGTAGAACAGCAGCAAGTTTCCCTTAAGTGGATCACCCAAGGTTTATCGATCTCAGGGAGGAAGAGGTCAAAGATATCCCTCTCAAGCAACCCTGCAACCACAAAGCAAGAAGTCTCTTGTGTCCCCAACACACCTAATACACTTGTCAGATGTATAGGTGCACTAGTTCGGCGAAGAGATAGTGAGATGCAAGTAATATGGATGAGTATGAGTGGTAATAGCAATCTGAATAAAATATGGCAGCGAGTAAACATGCAACAAAACAGTAAACAAACGGAGATTCGATGCTTGGAAGCAAGGCCTAGGGATCCTGCTTTCACTAGTGGACACTCTCAACGATGATCACATAATAGGACTACTCTACACCCTCTTGTTGGATGATGAACACCACTAATTGTGTAGGATTACACGAACCCTCAATGCCGGAGTTAACAAGCTCCACAATATTCGATATTCATATTTAAATAACCTTAGAGTGCAAGATAGATCAACACAACCAAACCAAGTACTAACATAGCATGCACACTGTTACCATCACACTATGAAAGGAGGAATAGATCACATCAATACCATCATAGTAATAGTTAACTTCATAATCTACAAGAGATCACAATCATAGCATAAACCAAGTACTTCATGATGCACACACTGCCAACATTACATCATGGAGGAGGAATAGACTACTTTAATAACATCACTAGAGTAGCACATAGATGAATTGTGATACAAAACTCATATGAATCTCAATCATGTAAGGCAGCTCATGAGATCATTGTATTGAAGTACATAGGAGAGAGATTAACCACATAGCTACCGGTACAGCCCCTTAGCCTCGATGGAGAACTACTCTCTCCTCATGGGAGACAGCAGCGGTGATGGAGATGGCGGTGGAGATGGCAGCGGTGTCGATGGAGAAGCCTTCCGGGGGCACTTCCCCGTCCCGGCGGCGTGCCGGAACAGAGACTCCTGTCCCCCAGATCTTGGCTTCGCGATGGCGGCGGCTCTGGAAGGTTTCTCGTACCGTGGCTTTTCCGTATCGAGGTTTTAGGTCGGGGACCTTTTTACAGGCGAAGAGGCGGCGTCAGAAGGTCAACGAGGTGACGACACACTAGGGGGTGCGGGCCCCCCTTGGCCGCGCCAGGGTCATGTGTGGTGGGCCTGTGGCCCCCCTCTGGCCTCTCTCGGGTGTTCTGGATGCTTCCAGGGATTCTAAGATGCTGGGCGTTGATTTCGTCCGATTCCGAGAATATTTCCTTACTAGGATTTCTGAAACCAAAAATAGCAGAAAACAACAACTGGCCTTTCGGCATCTCGTCAATAGGTTAGTTCCGGAAAATGAATAAAAATGATATAAAGTGTGCATAAAACATGTAGATATCATCAATAATGTGGCATGGAACATAAGAAATTATCGATACGTCGGAGATGTATCAAGGAGTCTCTAAAATCTCCTATTGTTGAGGTTCTATTCGTTGTTATCTTTCCAATAAAATTGGTTTCATGTCAATCGGAGTTCGGGAGCATTAGTTATTAAAGAAAAGGGGAAAAGGATAAAAAGAAAAGAAAAAGGGGGAAGGGGCCAGCCGGCCGACCGGCCCAGCCGTTGGCCCACCCGGCCGAGACGGCCCGGGTGCTGATGCCAGCCGGGCCCCTTACTGAGGCGGCCCCGGTCTGGTCCGGCCCAGGGTCCGGCCGCCGCCGGCCCGCCGACGCTACCCCCGGCCCGGCCGGGCGCCTCCTCGGCCCGCTCGCCTCCTTCCGGCCTGGGTCGGCTGCCCCGCCGCGCGGCCTGCTCACCCCGCCGGCCTATGGCCCGGCTCGGCCGGACGCCTGACCGGCCACCTCAGTGCCCGATCCGGTCGGCCGGATGAGTGATGACCCACAAGTATAGGGGGGTATCGTAGTACTTTCGATAAATAAGAGTGTCGAACCCAACGAGGAGTAGAAGGTGTTGACAAGCAATTTCGATGAAGGATTCACTGTAATGCTCACAGACAACTATTCAGGGGGTTTTGATATAGCAGATAAATAAAGTACAAGTAAGTAAAATGCGAGAGTAATAATTGCAGCGAGTGGCCCAATCCTTTTTAGCACAAAGGACAAGCCGGTTTGTTTACTTATAATGACCAAATGTTCTTGAGGACACACGGGAATTTAGTCTAGTGCTTTCGCTTCATATAGTTGATTAATCTTCATTGTTTTGATAACTGTTGTGTGGGTGAACCTATGCTAATGCACCGCCCTTCCTAGGACTAATACATACTTGTGATTATACCCCTTGCAAGCATCCGCAAATACAAGAAAGTAATTAAGATAAATCTAACCACAACCTTAAACTCTGAGATCCTGCTATCCCTCCAGCATCGACATACCAACGGGGGTTCAGGTTGTTGTCACTCCGGCAACCCCACAATTAGCAAACGAATACAAGATGTATTCCCCTAGGCCCATAAAGGTGAAGTATCATGTAGTCGACGTTCACATGACACCACTAGAAGAGTAACACCACAACTTAAATATCAAACCATTGAATATTACTCAACATAGTTCACTACTAACATTTAGACTTCACTCATGTCCTCAAGAACTAAACGAACTACTCACGGGACATCATATGGAACATGATCAGAGGTGATATGATGATGAATAACAATCTGAACATAAACCTTGGTTCAATGGTTTCACTCAATAGCATCAATAACAAGGAGTAATCAATACCGGGAGAGTTTCCCCTATCAAACAATCAAGATTCAACCCTAGATGTTACAGCGGTGACGAGGTGCAGCGGTGGAGATGACGGTGACGGTGGTGGAGATGATGGTGATGATGATCCCAATGAAGTCCAGCTCGATGGCGGTGACGATGGCGTCGATTTCCCCCTCCGGGAGGGAATTTCCCCGACGGATTTCGGCCTGCCGGAGAGCTCTTTTCTCTCTGGTGTTTTCCGCCCCGCAGAGGCGGCTGTGTCTCCTCGCGATTATTCCTAGCACCTTAGGTTTTCGGGTAGATGAAGTACGCGAAAGAGAGGAGGCCGAGAGGGGCTGTGGGCCCCCTCCCCACAAGGCGGCGCGGCCAGGGCAGGGCCCGCGCCGGCCTATGGGGGGGCCATGGCGGCCCTCCTCGGCTCCTCCTTTTGGCTGGCTCATTCTTCTGGGAAAATAGGATCTTCGGTGTAATTTCCGTCAATTGTTGATCTCCAGAAATATTGCATTCCGACGGTGCTTTTTCCAGCAGAATCCTGACTCCGGTGGATGATTCTCCAATAATCATGAAACATGCAAAATAGATGAAATAACATAAGTATCATCTCTAAATATGAAATATATCAATGAATAACAGTAAATTATGATATAAAATAGTGATGCAAAATGGACGTATCAACTCCCCCCAAGCTTAGACTTCGCTTGTCCCCAAGCGAAACTGAACTCAGTAAACAAGACCACATGTTTATGGAGTGAAGAGTCGATAAATAAAATACGGACAAGAAGCATCATATTAATTCACACAAGACATTCTAGTGAACAACTTCCTCATATAATTCAACTTGAAACAAGTAAAAGGAAATCACAAATAAAGGTACATAGGAAATCATAATTGGTGATGGCAAACTTCGTTCTTGGTCAAAGAACAGTTAACAGATTGTACTTATCTATCAAGCGGCGCTCTTATATTAAAGCTTATAGCAAAACTTGCATACTCAATCATAATAATCTCCTCATAATCATTGATAACCTTCAAAGCTATATTCATTCAGATAAAACTTGTACTAAACAAGGAAGAGTAAAAGACATGATTAAGTAGATCACAATATAAATGGTTTGATCACAACAACTCAATTGCTTGCTTAAGATAGAGGGTGATACGTCTCCAACGTATCTATAATTTCTGATGTTCCATGCTTGTTTGATGACAATACCTACATGTTTTGCTCCCACTTTATAATGTTTTTATGCGTTTTCCGGAACTAACCTATTAACAAGATGCCAAAGTGCCAGTCTTGTTTTCTGTTGTTTTTGGTTCCAGAAAGGCTGTTCGGGCAATATTCTCAGAATTCGACGAAATAAAGACCCAGTATCTTATTTTTCCCGGAAGATTCCAGAACACCGAAGGGGAGACGAAGATGGGCCAGGGGGCCCCACACGACAGGGCCGCGTGGGCTCCACCCTGGCCACGCCGGCCTATGGGGAGGGAGCCCTGGCGCCCTTCCGACTCCGCCTCTTCACCTATATAAGCCCTTTCGACCTAAAAACGCGATACGAATTGATGAAACTCCAGAAAGACTCCAGGGGCGCCGCCGCCATCGCGAAACTCCAATTCGGGGGATAGAATCTCTGTTCCGGCACCCTGCCGGGACGGGGAAGTGCCCCCGGAAGCCATCTCCATCAACGCCACCGCCTCCATCATGCTCTGTGAGTAGTTCCCCCATGGACTACGGGTTCTAGCAGTAGCTAGTTGGTACTCTCTCCCATGTACTTCAATACAATGATCTCATGAGCTGCCTTACATGATTGAGATCCATCTGATGTAATCGGTGTTGTGTTTGTTGGGATCCGATGGATGATACATTATGATTAGTCTATCTATAAAGTTTGTGAAGTTATTGTTGCTGCAATCTTGTTATGCTTAATGCTTGTCACTAGGGCCCGAGTGGCATGATCTTAGATTTAAGCTCTATAATTATTGCTTAGATTGTATCTACAAGTTGTTTGCACATATTGCTGTCCGGAACCCGAGGCCCCAAAGTGATAGAAATTGGGACAACCGGAGGGGAAGGCTGTGATATGAGGATCACATGTTTTCACCAAGTGTTAATGCTTTGCTCCGGTGCTCTATTAAAAGGAGTACCTTAATTGCCAGTAGATTCCCTTGAGGCCCGGCTGCCACCGGCTGGTTGGACAAAAGATGTTGTGCAAGTTTCTCATTGCGAGTACGTACGACTATATATGGAAAACATGCCTACATGATTAATAATCTTGATGTTCTGTCTTAATGCTTTCAATCCTATCAATTGCCCAACTGTAATTTGTTCACCCAACACTTGTCACTTGTTATTGGAGAGTTACCACTAGTGTAGATCGCTGGGAACCCCGGTCCATCTCTCATCATCATATACTCGTTCTATATGTCATTGGAAGTAGTATCAACTATTCTCTGGTGTCATTGCCTCTGTTATTCTTTATTCGATCTTTGTGTTCTTGTTACTATTGCTCTCATATTACTGTTGCTTTCACATCACCCCTGTTACTAGTGCTTTTCCAGGTGCAGCTAAATTGACAACTCAGTTGTTAAGGCTTATAAGTATTCTTTACCTCCCCTTGTGTCGAATCAATAAATTTGGGTTTTACTTCCCTTGAAGACTGTTGCGATCCCCTATACTTGTGGGTTATCAGAGGGAAATAGGTTTACTGACTCAACATAAAGTAAAAGATAGGCCCTTCGTGATGACGCGTAAAGCACACGCCCGTTGGGAACCCCAAAAGGAAGGTGTGATGCGTGCAGCGGCAAGTTTTCCCTCAGTAAGAAACCAAGGTTATCGAACCAGTAGGAGTCAAGAAGCACGTGAAGGTTGTTGGTGATGGAGTGTAGTGCGGCGCAACACCAGGGATTCCGGCGCCAACGTGGAACCTGCACAACACAATCCAAATACTTTGCCCCAACTTAACAGTGAGGTTGTCAATCTCACCGGCTTGCTGTAAACAAAGGATTAATTGTATAGTGTGGAAAATGATGTTTGCGAAGAACAGTAAACAACAAGTATTGCAGTAGATTGTATTCGATGTAAAAGAATGGACCGGGGTCCACAGTTCACTAGTGGTGTCTCTCCAATAAGAAATAGCATGTTGGGTGAACAAATTACAGTTGGGCAATTGACAAATAAAGAGGGCATGACAATGCACATACATATCATGATGAGTAATGTGAAATTCAATTGGGCATTACGACAAAGTACATAGACCGCTATCCAGCATGCATCTATGCCTAAAAAGTCCACCTTCGGGTTAGCATCTGCACCCCTTCCAGTATTAAGTTGCAAACAATAGACAATTGCATTAAGTATGGTGCGTACTGTAATCAACACAAATATCCTTAGACAAAGCATTGATGTTTTATCCCTAGTGGCAACAGCACATCCACAACCTTAGAACTTTCTGTCACTGTCCCAGATTAAATGGAGGCATGAACCCACTATCGAGCATAAATACTCACTCTTGGAGTTACAAGTATCAACTTGGCCAGAGCCTCTACTAGCAACGGAGAGCATGCAAGATCATAAACAACACATAGATGATAGATTGATAATCAACATAACATAGTATTCCATATTCATCGGATCCCAACAAACGCAACATGTAGCATTACAAATAGATGATCTTGATCATGATAGGCAGCTCACAAGATCTAACAATGATAGCACAATGAGGAGAAGACAACCATCTAGCTACTACTATGGACCCATAGTCCAGGGGTGAACTACTCACACATCACTCCGGAGGCGATCATGGCGATGAAGAGTCCTCCTGGAGATGATTCCCCTCTCCGGCAGGGTGCCGGAGGCGATCTCCTGAATCCCCCAAGATGGGATTGGCGGCGGCGGCGTCTCTGGAAGGTTTTCCGTATCGTGGCTCTCGGTACTGGGATTTTCTCGACGAAGGCTTTTTATAGGCGGAAGGGTAGGTTTGGGGGCAACGCGAGGGCCCCACACGCCAGGGCGGCGCGGCCCCACTCTTGGCCGCGCGGCCCTGTTGTGTCGGTGCCTCGTCGCTCCACTTTGTAATCCTTTCGGTCTTCTGGAAGCTTCGTGGAAAAATAAGACCCTGGGCGTTGATTTCGTCCAATTCCGAGAATATTTCCTTTGTAGGATTTCTGAAACCAAAAACAGCAGAAAACAAAGAATCGGCTCTTCGGCATCTTGTCAATAGGTTAGTGCCGGAAAATGCATAAATATGACATAAAGTGTGTATAAAACATGTGAGTATCATCATAAAAGTAGCATGGAACATAAGAAATTGTAGATACGTTTGAGACGTATCAAGCATCCCCAAGCTTAGTTCCTACTCGTCCTCGAGTAGGTAAATGATAACAAAGATAATTTCTAAAGTGACATGCTATCATAATCTTGATCAATACTATTGTAAGGCATATGTAATGAATGCAGCGATTCGAAGCAATGGTAAAGATAATGGTTAAACAACTGAACCATATAACAAAGACTTTTCATGAATAGTACTTTCAAGACAAGCATCAATAAGACTTGCATAGGAGTTAACTCATAAAGCAATAGATTTTTGTAGAAAGTTTTGAAGCAACACAAAGGAAGATATAAGTTTCAGCGATTGCTTTCAACTTCAACATGTTTATCTCATGGATAATTGTCAACACAAAGTAATATGATGAATGCAAATAAGAAAGTATGTAAGAATCAATGCACAGTTAACACAAGTGTTTGCTTCTAATATAGAAAGAAGTAGGTGAACTGACTCAACATAAAAGTAAAAGAATGGCCCTTCGTAGAGGGAAGCAGGGATAAAATCATGTGCTAGAGCTTTTCAAGTTTTGAAATCATATAGAGAGCATAAAAGTAAAGTTTTGAGAGGTGTTTGTTGTTGTCAACGAATGGTAGTGGGCACTCTAACCCCCTTGCCAGATAGACTTTCAAAGAGAGGCTCCCATAAATTTTTTTATTTTTGGGTGACACTCCTTCCAACCTTCGCTTTCACAAACCATGGCTAACCGAATCCTCGGGTGCCTTCCATCAATCTCATACCATGAAGGAGTGTCTATTTATTTTAGTTTTATTTAGATGACACTCCTCCCCACCTTTGCTTTCTCAAGCCATGGCTAACCGAATCCTCAAGTGCCGTCCAACAATCACATACCATGGAGGAGTGTCTATTTGTAAAATTATGAAAGTTAATTAATTGGGGCTGGGAACCCCATTGCCAGCTCTTTTTGCAAAATTATTGGATAAGCGGATGAAGCCACTAGTCCATTAGTGAAAGTTGCCCAACAAGATTGAAAGATAAAACACCACATACTTCCTCATGAGCTATAAAACATTGACACAAATAAGAAGTAATAACTTTTGAATTGTTTAAAGGTAGCTGTAACATCCCAAATTTCAATAAAAAGAAAGTTAGAGAATTCCAGAGAGCAAAATTTCAAACAAACAAAAACTTTTTAAATTGCATATAGTGCCATGCATAGGACTTGTGCATTTGAGTGATATGCCATGATGAGTGTTATTATTTGTATGTGCTATACTCTAAAACCCTAATGTGATCATATGAAGATCACCAACCAAATAAATCAAAGGAAGAAAATCCAATAATTGAGAAACCCTAAAAACCCTAACATATGCCCTATGGCATTTTTATAAATTTTGACCCTAGACCATTTTGGTCTTCACCATTAGTTGAATAATGTTATTAAACACTTATTACAACTTTTGGAATCAAAGAAGCACAATTCAAATAATGCCAAATGCAAAACTAGCTCACATAGAATAATGGTCAAAACTGAAATTTATAGCCTGATCACTACTTTGAGCCATTGCCATTCAATTTTCTCAAACCAAATCTTGCTAACTCTTTGCACCATTTCAAAGTCAACATCAAGGTGAACAACTTTTGTAAAGATCACCATGCCAA
The DNA here is from genome assembly GCF_019359855.2 of Lolium perenne. Lineage (NCBI taxonomy): Eukaryota > Viridiplantae > Streptophyta > Magnoliopsida > Poales > Poaceae > Lolium > Lolium perenne. The sequence continues at coordinate 191,011,090 of NC_067249.2, forward strand.
AATCATTCTTGATCATTAGCTATGCTCATCCAAAGATTCAACTTTTTAACATATGCAACAATCTCCACTTAGCCAAATTTTGCAAATTCTTGAATTCTACAATTCCACCACCACCTCTAATCATCCCTGGTCATTTACAACTTATCTAAACACACACATTTCAAATTGTTTGACCATTTGAATAAAATCAAATTTGGACAAATTCTTCAATTTCCAAATATGGCACTATTTGCCACTATTGCAAATAGTGATTCTACTCCAACTAATCTACCCTAACCTACACCATTTGGTCCCCTGGTCCCCTCTCACTCTCAATGCAGCATAGAAACCCTAGAGGGGCAAGCATAGCATGCATGTGCATGGCCATGCCGGCCATGCCACACACGTCGAGCTCCCCCTCTCTTTCTTCTTCCCTGGCCATGGCCACCGTGACAAAACGCACCAGCACACCACCGTAGCACCGCCTACACTCGCCATGGTCGAAGGAGCAGCGACCACACGCCGGACGACGCGCGCCCAGAACGCGCTCACCATGCTGATGACGTCGCGCATGGACACGCTCGCGGACGTCACTGGCCACGCGCCGCGCCACCACCTCGCGCTCGCCCTGGCCCCTCCCTCGACGAGTTGAGCACCACCTCGCCACCTGGACGCCGCCAGACAGCACCTCGACCAGACCCTGGACCGCCGCCGCCGTCGACGGAGAAGAAGATCCCGCCATGGCCGCGACCTGCCTGGAAGCAACGCGACCCAACCAGGCCCTCCCCGACCAAGCTGTCGCTGCCATTAGCATCGCCTGGACACGCAGAGCACTGCCACGACCTCGCCCAGCTCGACCACTCGCCGGAGAAGCCGCGCCATGGTCGACCACCACCCTGCCCCGCAGCACACTCGCTCGCCTATAAAAGGAGGCATCGCCTCGTCGATTCATTCACACCACCACTCCTCCCTCTCCTTCCTTGATCTCCCAGCCACCTCGCCGCTCCACATTGCCCACCAGAGCCGCCCAATTTCTACCTCACTGCCGCACGCCGCCGCGGAAGCTCGCCGACGATTGGAGCCACCTCAGGCGACGCCACCTGTACCGGGAGCTTCGCCGTCGTCCACATCTACCCCAAGCACACTGCCATCCCTCGCTGGAGCCGCCGTAAGCCCTCCGACCCCCTACCGCCGCCGCCAGAGCGTCGGGTTCTCGTCGGAGACGACGATGAACCACGGCCGTTCGATCGCCATCTAATCCTACGCCCCACGTTGAAACTTACCGCTTCGGGTTTAAAACCCACTGACATGCGGGACCCTCTGTCAGGCAGCCCGCGCGTCACTGGACCGTGGCTGGGCTGGCTTGGGCCGTTTAATTTGAATCTGGCCCGTTTAGTTTTCCCGCCGGCCTTTTAATTCAAATCCAGTTTAAATAATTCCAAATGAATTTCAATACTGCCTCCACTTTGAAAATCAATAGATTCAAATTGGCTAAACCAAATTTAATGAACTTTATATTGATGGAAAGCTAGTGAAATTATCTACAACATGCCACTGGTCCCATGACCAGATTCTTTGTAGAATTAAGTTGATAAAAATAACAAGGCAGGGACTTTTCCCTATTCAAATAATTATTAAAAATCAACCAAAATGGATATTAAGTTAATTCCAACTCTAATAGCTCACATTTGACTTACACTAATTGTTTATGCAATAAAATGGTGTGGTCACTTTGCATGATCATGCCCTAGTTTAATTAAAGGAGATTATGGCTAGTTTAACTAGTTGATATTGTCCAAAACTATTAAAGTAAATTATGTGGAGTCTTATACTTCATTTAAACTTGTCTCACATGAATTCATGGGATGTTTGGACCCCTGGTCCAAACTCTCTTATATGAATTACTTGAGATTTAAATCCTATGTAGTGATATTAAATGATATGAGGTGATCTACCTCAATTAAATCATTTTCTCAAATGATGATGATGAACATTTGACTTAAGTCAATATGAGTTCATATATGATGGTTTGAGAAATTAAATCTTAAGAAGATTTCAATGAGAGGAAATTATTTCTCAAGAACCCTATGGAAACTATCATTTACATATTAAATACAAAGAAGTGAATTCTATTCAAACCACACAACCCATGCACCCTAAGTAGATTATTTGTGTGCATAGAATAGTTTGTGTGTTTATATGTGATATATGGAATAGCCATTGAATTAGTGAGTAATTATACTCGTATTCAAATTTAGACGCTAGCACCGGAGAGTACGCCGAAGAAGAAGGTTGCTACCAAGAGGAGGAGGAGGAACAGTTTGAGAACTACCAAAGCAAGCTAATATTCTTGCAAAGTGCAAATCCCCTTGGGGCAAGGCACCATAAATCTTCTCTTTTCTTACATAAGCCTATCCCAAGTTTTTACTTTACAAGTTTTACTTGTTGTTTTCCAAGAGTTACTTTTATAGTTAACTTTGGTCAAAGTAAAGGATGGTTACTAGAGTAGTGAAGTGGTCTCAATCAAGCAAAGCAAGGTAGCACCCCCTCATGATTTAGAGCTAGTGCTAATGAAATAAAACTTGACTACTCTAGATGGGAACAATGTGAATGGAATTGAATTTGAAACCTTGGAATGATGAAGCATTCCATTGAATGATTTTTGAAGGTGAATATGACCAAGAGAAGATAGTGATTTTTGATAAACAATGATGTTGGTTTGAATGCGATACCTTTCCAATTATTAAGTACCCCCACAATACCTGATTATGGGTAGGGCTTAACTGGAAGTTTATGCATCTTAGTATGGGTTCCCTCTGAACACACGTTATAGGGGTTACGCTTGAGGCTGCCTCCGTTGTTGAGAAATGATGTGAAATTGAGGTGAATTGTACGGCCAAGCCCTGTGCAGTTCCCAGGTTGACAGTTGGTCTTCACTGGGAGGCCAAGCTCATGGGGAGAGGTGCTCATACTAGGATTTGTAAGTGAAAGGTTATGGTTGATGATCCGCGTACTGTGTTACGATGATTCGGGGTAATCCCGACGGTTGAAATCAAATGTTGTGGCACAAGTGTGCAACCTCTGCAGAGTGTAAACCTATTTGAATAGCCGCGTCCACAGTTACGGACGGTTGGAAAGGCCATACAGTTTCCGATGTCATATCTTTGAAAAAGGATGTTGAAAGATGATGATGAAATGACTTGTGGTGAATTGAATTGAAATCACCACTGAAATGGTGGGAATGACACTAATGTTCCCACTTGAATTAGTTAGCACTTGAATAAGCTTTTCTCAAATATTGTGAACTAAAACTAGCTTTATGCAAATAAACTAGAGCTTAGCAAACCATACTAGAAATGCCTAGCACTTACATTATTATTAGTTTGCGAGTACTTAAAGTACTCACGGCTTTGTCCCTGGCTATTCAAATGGCCAGAGTATGAAGATGAACAAGGAGACGACCAGCAGGACGCCTACGACAACTAGGAGTCTTCCAACGTCAAGCGTTGGCCTGTGGACTAGAGAGTCCTTGTATCTTACGCTTCCGCTATGAACTATGAACTTGTGTTTGTTCGTTGATCAATAGATCAACTATTCGTGTAATATGGATCATGTGAATCCAAATTTGTAAGACTTATGGTTTGTAATGAATGATGACTGTGATACTTAACTATTATGCCTCGCAACAAAAATATTCCTGGGATTGCGATGTATGACATAATAGGCATCCGGACTTAAAAATCCGGGTGTTGACAAGTTGGTATCAGAGCCATTGTTTGACCTTAGAAGACCTTAGTTAGAATGGGCGTTCTGAAAAACTTAACTTTGAAAAATCAAATGAAAGAAAATATTTGTGAAAATTTACTTATACTCTTGTCTTTGAGACTTTGCCAAAATTTGATGAATCATGTTCTATCTTATTTGGATCAACTTAAAACTTTGCCACACTTTGCACTCTCTAACTTACTCATCCAATTCTCTTTCAGATGGAGCCGAATGAACCCATCAACACCAAGTTTTACCAGCTTGGGAACGGAGGGAGCTTGATCTTCGAGCACGACCTCAACGCCGTCTCTGACTTCCTTGGGCGCCCACACCCCGAGTTCCACGGGGTTCAGCTGGATGACACACCCGGAGGAGAGTTGCAGTGGGTGATCACTGCCGACTTGAGGGGCAAGATGGAGCCTCCCACCTCAGAGAGGATCCTCTTCTCCTTCCGCGAGAGCAACTGGCTCGACGGACTCGCACGTGGCCTTCAGGAGGCACTTGCGCGCCTCTGTGGACAGAACGTGGTGCGCATCCTTGCGTCTCGCTACGCCCACCTTGTGAGGCGTGATGCTGCGGGAGTGCCCATGGAGCTGCAGCCGCACCCGGAGTTGAGGCACCATGCTGAGCACCTTGACTTCATGCTCTACCAGACTCAGAGGGACCTCGACGCCACTCGCGCTTACGCGAACCAGACCCATGCTCACATCACCGAGCAGGGTGAGGCGATCAAGCTACTCAACAACGACCGGAAGAGCCTTCGCCAGTAGCGTGCCAAGAAGGACGCTACGATTCGTCGCCTTCGCGCCTGGATCGCGTCACTTGAGGCCACTGTCAAGGCCCAGGAGGATCACATTCGTCAGCTGGAGGATGACGATGGAGGCATCGACATTCAGGGAGGAGACGCCTTCCTGAGCGACGACAACGACTTTGAGGAGGACGAGAACACCGAGGAGGAGGACTACGAGTTCCTGGAGGCAGGACCCGACGACTACGTCCCGATCGATGTCGAGGATGAGGAGTAGTTGCACTAGTTCACTTATGTAGGTGTGAGTTGTATCCCGTCCCTTGTATCGTAGCATGAGAATGGTTCTTAAAACCATTGGAGTATGTGTGTGTTAGTTTGTACTATGTGTTGAATGAATGAATGTTCTGTTTGTCATGAAAAGATTACAAGTTTTCAAATGTTTTTCAAACTTAACCAAAATGAACCATAGAATGTTCCCTCTTATCTCATGATCTTCTATATCTTCAGATGGCCCCTCCCAATCGCACCAACGACGCGATGTTGCAACTGCTGCAAACCATGCTTGTCGACAGGGAAACCGAAAGAGCCAAACGCCAAGCCAACCTCATCGCCTTGCAGAACATTGCCAACCAAGGGCATGGAAATCATGACCACCCTGGGTCCAAGCTCAAGAACTTCCAAAACACCAATCCCCCGGTGTTTAGCAAGACCGAGGAACCCCTCGACACCGACGATTGGCTCCAGACTACGGAGAACAATCTGGAGGTAGCCGGAGTGGAGGCCAACGAGAAAGTTTTGTTCGCCACCCATTATCTCGCTGGACCAGCCCGCGCTTGGTGGACAAGCACCCGTGCCATGAACAGAGGTCAGTTCATGACTTGGGAGGATTTCAAGCTCAAGTTCAGCAAGTACCATGTACCCCCGGGTCCTATCAAAAAGATGAGGGATGAGTTCCGTGAACTGAAGCAACGTCGCATGACGGTGGTTGAATACCGCGACAAGTTTCTTACACTGTCGAGGTATGCCCCTGATGAGACCGACACCGTTGAGAAGAGGAAGGAGAGATTCCTGAACGGACTGCATGATGAGATGCAGACTGTCCTCGTCAACATCCCTTTCATCGACCTTGAAGCCCTTGTCGACTCCGCCATCCAGATGGAGGGCAAGTTGAACCAAGCCAATGAGAACCGCAAGCGCCGCATGGCGAATCAAAGTGGATCAAGCCACCCCCAGAAGTTTCGCCCTAGCTCAAGCGGAGGTTTCACTCCGAGAAACAACAAACCCCCGATGCAGAACTCGCGCCCCGGTTATCAGAACCGGAGTGGAGGAAACTCCAAGCCAGGAGGCTACAACAACAACAACTACAACAACAACAACAACTACAACCGCGCTCCGCCCCGAGCCCCCAACAACAACAACAACAACAACACCAACACCACTCCCAGAACCGGAAGCAATGTTGTTCCCATTGCGAACAAGCAGGACAAGACCACCATCACTTGCTATGAGTGTGGTGTAGTGGGGCACTACTCCAACGAGTGTCCCAAGCGTCTTGCCAAGCTCGCCGGCAACACCGCTGCACCTGCTCAGCAACAACGCCGTGTCTCCACCGGCAAGAAGTTCGTCCCCAACAACCCCAATAACCGCAACGGCCGCCTCTACCACATGAATGCCGAAGAAGCCCAGGAAACACCAGATGTTGTACTGGGTATGTTTTCTGTCAACCACATCCCTGCCAGAGTGTTGTTTGATTCTGGAGCATCTCATTCTTTCGTCACCGAAGACTTTGCATCAACGAGTAAAATTCAACCCCTCAGTTTGAAGCATGTTATGATAGTTCAAATCCCCGGATCAACCACCAAAGCCAGGAAATTTTGCAAAAATGTACCAATCAAAATCCATGATGTAGATTTCTATGCCAATCTAATCATTTTGGGAACCAAAGGTTTGGAAGTTGTCCTAGGAATGGACTGGATGTCCAAACACAATGGATTGATAGACTGTGCCAAGAAAGCCATAACCATGACTAGCAGCACCGGTATCGTAGTAGAGCACGTCTCCGAAAAACTACCTAGAAAATTCACCTGCAACCAAAGTGTATCCAAGCCAACTCTGGATCAAATCAGGGTCGTTTGTCGCTACCCTGATGTGTTTCCGGATGATCTACCTGGTATGCCCCCGGATAGGGATATCGAGTTCATCATCGAGTTAATCCCCGGAACTGGACCCATAGCCCAGAGAGCCTACTGACAAGGTATCAACTTGTCAATGCCTATGGATTGTAGGCTAGGGTTTAGTTGGAAGTAGAGGGCAAGTAGATCTCGAAGGTTTCAGCCGAAAAGTACTCGACGATTATGAAAACTAGGGTTTGTAACAATGATTCAATGCCTTCCTCGTCCCTCGACTCCCCCTTTATATAGGAGGCGGAGCCGAGGGATTCGTGTTGTACAAGTTACAGAGTCCGGGATGGTTTCTAACTCATCCCGTAAGATTACAAATAACGCTTCCTATTACAACTCTAACTTTCCTTAATAATATCTTGGGCTTCCGAATCTTCTTATTCTTCGGGTAGTGGGCCTTCAGTAAACCCCGGGTACTATCTTCGGCAGGCCTATTTGGGATGCCTATGTCAGTAGCCCCCAAGATTTTGCTTGAATCGCAGAGTTAAGGAAAATCTCCACTGTTTATTTTTATTCGACAAACTCAACTTCTCTATATTTTTTCTCATAAACTTCTATATTGTACAGGGATAATGGTAATTGGGGCTAGTTCATCTGACGGATCAGGTACTAGTTAACTGCTCTCGTGGCAATCCGTAAAAACCTACTTCAAGATCACGTCCCTGGACATGACCTCGGGATACTGGTGTAAACTTCGACAGGTGCCGCTTAAGGTCTTACCATTCTGTCGAGTCCCAGTAAAATTTATCGGGTACCTAACGCGTCCGTTAGGATTTTTCTTCGTATCTGTTGATACGGATAAAAGTAGCAGAGCGCAGTCTTCGGCGATGCCACGCCCAGCAGAATGGATCTGGGGTCTTACCTTCGCAAATTTGCGGCATTCAGAAATTGATCGCAACTTTGGCGTTCTGAGAATATATTGTCGAGTGCTCTTTCGGCTGTTGGAATGGCACATTTTATCGAATCAAAGATAACTTATATTGCTCTCCCGATGGGAGTATATGTAGAGTTAATTATAACTCGAAATATACTCTTTTGCCCTTCTATCTTTCTTTTTCTCTTTCCTTTCTTTCTTCTTTATAATTTCATCGGGCACGCGAGCAGCGTTCCCGATGGGAGTAGCCCCCGAGGCTACATCCAAGGACTTGTTCTTGGTTGTAGGCTCCACGCCTCATGCCGCTATATTCTCCTTTTATCTCCCGAAGTTTTATAATTTCTCGGGTGCGCGAACAGCGCTCCCGATGGGAGTAGCCCCCGAGGCTATGAACAAATATTTGTATTTGGTCATAGGCTCACGCAATTTCTATTTTGTCTTTCTGGATCTTTTTTCCTTTTTTCCAAAGTAGCCCCCGAGCATTTGTTCAAAAACTTGTATTTGATCAAAGGCTCAGCATTATTTTCCCATGTCGCCTTTTATGAAGTTGTGTAGTCGAATTTTTCCTTTTGCCAAGATGACGTTAATGCTGACGATAGCCACGATCACTAGTCAGAATTTTTCGACAAGTCTATTCTCGCTGCCATGCGGGCCCAATTGATCCACTTTCTTGACAAGTCGTGCAAGTGGGGGACACACGTCCTCCGCTTTTTCGGGTACACGCACCGTAACTTCCCCAGTGTTAAGTTACTTTTTTACCCTTGTTGCCACGTGGTTATCATCTATCACACATATTCCTTATCCAACGGTTCGTCGTTTCGCCGCACCCTTATATAAGATCATCGTCTTCCTCCTTGAGCACTTCCGCTCGCGCCGTCCCCCTTTTTCTCATCTGCAAATTTCCTCCTGCAATCCACAATCTCCTAAGCTCCTCGCTTCCAAGCTGCAAACCCTGCGCCATTGTTGATGCCACCGCGTCGATTAACAAGGCACAGTACGCCGGAATCCTCCATGGCCGCCGTGGATCTTGGAACGGCGGAGTGGGAAAGATCCAAAATTTCCACTCAAGACGTCAATATGCTGAAGAAGCTGGGGATCAGCAAGAAACCCAAGGCATTGTGCTTCCCCAGTGAGGAGAGCTACCCAACCCCTCCAATGGGGTACCGGGTAAGTTTTGTCGACCACCTCATCCGCGGTCTTTCCGCCCCTATTCATCCTTTTCTCCGCGGACTGCTCTTTGTCTATGGTTTGCAACTCCACCACCTCACGCCGAATTCAATCCTCCACATCTCCATTTTCATCACTTTGTGCGAGGCCTTCCTTGGCGTCCAGCCTAACTGGGCGCTATGGAAGCGCATTTTCTTCTGCCGCCGCAATGGCTCGCCCAATGTCGCCTATAATATAGGCGGCGTTGTAATTTCTGTTCGGCCCACTGTCGACTACTTCAACGTCAAGCTTCCTGACTCAGTTCAAGGATGGCGCAAGAAGTGGTTGTACATTCAGGAGGAGAACCACGGATGTGCGGAGGACAACATCCCTCCTTTTGATGGCACCGAAAAAATCTTTCGCCGCCGCTCATGGGACGCGGAGGCCACCGAAGAAGAAAGGGCGTCGACAGAAACCTTGATGGCTCGTATCCACGAGTTACAAAATACTCGCGGCAAGGAGTTATCGGGTATCCAAATCACTGCATACTTTCTTAGGACTAGGGTGCAGCCGCTTCAGGCTCGCAAGCAACCTCTCTGGAAATATACCGGCGACAAGGACGTAGATCGGCTGTCGGTGAATTTGGAGGTCAAGGATTTAGAAAGACTTGTCCGAAAAATTTCATCTCTCAGCAAAAAAGATGCTGTCCCTTCTTCTTGTCGAGTGACGCCATTCAGCGCCGCCAATCCACTTCCCGAGGTAATCTTTGTCTATTGTCTTGTTGTTGCTTTGCTATATTTTTTGTAACTTTATTTCTGATATCGGTCCCTGTTTTTATTTTGCACAGAATCATCCAGACCTTGTCTCGCTTCCTCCTCTCCCTGAAGGTGGAGAAGTCGAAGAAAGGGCCATTGTCACTGATGACAATCAGGAAGCTCCATCTTTTGTGAATGAACCCGTGGATTCTCGAAAATCTGCGGGTTCTTCCGAAAATCTTGCGTCGGCACAATCTCCTCCTCCCGCTGTCTCCCCGAAAGGCAAAAGGAAGAGGAATGATGTCGAAGATTCCGGCACTTCCAAAGCCGAAGAAGTTGATCCTTCACATCAGAAGGCGGCTTACGATCCTTATCTTGAATCCCTCGTCAGCTCGTAAGTTATTTTTATTTCTCCTTTTTTCTGTACTCGAAATGTTTGTCTTGTCTTGCTTTTTATGCCGTCGATTTTTAATCACAGCGATGATGAGGAAGAAATACCAACTGTTGACGTGGCTCTTCGGACGAGCATGTCACATACTTTGCTTGCCTCGGATATGCTAGTTGAAGGAGAAGAATCCTCGCCTCCTCAACGAGACGTCGTCACCACTACTCCGCCATCAAGCCCCCTTGCTCCTTCACCAAAAAGGACAAGGATTGAAACGATCATTGAGCCTGCCCCTCAATTGGGTAGCTCTTCTACTCTGCTCTTGGATGATGTAAGTTTTTGAATTTTCTTGCCAATATCTATATTTCCTCTATTTTGCTTTTTCATGCCTTCAATCTTTTTTTTTATACGATCGTTTCTCTTTCTTTGTTCTTCTTTGACAGCCCATGATCAAAGATCTTATCCGCATCGGATCCCAATTCATTGGGTACCGTGAGTATGCCAGAACTGAAGGTAATAACTTTTTTTTTGCTGTTGTTGTTTCTGACTTCTTGCTCCTGTCGTTTGTCGCAATTTTTGACCTTTCTTTTTTATTTCGACAGAGAAACTTGCAGAGGCCAACAAACGTGCCGACGCACTTGCTCAAAAACTGGAGCAAAGTGAAGCGGCCCGCAAGAAAGCCGAACTTGTTGCTAGCGAAGCCAAAGCAGAGGCTGATGAAGCCAAAGCAAAAGCTGCTAGTGTCGAGAAACTGCAGAAGAAACTTGAAGATGCTGAAACTGCTTTAAACGAGCACAAAGCCGCACAGGCCACTCGTGAGCAGGGGATCCTCAAGCGCCTGAAATCGCAAAATCGACGCATTCAGGGTAATGTTATCGATCCCTTCTATTTTTTATGGGACCTGCTTTTTCCTTGCTTTTGACCGGCGTTGATTCCCTTTTGCAGGTCAAACAAACCAAGAGTTTGAGCTAGAGAATCCCGACAATGATCCTCTCCTAGACACACTTTCTTATCTGGAGCTTCATGGATCCGAAATTCGTGAAGGCGTGGCGAATGCTGACGCGGGACTGTCGAGGCTGTTCCCCTACTTCTTCCCGAAGAAAGAGGAGCCCAAGACTTTCCTTGCCCTTGCCCAGAGCTTCAATTCATCAGAGGACCTTGGACTGAAGATGCGCCAGGAGAACATGAAGATTCTTTGTCGAAATCTTGTTGCCTTGGTCGCTGACAGCCAACAAACTGTTGATTGGATGAAGGTTGGCGACACCGATCAGATAGAGCAGTCAAGATGGAGATCGTTGATTAAGGCAGCCAAGCCCAACACGAAGAAAATCCTGGCCTATCTCGGGATCAAACCAGCTTCAACTCCTAGCTCATCAAGGCCGGAGGTCTAGTTGCATGCCTCTTTGTATTTTGCTTTCTTTGTCTCTTTTGCCCCTGTCGCCAATTTAGCTGTGGCGGCCATTATCCTGGTAGTCCTTTTGGAGGAACTTCTTTTGTAATGTCTATGTAAATTTGTCTAGAAATTAATGAAATTCCCTCTAGCACTATCATTGATCCTGGCGCTTTCTTTTCTAGTTAATATTTGACAACTATTCAACCAATCCTTGCTCTGCCGATGCTTCACCTACTTCTTCCTTCTCGAAGAAAATGCTAATCGATGATAACCCTCTCGATGGTTCTTCAAGCAAACATTTATCGGAAGATTTGCAAGAACTTCGACAACAACTTCAATCCATGAAGAAACAAACTCTTGCGATGATGGAAAAATCTCGACAAGCGTCCGAGAGAGAGGAAATTGCTCTTCAATAGGCAAAAGAAGCCATCGCTGCGAAGGATCTTCTTTGTTCTGAAGCTGCTGAAGCTTCTTCCCGCGAGAATTATATGCTTCAGCTAATGACTGATGCTAGTTTGGACATGACAGGTATGTTTCCCGCTCGTAACCATATTGGATATTATTCTTCACCATTCGTTCCTTGATTTTTTGTTTGATGTGTCAGGCTCGTTTCTGGATGCTGCTGCCGAAGACCAACGTGTTGAAGCTCGAACCATTGTTTTGCTGAGACTGGCTGCGCAACATGGGTCTAATTTTTGGGTTACTCCTGAGCGCACCCGCCAAATCGTCAGATTTCAAGATCGCGCGGCTCAGGTCCGTGATTTCCTTGACTTCTGTACGAAGACTTTATTCTTAGTTTATGGAACCATGTTCCCTCGGAACAAAATGCCAGAAACCCTTCCCGCTTTAATGGAGAAATTTCGAGATGCTCCTCGAATCCATGGCTTTGTACGAGCTCAACTTTCTGCTGGCGCAAGATTTGCCATGATGATGATAAAAATTTGTCATCCAAAATTGCCCATAGATCAAATTGTTCCTACTTGTTTGGCGAAGATGGCAAAGAAAAAGAGAAATATGGGCAAGATTGACGATTTGGTGACTCCTGTTGCTGAAGATATGATGGATGAACTTCTTCGGATGGATTCTGAGTTCTTCGTGAAGGGAAGCTATGCTGAACATAGTACTCGTCCTTCTACTGAGCGGATAACCATAGATCATGTGCTAGGTTTCCCTTGAAAACTTTTTCCTCTTCTTTGCTGTATTTCTATCATTGATACATCTTTGTGTATTTGTAAACACAATCTATATTGTCAAGCTGTGTTTTTGATCACTGAGCCCCCGAGCTTTTGGCTGGAGTCTATACTGTTTTTCTATCTCGGAGGTTTTCCCTCCTGTCATAATAAGATATCTCTGTTTTTTCATTGATGGGTTGGAAGCCCCCGAGTGTCGTGGTGTCGAAGTTCTATATTTTTGTTGCGAGGTTCTTGGACCAAAGCAGTAAGTTTTTTGGCACGTACACTATGTTTATAATTTTATTAGCTTCCGATATTTGGCGAGGTATTTAGTGTACCAAGGCGAAATATTTTGGTAAGTCTAATATGTCTATATTGTACATATTTTGAAACTTGAAGGCGTTGAGCCCCCGAGCGTGTCGAAGAATAAGAAATATATCTCCACTATCTTTATTATATTGCAGCACCGCGAGCCCGCCTCATTAAAAACCTTTCCGGCCCCACTCGGTGCCCCGAAAAGGAAAAGAGTGCGTCTGAAAACTCGCGGGCGTTTCAGTACATTGTATTTTTACAGAGAAGGACTATATTTCGACTCTAAGCGTAGAACCGCCTGAGCTGTGCTACGTTCCAGGGGTTTTTCTCGGGAGCCCCCGTCTTCTTGTCCTTGATCCTGTATGCGCCTCCGTCGATGACTTCCGTGACCACGTAAGGCCCCAACCATGGTGATTCGAGCTTCTCGGTACTTTTTTGATTTAACCGCAGGACCAAATCCCCAACTTGAAAAGATCTTGGTCTTAACCGTCGACTGTGGTAGTTTTTGAGGTCTTGCTGGTATTTGGTGATTCGTGAAAGTACTTCATCGCGAGCTTCGTCTAGTGCGTCCATATCATCCTCCCGAGCTTTTTGTGATGTTTCTTCATCATATTCTGTTACCCTTGGAGAATCGTGCTCTATTTCAATTGGTAGTACTGCTTCGGCTCCGTGGACGAGAAAAAAACGGAGTTTCTTGTGTCGCTGTATTTGGTGTTGTTCGGATGCTCCACAAAACACTTGGCAGTTCCTCTGGCCAAGTATGTCGAGCTTTTTCAAGCAGTCCTAGCAGGCGCTTTTTGAGGCCGTTGCAGATGATACCATTGGCTTTCCCGACTTGTCCGTTAGTTTGCGGGTGCCCAACTGACGCAAAGTGCAATTTAATGCCTACTTCTGCGCAGTATTCCTTGAATTCCTTGGATGTGAAGTTTGAACCATTATCTGTAACAATGCTATGAGGCACCCCAAACCGAAAAACGAGACCTTTCACAAATTTTATTGCCGACGCTGCATCTGGTGAATTTATTGGCTTCGCTTCTACCCACTTAGTGAATTTGTCGACAGCGACCAGCAAGTACTCATATCCTCCTGGCGAAGCCTTGTGCAACTTGCCCACCATATCAAGTCCCCATTGGGCAAAGGGCCATGACAATGGTATTGGTGTTAGTTACGCATTTGAGAGTGAGGTTTTGCGGCAAACCTTTGACACGCGTCGCAAGTTCTTACTATTTCCTTGGCATCCTCGATTGCTGTCAGCCAATAGAATCCTGCTCGAAAAACCTTGGCTGCAATAGCTCGACTACTTGCGTGGTGGCCACATATTCCTTCGTGTACATCCTTCAGAATTATTCTTCCTTCTTCAGGTGTGACACACCTTTGCAGGACGCCTGAAATACTTCGCTTGTATAATTCCCCTTTGATCACTGTGAAAGCTTTGGATCGTCGAATAACTCGCCTTGCTTCAATTGGATCGTCGGGTATTTCTTTCCTGAGGATGTATGATATATATGCTTGCATCCACGGAATTTGTATCATCATCACAAGTTCTTGGTCCTCTTCATCCTCCGTGGTTTCTTTGAGAAGCGTCGAAGTTTTCTCTTCTTTTGCTTTTTTCTGCACCTTTTTTGGCTTCGTGGATCTCTCCGCTATTTCTTCCCAAAATACTCCTGGCGGGATTGGGAGGCACTGTGACCCGATGTTTGCGAGAATGTCGGCTTCATCATTGCTCAATCTACTGATGTGATTTACCTCGCATCCATCAAACAGCTTCTCGAGCTCGTTGTATACCTCCTTGTATGCCATCATGCTATCATTGATTGCATCACATTGGTTCATAACTTGCTGAGCCACCAATTGTGAGTCGCCAAAGATTTTTAGTCGAGTTGCACCGCAAGCTTTTGCCATCTTCATCCCATGTATGAGGGCTTCATATTCTGCTTCATTATTGGATGCATTAGGGAACGTCATCCGAAGGACGTATTTCAACTTGTCGCCTTCAGGTGATATAAGTACTACTCCTGCGCCAGCTCCTTCTACTCTCTTGGACCCATCGAAGTTCATGGTCCAGGTTCTCGACAAATCTGGGGGTCCTGTGTTTTGCAGCTCCATCCACTCTGCGATGAAGTCTGGCAGAACTTGCGACTTGATTGCTTTTCTTGTTTCATACGTGATGTCCCGAGGGGAAAGTTCTATTCCCCAAAGGGAGACACGCCCTGTAGCTTCTGGATTGTTCAGTATATTTGAAAGAGGTGCTTCGTTGACTACTATTATCGGGTGTGCCGAAAAATAGTGGCGCAACTTCCTTGCCGTTGCAATTACTCCATATGCTAGTTTTTGGTACTGCGGGTACCGTTGTTTGGAAGGCGACAGAACTTCATTGATGAAATATACTGGCCTTTGCACTCCATGGAGTTTTCCTTCCTCTTCTCTTTCAACGACTAGCACCGTGCTAACCACTTGGGGCGTGGCTGCAATATATAGCAGGAGAGGTTCCTTTTCCTTCGGCACCACCAAGATCGGTGGTGTCAAGATTGTGCGCTTTAAATCCTCGAAAGCTCTGTCGGCTTCTTCGTTCCACTGGAATTTTTCTCCTTGCTTTATCAGAGCATAAAATGGTAACGCTTTTTCTCCCAACCTGGCGACGAATCTGCTCAAAGCTGCGACTACTTGATTAGTTGCTGTATTTCTTTCAACTTTGTTGGCTTCCTCATTGTTACGATAGCTTGTATTTTGTCGGGGTTTGCTTCAATTCCTCTTGCTGAAACTAGAAACCCCGAAGTTCTCCCTATTTGGGACGCCAAAAGAACACTTCGTCGGGTTCAGCTTGAGGCAGAACTTGTTGAGGTTGTCAAAGGTTTCCTTGAGATCCTCGATCAACGTTGCCCCCTTTTTTGACGTTATGATGACATCATCGATGTATACTTGCACGTTTTTCCCAATCTGTGTCGCCAAACACTTCTGCATCATCCTCTGATATGTTGCTCCCGCATTTTTTAAACCAAAAGGCATTGTTCTGTAGCAAAACACGCCGTAAGGTGTTATGAATGCTGTTTTAGCCTCATCGTCTTCTTTTAGTCTGATCTGGTTATAACCAGAGTATGCATCCAAGAAGGAAAGACGTTCACATCCTTCCGTGGAGTCGATGATTTGATCGATCCTTGGGAGGGGAAAGTGATCCTTAGGACAATGTTTATTGAGACACGTAAAGTCGACGCACATGCGAAGGACTGTCGTGTGTTTCTTCGGCACCATCACTGGGTTAGCTACCCATGTGGCTTCTGTAGATATCTCTTTGATAAAACCAGCATCTCTTAATCGATCGATTTCGACATAGCTTTGCGGTTTGGTTCCGAAAAACGCCGCAAGGGTTGTTTGATTGGTCTCGCGAGGGGATCCAAGTTGAGGTGGTGCTCGGCAAGTTCCCTGGGTACTCCTGGCATGTCAGCTGGACACCATGCGAAGATTTTCCAGTTCTCACGGAGGAACTCGACGAGCGCGCTTTCCTATGCGAGGTCCATGTCGTTTGCGATGGACGTCGTCTTTTTCTGGTCTGTCGGGTGAATCTGCACTTCTTTAGAATTTTTCTCGGTGTTGAAAGTTGATTCTTTGTTTGGCCTTCCAACGTCTGGCAGCACGCCGTAATCAGTCATACTCCTTGACGCCAGATACTCAGCTTGCATCCCGAAAGTTTCTGATATCCGGTGAAAATCCTTATCGCACTTATCGGCTAAGGCGAAGCTTCCTTTGACCGTGATTGGTCCCTTTGGTCCAGGCAACCTCCACAACAGGTATGTATAATGTGGCACCGCCATAAATCTAGCATATGCTGGTCGTCCCAACAAAGCGTGGTATTGCGACGGAAAATCCACGACCTCAAATTCCAGCCTCTCCATTCTATAATTCTCTCGGGTTCCAAACTGAACGTCGAGATTGATCTTCCCCAATGGGTAACTTGGTTTCTCCGGTGTAATACCGTGGAACCTTGTGTCTGTTGGCTTCAAGTTTGCTAAGGATATGTTCATCTTCCTTAATGTATCTGCATACATAAGGTTTAAGCTGCTGCCGCCATCTATGAACACTCGAGAGACATCAAATCCCGCAATAACTACTGGTAAAATAAGTGCTGACTGCCCTGGTCGAGGAACTTGCTGCGGATGATCTGCTATGGTGAAGCCAATATCTTGCCCTGACCAGTTAAGATACTCGACTGTTGGTGGAGGCATTTTTTCTGCCATGAACACCTGTCGTGAGATTACTTTCTGAGCTCTATTGGATGGCCTTCCCTTCTGAATCATCGACACTGCTCCGTTGGAGTTAGGATCAACATAAGGTGGTGGTGGAGGTGCTGCCGCTATTCTGAGCTGATGTCGATTGTCTTCTGTAATCGCGGGGGGAGGTGGTAAGTGAATCTCGCTCCTGGGTTCTCGAGGATTTCTTTGTGCTGCCCGAGCGTTAGCGTGCTCTGCCCATCTTAACATTGCCTGAAAATTACGGCAATCTTTCTGCAGATGTCCTGACTGTCTTTTTCCGTTGTTGTCGAGGAAAAAGTGCATCTGACACGGCCCATTCATCATCTCTTCAGGAGACACGAAAGGCCTCGGGAACCTAGGCCCGCTATTTTGCCTGTTGTTTCGAGAATCGTCTCTATTATCGCCTCGCTGCTCATTGCTTCTCTGATAATCATCTCTGTTGTTTCCTCCTGTGTTTGCCCGAAAACCTGCCGAAATATGTCCTGGAGCGTCATAGTTCGGGTACTGCCGAGGAAATCGTCGCCTCGGTTGATAATTTCGACCACGGTCCTCCTCTGGCGACCTGTGCCGTTTGTTGTGGACAGCATCTTCTCCATCTGCCCATCTGTTTGCTATTTCCATTAACGCGGATACTGTCTTTGGGTTGGTCCTTCCCAAGTCCTCGACGAAATCTCCACGCCTGATTCCTGCGACAAACGCATCTATCGCTCTCTCGTCAGATATATTTTCTGCCGAGTTTTTGATGATGTTCCACCTTTGGATGTATTTTCTCATTGGCTCGTCTGGCTTTTGTCGACATGCTCTCAACTCCTCCAATGACGCAGGTTTCTTGCATGTGGACCGGAAGTTCTTGACGAACACATCCTCGAAGCTTTCCCAGCTGTCGATAGATCTGGTAAGTTTCTTTATCCAAGATCGTGCGGCTCCACTCAGATGCACCTGGATGCTTTGCATAGCTGTTGCTCTGGTTCCTCCTGTGAGCTTTACTGTCTCGAGATAATCAACTAGCCAATCCTCTGGATCTTGAAGGCCGTCGAATTTCTTGAAATTGTCGGGTAACTTGAATCCTGAAGGGACTCGAGTTTTTCGGACTCTCCTCGTGAAGCACGGCAAGCCGCACATATCTTCGTCGTTAAGCTCCGGGGATTGCCGATGTTCCCTTCTGCTTTGCCGCGCTCTATCGACCCTTGCTTGTGCTGCCGTGTCTCTTGCTCCGCTTGGTCCTTCAGGGCTGCCGGCTGTGCTGCTGCAGGTCGTGGACTATTTTGCCTTGCCGCTCCTTCGGGAGGCGTTGATACAAACGCTGTCCCCATAGCTCCAACTCCTGCTATCGCCATATTGTATAGTGTTTCCCTTGGATCGCCTGGAGGTGGTTTAGATGCGAGGATAAAAGCATGTGTCGCCATATACCCAGCCTCTGGTGTCTTAGGGATGATGTTTCCTCTTGTATCTATCGACATAAAGGACATGTCGAGGTTTTGGACCAAATGCTCTCTTTCTGCTTCAGGTATATGTTGCAACCTTGATCTTGCTCTGTTCCGAGCCTCCCTGTGGCTATCACCCGAAGTTCTAGATTGTCGACTTAGATCTGCCCTTCTCCTGCTGGATGCAGAAGCTGCCTCCTTTCTCCTGTTTAACTCAGCTGTCTGTTTTTCCAATTCTCTAGCAGCTCGTGCGAGCCTATATTGATATGCTTGCAATTCCTCTGGTGTGGCCGTGGTGGCCATTGGTTCTGAGCCGTCCATAGCTCTCGCGGCTCTGTCCCATGCTGCTTGCGGGAGTTGAACTCTGTGTCGCGGCTGTGGCCCGACGTATTTATTGCCCAGGCCTCGTCGCAGATCGGAGGGATCGACGTATGGATTTCCCAGATCGTCGAAAGCCTCAGATGTTTCCTCTTGATCATTATTTGGCTCTTCAATGACATAAATCTGATGATATTTTGTATTCAGATCTATGTTGGGTTTGGTGACACCATCGTTAAGATTGATGAAGACCTTGCCCACTGTAACAGACTTGTCGATGAAGTCGCAACTGTCGACACTGCTGGAGCCATCGCTTATATATGAGTCCGCAGATGACTCAAATGACATGTCGCTGAAGATCTTGGCGAGTTTCTCTCTTGCCCTGGTGCTGACGTAGCGCGTCGACGAAGTTTCTTCTTCTCCTGATTCGGTTGACGATGTATAGCTTGAAAAATCAGAATCGACCGCCGACGATCCCGACGAAATCGGAATTTCGACACGATACGATCCTTCCTTCTCGACGCGAAAGCGAAACCTTCCGAACGTCATCTTCATAGGCTCCGCCAGATACGCATATGCATCCAAACAGGAGGGTGGGTGAGGAACAAAATCGACAGGACCAGCAGCGATCTGTTTACCTCGATCCATTGCGTTGCTTGCAGTTGATGATGTCGAAGATCTTGAACGTGCCATCGAGATCAGATCCTTACGCCTCTAGTCCCCACAGACGGCGCCAATTGACAAGGTATCAACTTGTCAATGCCTATGGATTGTAGGCTAGGGTTTAGTTGGAAGTAGAGGGCAAGTAGATCTCGAAGGTTTCAGCCGAAAAGTACTCGACGATTATGAAAACTAGGGTTTGTAACAATGATTCGATGCCTTCCTCGTCCCTCGACTCCCCCTTTATATAGGATGCGGAGCCGAGGGATTCGTGTTGTACAAGTTACAGAGTCCGGGATGGTTTCTAACTCATCCCGTAAGATTACAAATAACGCTTCCTATTACAACTCTAACTTTCCTTAATAATATCTTGGGCTTCCGAATCTTCTTATTCTTCGGGTAGTGGGCCTTCAGTAAACCCTGGGTACTATCTTCGGCAGGCCTATTTGGGATGCCTATGTCACCTACAGCATGAACGCAACAGAGCTTGTGGAGCTGAAGAAGCAAATAGATGATATGTTGGCCAAAGGTCTGATTAGACCAAGTGCATCCCCCTGGAGATCACCCGTCTTGTTTGTGGACAAGAAGGATGGTGCAAATCGTTTATGCACGGACTATCGTAAGCTTAACGAAGTCACCATCAAAAACAAATACCCCCTACCCAAGATAGAAGACTTGTTCGATCAACTCACCGGATCCAGAGTTTTCTCCAAGATAGATCTTAGAACTGGATATCATCAGCTAAAGATCTGAGCCACCGACATTCCAAAAACTGCCTTTACCACCAGATATGGGTTGTATGAGTACAATGTCATGTCGTTTGGACTGACCAATGCCCCCGCTTATTTCATGAATCTAATGAATAAGATCTTCATGAACTTTTTGGACAAGTTTGTCGTTGTCTTCATCGACGACATTCTCGTCTACTCCAAGTCCGAAGAGGAACATGAAAAGCATCTGGAGATTGTCCTAGAAAATCTTAGACAGCACAAGTTGTATGCCAAGTTCAGCAAGTGTGAGTTTTGGCTGGAAGAAGTTGGATTCCTGGGACACATCTTGTCTGCAGGAGGAATTGCCGTAGATCCCGCCAAAATCAAAACTTTTATGGAATGGCAAGCCCCAACCACACAAACCGAGGTCCGCGCTTTTCTTGGATTAGCCGGATATTACCGCAGATTTGTAGAAGGTTTTTCGAGCATCGTTCGACCAATGACCCAATTGCTGAAGAAGGACAGAAAGTTTGAGTGGACCGATAAATGTGAAGAGAGCTTCCAACAGCTCAAGAGTAGACTGACCACAGCCCCAATCCTGATCATGCCAGATATCGCAAAGCCCTTTGACGTATATTGCGACGCCTCCAAGACTGGACTTGGATGCGTGCTTATGCAAGAAGGCAAGGTGGTATCCTACCTTTCAAGACAACTTAAGCAACATGAACAGAACTACCCAACCCATGACCTTGAGCTTGCAGCCGTGGTCTTAGCCTTGAAAGTTTGGCGTCATTACCTCATGGGTAATCGATGCGAGATCTACTTCGACCACAAAAGCCTCAAATATATATTCACCCAGAAGGAGCTAAACATGAGACAACGCCGATGGATAGAATTGATCAAAGATTACGACATGGAGATTCACTACCACCCCGGCAAGGCCAATGTGTTAGCGGATGCTTTGAGTCAACTGCCGTGTCAGTTGAACTCCATGCTCGCAACCGAACAGCCCAGCTTGCATCAAGAGTTTGAACAGTTCCGTCTAGAACTTGTTAGTGAAGGATTCCTAGCCAGCATAGAACTGCAACCCACCTTGGTTAGCCAAATCAAGGAAGCCCAGAAGGACAACGCTAGCATTGACGGAATCAAGAAGCAGATAGCCGCAGGAAAAGCCCCCGGATTCACCGTAGACGAAGCCGGAATTCTTTGGTACAAAGAACGTCTCTGCGTACCATCGGACTCTGACTTGAAACAAGTCATCCTGCAAGAAGCCCATGACACCCTTTATTCAATCCACCCCGGAGGTACCAAGATGTACCAAGACCTAAAGGAACAATTCTGGTGGCATGGAATGAAGAGAGAGATCGGTAGTTACATCGCCAAGTGTGACATCTGTCAGAGAGTCAAGGCAGAACATCAATGACCCACCGGACTGTTACAACCCCTCCAGATTCCAGAATAGAAATGGGACTCCGTAGGAATGGACTTTATCACCGGACTGCCCAAATCCAGCAAAGGCAATGATTCAATATGGGTAGTTGTCGATAGATTGACCAAAGTCGCCCATTTCATAGCCGTCAAAACCACGTACCAAGGCCCAAAGTTAGCGGAACTATACATCTCCAGAATA
Source organism: Lolium perenne (assembly GCF_019359855.2). Taxonomy (NCBI): domain Eukaryota; kingdom Viridiplantae; phylum Streptophyta; class Magnoliopsida; order Poales; family Poaceae; genus Lolium; species Lolium perenne. The sequence goes on from NC_067249.2 coordinate 191,032,788, forward strand.
GTCGCCCTGCACGGAACCCCCAAATCGATAGTGTCAGATAGAGGATCACAGTTCACCTCAAGATTCTGGCAGAAAGTGCACGAAGGACTAGGCACCCGTCTGAATTTCAGCACCGCCTATCACCCTCAGACCGATGGACAGACTGAGAGAGTCAACCAGATACTGGAAGACATGTTGAGAGCATGCGTACTGGAATACGGATCCAAGTGGGAAGACTGCTTACCTTACGCAGAATTCTCTTACATCAATAGCTATCAAGCCAGCCTACAGATGGCCCCCTTTGAAGCCTTGTACGGAAGGAAATGCCGTACCCCCCTTAACTGGTCGGAAGTCGGAGAAAGCCAAGTTTTTGGCCCAGATGTTCTTCGTGAAGCCGAACAGAAAGTTCACAAGATTCGCGAGTACCTCAAGACAGCGCAATCTCGACAGAAGAGCTACGCCGACAAGAGATGTCGGGAGATGACCTTCGAGATCGGAGACTTCGTCTATCTCAAGATATCCCCCTTGAAAGGAATGCAGAGATTCCAACTGAAAGGAAAGCTCGCACCCCGATATGTCGGACCTTTCAAAGTCCTCAGCCGCCGAGGTGAAGTATCTTATCAACTGGAGTTGCCTGAAGAAATGTCGGCTGTGCACGACGTGTTTCATATCTCACTTCTCCAGAAGTGCCTTGAAGTCCCGGAGAAGACCGAAGTATTCAAGAACATCGATCACCGATCGGTGGATATCAACAAGGATTTGACATACCGCGAATTGCCGATTCGCATCCTGGAGGAAGCTTACCGAACCACCCGCACCCGAAGCATCAAGTTTCTGAAGATACAATGGAGCAATCATACCGAGGATGAAGCTACATGGGAACGAGAAGACTTCATGAAGAAGGAGTACCCAGATCTCTTTAGTACCTAACTTTCTTTTCGATCTCGGGACGAGATCTTTTGTAAGGGGGAAGGGTTTGTAACATCCCAAATTTCAATAAAAAGAAAGTTAGAGAATTCCAGAGAGCAAAATTTCAAACAAACAAAAACTTTTTAAATTGCATATAGTGCCATGCATAGGACTTGTGCATTTGAGTGATATGCCATGATGAGTGTTATTATTTGTATGTGCTATACTCTAAAACCCTAATGTGATCATATGAAGATCACCAACCAAATAAATCAAAGAGGAAGAAAATCCAATAATTGAAAAACCCTAAAAACCCTAACATATGCCCTATGGCATTTTTATAAATTTTGACCCTAGACCATTTTGGTCTTCACCATTAGTTGAATAATGTTATTAAACACTTATTACAACTTTTGGAATCAAAGAAGCACAATTCAAATAATTGCCAAATGCAAAACTAGCTCACATAGAATAATGGTCAAAACTGAAATTTATAGCCTGATCACTACTTTGAGCCATTGCCATTCAATTTTCTCAAACCAAATCTTGCTAACTCTTTGCACCATTTCAAAGTAAACATCAAGGTGAACAACTTTTGTAAAGATCACCATGCCAAAATCATTCTTGATCATTAGCTATGCTCATCCAAAGATTCAACTTTTTAACATATGCAACAATCTCCACTTAGCCAAATTTTGCAAATTCTTGAATTCTACAATTCCACCACCACCTCTAATCATCCCTGGTCATTTACAACTTATCTAAACACACACATTTCAAATTGTTTGACCATTTGAATAAAATCAAATTTGGACAAATTCTTCAATTTCCAAATATGGCACTATTTGCCATTATTGCAAATAGTGATTCTACTCCAACTAATCTACCCTAACCTACACCATTTGGTCCCTTGGTCCCCTCTCACTCTCAATGCAGCATAGAAACCCTAGAGGGGCAAGCATAGCATGCATGTGCATGGCCATGCCGGCCATGCCACACACGTCGAGCTCCCCCTCTCTTTCTTCTTCCCTGGCCATGGCCACCGTGCCAAAACGCACCAGCACACCACCCTAGCGCCGCCTACACTCGCCATGGTCGAAGGAGCAGCGACCACACGCCGGACGAAGCGCGCCCAGAACGCGCTCACCATGCCGATGACGTCGCGCATGGACACGCTCGCGGACGTCACTGGCCACACGCCGCGCCACCACCTCGCGCTCGCCCTGGCCCCTCCCTCGACGAGTTGAGCACCACCTCGCCACCTGGACGCCGCCAGACAGCACCTCGACCAGAACCTGGACCGCCGCCGCCGTGGACGGAGAAGAAGATCCCGCCATTGCCGCGACCTGCCTGGAAGCAATGCGACCCAACCAGGCCCTCCCCTACCAAGCTATCGCTGCCATTAGCATCGCCTGGACACGCAGAGCACTGCCACGACCTCACCCAGCTCGACCACTCACCGGAGAAGCCGCGCCATGGTCGACCACCACCCTGCCCCGCAGCACACTCGCTCGCCTATAAATGGAGGCATCGCCTCGTCGATTCATTCACACCACCACTCCTCCCTCTCCTTCCTTGATCTCCCAGCCACCTCGCCGCTCCACATTGCCCACCAGAGCCGCCCAATTTCTACCTCACTGCCGCACGCCGCCGCGGAAGCTCGCCGACGATTGGAGCCACCTCAGGCGACGCCACCTGTACCGGGAGCTTCGCCGTCGTCCACATCTACCCCAAGCACACTGCCATCCCTCGCTGGAGCCGCCGTAAGCCCTCCGACCCCCTACCGCCGCCGCCAGAGCGTCGGGTTCTCGTCGGAGACGACGATGAACCACGGCCGCTCGATCGCCATCTAATCCTACGCCCCACGTTGAAACTTACCGCTTCGGGTTTAAAACCCACTGACATGCGGGACCCTCTGTCAGGCAGCCCGCGCGTCACTGGGCTGTGGCTGGGCTGGCTTGGGCCGTTTAATTTGAATCTGGCCCGTTTAGTTTTCCCGCCGGCCTTTTAATTCAAATCCAGTTTAAATAATTCCAAATGAATTTCAATACTGCCTCCACTTTGAAAATCAATAGATTCAAATTGGCTAAACCAAATTTAATGAACTTTATATTGTTGGAAAGCTAGTGAAATTATCTACAACATGCCACTGGTCCCATGACCAGATTCTTTGTAGAATTAAGTTGATAAAAATAACAAGGCAGGGACTTTTACCTATTCAAATAATTATTAAAAATCAACCAAAATGGATATTAAGTTAATTCCAACTCTAATAGCTCACATTTGACTTACACTAATTGTTTATGCAATAAAATGGTGTGGTCACTTTGCATGATCATGCCCTAGTTTAATTAAAGGAGATTATGGCTAGTTTAACTAGTTGATATTGTCCAAAACTATTAAAGTAAATTATGTGGAGTCTTATACTTCATTTAAACTTGTCTCACATGAATTCATGGGATGTTTGGACCCCTGGTCCAAACTCTCTTATATGAATTACTTGAGATTTAAATCCTATGTAGTGATATTAAATGATATGAGGTGATCTACCTCAATTAAATCATTTTCTCAAATGATGATGATGAACATTTGACTTAAGTCAATATGAGTTCATATATGATGGTTTGAGAAATTAAATATTAAGAAGATTTCAATGAGAGGAAATTATTTCTCAAGAACCCTATGGAAACTATCATTTACATATTAAATACAAAGAAGCGAATTCTATTCAAACCACACAACCCATGCACCCTAAGTAGATTATTTGTGTGCATAGAATAGTTTGTGTGTTTATATGTGATATATGGAATAGCCATTGAATTAGTGAGTAATTATACTCGTATTCAAATTTAGACGCTAGCACCGGAGAGTACGCCGAAGAAGAAGGTTGCTACCAAGAGGAGGAGGAGGAACAGTTTGAGAACTACCAAGGCAAGCTAATATTCTTGCAAAGTGCAAAGCCCCTTGGGGCAAGGCACCATAAATCTTCTCTTTTCTTACATAATCCTATCCCAAGTTTTTACTTTACAAGTTTTACTTGTTGTTTTCCAAGAGTTACTTTTATAGTTAACTTTGGTCAAAGTAAAGGATGGTTACTAGAGTAGTGAAGTGGTCTCAATCAAGCAAAGCAAGGTAGCATCCCCTCATGATTTAGAGCTAGTGCTAATGAAATAAAACTTGACTACTCTAGATGGGAACAATGTGAATGGAATTGAATTTGAAACCTTGGAATGATGAAGCATTCCATTGAATGATTTTTGAAGGTGAATATGACCAAGAGAAGATAGTGATTTTTGATAAACAATGATGTTGGTTTGATTGCGATACCTTTCCAATTATTAAGTACCCCCACAATACCTGATTATGGGTAGGGCTTAACTGGAAGTTTATGCATCTTAGTATGGGTTCCCTCTGAACACACATCATAGGGGTTACGCTTGAGGCTGCCTCCGTTGTTGAGAAATGATGTGAAATTGAGGTGAATTGTACGGCCAAGCCTTGTGCAGTTCCGAGGTTGACAGTTGGTCTTCACTGGGAGGCCAAGCTCATGGGGAGAGGTGCTCATACTAGGATTTGTAAGTGAAAGGTTATGGTTGATGATCCGCATACTGTGTTACGATGATTCGGGGTAATCCCGACGGATGAAATCAAATGTTGTGGCACAAGTGTGCAACCTCTGCAGAGTGTAAACCTATTCGAATAGCCGCGTCCATGGTTACGGACGGTTGGAAAGGCCATACAGTTTCCGATGTCATATCTTTGAAAAAGGATGTTGAAAGATGATGATGAAATGACTTGTGGTGAATTGAATTGAAATCACCACTGAAATGGTGGGAATGACACTAATGTTCCCACTTGAGTTAGTTAGCACTTGAATAAGCTTTTCTCAAATATTGTGAACTAAAACTAGCTTTATGCAAATAAACTAGAGCTTAGCAAACCATACTAGAAATGCCTAGCACTTACATTAGTATTAGTTTGCGAGTACTTAAAGTACTCACGCCTTTGTCCCTGGCTATTCAAATGGCCAGAGTATGAAGATGAACAAGGAGACGACCAGCAGGACGCCTACGACAACTAGGAGTCTTCCAACGTCAAGCGTTGGCCTCTAGACTAGAGAGTCCTTGTATCTTACGCTTCCGCTATGAACTATGAACTTGTGTTTGTTCGTTGATCAATAGATCAACTATTCGTGTAATATGGATCATGTGAATCCAAATTTGTAAGACTTATGGTTTGTAATGAATGATGACTGTGATACTTAACTATTATGCCTCGCAACAACAATATTCCTGGGATTGCGATGTATGACATAATAGGCATCCGGACTTAAAAATCCGGGTGTTGACAGTAGCACACGAAGTATTTACTTGGAATGGCAGAAAATACCATGTAGTAGGTAGGTATGGTGGACACAAATGGCATAGTTTTTGGCTCAAGGATTTGGATGCACGAGAAGTATTCCCTCTCAGTACAAGGCTTAGGCTAGCAAGGTTATTTGAAACAAACACAATTATGAACCGGTACAGCAAAACTTACATAAGAACATATTGCAAGCATTATAAGACTCTACACTGTCTTCCTTGTTGTTCAAACCCTCACCAGAAAATATCTAGACTTTAGAGAGACCAATCATGCAAACCAAATGTCATATTGTTAACCGTAATGCGAACATTATCAATCCTCCCCAAAGGTTTTTTTGTAGAATTATCAGCAAGATTAACATCCAAATAACAATTTTTCAATGGAGGCAAGTCAAGCATATCATAGATTTTCTTGCAAATCTGGCATTCAGTATCAACATATGGAGTGGGGACACGATCTAAACGATGACCACCACCATCAGAACGGCGAAAACGATCACCACCACCATCATCCTGGCGTCTGTCACGTCGGTCATCTCGACGGTCACCACGGTCACCATGGCACTCGTCACCGCGCCAGCTGCCACGATCATCGTCACGTCGCTAGTTGCCACGGTCTTCATCACGATAGCCATTGCCACCTCCTCCACGATAGGGACCACGATCAGGACTTCGAACACGAGGAGGAGGAGGCGTGCGACCACGAGGGCGCTGATCACCGCGGCGCGCCAGATTTGCAGAACATACAAAAGAGCCATTCTCCTCGACCCCATTGCGCATGTCATAGGAACATAGCTGTTCATAGAACTCATCAAGCGATGTGTCAGGATTTCCATTCACCGTGGTGATGAGGGCATTGTACTCGCCCTTGTCAAGGCCATGTAGAAGATACCCAAGAAGCTCATCATCTGCCACGGGTTTGCCAAGGGCAGAAAGTTCCGAAGCGAAGCTCTTCATCTTGGTATAGTACTGATCCGCTGTCATAGAGAGTTTCTTGGTGTCTGATGTCTATGGGTGCTTCTATTCTTGTAGACAGTGTTCGGCCTCCAAGAGCAGAGGTTTGTAGAACAGCAGCAAGTTTCCCTTAAGTGGATCACCCAAGGTTTATCGAACTCAGGGAGGAAGAGGTCAAAGATATCCCTCTCATGCAACCCTGCAACCACAAAGCAAGAAGTCTCTTGTGTCCCCAACACACCTAATAGGTGCACTAGTTCGGCGAAGAGATAGTGAAATACATGTGGTATGAATAAGTATGAGCAGTAGTAATGGCACCAGAAAAGTGCTTGCTGGCGTGTAGTTGATGGTGGTAATATTGCAGACAGTAGAAACGCAGTAAAACAGTAAACAAGCAGCGATAGCAGTATTTGCGAACAAGGCCTAGGGATTATACTTTCACTAGTGGACACTCTCAACATTGATCACATAACAGAATAAATAGATAGATGCTAGACTCTACACTCTCTTGTTGGATAATGAACACCACTAACTGTGTAGGATTACACGAACCCTCAATGCCGGAGTTAACAAGCTCCACAATATTCGATATTCATGTTCAAATAACCTTAGAGTGCATGACAGATCAACACAACCAAACCAAGTACTAACATAGCATGCACACCGTCACCTTCACACTACGAAAGGAGGAATAGATCACATCAATACCATCATAGTAATAGTTAACTTCATAATCTACAAGAGATCACAATCATAGCCTACGCCAAGTACTACACGATGCACACACTGTCACCATTACACAGTGCAGGAGGAATAAACTACTTTAATAACATCACTAGAGTAGCACACAGATAAATTGTGATACAAAACACATTGCAATCATAAAGAGATATAAATAAGCACTTCACTATGCTCTTCATAACAGTGAATAAGTATTCTGTGAAATATAGCCTAAGAGACACACACACGGTGCACACACTGTCACCTTTACACACGTGGGACAAGGAGTCTCCGGAGATCACATAAGTAAAATCCACTTGACTAGCATAATGACATCTAGATTACAAGCATCATCATATGAATGTCAATCATGTAAGGCAGCTCATGAGATTATTGTATTGAAGTACATAGAAGAGAGATGAACCACATAGCTACCGGTACAGCCCTTAGCCTCGATGGAGAACTACTCCCTCCTCATGGGAGACAACAGCGGTGATGAAGATGGCGGTGGAGATGCCAGCGGTGTCAATGGAGAAGCCTTCCGGGGGCACTTCCCCGTCCCGGCGGCGTGCCGGAACAGAGACTCCTGTCCCCGAGATCTTGGCTTCGCGATGGCGGCGGCTCTGGATGGTTTCTCGTACCGTGGCTTTTTTCGTATCGAAGATTTAGGTCAGGGACCTTGAAATAGGCGAAGAGGCGGAGTCGGAGGGTCGACGAGGCGGTGACACACTAGGGGCCTGGGCCGCGCCACCCTGGCATCTGGTGGCTGAAACGCGTACAGCACGCGTCCGTTGGGAACCCCAAGAGGAAGGTGTGATGCGTACAGCGGCAAGTTTTCCCTCAGTATGAAACCAAGGTTTATCGAACCAGTAGGAGCCAAGAAGCACGTTGAAGGTTGATGGCGGCGAGATGTAGTGCGGCGCAACACCAGGGATTCCGGCGCCAACGTGGAACCTGCACAACACAAACCAAGTACTTTGCCCCAACGAAACAGCGAGGTTGTCAATCTCACCGGCTTGCTGTAACAAAGGATTAGATGTATAGTGTGGATGATGATTGTTTGCAGAAAACAGTAGAACAAGTATTGCAGTAGATTGTATTTCAGTATAGAGAATTGGACCGGGGTCCACAGTTCACTAGAGGTGTCTCTCCCATAAGATAAACAACATGTTGGGTGAACAAATTATAGTTGGGCAATTGACAAATAAAGAGGGCATGACCATGCACATACATATTATGATGAGTATAGTGAGATTTAATTGGGCATTACGACAAAGTACATAGACCGCTATCCAGCATGCATCTATGCCTAAAAAGTCCACCTTCAGGTTATCATCCGAACCCCTCCGCATTAAGTTGCTAACAACAGACAATTGCATTAAGTATTGCGCGTAATGTAATCAGTAACTACATCCTCGAACATAGCACCAATGTTTTATCCCTAGTGGCAACAGCACATCCATAATCTTAGAGATTTCTGTCACTTCCCCAGATTCACAGAGACATGAACCCACTATCGAGCATAAATACTCCCTCTTGGAGTTACAAGCATCTACTTGGCCAGAGCATCTACTAGTAACGGAGAGCATGCAAGATCATAAACAACACATAGATATAAATTGATAATCAACATAACAAGTATTCTCTATTCATCGGATCCCAACAAACGCAACATATAGAATTACAGATAGATGATCTTGATCATGTTCGGCAGCTCACAAGACCCGACAATTAAGCACAATGAGGAGAAGACAACCATCTAGCTACTGCTATGGACCCATAGTCCAGGGGTAGACTACTCACACATCACTCCGGAGGCGACCATGGCGGCGTAGAGTCCTCCGGGAGATGATTCCCCTCTCCGGCAGGGTGCCGGAGGCGATCTCCTGAATCCCCCGAGATGGGATTGGCGGCGGCGGCGTCTGGAAGGTTTTCCGTATTGTGGCTCTCGTGCGGGGTTTCGCGATGAAGGCTATTTGTAGGCGGAAGGGCAGGTCGGGGGCCACACGAGGCCCACACTACAGGTCGGCGCGGCCAAGACCTGGGCCGCGCCGCCCTAGGGTGTGGCCACCTCGTGGCCCCACTTCGTCTCCTCTTCGGTCTTCTGGAAGCTTCGTGGCAAAATAGGACCCTGGGCGTTGATTTCGTCCAATTCCGAGAATATTTCCTTACTAGGATTTCTGAAACCAAAAACAGCAGAAAATAGCAACTGGCACTTCGGCATCTTGTTAATAGGTTAGTTCCAGAAAATGCACGAATATGACATAAAGTGTGCATAAAACATGTAGATATCATCAATAATGTGGCATGGTACATAAGAAATTATCGATACGTCGGAGACGTATCAGCATCCCCAAGCTTAGTTCCTGCTCGTCCCGAGCAGGTAAACGATAAACAAAGATAATTTCTGGAGTGACATGCCATCATAACCTTGATCATACTATTGTAAAGCATATGTAGTGAATGCAGCGATCAAAACAATGTATATGACATGAGTAAACAAGTGAATCATATAACAAAGACTTTTCATGAATAGTACTTCAAGACAAACATCAATAAGTCTTGCATAAGAGTTAACTCATAAAGCAATAATTCATAGTAGAAGCATTGAAGCAACACAAAGGAAGATTAAGTTTCAGCGGTTGCTTTCAACTTATAACATGTATATCTCATGGATATTGTCAACATAGAGTAATATAATAAGTGCAATATGCAAATATGTAGGAATCAATGCATAGTTCACACAAGTGTTTGCTTCTTGAGGTGGAGAGAAATAGGTGAACTGACTCAACAATAAAAGTAGAAGAATGGTCCTTCAAAGAGGAAAGCATCGATTGCTATATTTGTGCTAGAGCTTTGATTTTGAAAACAATTGTAAGCATATGTAATGAATGCAGCGATCAAAACAATGGTAATGACATGAGTAAACAAATGAATCATAAAGCAAAGACTTTTCATGTATAGTACTTTCAAGACAAGCATCAATAAGTCTTGCATAAGAGTTAACTCATAAAGCAATAAATTCAAAGTAAAGGCATTGAAGCAACACAATGGAAGATTAAGTTTCAGCGGTTGCTTTCAACTTGTAACATGTATATCTCATGGATAGTTGTCAATGCAAAGCAATATAACAAGTGCAATAAGCAAGTATGTAAGAATCAATGCACAGTTAACACAAGTGTTTGCTTCTAAGATAGAGAGAAATGGGTAAACTGACTCAACATAAAAGTAGAAGAATGACCCTTCGCAGAGGGAAGCAGGGATTGCTATATTTGTGCTAGAGCTTTGATTTTGAAAACATATAGAGAGCATAAAAGTAAAATTTTGAGAGGTGTTTGTTGTTGTCAACGAATGGTAGTGGGCACTCTAACCCCCTTGCCAGACAAACCTTCAAAGAGCGGCTCCCATGAATTATTTTTATTTTTGTGTGGCACTCCTTCCAACCTTGCTTTCACAAACCATGGCTAACCGAATCCTCGGGTGCCTGCCAACAATCTCATACCATGAAGGAGTGCCTTTTTATTTTAGTTTTATTATGATGACACTCCTCCCCACCTTTGCTTTCTCAAGCCATGGCTAATCGAATCCTTCGGGTGCCGTCCAACAATCACATACCATGGAGGAGTGTCTATTTAGTTTAATTAATTTGGGACTGGGAATCCCATTGCCAGCTCTTTTTGCAAAATTATTGGATAAGCGGATGAAGCCACTAGTCCATTGGTAAAAGTTGCCCAACAAGATTGAAAGATAAACACCACATACTTCCTCATGAGCTATAAAACATTGACACAAATCAGAGGTGATAAATTTTGAATTGTTTAAAGGTAGCACTCAAGCAATTTACTTTGGAATGGTGGAGAAATACCATGTAGTAGGTAGGTATGGTGGACACAAATGGCATAGTCTTTGGCTCAAGGATTTTGGATGCATGAGAAGTATTCCCTCTTGATACAAGGCTTAGGCTAGCAAGGCTATTTGAAACAAACACAAGGATGAAGCGGTGCAGCAAAACTCACATAAAAGACATATTGTAAACATTATAAGACTCTACACCGTCTTCCTTGTTGTTCAAACTCTTTACTAGAAATTATCTAGACCTTAGAGAGACCAATTATGCAAACCAAATTTTAGCAAGCTCTATGTATTTCTTCATTAATAGGTGCAAATTATATGATGCAAGAGCTTAAACATGAGCACAACAATTGCCAAGTATCAAGTTATTCAAGACATCATACCAATTACTACATGTAGCATTTCTAGTTTCCAACCATATAACAATTAACGAAGCAGTTTCAACCTTCGCCATGAACAGTAAAAGCTAAGAACGCATGTGTTCATATGAACCAGCGGAGCGTGTATCTCTCCCACACAAGCATTTATTCAAACAAAAACAAAAACAAAAACAAACAGACGCTCCAAGTAAAGTACATAAGATGTGACCGAATAAAAATACAGTTTCAAGGGAGGAACCTGATAATTTGTCGATGAAGAAGGGGATGCCTTGGGCATCCCCAAGCTTAGACGCTTGAGTCTTCTTGAAATATGCAGAGATGAACCACCGGGGCATCCCCAAGCTTAGAGCTTTCACTCTCCTTGATCATATTGTATCATCCTCCTCTCTTGACCCTTGAAAACTTCCTCCACACCAAACTCAAAACAACTCATTAGAGGGTTAGTGCATAATCAAAAACTCACATTTTCAGAGGTGAAACAATCATTCTTAACACTTCTGGACATTGCTCAAAGCTACTGGAATTAAATGGAATAGAAAAATCCATCAAGCATAGCAAAACAGGCAATGCGAAATAAAAGGCAGAATCTGTCAAAATAGAACAGTTCGTAAAGACGAATTTTATTGAGGCACCAGACTTGCTCAAATGAAAATGCTCAAATCGAATGAAAGTTGCGTACATATCTGAGGATCACTCACGTAAATTGGCATAATTTTCTGAGTTACCTACAGGGAATTAGGCCCAGATTCGTGACAACAAGAAATCTGTTTCTGCGCAGTAATCCAAATCTAGTATCAACCTTGCTATCAAAGACTTTACTTGGCACAACAATGCAATAAAATAAGATAAGGAGAGGTTGCTACAGTAGTAACAACTTCCAAGACTCAAATATAAAACAAAGTTACTGTAGCAAAATAAACACATGGGTTATCTCTCAAGAAGTTCTTTCTTTATAGCCATTAAGATGGGCTCAGCAGTTTTAATGATGTACTCGCAAAAAATAGTATTTGAAGCAAAAGAGAGCATCAAGAGGCAAAACACATTTAAGCCTATCATGCTTCCTATGAAAAGGAATCTTGTAAATAAACAAGTTCATGAAGAGCAAAGTAACAAGCATAGGAAGATAGAACAAGTGTAGCTTCAAAAATTTCAGCACATAGAGAGGTGTTTTAGTAACATGAAAATTTCTACACCCATATTTTCCTCTCTCATAATAATATCCAGTAGCATCATGAGCAAACTCAACAATATAACTATCACATAAAGCATTCTTATCATGAGTCTCATGCATAAAATTATTACTCTCCACACACTACAAGAAAAGTTGCCATGGCCGACGAAGTTGAAGTCACGCCGTGGTTGCTGGTGTACCATGGCCGACGATTTTGGGTCCCTCCGTGGTGCATGTCAAAACTTTTTTTTTCTCGTTTTTGAGGCCACCTAGCCCGACGAAAGCGGCCAAAACGTCGCGTATGGTGGCCCGGGACGTGGTGCATCTCGAAATCTCGGGTTCGCCGGCCGAGTCAACGCAAATCCGCACCGCCGAGGGATGTAGGGCCCAGATGGCAGCCTCTCTGGCATTGTTTTTTTTCTCGATCGCGCCATCTCGTTCAACGTTCTCCGATCGAGCCGTTTACGATGCAGGATCATGGGTCCCGCATGTCATCCTCTATGAACCAAAATTCTTTCTATTCTTGGATTTTTTGACCCCCGATTTCTGGCTACTTCCTTTTCTTTTGATCCCTTGCCGCCTTGGAAACGTTGAGACCGCTGCTGCTAAATGGGACCCGCATGTCATCCTCTATGTGCAATCAACTTTCTTTTCTTGGAGTTTTTTTTGGCACCTCATATTTGGTCACTTGCCTTTTTTTTTCGATCCCCTGCCGCCTCTCAAACGGTGATACCGCTGCTGCTAAATGGCACCCGCATGTCATCCTCTATGTACTATAAAACTTTCTTTTCTTGGATTTTTTTTGGCACCTCATATTTGGTCACTTGCCTTTTTCTTTCGATCCCCTGCCGCCTCTCAAACGGTGATACCGCTGCTGCTAAATGGGACCCGCATGTCATCCTCTATGTACTATAAAACTTTCTTTTCTTGGATTTTTTTGGCACCTCATATTTGGTCACTTGCCTTTTTCTTTCGATCCCCTGCCGCCTCTCAAACGGTGATACCGCTGCTGCTAACTGGGACCCGCATGTCATGCTCTATGTACTATAAAACTTTCTTTTCTTGAATTATTTTTGGCACCTCATATTTGGTCACTTACCTTTTTCTTTCGATCCCCTGCCGCCTCTCAAATGGTGATACCGCTGCTGCTAACTGGGACCCGCATGTCATCCTCTATGTACTATAAAACTTTCTTTTCTTGAATTATTTTTGGCACCTCATATTTGGTCACTTACCTTTTTCTTTCGATCCCCTGCCGCCTCTCAAACGGTGATACCGCTGCTGCTAAATGGGACCCGCATGTCATCCTCTATGTACTATAAAACTTTCTTTTCTTGAATTATTTTTGGCTCCTCATATTTGGTCACTTACCTTTTTCTTTCGATCCCCTGCCGCCTCTCAAACGGTGATACCGCTGCTGCTAAATGGGACCCGCATGTCATCCTCTATGTACTATAAAACTTTCTTTTCTTGAATTATTTTTGGCTCCTCATATTTTTTCACTTGCCTTTTTCTTTCGATCCCCTGCCGCCTCTCAAACGGTGATACCGCTGCTGCTAAATGGCATGGGACCCGCATGTTATCCTCTATGTACTATAAAACTTTATTTTCTTGAATTATTTTTGGCTCCTGATATTTTTTCACTTGCCTTTTTCTTTCGATCTCATGCCACATTTGAAACGTTGAGGAACCTGCAGGCTCATGGGACCCGCATGTCATCCTCTATGTACTATAAAAGTTCATTTTCTTGGTTTTTTTCACCCTCTGATTTTTGGTAATTTCTTTTTTCTTTTGAACCCCTGCCGCCTCTCAAACGGTGATACCGCTGCTGCTAAATGGGACCCGCATGTCATCCTCTATGTACTATAAAACTTTCTTTTCTTGAATTATTCTTGGCTCCTCATATTTGGTCACTTGCCTTTTTCTTTCGATCTCATGCCACGTTTGAAACGTTGAGGAACCTGCTGGCTCATGGGACCCGCATGTCATCCTCTATGTGCTATAAAAGTTTATTTTCTTTATTTTTTTTTTCACCCTCTGATTTTTGGCTATTTCCTTTTTCTTTTGATCCCCTGCCGCCTTGGAAACGTTGGGTAAGCTGCTGACTCATGGGACCCGCATGTCATCCTCTATGTACAATCAACTTTCTTTTTCTTTTGATCTCAAGCCGCATTTGAAACGTTGAGACCGCTGCTGCTAAATGGGACCCGCATGTCATCCTCTACGTACAATAAAGTTTCTTTTCTTGGATTATCTTTGGCTCCTGATATTTTGTCACTTGCCTTTTTCTTTCGATCTCATGCCGCCTTTGAAACGTTGAGTAAGCTGCTGGCTCATGGGTCCCGCATGTCATCCTCTACGAACAATAAAAGTTTCCTTTCTTGGAGTTATTTTTTACCCCTAATTTCTGGCTATTTGCCTTTTTCTTTTGATCTCCTGCCCCCTCTGAAACGATGAGGACGCTGTTGGCAGGTCGATCCCACATGTCATCCTCTATGAACAATAAAAGTTTCCTTTGATGGATTTATTTTGAACCCCTAATTAATTTCTGGATATTTCCCCTGCCGCCTTGGAATCGTTGAGGATGCTGCTGCCTCATGGGTCCCGCATGTCATCCTCTCAGAACGGTAAATGTTTATTTTCTTGGATTTTGTTGACCAAACGATTTTTGGCTTATTTTTTCTTTCGATCACGTGCAGCCTTTAAAACGTTGAGGACGCTGCTGGCTCACGGGTCCCACATGTCAACCTCTATGAACAATAAACGCCGAGGATGCTTTGCCCTCATGGGTCCCGCATGTCATCCTCTCAGAACGAAAATGTTTCTTTTCTTGGATTTTTTACCAACAGATTTATGGTTTATTTTTTCTTTCCATCCCCTGCCGCCTTTAAAACGTTGACGACGCTGTTGGCTCATGGGTCCCCGATGTCAGCCTCCCCGTACAAGAAACATATGATATCTTGATTATTTTGCAGACAATAAACAATGTATTGCGCTCTGAGCTATTTCAAACGGATAATTAAATCTTTATTTTTACATAAACAAACTTATATGTTGAATCTCCTTGTTTTTTTGTCTTTGCGAAGCATAGGACTTTCCTGTTTTTTAGAAAATTCGGAACTTTCCTGTTTTGGAGTGGGCTGAAATTGTACGAGTCAAAAGGCCAAGCGAGGATAGTTCGAAGGCCCGGATGTCCGGATGCAACCCAATTGAAATCTTTCTTCTTGGATTTTTTCACCCCCTGATTTACGGCTACTTCATTTTTCTATTGGTACGCTGCCGCCTTGGAATCGTTGAGTACGCTGCTGCATAATGGGTCCCGCATGTCATCCTCTACGTACAATAAAATTTCTTTTCTTGGATTATTTTTGGCTCCTGATATTTGGTCACTTGCCTTTTTCTTTCGATCCCGTGCAGCCTCTCAAACGGTGATACCGCTGCTGCTAATTGGGACCCGCATATCATCCTCTATGCTCTTTTCTTGAATTATTTTTGGCTCCTGATATTTGGTCACTTGCCTTTTTCTTTCGATCTCATGCCACGTTTGAAACGTTGAGGAACCTGCTGGCTCATGGGACCCGCATGTCATCCTCTATGTACTATAAAAGTTCATTTTCTTTGTTTTTTTCACCCTACTGATTTTTGGCTATTTCCTTTTTCTTTTGATCCCTGCCTTGGAAACGTTGAGTAAGCTGCTAGCTCATGGGACCCGCATGTCATCCTCTATGTCCATCAACTTTATTTTCTTGGATTTTTTTGACCCCCTAATTTCTCGGCTACTTTCTTTTTCTTTTGATCTCAAGCCGCATTTGAAACGTTGGGACCGTCTTTGCAAAATGGGACCCACATGTCATCCTCTATGTAAATAAAGTTTCTTTTCTTGGATTATCTTGGGCTCCTGATATTTTGTCACTTGCCTTTTTCTTTCGATCTCATGCCGCCTTTGAAACGTTAAGTAAGCTGCTGGCTCATGGGTCCCGCATGTCATCCTCTACGAACAATAAAAGTTTCCTTTCTTGGAGTTATTTTTTACCCCTAATTTCTGGCTATTTGCCTTTTTCTTTTGATCTCCTGCCCCTTTGAAACGATGAGGATCTTTGTTGGCAGGTCGGTCCCACATGTCATCCTCTATGAACAATAAAACTTTCCTTTGATGGATTTATTTTGAACCCCTAATTAATTTCTGGCTATTTCCTTTTTTCTTTGATCCCCTGCAGCCTTGGAAACGTTGAGGATCTTTCTTGCCTCATCGGTCCCGCATGTCATCCTCTCAGAACGATAAATGTTTTCTTTTCGTGGATTTTTTTACCAACTGATATTTGGTTTTTTTTTATTTTCGATCCCCTGCCGCCTTTCAAACGTTGACGACGCTGATGGCTCATGGGTCCCTGATGTCAGCCTCCCCGTACAAGAAACATGTGATATCTTGATTATTTTGCAGACAATAAACAGTGTATTTCGCTCTGAGCTATTGCAAACGGATAAATTAAATCTTTATTTTTACAACTTATATCTTGAATCTCCTTGTTTTTTGTTTTGGCGAAGCATAGGACTTTCCTGTTTTTTTTTGAGAAAAATCCGAACTTTCATGTTCTGGAGTGGGCTGAAATTGTACGAGTCAAAAGGCCCAGAAGGATAGTTCGAAGGCCCAGATGTCCGGATGCGGCCCAATTTAAATCTTTCTTTTCTTGGATTTTTTTCACCCCCTGATTTCTGGCTACTTCATTTTTCTTTTGGTCCTGTGCCGCCTTGGAAACGTTGAGACCGCTGCTGCAAAATGGGACCCGCATGTCATCCTCTATGTACAATAAAGTTTCTTTTCTTGGATTATTTTTGGCTCCTGATATTTGGTCACTTGCCTTTTTCTTTCGATCTCATGCCACGTTTGAAACGTTGAGGAATCTGCTGACTCATGGGACCCGCATGTCATCCTCTATGTACAATAAAAGTTTGATTTCTTGGATTTTTTTCACCCTCTGATTTTTGGCTATTTCCTTTTTCTTTTGATCCCCTGCCGCTTTTGAAACGTTTAGTAAGCTGCTGGCTCATAGGTCCCACATGTCAGCCTGTATGAACGATAAAGCTTTCCTTTCTTGAAGTTTTTTTTTGACCCCCTAATTTCTGGCTACTTTCATTTTCTTTTGATCTCAAGCCGCATTTGAAACGTTGGGACCACTACCGCACAATGGGACCCGCATGTCATCCTCTATGTACAATCAAGTTTCTTTTCTTGGATTATTTTTGGCTCCTGATATTTGGTCACTTGCCTTTTTCTTTCGATCTCATGCCACGTTTGAAACGTTGAGGAACCTGCTGGCTCATGGGACCCGCATGTCATCCTCTATGTACAATCAAGTTTCTTTTCTTGGATTATTTTTGGCTCCTGATATTTGGTCACTTGCCTTTTTCTTTTGATCCCCTCTGCCCCCTTTGAAACGTTGAGTAAGCTGCTGGCTCAAGGGACCCGCATGTCATCCTCTATGTCCATCAACATTCTTTTCTTGGATTTTTTTGACCACCTAATTACTAGCTACTTTCTTTTTCTTTTGATCTCAAGCCGCATTTCAAACATTGAGACCGCTGCTGCAAAATTGGACCCACATGTCATCCTCTATGTACAATAAATCTTGGATTATTTTTGGCTCCTGATATTGGGTCACTTGCCTTTTTCTTTCGATCTCGTGCCGCCTTTGAAACGTTGAGTAAGCTGCTGGCTCATGGGTCCCGCATGTCATCCTCTACGAACAATAAAAGTTTCCTTTCTTGGAGTTATTTTTGACCCCTAATTTCTGGCTATTTGCCTTTTTCTTTTCATCCCCTGCCCCCTTTGAAACGATGAGGACGTCATTTGTTGGCGAGTCGGTCCCACATGTCATCCTCAATGAACAATAAAAGTTTCCTTTGGTGGATTTATTTTTGACCCCTAATTAATTTACGGCTATTTCCTTCTATTCTTTTGATCCCACGAGCGCCTTGGAATCGTTAAGGATGCTTGCCTCATGGGTCCCGCATGTCATCCTCTCAGAAAGGTTAATGTTTCTTTTCTTGGATTTTGTTTACCAACTGATTTTTGGCTTTTTTTTCTTCTTTCGATCTCCTGCCGCCTTTAAAACGTTGACGACGCTGCTGGCTCACGGGTCCCACATGTCAGCCTCTATAAACAATAAATGTTGAGGATGCTGCTGCCTCATGGGTCCCGCAGGTCATCCTCTCAGAATGATAAATGTTTTCTTTTCTTGGATTTTGTTTACCAACTTATTTTTGGTTTTTTTTATTTTCGATCCCCTGCCGCCTTTGAAACGTTGACGACGCTGCTGGCTCATGGGTCCCCGATGTCAGCCTCCCCGTACAAGAAACATGTGATATGCTCTGAGCTATTGCAAACTGAGCTATTGCAGACAATAAACATTGTATTTCGCTCTGAGCTATTGCAAACTGATAAATTAAATCTTTATATTTACATAAACAAACTTATATGTTGAATCTCCTTGTTTTTTGTTTTTGCGAAGCATAGGACTTTCCTGTTTTTTTTAGAAAAATCCGAACTTTCCTGTTTTGGAGTGGGCTGAAATTGTACGAGTCAAAAGGCCCAGCAAGATAGTTCGAAGGCCCAGATGTCCAGATGCAGCCCAATTGAAATCTTTCTTTTCTTGGATTTCTAGCTACTTCATTTTTCTTTTGGTCCTGTGCCGCCTTGGAAGCGTTGAGACCGCTGCTACAAAATGGGACCCGCATGTCATCCTCTATGTACTATAAAACTTTCTTTTCTTGGATTTTTTTTGGCACCTCATATTTGGTCACTTGCCTTTTTCTTTCGATCGCCTGCCGCCTCTCAAACGTTGATACAGCTGCTGCTAAATGGGACCCGCATGTCATCCTCTATGTACATTCAAGTTTCTTTTCTTGGATTATTTTTGGCTCTTGATATTTGGTCACTTGTCTTTTTCTTTCGATCTCATGCCGACTTTGAAACGTTGAGGCTGCTGGCTCATGGGTCCCGCATGTCATCCTCTATGAACAATAAAAGTTTCCTTTGTTGGATTTATTTTTGACCCCTAATTAATTTCTGGCTATTTCCTTTTTTTTCTTTTGATCCCCTGTCGCTTCTCAAACGGTGATACCGCTGATGCTAAATGGGACCCGCATGTCATCCTCTATGTACAATAAAGTTTCTTTTCTTGGATTATCTTTGGCTCCTGATATGGTCACTTGCCTTTTTCTTTCGATCTCATGCCGACTTTGAAACGTTGAGGCTGCTGGCTCATGGGTCCCGCATGTCATCCTCTATGAACAATAAAAGTTTCCTTTGTTGGATTTATTTTTTACCCTACTTAATTTCTGGCTATTTCCTTTTTCTTTTGATCCCCTGCCGCCTTGGAATAGTTGAGGATGCTGCTGCCTCATGGGTCCCGCATGTCATCCCCTCAGAAAGGTAAATGTTTCTTTTCTTGGTTTTGTTTACCAACTGATTTTTGGCTTATTTTTATTTCGATCTCCTGCCGCCTTTAAAACATTGACGACGCTGCTGGCTCATGGGTCCCTGATGTCAGCCTCCCCGTACAAGAAACATGTGATATCTTGATTATTTTACAGACAATAAACAGTGTATTTCGCTCTGAGCTATTGCAAAGGGATAAATTAAATCTTTGTTTTTACATAAACAAACTTATATGTTGAATCTCCTTGTTTTTTGTTTTTGCCAAGCATTGGACTTTCCTGTTTTGGAGTGGGCTTAAATTGTACGAGTCAAAAGGCTTCCAGCACGATAGTTCGAAGGCCCAGATGTCCAGATGCAGCCCAATTGAAATCTTTCTTTTCATGGATTTTTTGACACCCTGATTTCTGGCTACTTCCTTTTTCTTTTGATCCTGTGCCGCCTGGAAACTATGAGACCGCTATTGCAAAATGGGACCCACATGTCATCCTCTATGTACAATAAAAGTTTCTTTTCGTGGATTATTTTTGGCTCCTGATATTTGGTCACTTGCCTTTTTTCTTTCGATCCCGTGCAAAATGGGACCCGCATGTCGTCCTCTATTTACAAAAAAAGTTTCCTTTCTTGGAGTTATTTTTTACCCTAATTTGTGGCTACTTCCTTTTTTTTGATCCCCTGCCGCCTTTGAAACGTTGAGGACTCTGCTGGCTCATGGGCCCCACATGTCAGCCTCTGTGAACAATAAACCTTTCCTCTGTGAACACTAGCATTGACGAACTGAATGTGAACATGCGTTACAGGCTTTTTTAGTAAATTTTGTCAACCAATTGCTAGCTTCAGATATATCACTAGTAGTACATACATCGCGAAAGCATTAGAATATTAGACCATGTTCACAAGAATAACATCAAGTCTGAACTACATTAACAGAGTGATAAAATATATTGTTCAGACAGTACAAAATATAGGGAGTTAAACTAACACTATGCAGAAATTGGCCCATCTCTTGCATATATCCCTCTAGCAAAGGGATCAGCCACTGACAAGTCATGTACCAACCAGCTAAGAACACCGTCCGAGCTTAACTTATCTAAGGATGGTAAATATCCAAACTGAAAATCAACATCTCTATAAGCGGTGTTCTTCAGGTCTAGCTGCTCGAACTGGGTATCCCACCAGATCTTCTTGTGATGATATCTTACACCAAAATTCATTACTTTGAGCATTCTAGTGTTCTGTATAAAGAACCTGGAGACAATAACATCATTTCTCCTTCCTCGGTAGTCAGAAATCGAAATTTCTTTGAGGTGGAGATCAAGGCATTCAATGGGACAGGCTGGCTCATTATGCAGCACATGAACCTTATTGCCGGTTCTATAAAACTGCAAAGAAGTCAAATTAAGTAGTCAGTACAATAACAAAGTACTTCATAGCTATCAACTAATGAATATCTCAGGTGAGTTGAATCATGTGTTAATTGAGGACCGTGGAACAACATAATCCCCTGACACGTTCCAATTTGATAGATGCACTTTTTTACATCTGTTATTGTCATTGTAAAGTTGGGGAAAGGTTACCAACATGGGAAACTCCAATCCGCAACTAGTTGCGGGTGCACCCCATTTTCTTTTGACACTTCCAAGTTTCCAAAAATGTAAACTAAAAGTCTGGACATACATTGTGTTCTATCATGTGCTTCTGTGAAGTTTCATCCAAAAATATGATAATATGTGATCTACACAAAAAAGAACAAATGATGTGTAAATAGTAAGTCACACTATTTACATATGTCTTCTCTTTTTTACACAGATCACATATTATCATGTGTTTATATGAAACTTCACAGATGCACAAGATACAACACATTGTATGACAAGAAGTTTAGTTTTGAACCAACATAATATAACACCAATGAGGATGTTCTTCTAGTAAAATTGTTCAACTGATCTAGGCTAATAACAGGTTAACTCCATGTAACTCTACACTTTTTGCTCATAGTGGTAACAGTTAACAACAACGAATTTACCTGGATATATAGCTTCTCCGTGCAGGGAAAGCATCTAAGAAATGCAAGTAGTTGATCCAGACGAGGGCCGTCAGATTTTAGAACCAAGTTCTTCACCGTGTACAGAGAATTTTCCAAGCTTATGGGCATCATCCTCTACAGGACAATGGTACATATGTCAAAAAAAATAACAAAAATGTGAGTTAATTCAACAAGAAGAAGGCTGTTCTACCAAAAAGTTTATGCGTCCAATAACAAGTTGGCAGCCAGGGTACGACGCAAAGCCCAACACCATCAACTTTGGTGCGTTGGCGACCTGGATTAGTAGTGGAACATCATCAACGCATATGACCAATCTCTCGAGGCAAGATGCATCCATAATTTGCACCGTGTCTAACTGAATAAGTTCGGTGGTGTTGCGTTTCCAATAGCTAGCCACACTAATTGTACGAAGATTTGGCATTTCAATGTTGAGTTGGGTGAACCCGTGGACCCTCAAGGTGAAGTGCCTCGAGCACAATACGACGGGTGAACAGGCGGTCGATGTTCGTCGCCTTACAGATGTAGACGTTATAGAGCAAGAGCCTTTTGAGTTGGGGGAAAAGAAGCATGGAGTTGGCATGAATCTCGGGCAAATAGCAAGTAGAAATGCTGACAATGCGCAGCGTGGGCGCGCAGCGGAACGCGGACAGCGGGAAGGAGCGCATCACCTGTTCCAAGATCAAATCTGAGGTTCTCGACGCAAGATAGGGTGCTGGACCGGAACCAGCTGTCGAGCGTGGTGTCGACCTTGCAAGTGGTTCTGAAGGGGTCGATTGACACGCTTCTGGCGGGGCCAGGGTGAGCGGCGAGGATACTGGAGACCGCGGCGATGCGTTTGTGGTTTTGCTTGGCGAGTTGGTCGTCGATCTCGAGGTTAAGTGGGACGGAGTGCCAGAGGTGGTGCCACCGTTTGGAGACCAAGGTTGTGCTTACAGCGGATATAGTGGGCAGGTGGGAGATGATGATGTGGAGAATCTGGTCCGGTAGGCGGCTGATGAGGTCGTTGTCGCCGACGAGGAGGTTAAGTGGGACGGAGCGCCAGAGGTGGCGCCACCGTTTGGAGAGCAATGTTGTCCTTACAGCGGATATCATGGGCAGGAGGGAGATGATGATGTGCAGCATCTCGTCGGGGAGGCGGCTGATGAGGTCGAGGCTCGACGGAGGCTCTTCCCGATCTGGCTCGACCCGCCTTCAGGAGTTGAGCGGCTCCGCCTCCATCTGACACGGCGGCGACACACCGCAGTCGTCTGCTCGAAGTGTGTAGCAGGTAGCGGAGCGGATCTGCTGGACAGGGGAATAGGCGCAGCGGCGGTGGTGAGGACAGAAAGGTACTCGGCGGTGGATTTAGGTGGATGGCGGATGCAAGTGCGCTGGGGGTTTTTGGAGGAGACGGCAAGCGCTATGCAAGGAACTATTGCGGCGGGCGGCCAGCCGGGGTGCCTGAGGAGAGAAAGGTATACTACTAGTACTAATGATGCGGTGCAGCGTTTGCGTCTCCCTTCCCCACGCGTGCAGCCTTCACATTTCACAAGACGTGTGAGTTTTTCAACAGAGATTATCAAGTGGAGAGACTTTCCCAATGCAATTGTCTCTCCACTTGATAATCACTCTTGAAAACACCGAGAAGATGGCGGTGAAGAAGACGGAGAGGCAAGGAAAAAAAACAATACGAATTGAAATCAAATATAATACGGGCGTTCCTTCTCTCTCTGGTCTCTGCTGCACTTACTGCACCTGTGGTGCAGGCGTGTGACCCGAGAAGAAGCTAATGTACTGTATAGCCGTCCCTTGCACGCCGTGTAGCTGTATTTTGTCTCGTCAAATCAGCTCGGGACAGTTTCAGCAGAGTTTTTTCTTGCCATCATCATAATAGGCGAACATTACCACGGGCACACGGTAGTGCACATCCAACTTCTACTACTCAATCCTCCATATGCTGCACAAACCACCACTTTAACTTTTTCTTCGCAGTTTTCATGATTTTTAGCAGTTTCCACCATGTGGTGGTCTAATCTGTTGCAATTTTTACCACTTCGTCATCTGATCAGTTATTTTGTCATGTCGATAGCAAAATCAACAAGTGGATGCCAACTTTTTTGAAGGGCTACTCTCTAAAACACAGTTTGCATTATGGCATGTTTGGTATTTTTCCCTAGGTAGTACATCCAAAAAAAAATTGACTACATGCTTTTATTTGCCTATTTTAAGCACCTTTTACCATGATTTCAAATTTAGGTCAAACTCACGGGGGCCATAGGATGCACGGCATTTATTTGGCAATTGTTTCAGTATGGCCAACTAGTTAGGCCTCCTTTGGTTCATAGGAAAAGGAAAATCATAGAATTGGGATGTCATGTCTACTTGAATCCTATGGGAATCGTGCTCCTTTGATTCATATGATTGTCATAGGAATTATGTTGGATTTGGTTCTTATGGGAAAAATTCCTATACAAGTCATTTGATTCATAGGAACTATTCATATAGGAATCTTGTAGTGCAAATCTTATAGGAAAAACCATTAGCTAATACCTCATGGAAAAGTTCCTTTGCCACAATTAAAGACACATCATGCCGAAGTTTTGTTCTAGGACATGGACACGTTCAAACTAATCATGGTAATAGATGATACAACATCGCACACATAAATAGACGACATGTCTAAAATCATACATTTTTTGAACACAGAAATGTCCCGAAGGACCTGGCGACACTGCTTTTATATTATGATGATGACGGTGGGATTACAGACTGCAAGCTAGGAGGACCCTCCAAGTAAAAGGAAACTACAGACAAGACATCCAAAAGTATAAAAAGAACTCTAGTTCTAGAAAAGGAAACTCCATCCGGTCCTTCTCCACCGAGTAAATATTCTCTTACTTTGCATCTCAAACATTTTCCTGACTTTGAGTCCCTGAACGCGCGCTAGTACACTCAATAAAGACACAGAGAGAGAGAGACGCTGAGGAGGACTTTGAGTTCTAGTACCTCACCTGCCCGAAATAAGTACGCTGGCAGCCTGACCTGCCCTAAGTACGTCCGGTCAAATCGATGCCTTGCCTTGCACGCCGTCTGCGCGCATCCATGTCTTCCCGATGAAATTGTCAGTCCAATAAAATCGGAAATTTAATTCGGCTATTGGGCGGATATGCTACCTCGACCCCAAAAAACATATTTTTAATTTTCAAAAAATTCTAACAAAAAAATCCGCATGTACTTCTCGATAATCTATGTGTGTTCGTGTAGTTTCGTGAAAAGCCGATATTTTTTGTGGTTGATGTAAGAAGACAAAAGCAAGTACTCCGTATTACAAACAGCTTTATTTTTAGCAATAAATTTTATCTTTTTTACATAGCCCAAACGATAATTTAGTTTTTTATGGAAAGACTTTATGCGCTCTTAGCATGTGAAGATGAAAAGATTAATTTTTTGTTTGGAATTTTTTACATTTCAAAATATATAGATGTTGCAGTTCAAACTAAAGGGAGCATATGCAACCAGGAGCCAAAACATCCTCCCCCAAAAAATATGATTTGTTTTCTATTTGCGACGCTTCCGCGATGCCTATCACATGTCTGTATAGCCGCAGCTAGCACCATCGAGCACGCCCCAATGCTCTGTGTATTGTCTTGTCAATTCAATGGTCAAGGTAATCTGACCAAAAGATACGTCTTGGAGTACGCGTGCGCCTTATTCCTTGAAATGGAGGTAGTGTGGCCCAAATGCGAAAAGTGTTACTCCTACTATTCTAGTATACCATACTACGTATTACTCAAAACAAGTTAGAAGTTATGTCAAGTATGACTAGTGCAAATAAACCCTCTGGCATTAAGAGTATGTTACAAGTTCGGATCATGATGAACAAGTTAAATGTAATCTTCAAAACGTACAGCTATGTCAAGTATGACCAGTTGATACGTCTCCGACGTATCGATAATTTCTTATGTTCCATGCCACATTATTGATGTTATCTACATGTTTTATGCACACTTTATGTCATATTCGTGCATTTTCTGGAACTAACCTATTAACAAGATGCCGAAGTGCCAGTTGCTGTTTTCTGCTGTTTTTGGTTTCAGAAATCCTAGTAAGAAAATATTCTCGGAATTGGACGAAATCAAAGCCCAGGGGCCTATTTTCTCACGAAGCTTCCAGAAGTCCGAAGGAGAGACGAAGAGGGGCCACGGAGGGGCCACACCCTAGGGCGGCGCGGCCCCCCCTTGGCCGCGCGGCCCTGTGGTGTGGGGCCCCCGTGCCGCCTCTTGACCTGCCCTTCCGCCTATAAAAAGTCTCCGTGACGAAACCCCCAGTACCGAGAACCACGATACGGAAAACCTTCCAGAGACGCCGCCGCCGCCGATCCCATCTCGGGGGATCCAGGAGATCGCCTCCGGCACCCTGCCGGAGAGGGGAATCATCTACCGGAGGACTCTACGCCGCCATGGTCGCCTCCGGTGTGATGTGTGAGTAGTCTACCCCTGGACTATGGGTCCATAGCAGTAGCTAGATGGTTGTCTTCTCCCCATTGTGCTATCATTGTCGGATCTTGTGAGCTGCCTAACATGATCAAGATCATCTATCTGTAATTCTATATGTTGCGTTTGTTGGGATCCGATGAATAGAGAATACTTGTTATGTTGATTATCAAAGTTATGCTATGTGTTGTTTATTATCTTGCATGCTCTCCGTTACTAGTAGATGCTCTGGCCAAGTAGATGCTTGTAACTCCAAGAGGGAGTACTTATGCTCGATAGTGGGTTCATGCCTGCATTGACACAGGACAAGTGAGAAAGTTCTAAGGTTGTGTTGTCTTGTTGCCACTAGGGATAAAACATTAGTGCTATGTTCAAGGATGTAGTCACTAGTTACATTACGCACCATACTTAATGCAATTGTCTGTTGTTTGCAACTTAATACTGGAGGGGGTTCGGATGATAACCTGAAGGTGGACTTTTTAGGCATAGATGCAGTTGGATGACGGTCTATGTACTTTGTCGTAATGCCCAATTAAATCTCACTATACTCATCATGATATGTATGTGCATGGTCATGCTCTCTTTATTTGTCAATTGCCCAACTGTAATTTGTTCACCCAACATGCTGTTTGTCTTATGGGAGAGACACCTCTAGTGAACTGTGGACCCCGGTCCAATTCTCTTTACTGAAATACAATCTACTGCAATACTTGTTCTACTGTTTTCTGCAAACAATCATCTTCCACACAATACGGTTAACTCTTTGTTACAGCAAGCCGGTGAGATTGACAACCTCACTGTTTCGTTGGGGCAAAGTACTTTGGTTGTGTTGTGCAGGTTCCACGTTGGCGCCGGAATCCCTGGTGTTGCGCCGCACTACATCCCGCCGCCATCAACCTTCAACGTGCTTCTTGGCTCCTCCTGGTTCGATAAACCTTGGTTTCTTTCTGAGGGAAAACTTGCTGCTGTGCGCATCATACCTTCCTCTTGGGGTTGCCCAACGAACGTGTGAAATACACGCCATCAAGCTCTTTTTCTGGCGCCGTTGCCGGGGAGATCAAGACACGCTGCAAGGGGAGTCTCCACTTCTCAATCTCTTTACTTTGTTTTTGTCTTGCTTAGTTTTATTTACTACTTTGTTTGCTGCACTAAATCAAAATACAAAAAAATTAGTTGCTAGTTTTACTTTATTTGCTATCTTGTTTGCTATATCAAAAACACACAAAAAAATTAGTTTACTTGCATTTACTTTATCTAGTTTGCTTTATTGTCTTGCACTCTATATTAAAAATA
This sequence comes from Lolium perenne, assembly GCF_019359855.2. NCBI lineage: Eukaryota > Viridiplantae > Streptophyta > Magnoliopsida > Poales > Poaceae > Lolium > Lolium perenne. The sequence continues at coordinate 191,060,364 of NC_067249.2, forward strand.
CAAAAAATTAGTTACTTTTGTTACCATGTCTAGCTCTGAACCTGTTACTTCTTCGCCTGAAGAATTAGTCTTCACTTTTAAACAAGGGGATGAGGAGAGTTTTAAGGATGCTTGGTCTAGAATTTTTACTTCTTATCGTAAAACTGAACCTCAAATGACTCTAAGTTTGCTCCTTAGTAATTTTTATTTCGGTATTATGATTCGCTATAGATATGCTTTGGATACTTTAGTGGGAGGAGATTTCCTTCATTGCAATGGGGATCAAGCTTTTAATGCCATAAAGAAGTTGGTTGCATCACATGATTCAGCTAATAACTTTGATTCAGTCCTCACTAGCATTTATAGTAGATTAAATAATCTCGAGATAAGTACATCTCGCTTGAATGATAATTATTGCCACGTTCGTAATCGTCTTGAACAAGTTTTAGTGAACTTTAAACTCTCAATGTGGGATCCTGCTGTTAAAATTGTCATCGGTGATCGAACTCTCCATGCCTACTGTGATATTATGTATGAATTTTGCCTTATGCCTGAAAGTATTTATAAATATTTGAAACTTTGGGGAGTCGAGGAAGGAGGAGAAGAAATAACTCTCATTGATAACTCTACTATAATTCCTAAAGGAATAGCCGCAGGTGTGCATACAACCATTCTTGGAAGAACAATATCCATTGATTATCTTGTTGTTGAAACAGGAAAACTCACACTCGGAAGATCCCTGCTGAAACTATTGGGAGCAGTCATTGATGTTGGAGAAGGCACTCTGAAATTCACCTCTATACCGGGGGAAACTCATACATTTCCTAAACCAAAGGGAAAGAAAAACAATAAGAAAGGTAAGGGTAAAGCCCAAGGTAATGTTGACACTTCGTCTCTTGATAATACTTGATATACACTTTCTGCGCCTAGCTGAAAGGCGTTAAAGAAAAGCGCTTATGGGAGACAACCCATGTTTTTACCTACAGTACTTTGTTTTTATTTTGTGTCTTGGAAGTTGTTTACTACTGTAGCAACCTCTCCTTATCTTAGTTTTGTGTTTTGTTGTGCCAAGTTAAGCCGTTGATAGAAAAGTAAGTACTAGATTTGGATTACTGCACAGTTCCAGATTTCTTTGCTGTCACGAATCTGAGTCCACCTCCCTGTAGGTAGCTCAGAAAATTAAGCCAATTTACGTGCATGATCCTCAGATATGTACGCAACTTTCATTCAATTTGAGCATTTTCATTTGAGCAAGTCTGGTGCCATTTTAAAATTCGTCAATACGAACTGTTCTGTTTTGACAGATTCTGCCTTTTATTTCGCATTGCCTCTTTCGCTATGTTGGATGAATTTCTTTGATCCATTAATGTCCAGTAGCATTATGCAATGTCCAGAAGTGTTAAGAATGATTGTGTCACCTCTGAATATGTCAATTTATATTGTGCACTAACCCTCTAATGAGTTGTTTCGAGTTTGGTGTGGAGGAAGTTTTCAAGGATCAAGAGAGGAGTATGATGCAACATGATCAAGGAGAGTGAAAGCTCTAAGCTTGGGGATGCACCCGGTGGTTCACCCCTGCATATATCAAGAAGACTCAAGCGTCTAAGCTTGGGGATGCCCAAGGCATCCCCTTCTTCATCGACAACATTATCAGGTTCCTCCCCTGAAACTATATTTTTATTCCATCACATCTTATGTGCTTTTTCTTGGAGCGTCGGTTTGTTTTTGTTTTTTGTTTTGTTTGAATAAAATGGATCCTAGCATTCACTTTATGGGAGAGAGACACGCTCCACTGTAGCATATGGACAAGTATGTCCTTGGTTTCTACTCATAGTATTCATGGCGAAGTTTCTCCTTCGTTAAATTGTTATATGGTTGGAATTGGAAAATGATACATGTAGTAATTGCTATAAATGTCTTGGGTAATGTGATACTTGGCAATTGTTGTGCTCATGATTAAGCTCTTGCGTCATATGCTTTGCACCCATTAATGAAGAAATACATAGAGCATGCTAAAATTTGGTTTGCATATTTGGTTTCTCTAAGGTCTAGATAATTTCTAGTTTTGAGTTTGAACAACAAGGAAGACGGTGTAGAGTCTTATAATGTTTTCATTATGTCTTTTATGTGAGTTTTGCTGCACCGGTTCATCCTTGTGTTTGTTTCAAATAAGCCTTGCTAGCCTAAACCTTGTATCGAGAGGGAATACTTCTCATGCATCCAAAATACTTGAGCCAACCACTATGCCATTTGTGTCCACCATACCTACCTATACTACATGGTATTTTTCCGCCATTCCAAAGTAAATTGCTTGAGTGCTACCTTTAAAATTCCATCATTCACCTTTGCAATATATAGCTCATGGGACAAATAGCTTAAAAACTATTGTGGTATTGAATATGTAATTATGCACTTTATCAATTATTAAGTTGCTTGTTGTGCGATAACCATGTTCACTGGGGACGCCATCAACTTTTCATTGTTGAATTTCATGTGAGTTGCTATGCATGTTCGTCTTGTCTGAAGTAAGAGAGATCTACCACCATATGGTTAAGCATGCATATGTTAGAGAAGAACATCGGGCCGCTAACTAAAGCCATGCTCCATGGTGGAAGTTTCAGTTTTGGACAACAATCCTCAAATCTCAAATGAGAAAATTATTAATTGTTGGTATATGCTTATGCATAAAAGAGGAGTCCATTATCTGTTGTCTATGTTGTCCCGGTATGGATGTCTAAGTTGAAGAATAATCAATAGCGAGAAATCCAATGCGAGCTTTCTCCTTAGACCTTTGTACAGGCGGCATAGAGGTACCCCTTTGTGACACTTGGTAAAAACAATGCATTGTGATGACCCGGTAGTCCAAGCTAATTAGGACAAGGTGCGGGCACTATTAGTACACTATGCATGAGGCTTGCAACTTATAAGATATAATTTACATGATGCATATGCTTTATTACTACCGTTGACAAAATTGTTTCATGTTTTCAAAATCAAAGCTCTAGCACAAATATAGCAATCGATGCTTTTCCTCTATGGAGGACCATTCTTTTACTTTCAATGTTGAGTCAGTTCACCTATCTCTCTCCACCTCAAGAAGCAAACACTTGTGTGAACTGTGCATTGATTCCTACATATTTGCTTATTGCACTTATTATATTACTCTATGTTGACAATATCCATGAGATATACATGTTACAAGTTGAAAGCAACCGCTGAAACTTAATCTTCTTTTGTGTTGCTTCAATATCTCTACTTTGAATTATTGCTTTATGAGTTAACTCTTATGCAAGACTTATTGATGCTTGTCTTGAAGTGCTATTCATGAAAAGTCTTTGCTATATGATTCACTTGTTTACTCATGTCATATACATTGTTTCGATCGCTGCATTCACTACATATGCTTTACAAATAGTATGATCAAGATTATGATGGCATGTCACTCCGAAATTATCTGTGTTATCGTTTTACACCTCGGGACGAGCAGAACTAAGCTTGGGGATGCTGATACGTCTCAGACGTATCTATAATTTCTTATGTTCCATGCCACATTATTGATGTTATCTACATGTTTTATGCACACTTTATGTCATATTCGTGCATTTTTCTGGAACTAACCTATTAACAAGATGCCGAAGTGCCGATTCTGTTTTCTGCTGTTTTTGGTTTCAGAAATCCTAGTAAGGAAATATCCTCGGAATTGGACGAAATCAAAGCCCAGGGGCCTATTTTCTCACGAAGCTTCCAGAAGTCCGAAGGAGAGACGAAGAGGGGCCACGGAGGGGCCACACCCTAGGGCGGCGCGGCCCCCTTGGCCGCGCGGCCCTGTGGTGTGGGGCCCCGTGCCGCCTCTTGACCTGCCCTTCCGCCTATAAAAAGTCTCCATGACGAAACCCCCGGCATGAGAACCACGATACGGAAAACCTTCCAGAGACGCCGCCGCCGCCGATCCCATCTCGGGGGATCCAGGAGATCGCCTCCGGCACCCTGCCGGAGCGGGGAATCATCTCCCGGAGGACTCTACGCCGCCGTGGTCGCCTCCGGTGTGATGTGTGAGTAGTCTACCCCTGGACTATGGGTCCATAGGAGTAGCTAGATGGTTGTCTTCTCCCCATTGTGCTATCATTGTCGGATCTTGTGAGCTGCCTAACATGATCAAGATCATCTATCTGTAATTCTATATGTTGCGTTTGTTGGGATCCGATGAATAGAGAATACTTGTTATGTTGATTATCAAAGTTATGCTATGTGTTGTTTATGATCTTGCATGCTCTCCGTTACTAGTAGATGCTCTGGCCAAGTAGATGCTTGTAACTCCAAGAGGGAGTACTTATGCTCGATAGTGGGTTCATGCCCGCATTGACACAGGACGGTGACAAAGTTCTAAGGTTGTGTTGTGCTGTTGCCACTAGGGATAAAACATTAGTGCTATGTTCAAGGATGTAGTCACTAGTTACATTACGCACCATACTTAATGCAATTGTCTGTTGTTTGCAACTTAATACTGGAGGGGGTTCGGATGATAACCTGAAGGTGGACTTTTTAGGCATAGATGCAGTTGGATGACGGTCTATGTACTTTGTCGTAATGCCCAATTAAATCTCACTATACTCATCATGATATGTATGTGCATGGTCATGCTCTCTTTATTTGTCAATTGCCCAACTGTAATTTGTTCACCCAACATGCTGTTTGTCTTATGGGAGAGACACCTCTAGTGAACTGTGGACCCCGGTCCAATTCTCTTTACTGAAATACAATCTACTGCAATACTTGTTCTACTGTTTTCTGCAAACAATCATCTTCCACACAATACGGTTAACTCTTTGTTACAGCAAGCCGGTGAGATTGACAACCTCACTGTTTCGTTGGGGCAAAGTACTTTGGTTGTGTTGTGCAGGTTCCACGTTGGCGCCGGAATCCCTGGTGTTGCGCCGCACTACATCCCGCCGCCATCAACCTTCAACGTGCTTCTTGGCTCCTCCTGGTTCGATAAACCTTAGTTTCTTTCTGAGGGAAAACTTGCTGCTGTGCGCATCATACCTTCCTCTTGGGGTTGCCCAACAAACGTGTGAAATACACGCCATCACCAGTGCAAATAAACCCTCTGGCATTAAGAGAAACATCAAATAGTACAAAACACCTGAACAAAAACGAAATTACAACAAAATCCTTGAGATGCCCTTCGTCTTCAACCTCCAGACCGTGTCGACAGCACCATGGCCGACACTAATCCAACCCAGGAAGCCAGAATCCTAGGATAAGCAAGCTCGAAAGGTAGGTGGCCACGGAAGCTCTAGCACGTACCAATTCAGCACGCGCGAGGGCCCGCCCAGCATCTCAATCGGCACGGTGTGAAGCCAGTCCTCGTCTCGAGCTCTCTCGAAGCGTGAGAGCTCGCCGGATTCTCTGTCGAGAGCAAGAATGAAGTTTCCGGGCCCACCGAACACGTACCACTGGAAGAAACGGGCGTTGCACCCCACAAAGAGGATATCCGACAGGCCTGTGTGCGTGGCGTGGAGAGGCACGATGGCGCCGGAGGAGGTCCAAGCGTGGCCACCAGGGCCAGGCGAGAACACGCAGGTCTTGCAGATGCCGTCATGATAGATCAGGCACGTCACCCTGTAATTTGACAGACTGATGCGCGCCGCAGCGTCCTCGCCATGGAGGGCGGCGCCCAGGAACAAGCTTACGAGTGTTGTGTGCGAAACAGCAGGGGGTGGAGGGACCGTCACGTACTGACCTGCCAGGGGATCGCAGACGACGAGACGTGAAGGCTGCTCGAAAGGCTTTCCGTGTTCGGTGTGGTCGAAGTCCGCAAGGAGTAGGAGGCCGCCCCGAGAGTCGGCGAGCTCCAAACTGAGGTCGCCGTTTGGCGCCCGTGGGAGGAAGTCGAGCGCGAGATTATTTGCGGCGACCCCGGCCCAACATGACGAGGAAGAGGGAACGAAGTGGGGCAGCAAGCCAGACGGCCGATAGTGACAATGGGAGAAGCTGATGTGGTAGTGGCCGGCGACTATGGAGGATGGCGCACCGTGGCGAGCGGAGAGGACACGAAAGTCCTCCGCCGCGATGACCTTGCGCCGGCTCCTGCAGCGACGCGGCGCGGACGAGATCCGCAGGCGAGGTGAGGCGCAGGAACACCCGCCCGAGAAGTTCATCCGGGAGGGCGTCACCCATGTCCTCCTGCCCGGACTTCCACTGCGCATTCTTCCAGCGGGGGCCGCTGTGCCCCATCTCCGGCTGGACCGAGCTCGCGTACGGGGGCAAGGTGTCTTTGTAGGGAGGAAGCTAGGGAAGTAGCGAGGCGGCCGGCTTGGTAGAGACTAGAGGAGTTAAGGAGGAGACTTATGTACTGAAAAAGTTCCGTGGAATCAAATTCCTATATTGGTTAATTACATGCAAGGATGAGCAGAGTAGTTGGTTGTGTAATTGAGACGAGATTACGAGCTTGATCCCCACACACGAACCACATCGTAAAGCTTCATGAAAGAAAAATAGGAAAACAACAAAATTGTGTGGCACAACAGTTGCTTTCTCCAAGTTCCTATAGAGGGAGTACTATGAACATATTCAAACTAGACAAATCATGTATCCCCTAACCCCTAAAACTCAGTCTTATGAAATCTAGCATAAAGAGATCGAAGTCGTTTTGGGTTTCAAACATGGAAATTTCAAAAACATCCCAAAAGCTTCATTCTAGAGTGACTAAGAAGGATCCATGCTTACCTTTTCATTTTCATGTTTTAAACTTGTTTAAATCATGGTCAAACCTAGGATTTGACCAAGATTCAAATGGGCCTAAAAATTCAGAAAAAATCAAAAGAATGAAAAACCAAAGCACATATATAGCATTCTTATGTCATATATATAGTAAGCATTCAAGTTGATAAACAAGGTCTAGACATATATATTCAAACCAGAAAAATCATGTATATATCTACCCCTAAAACCCTAAACTCTGTCTTATGAAGTCAATCATGAAGAGAAGTGGTTTTGGGTTTCAAACATGGAAATTTCAAGAACCTCCCGAAAGCTTCATTTTAGAGTGACTAAGAAGGATCCAGGCTTATCTTTTCATTTCATGTTTTAAACTTGTTTAAATCCTGGTCAAACCTAGGATTTGATGAAGATACAAATGGGTGGGCACAATATTCAAAAAAATCAGAAAAATGAAAAACCAAATCACATTGTCTTCTTATGACATATCGTAAGCATTCAAGTTGATAAACAAGGTATAGATATATCCAAACCAGACAAATCATGTATCTACCCCCTGTCGATCTTATGAAGTCTAGCATGAAGGGAAGTCGTTTTCGGTTTCAAACATGGAAATTTCAAGAACATCCCAAAAGCTTCCATTTTAGAGTGACTAAGAAGGATACAGACTTCCTTTTTTATTTTCATGTTTTAAACTTGATTAAATCTTGGTCAAACCAAGGATTTGACCAAGATTCAAATGGGCCTAAAAATTTAGAAAAAAATCAAAAGAGAATGAAAAACCAAAGCACATAGCATTCTTATGTCATATGTATAGTAAGCATTCAAGTTGATAAACAAGGTCTAGACATATTCAAACCAGAAAAATCATGTATATATCTACCCCTAAAACCCTAAACTCTGTCTTATGAAGTCAATCATGAAGAGAAGTGGTTTTGGGTTTCAAACATGGAAATTTCAAGAACCTCCCAAAAGATTTATTTTAGAGTGACTAATAAGGATCCATGCTTACCTTTTCATTTTCATAATTTAAACTTGTTTAAATCTTTGTCAAACCTAGGATTTGACCAAGATTCAAATATATGGGCATAAAATTAAAAAAAAATCAGAAAAATGAAAAACAAAAGCATATAGTCTTCTTATATCATATAGTAAGCATTCAAGTTGATAAATTAACAAGGTTTGGACATATTCAAACCATACAAATCATGTATCTACCCCCTAACCCTAAACTCAGTCGATCTTATGAAGTCTAGCATGAAGAGAGGTCGTTTTGGGTTTCAAACATGGAAATTTCAAGAACATCCCAAAAGTTCATTTTAGAGTGACTAAGAAGGATCCAGGCTTACTTATTCGTTTTCACGTGTTAAACTTGTCTAAATCTTGGTCAAACCTAGGATTTGACCATGATTCAAATGCGCAGAAAATTAAAAAATCAGAAAAATGAAACCCAAAGTACATAGTCTTCTTATGTCATATAGTAAGCATATTCAAGTTGATAAACAAGGTTTGAACCTTGATCTGTAGTACTGGGCAAAACCCTAGTTTAACCTATTTAGGGCTCCTTTGATTTAAAGGATAGGAAAAGCATAGGAATAGGAAAGGTATAGGATTGGAATGGCATGTCTACTTAAAACCTATAGGAAGATGAAGTTTGTTTGATTATAGCAAAGGAATTTTTCCATGAGGTATGAGCTAATGCTTTTTTCCTATAGGAATTATACTAGGGCTCCTTTGATTTAAAGGATAGGAAAAGCATAGGAATAGGAAAGGTATAGGATTGGAATGGCATGTCTACTTAAAACCTATAGGAAGATGAAGTTTGTTTGATTGTAGCAAAGGAATTTTTCCATGAGGTATGAGCTAATGCTTTTTTCCTATAGGAATTACACTAGAAGATTCCTATAGGAATTTTTCCTATAGGATATATTCCTATGAATCAAACAACATGTAAAGGAATTTTTCCCATAGGAACCAAATCCTACACAATTCCTATGCAAATCCTTTGAATCAAAGGAGCCCTTAATTATAGATTCGTAGGTTGATTTTTCTACCTTTTTATTATTACTATGCAGCACATGTGTGTTTGCCCGTCGAGTGAAACTCGGAGGAAGAGGGATCACTCGGAAGGAGAGAAGAAGGGAGAGCATTATGGTGTCTTCCCTTTTTCGGGTGATGATGTTGACTTTTGTGCAGGGGTTTGTCAGTGAGCAGGAGGTGCGAGCGAGCGAGCGAGCGAGCGAGTCGAGCGAGGCCGAGAATGAGAGAGATTTGTTTTTTTTGTGAGAGGGACAACCGAAGGATCCAGAAGGACCCACAGGCTTCCAATACGCATCCTGATGCGTCTTCTCTTGACAAAGAAGATGGCTGGGAGTTTGCGTACCTATTGCACGTGACTTGTGCTCACTGAAGTGTGGGACCTCACGCGTGGGCACCACACGTAAGTGACAGACCTGTTGGTGTAAAAACTCGGTTGATTATTATGGTGCATTAGAACAAAGTTTCCTATGGATTCAAGGGTAGGAAATCCAAGTTAACTCATTTACATAACATTATTTTTCTTATGTCATATAGTAAGCATGAAAGTTGATAAACAATGTCTAGACATATTCAAACCAGGCAAATCATGTATATATACCCCTAACCCCTAAACTCTGTCTTATGAAGTCAAGCATGTGAAGAGATGTGGTTTTGGGTTTCAAACATGGAAATTTCAAAAACCTCCCAAAAGCTTCATTTTAGAGTGCCTAAGAAGGATACATGCTCCCCTTTTCATTTTCATGTTTTAAACTTGTTTTAATTATCTTGGTCAAACCTAGGATTTGACGAAGATACAAATGGGTGGGCACAAAATTCAAAAAAATCAGAAAAATGGAAAACCAAATCACATAGTCTTCTTATGTCATATCGTAAGCATTCAAGTTGATAAACAAGGTCTAAATATATCCAAACCAGACAAATCATGTATCTACCCCCTGTCGATCTTATGAAGTCTAGCATGAAGGGAAGTCGTTTTGGGTTTCAAACAAGGAAATTTCAAGAACATCCCAAAAGCTTCATTTTAGAGTAAATAAGAAGGATACAGACTTCCCTTTTCATTTTCATGTTTTAAACTTGTTTAAATCTTGGTCAAACCAAGGATTTGACCAAGATTCAAATGGCCCTAAAAATTCAGAAAAAATCAAAAGAATGAAAAACCAAAGCACATAGCATTCTTATGTCATATGTATATATAGTAAGCATTCATGTTGATAAACAAGGTCTAGACATATATATTCAAACCAGAAAAATCATGTATATATCTACCCCTAAAACCCAAATTAAACTCAGTCAATCATGAAGAGAAGTGGTTTTGGGTTTCAAACATGGAAATTTCAAGAACCTCCCAAAAGCTTCATTTTAGAGTGACTAAGAAGGATCCAGGCTTACTTATTCGTTTTCACGTGTTAAACTTGACCAAGATATGATTCAAATGCGCAGAAAATTAAAAAAATCAGAAAAATGAAAAACCAAAGTACATCATATTCAAACCATACAAATCATGTATCTATACCCCCTAACCCTAAACTTTGTCTTATGAAGTCAAGCATGAAGAGAAGTGGTTTTGGGTTTCAAACATGGAAATTTCAAAAACCTCCCAAAAACTTCATTTTAAAGTGACTGAGAAGGTTACATGCTTCCCTTTTCATTTTCATGTTTTAAACTTGTTTAAATTATCTTGGTCAAACCTAGGATTTCATGAAGATACAAATGGGTGGGCACAATATTCAAAAAAATCAGAAAAATGAAAAACCAAATCACATTGTCTTCTTATGTCATATCGTAAGCATTCAAGTTGATAAACAAGGTCTAGATATATCCAAACCAGACAAATCATGTATCTACCCCCCTGTCGATCTTATTAATTCTAGCATGAAGGGAAGTCGTTTTCGGTTTCAATCATGGAAATTTCAAGAACATCCCAAAAGCTTCCATTTTAGAGTGACTAAGAAGGATACAGACTTCCTTTTTTATTTTCATGTTTTAAACTTGTTTAAATCTTGGTCAAACCAAGGATTTGACCAAGATTCAAATGGGCCTAAAAATTTAGAAAAAATCAAAAGAGAATGAAAAAACAAAGCACATAGCATTCTTATGTCATATGTATAGTAAGCATTCAAGTTGATAAACAAGGTCTAGACATATTCAAACCAGAAAATCATGTATATATCTACCCCTAAAACCCTAAACTCTGTCTTATGAAGTCAATCATGAAGAGAAGTGGTTTTGGGTTTCAAACATGGAAATTTCAAGAACCTCCCAAAAGATTTATTTTAGAGTGACTAATAAGGATCCATGCTTACCTTTTCATTTTCATAATTTAAACTTGTTTAAATCTTTGTCAAACCTAGGATTTGACCAAGATTCAAATATATGGGCATAAAATTCAAAAAAATCAGAAAAATGAAAAACAAAAGCATATAGTCTTCTTATGTCATATAGTAAGCATTCAAGTTGATAAATTAACAAGGTTTGGACATATTCAAACCATACAAATCATGTATCTACCCCCTAACCCTAAACTCAGTCGATCTTATGAAGTCTAGCATGAAGAGAGGTCGTTTTGGGTTTCAAACATGGAAATTTCAAGAACATCCCAAAAGCTTCATTTTAGAGTGACTAAGAAGGATCCAGGCTTACTTATTCGTTTTCACGTGTTAAACTTGTCTAAATCTTGGTCAAACCTAGGATTTGACCAAGATTCAAATGCGCAGAAAATTAGAAAAATCAGAAAAATGAAAACCAAAGTACATAGTCTTCTTATGTCATATAGTAAGCATATTCAAGTTGATAAACAAGGTTTGAGCCTTGATCTGTAGTACTGGGCAAAACCCTAGTTTAACCTATTTAATTATAGATTCGTAGGTTAATTTTTCTACCTTTTTATTATTACTATGCAGCACATGTGTGTTTGCCCGTCGAGTGAAACTCGGAGGAAGAGGGATCACTCGGAAGGAGAGAAGAAGGGAGAGCATTATGGTGTCTCCCCTTTTTCGGGTGATGATGTTGACTTTTGTGCAGGGTTTGTCAGTGAGCAGGAGGTGCGAGCGAGCGAGCGAGCGAGCGAGGCCGAGAATGAGAGAGATTTGTTTTTTTTGTGAGAGGGACAACCGAAGGATCCAGAAGGACCCACAGACTTCCAATACGCATCCTGATGCGTCTTCTCTTGACAAAGAAGATGGCTGGGAGTTTGCGTACCTATTGCACGTGACTTGTGCTCACTGAAGTGTGGGACCTCACGCGTGGGCACCACACGTAAGTGACAGACCTGTTGGTGTAAAACTCGGTTGATTATTATAGTGCATTAGAACAAAGTTTCCTATGGATTCAAGGGTAGGAAATCCAAGTTAACTCATTTACATGACATTATTTTTCTTATGTCATATAGTAAGCATTAAAATTGATAAACAATGTCTAGACATATTCCAACCAGACAAATCATGTATCTATACCCCTAACCCCTAAACTCTGTCTTATGAAGTCAAGCATGTGAAGAGATGTGGTTTTGGGTTTCAAACATGGAAATTTCAAAAACCTCCCAAAAGCTTCATTTTATAGTGCCTAAGAAGGATACATGCTTCCCTTTTCATTTTCATGTTTTAAACTTGTTTTAATTATCTTGGTCAAACCTAGGATTTGACGAAGATACAAATGGGTGGGCACAAAATTCAAAAAAATCAGAAAAATGGAAAACCAAATCACATAGTCTTCTTATGTCATATCGTAAGCATTCAAGTTGATAAACAAGGTCTAAATATATCCAAACCAGACAAATCATGTATCTACCCCCTGTCGATCTTATGAAGTCTAGCATGAAGGGAAGTCGTTTTGGGTTTCAAACATGGAAATTTCAAGAACATCCCAAAAGCTTCATTTTAGAGTAAATAAGAAGGATACAGACTTCCCTTTTCATTTTCATGTTTTAAACTTGTTTAAATCTTGGTCAAACCAAGGATTTGACCAAGATTCAAATGGCCCTAAAAAATTCAGAAAAAAATCAAAAGAATGAAAAACCAAAGCACATAGCATTCTTATGTCATATGTATAGTAAGCATTCATGTTGATAAACAAGGTCTGGACATATATATTCAAACCAGAAAAATCATGTATATATCTACCCCTAAAACCCAAATTAAACTCAGTCAATCATGAAGAGAAGTGGTTTTGGGTTTCAAACATGGAAATTTCAAGAACCTCCCAAAAGCTTCATTTTAGAGTGACTAAGAAGGATCCAGGCTTACTTATTCGTTTTCACGTGTTAAACTTGACCAAGATATGATTCAAATGCGCAGAAAATTAAAAAAATCAGAAATATGAAAAACCAAAGTACATCATATTCAAACCATACAAATCATGTATCTATACCCCATAACCCTAAACTTTGTCTTATGAAGTCAAGCATGAAGAGAAGTGGTTTTGGGTTTCAAACATGGAAATTTCAAAAACCTCCCAAAAACTTCATTTTAAAGTGACTGAGAAGGTTACATGCTTCCCTTTTCATTTTCATGTTTTAAACTTGTTTAAATTATCTTGGTCAAACTTAGGATTTCATGAAGATACAAATGGGTGGGCACAATATTCAAAAAAATCAGAAAAATGAAAAACCAAATCACATTGTCTTCTTATGTCATATCGTAAGCATTCAAGTTGATAAACAAGGTCTAGATATATCCAAACCAGACAAATCATGTATCTACCCCCTGTCGATCTTATGAAGTCTAGCATGAAGGGAAGTCATTTTCGGTTTCAAACATGGAAATTTCAAGAACATCCCAAAAGCTTCCATTTTAGAGTGACTAAGAAGGATACAGACTTCCCTTTTCATTTTCATGTTTTAAACTTGTTTAAATCCTTGTCAAACCAAAGATTTGACCAAGATTCAAATGGGGGCCTAAAAATTTAGAAAAAAAATCAAAAGAGAATGAAAAAACCAAAGCACATAGCATTCTTATGTCATATGTATAGTAAGCATTCAAGTTGATAAACCAGGTCTAGACATATATATTCAAACCAGAAAAATCATGTATATATCTACCCCTAAAACCCTAAACTCTGTCTTATGAAGTCAATCATGAAGAGAAGTGGTTTTGGGTTTCAAACATGGAAATTTCAAGAACCTCCCGAAAGCTTCATTTTAGAGTGACTAAGAAGGATCCAGGCTTATCTTTTCATTTCATGTTTTAAACTTGTTTAAATCCTGGTCAAACCTAGGATTTGATGAAGATACAAATGGGTGGGCACAATATTCAAAAAAATCAGAAAAATGAAAAACCAAATCACATTGTCTTCTTATGTCATATTGTAAGCATTCAAGTTGATAAACAAGGTCTAGATATATCCAAACCAGACAAATCATGTATCTACCCCCTGTCGATCTTATGAAGTCTAGCATGAAGGGAAGTCATTTTCGGTTTCAAACATGGAAATTTCAAGAACATCCCAAAAGCTTCCATTTTAGAGTGACTAAGAAGGATACAGACTTCCTTTTTATTTTCATGTTTTAAACTTGTTTAAATCTTGGTCAAACCAAGGATTTGACCAAGATTCAAATGGGCCTAAAAATTTAGAAAAAATCAAAAGAGAATGAAAAAACAAAGCACATAGCATTCTTATGTCATATGTATAGTAAGCATTCAAGTTGATAAACAAGGTCTAGACATATTCAAACCAGAAAAATCATGTATATATCTACCCCTAAAACCCTAAACTCTGTCTTATGAAGTCAATCATGAAGAGAAGTGGTTTTGGGTTTCAAACATGGAAATTTCAAGAACCTCCCAAAAGATTTATTTTAGAGTGACTAATAAGGATCCATGCTTACCTTTTAATTTTCATAATTTAAACTTGTTTAAATCTTTGTCAAACCTAGGATTTGACCAAGATTCAAATATATGGGCATAAAATTCAAAAAAATCAGAAAAATGAAAAACAAAAGCATATAGTCTTCTTATGTCATATAGTAAGCATTCAAGTTGATAAATTAACAAGGTTTGGACATATTCAAACCATACAAATCATGTATCTACCCCCTAACCCTAAACTCAGTCGATCTTATGAAGTCTAGCATGAAGAGAGGTCGTTTTGGGTTTCAAACATGGAAATTTCAAGAACATCCCAAAAGCTTCATTTTAGAATGACTAAGAAGGATCCAGGCTTACTTATTCGTTTTCACGTGTTAAACTTGTCTAAATCTTGGTCAAACCTAGGATTTGACCAAGATTCAAATGCGCAGAAAATTAAAAAAATCAGAAAACTGAAAACCAAAGTACATAGTCTTCTTATGTCATATAGTAAGCATATTCAAGTTGATAAACAAGGTTTGAGCCTTGATCTGTAGTACTGGGCAAAACCCTAGTTTAACCTATTTAATTATAGATTCGTAGGTTGATTTTTCTACCTTTTTATTATTACTATGCAGCACATGTGTGTTTGCCCGTCGAGTGAAACTCGGAGGAAGAGGGATCACTCGGAAGGAGAGAAGAAGGGAGAGCATTATGGTGTCTCCCCTTTTTCGGGTGATGATGTTGACTTTTGTGCAGGGTTTGTCAGTGAGCAGGAGGTGCGAGCGAGCGAGCGAGCCCGAGAATGAGAGAGATTTGTTTTTTTTGTGAGAGGGACAACCGAAGGATCCAGAAGGACCCACAGACTTCCAATACGCATCCTGATGCGTCTTCTCTTGACAAAGAAGATGGCTGGGTGTTTGCGTACCTATTGCACGTGACTTGTGCTCACTGAAGTGTGGGACCTCACGCGTGGGCACCACACGTAAGTGACAGACTTGTTGGTGTAAAAACTCGGTTGATTATTATAGTGCATTAGAACAAAGTTTCCTATGGATTCAAGGGTAGGAAATCCAAGTTAACTCATTTACATGACATTATTTTTCTTATGTCATATAGTAAGCATTAAAGTTGATAAACAATGTCTAGACATATTCCAACCAGACAAATCATGTATCTATACCCCTAACCCCTAAACTCTGTCTTATGAAGTCAAGCATGTGAAGAGATGTGGTTTTGGGTTTCTAACATGGAAATTTCAAAAACCTCCCAAAAGATTTATTTTAGAGTGACTAATAAGGATCCATGCTTACCTTGTCATTTTCATAATTTAAACTTGTTTAAATCTTTGTCAAACCTAGGATTTGACGAAGATTCAAATATATGGGCATAAAATTCAAAAAACAAATCAGAAAAATGAAAATCAAAAGCATATAGTCTGGTTATGTCATCTAGTAAGCATTCTAGTTGATAAATTAACAAGGTTTGGACATATTCAAACCATACAAATCATGTATCTACCCCTAACCCTAAACTCGGTCGATCTTATGAAGCCTAGCATGAAGAGAGGTCGTTTTGGGTTTCAAACATGGAAATTGAAAGAACATCCCAAAAGCTTCATTTTAGAGTGACTAAGAAGGATCCAGGCTTACTTATTCGTTTTCACGTGTTAAACTTGTCTAAATCTTGGTCAAACCTAGGATTTGACCAAGATATGATTCAAATGCGCAGAAAATAAAAAAAAATCAGAAAAATGAAAACCAAAGTACATAGTCTTCTTATGTCATATAGTAAGCATATTCAAGTTGATAAACAAGGTTTGAACCTTGATCTGTAGTACTGGGCAAAACCCTAGTTTAACCTATTTAATTATAGATTCGTAGGTTGATTTTTCTACCTTTTTATTATTACTATGCAGCACATGTGTGTTTGCCCGTCGAGTGAAACTCGGAGGAAGAGGGATCACTCGGAAGGAGAGAAGAAGGGAGAGCATTATGGTGTCTCCCCTTTTTCGGGTGATGATGTTGACTTTTGTACGTGCAGGGTTTGTCAGTGAGCTGGAGGTGCGAGCGAGCGAGGCCGAGAATGAGAGAGATTTGTTTTTTTGTGAGAGGGACAACCGAAGGATCCAGGAGGACCCACAGACTTCCAATACGCATCCTGATGCGTCTTCTCTTGACAAAGAAGATGGCTGGGAGTTTGCGTACCTATTGCACGTGACTTGTGCTCACTGAAGTGTGGGACCTCACGCGTGGGCACCACACATAAGTGATAGACCTGTTGGTGTAAAAACTCGGTTGATTATTATAGTGCATTAGAACAAAGTTTCCTATGGATTCAAGGGTAGGAAATCCAAATTAACTCATTTACATGACATTCTTCTTCTTATATCATATAGTAAGCATATTCAAGTTGATAAACAAGGTTTGGACATGTTCAAACCATACAAATCATGTATCTATACCCCCTAACCCTAAACTTTGTCTTATGAAGTCAAGCATGAAGAGAAGTGGTTTTGGGTTTCAAACATGGGAATTTCAAAAACTTCCCAAAAACTTCATTTTAGAGTGACTGAGAAGGTTACATGCTTCCCTTTTCATTTTCATGTTTTAAACTTGTTTAAATTATCTTGGTCAAACCTAGGATTTCATGAAGATACAAATGGGTGGGCACAATATTCAAAAAAATCAGAAAAATGAAAAACCAAATCACATTGTCTTCTTATGTCATATCGTAAGCATTCAAGTTGATAAACAAGGTCTAGATATATCCAAACCAGACAAATCATGTATCTACCCCCTGTCGATCTTATGAAGTCTAGCATGAAGGGAAGTCATTTTGGGTTTCAAACATGGAAATTTCAAGAACATCCCAAAAGCTTCATTTTAGAGTAAATAAGAAGGATACATACTTCCCTTTTAATTTTCATGTTTTAAACATGTTTAAATCTTGGTCAAACCAAGGATTTGACCAAGATTCAAATGGCCCTAAAAATTCAGAAAAAAATCAAAAGAATGAAAAACGAAAGCACATAGCATTCTTATGTCATATGTATAGTAAGCTAGCATTCATGTTGATAAACAAGGTCTAGACATATATATTCAAACCGGAAAAATCATGTATATATCTACCCCTAAAACCCAAATTAAACTCAGTCAATCATGAAGAGAAGTGGTTTTGGGTTTCAAACATGGAAATTTCAAGAACCTCCCAAAAGCTTCATTTTAGAGTGACTAAGAAGGATCCAGGCTTACTTATTCGTTTTCACGTGTTAAACTTGTCTAAATCTTGGTCAAACCTAGGATTTGACCAAGATATGATTCAAATGCGCAGAAAATAAAAAAACAGAAAAATGAAAAACCAAAGTACATAGTCTTCTTATGTCATATATATAGTAAGCGCATTAAAGTTGATAAACAAGGTCTGGACATATTCAAACCATACAAATCATGTATCTATACCCCCTAACCCTAAACTTTGTCTTATGAAGTCAAGCATGAAGAGAAGTGGTTTTGGGTTTCAAACATGGAAATTTCAAAAACCTCCCAAAAACTTCATTTTAAAGTAACTGAGAAGGTTACATGTTGCTTCCCTTTTCATTTTCATGTTTTAAACTTGTTTAAATTATCTTGGTCAAACCTAGGATTTCATGAAGATACAAATGGGTGGGCACAATATTCAAAAAATCAGAAAAATGAAAAACCAAATCACATTGTCTTCTTATGTCATATCGTAAGCATTCATGTTGATAAACAAGGTCTAGACATATATATTCAAACCAGAAAAATCATGTATATATCTACCCCTAAAACCCTAATTAAACTCAGCCAATCATGAAGAGAAGTGGTTTTGGGTTTCAAACATGGAAATTTCAAGAACCTCCCAAAAGCTTCATTTTAGAGTGACTAAGAAGGATCCAGGCTTACTTATTCGTTTTCACGTGTTAAAGTTGTCTAAATCTTGGTCAAACCTAGGATTTGACCAAGATATGATTCAAATGCGCAGAAAATTAAAAAAATTTAGAAAAATGAAAAACCAAAGTACATAGTCTTCTTATGTCATAGTAAGCATATTCCAGTTGATAAACAAGGTTTGGACATATTCAAACCATACAAATCATGTATCTATACCCCCTAACCCTAAACTTTGTCTTATGAAGTCAAGCATGAAGAGAAGTGGTTTTGGGTTTCAAACTTGGAAATTTCAAAAACCTCCCAAAAACTTCAATTTAGAGTGACTGAGAAGGTTACATGCTTCCCTTTTCATTTTCATGTTTTAAACTTGTTTAAATTATCTTGGTCAAACCTAGGATTTCATGAAGATACAAATGGGTGGGCACAATATTCAAAAAAATCAGAAAAATGAAAAACCAAATCACATTGTCTTCTCATGTCATATCGTAAGCATTCAAGTTGATAAACAAGGTCTAGATATATCCAAACTAGACAAATCATGTATCTACCCCCTGTCGATCTTATGAAGTCTAGCATGAAGGGAAGTCATTTTGGGTTTCAAACATGGAAATTTCAAGAACATCCCAAAAGCTTCATTTTAGAGTCAATAAGAAGGATACATACTTCCCTTTTAATTTTCATGTTTTAAACATGTTTAAATCTTGGTCAAACCAAGGATTTGACCAAGATTCAAATGGCCCTAAAAATTCAGAAAAAAATCAAAAGAATGAAAAACCAAAGCACATAGCATTCTTATGTCATATGTATAGTAAGCTAGCATTCATGTTGATAAACAAGGTCTAGACATATATATTCAAACCGGAAAAATCATGTATATATCTACCCTTAAAACCCAAATTAAACTCAGTCAATCATGAAGAGAAGTGGTTTTGGGTTTCAAACATGGAAATTTCAAGAACCTCCCAAAAGCTTCATTTTAGAGTGACTAAGAAGGATCCAGGCTTACTTATTCGTTTTCACGTGTTAAACTTGTGTAAATCTTGGTCAAACCTAGGATTTGACCAAGATATGATTCAAATGCGCAGAAAATAAAAAAACAGAAAAATGAAAAACCAAAGTACATAGTCTTCTTATGTCATATATATAGTAAGCGCATTAAAGTTGATAAACAAGGTCTGGACATATTCAAACCATACAAATCATGTATCTATACCCCCTAACCCTAAACTTTGTCTTATGAAGTCAAGCATGAAGAGAAGTGGTTTTGGGTTTCAAACATGGAAATTTCAAAAACCTCCCAAAAACTTCATTTTAAAGTAACTGAGAAGGTTACATGCTGCTTCCCTTTTCATTTTCATGTTTTAAACTTGTTTAAATTATCTTGGTCAAACCTAGGATTTCATGAAGATACAAATGGGTGGGCACAATATTCAAAAAATCAGAAAAATGAAAAACCAAATCACATTGTCTTCTTATGTCATATTGTAAGCATTCATGTTGATAAACAAGGTCTAGACATATATATTCAAACCAGAAAAATCATGTATATATCTACCCCTAAAACCCTAATTAAACTCAGCCAATCATGAAGAGAAGTGGTTTTGGGTTTCAAACATGGAAATTTCAAGAACCTCCCAAAAGCTTCATTTTAGAGTGACTAAGAAGGATCCAGGCTTACTTATTCGTTTTCACGTGTTAAAGTTGTCTAAATCTTGGTCAAACCTAGGATTTGACCAAGATATGATTCAAATGCGCAGAAAATTAAAAAAAATTTAGAAAAATGAAAAACCAAAGTACATAGTCTTCTTATGTCATAGTAAGCATATTCCAGTTGATAAACAAGGTTTGGACATATTCAAACCATACAAATCATGTATCTATACCCCCTAACCCTAAACTTTGTCTTATGAAGTCAAGCATGAAGAGAAGTGGTTTTGGGTTTCAAACTTGGAAATTTCAAAAACCTCCCAAAAACTTCAATTTAGAGTGACTGAGAAGGTTACATGCTTCCCTTTTCATTTTCATGTTTTAAACTTGTTTAAATTATCTGTGTCAAACCTAGGATTTCATGAAGATACAAATGGGTGGGCACAATATTCCTAAAAATCAGAAAAATGAAAAACCAAATCACATAGTCTTCTTATGTCATATCGTAAGCATTCAAGTTGATAAACAGGGTCTAGATATATCCAAACCAGAAAAATCATGTATCTATACCCCCTAACCCTATAGTTTGAGGCCATTTGGATGAGGTCGAAAAAATTCTTGGATTAGAATTGTGTTGTTCGAACCCCGTAGTTGGATTTTTTTGAACCTTGATCTGTAGTACAGGGCAAAACCCTAGTTTAACCTATTTAATTATAGATACGTATATCGATTTTTCTACCTAGGATTGGACCAAGATTTATGGGCATAAAATTCAAAAAAATCAGAAAAATGAAAAACCAAAGCACATAGTCTTCTTATGTCATATAGTTAGCATTAAAGTTGTTAAACAAGGTCTAGACATATTCAAACTAGACAAACCACATGTATCTACACCCCCTGACCCCTAAACTCTATCTTATGAAGTCAGGCAAGAAGAGAAGTGGCTTTGGGTTTCAAACATGGAATTTTCAAAAACCTCCCAAAAACTTCATTTTAGAGTGACTAAGAAGTATACATGCTTCCCTTTTCATATTCATGTTTTAAACTTGTTTAAATTATCTTGGTCAGACCTAGGATTTGACAAGATTCAAATGGGCATCAAAATTCAAAAAAATCAGAAAAATGAAAAACAAAAGCAAATAGTTTTCTTATGTCATATAGTAAGCATTCAAGTTGATAAACAAGGTCTAGACATATTCAAACCAGAAAAATCATGTATATATCTACCCCTAACCCTAAACTAATCTGTCGATCTTATGAAGTCAATCATGAAGAGAAGTGGTTTTGGGTTTCAAACATGGAAATTTCAAGAACCTCCCAAAAGCTTCATTTTAGAGTGACTAAGAAGGATCCATGCTTACTTATTCATTTTCACGTGTTAAACTTGTCTAAATCTTGGTCAAATTTAGGATTTTACCAAGATTCAAATGCGCAGAAAATTAAAAAAATCAGAAAAATGAAAAACCAAAGTACATAGTCTTCTTATGTCATATAGTAAGCATATTCAAGTTGATAAACAAGGTCTAGACATATTCAAAGTTTCAAACTAGACAAACCATGTATCTACCCCTAACCCCTAAACTCTGTCTTATGAAGTAAAGCATGAAGAGAAGTGGTTTTGGGTTTCAGACATGGAAATTTCAAAAACCTCCCAAAAAACTTCATTTTAGAGTGACTAAGAAGGATACATGCTTTCCTTTTCATTTCCATGTTTTAAACTTGTTTAAATTATCTTGGTCAAACCTAGGATTTGACAAGATTCAAATGGGCATCAAAATTCAAAAAAAAATCAGAAAAATGAAAAACCAAAGCAAATAGTTTTCTTATGTCATATAGTAAGAATTAAAGTTGATAAACAAGGTATAGACATATTCAAACCAAACAAATCATGTATATATCTACCCCTAACCCTAAACTCTGTCTTATGAAGTCAAGCATGGAAATTTCAAGAACATCCCAAAAGCTTCATTTTAGAGTGACTAAGAAGGATCCATGCTTACCTTTTCATATATTTTAAACTTGTTTAAATCTTTGTAAAACCTAGGATTTGACCAAAAGATTCAAATGGGCATAAAATTCAAAAAAATCAGAAAAATGAAAAACACTGTGAACAGTGAACAATACTGTTTCGCGTCCCTACAGTACACCATGGACAGTGTTGCGAGTGACCTGTGTCCTTCACGGATAGAGATCAGGTGACATGCACCTTTCGCATGTCACCTGGTGACATGCGGCTTAAATCTAAATTTAAATATTGCGAAAAAATCATGTCCCAACCTATAGCCCTCTCGATTTATAGGCCCCTGCCGCCTCTCCCCATTCACTTCACTTCTCGCTACCTCACTCCTCTCGATTTATAGGCCCCTGCCGCCTCTCCCCATTCATCTTCAAAATCCTATAGCCCCAACCTGTACAGTGCTCGTCGGCGGCTGTACCATCCACAACCTCTGTATTAGCGCCTCCCTGCACCTCGCCGCCAACTCGCACGCCCCCCTACAGCTGCTGCAGCAGGCGCATGGCGGCCTCGCCGTTGAGTCTGATGTGCCCACCAAGCGGCAGCGGATCAACGACCTCTCCGTGGGCTCAGACGTGACCGTCCTGCTGCAGCTGCAAGACAACCTCGCCGTCGCCGGGGAGTCGGTCCTCTCCAAGGAGGAGAGTTTCAAGGTCAGTGGTTAATGTAGTTTAATCATTGGTTTAAAACTAGTTAGCCCCCTACTGAGTATTATTCGGTGGGGATTTGATGCAAAATACTTCATTCACCATGTTTTGGCGTGAGTATTTGCGGCAGATCAGGACAACCTGAGAGATAGCCTGTCCTGGGGCATTATTACTCGTAGTTTTTTTTTGAGGGGTTCCTCGGGCCTTATTAGTGAAGCGTCCAATTTCTATTCACGTAATCCATGCCAGCAGGCCTCAGGACTTGTAATTTTGCATTGGAATCAATCTCTCAGCCTGATCCATGCTAGAACGGGGTGGATGCCTGGAAGGAGAAGCAGCAATCGGAGCACGTATGTGGAACGACCAGAAACGCGAGAGCATAGAGGTGTTGCGGTTCCACGTCCACCCGACGTGCGCGGAAGTGTTTCCTGAGGATCCCGCGACTCTGATCCTGTCCAATACTCTTCTGCCAAACAGATAAAATGTGTTCTTATTAAGAAAGACCCAGATATTACTCACTGAACCATGTGAAAACACGTCAACCAAACAAGGCACAAGGGATTTCTACTGCACTAATACTAGCTGCATTACCACTTTCGAACTTCAATGCAAACTTGAAACTTCACTGCAGTCTTTTTCCCCCTTTCGAACTTGAGATCCAGCCTCTCCATCGATTGATGCATAGGGCAAACTTTATTAGTTCATGTTTCGTTCTTAGTTTGAAACTTTATTACTCCAAGCTCCAGAGTACTCATATTACTACAGTATTGCAATTGAAATTTATACATATTACAATTACTATTGAAGTTAGTCTTGTACAGATTACTATGAGTATTGAAGTTTAAGTCCTGCAAACTTTCGGAGTACTATATTTTTACTATTGAAGTTACACTCTTGCACTTTATTAGTATAATATCATGTGTCACACAGGGTCGCTCTGTGAATCTACCATCTAATGAAGGACGACAACATGAAGCGTCTCTGCAAGTAATCCGGCGGTCGCTCCTGGATGAGTCGCGCGAGTTGATTGACCATGCGTCCAAGCTCCGAGATGTGAACGCACATCTGGTAAACCGTGCTATGAAGCTTTGGAATGAGTATGCCGTACTCTTGAATGAGCACTCATCTCTATCAAAGGAGAACTCATCTCTATCGAAGGAGAACCTCTCCATGGTAAATCAGAACGGGT
Source organism: Lolium perenne (assembly GCF_019359855.2). Taxonomy (NCBI): domain Eukaryota; kingdom Viridiplantae; phylum Streptophyta; class Magnoliopsida; order Poales; family Poaceae; genus Lolium; species Lolium perenne. The sequence goes on from NC_067249.2 coordinate 191,084,294, forward strand.
CTCTAACGAAGGAGAACATCTCCATCCTAAAAGAGAACTCATCTCTGAAAAAGGAGAACATCTCCATCCTAAAAGAGAATTCATCTCTGAAAAAGGAGCACACCTACTACAAGTGGCGGAGCATGACAGGAAACAAGTAATCTTCTTCGGGTGTGAAGAAGTTGTACCCATATGTGCATGTAGAGAGGTGGAGACGGTTGCCGATGAGACAAGTGAGTAGATTGAGGAGGGCAGCCACAACCCACAACGTTTGTAGTTACAAATCTTCTATCATAAAAGTAGTAGTATCAAAATTAATATGTATCCCTTAATATATATGTGGTGTTTGACAATATATAGTTTAACATGCAAGGACTCTGCAATGTAATTTGTATCAGTTTGATTGGCTTTCTACCCAAGTGAGCATGTGTCATATTTGTCCAAGGTTTGATTTTTGCATCTTATCATATTTCGTTGAATACCATACTAAAAAATTCCATGTGCATCATTTTGATGCAGAGGCTGGGGGTCTCAACTTCCATTACGAAAAGGATTTGTCAAGACATGAAACATTGGATAAAATCCTTGACTGTACCCTGCAAGTGTGGCACCTAGAAACAATGATTAAAATTCAAAGCTGCATCTCCTACCAATACAAATGGTATATCAGACAATTTTGAAACAAATTGAATCCAACCCGAAATAAATTAAATTATATTTGGAAGAAGATATGTAGAAGTACCCCTGTACAGTAGGACGCTATGTGCAATGCACGACATATTGGCAAAAAATTACCCGCATGTACCAAAGGCATGGGCACCAAGATCTGATGCAAATTTGAATTCGGCCAAAGGAGGGTACTAGCAAAGATTTCGATTGTGTCAGCGATCCAGACATTCTTATGAAGTAAAGGGAATTTGATCATCTTGGTCTTGCAAGTAATGAAATGTGGGGACTCCTAAGATCGACGCCTTCAACACTGATGTTTCTTTTTCATCAGAAGCTAGTGGCTGACAACTTTGATTCCTATTCGGCTGATGCAGATATCCATGAGATCATCAAGAGGATCTTGGAACATGTTGAAGCACGTGTCGACATTCTGCTCTCGTGCTTGAAGGCAAATGATTTTGATAGGGTGATGCAAAAGCCGCCATATGGTCAATAGATTGTTATTATATACAAGGATGTTGTTTCTTGGGTCATCATCTAGATCTTTTGTTTTCTTATGTGTTAGCAGTACTTTATGGAAACTATGTTAGTATTGTCTTATACTGAATTGTTGCTATATCTGGACACCGGATGCTTATGTTCTATGACATTATGGAATGTATGGAAAAAAGATGACACCTTTTTAGCTATTCAGAAAAGGCAAAAAAACAACAACAATTTGTTTCCCACAATAAAATGAAATCTTATTGCACCTTTCCCCAAAATGGTAATGCACATTTTACCTTGGGCATTTTCGTTAAGACCCATGGTTTTTTATATAAAATGGTAGGCCATATTTTGAAGCTAGTTTTTTTTAAAACATATCAAAATTCAAGCTTATCATTTTATAGCCACAAGTTCACTTTTTTTTCTTCATTTTTTCCAAAACAGGGTGGGAATCGATTATGCCATTCCTTGCAAACATTGGCGAATGTCGGAAATAATCTTAGATAGGGCGAACTCTAAAAGAAGAGGTAAATACCGAAATAGTCCCGAGACATTGTGATGCATGTAATTCTAACGCAATCCCAATAAACCAAAACATATTTTATTATAAGTAGAACCTATATACATACCAATTATGTGATCAATGGCAAAACTTTAGTTCTTTTGAAAATCATTTTGTAATTCGATCGATCAAGAATTTTTTCAATATCTTTTGCTCGATGCACAACTCGGAATTTATGATCTTTGTTGTCGAGCCATTTCAGGAGCCCTTTAAGTCATAGGATAGGAAAAACGTATGTACATCTTGTCTATTTGAATCCTATGGGAATATGAGTTTCTTTTATTGTACCAAAGGGATTTTTCCCTGAGGGATGACCTAATGTTTTGTTCATATAGGATTTGTAGTACAAGATTCATATGGGATATGTTCCCTATGAATATAACCAATAGTGTAGAATAATTCCCGTAGGATCTAAATCCTATAAATCAAAGGAGCCTCAGTTGTTTTCGTCACCACATATAAAATCAGCGCCAACTCAATGAGATGATAAATGTTGTCGGATGAAACATGGCGTTTCTTTCAAATATAAAGAAATATCTGAAGTCTTCAATTCTACGCGTATGATAATGAATAGCTCAAGGTTATTTTACATATACTAAGATCCATGATACATCAATCTTTTTAATGCGGAGAACGAGTCTATATATGTTTTTTGGTACCTAGTCCATGTTTTGTTTTCGAAATCGGCTCCACGCAGTGTTCACTAAAATAGGCGCAACTTTGTCATATGAAGTCCGTTTTAAGTACTCAAATGTTCAGAAAAAAACACATATATATGAATGGATATTCACTAAAAATCAAGGTAGGATGGCTGCCGTACCGCCCATGCTTACAAATGAGACCTTGATGGGGTCGGACAGCGTCCATTTTTTTTTCGCGCATCCACCAAACCATTTCAACAAAGCGCCAAAACACCGGCGAAAATAGCTCGGGTTGCCGCCTCCAATTTTCAAATGTTCGAATTTCCCATCTTATCCTTTCATCAAAAACGTCCCCAGCGGTTCTTCTCTTATTCGGGCCAAGGCCAATCTCACCCCAGCCATTAAAACATACCACCGGCACAGGCGCCGAATCCCACATCTCTCACGCGTCACCCACCGAATCGGAGCATCTCGCCCGACGACGGCAGTGCACCACCGTCCCACCTCGCCACCACAGCCTGACCAGCCGCTGTAGTGTCCGAGAAGACGTTGTCAAGCAAGCCGGAGCCGCTTCCCCGACGAAGGCGCACACCGCACCATTTGTGCTCCACCGTAGCCGACGCCCACCGCGCCGGATCCTGCTCTGGATGCCGTCCACCTCCGCCGCTGCGTCGGATCTGCTTCCCGACTCCCTGGTCTACCGCACGGTGAAATGGGTAGACCCCGCGCCCAACCGGTCCACCGCGCGAAACCAAAGCGTAAAGCCGTCCACTCCCCATGCGAAGGTTGGTGTTTAGCCGCTTCCGTTATGCATTTCATTTCCGAACATACGTTTCGTGCGATCTGTTTTAGGGCTTGTTTGGTACTAGAGTTTTCTTGGGATTAGCGAGGATAATCCGCTCCAAACTTTAAATCCCCACTTATCCCCAATGCATGTTTGGTGCTAGAGTATGAGCGAGTTTAATCCCCACTTGTCCCTACTTTTCCGCAAAATTTAGTGTATTTTTTCAATCCCCAATACTCTACCCCTACCTAGTGGATTGGGGATGGGGTTTTGTGGGTATTGGGTGAATTCTGCTGTCACCCAATACTCTAGAGTATTATCCCCACTAATCCCCACTAAAACACCGGACAGAGATCGGGTGACATGCAATAGGCATGTCACACGAGAACTGATGTTGTGACATGCGACCATGTTCGATCGTTGGACTGAAAATGGAGGGCCGGATCAACATGAACAAGAGACGCTACGGGGACAATCCACGGTGCATCGCTACGGGGACAAATCTACGGTGCATCGATACGGTACATCTGCTACTGTGGTCATCTACAGTACATCACTACGGTGCTTGATCTTGTCTACTCATTTTCGATCCAACGGCCGAAAGTGCATGTTACAAGACTGCTTGTTCATCGGTGACATGCCTATGGTATGACTGTAGTAGAAGTCAAGCCTGCAGAGTGATTAGTCGACATTATTAAACCGCATGTTTATAAATCTTGTAATCATCGGTTGGCATGCACAGGAAATCATTTATTTTTGATCTACGCTTTATTCCTTTTTGAGCTATCATCTACTTGCTACTACTAATTTGCCCTTCTCTTTGCTCTACTCAAAGTTCCATGATAAATCTCGTTAGCATTTTTTTCTAATGCATGCTAAAGATACCGTAGTAGAGTACAAAGAGGGCCGGAGAGAAAATATAGGCATCACCGAGTGAACAATCAAACACCTCTCCTGTCTCCATCGATAACAATCAATTTTCTTATTCAGAACTTGATCCCTCTTGAACAAGAGTCCGAGGGAGACCTGAGTAAAGAGGATGCCCTTGTCAAGCACCCTACTCCACCCCCAAGGTGATTGCTCGCTCTTTTCATTGGCATTATTGTTGCATCTTCAATAAGCGTGATGTATCTGTCCAACCCAGCCCAAGTTATAGCATTATCATCTGCTCAGTTAACACATAATAATAACATATGTTTCATCATGTCTTGGCTTGCTGTTCTTATGTTCCATAATCGTATCAAGCATGTATATGATTTTGTTGATTGAAGTACCGTTTATCTCTGGCAGGCATCAGGGACTTCACGTAAGGGCGTTTCAAATACCAACAAGGTGAAGAACATAGTTCAACAGGAAGATCAATATCTGACTCACCTAAAAATAAAAAGGGTTCAAGCTGGTCATGTCGGATCACAAACAAATGCGGTGAACAGAGTAAAAACAAGGTCTCGGACTCGAGTCACTCTAATCTAGTTGAAAATGATGACCAGGCAAAAATATTGTAATGCGAAACACCAACATAAAAAGCTTCGACCTAACCCCACATCGGTTGGTCTAAAAGCTGTAGACGGAGCAAATACCAAACCACATGTTCCCCAGCCACCTGTTGCCAATCCAGTTACCCAAGAACAATTCACAGCAGACCCAGTTTCAACAGGTTCTCAACACCTAACTAATCACGATCGCCCGCTGACATTTAGTCCTGCCAGAGACAACTTCTTCCTTAAAGATGATGGTGGGGCCGAATTAGGTACGTGTTCCCTTACATGCTCCGTTACATAAATACCTTGATAGCTTGATGTAATGCTTAAATTTGCAGTTCCACCACGACCAAGAAAACGAAGGGGGCCAACGACTTTGAAATCACTTAAAAATAAGATTGCCCGAATGGGAACAAGATTTCCCATCACATCGGTTATAGCAGGTATCGAAGGCCACCGGATCCACAAGAATCATCTAATATAGCATCGATCACGGGCGTTTTTGTCAGACTCAAATTCCTATCTTTCCATCATGGAAACAACACGTAAACACCCCTTCCCATTTTGAAGGTTTACTGCACATGTTACATGTAAGTCATTTTCGTAAACAATACCATGTTGCTCGTTCACATTCCCTCTAGCTTTCTGTTGGCTAGCTATCTAACACATGAACGGTTCCCATTGTTGTAAACAGACATGTCTTGAGTTTGATGATGACATGAAGAATGTAATCACTGTTATCAGGAGCATATTCTCTTCAGCGTTGCGCCAGGAGCGCCATAGGCTAAAGATGAGATACTTTGCTGGGAGGACTCCTAGCGATATTCCAACAACCTCTCCTATACTACAGATGACTGATGATCAATGGTGTGATCTTGTTGAGTATTGGTCTGCTCAAAAGAATTTGGTATGTTCTGTGAAGACAGTGAGACAAGATCACATTACTGATTCCTTTTTAAGCATGTGTCTCACAAGTCTTCATTTGTAGTTCATCGCTTGAAGTAACATGCGTGCTCGTAATAATGTACGTTTACAACAGCGTACATGATCTCGTAGCTTGATTGGACACCTCTACTGTATGGTAAGGAATGTTATCTGTACAACTATATTTAAATTAGTAAATCATTTAGAATTTATAGATGCACAATATACATCGTAAATTGATGTCTCTGTTTTATTTATATTTTTTTTGAAAACTTTCAATTGTCGCATGTCGGCATGTGACGTGGTTGTGAAACTAATTTATATTTTCTCTTGCGAAAATATCAGAAGGCAAGGCAAGCATACTGTGAGAGTACAGACAGAGAGATGAGTCTACTTGAGCAATTCAAGGTGTGCTAGACGAGCAGAAATGGTTTGATCGGACATTTTGCACAGAGTGTTATTGTAAGTATTCTCTACTAATGTCAGTTATGGTTTTCAATTGTATGCAGAAATATCTTGTCATATTTGTCAAGCTTCATGCACTAGCCAACACAACCAAATGTCCGAACTGGTGGAAAGGGCTAGTACAATTCACTTATATACTTCTCAGCAATATCATGCACATTACGAATTCTACACATGGATCCATACATATTTTTATAGTCCTGCTATTACGTGTTAGCAATAGAAGACATGTCAATATGATGTAACATGCTCTTACTAAAATGTATATGCGGTAATCAGCCATGCCAGTTTGTAGGATTATTAGAGGTACTTCATACACATGTCTTCACATTATAATCTCTTCTCTTACACATGTGTAACAACTGAAAACTCCTCGATCGACATGAAAGTGGAGCTGGCAAAACCAAAGAAAGATGGTATAGAAAAAACCCAGGAAGAATGTCTGAATTCATTTTCCAAGGTACTACAATGTCATGGTATAGCCAACAACACATTTCTGCGTGATGCTGGGTTCACAACTAATTTGTCGAGGTCCAAGTCCAAGTCAAAGCCCAAGCGCAGGTTGAGGTCCAAGTCATTGTCTTTTTATGTTCTCGAGGAACTACTCAAAGAGGAACGAGCAATAGTGGCTGCACAAAGAGTAGTCATCCACCGTATAACTGCAGGATTAGAAGCAAGTCAAGCCCACCTGGGCAACATCCTGAGAAAGTGTGGGAGATGCTGAATACCACAGTGAACACTGACAGTCAAAGGTGTCCCTTGGTTGTGTGAAAGGGTTTGTGATGCTGAACTATTTTGTTGGTGCTTCTATCTGCACTTGTTATGTACCTGGTGGTTGTTTCCTTGGTGATGTGGATTAAATGAAAACTGAATGGATTGGATGCACCAATATTTAATCAAGGTTTAATCTGATTTGTAGTATTTTTTATATTGCGCTGCATGGGAAAAGTATAACTATTAGTTGGCCCATTGGTGACCATTTTCATACATTATTTTAGTTGATGGGTCCTTGTCCTTGTATCCCTGAAAGGAGGCAGTACTACAGTAAGCTACCAATTTTTCTAGTACAGTATTTTTTTAGCGCCAGCTAAATTGAAAATATCTGTCAAGCGCTACAATCTCCCGCCAATAAAATCCAAAATATTCGCTACGCGTTTTTAAATTTAAGTTTTTTAGGAAATAGTACATGGGAACTGATTTTGGTTGTGATTATGACTTGATGTGACCGTATAGTAGTGTCATGCGCATGCGGGAGTGGTGTTTTGAAACATAGGAGCATATGCTCCCTCCATTTTGAAATGCATCTTACACATATTTTGAATTTCAAAAAAAATGAAACAAAAAATTCGCATGTACATCTTCTCGTGCTACGCCCTTACAAAGTTGCGACTTGTCATGTGACGTGTGTAAAAAGATAAAATACAGTACTAAAAATAATGCTTTTCACAAGATAAGTTTTCTCTTTTTTACATAGACCACAAAAAATATTGGTTTTTCGTGAAACTTGACGAACGAACATATATTATGAATATGTACATGTAAAATTTTTTGCTAATTTTTTCGACATTTTAAAATATGATTTTTTTGGTAGAGGGAGCATATGCACCCGGGAGCCAAATTGAATTTCCGCATGCATATGACACTACTCTATGTTACTACCTTCATAATGCATAGTAACTTAGATGTAGTACTATCATGCATGATTGTTTTAGTTAGTATGTAGACTCATTCTATCTTGAAAAATGTTATGGTAACATAGCTAGTTACCACAACCAGCTCTATGTTAATACTCCTTAGTTACTCCCACTATGAGTAGTCTAAGTAGCATGGTCTACCCCGGAAGTAGATCCTCTAACGTGCAACAGACAAGTTGGGTAAGCTACACCTCTCTAATTTTCCTTCTCCACATCTACATGATTAAGTCTAATTTGATCTAAATTAACTTCCATAATATATGTAAGCCATATGCATTTACGATAATTAGTAACAATCAAAATTATGACTATCTTTTTTTAATATTTATACGATTTTTTATACAGTAAAAATATACAGTGATTGCTACAGTAAATACGTACAGTATTTGTTACATTTTCCGGATAGCTACCGGTACAGCCCTTAGCCTCGATGGAGAACTACTCCCTCCTCATGGGAGACAGCAGCGGTGATGAAGATGGCGGTGGAGATAGCAGCGGTGTCGATGGAGAAGCCTTCCGGGGGCACTTCCCCGTCCCGGCGGCGTGCCGGAACAGAGACTCCTGTCCCCCAGATCTTGGCATCGCGATGGCGGCGGCTCTGGATGGTTTCTCGTACCGTGGCTTTTTTCGTATCGAAGATTTAGGTCAGGGACCTTTAAATAGGCGAAGAGGCGGAGTCGGAGGGTCGACGAGGCGGTGACACACTAGGGGGGCGCGGCCAAGGCCTGGGCCGCGCCACCCTGGCGTCTGGTGGCCCAGTGGCCCCCCTCTGGCCTCTCTCGGATGTTCTGGAAGCTTCGCGTGATTCTAAGATGCTGGGCCTTGATTTCGTCCGATTCCGAGAATATTTCCTTACCAGGATTTCTGAAACCAAAAACAGCAGAAAACAGCAACTGGCTCTTCGGCATCTCGTCAATAGGTTAGTGCCGAAAAATGCATAAATCTTTACTATTAAATCTGAATCCGTTGGTACGTACGTCGCTCGCCTCTAACGCTAATACCTTCGCTTCCTCGATCGCTAATAACTCTCGAGTCAGGCCCACGGCCCAAAAACGTAACCACATGGACAGGCAAAGTCTGTAAAACCGGCCCAGTCACGTACGTCCCGACTCACACATGAATAAGCAAGAAAAATCTGATCCGGATCTGACACGAACATTGCGAGAACTTCGGTAAAAGAAGTGGATCAACCTGGACTTTGACGGTGTGCTCCCACGTGGTAATCTGACACATACACGCTGATTTATACGGAGTTGTCAAGAGATGATATGTGAATATAGCAACCTGAAAGATAAGGATGAGAAAATACTTTGGCAGGAGGGATATTGTTACTTCGATTTCACTGTATAAGGTGCAAGTTTCAGAAAATATGATTCGTTCAAGATAATACTTTAGCGGAAGGGATATTGTTACTTTGGCTTGTGATTCATTCATTTCCTCCGCTTCAATATTTGGCATTGATTTTTATGGTTTGCCTCCTGTAGTCCTGTTGAGGTCTCGCAAAAGCCCATCAGGAAATTTATTGCTTATTTTTATGTGTGTGCTAATCTTGCAGGCAGACATAACTCAGCTTAGCTGATAAGTTAACTATTTTTTGGTGCTAGCCATAGAAAAAAAATCCATTACAGAGGATTTTTTTATTCCGTCTAGACCTTAGGTTGAGGGTTCTCACATAACTAATATACATGCCCTTATATGCAACTTTAAAAGAAAAAGTTGCCGGTGAACTTTTAAATAATGGCTCCATTATTATTTGTTTGTCATCTCATTACACTTGATAGAAAAATATCATCTATTGGCAGGCATGTTTTATTGAGCATGTGCATTTGTAATAAATTATGTCATATTTTCAAAAAGTAATACTACATGTTAAATTAGTTCATAATATTACAAATGTAGTTCCGTAGCAAAGCACGGGTAATTGTGCTAGTATGACATAAAGTATGCATAAAACATGTAGGTATCATCAATAATGTGGCATGAAACATAAAAAATTATTGATACGTCGGAGACGTATCAGTGTCATTGAGTTCTCCACGAAGATGTTGTACTTTGGTTCGTGACGCCGTCTTGAACATAGCATTGATGGCTGTCCAGGCTTCAGTAGTAGATGTTACCTCCAAAAGGTGTGAAAGCACATCCGGTGACAGTGTATTGAGAAGGAATCGGAGGACCTGCCGATCTCTTGCCATCCAATCAACATATGCAGAATTTGGTACTTGAATTTTATTCTTCTCAGAATCTTCAACTTCCACCGTTTTGGCAGGTGCCCGATCTGATGCCCGATCTGAGCCATCAAGGAGGGACATCACGTTTGCTCCACGGAAGGCAGGGAGGACCAAGGCCTTCCATAACAGGAAATTGCTGCGGGTTAACTGCTGTGCCGAGGGCGCGCCCAGAGCTGCAGCGAGAGCCGAGCTGGACATGGAAGCTGACGAACTCATGGTACACCGATCTGGGCTTTAGAAGACCTGTGTCGTTTGTCTGGGAACCGATCTATCGCAGCGACGGCAACAGAGAGGCTGTGGCGGCAGCGGCAACAGAGAGGGCTATTGGAGCGGCGGCGATGTTGTCTGTATGGGCGGCGGCGGTGGAGGCTGAGAACAGCGACGACGGCAGCGGCCTGGTTGTATCGAGAATTTTTGGGTTGTAGAACTGCAACGCGGCGGCGGCAGAGGGGCTGCTACGGTGGCGTGGTTGTGTGGTTTTGTAGCGGCGGCGGCGGCAAACAGCTAGGTCAGGGAAGAGGATAGCTCTGATACCATGTTTGTGTTTTGGGTTGAACGATAACCTTGTTCTCGGTATCGGTTGCATGTTATATCGAAGGCAAAACGTGGGCTAAACGGTTTACAATATCCTGGAACATACACAGGTCGTATGATCCATAAACACCAGAAATAAAAGGTCCTAATACATATTCTAACACTCTCAACATGCAAGCTATCCACCTAGGAGCACCCACTAACTATACTTCTAACCAATGCGGTCATTCCACCTCATCTCACGTGCCACCTCAGAAATTGAAACTTTTATATGGTCAAAATATTCACTCTCAAATCCACCAGATTTGCCCCCCCCCCCCTTTTTTCATGTTGCTTCATCTTCCTCTTAGCTTCGCCTCCTACTGGCTTTAATTAGTTACGGTTAATGGAGGCAATAACGCTAAGGCATCATGCCTTCTTAAGTCCATCCATATTTCCCATCTCCTCATCCAGCCATCTCCATATCCATCACCGCTGCGATCACGACAAGACCATCTCGGATATCGCTGCGGTCACATGCGACATTGAAGCTTCACTGTGTATGTCGTAGGTTATTACTGATACGCGACTAGATCAATTCAGTGTTGCCGATCGTTGGTATCGTCATCAGCACAGACGTCTATGAAGCACAGTCGCTAACACCCTTTGTACTCTTTTTAAGCAACTCTAACACAGCCCGTAAATCCCGCCGGAACCGAAATTTTCCGACGGATTTACGGATTCGGGCCGAAACTGGCGCAGATCAGCGCCCGAAAAAGTGGGCCGGCCCGAATCGAAAGTTCAGGGGCCCGAGAAATCCCCCGCACGGCCCCTATTAAAAGGGTTCGCGGAGGGGAGTTCGGTTCGGAAACCCTACTCCCCTCCCGCCGCTCCTCTCCTGCCGCCGTAGCCCGCCGCCGCTCCGACGAGCAATCCCGGGCGCTCGGACGCCGCTCCGCCGCTACGGCCACCACCCCGCCGTCCGCAATGACGCGTGCAACACGCGTGGGTAGGGGCACGGCCGATCCGGCGCCGGAAGGGCAAGTCGCCGTCCCCCGGGCGTACGGGCGGAAACGGAGCGCGGCAGGCGGGCGCGCTCCGACGGCGCATGTGTGGTGACCCGGCATACCACTGCATGGTGTAGTATGCAAGTCTGATATAACACCAATGAAACATCGTTCCACTAGTCTTATATCGCTCAGAGTGGTACAACAGAAACATATGCGGGTCCAAGGCATGTCTATAGAATTACATACAGACTCAGTTACATAAGATCAGCACAGCCTCCTACTTTACAATGAGGTAAATCTGCAAATAAACTCCAGAAGAACGACTCGTAGTCTAATTCTATCACGAACTCTATGTGTAGAGTATTTGACTAGCTATAGGGGCTATGAATAGATTCTAGCTAAATAGGAGCTAGGTTTAGGAGGCTAGTTCCCTTCTATGGCTAAACTAGGTTTTCTCTTTGTTGGATGTGATATCTGATTCTTCTGACAGGGTCATGTCTCGTGAAGTAGTTGTTGACTCCTCGGTCTCCGAGTTGCACTGTGGATCCTCCTTCAATGCCTCCATATCTAAGCAGGGGATTTAAGAGTGGGATGAGTACGAGCGTACTCAACAAGTTCATTATAGGAAAGAGGTGTTTAATGCACTAGCTACAGCATTAGACCAGAAAGTCTAATACCAATGCAGGTTTTCATAACCATTTCTTCAAAAGGTTGCTTTTATTCAGAAGAACTATGTCCGTCAGCCTTCACCGGTTTACTAGAACTTCATGGAGCTCCTTTCCGGCCGCGTTCGCAGTTCCATAACCCGGAACAGGGAGTGACAGGTCACGGTTCTTTACACTCTGCAGAGGTGTGTTGCTTTACCCATAAGAGATCTTAACCTTGGTGCCAACCGGGCATATTCCCCGTCCACACTTCCTATGGTGTGAGGCCCGGTATAAGGTCTAGCCAATCATGTTCCTCCGCTACCTCGCACACCCACCCTTTGTTGCATACCCCGACCCTGGGTCCTCGTCGGTCCTCTTATACCAATTAAGGATGGACCCCGACCACGACAACAGTTTGGGACTCGTTAACCAAACTCCTTCGCCGGTAGCTACAACCCATCATAGACCACTTACCGTGGGGAATTAGAATGGGATCCCCACCCCACCGCTTGCCCAACCTGGGTCAAGTGTCTACGGTAAGCGCATCCGTTGATGTACGAGAGGTGGAAACACTTTTGACTACTCCGTCCCACTCCGGATCTTATGGTTAACACGGGTATTACGGCACAAGAATCACTGGCGACATTTGTTGTTTAATCCTAGATGGATATCAACCCTTGCAATGGAACCTCCACCATATCAACACAATCCATGGTTCCATTGCCCACCACATAGTCATATTCATAGTTATGAAAGTAGTGGTTTTGGTTTTTATGCAATAGTGATAACCATAATACTTTGCAAGTAATTTGATAAAGATAATCAAATGACATGAGCAAGTGATGAACTTGCCTTTCTTGGCTGCAAGATTATGCAGACAAGGTCTTCGTTACGCAATAACTCCAAATTCTGAAATAGCATCATCGTCCGGTAAGGACGATGTTTAAAAGATTGGCAAGGATGCAATAATGCATAAGAATGAGATGCAATTCGCTCTAAGCGTGATCTAACCTCGATGATTTATGCTCAGTGAGTTGTATTGATTGGTTCATGGTGTGTTGCACTTTTAGAGTGATTCACAAACAAGGTTCTTATTCAGGTGTGATTACTTGGTATCATGAACAGGTAGATAATAAAGTACAGTAATCAATTGAGCACACAAAGAATGATAGTTGGCATAATGTTAACGTGTAAAGAACAGTTGTCAATTTTAGTACTATATGGCATGGTTAATGATTACTTGTTATATTCTTCAAAAGAATAACTTTTGAAGAACATGTTCTTTAATAAAGAACAAGTATGATAATTAGGTTGATGGGGTTCTATGGTTGACTATGGTTTCATTTAGTTTCTGGGGTATGTATTAGATGGATCACAACATAGTTGGATTCATCAGCTACTAGGCTTGTATTGTTGAGTTAAGCCTGAACATCTGAATTACCAATAGTTGCTATCAAGGTGGTATACCTTGTTGGTGATAGCTGACTAGGGTTTATAGGTCTTTATAAGCAGGGTTGATGATGATTCTTTATTTACTTCATAAGAATAACTTTTGAAGAACATACTTCTTAAATAATAAGAAGTATATCAATTAGGGTTGAGGTTGTCTACGTTTTGTCATTTGATCCACTAAGTAAGGAATGATTGGCTCCTAAATAGGATGGTTCATAATTATGAAGTATTTGTAGGGTTCAGTGGACTATGGTTATGTAATGATAAATATTGGGCCTAGATGCTATTGGGGTTCATCACAATGGTGTGATGCTAAGCATGGATGAATAAGGATGATGGTTTTGACAGTAGAAGCTAGGGTTTAAACTTGGTTGATCCTACTAGATCAACAAGTTTTATTTAGATGAGGACATAGCATGGCAATTAACTAGTGATAGGGTTATTACATTTTATGTGGACATAGATATGTCTTTAGTTGCTAATTATGGCTCTATGGTAATGGAGTAACATGATCACATGTTCTAACCTAGGTTTAGGTTAGAATTAAATTAAGGTTCACATGTAATAATGGAACTAGGGTGTGATGCATAATTGAATTAGGGTCTTAGGGTTCCACATGGAATGATAAGGTTATCACTTTGTTTCAATTAGGACTAGGGTTTCCTAATTACCCTATAATTTTAGGATTAATAACTTCATTATCAAGTTGAAGTTATTAATGAGTTTGAAATAAAAATAATACTGTATTAGTTTTGACATTTTATTATTTTTAATGAATTTAATAATTAAGGTAATTATTAATTAGGGTTTAAATCCCTCTAATAAGGATTTAACAAAATAATAAATAAAGAAATTAGTTTTAAAATTTTCTTTATTTCTTTACTGGTTTCTATTTAATTTTTAAAGTTTTCCTTATTTATTGAATTTTTAATTCAATCAAGTATAAAAGAAAAGACTTAATTAATGAGTTTAAAATAATTAAAATTTTATTAACAATAAAAATTCTATATTATATTTTTATTGGATAGATTTTCTTTTTAGGAACATTTTGATATCTAATTTGTATTTTTCTGAATTGTAATGAATTTTCTAAATTTACTTGAAGTTGCAGTATTTTTCTGGTATTTGAAATAAAACAAAAACTACTAAATGTACCCGGGCTACTGCTACGCTCAGAGGCTGACCAGTGGGCCAGTGGTCCACGTGGACGGCCACGTGAGCGTGGACCAGGTCCAAATCGTGGACGTGGCCAGTGGAGCTCCTGGCCGACGGCCAGTCGACGGCGGCGTCGGCACGGGAGGGCTCCCGCGGGGCTCTGCTCGTGTCTAGAGGAACTGGGGCGACGCGGTGAACCAATAGGTGGCGGCGCCGCTCCGGTATGGTCACCGGAGCTTGGTCGGCGACGATGTGCGGCGACGGTGGTCACGGGCTTACGGTGAGAAGCATGCTAGAGGATGCTAGGGAAAGAGCTAAGATTCCCTGGAGAGTCAGCAACTCACCGTGAGCTCGACAGGCTTGTCGGCGAGGCGAGTGGAGGCCTATGTCGCCGGAATTGCTCGATGCCGGCGCCGGAGAAGACGGCCAGGCCGGCACGATTCCTTGCGCACGGTGAGCTTGTAGACCATGGCGATGCCGATGGTGATCACGGTTGGGCTTGGGGAGGCTCTGAACGGCGGCGAGGGAGATGACCGAGACGAGCTAGGGTTTCGGTGTGGGGAAAAATTGAGCAAATGAGGAAGAAAATCGGGAACTAGGGTTCATCTCGGGCCTTTATACGGCGCCAGGGCGCGCCTCGTCACGCCGTCGGTTGAGGAGGGGCCGCCAGCGACGAAGGGAAGAGGAGCACGCCGTCTTGCTGGCGTCCATGCGCGTCGAAAGGATGAGGATGACCTCCTCCTCGTTATTTTAACGAAAGGGTAAGTTGGGCTGGCTTATGGGCTGCGGTTTGGGCCGGTTTGTGGGCTTCTGTTGGGCTGCGTTGGCCTGGTGCGGTTAGGCTGCTGGTGGGCTACTCCACGGCAGGTGAGTCCAGGTAAGGTTCTTTTCCTTTTATTTCCTGTTTATTTATTTTCTGTTTTCTATTTCATTGATTCAAATTCTGTTGGAATTCAATCATGTTGTGTACATTTTTATTGTTTGAATCCTTGTGTAATTCAATCAATATTCTATAAAAATTATTGTTGTGTATTATACACTTTAATATGGGCATTGAAACATTGGTCTATTAGTTATTATTTGACTTTGAATTAAATATATCCATATGGCATGAATTTGAATATCATCTTGGAAGGACTCAAAGTAGTTTCCAAATGATATTGTACTTATTTGATGATCTGTAGGGTTTTATTGAGTATTACTTTGTAAGAAACAAGTCACTAAGTAAGGCTTGTTTATGGAGTACTATTAAGTAAGTGACTAAGTGGCATGATTTCATGTGCTAAAATATTTCTAAGGACTTGATCTCTCATTTGAGAATGTTGGTCACTTACACATGGATTTAATTATGAGTTTAAGTACTAAATGTTGCTTGGTTTTAGTTAGTGAAACATAGAATTTAGCTAATGAGCAATTCTAGGGTTCTAATTATATTCACCTAATGGTACTTGGTTCAAATCTAAATTATGGTTTGGTTTTATAATTGTAATCACCCAAGTGATATACAAACTAGGTTAAGTTACAATTCTAATTTGTAGATATGGAATGACACCATTTTGCATGTGCTAGGGTTTAATCTCCCCTAACCATGATAAGGTGGTTACTTGCTTAATATTTCATGTGCTTCCTAGTTACTAAGGATTTGAGAAGTGGTTTTATCTTCTACCAATTAACTTCTATTATTAACCTCACTTTATCATTAAGGTAACTACAATGGTTATAGTTCTTTTTATAGTTAACTTTGGTTATATGGGTATATGGTTTCTCACCATATAAAGCATAGAGTTTAACTCTAAGGTTTTCTTAGGTTGTCTAATTTATGAAGTATGGATATGGTAGGATTCTACTTATGATCACCAAGTGGTTCACAAGTTAAGGTTGGGATACAAGCCTAAGGTTGCTTACTAGTGATCCCCCAGTAATTTCATGTGGAGATGAGATCTACTTATCCTAGTAGGGTTAATTCTCAATATCTCAAGTTCTTAGGGTTTATGATCATTACTGAATTAATAATGATCAAGGTTTGGCTTCCTAAGGATCTCTCATTAAATTGGGTTCTCACTTACATGATCAAACATTGTCTTGATCAATTAGGGTATAATATCTTTCTTATAGTTTCTTGAGTGGTCATGGCTATGATTGTCTCAATAGCTTATATCCAGGAGAATGCCTGAGATATTCTGTTAGGGTTCTACTTTAGCAATGATGATATAATCATCTGGGTTTATAAGGATAATTCTCTCCCTCACATTCAATTGTTGGCTTAACTTTCTTGAGTGTAATACCTTAGCTTGAGCTCTCCTACAAAGGTATTGTTTATTCTAGGGTTTATGGTGGATTCCCATATCTCAATGAATATCAAGTCTAAACTCCACTTGGCTATCTTGGTTGAATTAATCTCCTCCTTACTTTATCAATTCATGGATATGTTATTATTCCATTTGGCATTGGCTATCTCACCACTCCCAAATGATATGGTTTAACTCCTAATGCTTTAGTTCAATGGTTGTCACTTATTCTTAAATAGGTAAAGCTATGATTTGTATGATTGGTCTCTCTCATTTGGAAAGGTCTTTAATACTAACCTATGGTTAGGCTCCATAGAGAATGATGTGATCACCACTATCTATGGTTAACATAGGTGGATCCTCTCTCTAGGAAATATCTTGAATAAGTTCCTAGGGTTCCTCTTAAAGATACTGATTTAAATACTTGGATGTATATCCAAGGTTTAGCTCAAGTTTTGGTACTGCTTCTCTAATAAATATTATAGAACTCTCACCTCTCTAGGTTTGATGTGTAATAACTTGGAATGGAGAAGAACATATACTTCTTGAGTGGATCTCCTTGTTATAATTCCAGTATGAAGTAGAATAAATATCATGAGGTTCATGGTAGGATCATGGATTAGTTTAAGTCATGGAAAAGATAAGTGAAGAATAGTTTCTCCAATTATTGTTACTTGATTTCCAATTAAATGGATGTTCATATGTTATGGCAAGGAATTCCATATTATGATCTTTTATAAGATCAAGCAATTGATCATTGAGTAAAGTGTTGTTGAGTTGGTTATTAGTTCCATTTGATCTAACCCCTTAGATCAAATTATCTCTACCCAAAACAAAGTTTTAACAAAGTCACATTGAGGTTTATAGCGCTTGACTTGATGAGCTACTTCAATTCCACCAAGGTCAAGTGAAACTTCGATTCGTGGACTGTTTTACTTTAAAGCGCGAAAATTCCCCAGATTTTCTATGCATGAATGCAATGCACACATCTGTTTCCTCTAATTTTGTAACCCCATTACCTGGGATATTACAGTCTCTACCCCTTAAACTAAACTTCGACCTCGAAGTTTGATATCCCTCACGTTTCGGAGTGTGGATCTGACTTGTGTAGACTACATCTTTTCTCAAACTCCTTGGTGATCTCACTGGATATAATTGAATATATCCCTTGTCCAGATTCTTCCTGGAATCCATTAGTGTTTGACATCAAACAACTATTGCTTCCTTTACTTCCATGATTTCCTCCAATATTATAAGCTTGTTTCCTTTCTCATTGAATATTCAATGATTGGGACTTCTTCTTGTCCTGACAGTCTTAATTGAGGACTAATTGGATAACATTTTCCTATTTGATAAAATAGGTCTTTGTTTTTCCCTTACTACCAAGACTGCAATAATGGTACTTGGTAAGGTACTTACTATGGAATTGATCATGGTGGTTTATTCCTCTAAGAATGGATTAGACTCATTTAGTCCATCCAATCATGGTTTAAGGATGATTCTTATACCTATTTTGGATTCTTTAGGTTCCATGAAAGGAATCATTCTATTAGTCTTTGGTATTGGTATACTCAATCTTCTTTGGTCTTTGGCCTTTTTGAATTGTATTTGGTCTATAATATTTCCTTCATCCAACTTCATTAACCTTAGATTACTTGAGCTATCGAACTACTGAGTGAATATTACTCACTTTCTCAAGTTATAGTCCACTTCTTACTTCCTCGAGGTATGAACCTCGGCTTCTGGTCTGACATCCTTCTGAAAGTAATGTTCGATAATCTTATGAAAATAAGATCGAACTTCCTCTCAGTTCAGACCTTCTGCTTCTATCAAGCTTAAAGTATTGAGTTATTGTATATCCAACTCAATCTTTACTCTACCCCTTAGAGTTTTCTTATGGTCTTCAACTCCTTTTGTTCCAACCATTGGATTGATGGTTGGAAAATTAGTCTAGGTGTAGCTTATGGTTTATATTCCTCTAAGGTCTCGTGAAGAATCTTTGTGATGTATCCACACAATTTGTGGACATTCAAGGTGAATCCTTCTACTCAATGATTATAGGTCATGGTTATTTGGTTAACAAAATTTTATTTGTTCACAACTTCTTGGTATAAATATTCCAATGGTGGACTACTGGGTACCAATTGTGGCTATTTGTTATCTAAAAATGGATTCTATTTTAGGTTATGATCAACTGGACGAGACATCTTCTACTTTATCTCGCAGTATTGATCCTATACCACAACTGTGGTCTTCTGATACCAACTATGGTCTCCTTATATTTTCTATGGTTTCATAAGTCATCTTCCGTTTTCGAGGGTTCATTGGTGCAAGAAAACCACTAGCTGACACTATGATTATAGTATCCTAAGTGATTTCCCATGCATTCCCTCTTCTATGTTGACTATAGATCTGCTTGAGCTTCACCATAATCACCAGATTTCTCACCTTCCTGCTTCTCCCGTACTAAAGTACTCCTCTGTTGAGGCTAAGCATGAGTTTTGGTTGATACTTCCTTCCAAGTTTTGTGGTTACTTCCCACAACTTTGCTTCTTTTTTCTGATGAACCTTCATCTTGTCTTCAGAGTTCGTCACTTCCTCACACGAATAACATTACCCCTAGATCTATAGCATCAAGTAAAGGCTTGATATTGCAACATGTATTTGCATATCAAAGTCAAACTTCATGTATGGATCTAGTCAAACAATGAAAATCCAATAAAATCCAAGAAGATTCAGCTTTGTGCATATAATACACACCATCATAAGCCTGAATATACTAGTTGAGTAAGACATCTCTAAACATCAGGCTGAGATGTGTAGTATATAACACCACATAAGATAGGTTTATATCGTGATACTTAGCACGAATATATTGGATTCTATGATTTGTCTCAACTTTTACCTTAATTGCACAATTGCAATGAGATAAACTTGAAACAAAGTTGTCTAGGATAGTTAAGGTTAACCTAATTTTCTTTGGAAGTACTAACTTAGCTTCCATTTTGTTGAAGACTATCTCACATATTATGGCTAGGTTCTATCATGTCTACTCTGAACACATATTTATTAGAATATAATTTCTATACTTTCCAGTGTTCCTACCATAAAACTATGGTCATGAGATGATTGGCACACTCCCCATAGTTTTGGGAACACAAATCTTGCACTATTATTGAACACTGGATTCTCAGTATTCTCCTCCTAACTAATTAGGAGATTCTAGTCCATCACATACTGATTCTCAAGTGAATCATATATGATTAACAACTCTACTATGTAAGTAAGCATATTTTATTCATATCACTCATCCTGACCTCCCATGATTGACTCATCATGGTCTATACTATTTTATATGACTTACATTTTTCACTTACTATCAGTTGTTTCACCTAGTTGGATAATTTACTTACCCATTACTTGTATTGGTTTACACCTTCTAAGGGGATATCTTCATGATATACTGATTTTAATCATATGTTATTACTCCTATTACAGGTCTGGATAACTCTTATTTATTCATGACAGGTGTTGGTACACATCTTCCAATAGGATATCTTCCTTATGGTTGTATCCTCTCTTTGGACTACCATGTATTGTATACCAACTGCGATCTACTCATCTATGGTTTTAAGGACTTAATGATGTGCTACATGTTTGGGATTAGCTAACTATCTTTACTTAGAAAAGATAGATTAAAAAGGTTGACTCAAGTGTGTCAGGATTATTCCCAAGTGAATATCCATCTCAAGTCATAAGAATATTTGGTTTTAACTAAGACAACTTCCTATAGACACTACCAATCCTATAGGTCTCCTTTTCAAGGGTTTTAATCCTAGGGTCAAAGCATTTGCTCTGATACCAACTGTGGTGACCCGGCATACCACTGCATGGTGTAGTATGCAAGTCTGATATAACACCAATGAAACATCGTTCCACTAGTCTTATATCACTCAGAGTGGTACAACAGAAACATATGCGGGTCCAAGGCATGTCTATAGAATTACATACAGACTCAGTTACATAAGATCAGCACAGCCTCCTACTTTACAATGAGGTAAATCTGCAAATAAACTCCAGAAGAACGACTCGTAGTCTAATTCTATCACGAACTCTATGTGTAGAGTATTTGACTAGCTATAGGGGCTATGAATAGATTCTAGCTAAATAGGAGCTAGGTTTAGGAGGCTAGTTCCCTTCTATGGCTAAACTAGGTTTTCTCTTTGTTGGATGTGATATCTGATTCTTCTGACAGGGTCATGTCTCGTGAAGTAGTTGTTGACTCCTCGGTCTCCGAGTTGCACTGTGGATCCTCCTTCAATGCCTCCATATCTAAGCAGGGGATTTAAGAGTGGGATGAGTACGAGCGTACTCAACAAGTTCATTATAGGAAAGAGGTGTTTAATGCACTAGCTACAGCATTAGACCAGAAAGTCTAATACCAATGCAGGTTTTCATAACCATTTCTTCAAAAGGTTGCTTTTATTCAGAAGAACTATGTCCGTCAGCCTTCACCGGTTTACTAGAACTTCATGGAGCTCCTTTCCGGCGCGTTCGCGGTTCCATAACCCGAACGAGGAGTGACAGTCACGGTTCTTTACACTCTGCAGAGGTGTGTTGCTTTACCCATAAGAGATCTTAACCTTGGTGCCAACCGGACATATTCCCCGTCCACACTTCCTATGGTGTGAGGCCCGGTATAAGGTCTAGCCAATCATGTTCCTCCGCTACCTCGCACACCCACCCTTTGTTGCATACCCCGACCCTGGGTCCTCGTCGGTCCTCTTATACCAATTAAGGATGGACCCCGACCACGACAACAGTTTGGGACTCGTTAACCAAACTCCTTCGCCGGTAGCTGCAACCCATCATAGACCACTTACCGTGGGGAATTAGAATGGGATCCCCACCCCACCGCTTGCCCAACCTGGGTCAAGTGTCTACGGTAAGCGCATCCGTTGATGTACGAGAGGTGGAAACACTTTTGACTACTCCGTCCCACTCCGGATCTTATGGTTAACACGGGTATTACTAAGACAAGAATCATGGCGACATTTGTTGTTTAATCCTAGATGGATATCAACCCTTGCAATGGAACCTCCACCATATCAACACAATCCATGGTTCCATTGCCCACCACATAGTCATATTCATAGTTATGAAAGTAGTGGTTTTGGTTTTTATGCAATAGTGATAACCATAATACTTTGCAAGTAATTTGATAAAGATAATCAAATGACATGAGCAAGTGATGAACTTGCCTTTCTTGGCTGCAAGATTATGCAGACAAGGTCTTCGTTACGCAATAACTCCAAATTCTGAAATAGCATCATCGTCCGGTAAGGACGATGTTTAAAAGATTGGCAAGGATGCAATAATGCATAAGAATGAGATGCAATTCGCTCTAAGCGTGATCTAACCTCGATGATTTATGCTCAGTGAGTTGTATTGATTGGTTCATGGTGTGTTGCACTTTTAGAGTGATTCACAAACAAGGTTCTTATTCAGGTGTGATTACTTGGTATCATGAACAGGTAGATAATAAAGTACAGTAATCAATTGAGCACACAAAGAATGATAGTTGGCATAATGTTAACGTGTAAAGAACAGTTGTCAATTTTAGTACTATATGGCATGGTTAATGATTACTTGTTATATTCTTCAAAAGAATAACTTTTGAAGAACATGTTCTTTAATAAAGAACAAGTATGATAATTAGGTTGATGGGGTTCTATGGTTGACTATGGTTTCATTTAGTTTCTGGGGTATGTATTAGATGGATCACAACATAGTTGGATTCATCAGCTACTAGGCTTGTATTGTTGAGTTAAGCCTGAACATCTGAATTACCAATAGTTGCTATCAAGGTGGTATACCTTGTTGGTGATAGCTGACTAGGGTTTATAGGTCCTTATAAGCAGGGTTGATGATGATTCTTTATTTACTTCATAAGAATAACTTTTGAAGAACATACTTCTTAAATAATAAGAAGTATATCAATTAGGGTTGAGGTTGTCTACGTTTTGTCATTTGATCCACTAAGTAAGGAATGATTGGCTCCTAAATAGGATGGTTCATAATTATGAAGTATTTGTAGGGTTCAGTGGACTATGGTTATGTAATGATAAATATTGGGCCTAGATGCTATTGGGGTTCATCACAATGGTGTGATGCTAAGCATGGATGAATAAGGATGATGGTTTTGACAGTAGAAGCTAGGGTTTAAACTTGGTTGATCCTACTAGATCAACAAGTTTTATTTAGATGAGGACATAGCATGGCAATTAACTAGTGATAGGGTTATTACATTTTATGTGGACATAGATATGTCTTTAGTTGCTAATTATGGCTCTATGGTAATGGAGTAACATGATCACATGTTCTAACCTAGGTTTAGGTTAGAATTAAATTAAGGTTCACATGTAATAATGGAACTAGGGTGTGATGCATAATTGAATTAGGGTCTTAGGGTTCCACATGGAATGATAAGGTTATCACTTTGTTTCAATTAGGACTAGGGTTTCCTAATTACCCTATAATTTTAGGATTAATAACTTCATTATCAAGTTGAAGTTATTAATGAGTTTGAAATAAAAATAATACTGTATTAGTTTTGACATTTTATTATTTTTAATGAATTTAATAATTAAGGTAATTATTAATTAGGGTTTAAATCCCTCTAATAAGGATTTAACAAAATAATAAATAAAGAAATTAGTTTTAAAATTTTCTTTATTTCTTTACTGGTTTCTATTTAATTTTTAAAGTTTTCCTTATTTATTGAATTTTTAATTCAATCAAGTATAAAAGAAAAGACTTAATTAATGAGTTTAAAATAATTAAATTTTTATTAACAATAAAAATTCTATATTATATTTTTATTGGATAGATTTTCTTTTTAGGAACATTTTGATATCTAATTTGTATTTTTCTGAATTGTAATGAATTTTCTAAATTTACTTGAAGTTGCAGTATTTTCTGGTATTTGAAATAAGGGATTTCTATTTTCGTGCCCTCGGTTCCTTAGTTGTGCTCAGTTTTCCCCAGCCCCTTAGTTTTTCCTCAGTTTTCCCCAAAACCTTGTCTGAAACCCGCAGAAGGAGGTCGGACGGAAGGAATCCCGTTAGTTGACGTTGGTTGGTGCTGGCAAGTGGGGCCGCTGTTGGTGCCCCGCAGTGGACACGTCTTCACTTATCCAGATCATCGTGGGACCCACAACTTGTCCACGTTAAGTGCGCCGGACCCACAGCTTACCCAGGTGACCGTTGCAAAATGGGAGCCCGAGCCAGCCCCGCGCCCGTGCCCGTGCCATTGCTTCGCCTTTCTTTCTCCGCGCCCCATTGTTCTTCTTCTCCGCCAGCGGCAGCCCTTCTCCGGTAGGCGGGTGATGTCTAGTTTCTCTTCGACCTCCCGTTCTTCATGGCCGCAGTATGGACCCGTGCCTTTGACAAGATGCCCTGACTGCCCACGCCAGAGCCTCTCAAGCGGTCGATCTCAGAAGACGGACGAGAACGGCAACCGTGGACGTGAGTTCGTTGCATGCGAGAGCTTGCCATATAGAGAGGGGGATAAGGTTAGATCTCGCTCCAATTTCTCTGTTTTCTCTCGATTTTCTTGTTATTCCCTCGAATTTGGGATTTAGGGTTCACGTTGTTGTTTTCAGATCTTGAAGAAATGCAGGCATTTCGAGTGGATCGATGTGTACGTTCGTAGGCTTTAGTTGCAGGAATCAATTGGCGCTATTGGGGGCGCAATTTGGGAGGGGGACTTGCTGTAGAGAATGCGGCGGAGAGAGGAGCCGTTCCGATTAGGGACCTTCCGATTATGCCTAATGCTCCCAATGCAGAATCGGTGGAAGTGAAGGAGAATCGAAGAAAATGAACAAGCGATTAAGGCAGGTGATCGAGTTGAAGAAGCAAGCTAATCGATGGCTGGTTGTTTTTTTTTGTTGTATAATTACGATCGGATTCTTATCATTGCTCACCTGTGCGCTAGAAGTTGTTACAAGGGATACCTTGTTACAAATCCATTATTCAGCTTACATGTACTTGGATTTGTTTTCAAAGTTAGTGTGTGCATTCACCGAAATTACCAACTATATTCCCTAAAAGAAAAGGAAAGCTAAAGATCGTTGATAATTGTTAGAGGGGTGACAAATAATGCAATCACCGAAATCCGCAAATATGTATGCCTCATGTTTATACCAAAATTATACCACTTTTAGGCCTTTCCAAAATACCAATACCATATCCCAAACTATATTCCCTAAAAGAAAAGGACAGCTAAAGATAGTTGATAATTGTTAGAGGGGTGACAAATAATGCAATCGCCGAAATTCGCAAAAATGTATGCCTCATGTTTATAACAAAATTATACCACTTTTAGGCCGTTTCAAAATACCAATACTATAACCCAAACTATATTCCCTAAAAGAAAAGGACAGCTCAAGATAGTTGATAATTGTTAGAGGGTGACAAATAATGCAATCCCGAAATCCGCAAATATGTATGCCTCATGTTTATACCAAAATTATACCACTTTTAGGCCTTTCCAAAATACCAATACCATATCCCAAACTATATTCCCTAAAAGAAAAGGACAGCTAAAGATAGTTGATAATTGTTAGAGGGGTGACAAATAATGCAATCGCCGAAATCCGCAAAAATGTATGCCTCATGTTTATAACAAAATTATACCACTTTTAGGCCTTTTCAAAATACCAATACTATATCCCAAACTATATTCCCTAAAAGAAAAGGACAGCTCAAGATAGTTGATAATTGTTAGAGGGCTGACAAATAATGCAATCACCGAAATCCGCAAATATGTATGCCTCATGTTTATACCAATACTATATCCCAAACTATATTAAGTGGCAAACTCGTCATTGCATTCTCCACCGACAGAGAGAGAGATGGGTGGCCACGAAGAGAGAGAGAGAGAGAGAGAGAGGTTGCCACGAAGAGACGGATAGGGGTATCTTGCCCGTTAGATCGGTGGATCAACGGTTCGTGGAGTCGATCCGTGTGACAACGGCTCAACCAATCAGGATAAGTTTGGGCTTCTCGAGCATTTGTGACAGTACTTGAGGGCAAAACTGAGTAGTACTAAGAATCCAAGGGCACATAAATAGTAAATAGACTAAGGGATTCAAACAAAAGAATTACAAAATGAAAAATGTGTGTTTTGTACAATATAATTCATATTGGGCTACATCAAATTATTTGCAATTCAAATATACATGAGTGTGACAATTATGGCATCATTTAGACAAACTATGTTTTGGGAAAGATGTTTTGCAAAGGGGTTTGGGTGGAAAACCATGCATCTTCATAGCTACACTAGTGATTCGAGAAGTGGCAATTTGTGGTAAAACTTGATTTATATATGTTTGTTAAGGTTTTCTAGGTGGCAGGTTGCGTACGAAGACTCCATGAGTAGTTGCCACTATGTTTTTATTTTTTTGGATTTTTTTGCGCATGAAATGACTCAATTAGCTATGTTAATCTCATTTGTTGACTCTCTGTTGACCAGCTACACGAGGGTAAAACTGAGTATATTGCACTTGCCGGTCTAAGTCCTCGAGGGGAAAACTGAGTACGGATAAAATTTACTGTATAAGGCCTGAGGTTATAACCGAGTACACCAAACGTCCCAGGGTTAGACTCGGGTAGCGGTGCACGCTGCAGCCGTGCATAGCGGACGCGTGTTGCCGTGCATAGCGGACGCGTGTTGCGGTACACGCCACCTTCGTCTTTATAGAGCCCCTCTTTCTCTCCCTCGACGCACGTTCTCACTGGCTCACTGCAACCACCTCTCCTGTCCCATCATCTTCTCCACAACCGAAGAAAAACCCCGAAGAAAACCGCCGGCGATGGAGAAGAATGAGATGCCCATTGTCGGCACATCAGCCGCCGCCCCGTCCGGGCCCCTGCCGCTGCTTCCATCGTAGCAGCCGGCGCATCGGCCGCCGCCCCGTCCAGGCCCCCATCGATTGGGACCCGTACGAACCGGTGCAAGACGACGCGCCGGAGAACCCCTACGACACCACCATCGTCGACAACGAGCCGGAGGTAACCCTTTGTTCCCTTGTTCTTATCTCATTTCAATCATTTTGTGTTAGATCTACCGTTATTACGGTTCGTACATTCCTAGTTCAATCCTTTTTTGTTAGATCTTGCGTTATTACTGTTCGTCTGTTCCTAGTTCGATCCTTTTGTGTTAGATCTTGCGTTATTAGTGTTTGTGATTTGCTTTTGTTTAAGATTTGTGCCGATGATGATGAATATTTGGGCATAAATTGATTCAGGGTTTGGTCGATAAACAATTGGTGTGTACAAATTTGTTGTGCATGATCTTTGGTTTGTCGACTCAAATCCTGGATATAAGTGTGTCCAATGTAACCGAGGCTACCTCTTTTTTCGAGCCCATATTATCATGCATGATTTTTTGTTCACTCTCTGTTCCATCATCGTTGCAATTGACTCCGTGTTTTTGCACGATCTTTGGTGCTACGTGACAGGTGCGAGCAGCGGCGTCGACAGCGGCAGACGAGTCCTTCCACACCAAGACTCGTCACGTCCTCGGGAGGCTGCAGTCCGGCCATTACGATGGCCCTTTTGCTCGAGGCATTTACAAGTGCCCTTCGCAACAGAAGCTCCGCGCCACCGACTTCAACTCCCTGGTGAACCATGCTGAATCCATTGGCAGATGTGGCGCTAGAGTTGGAAGGACCGTGAACGTGCATGCGTACATGGCCAAACACAAAGCACTTGGGATTCACCTGCGCAACCTCCAAGCGAGTCACACGCGCTACCTGGAGGCGTTGAACGTGCCTACTGCACTCTCTGTATGTGACTGCTCTATCTGTAGAGCAGCTTAATTTCATGTAAAATGTAGCTTATGTTGGATCTATCGGTACTACTTTTGGATCTGTCCTGAATATATCTATGCTATGTTGGTTGCTGTATGCAGCTTATCCTATATTTTTTCTCTGGATTTGTGCCCTAGATTTCCTACCTGATTGGGTAAAAACGAAGGCATAAAGAAATGAATGGCGTTAAAAAACAGAAGGAGAAGCTGCTCTAGATTTGCTACCAATTTGGGCTATCAAGTATGAATGAGATCGAGCGATAGAGAGGAAAAAGGTACATTGAAAACTGCTAATCTGGGCGAAAGAGACAGAAACCACTCGTGCCCCCGTCCCGGACCCACACGCTACGGCCCCACACGCTACGGCCACACAAACACGGCCTCGTCCTGTCCCACGCGGTCCCTTCCTACCAGCCCCACACGACGCGGTCCCACACGACGCGACCCCACAAACGACACGACCCCACTCGTCAGCACGGAACGGTCAACTTAACGGATTCCTTCCGTCCGAGCTCCTTCTGCGGTTCAGACAAGGGCTTGGGGAAAACTGAGGAAAAACTAAGGAGCTGGGGAAAACTGAGTACAACTAAGGAACCGAGGGCACGAAAATAGAAATCCCTTGAAATAAAACAAAAACTACTAAATGTACCCGGGCTACTGCTACGCTCAGAGGCTGACCAGTGGGCCAGTGGTCCACGTGGACGGCCACGTGAGCGTGGACTAGGTCCAAATCGTGGACGTGGCCAGTGGAGCTCCTGGCCGACGGCCAGTCGACGGCGGCGTCGGCACGGGAGGGCTCCCGCGGGGCTTTGCTCGTGTCTAGAGGAACTGGGGCGACGCGGTGAACCAATAGGTGGCGGCGCCGCTCCGGTATGGTCACCGGAGCTTGGTCGGCGACGATGTGCGGCGATGGTGGTCACGGGCTTACGGTGAGAAGCATGCTAGAGGATGCTAGGGAAAGAGCTAAGATGCCCTGGAGAGTCAGCAACTCACCGTGAGCTTGACAGGCTTGTCGGCGAGGCGAGTGGAGGCCTATGTCGCCGGAATTGCTCGATGCCGGCGCCGGAGAAGACGGCCAGGCCGGCACGATTCCTTGCGCACGGTGAGCTTGTAGACCATGGCGATGCCGATGGTGATCACGGTTGGGCTTGGGGAGGCTCTGAACGGCGGCGAGGGAGATGACCGGGACGAGCTAGGGTTTCGGTGTGGGGAAAAATTGAGCAAAGGAGGAAGAAAATCGGGAACTAGGGTTCATCTCGGGCCTTTATACGGCGCCAGGGCGCACCTCGTCACGCCGTCGGTTGAGGAGGGCCCGCCAGCGACGAAGGGAAGAGGAGCACGCCGTCTTGCTGGCGTCCATGCGCGTCGAAAGGATGAGGATGACCTCCTCCTCGTTATTTTAACGAAAGGGTAAGTTGGGCTGGCTTATGGGCTGCGGTTTGGGCCGGTTTGTGGGCTTCTGTTGGGCTGCGTTGGCCTGGTGCGGTTAGGCTGCTGGTGGGCTACTCCACGGCAGGTGAGTCCAGGTAAGGTTCTTTTCCTTTTATTTCCTGTTTATTTATTTTCTGTTTTCTATTTCATTGATTCAAATTCTGTTGGAATTCAATCATGTTGTGTACATTTTTATTGTTTGAATCCTTGTGTAATTCAATCAATATTCTATAAAAATTATTGTTGTGTATTATACACTTTAATATGGGCATTGAAACATTGGTCTATTAGTTATTATTTGACTTTGAATTAAATATATCCATATGGCATGAATTTGAATATCATCTTGGAAGGACTCAAAGTAGTTTCCAAATGATATTGTACTTATTTGATGATCTGTAGGGTTTTATTGAGTATTACTTTGTAAGAAACAAGTCACTAAGTAAGGCTTGTTTATGGAGTACTATTAAGTAAGTGACTAAGTGGCATGATTTCATGTGCTAAAATATTTCTAAGGACTTGATCTCTCATTTGAGAATGTTGGTCACTTACACATGGATTTAATTATGAGTTTAAGTACTAAATGTTGCTTGGTTTTAGTTAGTGAAACATAGAATTTAGCTAATGAGCAATTCTAGGGTTCTAATTATATTCACCTAATGGTACTTGGTTCAAATCTAAATTATGGTTTGGTTTTATAATTGTAATCACCCAAGTGATATACAAACTAGGTTAAGTTACAATTCTAATTTGTAGATATGGAATGACACCATTTTGCATGTGCTAGGGTTTAATCTCCCCTAACCATGATAAGGTGGTTACTTGCTTAATATTTCATGTGCTTCCTAGTTACTAAGGATTTGAGAAGTGGTTTTATCTTCTACCAATTAACTTCTATTATTAACCTCACTTTATCATTAAGGTAACTACAATGGTTATAGTTCTTTTTATAGTTAACTTTGGTCATATGGGTATATGGTTTCTCACCATATAAAGCATAGAGTT
Organism: Lolium perenne; assembly: GCF_019359855.2. Classification (NCBI taxonomy): domain Eukaryota; kingdom Viridiplantae; phylum Streptophyta; class Magnoliopsida; order Poales; family Poaceae; genus Lolium; species Lolium perenne. Next base: position 191,114,580 of record NC_067249.2, read on the forward strand.
TAACTCTAAGGTTTTCTTAGGTTGTCTAATTTATGAAGTATGGATATGGTAGGATTCTACTTATGATCACCAAGTGGTTCACAAGTTAAGGTTGGGATACAAGCCTAAGGTTGCTTACTAGTGATCCCCCAGTAATTTCATGTGGAGATGAGATCTACTTATCCTAGTAGGGTTAATTCTCAATATCTCAAGTTCTTAGGGTTTATGATCATTACTGAATTAATAATGATCAAGGTTTGGCTTCCTAAGGATCTCTCATTAAATTGGGTTCTCACTTACATGATCAAACATTGTCTTGATCAATTAGGGTATAATATCTTTCTTATAGTTTCTTGAGTGGTCATGGCTATGATTGTCTCAATAGCTTATATCCAGGAGAATGCCTGAGATATTCTGTTAGGGTTCTACTTTAGCAATGATGATATAATCATCTGGGTTTATAAGGATAATTCTCTCCCTCACATTCAATTGTTGGCTTAACTTTCTTGAGTGTAATACCTTAGCTTGAGCTCTCCTACAAAGGTATTGTTTATTCTAGGGTTTATGGTGGATTCCCATATCTCAATGAATATCAAGTCTAAACTCCACTTGGCTATCTTGGTTGAATTAATCTCCTCCTTACTTTATCAATTCATGGATATGTTATTATTCCATTTGGCATTGGCTATCTCACCACTCCCAAATGATATGGTTTAACTCCTAATGCTTTAGTTCAATGGTTGTCACTTATTCTTAAATAGGTAAAGCTATGATTTGTATGATTGGTCTCTCTCATTTGGAAAGGTCTTTAATACTAACCTATGGTTAGGCTCCATAGAGAATGATGTGATCACCACTATCTATGGTTAACATAGGTGGATCCTCTCTCTAGGAAATATCTTGAATAAGTTCCTAGGGTTCCTCTTAAAGATACTGATTTAAATACTTGGATGTATATCCAAGGTTTAGCTCAAGTTTTGGTACTGCTTCTCTAATAAATATTATAGAACTCTCACCTCTCTAGGTTTGATGTGTAATAACTTGGAATGGAGAAGAACATATACTTCTTGAGTGGATCTCCTTGTTATAATTCCAGTATGAAGTAGAATAAATATCATGAGGTTCATGGTAGGATCATGGATTAGTTTAAGTCATGGAAAAGATAAGTGAAGAATAGTTTCTCCAATTATTGTTACTTGATTTCCAATTAAATGGATGTTCATATGTTATGGCAAGGAATTCCATATTATGATCTTTTATAAGATCAAGCAATTGATCATTGAGTAAAGTGTTGTTGAGTTGGTTATTAGTTCCATTTGATCTAACCCCTTAGATCAAATTATCTCTACCCAAAACAAAGTTTTAACAAAGTCACATTGAGGTTTATAGCGCTTGACTTGATGAGCTACTTCAATTCCACCAAGGTCAAGTGAAACTTCAGTTACTGTGACTGTTTTACTTTAAAGCGCGAAAATTCCCCAGATTTTCTATGCATGAATGCAATGCACACATCTGTTTCCTCTAATTTTGTAACCCCATTACCTGGGATATTACAGCATGGAAGCGGGCCGGCCGCAAGTGGCCGGAGGTGATGGCGCGCCACCTTCAAGCGCGCGCGGAGGCGGCTGCGGAGGGGGCGGCAACAGCATCTGCGGCTGGGGAAGCGGAGGAGCCCCCCGCTGCCGGCGGGTGCAGCCCGCCGTTGCCCCGAGCGGCGACGACGACTATGCAGACGGACCGCCTCTGCTCTGCGGGGGCGCCTCCGGCGCGGCGGCAATCGAGCTGGCGGCCCTCGTCGTCTCCTAGCAACCGGCGGCGTCGAAAAACCCTCCGCCGCCGCCCGGTGACAGTATAGTCGCCGGGAAATTTAACTTCTAGTCTAATTAGGCCCGTTGTACGTACTTGTATTTTGCCACTATTTAGTGTGAATTATGATCGAATTAAGGTTGATAGGATGAAATCGACTGCAATCCCCGTCGATAGATTTCCCGCGTCGTTTGATTTTCACGAGTTCGGTTTGGATTTATAGTTTCTGTTCTGCGCCGGATCCAAATGCTCTCTCAATTCGTTTTTCGGGAGACTGAACTCCGTTTTTTCGGTTCGGACAAATACGGGCTCTGTTAGAGATGCTCTTAGCCAACTAACTTTTGGATGGAATTCTGGAGCAGAGATGGCCACATTTTTTTCGTTGCACCTTTGATAAGTTTCTCCAGTTTCTAAATCGTGAGTTTGCAAACTGCCCCTATCAGTTTCGTACTTCCAAGACTGTACGCATGCCCACCAATATAATTCCTGTGACGCAGTTCTGCATTTTCCTTGGCTTATACATGTTCTTTTGCAGAACAGACTGGGTTATGAGTTTACGATGATACATTAATCTTGCAGGTTACTTTCGCAAAAAACAAAAATTGCAGGTTACATCCTCTATATACATCTCTACATGTAGAATTATTCACCCTATCAAGTTTGATGGTGGTCTAATCGGGAGTACCATTTGTTCACAGAATTTGATCTTCGGTGATTAACAGGAAGAATCAGATGGCATGCAATCATTTGATCTACCTAGAAACCAACAAATAGTGTGGTACATCTCCATTGGCTGTAAAGGTCTACAGTAGAATAGTTGAATACATCTCGATGGAGTTCTACACCGGCCACATAATAATTTTCTTGACATGACATAAGATTTTGTTATGAATTGATTGTATGAAAAGATGCATGCAATTGTATAGTTTCTACAAATACCCGCTGCAAGGCGCGGAGGTTCATCTAGTTAAACTAATCATCCGCTAACACTCCCGAGCCTCCGACGTCGTCGTGTACATATACCCATCAGCTAGCAGCCTAGCACATAGGATATACCGCAACCGCACTTCCGCACTGAACATTCTGAAAAACAACAGAGCCGGAACACCAAGGCAGGCAAAAACCATCGATCCAAGCCAACAATGAGGGCGCCGCTCACCTACGCGTTCTTCCTCCTGCTCATCTCGTCAACCTGCGAGTCCTCCACGTTAGAAGACACATGTAAATCCTTCGCCGCAGGCCACCCGTCGATCGGCTACAGCTACTGCGTCAGGACCTTCCGCGCCGACAGCGCGAGCGCCACCGCCGACGCGCGCGGTCTCTTCGCCATAGCCGCTAGGATCGCGGCGGCGGCCGCCAACGGCACGGCCAGGCGCATCGCCGCATTGCGCGCCTCGGAGGAGGACGGCAGGAGGCGGGAGCGCCTCGGCGTTTGCGCGGAGGTGTACTCGGACGCCGTGGACCACCTGGGCGAGGCCGCGGAGGACATCGCGCGGGGCGAGGACAGGTCCACCCGGGACGCGCTCACGCAGCTCAGCGCGGCGCTGGACGCGCCCGGGACGTGCGAGGACGCGTTCGGCGAGGCCGACGACACGTCCCCGCTGGCCGCGGAGGACGCCGAGTTCAGGAAGCTAGCGACCATCGCCCTCGCCGTCGCGGCATCCCTGGCGCCGCAGCCATCGGCACCGAGGATTAGTGACTGATGGCTTTTGTGCTGACTGCGGACCATGCTTATAGCATGGATAAGCAGATAAAATAAGTTTGTTTTGATGATTACAATTAGTAGTGTGTGTTTTAACCTTTTTATGCTTTCGTTTGGACGTGCTTGATTGTTGTAGTAGTGGCTTGCATGCTTCGCATGCAGTGATGTGATGGCGGTGTGTAGTGGGGAAGTGGCCACTGGCCAGCTTGTTATCTATCTCAAGCTTTTTTGGATCTTTGAACATGGGGTGTTAACTGTGTCGTGGAACGTTGAGTGGAAGCAAGGCATGCTGCCTGCTGCAGCGCACTTTTGCCTTTCGATCGATCTCGGCCTCCTTTTTTCCTCCATGGTTTGTGGACATATGTATGTAGTTTTGAATATTGTTTGGGTAATTCACCATGCCAATGTCAGGCTACCCGCTGAGAGGGCGATGGAATACTCGTTACCGATAAGGCTATTCAACTCGTTTTGTTTGATTCCATCCTCATGAGCTAGTCATGTGTTGCAATTTGGATATAATCTCACCGAGTGGGTTCAAAGTATCTTCCGTCACGCGTATGAACAAATCCAACTCTTACGCATCAAACCATCCCATTGGAATACCTGAGCATCACCTTTATGACCACCCCTTTACGGTGTGGCGATTGATGATGTCAAAGCAGTTACCGATGACAATGATTAGATATGGTCTCATAGTCTAAGGATTAGGTTAATACACATTCATAAATATCGTAACATGAACTTCGTGACTTAATCGTGTTACAATACTTATATTTGGGAATGTCCATCACATCATTCACTTAATGATATGACTCCATTGTCAATGACATGTATGTCCATGATCGGGAAACCTCGATCATCGGTTGACCTCAATGAACTAGTTTGTGAATGCTCACTAGGGATCATGGCTTGTTTACAATACCACATGTATTAATGTTTTCCGATCGATATAGTTATAGCATGGCACGAAACTATTATGTACTATTGATATATAATAATAAGCATTCTTTATTATTTACCTCTAGGGCATTATATCCAACACCCTCATCAAAGATATGTTAGCTACCTAAGGCTAGCCATAGTGCTAGTATCATAGTTAGTATCATACACATTGGTCCCACAAAAATGCTGATGTGGCAGCTAATTAAGGAGGAGAGGAGATTAGAGTAACATAGGTAGATACTGTATCATATCGCATGTCACGAGAAAAGTTAATGCCAAACAAATCTTGTGCACAAATTTGCATTGAGATTCTAAAAAACAATAAATATAGCATGATTATGATACTACTTCATGATACTAACCACTATAGAGAAAGTATCATACACAAGTATCATATGCATGATACAACTACATGATACTTACCACTATGACCAGCCTAAGGGTTGGGGTGTTGGACCTTAAAAGGATTATTAATTATGGTGTGATTGTCCTGTTACCAAGGATCTTGGATGTTAAGGAATACGTAGCTATTTTCTTGATCAATGAAGTGTTTAAAATCATTACTAAGTTGATGACTAGAAGATTTTATTTGATTGCAAATAAATACATTAGCCATGTTCAGACTGCTTTCATTCCAGGGAGATAGATTTTGGATGGGATTGTTGTGCTTCATGATCTAAAATTTCATATGAAATCTAGTACTATAATTAAACTATATTTTGAGAAAGCATATGAAAAAAATACAATGGAGTTTTTTGGAAGAAATTCTGAGGAAAAAAGATTTAGTGAAACCTGGATTCTCTAGATTACATAAGTTGTGCAATTGAGTAAAGTCCGCATCAACAAAAATGGAGTTAATAGAGAACTGTTTAGAACCTATAAAGGTTTGAGATAGGGAGATCCTTTGTCCTCCTTGCTCTTTGACTTTGTGGGTGATGATTTGGGAAAAAATATTAAATGCTACCAAAATTGTTGGGCATGTTAAAGGGATAGCTTGTAATTTGGTTGGAGGGGAGTGTCTCATCTGCAGTATGCATACCTGCAATATGAAAATGACACAATCTTTCTCATAGAAAATTATCGAAATTGTTTTGTATCAGTAAAGTTCTTGCTCTGTTGTTATGAACAAATGTCCAGCTTGAAAATTAACTATCAGAAAAGTGAAGTTCTAGGTGTTGGAATTATTGCTGATGAGCAAACTAGGATAGCTAACTTGTGGGTTCTATTCCTCTAAAATACTTGTTGCATGTTAGTTGTAGAAATATCCTGGCTAATGACATGATCTTTGTCCCTTAGAAAGTTGACAAGAGGGTGTGTGTTGGGTTCAATGCTATGGCCTCTTCTGGAGGTATTTTCCAGTCTCACGGTAATGGTGTCTCTCAATTCTGGAAAAGCCTCCATAAAATTAAAAGATTGGGTCAAATTGGGTCTAATTATGATGTATGCAATTTGGGAAAAACTTTTTTCCGGTAAGATGCTTGGTGTGGTAGATGCTCTCTCAAGCGCCTCTTCCACTCTTTCTACTCCTCACTTTCTCCATGGCTTTTTGCTAGGTTTGTTTGGGGTGTGTGCGTGTGTGTGTGGGATGGGGGAGGGAGCTAAACGAAATAAAACTAGGTTTTCGTTTGCAGCAGTTGCATGATCTATGTGGCCAACTAGGAATGAGTGTTCCAGCATGAAGTATTGTGTAACCCATCGTGACGCAATTTACCGTGCTATATCTCTTATGTTGCAGTGGCGGCCTCTGGTTACTACTAATCGCCATGTTGTGACCGGAGAAATCATCTCCAGGTTCGATGCCAAGCTGTGACAGATAGGGTGTGGTTCGTGTGGAGATCGTGTTGGGATTGGCAGAGGATGATGTATTAGGTGTGATGTTGTCTAGAGCATTGTATTGTAGTATTGTCTCATGCTCTTGTGTCGTTGACTTCAAACTCTCCTATCATGTGCCAATAGAGGCGGCGTTTTGCTTCCACCCCTTTCTGTTTGAGCTTTCAGTGTAAGGGTATCTCCCGTTTGCGTCCGCCGTGACCGGAAATGCGTCTGGCACCGCCTCCAGCGGGGCGATGCAAATCTAGCCCAAATATGCGCTAGGTTTGCGTCTCCGCGGACGCTCTGCGGTCGCGGAAACTGTCCGCGTTGGGTGTATCCGGGCCCGGTCGGCAGTGAGTAGTTAAGCAAAAGATTTTTTCATTACTATTGATTCGCAAAAGGACCATTTTTAGAGAGATGTTTAGTCGAGTTAACCTAAACTCAACGGCCGTACCTACTCGCCGTCGCGCGGCCTACACCGGCTTTGGTTACTTGCAGTCGCGCGGCCTACTACTGGCCGCCGGAAGGGCCGGCGCCATCGTCGAAGCGGGAGCGCTTCGCGCACTCCGCGCGCCGCGCACGCCGCACATGGGACACCTCGTCCTGCCGCCTGCGGCGTTCGAGGGCCTCGGCCAGGGAGCTGTCCCACAGGGCCGCCGCCACCTGTGCAGCCGCCACCTCCGCCGTCGCCTGGGCCTCCTCCTCCGCCGCCGCATGGGCCGCCGCCTACAACCCCGCCAGCTGGGCGACGAAGCGGGCCCTGTCCCTAGCCGCCTCCGCCACCGCTTCGTCCCTGGTGGCGATGGCGACCGCCAGCTCCCGGTTCTCCTGCTCGACCCGCGCGGGAGAAGGGGCCCTACGCTGGAGCGAGTCCAGGTCGGAGCACATTAAACCCCGAGCCATGGCGATCGCATAGCTGTGGGCTTCCTCCTCCGCCAACCAAGCCTGACGGCGTTGGGCGTCCCAGCTAGGGACTCGAAGGACGCGAGCAGAACCCGCTGGTCGCCGCCGCACTCGAAGCGGCTGGGCACGGGGGGTCGTCGTCCGCGATGTCATGGATGACGGCGTCCGCCGGAGGGGCCGCCATGGCCGCCCGCGCCTCCGCGAGCTCGGCCTTGGCGTCGGCGAGCTCGGCCATGGTGTTGGCGATCTCCGCCCTGGTCGCCGCGAGGCGCCCTTCGGCGCGCTCTGCCGCCTCCGCCACCGCCTCCGCCGCCGCCGCCTCCAGATCACTACAAGAAATGTGTTAACTAATGACAACCTTATTGGGGCCGTGGATTGATTAGTCATAAATCTATGACTTTTTTGCACCAAATAGTCGTAAGGCGTTTGGGAGGGTTCAAACCCTAAATCATTACGACCATTTTAGTGAGAAAGGTCATACTTTTCTTGCATGAAATGGTCATAGAATATATGATATGATTTATTTTTGGTCAATCACGGTCAATTTAAATGGCCATAACTGCTAATTCATGATGCCTTAAAATGATTGTTGGATACTTCAACAATTTCACGTATTCGCCGTGCCCATGTCCGCCTACGTGTCATGTCTATGTGTCGACTTTCGCTTACGTGTCCAGATATACGACTAAGCTTAGTCTTTATTGACATGTGGAACACATTGACCACATATGACATGTTGGGAGCCTGTATGACATGGGGGAGCCACAAGGATCATCTCATTTGATTCGTGGGCACTCCTCTTTAGCCAATCAAAAGATAATAAACAGCTGCCCACGGATCAAACGTCCATAAGACCTCTCCATCCAATGCCACAAATCACCCCAAAATCTGAACGGCCTTACCTGTAATCCCGCGCTGCATTTTGGCTCACGCGACAAACGGAGTTAAATCTAAATTGGGTCGAGCATGGTGGCGACTGGCGAGACCAAATCGAGCCCACACGCGGGAGATGAAATGTTGAGCGGGAGGCCACATTCCCTTCCAGCTCGAGCCCCACCCGATCCAATAGAATCAATCCCCCACGACCTACCCCACTTCCAGGCTCCCACCGCCTCCTCCCTCCCATTTCCTCCAACGCCGGCCAAAAACCCGGCCAACTCCGGTGACGCCCTGCCCTGCTGACCCCCGCCCCTGAACTCCCTCCTCCACCTCTATCTATTCCACCCCGTCGAACCTCGAAATCATCCACCCCAACACAAACCCTAGCCCGAGATCCAGGTTGAGCTGCAGGAGGTCTATGGAGATGGCGGCGCCCCTGCAGCGAGCGGTGGTGACCCGGATCGGACGACGGTGTTAGCCCCGCGGCGGCTATGCCGAGATATATCCTCCACATCCAGGGCAGGCAGTGCGGGAACCAGATCGCGGGCCATGAGCAACATCTGTTGGAGATATGCCCAAGAGGCAATAATAAAAGTGGTTATTATATATCTTCGTGTTTATGATAAATGTTTATATACCATGCTATAATTGTATTAAACGAAACATTGATACATGTGTGTTGTGTAAACAACAATGAGTCCCTAGTAAGCCTCTTAACTAGCTTGTTGATTAATAGATGATTAGTTTCATAATCATGAACATTGGATGTTATTAATAACAAGGTTATATCATTATATGAATGATATAATGTACACACCCAATTAAGCGTAGCATAAGATCACGTCATTAAGTTATTTGCTATAAGCTTTCGATACATAGTTACCTAGTCCTTTCGACCATGAGATCATGTAAATCACTTATACCGGAAATGTACTTTGATTACATCAAACGCCACTACGTAAATGGGTGGTTATAAAGGTGGGATTAAGTATCCGGAAAGTATGAGTTGAGGCATATGGATCAACAGTGGGATTTGTCCATCCCGATGACGGATAGATATACTCTGGGCCCTCTCGGTGGAATGTCGTCTAAATAGCTTGCAAGCACATGAATAGTTCATAAGAGACCACATACCACGGTATGAGTAAAGAGTACTTGTCAGGAGACGAGGTTGAACAAGGTATAGAGAGATACCGATGATCAAACCTCGGACAAGTAAAATATCGCGTGACAAAGGGAATTGGTATCGTATGTGAATGGTTCATTCGATCACTAAGTCATCGTTGAATGTGTGGGAGCCATTATGGATCTCCAGATCCCGCTATTGGTTATTGGTCGGAGAGAGTTCTCAACCATGTCCACATAGTTCGCGAACCGTAGGGTGACACACTTAAGGTTTGATGTTGTATTAGTAGAACTTGAATATGGAATGGAGTTCGAAGTATTGTTCGAAGTCTCGGATGGGATCCCGGACATCACGAGGAGTTCCGGAATGGTCCGGAGAATAAGATTCATATATAGGAAGTCATTTTATAAGTTTGGAAATGATCCGGTGAATTTATGGAAAGTTCTAGAAGGTTCTAGAAAAGTCCGGAAGAAATCACTTTGGAAGGCGGAGTCCCGAAGGGACTCCACCACCCATGGCCGGCCAACCCTAGAGGGGGGAGTCCAAGGTGGACTCCACCAAGGGGGCCGGCCAGCCCCCTCATGGAAGGGTGGGAGTCCCACTCGAGGTGGGAATCCCACCTTGGGTAGGTTTCCCTACACATGGAAGGTTTTGGGTTGGAGTCTTATTCGAAGACTTGTAGTCCAACACTTGGGGGTTCCACCTATATAATGAGGGGCCAAGGGGAGGGGGCCGGCCACCACAACACCACCACCTTGGCCGCACCCCAAGGAGGCCGGCCACCCCCTCTCCCCAAACCCTAGCCGCCCTACTCCTCCCCCTCTCCCGCAACGCTTAGCGAAGCTCCGCCGAAGATCTCCATCGCCACCGCCACCACGCCGTCGTGCTGCCGGATTCAAGGAGGAGCTACTACTTCCGCTGCCCACTGGAGCGGGGAGAAGGACGTCATCTTCATCAACACCGAACGTGTGACCGAGTACGGAGGTGCTGCCCGATTGTGGCACCGTCAAGATCTTCTACGCGCTTTTGAAAGCGGCAAGTGATCGTCTACCGCAGCAACAAGAGCCTCATCTTGTAGGCTTTGGAAATCTTCAAGGGTGAGTCTCCTTCATCCCCTCGTTGCTCCCGTCTTTTAGATTGCATCTTGGCTTGGATTGCGTTCTCGCGGTAGGGAAATTTTTGTTTTCTATGCAACGAATCCCTACAGTGGTATCAGAGCCAGGTCTATGCATAGATGGTTGCACGAGTAGAACACAATGGTTTTGTGGGCGTTGATGCTTATGTTGTCTTTAGTTTGAGTACTTTGCATCTTTGTGGCATAGTGGGATGAAGCGGCTCGGGCTAACTTTACATGACCGCGTTCATGAGATTTGCTCCACGCTCGACATGCAACTTGTATTGCATAAGTGGCTTTGCGGGTGTCTGTCTCTCCTACTATAGTGAAGATTCAATTTACTCTTCTATTGACAACACTAGTATCACTGTCGTGGTTCATGTTCGTAGGTAGATTAGATCTCACTCGAAAACCCTAAACCACGTAAAATATGCAAACCAAATTAGAGACGTCTAACTTGTTTTTGCAGGGTTTGGTGATGTGATATGGCCATAATGTGATGATGAATATGTATGAGATGATCATTATTGTATTGTGGCAACCGGCAGGAGCCTTATGGTTGTCTTTAAATTTCATGTTGAGTAGTATTTCAAAGAAGTTGTAATAGTTGCTACATGGGAGAACAATCATGAAGACGGCGCCATTGACCTTGACGCTACGCCGACGATGATGGAGATCATGCCCGTTGATGATGGAGATCATGTCCGTGCTTTGGAGATGAAGATCAAAGGCGCAAAGAAAAAAGGGTCCATATCATATCACATATGAACTGCATGTGATGTTAATCCTTTTATGCATCTTATTTTGCTTAGATCGCGTCGGTAGCATTATAAGATGATCCCTCTTACTAAAATATCAAGATAATAAAGTGTTCATCCTTAGTAGCACCGTTGCCAAGACTTGTCGTTTCGAAGCATCTCGTGATGATCGGGTGTGACAGACTCAACAAGTGCATACAATGGGTGCAAGCCAGTTTTGCACATGCGGATACTAAGGTGGCCTTGACGAGCCTAGCATGTACAGACATGGTCTCGGAACACGTGATACCGAAAGGTAGAGCATGAATCATATGATTGATATGATGAACACTTTGAGTGTTCGCCATTGAAATTACATCTTGTCTCATGATGATCGGACTTGGTGTGGTGGATTTAGTTCGTGTGATCACTAAGACAATTCGAGGGATATTGTTTTGACTGGGATTTCACCTAGTTTTTAATTATGTTGAATTAAAATTTGAACTCAATTTATCATAAACTTAGTCTAAACTATTGCAAATATATGTTGTAGATATGGCGTCCCCAATCAATTTTAACTAGTTCCTAGAGAAAGAAAAGCTTAAGAGCAACGGTAGCAACTTCACCGACTGGTTTCATCATGTGAGGATCTTCCTCGCTGGTGGAAACCTGCAATATGTGCTTGATGCACCGCTAGGTGACCCTCCTGCAGAAACTGAAACCGATGAAGTAAAGAATGTTTACGCGACTCGGAAAACTCGGTACTCTCAAGTTCAGTGTGCCATCCTATGCAGTCTGGAAGCCGATCTTCAAAAACGTTTTGAGCACCAGGATCCTCATGAGTTGGTCAATGAGCTGAAAGCTATCTTTGAAACTCATGCGGCCGTGGAATGCTATGAAGCATCAAAACACTTCTTCAGCTGCATGATGGAAGAAGGCAGCTCCGTTAGTGAGCACATGCTCGCCATGACCGGGCATGCGAAGAAACTCAGTGACTTGGGAATAGTGATTCCTAACAGACTGGGGATTAATCGTGTCCTTCAATCACTGCCACCTAGTTACAAGAACTTTGTGATGAACTACAATATGCAGAACATGAACAAAGAGTTACCTGAACTCTTCGCCATGCTAAAAGCTGCTGAGATTGAGATCAAGAAAGAGCACCAAGTGTTGATGGTCAACAAGACCACCAGTTTCAAGAAACAGGGCAAGTCTAAAGGTAAATTCAAGAAGGGTGGCAAGAAAGCTGCCACGCCTCCTATGAAACCTAAGAATGGCCCTAAGCCTGATGCCGAGTGCTATTACTGCAAGGAGAAGGGACACTGGAAGCATAATTGCTCCAAGTATTTGGCTGATCTGAAGAGAGGCCTTGTCAAGAGAAGAAAGAAGGTATATCTGATATACATGTTATAGATGTTTATCTTACTGGTTCTCGTACTAGTACCTGGGTATTTGATACTGGTTCGGTTGCTCATATTTGTAACTCGAAACAGGAACTAAAGAATAAACGAAGACTATTGAATGATGAAGTGACAATGCGCGTTGGAAATGGATCCAAAGTCGATGTGATCGCTGTCGGCACACTTCCTCTACATCTACCTTCGGGATTAGTTTTAAACCTCAATAATTATTATTTTGTACCCGCGTTGAGCATGAACATTATATCTGGATCTTGTTTAATGCAAGACGGTTATTCATTCAAGTCTGAGAATAATGGTTGTTCTATTTTTATGAATAATATCTTTTATGGTCGAGCACCTGAAAAGAATGGTTTATTTCTGTTAGATCTCGATAGTAGTGATACACATATACATAACATTGATGCTAAGCGAATTAAATTGAATGATAATTCTACTTATATGTGGCACTGTCGTCTTGGTCATATTGGAGTGAAACGCATGAAAAACTCCATACCGATGGATTACTCGAATCACTTGACTTTGAGTCACTTGATAGATGCGAAGCATGTCTAATGGGAAAAATGACTAAGACTCCATTCTCTGGTATGATGGAGCGAGCTACAGACTTATTGGAAATCATACATACCGATGTGTGCGGACCAATGAGTGTAGCGTCGCGCGGTGGTTATCGTTATGTTCTAACCTTCACAGATGATCTGAGTAGATATGGGTATATCTATTTCATGAAACATAAATCCGAAACTTTCGAGAAGTTTAAGGAATTCCAAAGTGAAGTAGAAAATCAACGTAACAAGAAGATTAAATTTCTACGATCTGATCACGGAGGTGAATATCTGAGTTATGAGTTTGGCATGCATTTAAAGAAATGCGGAATACTTTCACAATTGACACCGCCAGGAACACCTCAACGAAACGGTGTGTCCGAATGTCGTAATCGAACTCTCTTAGATATGGTTCGTTCTATGATGTCTCTTACTGATTTGCCGTTATCATTTTGGAGTTATGCATTAGAGACAGCCGCATTCACTTTAAATAGGGCATCATCTAAATCCGTTGAAACGACACCGTATGAATTATGGTTTAATAAGAAACCTAAGCTGTCGTTCCTTAAAGTTTGGGGTTGCGAAGCCTATGTAAAGAAGTTACAACCGGACAAGCTAGAACCCAAAGCGGAGAAATGCGTCTTCATAGGATACCCTAAGGAAACTATAGGGTACACTTTCTATCACAGATCCGAAGGCAAAATCTTTGTTGCTAAGAACGGAACCTTTCTTGAGAAAGAATTTCTCACTAAAGAAGTGACTGAAAGAAAAATAGAACTCGATGAGATTGATGAATCTTCACTCGTTGATCAGAGTAGCGCAGTACCGGAAGTTGTTCCTGTACCGCCTACACCGGCAACAGAGGAAGCTAATGATAATGATCATGAAACTTCAAACGAGATAGCTAATGAACCTCGCAGATCGACAAGGGAACGTGCCACTCCTGATTGGTATGATCCTTGTCTAAATGTCATGATTGTGGACAACAATGATGAAGACCCTACGACGTATGAAGAAGCGATGATGAGCCCAGATTCCAACAAATGACAAGAAGCCAGGAAATCCGAAATGGGATCCATGTATGGTAACAAAGTATGGACTTTGGTAGACTTACCTGATAGCCGCAAGGCTGTCGAGAATAAATGGATCTTCAAGAGAAAAACAGATGCTGATGGTAATATTACTGTCTATAAAGCTCGACTTGTCGCAAAGGGTTTCCGACAAATTCAAGGTGTTGACTACGATGAGACTTTCTCACCTATAGCGAAGCTAAAATCTGTGAGGATTTTGTTAGCAATAGCTGCATTTTTCGATTATGAGATTTGGCAGATGGATGTCAAAACAGCGTTCCTTAATGGAGACATTGAGGAAGAGTTGTATATGGTACAACCCAAAGGTTTTGTCGATCCTAAAAATGCTGACAAAGTATGCAAACTTCAGCGTTCAATTTATGGACTGAAGCAAGCATCGAGAAGTTGGAACCGATGCTTTGATAAGGTGATCAAAGACTTCGGGTTTATACAGTGTCATGGAGAGGCCTGTATTTACAAGAAAGTGAGTGGGAGCTCTGTAGCGTTCCTGATATTATATATAGATGACATATTATTGATTGGGAATGATATAGAACTATTAAGCAGTGTAAAAGGTTATTTGAATAATAGTTTTTCAATGAAAGACCTTGGTGAAGCATCGTATATATTAGGCATCAAGATTTATAGAGATAGATCAAGACGCCTAATAGGGCTATCACAGAGTACATACCTGGACAAGATTCTAAAGAAGTTTAGAATGGATGAAAGTAAGAAAGGATTCTTACCTATGTTACCAGGCAAGGTCTTGAGTAAGACTCAAGGTCCGGCTACGGCAGAAGAAAGAGAAAGGATGAGTCAGATCCCCTATGCCTCGGCAGTAGGCTCTATCATATATGCCATGCTATGTACTAGACCGGATATAGCACATGCTGTTAGTTTGACTAGCGGATATCAATGTGATCCAGGAATGGAACACTGGACAGCGGTCAAGAATATCCTGAAGTACTTGAAAAGAACTAAGGATATGTTTCTTTGTTATGGAGGTGACCAAGAGCTCGTTGTAACAAGTTACACCGATGCAAGTTGGAACACTAATCCTGATGACTCTAAGTCACAGTCTGGGTACGTGTTTATATTGAATGGTGCTGCAGTAAGCTGGGCAAGCTCGAAGCAGTGCACGGTGGCGAAGTCTTCAACAGAATCGGAGTACATAGCGGCTTCAGAGGCTTCATCAGAAGCGGTATGGATGAATGATACGTCCAATTTGCATCACTATTTTATATCATAATTTGCTGTTATTCATTGATATATTTCATATTTTGAGATAATACTTATGTTATTTCATCTATTTTGCATGTTTCATGATTATTGGAGGATCGCGCACCGGAGCCAGGATTCTGCTGGAAAAAGCATCGTCAGAATGCAATATTTCGGAAGATCAACAGTTGACGGAAATTATACGAAAAATTCTATTTTTCCAGAAGACGAAGTGAGCCAGAAGGGGGAGCCGAGGGGACCCGAGGTGGGCCCACCCCATAGGCCGGCGCGGCCCAAGGCCTGGCCGCGCCGCCCTGTGAGGAGGGGGCCCACAGCCCCCTCTCGCCTCTTTTTCTTCGCGTACGCCTTCGTCCCGAAAACCTAAGCTCCATAGGTACATCGCGAAGAGTCACAGCCGCCTCTGCGGGGCGGAGAACACCAGAGAGAAAAGAGCTCTCCGGCAGGCTGAGATCCGCCGGGGAAATTCCCTCCCGGAGGGGGAAATCGACGCCATCGTCATCGTCATCGAGCTGGACATCATCTCCATCACCATCATCATCATCTTCATCATCATCACCACCGTCTCCATCTCAGATTGTTATTCATTATCATATCACCTCTGATCATGTTCCATATGATGTCTCGTGAGTAGTTCGTTTAGTTCTTGAGGACATGGGTGAAGTCTAAATGCTAGTAGTGAAGTATGGTTGAGTAATATTCAATGTTATGATATTTAAGTTGTGGTGTTATTCTTCTAGTGGTGTCGTGTGAACGTCGACTACACGACACTTCACCTTTATGGGCCTAGGGGAATGCATCTTGTACTCGTTTGCCAATTGCGGGGTTGCCGGAGTGACAGAAACCTGAGCCCCCGTTGGTATATCGATGCAGGAGGGATAGCAGGATCTCAGAGTTTAAGGCTGTGGTTAGATTTATCTTAATTACTTTCTTGTAGTTGCGGATGCTTGCAAGGGGTATAATCACAAGTATGTATTAGTCCTAGGAAGGGCGGTACATTAGCATAGGTTCACCCACAAAACACTTATCAAAACAATGAAGATTAATTAGCCGTATGTAGCGAAAGCACTAGACTAAAATCCCGTGTGTCCTCGAGAACGTTTGGTCATTATAAGTAAACAAACCGGCTTGTCCTTTGTGCTAAAAAGGATTGGGCCACTCGCTGCAATTGTTACTATCGTACTTTACTTACTCGTACTTTATTCATCTGCTACATCAAAACCCCCTGAATACTTGTCTGTGAGCATTTACAGTGAATCCTTCATCGAAACTGCTTGTCAACCCAGGTGAGGAAGAGATACCATACAAAATACCTATGAAAATTATTGAACGCGTAGTGAATAACCGTTATACAGGGGATGGAACTGTCCACCCTGGAGATCATTTACTGTTCTTACATGAATTACGCGGTTTATTCAAGTGTGCAGGTATTGCTATGGATGAAGTGAGGAAGAAACTATTCTCTATATCGCTGCAGTAAAGCGGCGCATTGGTATAAATTCTTTGGATAATGGGGTTTCTCTTGAATGGAATGATATTGTGCCCCGGTTTTATTCTAAGTTCTATCCTCCAAGTGAAATTCACAAGGATCGGAACCGCATATATAATTTTTGGCCTCATGATGGAGAGAGTATTGCCCAAGCGTGGGGGAGATTGAAGTCTTTAATGCTCAAATGCCCCATTCATGAGCTTCCTGGTAATGTTATTATTGATAACTTCTATGCAAGACTTTCTTTTGAAGACAAGACCTTGCTGGATACTTCTTGTTCTGGATCATTCACGCGCAACAAGGAAGAGTTTAAAAGGGACCTTCTCAATCGGATCCAGGAAAATACTGAAGGATGGGAGAACGACAAAGATAGAGAATCAGGTATAAATTATGATTATAAATGCATTGAAGCTTTTATGGATACTGATAAATTTCGTAACATGAGTGCTACTTATGGTCTTGATTCTCAAGTTGCTGCAAATCTTTATAAAGCTTTTGCCTCTCATTATGAATTGCCTAAGAAGAATTTTGATAAGTATCATGAACCATATAAAGATAAAATTGATCCATCTATTAATAAATGTGTTGTAGTTGAAACTGTTGATCATGTTATTCCTGAAGCTTATATTGAAAAAACTCCTTTCCCTGCTAAAATGAAGGAGTACTCTGTTATAAATAGTGCGGTTCATAAAAGTGAAAAGAAACCTATAGAACCTGAAGAACAAATAAAAGTTGAACCTGCTGTTGCAATAGTTAAAGATCTTGTGACTGAAAATGTGGAGGATGGTCATATTATTTTCTGTGAAGATGCTTCTAATATTGTTTCTCATCCTAATAAGTCCAAGCAAGCTAGTGTTCCTATGCTATATGTTAGAATTGGTGATCATTGTTATTATGGTTTATGTGATATTGGTGCAAGTATTAGTGCTATTCCTTATGAGCTTTACACGGAGATTATGCACGAAATTGGTTCTTGTGAACTTGAAGATATTGATGTGGTTATTCGGCTGGCTAATAGAGAAACTATTTCTCCAATTGGTATTGTTCGAGATGTGGAAGTTCTATGTGGTAAGATTAAATATCCTGCTGACTTTTTGGTACTTGGTTCTGCTGCTAGTAAATATTGTCCTATCATTTTTGGTAGGCCTTTTCTAAATACTTGTGGAGCTATTATAGATTGCAAGAAAGAGAAAATTTTGACTAAATTTGCTGGTGAATCTTATGAGTTTAACTTCTCTAAATTTACCAAAACTCCTTATAAAGCTGATTTGCCTAATAATGATTTTAAAGTTGAACAGTGTGCATCTATTGTTCTTGCTCCTAATAATCCTTTGCAGCAACATTTGGAGAATAGTGAGAGTGAAGTTTTTAGGGAAGAAAGAGATGAGCTTGATGAAATTTTCCTTCGTCAACCTATTCTTAAGCATGATTTACCGGTGGAAGATCTGGGTACAACACCACCACCAAAGGAAGATCCTGTCTTTGATTTAAAACCATTGCCTGATAATCTTAAATATGCTCATATTGATGATAAGAAAATATATCCTGTTATTATTAGTTCTAAGATTTCAGAGTTTGAAGAAGAAAGGCTATTGGAAATACTGAAGAAGCACCGAGGAGCTATTGGCTACACTCTTGATGACTTGAAGGGGATTTCTCCTTCTATTTGCCAACACGCCATTAATATGGAAGATGATGCGAAGCCCGTTGTTGAACCTCAGCGTCGTCTAATTCCTAAGATGAAGGATGTGGTAAGAAATGAGGTATTAAGACTCCTTGAAGCTGGTATTATATATCCTATTGCTGATAGTAGATGGGTTAGTCCTGTGCATTGTGTTCCTAAGAAAAGGAGGAATGACTGTTGTGCCTAATGATAATGATGAGCTCATACCTCAAAGAGTAGTTGTAGGGTATAGAATGTGCATTGATTATCGAAAAGTTAATAAGGTTACTAAGAAAGATCATTACTCTTTGCCTTTTATTGATCAAATGTTAGAAAGGTTATCTAAAAATACTCATTTTTGCTTTCTTGATGGTTATTTTGGGTTTTCACAAATTGCTGTTAAAACTAAGGATCAAGAGAAAACCACTTTCACTTGTCCCTATGGAACTTATGCTTATAGACGTATGCCTTTTGGTTTATGTAATGCTCCTGCTACTTTTCAAAGATGCATGTCTGCTATTTTTCATGGCTTTTGTGAGAGTATTGTAGAGGTATTCATGGACGATTTTTCCGTTTATGGGAATTCTTTTGATAATTGCTTGCGGAACCTTGATAAAGTTTTGCAGAGATGTGAAGAAACTAACCTTGTTCTTAATTGGGAGAAATGCCACTTTATGGTTAATGAAGGAATTGTATTGGGACATAAAGGTATTGAAGTTGATAGAGCTAAAGTTGAAGCAATTGAGAAGATGCCCTATCCCAAGGATGTTAAAGGTATTCGTAGTGTTCTTGGTCATGCTGGGTTTTATAGGAGGTTTATTAAAGACTTCTCCAAGATTTCAAAGCCTCTTACTAATCTTCTTCAAAAAGATGTACCTTTTGTTTTTGATGATGATTGTAAGGAAGCTTTTGAAACTCTAAAGAAAGCCTTAACAACTGCTCCTATAGTTGAACCTCCTGATTGGAACTTACCTTTTGAAATTATGTGTGATGCTAGTGATTTTGCTGTAGGCGCTGTTCTTGGACAGCGAGTAGATAAAAAATTAAATGTTATTCATTATGCTAGTAAAACTCTTGATGCTGCTCTAAGAAACTATGCTACTACTAAAAAAGAATTGTTAGCCGTTGTCTTTGCTTGTGATAAGTTTAGATCCTATATTGTTGATTCAAAAGTTACTATTCATACTGATCATGCTGCAATCAGATACCTTATGCAAAAGAAAGATGCTAAGCCAAGGCTTATTAGATGGGTACTTCTGTTGCAAGAATTTGATTTACATATTGTAGATAGGAAAGGTGCTGATAACCCTGTTGCTGATAATTTGTCTAGATTGGAAAATATTGCTTATGATCCTGTTCCTGTTAATGATAGTTTTCCAAATGAACAATTGGCTGTAATAAAGGTGAGCTCGCGAGATAGCCCTTGGTATGCTGATTACGCTAACTTTATTGTTTCCAAGTACTTGCCTCCAACCTTTTCAGCTCAGCAAAGGAGGAAATTCTTTTATGACTTGAGGCATTATTTTTGGGATGACCCACACTTATATAAAGAAGGAGTGGATGGTATTCTGCGAAGATGTGTTCCCGAATATGAACAACAAGAGATATTAAGTAAATGTCATGGTAGTGCTTATGGAGGACATCACGCCGGAGATAGAACCGCGCAAAAGGTTCTACAATCAGGTTTTTATTGGCCGACTCTCTTCAAAGATGCAAGGAAGTTTATTTTATCTTGTGATGAATGTCAAAGGGTTGGTAATATCTCTAGACGCAATGAAATGCCTATGAATTATACTCTTGTTATTGAACCATTCGATTGTTGGGGATTTGACTTCATGGGACCTTTTCCCTCTTCAGAAGGTAACACTCATATACTTGTTGCTGTTGATTATGTTACTAAATGGGTGGAAGCCATACCTACAAAAAGTGCTGATGGTGAGACTTCTTTAAGAATGCTTTTAGATATTATTTTTCCTCGATTTGGAGTTCCTAGATATATTATGACTGATGGAGGTTCTCATTTTATTCATGGTGGTTTTAGAAAAACTCTTGCTAAATATGGTATTAATCATAGAATTGCTTCCGCTTATCATCCTCAAACTAGTGGGCAAGTAGAACTATCAAATAGAGAGATTAAATCTATCTTGCAAAAGACTGTTAATAAAACTAGAAACAATTGGGCTAGTAAATTGAAGGATGCACTATGGGCTTATAGAACTGCTTATAAAAATCCCATGGGAATGTCACCTTATAAAATGGTTTATGGAAAAGCTTGTCATTTACCTTTAGAACTAGAGCACAAAGCTTATTGGGCTGTTAGAGAATTAAATAAAGATCCTAAACTAGCCGGTAATAAGAGGTTGTTGCAATTGAGTTCTCTAGATGAATGGAGAAGTGAAGCTTATGAAAATGCTAAACTCTTTAAAGAGAAAGTTAAGAAATGGCATGATAGAAGGATTATCAAAAGAGAATTTAATATTGGGGATAAAGTCCTATTGTATCGGTCTCGTCTCAGATTCTTTGCAGGGAAATTACTCTCAAAATGGGAAGGACCATATGTTGTTGAGGAGGTGTATCGTTCAGGAGCAATTAAAATTAGCTCTCTCCAAGGCAATGCCACACAAGTGGTGAATGGACAAAGAATCAAGCATTATATCTCAGGTGATTCTTATAATGTGGATGTTGATATTATTCAAGTGGAAACACCGGAAGCTTTCATCAAAGGTCAAATTGACAGTCCGCCAGAACTCAACTTTGAATAGGTAACAGTACTGGTAATAAAAAGTTCGCGATTTACTTTCCGAACAATGTTTTTGCTGTTTTTGGAAAATATGAAAAATTACGAGATCGAAACGGAGTGGAGGAGACGCATGAGGGCGTGCCCTCATAGGCCGGCGCGGGCCCCAGCCTGGCCGCGCCGCCCTATGAGCTGGCCGCTGACACGCGTACAGCACGCGACCGTTGGGAACCCCAAGTGGAAGGTGTGATGCGTACAGCAGTAAGTTTCCCTCAGTTAGAAACCAAGGTTTATCGAACCAGTAGGAGTCAAGAAGCACGTTGAAGGTTGATGGCGGCGAGATGTAGTGCGGCGCAACACCAGGGATTCCGGTGCCAACGTGGAACCTGCACAACACAAACCAAGTACTTTGCCCCAACGAAACAATGAGGTTGTCAATCTCACCGGCTTGCTGTAACAAAGGATTTGATGTATAGTGTGGATGATGATTGTTTGCAGAAAACAGTAGAACAGTATTGCAGTTGATTGTATTTCAGTAAAGAGAATTGGATCGGGGTCCACAGTTCACTAGAGGTGTTTCTCCCATAAGATAAACAGCATGTTGGGTGAACAAATTACACTTGGGCAATTGACAAATAAAGAGGGCATGACCATGCACATACATATTATGATGAGTATTGTGAGATTTAATTGGGCATTACGACAAAGTACATAGACCGCTATCCAGCATGCATCTATGCCTAAAAAGTCCACCTTCAGGTTATCATCCGAACCCCCTCCAGTATTAAGTTGCTAACAACAGACAATTGCATTAAGTATTGCGCGTAATGTAATCAGTAACTACATCCTCGAACATAGCACCAATGTTTTATCCCTAGTGGCAACAGCACATCCATAATCTTAGAGATTTCTGTCACTTCCCCAGATTCACGGAGACATGAACCCACTATCGAGCATAAATACTCCCTCTTGGAGTTAATAGAAAAAACTTGGCCAGAGCCTCTACTAGTAACGGAGAGCATGCAAGATCATAAACAACACATAGATATAAATTGATAATCAACATAACAAGTATGCTCTATTCATCGGATCCCAACAAACACAACATATAGAATTACAGATAGATGATCTTGATCATGTTCGGCAGCTCACAAGACCCGACAATTAAGCATAATGGGGAGAAGACAACCATCTAGCTACTGCTATGGACCCATAGTCCAGGGGTAGACTACTCACTCATCACTCCGGAGGCGACCATGGCGGCGTAGAGTCCTCCGGGAGATGATTCCCCTCTCCGGCAGGGTGCCGGAGGCGATCTCCTGAATCCCCCGAGATGGGATTGGCGGCGGCGGCGTCTCTGGAAGGTTTTCCGTATCGTGGCTCTCGGTACTGGGGGTTTCGCGACGAAGGCTATTTGTAGGCGGAAGGGCAGGTCAAGGGGCGTCACGAGGGGCCCACACCATAGGTCGGCGCGGCCAGAGCTTGGGCCGCGCCGCCCTGTGGTTTGGCCACCTCGTGGCCCCACTTCGTTGACTCTTCGGTCTTCTGGAAGCTTCGTGGCAAAATAGGACCCTGGGCGTTGATTTCGTCCAATTCCGAGAATATTTCCTTACTAGGATTTCTGAAACCAAAAACATCAGAAAAGCAAGCGGCACTTCGGCATCTTGTTAATAGGTTAGTTCCAGAAAATGCACGAATATGACATAAAGTGTGCATAAAACATGTAGATATCATCAATAATGTGGCATGGAACATAAGAAATTATCGATACGTCGGAGACGTATCAGCATCCCCAAGCTTAGTTCCTGCTCGTCCCGAGCAGGTAAACGATAAACAAAGATAATTTCTGGAGTGACATGCCATCATAACCTTGATCATACTATTTGTAAGCATATGTAGTGAATGCAGCGATCAAAACAATGTATATGATATGAGTAAACAAATGAATCATATAGCAAAGACTTTTCATGAATAGTACTTCAAGACAAGCATCAATAAGTCTTGCATAAGAGTTAACTCATAAAGCAATAATTCAAAGTAAAGGCATTGAAGCAACACAAAGGAAGATTAAGTTTCAGCGGTTGCTTTCAACTTATAACATGTATATCTCATGGATAGTTGTCAATGCAAAGTAATATAATAAGTGCAATATGCAAGTATGTAGGAATCAATGCACAGTTCACACAAGTGTTTGTTTCTTGAGGTGGAGAGAGATAGGTGTACTGACTCAACAATAAAAGTAAAAGAATGGTCCTCCAAAGAGGAAAGCATCGATTGCTATATTTGTGCTAGAGCTTTGATTTTGAAAACAAGAAACAATTTTGTCAACGGTAATAATAAAGCATATGTATTATGTAAATTATATCTTACAAGTTGCAAGCCTCATGCATAGTATACTAATAGTGCCCGCACCTTGTCCTAATTAGCTTGGACTACCGGGATTATCGCAATGCACATGTTTTAACCAAGTGTCACAAAGGGGTACCTCTATGCACTTTGTACAAAGGTCTAAGGAGAAAGCTCGCATTGGATTTCTCGCTATTGATTATTCTCAACTTAGACATCCATACCGGGACAACATAGACAACAGATAATGGACTCCTCTTTTATGCATAAGCATGTAGCAACAATTAATTTTCTCATATGAGATTGAGGATATATGTCCAAAACTGAAACTTCCACCATGGATCATGGCTTTAGTTAGCGGCTCAATGTTCTTCTCTACCAATATTCACGCTCTAACCATAAGGTGGTAGATCGCCCTTACTTCAGACAAGACGAACATGCATAGCAACTCACATGATATTCAACAAAGAGTAGTTGATGGCGTCCCCAGGAACATTGTTATCGCACAACGAGCAACTTAATAAGAGATAAAGTGCATAAGTACATATTCAATACCACAATAGTTTTTAAGCTATTTGTCCCATGAGCTATATATTGTAAAGGTGGAGAATGAAAATTTAAAGGTAGCACTCAAGCAATTTACTTTGGAATGGCGGAGAAATACCATGTAGTAGGTAGGTATGGTGGACACAAATGGCATAGTGGTTGGCTCAAGTATTTTGGATGCATGAGAAGTATTTCCTCTCGATACAAGGTTTAGGCTAGCAAGGCTATTTGAAACAAACACAAGGATGAAGCGGTGCAGCAAAACTCACATAAAAGACATATTGTAAACATTATAAGACTCTACACCGTCTTCCTTGTTGTTCAAACTCAATACTAGAAATTATCTAGACCTTAGAGAGACCAAATATGCAAACCAAATTTTAGCATGCTCTATGTATTTCTTCATTAATGGGTGCAAAGTATATGATGCAAGAGCTTAAACATGAGCACAACAATTGCCAAGTATCACATTATCCAAGACATTTTAGAAAATTACTACATGTATCATTTTCCAATTCCAACCATATAACAATTTAACGAAGAAGAAACTTCACCATGAATACTATGAGTAGAGCCTAAGGACATACTTGTCCATATGCTACAGCGGAGCGTGTCTCTCTCCCATACAATGAATGCTAGGATCCATTTTATTCAAACAAAACAAAAAACAAAAACAAACCGATGCTCCAAGAAAAGCACATAAGATGTGATGGAATAAAAATATAGTTTCAGGGGAGGAACCTGATAATGTTGTCGATGAAGAAGGGGATGCCTTGGGCATCCCCAAGCTTAGACACTTGAGTCTTCTTGATATCTGCAGGGGTGAACCACCGGGGCATCCCCAAGCTTAGAGCTTTCACTCTCCTTGATCATGTTGTATCATCTCCCTCTCTTGATCCTTGAAAACTTCCTCCACACCAAACTTAGAACAACTCATTAGAGGGTTAGTGCACAATCAAAATATACATGTTCAGAGGTGATATAATCATTCTTAACACTTCTGGACATTGCACAAAGCTACTGAAAGTCAATGGAATCGAAATATCCATCGAACATAACAAAACAGGCAATGTGAAATAAAAGGCAGAATCTGTCAAAACAGAACAGTTCGTATTGACGAATTTTATTGAGGTACCATACTTGCTCAAATGAAAATGCTCAAATTGAATGAAAGTTGCGTACATATCTGAGGATCACTCACGTAAATTGGCATAATTTTCTGAGTTACCTACAGAGAATTTTGCCCAGATTCGTGACAGCAAAGAAATCTGTTTATGTGCAGTAATCCAAATCTAGTATGAACTTTACTACCAACGACTTTACTTGGCACAACAAAACACAAAACTAAGATAAGGAGAGGTTGCTACAGTAGTAAACAACTTCCAAGACACAAAATAAAAATAGAGTACTGTAGTAAAAAAACATGGGTTGTCTCCCATAAGCGCTTTTCTTTAACGCCTTTCAGCTAGGCGCAGAAAGTGTGTATCAAGTGTTATCGAAGGATGGTGCATCTACAGCGGGATGCGGAGTTTTCTCAACCATGCATAGTATATTGGATACATAAGTTTTAGCGTCTCCCTTTTCATCAGTCTTGGGCTTGCTACTCTCATCAAACAAATTTTCAGGAACAAGCCAAGCATAGTTATTTTCTAGTGCTTCATGCATTGCTAGGAGCTTACATGGTATTGGTGCTTTAATCTCCCCACCATTATTAACATTATTAGTGTACCTTATTCTCTCCATGTCCATTTTTTCAAGGAGACTAACAAAATTGGTATAAGAACCAAGCATATTATATTTAGCAAAGACCTTTCTAGCCTCTCTTGCTATACCACCAAATTCTCTAAGAAGGGTTTCTAAAACAAAATCTTTCTTTTCCCCTTCTTCCATATCACCGAGTGTAAGAAACATGTGTTGGATTATAGGATTGAGATTAACAAATTTAGTTTCCATCATACGAACTAAAGCAGCAGCGGCAATTTCATAAGTAGGAGCAAGGTCTACCAAGTGTCTATCTTCAAAATCATCAACGGTACTAACATGGTTGAAAAATTCTTCTATATTATTCCTCCCAATTATAGACCCGCGCCCTACCGGCATGTATTTTACGGTAAAATTAAAAGGAAACATGATGAAATAAGTAAAGCAAATATAAGTAACTAATTTTTTTGTGTTTTTGATATAGCAAACAAGATAGCAAATAAAGTAAAACTAGCAACTAATTTTTTGTATTTTGATTTAGTGCAGCAAACAAAGTAGTAAATAAAACTAAGCAAGACAAAAACAAAGTAAAGAGATTGGGATGTGGAGACTCCCCTTGCAGCGTGTCTTGATCTCCCCGGCAACGGCGCCAGAAATTTAGCTTGACACGCGTACAGCACGCGACCGTTGGGAACCCCAAGTGGAAGGTGTGATGCGTACAGCAGTAAGTTTCCCTCAGTTAGAAACCAAGGTTTATCGAGCCAGTAGGAGTCAAGAAGCACGTTGAAGGTTGATGGCGGCGAGATGTAGTGCGGCGAAACACCAGGGATTCCGGCGCCAACGTGGAACCTGCACAACACAAACCAAGTACTTTGCCCCAACGAAACAGTGAGGTTGTCAATCTCACCGGCTTGCTGTAACAAAGGATTAGATGTATAGTGTGGATGATGATTGTTTGCAGAAAACTGTAGAACAGTATTGCAGTTGATTGTATTTCAGTAAAGAGAATTGGACCGGGGTCCACAGTTCACTAGAGGTGTTTCTCCCATAAGATAAACAGCATGTTGGGAGAACAAATTACAGTTGGGCAATTGACAAATAAAGAGGGCATGACCATGCACATACATATTATGATGAGTATTGTGAGATTTAATTGGGCATTACGACAAAGTACATAGACCGCTATCCAGCATGCATCTATGCCTAAAAAGTCCACCTTCAGGTTATCATCCGAACCCCCTCCAGTATTAAGTTGCTAACAACAGACAATTGCATTAAGTATTGCGCGTAATGTAATCAGTAACTACATCCTTGAACATAGCACCAATGTTTTATCCCTAGTGGCAACAGCACATCCATAATCTTAGAGATTTCTATCACTTCCCCAGATTCACGGAGACATGAACCCACTATCGAGCATAAATACTCCCTCTTGGAGTTAATAGCAAAAACTTGGCCAGAGCCTCTACTAGTAACGGAGAGCATGCAAGATCATAAACAACACATAGATATAAATTGATAATCAACATAACAAGTATTCTCTATTCATCGGATCCCAACAAACACAACATATAGAATTACAGATAGATGATCTTGATCATGTTCGGCAGCTCACAAGACCCGACAATTAAGCATAATGGGGAGAAGACAACCATCTAGCTACTGCTATGGACTCATAGTCCAGGGGTAGACTACTCACTCATCACTCCGGAGGCGACCATGGTGGCGTAGAGTCCTCCGGGTGATGATTCCCCTCTCCGGCAGGGTGCCGGAGGCGATCTCCTGAATCCCCCGAGATGGGATTGGCGGCGGCGGCGTCTCTGGAAGGTTTTCCGTATCGTGGCTCTCGGTACTGGGGGTTTCGCGACGAAGGCTATTTGTAGGCGGAAGGGCAGGTCAAGGGGCGTCATGAGGGGCCCACACCATAGGTCGGCGCGGCCAGGGCTTGGGCCGCGCCGCCCTGTGGTTTGGCCACCTCGTGGCCCCACTTCGTTGACTCTTCGGTCTTCTGGAAGCTTCGTGGCAAAATAGGACCCTGGGCGTTGATTTCGTCCAATTCCGAGAATATTTCCTTACTAGGATTTCTGAAACCAAAAACAGCAGAAAACAGCAACTCGCACTTCGGCATCTTGTTAATAGGTTAGTTCCAGAAAATGCACGAATATGACATAAAGTGTGCATAAAACATGTAGATATCATCAATAATGTGGTATGGAACATAAGAAATTATCGATACGTCGGAGACGTATCAGCCGCCTCGTCGCCTCTTTCCGACTCTGGTTCGACCTGGTACTTTCCTTGTGACATACAAATTCCTGCTATATAATCCCCCGGACCCCTGGAGGTCCGTATATCGTTTTCTCGAAGTGTTTTGTTTCGAGTTGTTTCTGCCAGGATCTATTTTCAATCTAGAAGCACCATGGCCTCCAACAACAAGGGCAAGGGGCTTGATACGTCTCCAACGTATCTATAATTTCTGATGTTCCATGCTTGTTTTATGACAATACCGACATGTTTTGTTCACACTTTATGTCATTATTATGCGTTTTCCGGAACTAACCTATTGACGAGATGCCGAAAGGCCAGTTGCTGTTTTCTGCTGTTTTTGGTTTCAGAAATCCTAGTAAGGAAATATTTTCGGAATCGGACAAATTATCAGGTTCCTTCTCTTGAAACTATATTTTTATTCGGTCACATCTTATGTACTTTACTTGGAGCGTCTGTATGTTTCTTGTTTTTTGTTTTTGTTTGAATAAATACTTGTGTGGGAGAGATACACGCTCCGCTGGTTCGTATGAACACATGTGTTCTTAGCTTTTAATGTTCATGGCGAAGGTTGAAACTTCTTCGTTAATTGTTATATGGTTGGAAACGGAAAATGCTACATGTAGTAATTGGTATGATGTCTTGAATACCTTGATACTTGGCAATTGTTGTGCTCTTGCTTAAGCTCTTGCATCATATACTTTGCACCTATTAGTGAAGAAATACATAGAGCTTGTTAAAATTTGGATTGCATGAGTGGTTTCTCTAGAGTCTAGATATTTTCTAGTGAGGTGTTTGAACAACAAGGAAGACGATGTATAGTCTTATAATGCTTGTAATATGTCTTTTATGTAAGTTTTGATGTACTAGTTTATGCTTGCGTTTGCTTCAAACAACCTTGCTAGCCTAAGCCTTGTATCGAGAGGGATTACTTCTCATGCATCCGAAACCCTTGAGCCAACCACTATGCCATTCGAGTCCACCATACCTACCTACTACATGGTATTTCTCCGCCATTCCAAAGTAAATTGCTTGAAGTGCTACCTTTAAAATTTCCATTCCTCTACCTTTACAATATATAGCTCATGGGACAAATAGCCTAAAAACTATTGTGGTATTGAATATGTACTTATGCATTTTATCTCTTATTAAGTTGCTTGTTGTGCGATAACCATGTTCCTGGGGACGCCATCAACTACTCTTTGTTGAATATCATGTGAGTTGCTATGCATGTCCGTCTTGTCTGAAGTAAGGGAGATTTACCACCAAAATGGTTAGAGCATTGCATAATGTTAGAGAAGAACATTGGGCCGCTAACTAAAGCCATGAATCATGGTGGAAGTTTCAGTTTTGGACATATATCCTCAATCTCATATGAGAAAATTAACTGTTGTTGAATGCTTATGCATAAAAGAGGAGTCCATTATCTGTTGTCTATGTTGTCCCGGTATGGATGTCTAAGTTGAGAATAATCAATAGCGAGAAATCCGATGCGAGCTTTCTCCTTAGACCTTTGTACAGGCGGCATAGAGGTACCCCTTTGTGACACTTGGTTAAAACATATGCATTGTGATGATAATCCAGGTAATCCGAGCTAATTAGGACAAGGTGCGGGCACTATTAGTATACTATGCATGAGGCTTGCAACTTGTAGGATATAATTTACATGATACATATGCTTTATTACTACCGTTGACAAAATTGTTTCTTCCTTTCAAAACCAAAGCTCTAGCACAAATATAGCAATCTATGCTTCCCTCTGCGAAGGGCCTTTTCTTTTACTTTTATGTTGAGTCAGTTTACCCATTTCTCTCTATCTTAGAAGCAAACACTTGTGTTAATTGTGCATTGATTCTTACATACTTGCTTATTGCACTTGTTATATTGCTTTGCATTGACAACTATCCATAAGATATACATGTTACAAGTTGAAAGCAACCGCTGAAACTTAATCTTCCATTGTGTTGCTTCAATGTCTCTGCTGTGAATTTATTGCTTTATGAGTTAACCCTTATGCAAGACTTATTGATGCTTGTCTTGAAAGTACTATTCATGAAAAGTCTTTGCTATATGATTCAATTGTTTACTCATTGCATTTACATTGTTTCGAATCGCTGCATTCATCTCATATGCTTTACAATAGTATGATTAAGATTATGTTGGTAGCATGTCACCTCAGAAATTATCTTTTATCATTTACCTACTCGAGGATGAGTAGGAACTAAGCTTGGGATGCTGATACGTCTCCAACGTATCTATAATTTCTGATGTTCCATGCTTGTTTTATGACAATACCGACATGTTTTGTTCACACTTTATGTCATTATTATGCGTTTTCCGGAACTAACCTATTGACGAGATGCCGAAAGGCCAGTTGCTGTTTTCTGCTGTTTTTGGTTTCAGAAATCCTACTAAGGAAATATTTTCGGAATCGGACGAAATCAACACCGAAAGTCTTAGAATTCCCGGAAGCTTCCAGAGCACCGGAGAAAGGCCAGAGGGGTGCCAGGGGGGCCACCCCACAGGGCGGCGCAGCCCAAGGGGGGGCGCACCCCCCTATCATCTAGGCACCCCGTGGCCCCTCCAACTCCGACTCTCCGCCTATATATTCGTCCCTGACCTAAAAACCTCGACCAGTTCGACGAAAACAGAGAAAACCATCCAGAGCCGCCGCCATCGCGAAACTCCAATTCGGGGGACAGAAGTCTCTGTTCCGGCACCCTGCCGGGACGGGGAATTGCCCCCGGAGCCATCTCCACCGCCGTCTCCACCGCCATCGCTGCCTCCATGACGAGGAGGGAGTAATTCACCCCCGAGGCTGAGGGCTCCGCTGTAGCTATGTGGTTCATCTCTCTCTCTTTGTGATCAAGTTGAATATCATCTATGTGCTACTCTAGTGATGTTATTAAAGTAGTCTATTCCTCCTCCATGATGTAATGTTGGCAGTGTGTGCATCATGAAGTACTTGGTTTATGCTATGATTGTGATCTCTTGTAGATTATGAAGTTAACTATTACTATGATGGTATTGATGTGATCTATTCCTCCTTTCATAGTGTGATGGTAGTAGTGTGCATGCTATGTTAGTACTTGGTTTGATTGTGTTGATCTATCTTACACTCTAAGGTTATTTAAATATGAACATTGAATATTGTGGAGCTTGTTAACTCCGGCATTGAGGGTTCGTGTAATCCTACACAATGGTGTTCATCATCCAACAAGAGGGTGTAGAGTAGTCCTATTATGTGATCATTGTTGAGAGTGTCCACTAGCGAAAGCAGGATCCCTGGGCCTTGCTTCCAAGCATCGAATCTCCGTTTGTTTACTGTTTTGTTGAATGTTTACTCGCTGCCATATTTCAGTCAGATTGCTATTATCACTCATACTCATCCATATTACTTGTATCTCACTATCTCTTCGCCGAACTAGTGCACCTATACATCTGGCATGTGTATTAGGTGTGTTGGGGACACAAGAGACTTCTTGCTTTGTGGTTGCAGGGTTGCTTGAGAGGGATATCTTTGACCTCTTCCTCCCTGAGATCGATAAACCTTGGGTGATCCACTTAAGGGAAACTTGCTGCTGTTCTACAAACCTCTGCTCTTGGAGGCCCAACACTGTCTACAAGAATAGAAGCACCCGTAGACATCAA
Organism: Lolium perenne; assembly: GCF_019359855.2. Classification (NCBI taxonomy): domain Eukaryota; kingdom Viridiplantae; phylum Streptophyta; class Magnoliopsida; order Poales; family Poaceae; genus Lolium; species Lolium perenne. The sequence continues at coordinate 191,146,247 of NC_067249.2, forward strand.
GCACTTTTCTGGCGCCGTTGCCGGGGAGGAAAGGTAAAAGGCACTCATACTCCGGTTCCAGGTAACAGTACTTTTCTGGCGCCATTGTGTTTGTGCTCGAAGCTATTTCCTTTAGATCCTGCAATTGCATCTTTTTGTTTCTTGTTTACACTAGTTTGGCATAATGGACAACAATGAGCTTCTTAATTTATTTCCTGATTTAAGACATGGATGGTTTGATCCGAAAATTAAAAAAACCATGGAACATATTAGTATGAACGCAATCACTGCTAATGCTATGAATAAGTCTAAGCTTGGGGAAGCTAGTTTCTGTGATCTTTTTGGCTTCCCATCTCTAGGGGAGAAAATTTGTTCTGATAATGCTTTATCCCCCATATGCGATAACTCTAATAATGCTTGTGATACTTTAAATCCACCAACTGCAAGTACTTCTTTCAAGATACCCATGAAAATTATTGAACGTGTTATGGATAACCGCTATGAAGGGGGTGGAACTGTCCATCCTAAAGATCATTTACTGTTTTTGCATGAATTATGCGGGTTATTCAAGTGTGCAGGTATCTCTATGGATGAAGTGAAGAGGAAGCTATTCTCTGTTTATTTTATGCAGTAAAGCGGCGCATTGGTATAAATTGTTGGAGAATAGTCATTCTCTTGGTTGGGAGGAAATTGCATCTCTCTTTTATTCTAAGTTTTATCCTCCTCATGAAGTGCATATTGATAGGAATTATATTTATAACTTTTATCCTCGTGATGGAGAGAGTATTTCTCAAGCGTGGGGGAGATTGAAATCACTAATGCTCAAATGTCCATTTCATGAGCTTCCCCGTAATGTTATTGTTAACAATTTTTATGCGAGGCTTTCAGGACAACACAAGGACTATCTGGACGCATGTTCGGAGGGATCTTTCACAAGCAAGGAGGTTGAAGCTAGGTGGGATCTTCTTGATCGGATTAAGGAGAACGCTGAAGGATGGGAGAACAATGAAGGTAAAGAGTCAGGTATAAATTATGATTATGAATGCATTGAAGCTTTTATGGATACCGATAAATTTCGAAATATGAGTGCTACTTATGGTCTTGACTCTCAAGTTGCTGCAAATCTTTATAAATCCTTTGCTTCTCATTTTGAATTGCCTAAGAAGAATTTTGATAAGTATCATGAACCTTTTAAAGAGGCTTGCATGAAGAATGAAATTGTTGTTAATTATTGCAATAAGCATGCTCAAACTCCTAAGAATGCTATTTCCTATAAGCATGTTAATTTTTGTGGAATGCATAGACCTTGTGGAATTAATCAAGTCAAAGATGAATATTGCATCCATCATATTAATGAAAAAACTAGAAAGTGGTCTAGGGCTCTAGATGATCTTGGTAAAAAAGTTTGTGCCCTCTATCCTTTTATTGTGAAGTTTGCCATTAAGTGGGTCATTTTAATTTTCAATGCTCCTCCAATGATAATTTGAACCCAATGAGTGCTGCAAATTTTTATTGTGATGATGAAATTACTCCTAATCAGCATGATGAACTTACTTTATTTTTGGGGTGTGAAGAACTGTCGAGAAAAATCTCTTTGTTACATATGAGTGATCTTGATATTGATGATGTCCTGCATGGGTGTTTTTCTTATTGCATTGATAATAGCCATACAAATACTTACATACAAAATATTTTAGAAGATGACACCTTGCCAAAATATGATAGGACCGCTGTGTGTTTTCAACTAATTAATGAAAAGGAGGGATCCTCCCAAGTTTCTTCTATTGTTTCTAAAAGTAAATCAGGTTATGTGGACAAGCCACCCTTCAAGCCTCTTCCTCCTAAAGAAGGGAACGAGGAGAAGGAAGAGAAGAAGAAGAAGAAGAAGAAGAAGGGAACGAAGAAGAAGAAGAAGAAGAAGAAGAAGAAGAAGAAGAAGAAGAAGGAGAATAAAAAGAAAGAGGTAACAGCATATTCCGGCGTGAATGAGATAACGCTAGGTAATCGTAAGTATGTTGCTCCTAATGATTATTGTGATAATGAATCTGAATACGATGATCTTCCTATGCTCTCTACATACATTAGTGATCATGATTTGAATGAGCACACTACTTTTGATATTGCAAATCTATGGGAAACCAATTCTGAAAATGATGATGATAATAATTGCCATAGTGTCAGTGCTATCCATGCTTCCTCCCTGTTGACTGCCAAAACCCACCGGTGGGCAGCGACTGTCAACACGGTAGAGCCGGGAAGAGCCTAGAGCTGCGGCTGGCTGAGACCCCTCCGAGCGACGGCCCGCAAAGCTCTTCTGGTCACACGTCCGATGCGAAGTGCAAGGGCGTGCCACCTGACCTATACCTGGTCAGGAAGGTGATGGAGATGCCTCGCTTAATTTCCTGCATGGCATACACGTAAACATTAAATACGAGCCTCGATCGGCTCTCAGGTTATCCTGTGAATCGGCTCAAGGAGCCGATCCACCCATGATTCGTACGGGGTGCACGAATATATGGTGGTCCTGCTTGATCAAGATAGAGCTAATGAGATCTACGACGATTTAGGGTTTTCACCGCATAATCGGATCATCCTACTCCAGGTTGGGCCTCGCGGCCACGCACGGTGATCGTAAGCCGATCCTAAACAAGGCCTAAAAACCAACATGAAGTTGATCCCCGGAACATCCTGTTTAGGACTTGCGAACGACACCCTACGTGCCGCTGGATCCTCCACCCCTTCGTAAGGCCTAACTATTGCAGATATTAAACTAATCCTTGCAGAGCAAGGAGCAATCGTAACGGATCAGATCTACTAAATAATGATCAAGCGGGGTGCCGCCCCCACACCTGAGATAGGTGTGAGGGCGGCTAGACATGCAAGGGTTGCACTACGCTAGCATGTTACGCGAAGAACTATGCTAACCCTAACACATCTATGATAACTACGTTGCTCGCCATCAACAAGGCTTCAGTACGAGCAACGCATGAACAACGTGGAGCTTGTGCTGCCTAGATCGCAAGATGCGATCTAGGCAGCATGTCGCTACCGGATAGAAACCCTCGAGACGAAGGAGTTGGCGATGCGCCGAGATTGGTTTGTTTGGTTGAACGTGAGTTGTTGTTTATTCCATAAACCCTAGATACATATTTATAGTCCAAGGGACTTTCTAACGTGGGAATATCCCCACCGTGTACGAGACAAACTCTAACTTTTAATCTATGATGCAATCTACTATAATTAAAGATACACGGGCAATCTAGCCCAAATTCTCCGTGTAAGGCCGCTTCAGAGATCCTCCACGTGTAATCTTTCAAGCCCATCTCCTTTACGGCCCACCTCCTGATTTGGCCAAAATCTGGTGATAACACATGCCCCCCTGGTTTTGGCAATGATAATTCCAAAACCACTCTGTCTTTCCTTCGAAGGGTCACGTCGGGGCAGAGCAGAGCCGTTGCAGCATCCGTCATCATTATGCCCTGTCTTCCCAGCTTCTCTGCAAATTCTGATAGCTTTGGCATCGACTCCTTGGAAACTGTAATGGCATTAAATCTCTACCAGATTTCTCATTATTTAACTGTGCTGACTGATTAGCTCTCTTTATCCCCTTCCTCTGTTCCAGCCATCGGCAGCCCGAAAACCCGCTTCTCCTTCAGCCATGTCGTCTTCTTCCTTGTCTTCCGCTTCTCTCCAATCCTCTACCTCAAGCGAGTTAGTCCCAGAGCACGACAAGATGGAGGCGTACAACCGCCGGGCTCCCAAGCATTGGGACAAGCAGGAGTGGGATTTCGACTTCGTGCCGGAGGGTGAGGACCTCGTCTGGTCAGATGGGGACATGCCCCTAACCGATGGGGAAGATGACCTCCGGTACCTAGTTGACGGAGCACTGGAGGCGGAGAGCGGCGACGACGACCCTCCCTTCCGGGGTAAATTCACATCCGTCACCAAAAGAGAGGATACCGAAGACGAAGACATCTTCTCCAACATGAAGAAGGAACAGGAGGACGACACCTCCTCCGATGAACCGCCGGCGAAACGCATCCGGGGCTGGGCTTGGTCAGACGAGGACGATGATGATGACGAGGAAGAAGCCTCCGCCGAAGGTCACAGTAGCAGCACCGAGGGGTTCGTCGACAGCAGCAATGAGGGCAGCTACTCCAGCGACGGTAAAGACGGCAACAGCCCTTAGAATAGGGACCTACTATCATAGGATTAGCAGTAGCAACCTGTCCCCTTTGCCGAACAATCGGATCCTATTATCAATGAAAATTTCTTTTGATTTTGCCGATGTTCTTTATGCCGACTCAGCCGATTTTCCTCCTCTGACCTTGACGGTTGCTAACCAATGCTTAACGACCAGCGAGACAAACTAATTCCGTCATCCTTCCAAGTTAACTTCCAAGTTAGCTAGCCCTGCTGATGACGATAGCACTGGGTGCAGCCGATCGCAGCAGACCGGCTTCCTTTGATTTTTGAGCGGACGTTCCCAAGAGAGTCCCAAAACTATTGCTGAATCAACTTGGATACTGAAACTGTTGACTCCAACAGAATCGGCTTCCAAAGCCAAGAACCTCTAGGGCGAGTCACCCTCCGAGCCCCACTTGAAGCGAGCCAACTGCGTCGCCATTGGTTCCCACATTGTAATGTAGAAACAGCCGATTCCAACAAAATCGGCTCTCTAAAGATATTTTAGGGCGAGCTGCCCCCCAAGTCTTAATCAAGGCGAGAATACAGGCGAGGATGCACAGGTCGCTGATCGGCTTTCCTGCACTGAACGTCGATGTCGACGTGAACTTTGAGCATATAACCAGCAGGCCGCCTTGGTCTTGTGTGACTGTACTAGAGTCGATGGCTGCGCATCGGCTTCAAAATTTTTTTATTTTTATTTTTGGCCGATTGGCCCCCAATATTTCATTGCACACATGTCCTCCTGCATCTGTTCCCAAGTTCATCGTGTTTAGGTGCCCCCCGAGCCGAATCTGTCAGGGCATGGCAGATATCGGCTCTGTAATTCATACGTCGGCTCCGGTAGGAACAAGGACGGACACAAGCAGAACATGTGGTGAGGATAATTTTGGCCGATTGCTGGAATCGGCCTCCATATCTATTGGAGCGCTGACTGAAGGTTCTGTAATGTTCCTTCATAATTCTTGGGGCCGATCACAAGGATCAGCCTCGCCCGATTTGCTCATTGGTTTAATTCTGCTACTCGGTCAGGCTGGATAAAACCAACCCAACTTCTGACTTTATGCGCTTGCTGTCGTCCACCTTGAGTGCATCGTAGAGTCGTGGAGCACTAAGCTCTGTCGGAAGGACGAGCACCATGTTCGTGCCAGCCGATGTTTCATCATCGGCTTTCCTTTGTTTGGGGCGCCATTCCATTTTCCGTGGACGACCCTCTTCATCCAGGGTTCGCTGAACTTTCGCAGCCAGATCAGGCCGTGCCTTCCTTAGCGTATGCAAGTACAACCTTTCAGCTTCCTCCAGGCCGCGCAACCGCTGAACCCTGCGCTTTTGGGAACGGCTGAGTCCGTCAGGGCACCACCTTGGCCGGTGGCACCTGTCTTCTTCTTCTTCTCCCTCATCTTCCGAATCCTCGAGATCTGCCCAACGAGGTGACTCAGCGCGTTTACTTTGTGGCGGGAGAGGCCCTAGGCGCTTGAACACAGACACGTTGGCTGCCTCCTTCTTCTTCTGGTTGCATTCTGGGCAATTGCCGATTGTGGGCAATCGGCTCATTCCTGAATCCCAGCAGTGTCTGAAGAAGGGGCAGTCCCAATGCCTGGCGTTGTCATCTTGCTCCCTTGATTTTTCCGTGGCATGGCGCTCGTGCTCCTCCTCATCGCGATCCTGCCGACGATGTCTTCTGGCTTCTCTAGCCAGACGATCCCTCTCATCATCATAGCTGGACTGTCGGCGTTGGTCATACTGCCTTACATACTTGTTGAGGAGGTGATCAGAGAGAGGTCGCTGATATCTTATGTTCTTCACCTCTCCCTCTGTGGCGTAGCGCCTGCCATCATGATGGAGCCGATCGCGTGGAGCGGCCTCCTCTGTGTCCTTGCTATGAGAGCAGCTGCCCTCATCTCCATCTTTGCCAGAGTGATTCCCAGGTCCTACCATGTTGATGCTGAACGAGGATCCTGGCTGGCAACCTTCAGGGTAGGTGAACTCTACCATGTTAACGGCGGGGAAGGGCTGGGTATCGACCTTCATGGCGTACTGGTTGAAAATTAGACGCCCCTTCTCTATCGCCGCTTGGATGTGCTGACGCCACACCCTGCAGTCGTTGGTGGCATGGGAGAGCGAGTTGTGCCATTTGCAGTATGGCTTTCCGTTCAGCTCTTGCGCCGTGGGGAATTTGAGACCTTCAGGAATCGTCAACTGCTTCTCCTTGAGCAGGAGGTCGAAGATTTGCTTAGTCTTGGTCACGTCAAAATCAAATCCCCTGGGTGGGCCTGGTGGCTTTACCCATTTGCAGGAGACGGGGGTTCCTCCCCGAGTCCATTCAGCCACTGCTACCTCTTGGTCTCCCGCAGGAACTTCGTCTTCCTCTGCATCGACCAGGACTACTGCACGTTTGAACTTGTCTTGGTACAGGTCCGGGTGGCGCTGTTCATATGCTGACAGCTTCTGAACCATGTGCGCCAGCGAGGGATAATCTGCTTGGGAGGCCATGTCCTTGAGCTGTGTTGCAAGGCCTGCTACTGCCAACTCGACTGCTTCCTTTTCAGTTATACGAACCGAATAACATCGGTTCCTAAGATTCCTGAAGCGCTGGATGTATTCTGTCACAGTTTCTCCGCGCTTCTGACGTAGTTGTGCTAGATCGGCAATGCCAGACTCGGAAGCTTCTAAATGGTATTGCATATGGAACTGCTCTTCCAACTGCTTCCAAGTCCGGATGGAGTCTGGTGGCAATGAGGTATACCATCCGAAAGCCGATCCTGTGAGGGACTGTGAGAAGAGCCTCACGCGTAGCTGATCCGACACTGAAGCCGGTCCTAGTTGTGCCAAATATCGGCCGACGTGTTCGATGGAGCTGGAGCCATCTGATCCACTGAATTTGGAGAAATCAGGGAGCCGATATTTAGGTGGCAGCGGGATCATCTCGTACTCGTCGGGGTACGGCTTGGAATAGCCGATTGCCCTTCTCTTCGGCACCATGCCGAACTGGTCTCTCAGTATGGTACTGATCTGATCCGCTGTGCTGGCTGCAGGAGTTGAACTCTGAAGATTCGCCGGGGTGGCGTACTTAGCCAGCCATGTTTGCTTTTCCAGCTCTGAGCCAACTGCAGGAGCTGAGCTCTGGAGGTTCGTCGGGGTGGCGTACTTAGCTAGCCACGTCTGCTTCTCAAGCTCGTCGCGACGTTCCTCCTGTTTCGCCGAGTCCCCGATGTTGTGGCCTGGTTCGTGAGTGCCCAGTTGCCACAATCTGGCACATACGTGCACGCGTATCCGTGAGGGATCTCCTTAGGCGCCTCGGGCAAGAACTGGTAGTCACTAGGGTCACCACCAATCTTGTAGACGATGAATGCCGGTGTAGCCGGCACTTCTGGTGCTGCCAACGCATATGGCAGCGGTGGACGGGACTGGAGTGGCAACTCTCCTTGATGCGTCCCGAGAGCTGGTCCTGACGGCGAGTACTGGTGCATCATGATCTCCTGGATCACGCGAAGAGCGACACGCTCCAACGTGTTGACCAGGTTCTCGAGTGGCGGTGTAGCGAATGAGCCACCAAGTAGTTGATCTCCCGCCGTAGGCCCTCGGGTGCGTTCCTCCGACGGGGCGAGAGAGGTCTATCCCATCGAGTGCACCTTCCGGTGAGAACCCCTTCCATCTCGATGCCATGGGAACGGGTTCTCAAAAGAGCCGATGAGGTCGGATTCAAGGTTGACTTTGATCTCGTCATACCTCTTCTTGAGCTCGTCGGGCAGCTCCTCGTAGGTGATCGGGCGTGCCGTCCGCCATCTCGGATGTAGATGGCGATGTGGTTGATGTAGACGATGGTCCCACCGGGCGTGCTGAGAATGTGTTGACTGCCAAAACCCACCGGCGGGCAGCGACCGTCAACACGGTAGAGCCGGGAAGAGCCTAGAGCTGCGGCTGGCCGAGACCCCTCCGAGCGACGGCCCGCAAAGCTCTTCTGGTCACACGTCCGATGCGAAGTGCAAGGGCGTGCCACCTGACCTATACCTGGTCGAAGGTGATGGAGATGCCTCGCAATTTCCTGCATGGCATACACGTAAACATTAAATATGAGCCTCGATCGGCTCTCAGGTTATCCTGTGAATCGGCTCAAGGAGCCGATCCACCCATGATTCGTACGGGGTGCACGAATATATGGTGGTCCTGCTTGATCAAGATAGAGCTAATGAGATCTACGACGATTTAGGGTTTTCACCGCATAATCGGATCATCCTACTCCAGGTTGGGCCTCGCGGCCACGCACGGTGATCGTAAGCCGATCCTAAACAAGGCCTAAAAACCAACATGAAGTTGATCCCCGGAACATCCTGTTTAGGACTTGCGAACGACACCCTACGTGCCGCTGGATCCTCCACCCCTTCGTAAGGCCTAACTATTGCAGATATTAAACTAATCCTTGCAGAGCAAGGAGCAATCGTAACGGATCAGATCTACTAAATAATGATCAAGCGGGGTGCCGCCCCCACACCTGAGATAGGTGTGAGGGCGGCTAGACATGCAAGGGTTGCACTACGCTAGCATGTTACGCGAAGAACTATGCTAACCCTAACACATCTATGATAACTACGTTGCTCGCCATCAACAAGGCTTCAGTACGAGCAACGCATGAACAACGTGGAGCTTGTGCTGCCTAGATCGCAAGATGCGATCTAGGCAGCATGTCGCTTACCGGATAGAAACCCTCGAGACGAAGGAGTTGGCGATGCGCCGAGATTGGTTTGTTTGGTTGAACGTGAGTTGTTGTTTATTCCATAAACCCTAGATCCATATTTATAGTCCAAGGGACTTTCTAACGTGGGAATATCCCCACCGTGTACGAGACAAACTCTAACTTTTAATCTATGATGCAATCTACTATAATTAAAGATACACGGGCAATCTAGCCCAAATTCTCCGTGTAAGGCCGCTTCAGAGATCCTCCACGTGTAATCTTTCAAGCCCATCTCCTTTACGGCCCACCTCCTGATTTGGCCAAAATCTGGTGATAACACTCCCATAATGATATAGAAAGCTCTAAGCTTGGGGAAGAGGTGTTCGAAAATCCTTTTGCTACTGATCATTATGTGTTTGATACATCTCCTTCTAATAACAATGATGGTATGGACACAGATAAACCGACTGTGAAAGATAACTATTCTATTTCTTATGATGACACTGTGCCTCCGATCTTTGATGATTATTATAACGAATGCTATGATATAGGTTATAATTATCCTTATGAAACTTGTCATAGTCATGATTGGATTACCAAAAACAATTCTTTTAATATGCAACTTGTTTACCATGTTCAAATTCTTGATAATAATCTTGCTCCCATTACTATTAATGAGAATAACTCTTCTTATGCCAAAATTAATGATACTTCTATGCATATGAACCATGATAAGAATGTTTTAAGTGATGGGTATATTGTGGATTTCATCAATGATGCTACTGAAAGTTATTATGAGAGAGGGAAATATGGTTATACGCATTTCAATAATATTAAGTTTCCCCTCATTATGTTGAGAATCTTGAAGTTACTCGTGTTTTATCCTCTTATGCTTGTCACTTTGTTCTTCATGAATTCATTTGTGTACAAGATTCCTCTGCATAGGAAGCATGTTAGGCTTAAATGTGTTTTGCATCTGCCTCTTGAAGCTCTCTTTTGCTTCAAATACCATTTCTTGCGAGTGCATCATCAAAACTGCTGAGCCCATCTTAATGGCTATAAAGAACTTCTTGGGAGATAACCCATGTGTTATTTTGCTACAGTACTTTGTTTTATATCTGTGTCTTGGAAGTTGTTTACTACTGTAGCAACCTCTCCTTATCTTAGTTTTGTGTTTTGTTGTGCCAAGTAAAGTCGTTGATAGTAAGGTTCATACTAGATTTGGATTACTTCGCAGAAACAGATTTCTTTGCTGTCACGAATCTGGGCAAAATTCTCTGTAGGTAACTCAGAAAATTATGCCAATTTACGTGAGTGATCCTCAGATATGTACGCAACTTTCATTCAATTTGAGCATTTTCATTTGAGCAAGTCTGGTGCCTCAATAAAATTCGTCTTTACGGACTGTTCTGTTTTGACAGATTCTGCCTTTTATTTCGCATTGCTTCTTTTGCTATGTGGGATGGATTTCTTTGTTCCATTGACTTCCAGTAGCTTTGAGCAATGTCCAGAAGTGTTAAGAATGATTGTGTCACCTCTGAACATGTGAATTTTTGATTAAGCACTAACCCTCTAATGAGTTGTTTTGAGTTTGGTGTGAAGGAAGTTTTCAAGGGTCAAGAGAGGAGGATGATACAATGCGATCAAGAAGAGTGAAAAGCCTAAGCTTGGGGATGCCCCGGTGGTTCACCCCTGCATATTTCAAGAATACTCAAGCATCTAAGCTTGGGGATGCCAAGGCATCCCCTTCTTCATCGACAAATTATCAGGTTCCTTCTCTTGAAACTATATTTTTATTCGGTCACATCTTATGTACTTTACTTGGAGCGTCTGTATGTTTCTTGTTTTTTTGTTTTTGTTTGAATAAATACTTGTGTGGGAGAGATACACGCTCCGCTGGTTCGTATGAACACATGTGTTCTTAGCTTTTAATGTTCATGGCGAAGGTTGAAACTGCTTCGTTAATTGTTATATGGTTGGAAACGGAAAATGCTACATGTAGTAATTGGTATGATGTCTTGAATACCTTGATACTTGGCAATTGTTGTGCTCTTGCTTAAGCTCTTGCATCATATACTTTGCACCTATTAGTGAAGAAATACATAGAGCTTGTTAAAATTTGGATTGCATGAGTGGTTTCTCTAGAGTCTAGATATTTTCTAGTGAGGTGTTTGAACAACAAGGAAGACGATGTATAGTCTTATAATGCTTGTAATATGTCTTTTATGTAAGTTTTGATGTACTAGTTTATGCTTGTGTTTGCTTCAAACAACCTTGCTAGCCTAAGCCTTGTATCGAGAGGGATTACTTCTCATGCATCCGAAACCCTTGAGCCAACCACTATGCCATTCGAGTCCACCATACCTACCTACTACATGGTATTTCTCCGCCATTCCAAAGTAAATTGCTTGAAGTGCTACCTTTAAAATTTCCATTCCTCTACCTTTACAATATATAGCTCATGGGACAAATAGCCTAAAAACTATTGTGGTATTGAATATGTACTTATGCATTTTATCTCTTATTAAGTTGCTTGTTGTGCGATAACCATGTTCCTGGGGACGCCATCAACTACTCTTTGTTGAATATCATGTGAGTTGCTATGCATGTCCGTGTTGTCTGAAGTAAGGGAGATTTACCACCAAAATGGTTAGAGCATTGCATAATGTTAGAGAAGAACATTGGGCCGCTAACTAAAGCCATGAATCATGGTGGAAGTTTCAGTTTTGGACATATATCCTCAATCTCATATGAGAAAATTAACTGTTGTTGAATGCTTATGCATAAAAGAGGAGTCCATTATCTGTTGTCTATGTTGTCCCGGTATGGATGTCTAAGTTGAGAATAATCAATAGCGAGAAATCCGATGCGAGCTTTCTCCTTAGACCTTTGTACAGGCGGCATAGAGGTACCCCTTTGTGACACTTGGTTAAAACATATGCATTGTGATGATAATCCAGGTAATCCGAGCTAATTAGGACAAGGTGTGGGCACTATTAGTATACTATGCATGAGGCTTGCAACTTGTAGGATATAATTTACATGATACATATGCTTTATTACTACCGTTGACAAAATTGTTTCTTCCTTTCAAAACCAAAGCTCTAGCACAAATATAGCAATCAATGCTTCCCTCTGCGAAGGGCCTTTTCTTTTACTTTTATGTTGAGTCAGTTTACCCATTTCTCTCTATCTTAGAAGCAAACACTTGTGTTAACTGTGCATTGATTCTTACATACTTGCTTATTGCACTTGTTATATTGCTTTGCATTGACAACTATCCATAAGATATACATGTTACAAGTTGAAAGCAACCGCTGAAACTTAATCTTCCATTGTGTTGCTTCAATGTCTCTACTGTGAATTTATTGCTTTATGAGTTAACCCTTATGCAAGACTTATTGATGCTTGTCTTGAAAGTACTATTCATGAAAAGTCTTTGCTATATGATTCAATTGTTTACTCATTGCATTTACATTGTTTCGAATCGCTGCATTCATCTCATATGCTTTACAATAGTATGATTAAGATTATGTTGGTAGCATGTCACCTCAGAAATTATCTTTTATCGTTTACCTACTCGAGGACGAGTAGGAACTAAGCTTGGGATGCTGATACGTCTCCAACGTATCTATAATTTCTAATGTTCCATGCTTGTTTTATGACAATACCGACATGTTTTGTTCACACTTTATGTCATTATTATGCGTTTTCCGGAACTAACCTATTGACGAGATGCCGAAAGGCCAGTTGCTGTTTTCTGCTGTTTTTGGTTTCAGAAATCCTAGTAAGGAAATATTTTTGGAATCGGACGAAATCAACACCGAAAGTCTTAGAATTCCCGGAAGCTTCCAGAGCACCGGAGAAAGGCCAGAGGGGTGCCAGGGGGGCCACCCCACAGGGCGGCGCGGCCCAAGGGGGGGCGCACCCCCTATCATCTAGGCACCCCGTGGCCCCTCCGACTCCGACTCTCCGCCTATATATTCGTCCCTGACCTAAAAACCTCGACCAGTTCGATGAAAACAGAGAAAACCATCCAGAGCCGCCGCCATCGCGAAACTCCAATTCGGGGGACAGAAGTCTCTGTTCCGACACCCTGCCGGGACGGGGAATTGCCCCCGGAGCCATCTCCACCGCCGTCTCCACCGCCATCTTCACCGCCATCGCTGCCTCCATGACGAGGAGGGACTAATTCACCCCCGAGGCTGAGGGCTCCGCTGTAGCTATGTGGTTCATCTCTCTCTCTTTGTGATCAAGTTGAATATCATCTATGTGCTACTCTAGTGATGTTATTAAAGTAGTCTATTCCTCCTCCATGATGTAATGTTGGCAGTGTGTGCATCATGAAGTACTTGGTTTATGCTATGATTGTGATCTCTTGTAGATTATGAAGTTAACTATTACTATGATGGTATTGATGTGATCTATTCCTCCTTTCATAGTGTGATGGTAGTAGTGTGCATGCTATGTTAATACTTGGTTTGATTGTGTTGATCTATCTTACACTCTAAGGTTATTTAAATATGAACATTGACTATTGTGGAGCTTGTTAACTCCGGCATTGAGGGTTCGTGTAATCCTACACAATGGTGTTCATCATCCAACAAGAGGGTGTAGAGTAGTCCTATTATGTGATCATTGTTGAGAGTGTCCACTAGCGAAAGCAGGATCCCTGGGCCTTGCTTCCAAGCATCGAATCTCCGTTTGTTTACAGTTTTGTTGAATGTTTACTCGCTGCCATATTTGATTCAGATTGCTATTATCACTCATACTCATCCATATTACTTGTATCTCACTATCTCTTCGCCGAACTAGTGCACCTATACATCTGACAAGTGTATTAGGTGTGTTGGGGACACAAGAGACTTCTTGCTTTGTGGTTGCAGGGTTGCTTGAGAGGGATATCTTTGAGCTCTTCCTCCCTGAGATCGATAAACCTTGGGTGATCCACTTAAGGGAAACTTGCTGCTGTTCTACAAACCTCTGCTCTTGGAGGCCCAACACTGTCTACAAGAATAGAAGCACCCGTAGACATCAGGGCTTTCGGAAGAAGAAGTGAAAAGGGTGTCGTCAAAACAAGAGCAACAAGCCGTTGGGAGTAAGCAAATCTTGGTGGGATCTGTTGACACTCGACGTTCTTTTTCTCATAACTTGCAGGGACCCTTACCACCTGCTCTTAGCCTCGACTCTTTCCCTGTGTTGGAAGAAGCTCTACGGACTACCGATGAGTTTTGTGATCAATATCGGGCTCTGAGGAGAGAAGTGGAGATACTCCAGGAGGAGAATTACCGACTCCGTAGAATGTTGGAATATTACTCGATTCCCATCACAAGGTCGTCATCGCCAACTTCAGATAACAATGAATCTCTTTGAGTCTTAGTGCAGAATTGCCAAGCTGAGAAACTGAAGCTGAAGGAGATCTGTAAGAAGCGCGGGAGGAGTTCATCACCACCATCACCGAAGAAGTAATTCATCATCGGTATTGGCATCCCCTTGGTTTGTTCCAAGCTTGGGGGAGTGCCGCGGTATCACATCATCACTATCTTTTACTTTTTACTATTAAGTAGTGTCATATCATGAGTAGGGAAGTTATCATATAAGATGTGTTGCAGTGTGGAAGTATCTCTCCTTTAGTTGGTTGTCTATGTATCCCTTGGTGTGAGTTATCGTTATGAAATATTAATGAGAAGTCTTATCATTTACATATTGCACACCTTATTTTAGTTTGCAATCTCTATTATATGATTGATCTTGATTTTAGTATTGGTATCACTTTGGGAGCATTGAATAAATCTATTTGGTTTTGGCAAACTTAGCATTGGTCAATAGCAACAACACCTTGAGGTTTAAGTAGAAAAGAGAAATACATGTAGTTGTTTCATTGTCTTCCTTCCTTGTTAGCTCGTAGCTTATTATTCTGAAGTTAAAATTGTTTGTGCTTACAAGAAACATGCATGATTGTTTCTATCACATGTATATTTGTTTGTTTCCCTCAACTCTTGTGCTTGCTAATTAACCTTGCTAGCCAAAGACCTGTACTGAGAGGGAATGCTTCTCGTGCATCCAAACCTCAACCCAAACCTATGCCATTTGTGTCCACCATATCTACCTACTACATGGTATTTCCTGCCGTTCCAAGTAAATACTTCGTGTGCTACCTTTAAATAATTCAAAATTTACTATCTCTTATTTGTGTCAATGTTTTATAGCTCATGAGGAAGTATGTGTTGTTTTATCTTTCAATCTTGTCGGGCAACTTTCACCAATGGACTAGTGGCTTCACTCACTTATCCAATAATTTTGCAAAAAGAGCTGGCAATGGGATTCCCAGTCCCAAATTAGTTAACCTAAATAGACACTCCTCCATGGTATGTGATTGTTGGAAGGCACCCGAGGATTCGGTTAGCCATGGCTTGAGAAAGCAAAGGAGGGGAGGAGTGTCATCTAAATAAAACTAAAATAAAAGGGCACTTCTTCATGGTATGAGATTATTGGCAGGCACCCGAGGATTCAGTTAGCCATGGTTTGTGAAAGCAAAGGTTGGAAGGAGTGCCAACCCAAAATAAAACTTTATGGGAGCCGCTCTTCGAGAGTATGTCTGGCAAGAGGGTTAGAGTACCCGCTACCAGTCGTTGACAACAACAAACACCTCTCAAAATGTTACTTTTATTCTCTTTATATGATTTCAAAACTGAAAAGCTCTAGCACATGATTTAATCCCTGCTTCCCTCTGTGAAGGGCCTGTCTTTTACTTTATGTTGAGTCAGTAAACCTATTTCCCTCCATCTCAAGCAAGCATTTGAGTTGTTGTCATCAAACCATTATATTGTGATTTGCCTCGTCATGTCTTTTACTCTTCTTTGTTTAAGTACAAGTTTTATCTGAATGAATGTAGCTTGGAAAGTTATCAATGATCATGAGGAGATTATTATGATTGAGTATGCAAGTTGTGCCATATAAACTTTAACATGAGAGCGCTGCTCGGTAAGATAAATATAACCTGTTAATTGTTCTCTGACCAAGAACAAAGTTTGCCATCACCAATTATGATTTCTTATGCACCTTCATTTGTGATTACCTTATACTTTTTTCAAGTTGAATTATATGAGGAAGATGTTTACTAGAATGTCTTGTGTGAATGAATATGATGCTTCTTGTCCGTATTTGATTTATCGACTCTTCAATCCATAAACATGTGGTCCTGTTTACCGAGTTCAGTTTCGCTTGGGGACAAGCGAAGTCTAAGCTTGGGGGGAGTTGATACGTCCAATTTGCATCACTATTTTATATCATAATTTTCTGTTATTCATTGATATATTTCATATTTGGAGATAATACTTATGTTATTTCATCTATTTTGCATGTTTCATGATTATTGGAGGATCGCGCACCGGAGCCAGGATTCTGATGGAAAAAGCGCCGTCAGAATGCAATATTTCGGAAGGTCAACAGTTGACGGAAATTATACGAAAAATCCTATTTTTCCAGAAGACGAAGTGAGCCAGAAGGGGGAGCCGAGGGGACCCGAGGTGGGCCCACCCCATAGGCCGGCGCGGCCCAAGGCCTGGCCGCGCCGCCCTGTGAGGAGGGGGCCCACAGCAACCTCTCGCCTCTTTTTCTTCGCGTACGCCTTCGTCCCGAAAACCTAAGCTCCAGAGGTACATCGTGAAGAGTCACAGCCGCCTCTGCGGGGCGGAGAACACCAGAGAGAAAAGAGCTCTCCGGCAGGCTGAGATCCGCTGGGGAAATTCCCTCCCGGAGGGGGAAATCGACGCCATCGTCATCGTCATCGAGCTGGACATCATCTCCATCACCATCATCATCATCTTCATCATCATCACCGCCGTCTCCACCGCTGCACATCGCCACCGCTGTAGCAATTTGGGTTTGATCTTGATTGTTTAATAGTGGAAACTCTCCCGGTGTTGATTTCTACTAGTTATTGATGCTATTGAGTGAAACTGTTGAACCAAGGTTTATGTTCAGATTGTTATTCATTATCATATCACCTCTGATCATGTTCCATATGATGTCTCGTGAGTAGTTCGTTTAGTTCTTCAGGACATGGGTGAAGTCTAAATGCTAGTAGTGAAGTATGGTTGAGTAATATTCAATGTTATGATATTTAAGTTGTGGTGTTATTCTTCTAGTGGTGTCGTGTGAACATCGACTACACGACACTTCACCTTTATGGGCCTAGGGGAATGCATCTTGTACTCATTTGCCAATTGCGGGGTTGCCGGAGTGACAGAAACCTGAGCCCCCGTTGGTATATCGATGCAGGAGGGATAGCAGGATCTCAGAGTTTAAGGTTGTGGTTAGATTTATCTTAAATACTTTCTTGTAGTTGCGGATGCTTGCAAGGGGTATAATCACAAGTATGTATTAGTCCTAGGAAGGGCGGTACATTAGCATAGGTTCACCCACACAACACTTATCAAAACAATGAAGATTAATTAGCCGTATGTAGCGAAAGCACTAGACTAAAATCCCGTGTGTCCTCGAGAACGTTTGGTCATTATAAGTAAACAAACCGGCTTGTCCTTTGTGCTAAAAAAGGATTGGGCCACTCGCTGCAATTATTACTCTTGCACTTTATTTACTCGTACTTTATTCATCTGTTACATCAAAACCCCCTGAATACTTGTCTATGAGCATTTACAATGAATACTTCATCAAAACTGCTTGTCAACACTTTCTGCTCCTCGTTGGGATCGACATTCTTACTTATCGAAGGTACTACGATACACCCCCTATACTTGTGGGTCATCAATGAAGAGGTTCATTGTAGAGCTCGGTGTGGTTCCTAGTGCATTGGACCCACTAGTCATCTACTGTGACAACATGGGTGCCATCGCCAATGCACAAGAACCAAGGTCACACAAGAGGCTGAAGCATATCAAGCTGCGTTATCATTCGATTCGCGAGTACATCGAAGATGGAGAAGTAAAGATTTGCAAAGTACACACTGATCTGAATGTAGCAGATCCGTTGACTAAAGCTCTCCCTAGGGCAAAGCATGACCAACACCAGAATGCCATGGGTGTTAGGTACCTTACAATGTAATCTAGCTTATTGACTCTAGTGCAAGTGGGAGACTGTTGGAGATATGCCCAAGAGGCAATAATAAAAGTGGTTATTATATATCTTTGTGTTTATGATAAATGTTATATACCATGCTATAATTGTATTAACCGAAACATTGATACATGTGTGTTATGTAAAGAACAATGAGTCCCTAGTAAGCCCCTTAACTAGCTTGTTGATTAATAGATGATTAGTTTCATAATCATGAACATTGGATGTTATTAATAACAAGGTTATATCATTATATGAATGATGTAATGGACACACCCAATTAAGCGTAGCATAAGATCACGTCATTAAGTTATTTGCTATAAGCTTTCGATACATAGTTACCTAGTCCTTTCGACCATGAGATCATGTAAATCACTTATACCGGAAAGGTACTTTGATTACATCAAACTGTAGGATAACGTTGCATAGAAAACAAAAAATTTCCTACCGCGAACACGCAATCCAAGCCAAGATGCAATCTAGAAGACGGTAGCAACGAGGGGTTTATCGAGTCTCACCCTTGAAGAGATTCCAAAGCCTACAAGAGGAGGCTCTTGTTGCTGCGGTAGACGTTCACTTGCCGCTTGCAAAAGCGCGTAGAAGATCTTGATCACGATCGGTTCCGGCGCCACGAACGGGCAACACCTCCGTACTCGGTCACACGTTCGGTTGTTGATGAAGACGACGTCCACCTCCCCGTTCCAGCGGGCAGCGGAAGTAGTAGCTCCTCTTGAATCCGACAGCACGACGGCGTGGTATCGGTGGTGGTGGAGAAATCCGGCGGAGCTTCGCTTAAGCATGCGGGATGTGGTGGAGGAGAGAGACCGCTAGGGTTTGGGGAGAGAAAGGGGGTTGGGCGCCGGCCCTCTAAGGGGTGCGGCCAAGGCTGAGCCAAAGAGTGGCTGCCCCCCTCCCTCTCCTCCTCATTATATAGGTGGAAGCACCAAGAGTTCTAGTCCAAGTCTTCGAATAAGACCCCAACACTAAAACCTCCCATATGTGGGAAACCTACTCAAGGAGGGAGTCCTACCCAAGGTGGGACTCCCACCTTTCCTTGAGGTGGGTTGGCCGGCCACCCTAGGGGAGTCCATCTTGGACTCCTCCCCTTTAGGGTTGGCTGGTCATGCAAGGTGGAGTCCCTCCGGGACTCTACTTTCCATGGTGATTTCTTCCGGACTTTTCTAGAACCTTCTAGAACCTGCCATAAATGCACCGGATCATTTCCAAATTTGGAATATGACTTCCTATATATGAATCTTATTCTCCGGACCATTCCGGAACTCCTCGTGATGTCCGGGATCTTATCCGGGACTCCGAACAAATATTCGAACTCCATTCCATATTCAAGTTCTACCATTTCAACATCCAACTTTAAGTGTGTCACCCTACGGTTCGTGAACTATGCGGACATGGTTGAGTACTCACTCCGACCAATAACCAATAGCGGGATCTGGAGATCCATAATGGCTCCCACATATTCAACGATGACTTTAGTGATCGAATGAACCATTCACATACGATACCAATTCCCTTTGTCACACGATATTTTACTTGTCCGAGGTTTGATCTTCGGTATCACTCTTATACCTTGTTCAACCTCGTCTCCTGACAAGTACTCTTTACTCGTACCGTGGTATGTGGTCTCTTATGAACTTATTCATATGCTTGCAAGACATTAGACGACATTCCACCGAGAGGGCCCAGAGTATATCTATCCGTCATCGGGATGGACAAATCCCACTGTTGATCCATATGCCTCAACTCATACTTTCCGGATACTTAATCCCACCTTTATAACCACCCATTTACGCAGTGGCGTTTGATGTAATCAAAGTACCTTTCCGGTATAAGTGATTTACATGATCTCATGGTCATAAGGATTAAGTAACTATGTATCGAAAGCTTATAGCAAATAACTTAATGACGAGATCTTATGCTACGCTTAATTGGGTGTGTCCATTACATCATTCATATAATGATATAACCTTGTTATTAATAACATCCAGTGTTCATGATTATGAAACTAATCATCCATTAATCAACAAGCTAGTTTAAGAGGCATACTAGGGACTTCTTTGTTGTCTACATATCACACATGTATTAATGTTTCGGTTAATACAATTATAGCATGATATATAAACATTTATCATAAACATAAAGATATAAATAATAATCACTTTATTATTGCCTCTAGGGCATATCTCCTTCAGTCTCCCACTTGCACTAGAGTCAATAATCTAGTTTACATTTGTAAAGATATAACACATTGGCCTTTTGGTGCTTTATCATGTTTTGCTCACAGGAGAGGTTTTAGTCAACGGATCTGACATGCTCAGAACCGTATGTATTTTGTAATTCATTTGCGTCTCAACGCATCACTCATTTCCAAATGAGTCGGCATTAAATATGTTTGGTCTTCTGGTGGAACCTTAATTCCGCGGTCTGAAATATGTCACTAATATTGTCACACACAATATAGCTTCAAAGTTCGACTCATCGGAAATACACCAAGTTCTCAAAGAACCTCTTGACTTAACATCCTTTGTCATTGTCAAAACAATGACATACTCTGCCTTCTTTTGTAGATTCCGTCACAATATTTAGAACTCTTCTAAATCTAGCATAGACAACTTCTAGCTCATTGTGCTACCTTTTAAACAACACTTAGTCTAATTTGAGATTGAAATTCTATTTTTATATGTGACAAAACAAATATCGGTGTAATCACATTACAGCGATTTGTTTGTCATTTCTCCATACAAAACTATATATATATATCCTTGGTTCTTCTAAAGTACTCAAGGATACTCTTACTGTCGTCCAATGATCATCTCATGAATCATTCTGGTATATGCTCATGACATTTTAGCGCACAGGACATCTGATTGTGTACATATTATTCGTGATCCATAATCACTCATGTGTTTTTACTCATTGAGTATCAGATACACTCAAGTCTTGTTAAAACTTCACATGACAAGAACATTTTCTTAACATTTCTATATTGAACTATTTCAATATCCATTCTATGTACTTTGACTTAAACTTATTTTGTGTTTCAATCTATCTTCATAGATCTTGACACTAGATATGTTTCAGTCCATATCCTTTCATTGAAATTAATTTCTCAATGAAACCTTTTAATCAAGTATATAATTACATCATTTATAACCAACTATATGTCACCTACATAAAGTATTATAAATATGTCTTAGCGCTCCCACTTAATTTCTTGCAAATGCAAGCCTCTTCATCGTCTCTGATGAAATCAAAAAACTCTTTGACTATTTCATCTGGTGAAGATTCTAACTCCGTGATACTTACTTCATCCAATTGAAGTTCGTATACTTATCTAGTATTCCACGGACCAGCAAAACTCTTGGTTGTATCTTGTATACACCTTTAATACACACTTCTGATTAGTAATGTATTTTGCCATCCTACTAACATATCTCATAAAAGAAATATGTAGTGATTACTAGAATAATCCACATAGACTATAAGCATTGCTACGGAAGATCTAATCTTATCGTAATCAACTCTTTGAACTTTGTCGTAAACAATTTTTTGACAAGTCGAGCTTCTTTAAGGATATTTCATCCAAGTCTATAGATCCATTTACTTTCAAAAAGTATTCATCTATTATGGATTTCATGGCGTATGTCCATTTTAACGGAGTCAGGGCCCATCATAGGTTCTTTGTTTGTAGTTGGTTTATCATTGTTCATAATCAATCCTTTGTCCACAAATCATTTATTTGATCACAAAGTAAATGTGACGCCCCGGAACCGGTACCATGAGGATTCCAGCGAACCCGCCGAAATCCGCATGATATCGATTCTGAGACGCCCTCCGACACGACGTGCGCGACGAATCACACACGTGATGCCAGAGGAATTAACACGAGCGGTAACATTACAACAGGATTACAATAGAGCCCACAAGATACATATATTACAACAACGACTCCAACGAGTCAAGATACAAATATACAATACAAAGATCCAAATCATACAGAAGATCAAATACGTCCGAGTACGGACAAGATACAAATTGGACTAAGAGTCCTGAAGATAACCAGGGGCGTCCATAACCCCGCCTGTGCCAAGCCGGAAGGGTAACCTTGCTAACGTCGTCATCTCGTACCTGTCAAAGTCGGGCCATCGGTTGCCGACAAAAGGGGGAGGAGACAAAAAGAAAGGAAGGCGAGGGTAAGTACCATTGGCACGTACTTGCGAGACAAGACCAGCTATGCTCGCTGGTGGGCGGTATAAACTTCACCCGGCTATATGTGGAGTTTAGCGGCAGCAAAGCTACTATCCAATAGAGACACGCTACAACATCCGTCTACTCAGAGAAGATAAGAGAGCGCACAAGGTAACAGTTCTATACTCTGCAAACATAACACAGCCGATGCGATCCCCCTTCGCAAAGAGGTACTGTCAAAGGCACACACACACTTTTTGAAAAAGTTTTATTAGCAAATTATTAGCAACAAGATATAAGGTGTAAGTTGTTCTATGATCAAGCTATACAATTCCAAGTCGTCCATAACCGCGGACACGGCTTATCGATAAGATGTACACCTTAGGGGTTGCCCAAATGTAACCATACGCATGCTCGAACCCACTTGCTACGGGTGGAGTCTCACATCAAGACCGTTCCCAATGCAAGAGAAAGTTTAATGGGAGCCACCCAACTAAGCTACCCGTGATTTAAGTTCGGCCGTGCATTTCGATACGGACCCGCAGGTTTGTGCCAACGGCTAAGCTAAGTGTGAACAACTGCTGTCGCTAATCGTTCCACGAGATGAGTACAAAGAAATAACCACCCGACGGCAACACAAGTAAAACGTGCAACATGCATATGAGCAAAAAAAAAACCAAGGTTGTGGCTCCCAATAAACAGACTCGAGGAAAGGTAGTGGGTGATGGGGGTCCCACTCCCCCACGTACGGGTAGAGCGCTCAATCTCGGAACAGATAACAAGAACTCGGGTCCTAGGGGACATTAGCAAGTCAAAGTTCCGATGCTTTCGCAAAGGGGCTCACAGATGCCTCTGCTTACAATTTTAGTTGTTAACAATAAAGTAAATGTGATTATCTCCAACAAAAGATATAGCATGTGATAACCTCCCAACAAGATATCCCGAACATCTCGAGATATCAACAAGACCCTAAACTCGCCTACGACTCGCAAAGCTGGCAAACAACAAACAATAGGAAGGGCGAGGAGGTGTATCTCGGACATATAGGTAACAGTGGATAGGACACGTGACACAACAGAATCGCAACACGGGGATAGCAATAGATCAAAAGAGCATGTAAAAGTAAAATAGGTGAAAGGGTGGGCTCGCTCTGCGGGATCAGCGGTAGAGGCACAAGCGATATCCTCCTCGGGGTAGCACGCAAACTCCTCATGGCACTCCTCGGTACCGGCGTCTATCGCGAAGAAGCAAATCACATACAAAGAAGTAAAGTGCGCAAATCAATACAAGAAGTGCAATACGCAATATGATGCATGGCATGTGATATGCAAGGGATTCATGCTTGGCAAAATTAAATGGGGCATCTAAATAGCAAGATATAAAAGTAAACCCTCACATATCATTTAATCTGATTAGTAATTTTCACTTGGCCGGGACATAGAATGGTATATGATGCATGGCAATTTAATATTTGGATTCCTCATATTTTTCTGATACAAATAGCTCTAAAGTTGTTGCTTTTGGCATTATAAAAGTGAAGTTATGCAAAAAGCAAGTTTTAAGCATATAGTAAAACGTTTGGCAAAATTTTGGTTTTAAACCAGGGGCACCAAAACTGATCCCTGGTATCCAGGAAAACAATGTAGGGTTTCAGCCAGTAGAACTAGCTCGACTTGTTTAACAGATACAGATGCAAAGTAATAAAGCGTCACAGGAAGGCTAACTGCAACCAAACTGAGTTTTAAAATGCGTTTATTTATCTGCTGAAGAGGTGAATTGAACTCTTCCTGGCTGGATGAAAACGAGACAGGCTAAGCCACTAAACAAAGATGGATGATGAAAGACATGGTGCGCTTGATATTACTAGAACTGAAAACAAGCACAGGACATGTTCTGAAACTGTAAAGAAAACTAACAGATCGTACAAAAACAAGTAAACTGGGCGTTTGCTTCTATTGGTATTTGATATCCGGATATACTGGTAGTGGATCAAGGATATGACCATCTGTACTAGCATCAAATTGTGATAGATAGCAGGGACGCCGAGACTAAGGTGCCTCCAGCGCGAGGGTGGAGAAGATACAGAACGAGCTGCGCTTGTGTTCCTGCAATCAAGACATTGGCTGCGAGCGCAACACCAACTACCGGATGCAACGAGCGGAAATAGCAAGGGGAAAAGGTCGTAACGCTCACCCTGGTGGTGGTCGAAGATGGAAACGACGCGGGGACGGCGGAGTCGAGGAAGAGGAAGCAGAGGCGAGCGATGACCGTCGGTGTCGAAGAAAAGGGCGACGACGGCAAGGTCCGTGGCATCGTCCTGGAGCAGCTTCCGCTCCTGGCCTTCAGCGTAGAGAACAAGGACACCACGGCAGCTCCATCCCCGTACTCGGCGCGGCGAACGGCGGCGAGGAACGGTGGTGCGGCGGCGATCTTTCTTCGGCGAACTTGGTGACTGAAAGTTCTGAATTTTCTGAACTTTTCTCGATGTCTTTCCCTGAAGCCTTTTGTGGAGGGGATAGAAGATGGGGCGGCGGCGGCAAGGGGGAGGAGCAGGGTAGGGTTTGCTCGAAGGGGATGGAAGGGAGGAGCAGGTGGCTGTGAGAGGAATCAAAAAAAGATGCTCACGGCGTCTGTCAGCGAGGAAGATAAACAGGGACAGAGCTCTTCCAGTACCAGTAGATCACGTATGGTGGCTCCCAGGATGGTTTTGGCTGAAAGAAAAGGGTGTGGTCGTTGCAGGGATCGACTTCTGGCTTCTTCCTTCTCTTTCTCACAGATTTTGAAATCCTCTTGAAACCAAAACAAAACCAACTTTTATTTTGAATTTTGAAAACATTGAACTAATTCATATTTTGTTTTATAGTTGGGTTTTGTTAAATGAGAAGACATAGAGGAGGTTTTATATAGAAACCATATCAGAGGGTAAAATAAAATAACTAGGGTTTATAGAAATAATTTTAGTTTGCTAAAAACATGGATGATATGATGCAAGATGCATATGACTTGGAACGACACGGAAACAAGCAGCGGAGAAAAACTAATATATGGGGTTTCCCGGGTCGTTACAATCGACACCACTATCAAGGAACCTCGCCCCGAGGTTCCACCTCAAGGTACGGGGGAAGAGAGGTGAACTATCGGATCTTCTGGCGGCGTGTCGATCTCCTCGACACCACTAACAAGAGTTCTTGCTCCATGTTGAACGGCCGACACCACTAACAAGAAGTTGTTGTTCCGTTGACGATGATGCGGTTCTGTTGAGATCCTCCGAAGATCGAACCTATTAGGATAAGGCAAAGATCATCCAGCCCACGTCGGAACCTAAGACTCAGAGAACTCAGATAAGAGAGTAGACTCAAAACTCGCAAAGGTAAGATGAGAAAGAATTGAGGTAAGGAGAAAAATCAGAGCTAATCAGATCTATCAAACGAATTTTAGAAAATAGGTTTTGACACTAGACACAACACGTCCGTTTGGCAAGGTTATCCTACAGGCTGGACTAGTGGGGTACCGTCAACCTGAGCTCTGATACCAACTTGTGACGCCCCGGAACCGGTACCATGAGGATTCCAGCGAACCCGCCGAAATCCGCATGATATCGATTCTGAGACGCCCTCCGACACGACGTGCGCGACGAATCACACACGTGATGCCAGAGGAATTAACACGAGCGGTAACATTACAACAGGATTACAATAGAGCCCACAAGATACATATATTACAACAACGACTCCAACGAGTCAAGATACAAATATACAATACAAAGATCCAAATCATACAGAAGATCAAATACGTCCGAGTACGGACAAGATACAAATTGGACTAAGAGTCCTGAAGATAACCAGGGGCGTCCATAACCCTGCCCAGGCCAAGCCGGAAGGGTAACCTTGCTAACGTCGTCATCTCGTACCTGTCAAAGTCGGGCCATCGGTTGCCGACAAAAGGGGGAGGAGACAAAAAGAAAGGAAGGCGAGGGTAAGTACCATTGGCACGTACTTGCGAGACAAGACCAGCTATGCTCGCTGGTGGGCGGTATAAACTTCACCCGGCTATATGTGGAGTTTAGCGGCAGCAAAGCTACTATCCAATAGAGACACGCTACAACATCCGTCTACTCAGAGAAGATAAGAGAGCGCACAAGGTAACAGTTCTATACTCTGCAAACATAACACAGCCGATGCGATCCCCCTTCGCAAAGAGGTACTGTCAAAGGCACACACACACTTTTTGAAAAAGTTTTATTAGCAAATTATTAGCAACAAGATATAAGGTGTAAGTTGTTCTATGATCAAGCTATACAATTCCAAGTCGTCCATAACCGCGGACACGGCTTATCGATAAGATGTACACCCTGCAGGGGTTGCCCAAATGTAACCATACGCATGCTCGAACCCACTTGCTACAGGTGGAGTCTCACATCAAGACCGTTCCCAATGCAAGAGAAAGTTTAATGGGAGCCACCCAACTAAGCTACCCGTGACGAAGTTCGGCCGTACTTCGATACGGACCCAGAGGTTTGTGCCAACGGCTAAGCTAAGTGTGAACAACCTGCTGTCGCTAATCGTTCCACGAGATGAGTACAGTACAGAAATAAACACCCGAAGGCAACAGAAGTAAATCGTGCATCATGCATATGAGCAAAAAAAAAACCAAGGTTGTGGCTCCCAATAAACAGACTCGAGGAAAGGTAGTGGGTGATGGGGGTCCCACTCCCCCACGTACGGGTAGAGCGCTCAATCTCGGAACAGATAACAAGAACTCGGGTCCTAGGGGACATTAGCAAGTCAAAGTTCCGATGCTTTCGCAAAGGGGCTCACAGATGCCTCTGCTTACAATTTTAGTTGTTAACAATAAAGTAAATGTGATTATCTCCAACAAAAGATATAGCATGTGATAACCTCCCAACAAGATATCCCGAACATCTCGAGATATCAACAAGACCCTAAACTCGCCTACGACTCGCAAAGCTGGCAAACAACAAACAATAGGAAGGGCGAGGAGGTGTATCTCGGACATATAGGTAACAGGTGGATAGGACACGTGACACAACAGAATCGCAACACAGGGATAGCAATAGATCAAAAGAGCATGTAAAAGTAAAATAGGTGAAAGGGTGGGCTCGCCTGCAGGATCAGCGGTAGAGGCACAAGCGATATCCTCCTCGGGGTAGCACGCAAACTCCTCATGGCACTCCTCGGTACCGGCGTCTATCGCGAAGAAGCAAATCACATACAAAGAAGTAAAGTGCGCAAATCAATACAAGAAGTGCAATACGCAATATGATGCATGGCATGTGATATGCAAGGGATTCATGCTTGGCAAAATTAAATGGGGCATCTAAATAGCAAGATATAAAAGTAAACCCTCACATATCATTTAATCTGATTAGTAATTTTCACTTGGCCGGGACATAGAATGGTATATGATGCATGGCAATTTAATATTTGGATTCCTCATATTTTTCTGATACAAATAGCTCTAAAGTTGTTGCTTTTGGCATTATAAAAGTGAAGTTATGCAAAAAGCAAGTTTTAAGCATATAGTAAAACGTTTGGCAAAATTTTGGTTTTAAACCAGGGGCACCAAAACTGATCCCTGGTATCCAGGAAAACAATGTAGGGTTTCAGCCAGTAGAACTAGCTCGACTTGTTTAACAGATACAGATGCAAAGTAATAAAGCGTCACAGGAAGGCTAACTGCAACCAAACTGAGTTTTAAAATGCGTTTATTTATCTGCTGAAGAGGTGAATTGAACTCTTCCTGGCTGGATGAAAACGAGACAGGCTAAGCCACTAAACAAAGATGGATGATGAAAGACATGGTGCGCTTGATATTACTAGAACTGAAAACAAGCACAGGACATGTTCTGAAACTGTAAAGAAAACTAACAGATCGTACAAAAACAAGTAAACTGGGCGTTTGCTTCTATTGGTATTTGATATCCGGATATACTGGTAGTGGATCAAGGATATGACCATCTGTACTAGCATCAAATTGTGATAGATAGCAGGGACGCCGAGACTAAGGTGCCTCCAGCGCGAGGGTGGAGAAGATACAGAACGAGCTGCGCTTGTGTTCCTGCAATCAAGACATTGGCTGCGAGCGCAACACCAACTACCGGATGCAACGAGCGGAAATAGCAAGGGGAAAAGGTCGTAACGCTCACCCTGGTGGTGGTCGAAGATGGAAACGACGCGGGGACGGCGGAGTCGAGGAAGAGGAAGCAGAGGCGAGCGATGACCGTCGGTGTCGAAGAAAAGGGCGACGACGGCAAGGTCCGTGGCATCGTCCTGGAGCAGCTTCCGCTCCTGGCCTTCAGCGTAGAGAACAAGGACACCACGGCAGCTCCATCCCCGTACTCGGCGCGGCGAACGGCGGCGAGGAACGGTGGTGCGGCGGCGATCTTTCTTCGGCGAACTTGGTGACTGAAAGTTCTGAATTTTCTGAACTTTTCTCGATGTCTTTCCCTGAAGCCTTTTGTGGAGGGGATAGAAGATGGGGCGGCGGCGGCAAGGGGGAGGAGCAGGGTAGGGTTTGCTCGAAGGGGATGGAAGGGAGGAGCAGGTGGCTGTGAGAGGAATCAAAAAAAGATGCTCACGGCGTCTGTCAGCGAGGAAGATAAACAGGGACAGAGCTCTTCCAGTACCAGTAGATCACGTATGGTGGCTCCCAGGATGGTTTTGGCTGAAAGAAAAGGGTGTGGTCGTTGCAGGGATCGACTTCTGGCTTCTTCCTTCTCTTTCTCACAGATTTTGAAATCCTCTTGAAACCAAAACAAAACCAACTTTTATTTTGAATTTTGAAAACATTGAACTAATTCATATTTTGTTTTATAGTTGGGTTTTGTTAAATGAGAAGACATAGAGGAGGTTTTATATAGAAACCATATCAGAGGGTAAAATAAAATAACTAGGGTTTATAGAAATAATTTTAGTTTGCTAAAAACATGGATGATATGATGCAAGATGCATATGACTTGGAACGACACGGAAACAAGCAGCGGAGAAAAACTAATATATGGGGTTTCCCGGGTCGTTACAGTAAACCATACCTACAAGGTTCAATATGTACTTCGATCTCCATGGCTAAAACACTTTGTAGTCATGGGAGCCATGATCGTCGTGGTCGCTTCCAGAACCAATTTCCGATGCTGCGCTACACTGATCATTATGCTCAGGTTCATAAACCTTATCAAATTATATTGTCCTCCCACTCAAATACTTCACTAGAAACAATTTCTTGGAAACAAGAAACATTGACAAACACTTTTGTCTTTGTCTACATAGTGGGAAGAATTCCCAATCAATTCTCTGGGATAACCAACAAAGACATTCATCCGATTTTGGTTGTAAACTTATTTACTTATGCTATGTATACCAAAATTTTAAGAAAAGACTATTAGGATTCATACCCATACCATAACTCGTATGGTGTCATTTCAACGGATCATGATGATGCTCTATTAAGTGTAAAAGCGGTAGTCACTAAAGCATAATCCACAAAAATATAATGGCGTCATAATATTTTATCTCATCATTAATCCAACAAGGTTTGGATACATCTCTCGGATACTTCATCATCACTATGATACTCCAAGAAACGTGAGTTGTAGAACAATTTCATAACTCTCTTAGATGTTCGCTAAAACTCGTAATTCAAATATTTCCACCATGATCCTATCATAGATATTTAACTTTTCTATTACGATGATTTCTACTTCATGCTGAAATTTATTTGAATCCATTCAAATGTTTCAAACTTCTTCCTTATTGAATATATCCACATATATATACTCAATTCATTGTTGAAAGTTTTCATGAAGTAGAAGAATCTCCCGCACACAACTATGCCCAGTGAACCATATACATCATCATGTATTTTTCACTAAGTTAGTTGCCCGTTCAACTCTTGGCCTATGAACGGTATTTTAATCATTCTCTTTAGAAAAGATTTGCAAGCGCCAAATGATTCAAAAAATCAAATGACTCCAGAAATCCATTTGCATGGAGTTCCTTCATGTGTTCCTTTCTAACATGACCTAAATGGCGGTTCCACAAATAAGTGGAATTCAAATCATTTGCCTTATGGCATTTTAGCGTCAGTGTTATGTATGTGTGTTTCACCATTAAGATTTATAATAACTTATCCATCGTACATGGAGTAATGTCATAATTTAAACAACTCATTGTTTTTATTTGACCAGAGCAAAATAACAATTTATTAAGCTCTTTATTATAAATTCTAAGGGCTAGATAGAATGCCAATGACGAACATAATAACACTTTATTTTTGTTCCTGACGTGCATTCCTATCATATTCCTTGTCAGTCACTTAGGCCATTGTATTCTTGTATTGCGTTGTTTTGTATGACACTTCATACCAACCAATATAGTACTAATACCCAAGAATTTCATAGTGTGAGTTAACTAGGAATACAACCATAACATGTATATCATTTATATACACCTGAGCTAGACTTTCTAGTCTTCTCTTTTCTTTTTGCCAAAATATCTTTTGCAGTTTCTCTTTTAGCTTTCCTCATTATTCAGAAAAACACTTCAACATCATTAACTTCTAGGTTTGTTGGTCAAATACCAATAACCTTGAGGTTCTTACTTTGAAGTTGATCATCATATGACAAGTGTTCCAGATTTCACTATTAGTAACTTTGTAATATGATGAACAATTTCACTCATAATTTTATCCATCATATCATGACGACTTTCCGAGACCATGTCTGTACATGCTAGGCTCGTAAAGTTTTAACCTTGGTATTTGCATGTGCAAATCTAGCTTGCACCCGTTTTATGCACACGTAGAATCTATCACACCCGATCATCACGTGATGCTTCGAAACGACGAGTCTTAGTAACGGTGCATATTTAAGGATGGTCACTTCATGGATATGCGAATATCGTTAGTGCCCCAATAGTTGGAGGATTGTGACGCCTTGCGTCTTCAACCTTCGTACATTCCCATAAAACTTATGAGTTTATGTAGTCTCACCAAACTTTATTCTATCATCTTGCAATAAGGTCTTAGATATCACATATATCTCATACCTTGATTATTTCTGAAAACTAAATTTTCAGCTCCTTACTTTTCAAACAGATTTGAACTTCAAGTTTCACGGAGACAAGATAACTTTAGGTACTAATTGAAACCATAGCTCTTTGAATCAACAATGTGAGGTTTACTAAAAGTTTGCAATAGGACTTAATTAATTCTTGATTCTTTAACAATACGGTACCAAACCGTAAAGTTTCTTGTCAGATTTTAACAGTATTTCTATCTCAATTACAAGACTAGCGCATAGTAGTAAACGGATGCCAATACTACAAAATTAATTCAAAATACTACTCAAACTATATTTATGATAATTAGTTCATGTTTTAATCTAATTACTAATGAACTCCCACTTAATACAACATCCCTCATAGTTGTTAAGTGGTACACGATCCAAATTCACTACACCAAAAACCGATCATCACGTGAGATGATGTAGCTTCAATGGTGAACATCAACATGTTGATCATATCATCCATATGACTCGTGTTCAACCTTTCGGTTTCCGTTGTCCCGAGGCCATGTCTGTACATGCTAGGCTCGTCAAGCAAACCCAAGTATTCCGCGTGTGCAACATGGCTTACACCCGTTGTATGTGAATCGTTGAATCTATCACATCCGATCAACACGAGATGCTTTGAAACGACGAACTGTTACAACGGTGCATACGAGGGGAGAACACTTTATTATCTTGATATTAATGTGAGGGATCATCTTATAATGCTACCGTCGCGTTCTAAGCAAAATAAGATGCATAAAAGGATTAACATCACATGCAGTTCATATGTGATATGATATGGCCCTTTTGTCTTTGCGCCTTCGATCTTCATCTCTAAAGCACGGACATGATCTCCATCATCAACGGGCATGATCTCCATCATCATCGGCGTAGCGTCAAAGTTCATGGCGCCGGCTTCATGGTTGTTCACCTCATGTAGCAACTATTACAACTACTTTGAAATACTACTCAACATGAAAATTAAAGACAACCATAAGGCTCCTGCCGGTTGCCACAATACAATAATGATCATCTCATACATATTCATCATCACATTATGGCCATATCACATCACCAAACCCTGCAAAAACAAGTTAGACGTCTCTAATTTGGTTTGCATATTTTACGTGGTTTAGGGTTTTCGAGTAAGATCTAATCTACCTACGAACATGAACCACAATGGTGATACTAGTGTTGTCAATAGAAGAGTAAATTGAATCTTCACTATAGTAGGAGAGACAGACACCCGCAAAGCCTCTTATGCAATACAAGTTGCATGTCGAACGAGGAACAAGTCTCATGAACGCGGTCATGTAAAGTTAGTCCGAGCCGCTTCATCCCACTATGCCACAAAGATGCAAAGTACTCAAACTAAAGATAACAAGAGCATCAACGCCCACAAAACCATTGTGTTCTACTCGTGCAACCATCTATGCATAGACACGGCTCTGATACCACTGTAGGATAACGTTGCATAGAAAACAAAAATTTTCCTACCGCGAACACGCAATCCAAGCCAAGATGCAATCTAGAAGACGGTAGCAACGAGGGGTTTATCGAGTCTCACCCTTGAAGAGATTCCAAAGCCTACAAGAGGAGGCTCTTGTTGCTGCGGTAGACGTTCACTTGCCGCTTGCAAAAGCGCGTAGAAGATCTTGATCACGATCGGTTCCGGTGCCACGAACGGGCAGCACCTCCGTACTCGGTCACACGTTCGGTTGTTGATGAAGACGACGTCCACCTCCCCGTTCCAGCGGGCAGCGGAAGTAGTAGCTCCTCTTGAATCCGACAGCACGACGGCGTGGTATCGGTGGTGGTGGAGAAATCTGGTGGAGCTTCGCTTAAGCGTGCGGGATGTGGTGGAGGAGAGAGACCGCTAGGGTTTGGGGAGAGAAAGGGGGTTGGGCGCCGGCCCTCTAAGGGGTGCGGCCAAGGCTGAGCCAAAGAGTGGCTGCCCCCCTCCCTCTCCTCCTCATTATATAGGTGGAAGCACCAAGAGTTCTAGTCCAAGTCTTCGAATAAGACCCCAACACTAAAACCTCCCATATGTGGGAAACCTACTCAAGGAGGGAGTCCTACCCAAGGTGGGACTCCCACCTTTCCTTGAGGTGGGTTGGCCGGCCACCCTAGGGGAGTCCATCTTGGACTCCTCCCCTTTAGGGTTGGCTGGTCATGCAAGGTGGAGTCCCTCCGGGACTCTACTTTCCATGGTGATTTCTTCCGGACTTTTCTAGAACCTTCTAGAACCTGCCATAAATGCACCGGATCATTTCCAAATTTGGAATATGACTTCCTATATATGAATCTTATTCTCCGGACCATTTCTGAACTCCTCGTGATGTCCGGGATCTTATCCGGGACTCCGAACAAATATTCGAACTCCATTCCATATTCAAGTTCTACCATTTCAACATCCAACTTTAAGTGTGTCACCCTACGGTTCGTGAACTATGCGGACATGGTTGAGTACTCACTCCGACCAATAACCAATAGCGGGATCTGGAGATCCATAATGGCTCCCACATATTCAACGATGACTTTAGTGATCGAATGAACCATTCACATACGATACCAATTCCCTTTGTCACACGATATTTTACTTGTCCGAGGTTTGATCTTCGGTATCACTCTTATACCTTGTTCAACCTCGTCTCCTGACAAGTACTCTTTACTTGTACCGTGGTATGTGGTCTCTTATGAACTTATTCATATGCTTGCAAGACATTAGACGACATTCCACCGAGAGGGCCCAGAGTATATCTATCCGTCATCGGATGGACAAATCCCACTATTGATCCATATGCCTCAACTCATACTTTCCGGATACTTAATCCCACCTTTAGTCCCACTTGAGGTGGGAATCCCACCTTGGGTAGGTTTCCCTACACATGGAAGGTTTTGGGTTGGGGTCTTATTCGGAGACTTGTAGTCCAACACTTGGGGGTTCCACCTATATAATGAGGGGCCAAGGGGAGGGGGCCGGCCACCCCAACACCACCACCTTGGCCGCACCCCAAGGAGGCCGGCCACCCCTCTCCCCAAACCCTAGCCACGCTACTCCTCCCCCTCTCCCGCAACGCTTAGCGAAGCTCCGCCGGAGATCTCCATCGCCACCGCCACCACGCCGTCGTGTTGCCGGATTCAAGGAGGAGCTACTTCATCCGCTGCCCGCTGGAACGGGGAGAAGGACGTCGTCTTCATCAACACCGAACGTGTGACCGAGTACGGAGGTGCTGCCCGATTGTGGCACCGTCAAGATCTTCTACGCGCTTTTGAAAGCGGCAAGTGATCGTCTACCGCAGCAACAAGAGCCTCATCTTGTAGGCTTTGGAAATCTTCAAGGGTGAGTCTCGTTCATCCCCTCATTGCTCCCGTCTTCTAGATTGCATCTTGGATTTGATTGCGTTCTCGCGGTAAGAATTTTTTTGTTTTCTATGCAACGAATCCCTACAGCATCCATCTGCACGCACGCGCGAAGGTCTTCCCCATCCCCTTCTCTCCAAATCCCTAGAGCCCTACCTCCCTCTAACACTACCGTCTTTCTTCCACAGGGACGCCACGGGCGAGTCCTTCACGACCTCGGTGCCAGCATATCCCCCTCGTTCGGATCACGCAGCCGCCGGATCCGCTCCTACCCAACAAGGCCGCCGCTGGATGCGCTCCTCCTCGACAAGGCCGCTGCCGGATGCCTCCTCCTCGGCAGCCACCGTCCCCGGTGACATAGGCATCCCCAATGGGCCTACCGAAGAAGGTACCCGGGGTTTATTGAAGGTCCACGAGTTAAAAAAATATGAAGCCTAGAAGCCCAATTAGTATTAAGGAAAGATAGAATTGTATTAGGAATATCAACTTGTAATTATTACGGGATGGTTCAGAAACCCTCCCGGACTATGTAACTTGTGTACCAAGAATCCCTCGGCTCCGCCTCCTATATAAGGGGAGTCGAGGGACAAAGAAAGGATCGACTCATTGTTTCACACAAACCCTAATTTCTTAATCGTTGAGTATTTTTCGGCTGAAACCCTCGAGATCTACTTGCCCTCTACTTCCAACTAAACCCTAGTCTACAACTTGTAGGCATTGATAACTTAATCCCTTGTCAATTGGCTCCGTCTGTGGGAATTAGAGGCGACAAGAAGCTGATCTCGATGGCACGTTCAAGATCGTCGACTTCTTCGGTAGCAAGCAACGCGATGGATAGAGGTAAACAGATCGAAACTGATCTAGTCGATTTTTTTCCTCACCCGCCCTCCCGTTTTGATGCATATGCATATCTGGAGGAGCCTATGGAGATGACGTTTGGCAAGTTCCACTTCCGCGTCGAAAAGGAAGGATCGTATCATCTCGAAATTCCGATCTCGTCGGGATTATCGGAGATCGATTCCGATTTTTCGAACTCCACATCATCGACTGAGACAGGAGACGAAGACATTTCGCCGCCACGCTTCATCAACACTATGGCAAGTGAAAAACTCGCCAAGATCTTCAGCGACATGTCCTTCGAGTCATCCGCGGACTCCGATATAAGCGATGACTCGAGCAACATCGACAGCTTCAACTCCATCGACAGATCCACTATTGTTGGAGAGGTCTGATGTCTACGGGAGCTTCTATTCTTGTAGACAGTGTTGGGCCTCCAAGAGCAGAGGTTTGTAGAACAGCAGCAAGTTTCCCTTAAGTGGATCACCCAAGGTTTATCGATCTCAGGGAGGAAGAGGTCAAAGATATCCCTCTCATGCAACCCTGCAACCACAAAGCAAGAAGTCTCTTGTGTCCCCAACACACCTAATAGGTGCACTAGTTCGGCGAAGAGATAGTGAAATACAGGTGGTATAAATAAGTAGTAGCAACGGCACCAGAAAAGTGCTTTGCCCAGGACAAGATAAACAAGCGATAGTAACGCAGCGTAGTAACGCGATAAAACGATAAACAAGCAGCGATAGCAGTATTTAGGAACAAGGCCTAGGGATTAGACTTTCACTAGTGGACACTCTCAACTTTGATCACATAACAGAATAGATAAATGCATACTCTACACCCTCTTGTTGGATGATGAACACCACTAACTGTGTAGGATTACACGAACCCTCAATGCCGGAGTTAACAAGCTCCACAATATTCGATGTTCATATTTAAATAACCTTAGAGTGCACGATAGATCAACACAACTAAACCAAGTACTAACGTAGCATGCACACTGTCACCTTCACGCTATGAAAGGAGGCATAGATCACATCAATACCATCATAGCAATAGTTAACTTCATAATCTACAAGAGATCATAATCATAGCCTACGCCAAGTACTAACACGGATGCACACACTGTCACCATTACACCGTGCAGGAGGAATAAACTACTTTAATAACATATCACTAGAGTAGCACATAGATAAATTGTGATACAAAACACATTGCAATCATAAAGAGATATAAATAAGCACCTCACTATGCCATTCATAACAGTGAATAAGTATTCTGTGAAATATAGCCTAAGAGACCCACACGGTGCACACACTGTCACCTTTACACACGTGGGACAAGGAGTCTCCGGAGATCACATAAGTAAAATTCACTTGACTAGCATAACGACATCTAGATTACAAGCATCATCATATGAATCTCAATCATGTAAGGCAGCTCATGAGATTATTGTATTGAAGTACATAGGAGAGAGATGAACCACATAGCTACCGGTACAGCCCTTAGCCTCGATGGAGAACTACTCCCTCCTCATGGGAGTCAGCAGCGGTGATGAAGATGGCGGTGGTGTTGATGGAGAAGCCTTCCGGGGGCACTTCCCCGTCCCGGCGGCGTGCCGGAACAGAGACTCCTGTCCCCCAGATCTTGGCTTCGCGATGGCGGCGGCTCTGGAAGGTTTCTCGTACCGTGGCTTTTCCGTATCGAAGTTTTAGGTCGAGGAGGCTTAAATAGGCGAAGAGGCGGCGTCAGAAGGTCAACGAGGCGATGACACCATAGGGCGGCGCGGCCAGGGCCTGGGCCGCGCCGGCCTATCATCTGGGGCCCCTGTGGCCCCCCTCTGGCGGCTCTCGGGTGTTCTGGATGCTTCCGGGGATTCTAAGATGCTGGGCGTTGATTTCGTCTGATTCTGAGAATATTTCCTTACTAGGATTTCTGAAACCAAAAACAGCAGAAAACAGCAACTGGCCTTTCGGCATCTCGTCAATAGGTTAGTTCCGGAAAACGCATAATTATGACATAAAGTATGCATAAAACATGTAGATATCATCAATAATGTGGCATGGAACATAAGAAATTATCGATACGTCGGAGACGTATCAGCATCCCCAAGCTTAGTTTCTGCTCGTCCCGAGCAGGTAAACGATAAACAAAGATAATTTCTAGAGTGACATGCCATCATAACCTTGATCATACTATTTGTAAGCATATGTAGTGAATGCAGCGATCAAAACAATGTATATGACATGAGTAAACAAATGAATCATATAGCAAAGACTTTTCATGAATAGTACTTTCAAGACAAGCATCAATAAGCTTTGCATAAGAGTTAACTCATAAAGCAATAATTTCATAGTATAGGTATCGAAGCAACACAAAGGAAGATTAAGTTTCAGCGGTTGCTTTCAACTTGTAACATGTATATCTCATGGATAGTTATCAGTGCAAAGCAATATAACAAGTGCAATATGCAAGTATGTAAGAATCAATGCACAGTTCACACAAGTGTTTGCTTCTTGAGGTGGAGAGAAATAGGTGAACTGACTCAACATAAAAGTAAAAGAATGGCCCTTCGCAGAGGGAAGCATCGATTGCTATATTTGTGCTAGAGCTTTGATTTTGAAAACAAGAAACAATTTTGTCAACGGTAGTAATAAAGCATATGTATCATGTAAATTATATCCTACAAGTTGCAAGCCTCATGCATAGTATACTAATAGTGCCCGCACCTTGTCCTAATTAGCTTGGATTACCGGGATTATCGCAATGCACATGTTTTAACCAAGTGTCACAAAGGGGTACCTCTATGCCGCCTGTACAAAGGTCTAAGGAGAAAGCTCGCATTGGATTTCTCGCTATTGATTATTCTCAACTTAGACATCCATACCGGGACAACATAGACAACAGATAATAGACTCCTCTTTTATGCATAAGCATGTAGCAACAATTAATTTTCTCATATGAGATTGAGGATATATGTCCAAAACTGAAACTTCCACCATGGATCATGGCTTTAGTTAGCGGCCCAATGTTCTTCTCTAACAATATGCATGCTCTAACCATAAGGTGGTAAATCGCCCTTACTTAAGACAAGACGAACATGCATAGCAACTCACATGATATTCAACAAAGAGTAGTTGATGGCGTCCCCAGGAACATGGTTATCGCACAACGAGCAACTTAATAAGAGATAAAGTGCATAAGTACGTATTCAATACCACAATAGTTTTTAAGCTATTTGTCCCATGAGCTATATATTGTAAAGGTGGAGAATGGAAATTTAAAGGTAGCACTCAAGCAATTTACTTTGGAATGGCGGAGAAATACCATGTAGTAGGTAGGTATGGTGGACACAAATGGCATAGTGGTTGGCTCAAGTATTTTGGATGCATGAGAAGTATTCCCTCTCGATACAAGGTTTAGGCTATCAAGGCTATTTGAAACAAACACAAGGATGAAGCGGTGCAGCAAAACTCACATAAAAGACATATTGTAAACATTATAAGACTCTACACCGTCTTCCTTGTTGTTCAAACTCAATACTAGAAATTATCTAGACCTTAGAGAGACCAAATATGAAGACCAATTTTAGCAAGCTCTATGTATTTCTTCATTAATAGGTGCAAAGTATATGATGCAAGAGCTTAAACATGAGCACAACAATTGCCAAGTATCACATTATCCAAGACATTTTACCAATTACTACATGTAGCATTTTCCGTTTCCAACCATATAACAATTAACGAAGCAGTTTCAACCTTCGCCGTGAAAATTAAAAGCTAAGAACACGAGTGTTCATATGAACCAGCGGAGCGTGTCTCTCTCCCACACAAGCATTTATTCAAACAAAAATAAAAACAAAAACACAGAGACGCTCCAAGTAAAGTACATAAGATGTGACCGAATAAAAATATAGTTTCAAGAGAAGGAACCTGATAATTTGTCGATGAAGAAGGGGATGCCTTGGGCATCCCCAAGCTTAGATTCTTGAGTCTTCTTGAAATATGCAGGGGTGAACCACGGGGCATCCCCAAGCTTAGAGCTTTCACTCTTCTTGATCACGTTGTATCATCCTCCTCTCTTGACCCTTGAAAACTTCCTCCACACCAAACTCGAAACAACTCATTAGAGGGTTAGTGCATAATCAAAAATTCACATGTTCAGAGGTGACACAATCATTTTTAACACTTCTGTACATTGCTCAAAGCTACTGGAAGTCAATGAAACAAAGAAATCCATCCCACATAGCAAAAGAAGCAATGCGAAATAAAAGGCAGAATCTGTCAAAACAGAACAGTCCGTAAAGACGAATTTTATTGAGGCACCAGACTTGCTCAAATGAAAATGCTCAAATTTAATGAAAGTTGCGTACATATCTGGGGATCACTCACGTAAATTGGCATAATTTTCTGAGTTACCTACCGAGAATTTTGCCCAGATTCGTGACAGCAAAGAAATCTGTTTCTGCGCAGTAATCCAAATCTAGTATGAACCTTACTATCAACGACTCTACTTGGCACAACAAAACACAAAACTAAGATAAGGAGAGGTTGCTACAGTAGTAAACAACTTCCAAGACACAGATATAAAACAAAGTACTGTAGCAAAACAACACATGGGTTATCTCCCAAGAAGTTCTTTCTTTATAGCCATTAAGATGGGCTCAGCAGTTTTAATGATGCACTCACAAGAAATAGTATTTGAAGCAAAAGAGAGCATCAAGAGGCAAATTCAAAACACATTTAAGTCTAACATGCTTCCTATGAAAAGAAATCTTGTACACAAATAAATTCATGAAGAGCAAAGTGACAAGATCAGGAAGATAAAACAAGTGTAGTTTCAAAAATTTCAGCATATAGAGAGGTGTTTTAGTAACATGAAAATTTCTACAACCATATTTTCCTCTCTCATAATAACTTTCAGTAGCATCATGAGCAAACTCAACAATATAACTATCACATAAAGCATTCTTATCATGAGTATCATGCATAAAATTATTACTTTCCATATAAGCATAATAAATTTTATTAGTAATAGTGGGAGCAAATTCAACAAAGTAGCTATCATTATTATTCTCATCATCAAATATAGGAGGCATATTGTAATCATAATCAAATTCATCCTCCATAACAGGCGGTACCAAAAGACTACTATCATTCTAATCATCATAAATAGGAGGAAAGTATCATCAAAGTAAATTTTCTCCTCAATGCTTGGGGGACTAAAAAGATCATGCTCATCAAAGCCAGCTTCCCCAAGCTTAGAATTTTCCATAGCATTAGCAACAATAGTGTTCAAAGAATTCATATTAATAACATTCCCATTAGCATGCATATAAAGTTCCATGGGTTTTTTAATTCTCTCTTCAAACACATCATGTCCTAATTCAAGATAAAGTTTATAAAGATCTCTCATATTTTTGTTGTTTTCCATTATGCCTAACTAGTGTAAACAAGAAACAAAAAGTTGCAATTGCAGGATCTAAAGGAAATAGCTTCGAGCACACACACAATGGCGCCAGAAAAGTACTGTTACCTGGAACCGGAGTATGAGTGCCTTTTACCTTTCCTCTCCGGCAACGGCGCCAGAAAAGTGCTTGATGTCTACGGGAGCTTCTATTCTTGTAGACAGTGTTGGGCCTCCAAGAGCAGAGGTTTGTAGAACAGCAGCAAGTTTCCCTTAAGTGGATCACCCAAGGTTTATCGATCTCAGGGAGGAAGAGGTCAAAGATATCCCTCTCATGCAACCCTGCAACCACAAAGCAAGAAGTCTCTTGTGTCCCCAACACACCTAATAGGTGCACTAGTTCGGCGAAGAGATAGTGAAATACAGGTGGTATAAATAAGTAGTAGCAACGGCACAAGAAAAGTGCTTTGCCCAGGACAGTAAACAAGCAGTAGTAACGCAGCAGTAGTAACGCAGTAAAACAGTAAACAAGCAGCGATAGCAGTATTTAGGAACAAGGCCTAGGGATTAGACTTTCACTAGTGGACACTCTCAACTTTGATCACATAACAGAATAGATAAATGCATACTCTACACCCTCTTGTTGGATGATGAACACCACTAACTGTGTAGGATTACACGAACCCTCAATGCCGGAGTTAACAAGCTCCACAATATTCGATGTTCATATTTAAATAACCTTAGAGTGCACGACAGATCAACACAACTAAACCAAGTACTAACGTAGCATGCACACTGTCACCTTCACGCTACGAAAGGAGGCATAGATCACATCAATACCATCATAGCAATAGTTAACTTCATAATCTACAAGAGATCATAATCATAGCCTATGTCAAGTACTAACACGGATGCACACACTGTCACCATTACACCGTGCAGGAGGAATAAAGTACTTTAATAACATCACTAGAGTAGCACATAGATAAATTGTGATACAAAACACATTGCAATCATAAAGAGATATAAATAAGCACCTCACTATGCCATTCATAACAGTGAATAAGTATTCTGTGAAATATAGCCTAAGAGACCCACACGGTGCACACACTGTCACCTTTACACACGTGGGACAAGGAGTCTCCGGAGATCACATAAGTAAAATTCACTTGACTAGCATAACGACATCTAGATTACAAGCATCATCATATGAATCTCAATCATGTAAGGCAGCTCATGAGATTATTGTATTGAAGTACATAGGAGAGAGATGAACCACATAGCTACCGGTACAGCCCTTAGCCTCGATGGAGAACTACTCCCTCCTCATGGGAGACAGCAGCGGTGATGAAGATGGTGGTGGTGTCGATGGAGAAGCCTTCCGGGGGCACTTCCCCGTCCCGGCGGCATGCCGGAACAGAGACTCATGTCCCCCCAGATCTTGGCTTTGCGATGGCGGCGGCTCTGGAAGGTTTCTCGTACCGTGGCTTTTCCGTATCGAAGTTTTAGGTCGAGGAGGCTTAAATAGGCGAAGAGGCGGCGTCAGAAGGTCAACGAGGCGACGACACCATAGGGCGGCGCGGCCAGGGCCTGGGCCGCGCCAGCCTATCATCTGGGGCCCCTGTGGCCCCCCTCTGGTGGCTCTCGGGTGTTCTGGATGCTTCCGGGGATTCTAAGATGCTGGGCGTTCATTTCGTCCGATTCCGAGAATATTTCCTTACTAGGATTTCTGAAACCAAAAACAGCAGAAAACAGCAACTGGCCTTTCGGCATCTCGTCAATAGGTTAGTTCCGGAAAACGCATAATTATGACATAAAGTATGCATAAAACATGTAGATATCATCTATAATGTGGCATGGAACATAAGAAATTATCGATACATCGGAGACGTATCAAGGTCTTCACCAATCTATATGATGGTGTCACCAATCCCGACAAAGTTCAAAATTCAAAATACCATCAAATCTATGCAATTGGAGAAACAAGTCGCCCATAGGAGGAGACATCAGAGAACTTCGACGACGTGGGAAACCCGTACGTCGATCCCGCAGATCTCACGCGAGGTTTGGGGACCAAATATATCGGGCCTGGAACACGAGAGATGGTGCAATTTCCGCAGGCAGTATGGGACAGAGTTATAAGAGCCATGGATGGCAGAGAGCCAATGACTATAACAACGACACCTGAAGAGTCACAAGCTTACCAATATAGACTTGCTCGTACTAGACGGGAGCTCAAAAAACTGAGAATTGAGCTAGATAGGAGGCAAGCCGCAACTTCCGCGTCAAGAAGGCGAAGGGCGGACTTGAGTCGACAATCAGGTACTTCGGGAGAGAGTCACAAAGCAGCTCGTAACAGAGCAAGATCTCGACTGCAAAACATACCTGAGGCTGAAAGGGAGAATCTAGTTCAAAACCTCGACATGTCCTTCATGTCCATAGACACAAGGGGGAACATTATTCCCAAAACGCCAGAAGCTGGGTACATGGCAACGCAAGCTTTTATACTCGCATCCAGGCCACCTCCTGGAGACCCAAGGGAACCATTGTACAACATGGCCATGGCAGGATTTGGAGTGATGGGCACAACATTTGCAGGTACGCCTCTCGAGGGATCATCAAGGCAAAATAGTCCACGACCTATGGCAGCAGTGCAAGATCCTGCAAGAACGAGTGGGGCAAGAGATGCAGCTACTTAGGCAAGGGTAGACAGAGCGCGACAGGAGAGAAGGGAACGCAGGCACTCACCAGAGGTCAATGAAGAAGATATGTGTGGGCTCCCGTGTTTCACAAGACGAGTCCGTAAAACTCGAGTTCCATCAGGGTTTAAACTACCCGATAACTACAAAAAAATCGACGGCTTGCAAGATCCTGAGAATTGGTTAGTTGATTATCTCGAGACGGTGAAGCTGATGGGTGGAACTAGAGCAACAACTATGCAGAGCATTCAAGTACACCTAAGTGGAGCCGCACGATCATGGATAAAGAAGCTGCCTCCAGGTTCCATCGACAGTTGGGACAGTTTTGAGGATATATTCATCAAGAAT
The DNA here is from genome assembly GCF_019359855.2 of Lolium perenne. Taxonomy (NCBI): domain Eukaryota; kingdom Viridiplantae; phylum Streptophyta; class Magnoliopsida; order Poales; family Poaceae; genus Lolium; species Lolium perenne. The sequence goes on from NC_067249.2 coordinate 191,190,084, forward strand.
ATCCGATCCACATGCAAAAAACCCGCATCACTAGAGGAGTTGAGGTCTTGTAGACAAAAACACGATGAATCAATGAGAAAGTACATCCAGAGGTGGAACATCATCAAAAACTCGGCAGAGAACATATCTGACGAGAGAGCAATAGATGCGTTTGTGGATGGAATTCGACGGGGAGATTTTGTCGAAGACTTGGGGAGAACCAACCCAAAGACAATATCAAAATTAATGGAGATAGCAAATAGATGGGCAAATGGAGAAGATGCTATTCACAACAAACGGCATAGGTCGACTGAAGAGGACCGCAGTCGAAATTTTCAAAACAGACGACGATTTCCTAGGCAGTTCTCAAATTACGATGCCCCTAGCCAGATATCGGCTGGTTTTCGAGGAAACAGTGGAGGAAACAATCGAGGTGATCACCAGAGGAGCGGTGAGCAGCGTGATGTCTACGCACGCTTCTATTCCTATAGACAGTGTTGGGCCTCCAAGAGCAGAGGTTTGTAGAACAACAGCAAGTTTCCCTTAAGAGAATCACCCAAGGTTTATCGAACTCATGGAGGTAGAGGTCAAAGATATCCCTCTCAAGCAACCCTGCAATTAAGATACAAGAAGTCTCTTGTGTCCCCAACACACCTAATACACTTGTCAGATGTATAGGTGCACTAGTTCGGCGAAGAGATAGTAAGATGCAAGTGATATGAATAGGACGGCGCAAGGGGGTGCCTGGGGGGCCCACCCCATAGGGCGGCACGCCCCCCCTCCAGGCTGCGCCAGCCTATGGTCTGGGAGCCCTAGGACTCCCCTCCGGCTCTCCTTCGGTGTTCTGGTCCGTCTTGGTGAAATATGATGTTTTGCCTGTTTCGTCGAATTCCGAGAATATTGCCCGAACAGCCTTTCTGGAACCAAAAACAGCAGAAAACAGGAACTGGCACTTCGGCATCTTGTTAATAGGTTAGTTCCGGAAAATGCATGAAATCATTATAAAGTGTGAGCAAAACATGTAGGTATTGTCATAAAACTAGCATGGAACATCAGAAATTATAGATACGTTGGAGACGTATCAAGCATCCCCAAGCTTAGTTCCTACTCGCCCTCGAGTAGGTAAACGATAACAAGGATAATTTCTGAAGTGACATGCTATTATCATAATCTTGATCAATACTATTGTAAATCATATGAGATGAATGAAGTGATTCGAAGCAATGGTAAAGACAATGATTAAACAACTGAATCATATAGCAAAGACTTTTAATGAATAGTACTTTCAAGACAAGCATCAATAAGACTTGCATAGGAGTTAACTCATAAAGCAATAAATTCTTAGTAGAAGGTTTTGAAGCAACACAAAGGAAGATATAAGTTTCAGCAGTTGCTTTCAACTTCAAGATGTATATCTCATGGATAATTGTCAACACAAAGTAATATGATGAATGCAAATAAGCAAGTATGTAGGAATCAATGCACACAGTTGACACAAGTGTTTGCTTCTAAGATGGAAAGAAGTAGGTAAACTGACTCAACATAAAGTAAAAGAAAGGCCCTTCGCAAAAGGGAAGCATGGATTACTATTTTTGTGCTAGAGCTTTTCATTTTGAAAACATAGAAACAATTTTGTCAACGGTAGTAATAATTCATATGTGTTATGCATAAGACATCCTATAAGTTGCAAGCCTCATGCATAGAATACCAATAGTGCTCGCACCTTGTCCTAATTAGCTTGGATTTACATGGATTATCATTGCATAACATATGTTTCAACCAAGTGTCACAAAGGGGTACCTCTATGCCGCCTGTACAAAGGTCCAAGGAGATAGATCTCATTTGATTTCTCGTTTTTGATAGATCTCAACTAAGGACATCCATACCGGGACAACATAGAAAACAGATAATGGACTCCTCTTTAATGCATAAGCATTCAACAACAGATAATATTCTCATAAGAGATTGAGGATTAATGTCCAAACTGAAACTTCCACCATGATACATGGCTTTAGTTAGCGGCCCAATGTTCTTCTCTAACAATATGCATACTCAAACCATTTGATCATGATAAATCACCCTTACTTCAGACAAGACGAACATGCATAGCAACTCAGATGATATTCAACAAAGGTGTAATAGTTGATGGCGTCCCCAGAAACATGGTTACCGCTCAACAAGCAACTTATAAGAAATAAGATACATAAGCTACATATTCTTTACCACAATAGTTTTTAAGGCTATTTTCCCATGAGCTATATATTGCAAAGACAAAGAATGAAATTTTAAAGGTAGCACTCAAGCAATTTACTTTGGAATGGCAGAGAAATACCACGTAGTAGGTAGGTATGGTGGACACAAATGGCATAGGTTTTGGCTCAAGGTTTTGGATGCACGAGAAGAATTCCCTCTCAGTACAAGGCTTTGGCTAGCAAGGTTGTTTGAAGCAAACACAAGTATGAACCGGTACAACAAAACTTACATAAGAACATATTGCAAACATTATAAGACTCTACACTGTCTTCCTTGTTGTTCAAACACTTCACCATAAAATATCTAGACTTTAGAGAGACCAATGATGCAAACCAAATTTCAACAAGCTCTATGGTAGTTCTTCATTAATAGGTGCAAAGTACATGATGCAAGAGCTTAAACATGATCTATTGAGCAAAACAATTGCCAAATATCAAATTATTCAAGACCATATACCAATTACCACATGAAGCATTTCCTGTTTCCAACCAAATAGCAATAAATGCAGCAGCTTTTAACTTTCGCCATGAACATTAAAAGTAAAGCTAAGAACACCAGTATTCATATGAACGAGCGGAGCGTGTCTCTCTCCCACACAAAGAATGCTAGGATCCAATTTTATTCAAACACAAAAAATAAAAACATACAGACGCTCCAAGTAAAGCACATAAGATGTGACGGAATAAAAATATAGTTTCACTAGAGGTGACCTAATAAGTTGTCGATGAAGAAGGGGATGCCTTGGGCATCCCCAAGCTTAGATGCTTGAGTCTTCTTGAAATATGCAGGGATGAACCACGGGGGCATCCCCAAGCTTAGACTTTTCACTCTTCTTGATCATATTGTATCATTCTCCTCTCTTGATCCTTGAAAACTTCATCCACACTAAACTCAAAACAAACTCATTAGAGGGTTAGTGCATAATCAAAAATTCACATATTCAGAGGTGACACAATCATTCTTAACACTTCTGGACATTGCTCAAAGCTACTGAAAGTTAATGGAACAAAGAAATCCATTCAATATAGCAAAAGAGGCAATGCAAAATAAAAAGGCAGAATCTGTCAAAACAGAACAATCCGTAAAGATGAATTTTTTAGAGGCACTTAACATGCTCAGATGAAGAAGCTCAAATTGAATGAAAGTTTTTGTACATATCCGAGGATCACACACGTAAATTGGTATCGGGTTTTTAGGTCACGAGGGATTTTATAGGCGAAGAGGCGGCGCAAGGGGGTGCTTGGGGGGCCCACCCCATAGGGCGGCGCGCCCCCCTCCAGGCCGCGCCAGCCTATGGTCTGGGAGCCCTGGGCCTCCCCTCCGGCTCTCCTTCGGTGTTCTAGTCCGTCTTGGTGAAATATGATGTTTTGCCTTTGTTTCGTCGAATTCCGAGAATATTGCCCGAACTGCCTTTCTGGAACCAAAAACAGCAGAAAACAGGAACTGGCACTTCGGCATCTTGTTAATAGGTTAGTTCCGGAAAATGCATGAAATCATTATAAAGTGTGAGCAAAACATGTAGGTATTGTCATAAAACTAGCATGGAACATCAGAAATTATAGATACGTTGGAGACGTATCACAGCGCAACGATTACAAGGATGATTCCCGTTCTAACAGACAAAATAGTGGACCAAGGTTTCAGAGACCGTACGTCTCACCCGAGGACCTCTTAAACGGACCATGCCAAATGCACTTTTATCTCGACGTCAATGGAAGAAGGCAGTCTGGACATCTGCAGAAGGATTGTCGAAATTTTCAAGCAATGCTGAAGTTTGCAGGGCAAGCAAATACGCAGGCAATGAATAGAAACCCCAAGGGCCAAGGAGTGAGATCCACCTTCCGCCTCCTCCCGCAATTACAGATGCAAATTGACATCAGTTACAAATAGCGGCAGCTCCAAACCCACCTCCGTATGTCGACACCAATGGTGCGGTTTCAATGATTCAAAAAGGCAGGCCATCCAACAGAGCTCAGAAAGTAATCTCGCGACAAGTGTTCATGGCAGAAAAGATGCCCCCACCAACAATTGAGTTACTAGATTGGTCGGGGCAGGACATTGGCTTCACCATAGCAGACCACCCGCAGCAAGTTCCTCGACCAGGGCAATCAGCATTGATTTTGCCAGCAGTGATCGCAGGATTTGACGTTTCACGAGTATTTATAGATGGAGGCAGCAGTTTAAATCTTATGTACACGGATACACTGAGGAAGATGAACATCTCCTTAGCAAATTTGAAACCAACTGACACACGCTTCCATGGGATCACACCAGACAAGCCGAGTTATCCGCTGAGAAAGATCAATCTCGATGTTCAGTTTGGAACCCGAGAAAATTACAGGATCGAAAGGCTGGAATTTGAGGTTGTCGACTTCCCATCACAATACCACGCCTTGTTGGGACGACCAGCCTACGCCAGGTTTATGGCGGTACCACATTACACATACTTATTGTGGAGGATCCCTGGACCCAAGGGACCAATTACAGTAAAAGGCAGTTTTGCGCTAGCTGATAAGTGTGACAGGGATTTTCATCGATTATCAAAAACCTTCGGGATGCAAGCAGAGTATATGGAATCAAGGCTCACAACTGACTATGATGTGTTGCCAGACGTTGGAAGGCCGCTCAAGGAACCAACCTTTAGCACCACCAAGAATTCTAAGGAAGTACAGATCCACCCGACAGATCCCAAGAAGACGACATCTATTGCAGCAAATATGGATCTCGCATAGGAAAGCGCGCTCGTCGAGTTCCTCCGTGAGCGCTGGGAAATCTTCGCATGGTGTCCAGCTAACATGCCAGGAGTACCCAGGGAACTTGCCGAGCACCACCTTAACTTGGATCCAGTGGCGAGGCCAATAAAACAATCCTTGCGGCATTTTTCGGAACCAAACCGCAAGGTCATGCTGTCGAAAATCAATAGACTAAGAGAGGCTGGTTTTATCAAAGAATTACATATAGAGGCCACATGGGTAGCTAACCCCGTACTGGTCCCGAAGAAAAACACAAAAGTCCTTCGCATGTGCGTCGACTTCACGTGTCTCAATAAACATTATCCAAATGATCACTTTCCCCTCCCAAGGATCGATCAAATTATCGACTCTATGGCAGGATGTGAACGTCTTTCCTTCTTGGATGCATATTCTGGTTATAACCAGATCAGATTAAAAGAAGATGACGAGGTCAAAACAGCTTTTATAACACCGTATGGCGTGTTCTGCTACAAAACAATGCCTTTTGGTTTGAAAAACGCGGGAGCAACATACCGGCGGATGATGCAGAAGTGTCTTGCAACACAGATTGGTAAAAACGTACAAGTATACATCGACGATGTCGTCATAACAACAAAGAAGGAGATAACTTTAATCGAGGATCTGAAGGAAACTTTCGACAACCTCGATAAGTTCTGCCTCAAGTTGAACCCGACAAAGTGCTCCTTTGGCGTCCCTGCGGGAGAACTTCTCGATTTCCTAGTCTCAGCAAGAGGAATTGAGGCTAATCCCGAGAAAAATCAAGCCATCGTAACAATGCGGAAGCCAACAAAAATGAAGGAGATACAACAGCTAACTGGGCGAGTCGCAGCTCTAAGCAGATTCATTGCCAGGCTAGGAGAAAGGGCATTGCCATTCTATGCTCTAATCAAACAAGGCGACAAATTTCAATGGAACGAAGAAGCAGACAGACCCTTCGAAGATCTCAAGCGCACAATCTCGACACCACCAATCCTGGTGGCACCTAAGGAGAAGGAGCCTCTCCTATTATATATAGCGGCCACGCCTCAGGTGGTCAGCACAGTACTAGTGGTCGAAAGAGAAGAAGAAGGAAAACTCCATGGAGTGCAGCGGCCGGTATACTTCGTTAGCGAAGTTTTATCTCCTTCAAAACAGAGGCACCCGCAGTATCAGAAGCTGACATATGGAGTATTCACAACTGCAAGAAAATTGCGACACTATTTCTTAGCACACCCGGTAATAGTGGTCAATGAAGCGCCTTTATCCAACATACTAAACAATCCAGAAGCCACGGGTCGTGTCTCCATTTGGGTAATAGAACTTTCCCCTCGGGACATCACATACGAGAAGAGAAAAGCAATAAAGTCGCAGACCCTGCCAGACTTCATTGCAGAGTGGATGGAGCTACAAAACACGGGACCTCCAGATTTGTCGAGAACCTAGACTATGAATTTCGACGGGTCCAAGAGACTAGAAGGAGCAGGAGCAGGCGTGATATTAGTATCACCCCAACGTGACAAGCTGAAATATGTGCTGCGGATGACGTTTCCAAACGCATCCAATAATGAAGCATAGTATGAAGCACTCATACACGGGATGAAGATGGCAAAAGCTTGTGGAGCAACCCGACTAAAAATCTTTGGCGACTCACAGTTGGTGGCCCAACAAGTGATGAATCAATGCGACGCAGTCAATAATAGCATGATAGCATATAAAGAGGTATACAACGAGCTCGAGAGGTTATTTGACGGGTGCGAAGTAAATCATATTAGCAGGCTCAGCAACGATGAAGCCGATGTTCTCGCAAACATCGGGTCGCAATGCCTCGCGATTCCACCTGGCGTGTTTTGGGAGGAGATAGCCGAGAGATCTACCAAGCCGAAGAAACCGCAGAAGAAGGAGAAGGATGAGAAACCCTCGGGGGCTAAAATAACATCACTGGAAGAGGAAGAGAAACCAGACGTAGTGGTGATGGTACAAATTCCTTGGATGCAAGCATACATAGCATATATCCTAAGAAAGGAAATACCCGACGATCCAGTTGAAGCAAGGCGAGTTATCAGACGTTCTAAAGCCTTCACTGTGGTCAAAGGGGAGTTATACAAACGAAGTATTTCGGGAGTGTTACAAAGATGCGTCACACCCGAGGAGGGAAGGATAATTTTGAAAGATGTACACGAAGGAGTATGCGGACACCACGCAAGCAGTCGAGCTATAGCAGCCAAGGTTTTCAGAGCAGGGTTTTATTGGCTAACAACAATCGAGGATGCAAAGGATATAGTACGCACTTGCGACGCGTGCCAAAGATTTGCCGCAAAACCGCACTCCCCAGCAGCAAAGTTGATGCCAATAACATTGTCATGGCCCTTTGCTCAATGGGGTCTCGATATGGTGGGAAAACTGCACAAGGCCTCACCAGGAGGATACGAGTATATGCTCGTAGCTGTCGATAAGTTCACAAAATGAATAGAAGCAAACCGATAAATTCACCAGATGCAGCATCTGCAATCAAGTTCGTGAAAAGCATCGTCTTTCGGTTTGGAGTCTCTCATAGCATAGTCACAGACAACGGCAGCAATTTCACATCTAAGGAATTTAAAGCTTATTGTGCAGAGGTAGGCATCAAACTACACTTTGCATCAGTTGCGCACCCGCAAACCAATGGGCAAGTCGAGAAAGCAAATGGTATCATCTGCAACGGCATCAAGAAACGTCTGGTCACACCATTGGAAAAAGCTAGACACACATGGCCAGAAGAGTTGCCCAGTGTTTTATGGAGTATCCGAACAATACCAAATACAGCGACACAGGAAACACCGTTTTTTCTGGTTCACGGAGCTGAGGCAGTGTTGCCAATAGAAATAGAGCACAATTCTTCGAGAGTGGCGGAGTACGACGAAGAAACTTCACGAAAGGCATTAGAGGACGATGTCGACGCACTCGACGAAGCTCGAGACGAAGTACTATCACGAGTTACCAAGTACCAGCAAGATCTAAAAAATTACCACAGTCGACGTTTGCGACCAAGATCCTTCCAGGTGGGCGACTTAGTTCTTCGGCTCATGCAAACTAGCCATGAGAAACTCGAGTCGCTGTGGGTTGGCCCATACATCGTCACAGAAGTAATTGAAGGAGGAGCGTACAGAATAAAGAACAAGAAGACAGGAGTCGCCGAGCCAAATCCCTGGAACGTGGCGCAACTTAGGCATTTTTACGCTTGAAGTCGAAATATAGTCCTCCCTGTAAACATACAATGTACTGAAACGCCCGCGAGTTTTCAGATGCATTCTTTTCCTTTCAGGGCACCGAGTGGGGCTGAAAGGTTTTTAATGAGGCGGGCTCGCGGTGCTGCAGTATAGTAAAGATATTGGTGATATACATCTTTTCATTCGACAGGTTCGGGGTTTTTCCTACCCGACAAAGTTTTATTCTGCACAAGAACAACTTATACAACATATAAATTTACAAAAAATCTTTGCCTTGGTTTGAAATACCTCGCAAACACAATAAAGACACTAGCCACCGAGACACTCGGGGGCTAGGGGAAAGAAACATATGTATATTTGTATTACAATATATATACAGCAAGTTACAGGCTCTTTCGACAAGATAAACTACCTACCAAAAAAATAGATTTATTCGCGACCTAGCAGATCATCAATATTTATTCTGTCTTCTTCGGTAGAGGCACCCAGAAAATCGGCATAGTGGCTATCTGCAAAAAAGTCGGCATCCATTCGAAGAAGGTGATCAATTATCTCTTCAGCTACTGGTGTAACTATCGCATCAATTTTGTCGACCGTTGTCGCCTCAGCTTGGCATGGACAGTTTCAACCACCTTGGTCATATCCAGTTTTGAGTGGTAGATTTGAAGCATGATAAGGGCAAATCTGGCACCGGCTAATAGTTGAGCTTTTACAAAACCATGGATTTTGTGCGAGTCCTTAAACTTGGTCATCAGCTCAGGAAGGGTCTTAGGCTGAATATTTCGAGGGAACATAGAGTTGTAGATCATGGACAATGTTTTGGTGCAAAATTCAAGGAACTCATGAATTTGACACGCGCGGTCTTGAAACCTGACGATCTGTCGGGTATGCTCAGGTGTAGCCCAAAAAAGGGAGCCATGGTCCATTGCCAAGTTAACAAGGAAATTTGATCTTGTGTCAACCCGTTGATCTTCGGCAGCGGCGTCCAAAAAGGGACCTATTTGACGACAGCACACCAGTTAGAGACAGAAAACAAGCAAACAACAGAGGCAGTTTAGGCTTGAGAAGTATACCTGCCATTTCCAAGCTCGCCTCAGTCATCAATTCAAGCATAAAATTTTCTCGGGAAGTAGCTTTGGTAGCTTCAGTAACTGCGGCTTCCTTCAACACAAGGGCTTCCTGAGCTTGTTGAAGATCAAGTTTCTCCCTTTCAGACGATTTTCGACACTGCTCCATTATCATGAGAGTTTGCTTGTTCATCGACTGAAGTTGTTGTCGCAGTTCGTTCAAATCCTCATTCTGGGTATCACTTGAAGAACCTCCAGTAAGTTCGACAACAGAGGGCTTCCTCGAGCAGGACGTAGTTGGTAATGCATCCGAAGAACGAGGGACCACGGTATAGTTGTCAAAAACCAACTGGAAAGAGAATATGTCGACATCAATAACTCGGCAAAATAGCTTTTTCATTAATTCATATGGGTACTTACATAAGCATTACAAAAGAGGGTCCCTAAGTGAACCAATGGTCAGCTGTCGCCAAAGCTACTACAGTGATAGCATCAAAAGAGAAAAAAAAGATAGAGACAGGATGGTCTACTTGACCTCCGGCTTCGATGAACTAGGGGCAGGAATTGGTTTGCATCCGAGGAAGGCGAGGATCTTCTTCGAGTTCGGTTTGGCAGCCTTAATCAAAGACTGCCACCTCTTCGTCTCCATCTTCTTCGCATCACCAACCTTCGCCCAGTCGACGTCTTGTTGGCTGTCAGCAACCAATGCGATGGTGCCTTCAATGCCAATCTTCAAACTTTCTTGACGAAGACCCAGCCCAAGATCTTCTTGGGAGTTGAAGCACTTGGCCAGGGCAGTAAAAGTGCCGGGTTCTTCTTTTTTCGCGAAGAAATATGAAAAAGTCATGACAACCCTGACCTAGCATCAGCGATGCCCTGGCAAACTTCGTCTCCATGAATTTCGAGGAGAGACAACGCGTCTAGGAGGCGGTCACCCTTAGGAGTTTCCAGTTCAAAATCTTGGTGCATTTTTCCTGCTGAAATAAAATCTTCGAGTTGTCAAGAGACGCATGGCATAGCAAACATGTGCGATGAATCAAAGTTGTCAAGGCACTTACTAACGTAGCGCCGATTCTGCGACTCCAATCGAGCAATGATCTCGTTTTCGCGAGTAGACTGCTGAGTCAGACTCTCGCTTAAAGAATTTTCCGCGTCATGAAGTCTTTTTCAAAGATCTTCGACAGCGGCCGCATCTGATTCAGCTTTCTTGCGAGCTTTTTCGCTTTGCTCTAACTTAAGAGCAAGAGCATCAGCGCGTTTGTTAGCTTCCGCAAGAGTATCTAGCAAAACAAAGGATAGCAAATGTCACGACAAAATAACGAAGGAGAACCTATTCAATGGAAAGAGGCAAGAAAAGAATACCTTCAAGCTTCTTGGCATGGTCAAGGTACCCGATGAATTGGGTACCAAGACGGATAAATTCCTTCATCAAAGGCTGAAAGGGAAAACGGAGAAAGAGAAATCAACATAGGAAGCAAAAGTTCGACAGCAAAAACAAAAACCAAAGGAGAGTCGAAAGTGCTGAAAAGTTCGAAACATAAAGGAGGACTTACATCATCCATCGAAGGAGTCGCAGAACCACCAATCAAAAGATTATACTCTTTGCCCGGCTCAATCCTAGCTCTCTTTGGCGAAGAGGCACAGGGGCTCGCGACTGGAGTCAGATGCTCTACATTTTGCTGAGGAGGCGAGGTCTCATCCGCGTCAGGATGAGCTTCGGAAATAACTAAAGTACGAGAAGTGCTCGTTCGAGCAGTCACGTCAATAGGAGGATCTTCCTCCTTGTCGCCACTACAAAAGCAAGTAAAAATATGAGAAACAAAGACAGGCAAAGTTATTGAGGTAAAAGGAAATAGTTGATGGAAACTCACGAGCTAACAAGGGCATCGTCGTAAGGGTTGAAGGGTCTTTCCTCCTCTTCGGGTGAAATTTCCTCGAGAGGGGCCTTGTTAGTCTTGTCGGCACCAGAATCTGCAACCTCATCCCTTTTCTGTTTGTTCGTCGGAGAAGCAGCAGAGGGGAGGGAACGCGTAGATTTGGAAGCTTCAGAATCAATTTCTCTTTCAGAGGAAGCCGCGGATTTGTGGGAACCCGCGATTTCACTCTCAGGGAGAGAAGTACCCTGGTTGTCGTCGGTGACAACAGCCCGTTCTTCGACTTCCCCGCCTTCAAGAAGAGGAGGAAGATAAGCTAGAACTTGATGATTCTATATGTCGACAAGAAGTTATATAAGGGGTGTCAGCAAAATAGTAATCGACAAACGTAAAAAATTCGAAAGAGCAAAATAGTAGTCGACAAAATTTACCTTGGGGAGGGCGTTGGTGCCGCTATATGGCTCCACGCGGCAAGAGGATGGAATAGGATCTTTCTTGCTGAGCGACGAAATTCTTCGGACAAGCTTCTCCAAGTCCTTTACAGTAAGGTTCTTGGAGAGCCGGTCGACATCTTTGATAACCCACAAGTATAGGGGATCGCAGCAGTCTTCGCGGGAAGTAAAACCCAATTTATTGATTCGACACAAGGGGAGACAAAGAATACTTGAAAGCCTTAACAACGGAGTTGTCAATTCAGCTGCACCTGGAAACAGACTTGCTCGCAAGAGTTTATCAGTAGTAACAGTTTTATAGCAGTAGCAGTAGTGAAATAACAGTAGCAGAGTAACAGAGACAGCAGTAGTGATTTTAGTAAACAGCAGGATTAAAATACTGTAGGCACAAGGATGGATGGTGGGCGTTGCATGGATGAGAGAAACTCATGTAACAATCAAAGCAGGGCATTTGCAGATAATAATAAAACGATGTCCAAGTACAAAGCAATCAATAGGCATGTGTTCCATATATAGTCGTATGTGCTCGCAATGAGAAACTTGCACAACATCTTTTGTCCTACCAGCCGGTGGCAGCCGGGCCTCTAGGGAATCTACTGGATATTAAGGTACTCCTTTTAATAGAGTACCGGAGCAAAGCATTAACACTCCGTGAACACATGTGATCCTCATGTCACTACCATCCCCTCCGGTTGTCCCGATTTCTGTCACTTCGGGGCCTTTGGTTCCGGACAGCGACATGTGTATACAACTTGCAGGTAAGATCATAAAACAATGCATATCATGATGAAACAATAACATGTTCAGATCTGAGATCATGGCACTCGGGCCCTAGTGACAAGCATTAAGCATAACAAGTTGCAACAATATCATCAAAGTACCAATTACGGACACTATGCACTATGCCCTAACAATCTTATGCTATTACATGACCAATCTCATCCAATCCCTACCATCCCCTTCAGCCTACAGCGGGGGAATTACTCACACATGGATGGGGGAAACATGGCTGGTCGATGGAGAGGCGTCGGTGATGATGATCGCGATGATCTCCTCCAATTTCCCGTCCCGGCGGAGTGCCAGAACAGAGACTTCTGGCCCCCGAGACGGAGTTTCGCGATGTGGCGGCGTACTGGAGGGTTTCTGGTGACTTCGACTTCCTCCTCGCGATTTTTAGATCGAACCCTTTAAGTAGTCCAGAGGGGGGCATCGGAGGCCAGCCGAGGGGGCCACACACTAGGGCGGCACGCCCCCCCTGGGCCGCGCCGGCCTTGTGTGTGGGGCCCTCGGGCCTCCACCTGGCTTGCCCTTCTGGCTCCCCGAGTCTTCTGGTAAAATAGGCCCATTGATATAAATTCCGAGGATTTTCCCGAAAGTTGAATTTCTGCACAAAAACAAGACACCAGAGCAATTCTGCTGAAAACAGCGTTAGTCCGGGTTAGTTGTATCCAAAACACACAAATTAGAGGCAAAACAATAGCAAAAGTGTTCGGGAAAGTAGATACGTTTTGGACGTATCAACTCCCCCCAAGCTTAGCTTATTGCTTGTCCTCAAGCAATTCAGTTAACAACTGAGTGCGATAAAAGAACTTTCACGAACACATTTGCTCATATGATGTAAATATTCTCATGATATGGCTAACACTTAGGCAATTCATAATAAGATACATGCAAATAAGATCATCTAATAGCTATGTCAATCATGGAAAGGTACCAACAATTAATAATAAGCATCATCAATCATGTCTATAAGCAGGATTGCAATGTTCATAAAAGAGTATGATAAAGTGGTATCTCGCTTGCCCGAATTTGAACAGCAAAACATAAATGCCCAGGCACCTCTGAGGTTCATAGAAGGACTAGAAATAGAGATTGTCAAAGATAAAAGCATCAAAGTTATACCACAGTCAATCATATTTTGGGACAAGCATATTATACTAAGAATGATAGTTGTGCTCTCAAGAAAGTGCTCAAAGAAAGGATGGAGACACAACATAAAAGTAAAAGATTGACCCTTCGCAGAGGTTAGCAGGGATTAACATGCGCTAGAGCTTTTCATTTTTAAAACAGGAGTAAAATTATTTTGAGAGGTGTTTGTTGTTGTCAACGAATGGTAATGGGTACACCAACTACCTCGCCAACCAGACTTTCAAGAGCGGCTCCCATGAAGGACGTTATCTCTACCAGCAAGGTAGATCATCCCTCTTCTCTTTTGTTTACACACGTATTTTAGTTCTATTATGGGTGACACTCCCCCCAACCTTTGCTTACACAAGCCATGGCTAACCGAATCCTCGGGTGCCTTCCATCAATCACATACCATGGAGGAGTGTCTATTTGCAAAATTAAGTTGCTTACTGATGAATCAGAGCAAAACATGTGAAGAGAATTATTAATGAAGTTTGATTAATTGGGGCTGGGAACCCCGTTGCCAGCTCTTTTTGCAAAATTATTGGATAAGCGGATGTGCCACTAGTCCATTATGAAAGTCTGTCAAAAGTAAATGACAAGGTTGAAAGATAAACACCACATACTTCCTCATGAGCTATGAAACATTAACACAAATTGAGAAGCATTTTGAAGGTTTTAAAGGTAGCGCATGAGAATTTACTTGGAATGGTTTGAAATGCCATGCATAGGTATTTATGGTGGACACTTTGGAACAACTTGGTTTTCAGGGGTTTGGAAGCACGAGCAGCGTTCCCGCTCAGTACAAGTGAAGGCTAGCAATAGACTAGGGAGCGACAAATCAAGAGAGCAGTCACTGTCATAATCATGCTTGCGGCAAAATAAATTAACGGAGGCATAAAATTGATACAAGAACTCTGAAGCAAAGTAAATCATCAAGGCTTAATTGACTTTTGTTCAGTCATATGCAGGCGTGAGCATGTGCCAAGTCGATTCAAATGAATTATCCAGAGGAGGATACCACAATGTCATACCTATTTATGAATAAAACAATGCAAGCAAACATCCATAACATGCTACTCATATTAATAAATTGGAGCTAAACATGAGAGATCATGAACTACTAGACTTTCTTAAACGACATATACCTCACATGAACCAACTAAGCATGCTCACATGGATGAGTATATGTACAAAAATGAAAACAAATAGAGTTCATACCAGCCTCTCACCACAATCCAATTGTCGTAGATCATCATTATTGCCTTTCACTTGTGTAGCTTGGATAATATGAAATGAAAACCATGCTCCAGCCACCGAAGACCATTGAACTCAAGATGAACTTTACAAACCAAGGAAAAACAGCAAATATTTTTGGTGTTTTCGAATTTGGGAACAAGAACAAAAGGAAACAAACAAACAAAGCAAAATCTTTTTGGATTTTCTTATAGCAAACCAACGATAGCAAATAAAGCAAAATAAATGCAAGAAACCAAAATAAACAAGTGGTGAAGAGAAACAACAGAAATATTTTTGGTCTTTTTGTGTTTTAGGAAAGAGACAAAACAAAGACAAGAAAATGGAAACTAGAAGAGTCACATAAACACAAAGCAGCAGGAATTCGTCAAAACTGACAGCAGTACAGTACTCGATTTTTAAGAAATTCTTCCACTGCTCAAATCGAAAAGTGTTCAACTAATGAAAGTTAGATAATAACCTGGGGAACATGCACAAATATTTTCTTCACAAAATATCGTTCTGGCTATTTTTGAGAATTTTTTTGGTAACAGTCCAGAATCTGTTTTCAGGCAGCACTTCCCCAAATATCATCTCCCTCTCATTAGAAAACCACTCAAAGAAACTAAACAAGTATATACAAGTATCCAGCAACCATAATATGCAAAGAATGAGTGATGCCGGTATACCTCCCCCCAAGCTTAGGCTTTTGGCCTAAGTGCAGTTCAATCCCATGGTGCCCATGAAGTAGCACCTCCGTAGTACGACGAAGATGGATCATATTCCGGGTATGTGCTAGAAGAAGCACCCGGATACGTGACGGTGTAGTCGTAGGAGGGCTCGGCGTCCTCGGAGTCATGCTGCTGGTGGAAGCCTTGTATCTTCATTTTCTCCTCCACCTCCTCCTTAGAGCGCGACCATGGTTCCCTGTCAATACTGAACAAATCTGGCTGGGGAAAAGGGATTTCCTTCTCATCCCCGTCAGCAAACAACATTCTATAAACCAAATTATCTGGAGTAGAATCAGCGGTAACAAATTGATGGCTCTTCATAGCAGCAATATCAAGCCTTATAGGAGTTAATTGCACATCACTAGGTTCAAGAGGAAGTTCTAGATATGCTAAAATGCGTGATGCAATAATCCCTCCAAAAATAGGCCCCCTGTTAGACAAGCGGCGAGCAATAAGAGAACCAAGATGATAAGGTGTCTCTCCAGTAAGTGCAGCAATTAAGAAAGCAAGATGGTAGCTAGAAATATTGCTAGTGTTCTCCCTACCAAGAATGCTAGTAGCAATGTAATAGGCAAAATACTTAATGGCGGGGAGTTGGATGTTTCTTATCTTGCCACGCTGAATGGTGCGACAATCATCATTGGTGATCCCTCGATAGAGCTCCAACAAGACCCTGGGGTTGTCCTCAATCTTCCTTGTTGTACCTACAGGGGTAATACCCAATGCAACACAGAATTCTTCCAATTTCATAGTAATAGGATCACCATAAATCTTGAATGCAACGGTCGGGCCATAGTGCTTGTTGTTGAACTTGAAGCTCTCAACAAAGATTTTGGTGAGCATGAAGTATTGCTCCCTTTCATCTCCTACGTAGGCGGTTAAGCCCGCCTTGTTAACGAGGGTCAAGAAATCATCCAGCAACCCTGCATTACTCAAAAAGTTATAACATGAGAAAAATGAAGCGTTAGGGACTACATTGTCTTCTTCGGGCTCGAAGCTTGGCGCGATGACGTCCTCATTGTAGGATCGCCTGAATCGGGTGGCGGTCCTAGAGGGCCTTCCCGTGCTGGTCGTCTCTCTCTCAAACACTTCTCCAAAGTTGAAATTATCCATCTTCCTTTTCTGAAGTTTTTCAACAAACATTATAAAATTTGATTTGGTGACATATAATTGAGGGGAACTACTCTAGGAACTTGCTAGAGTACTAATCATGCATCAAAACTAGTTTATACAACTTAGAACAAGCATGCAAGCTCACTAAACATGTTACCTACAGCAGCAAAATATTCAAGATATACTCAACCAAATAAAATTCTACTTGGATAATCGGAGGAGTCACATACCGGAGAGCAAATGTGCCAAATTTCATACAGAAATCTGGGCTGAGCAAAGAGATCGAGAAATCCTGAGCTCTTGAGCAAAAACACGAGTGAGAGAAAGCTGGTGCTGATTTTTTTGGGAGAGAGAAGAGTGTGGGAGGAAGAGATGCTAAAGTGGGGTAAGGGGGAGCCCACACACCAGGGTGGCGCGCCCCCCTTGCTGGCCGCGCCGGCCTGTGGGGTGCTACCCTGGGGTGCCCCACTGGTCATCCCCAGGTGCTCCCAGGTGCATTTTCGAAAAATAGGACCAACGGTATAATTTTTGTGAATTTTTGAAAACTTTGAAAAATGCACATTTCTGGGTATTAAGTTTATTATTACCGGACAGGAAAATTTTTGAAATCTCTAATTAACTAAGGAACTTTGCAAATCAAAAAGTGCTACAGCAAGTAGAACAAGTGGAGAGAGAGAGATGTTGTTTACCTCCTCTATGCATATAAAAAGTATTTGTTAACAAGGTTGATCAAGTCTTGCCACCAAATAAATTTTACACAGCATAAGAAGAAATAAACCTCAAATCAATCATGTTACCTTGAATTGTATTGATATGGATCCAATCATAAGATTTTGATATCCTTCTTTAGGCTCATATATAGGACAATCGATAGTTCCAAATTTGATAGTTCTCACATTAGAAATAGTATTAACTCCACATACTTTATCAATCCTCTTGGGGAAATAGACGGTATGCTCCTTATCATCAACATTGAAAGTAACCTTTCCTTTATTGCAATCAATAACGGCCCCTGCGGTGTTAAGAAAAGGTCTCCCAAGAATAATAGACATATTATCATCTTCAGGCATTTCCAACACAACAAAATCAGTTAATATCAAGCAGTTATTAGTAACTTGAACAGGAACATCCTCACATATACCAACAGGAATAGCAGTAGATTTATCAGCCATTTGCAAAGATATATCAGTCGGTATCAACTTATCTAAATAAATTCTCTTGTAAAGAGAAAAAGGCATAACACTAACACCGGCTCCCAAATCACATAGAGCAGTTCTAACATAATTATTCTTAATAGAGCAAGGAATGGTCGGTATACCTGGATCGCCCAACTTCTTTGGAACTTTGCCATTGAAAGAGTAATTAGCAAGCATAGTGGAAATCTCCTCATTGGGAATTTTCCTTTTGTTAGAGACAATATCTTTCATATACTTTGAATAAGGAGGCAATTTAATAACATCAGTCAAAGGGATTTGCAAGAATAGAGGTTTCATCCAATCGCAAAATTTATTATAGTGTTCTTCTTCCTTTGATTTTAGTTTCTTAGCAGGAAAAGGCATTTGCTTTTGGACCCAAGGTTCCCTTTCACTACCATGTTTCTTAGCAATAAAATCTTCTTTAGTATACTTTTTATTTTTAGCATGCTTTTCAGGTTCATCTTCAATTTCTTCTTTATCAGAAGCATTGATACGCGTACAGCACGCGTCCGTTGGGAACCCCAAGAGGAAGGTGTGATGCGTACATCGGCAAGTTTTCCCTCAGTAAGAAACCAAGGTTTATCGAACCAGTAGGAGCCAAGAAGCACGTTGAAGGTTGATCGCGGCGAGATGTAGTGCAGCGCAACACCAGGGATTCCGGCGCCAACGTGGAACCTGCACAACACAACCAAAGTACTTTGCCCCGACGAAACAGTGAGGTTGTCAATCTCACCGGCTTGCTGTAATAAAGGATTGGATGTATAGTGTGGATGATGATTGTTTGCAGAAAATAGTAGAACAAGTATTGCAGTAGATTGTATTCGATTAAAAGAATGGACCGGGGTCCACAGTTCACTAGTGGTGTCTCTCCCTTAAGATAATTAGCATGTTGGGTGAACAAATTACAGTTGGGCAATTGACAAATAGAGAGGGCATGACAATGCACATACATGATATGATGAGTATAGTGAGATTTAATTGGGCATTACAACAAAGTACATAGACCGCTATCCAGCATGCATCTATGCCTAAAAAGTCCACCTTCAGGTTATCATCCAAACCCCTTCCAGTATAAGTTGCAAACAACAGACAATTGCATTAAGTATGGTGCGTAATGTAATCAATAACTACATCCTCGAACATAGCATCGATGTTTTATCCCTAGTGGCAACAGCACATCCACAACCTTAGAACTTTCTGTCACTGTCCCAGATTTAATGGAGGCATGAACCCACTATCGAGCATAAATACTCCCTCTTGGAGTTAAGAGTAAAAACTTGGCCAGAGCCTCTACTAATAACGGAGAGCATGCAAGATCATAAACAACACATAGATATAAATTGATAATCAACATAACATAGTAATCTCTATCCATCGGATCCCAACAAACACAACATATAGCATTACAGATAGATGATCTTGATTATGTTAGGCAGCTCACAAGACCCGACAATGAAGCACAATTAGGAGAAGACGACCATCTAGCTACTGCTATGGACCCATAGTCCAGGGGTGAACTACTCACTCATCACTCCGGAGGCGACCATGGCGGTAAAGAGTCCTCCGGGAGATGATTCCCCTCTCCGGCAGGGTGCCGGAGGCGATCTCCTGAATCCCCCGAGATGGGATTGGCGACGGTGGCGTCTCTGGAAGGTTTTCCGTATCGTGGCTCTCGGTACTGGGGGTTTCGCGACGAAGGCTATAAGTAGGCGGAGGAGATAGGTCAGGGGGCCTGACAGGGGCCCACACACTAGGCCGGCGTGGCCAAGGGCCAGGCCGCGCCGCCCTAGCGTCTGGCCACCTCGTGGCCCCACTTCGTGACTCCTTCGGTCTTCTGGAAGCTTCGTGTGAAAATAGGCCCCTGGGCGTTGATTTCGTCCAATTCCGAGAATATTTCCTTACTAGGATTTCTGAAACCAAAAACAGCAGAAAACAGCAACTGGCTCTTCGGCATCTCGTTAATAGGTTAGTGCCAGAAAATGCATAAATATGACATAAAGTATGCATAAAACATGTAGATATCATCAATAATGTGGCATGGAACATAAGAAATTATGATACGTCGGAGACGTATCAGCATCCCCAAGCTTAGTTCCTGCTCGTCCCGAGCAGGTAAACGATAACAAAGATAATTTCTGGAGTGACATGCCATCATAACCTTGATCATACTATTGTAAGCATATGTAATGAATGCAGCGATCCAAAACAATGGTAAATGACATGAGTAAACAAATGAATCATATAGCAAAGACTTTTCAAGAATAGTACTTTCAAGACAAGCATCAATAAGTCTTGCATAAGAGTTAACTCATAAAGCAATAATTCAAAGTAGAGGTATTGAAGCAACACAAAGGAAGATTAAGTTTCAGCGGTTGCTTTCAACTTGTAACATGTATATCTCATGGATATTGTCAATGCAAAGTAATATAACAAGTGCAATATGCAAGAATGTAGGAATCAATGCACAGTTCACACAAGTGTTTGCTTCTTGAGGTGGAGAGAAATAGGTGAACTGACTCAACATAAAAGTAAAAGAAGGGCCATTCGCAGAGGGAAGCATTGATTGCTATATTTGTGCTAGAGCTTTGGTTTTGAAAACAAGAATTTTTTTTGTCAACGGTAGTAATAAAGCATATGTATCATGTAAATTATATCCTACAAGTTGCAAGCCTCATGCATAGTATACTAATAGTGCCCGCACCTTGTCCTAATTAGCTCGGATTACCTGGATTATCATTGCAATACATATGTTTTAACCAAGTGTCACAAAGGGGTACCTCTATGCCGCCTGTACAAAGGTCTAAGGAGAAAGCTCGCATTGGATTTCTCGCTATTGATTATTCTCAACTTAGACATCCATACCGGGACAACATAGACAACAGATAATGGACTCCTCTTTTATGCATAAGCATTCAACAATTATTAATTTTCTCATATGAGATTGAGGATATTTGTCCAAAACTGAAACTTCCACCATGGATCATGGCTTTAGTTAGCGGCCCAATGTTCTTCTCTAACATTATGCATGCTCTAACCATTCTAGTGGTAAATCTCCCTTACTTCGCACAAGACGGACATGCATAGCAACTCACATGATATTCAACAAAGAGTAGTTGATGGCGTCCCCAGGAACATGGTTATCGCACAACAAGCAACTTAATAAGAGATAAAGTGCATAAGTACATATTCAATACCACAATAGTTTTTAGGCTATTTGTCCCATGAGCTATATATTGCAAAGGTAAAGAATGGAAATTTTAAAGGTAGCACTCAAGCAATTTACTTTGGAATGGCGGAGAAATACCATGTAGTAGGTAGGTATGGTGGACACAAATGGCATAGTGGTTGGCTCAAGTATTTTGGATGCATGAGAAGTATTCCCTCTCGATACAAGGTTTAGGCTAGCAAGGTTATTTGAAACAAACACAAGGATGAACTGGTGCAGCAAAACTCACATAAAAGACATATTGTAAACATTATAAGACTCTACACCGTCTTCCTTGTTGTTCAAACTCTTTACTAGAAATTATCTAGACCTTAGAGAGACCAATTATGCAAACCAAATTTTAGCAAGCTCTATGTATTTATTCATTAATAGGTGCAAAGTATATGATGCAAGAGCTTAAACATGAGCACAACAATTGCCAAGTATCAAATTATCCAAGACATTTTAGAATTACTACATGTAGCATTTCCCGATTCCAACCATATAACAATTTAACGAAGAAGATTCAACCTTCGCCATGAACACTATGAGTAAAGCCTAAGGACATATTTGTCCATATGCAACAGCGGAGCGTGTCTCTCTCCCACACAATGAATGCTAGGATCCATTTTATTCAAACAAAAATAAAAACAAAAACAAACCGACGCTCCAAGCAAAGTACATAAGATGTGATGGACTAAAAATATAGTTTCACTAGAGGAACCTGATAATGTTGTCGATGAAGAAGGGGATGCCTTGGGCATCCCCAAGCTTAGACGCTTGAGTCTTCTTGAAATATGCAGGGGTGAACCACCGGGGCATCCCCCAAGCTTAGAGCTTTCACTCTCCTTGATCATATTGTATCATCTCCTCTCTTGATCCTTGAAAATTTCCTCCACACCAAACTCAAAACAACTCATTAGAGGGTTAGTGCACAATTAAAATTTACATGTTCAGAGGTGACATAATCATTCTTAACACTTCTGGACATTGCACAAAGCTACTGAAAGTTAATGGAATCGAAAAATCCATCAAGCATAGCAAAACAGGCAATGCGAAATAAAAGGCAGAATCTGTCAAAACAGAACAGTTCGTAAAGACGAATTTCTAAGAGGCACCAGACTTGATCAAATGAAAATTCTCAAATTGAATGAAAGTTGCGTACATATCTGAGGATCACTCACGTAAATTGGCATAATTTTCTGAGTTACCTACAGAGAATTAGGCTCAGATTCGTGACAGCAAAGAAATCTGTTTCTGCGCAGTAATCCAAATCTAGTATGAACCTTACTATCAACGACTTTACTTGGCACAACAATGCACAAAACTAAGATAAGAATATGTTGCTACAGTAGTAACAACTTCCAAGACTCAAATATAAAATAAAGGTACTGTAGTAAAATCATGGGTTGTCTCCCATAAGCGCTTTTCTTTAACGCCTTTCAGCTAGGCGCAGAAAGTGTGTATCAAGTATTATCAAGAGATGAAGTATCAACATCATAATTTGTTCTAATGATAGAATCAAAAGGTAACTTCATTCTCTTTCTAGGGAAGTGTTTCATAACTTTCTTGAGAGGAAATTGATATTTAATATTACCTTCCTTCATATCAATGATAGCACCAACAGTTCGAACAAAAGGTCTTCCCAATATAATGGGACAAGATGCATTGCATTCAATATCCAAGACAACAAAATCAACGGGGACAAGGTTATTGTTAACGGTAATGCGAACATTATCAACTCTCTCCAAATGTTTCTTTGTAGAGTTATCAGCGAGATTAACATCCAAATAACAATTTTTCAATGGTGGCAAGTCAAGCATATTATAGATTTTCTTAGGCATAACGGAAATACTTGCACCAAGATCACATAAAGCATTACAATCAAAGTCATTGACCTTCATTTTAATGATGGGCTCCCAACCATCCTCTAGCTTCCTAGGAATAGAAGCTTTGCGTTCTAGTTTCTCTTCTCTAGCTTTTATGAGAGCATTTGTAATATGTTTTGTGAAAGCCAAGTTTATAGCACTAGCATTAGGACTCTTAGCAAATTTTTGTAAGACTTTATAACTTCAGATATGTGGCAATCATCAAAATCTAAACCATTATAATCTAAAGCAATGGGATCATTGTCCCCAATGTTGGAAAAAATTTCAGCAGTTTTATCACAAGCAGTTTCAGCAGTTTTAGCAGTTTCAGGCTGTTTTTCGCGCTTTGCATTAGAAGTGGAAACATTGCCAATACCAATTATTTTACCATTATTAGTAGGAGGTGCAGCAACATGTGAAGCATTAGCATTGCTAGTGGTGGTAATAGTCTAAACTTTAGCTATATTATCTTCTTTAGCATTTTCTTCTTTTTCCCACCTAGCACGCAATTCGGCCATCAATCTTATATTCTCATTAATTCTAACTTGGATGGAATTTGCTGTAGTAGCAATTTTATTATTATGATTTTCATTAGGCATAACTTTCGATTTCAAAAGATCAACATCAGCAGCAAGACTATCGACTTTAGAAGCAAGTATATCAATTTTCCCAAGCTTTTCTTCAACAGATTTGTTAAAAGCAGTTTGTGTACTAATAAATTCTTTAAGCATGGCTTCAAGTCCAGGGGGTGTGTTCCTATTATTTTTGTAAGAATTCCCATAAGAATTACCATAGCCGTTGCCATTATTATAAGGATATGGCCTATAGTTATTACTAGAATTGTTCCGGTAAGCATTGTTGTTGAAATTATTATGTTTAATGAAGTTTACATCAACATGTTCTTCTTGGGCAACCAATGAAGCTAACGGAACATTATTAGGATCAACATTAGTCCTATCATTCACAAGCATAGACATAATAGCATCAATCTTATCACTCAAGGAGGAGGTTTCTTCGACAGAATTTACCTTCTTACCTTGTGGAGCTCTTTCCGTGTGCCATTCAGAGTAATTAATCATCATATTATCAAGAAGCTTTGTTGCGTCATCGAGAGTGATGGACATAAAGGTACCTCCAGCAGCTGAATCCAATAGGTTCCGCGAAGAAAAATTTAGTCCTGCATAAAAGGTTTGGATGATCATCCAAGTAGTCAGTCCATGGGTTGGGCAATTTTTAACCAAAGATTTCATTCTTTCCCAAGCTTGTGCAACATGCTCATTATCCAATTGTTTAAAATTCATTATGCTACTCCTCAAAGATATAATTTTAGCAGGGGGATAATATCTACCAATAAAAGCATCCTTGCATTTAGTCCATGAATCAATACTATTCTTAGGCAGAGATAGCAACCAATCTTTAGCTCTTCCTCTTAATGAGAAAGGAAACAATTTTAATTTTATAATATCACCATCTACATCCTTATACTTTTGCATTTCACAAAGTTCAACAAAATTATTGAGATGGGCAGCAGCATCATCAGAACTAACACCAGAAAATTGCTCTCGCATAACAAGATTCAGTAAAGCAGGTTTAATTTCAAAGAATTCTGCAGTAGTAGCAGGTGGAGCAATAGGTGTGCATAACAAATCATTATTATTTGTAGTTGTGAAGTCACACAACTTAGTATTTTTAGGAGAACCCATTTTAGCAATAGTAAATAAAACAAACTAGATAAAGTAAATGCAAGTAACTAATTTTTTGTGTTTTTGATATAGCAAACAAGATAGTAAGTAAAGTAAAACTAGCAACTAATTTTTTTGTGTTTTGATTTAGTGCAGCAAACAAAGTAGTAAATAAAATAAAGCAAGACAAAAACAAAGTAAAGAGATTGGATGTGGAGACTCCCCTTGCAGCGTGTCTTGATCTCCCCGGCAACGGCGCCAGAAAATCTGTTGCTGGCATGTAGTTGACGTGGGAGTTAGAAATCTTTGTGGAGTAACTTTTCTTTAGGTCCCCGGCAACGGCGCCAGAAAATCTGCTTGATACGCGTACAACACGCGTCCGTTGGGAACCCCAAGAGGAAGGTGTGATGCGTACCGCGGCAAGTTTTCCCTCAGTAAGAAACCAAGGTTTATCGAACCAGTAGGAGCCAAGAAGCACGTTGAAGGTTGATGGCGGCGAGATGTAGTGCGGCGCAACACCAGGGATTCCGGCGCCAACGTGGAACCTGCACAACACAACCAAAGTACTTTGCCCCAATGAAACAGTGAGGTTGTCAATCTCACCGGCTTGCTGTAACAAAGGATTAGATGTATAGTGTGGATGATGATTTTTTGCAGAAAACAGTAGAACAAGTATTGCAGTAGATTGTATTCGATTAAAAGAATGGACCGGGGTCCACAGTTCACTAGTGGTGTCTCTCCCATAAGATAATTAGCATGTTGGGTGAAAAAATTACAGTTGGGCAATTGACAAATAGAGAGGGCATGACAATGCACATACATGATATGATGAGTATAGTGAGATTTAATTGGGCATTACGACAAAGTACATAGACCGCTATCCAGCATGCATCTATGCCTAAAAAGTCCACCTTCAGGTTATCATCCAAACCCCTTCCAGTATTAAGTTGCAAACAACAGACAATTGCATTAAGTATGGTGCGTAATGTAATCAACAACTACATCCTCGGACATAGCATCGATGTTTTATCCCTAGTGGCAACAGCACATCCACAACCTTAGAACTTTCTGTCACTGTCCCAGATTTAATGGAGGCATGAACCCACTATCGAGCATAAATACTCCCTCTTGGAGTTAAGAGTAAAAACTTGGCCAGAGCCTCTACTAATAACGGAGAGCATGCAAGATCATAAACAACACATAGATATAAATTGATAATCAACATAACATAGTATTCTCTATCCATCGGATCCCAACAAACACAACATATAGCATTACAGATAGATGATCTTGATCATGTTAGGCAGCTCACAAGACCCGACCATGAAGCACAATTAGGAGAAGACGACCATCTAGCTACTGCTATGGACCCATAGTCCAGGGGTGAACTACTCACTCATCACTCCGGAGGCGACCATGGCGGTGAAGAGTCCTCCGGGAGATGATTCCCCTCTCCGGCAGGGTGCCGGAGGCGATCTCCTGAATCCCCCGAGATGGGATTGGCGGCGGCGGCGTCTCTGGAAGGTTTTCCGTATCGTGGCTCTCGGTACTGGGGGTTTCGCGATGAAGGCTATAAGTAGGCGGAGGATATAGGTCAGGGGGCCTGACAGGGGGCCCACACACTAGGCCGACGCGGCCAAGGGCCAGGCCGCGCCGCCCTAGCGTCTGGCCACCTCGTGGCCCCACTTCGTGACTCCTTCGGTCTTCTGGAAGCTTCATGTGAAAATAGGCCCCTGGGCGTTGATTTCGTCCAATTCCGAGAATATTTCCTTACTAGGATTTCTGAAACCAAAAACAGCAGAAAACAGCAACTGGCTCTTCGGCATCTCGTTAATAGGTTAGTGCCAGAAAATGCATAAATATGACATAAAGTATGCATAAAACATGTAGATATCATCAATAATGTGGCATGGAACATAAGAAATTATCGATACGTCGGAGACGTATCAAGCATAATTCTTATCATTATCATTATCATGTTCATTACCACTTTCGGTTTCAGCATCAGAAATAGAAATACTATTAGGATCATTAACAGGTTTAGAGGATTCTACAACATTTTTATGTTTCTTCTTCTTTTTCTTAGAAGGAGCGCTAGGTTCAATGCGTTGAGAATCTTGTTCAACTCTTTTGGGATGCCCTTCAGGATATAGAGGATCCTGGGTAGAGACACCACCTCTAGTTGTTACTTCATAAGCATGTTTCTCTTTAGAATTATTTTTTAACAAGTCATTTTGCACTTTAGTGAGTTGATCAATTTGAGTTTGAACCATTTGAAAATGTTTAACAAGCATCTTAACATCATTGGAGGTTCTCTCCACAATATCATGAAAATTGCTAATAGCTTGAGAATTTTCCACTAGATGATTCTCTACTCTCGTATTAAAATTTTCTTGCTTAACAATATAATTATCAAACTCATCTAAGCATTGCGCAGGAGGTTTCGAATACGGAATATCTTCCCTAGTAAAGCGTTGAAGGGAGTTTACCTCAATCATGGATGAAGGGGGAATTATCTCACATATATCTTCTATGGGAGGTAGATTCTTCACATCTTCGGATCTAAAACCTTTCTCCTTAAGAGACTTCTTGGCTTCCCTCATATCTTCATCATTCAATTTAATTAAACCCCTCTTCTTCAATATTGGCGTCGGAGTTGGTTCAGGTGTATTCCAATCATCATGATTCCGGCCTATTTTAGCCAATAATTCTTCAGCTTTGTCTGGAGTTCTTTTCCTGAAAACACAACCAGCACAACTATCCAAATATGCCCTAGACTCAACGGTTAGTCCACTATAGAATATATCAAGTAAATCATGCTTTTCCAATTCATGTCTAGGTCGAGCCCTGATAATAGAGCAAAATCTTGCCATGCTTCAGGCAATTTCTCTCCATCTTCCTGGTCAAAGCTATAAATTTTCTGTAAAGCAGCATGTTGAGCACTAGCAGGAAAGTATTTCCGAAAGAAAACATCAAGCAAATCACCTGGACTTTTAATAGAACCAGGAGGCAAATTATTATACCAAGTTTTAGCATCATCCTTTAATGAGAAAGGGAAAATTTTAGCAACGAAATAATACGCACCTTAACATCATCAGAAAACAAGCTACTCACAGAAGAAAGTTCATTCATGTGTTCTACAACACTTTCTTTTTCAGTACCACAAAAGGATGTTTTCTCAACAATAGCTATATGAGATAGATCGAGAGAAAAATCATAATCTTTATCCTTAATGCATATAGGAGATGTGGCAAATTTAGGATCAGGAGATAGCTTATGTCTAACAGTATATTGTGCGAGAAACTTTTTAATTTTTCTTGCATCAGTAATAGCATTGCATTTATCAATAAAATTATCATTAAGTTCCACATAATCCTCATCAGGATCATCACTAGAATAATCAAGTTCAGGTGAATTAACACGTGTAGCAGCATTTTCATTAGGAGTTTCAGCATTTTCAATTTGTCTAGACCTAGCAATTGTAGCATCTAGAAGGATCCCAATGAACCACTATCATCAAGCATAGCAGAAACATTATCAATATTATGAGAGTTTTCAGATTCAGCAGAAGTACCCGCAAATGAAGCTTGCGGCGGTGAAACAAGTTGACTTATCACAGATGGTGAATCAAGAGTAGCAGAGGTACTCAGAGTTGTACCTTTTCTTGTAGTGGATGGTAATATGGCGACTTTAGGATCGCGAGGTTTACCCATGATGGAGAATTTGCAGCGAACAATATCAATCCAAGTGAATTTCCAAATAAAGCTATGCTCCCCGGCAACGGCGCCAGAAAACAGTCTTGATAACCCACAAGTATAGGGGATCGCAGCAGTCTTCGCGGGAAGTAAAACCCAATTTATTGATTCGACACAAGGGGAGACAAAGAATACTTGAAAGCCTTAACAGCGGAGTTGTCAATTCAGCTGCACCTGGAAACAGACTTGCTCGCAAGAGTTTATCAGTAGTAACAGTTTTATAGCAGTAGCAGTAGTGAAATAACAGTAGCAGAGTAACAGAGACAGCAGTAGTGATTTTAGTAAACAGCAGGATTAAAATACTGTAGGCGCAGGGATGGATGGCGGGCGTTGCATGGATGAGAGAAACTCATGTAACAATCAAAGCAGGGCATTTGCATATAATAATAAAACGGTGTCCAAATACAAAGCAATCAATAGGCATGTGTTCCATATATAGTCGTACGTGCTCGCAATGAGAAACTTGCACAACATCTTTTGTCCTACCAGCCGGTGGCAGTCGGGCCTCTAGGAAATCTACTGGATATTAAGGTACTCCTTTTAATAGAGTACCGGAGCAAAGCATTAACACTCCGTGAACACATGTGATCCTCACGTCACTACCATCCCCTCCGGTTGTCCCGATTTCTGTCACTTTGGGGCCTTTGGTTCCGGACAGCGACATGTGTATACAACTTGCAGGTAAGATCATAAAACAATGCATATCATGATGAAACAATAACATGTTCAGATCTGAGATCATGGCACTCGGGCCCTAGTGACAAGCATTAAGCATAACAAGTTGCAACAATATCATCAAAGTACCAATTACGGACACTAGGCACTATGCCCTAACAATCTTATGCTATTACATGACCAATCTCATCCAATCCCTACCATCCCCTTCAGCTTACAGCGGGGGAATTACTCACACATGGATGGGGGAAACATGGCTGGTCGATGGAGAGGCGTCGATGATGATGATGGCGATGATCTCCTCCAATTCCCCGTCCCGGCGGAGTGCCAGAACAGAGACTTCTGGCCCCCGAGACGGAGTTTCGCGATGTGGCGGCGTACTGGAGGGTTTCTGGCGACCTCGACTTCCTCCTCGCGATTTTTAGATCGAACCCTTTAAGTAGTCCAGAGGGGGGCGTCGGAGGCCAGCCGAGGAGGCCACACAGTAGGGCGGCGCGCCCCCCCTGGGCCGCGCTGGCCTGGTGTGTGGGGCCCTCGGGCCTCCACCTGGCTTGCCCTTCTGGCTCCCCGAGTCTTCTGGTAAAATAGGCCCATTGATATAAATTCCGAGGATTTTCCCGAAAGTTGAATTTCTGCACAAAAACAAGACACCAGAGCAATTCTGCTGAAAACAGCGTTAGTCCGCGTTAGTTGTATCCAAAACACACAAATTAGAGGCAAAACAATAACAAAAGTGTTCGGGAAAGTAGATACGTTTTGGACGTATCAATCTTCCTCGCCAGCGTACATCCAGAGGGGATTTTTGCGAGCTTGTAGAGGCTGCACTCTAATCCTAAGGAAATATGCTGTAATTTGGATACCCGACAATTCCTTACCACGTGTATTTTGAAGCTCGCGGATACGGGACATCAACGCCTCTGTCGCTGTTTCTCCTCTTCAGTGGCCTCCGCGTCCTAGGACCGGCGACGAAGAATTTCGGCACCTCCATCAAAAGGAGCAATGTTATACTCCACGGAGTCAAGGCACTCCTCGTGGACGTACAACCATCTTTTGCGCCACCCTTGAACGGAGTCGGGAAATTTGACGTCAAAGTATTCGACATCAGGGAGAACGCAAATAACAACACCGCCTATATTGTAGGCGATGTTGTGGGAGCCATTACGGCGGAGGCAGAAGATGCGTTTCCACAGAGCCCAATTAGGATGGACTCTGATGAAGCATTCTCAAAGAGTAATGAAAATAGAGACATGGAGGATGGAATTGGGAGTCAGCTGGTGAAGCTGCAACCCGTACACAAAGAGAAGACCGCGGAGGAAATCGTGGATGGGAACAGAGAGGCCGCGGATAAGGTGGTCAACGAAGCTAACCCGATATCCGATAGGAGGCGTCGGGTAGCTCTCCTCGCTGGGGAAGCACAGAGTGTCCTTCTTCTTCATCAGCCCGAGCTTCTTCATCAGGTTGATGTCCTGGTTGGAGATCTTCGATCTTTCCCACTCCGCTGCTCTCAGATCTTGCGCCGCCATCTTGGATTCCGGTGTGCTGTGCCTGGTGAGCCTTGCGCGGGGTGGCATCAACAATGGCGAAGGCGTGAGTGAGAGTATGGCTGAGCTCAGGAAGTGTTGGGTGCAATGGGAGATTTTTTGGAGAGAGAACATAGGTGCGGCGCAGTGAAGGGGATTGACGGAGGAAGACGATGGCTATTTATAGCAGGTTCAGTCAAAACGTCGCACCGTTGGATGATCTACGAATGGACTTGATGATTTACACGTGGCCTAAGGGGTAAAACATTATTTTTACTGTGATGGAACTAGACAGACGCTATAGCGCGCGTGCCAGAAAAAGTGGAGGACGTGTGTCCCCCACTAACGTAACGTGTAAACGTGTCGTGGGTTTTGGGCCCGCAGGTCAGAGAGAGGACAGTACTCGCGTCTTCCCGATACAGTGGTCGTGGCTATCGTCAGCACTGATGTCACCTTACCAAATGAAAATCTCGGCTATGAGGTTAAGGAAAATGGCGACAGTAAAGGACTACTGACAATCTCGAGAGCCTTTGATCAAATACAAGTTTATGATCAAATGCTCGGGGGCTACTTTCGAAAAATGAAAATTTCGGGTATGGCAAAAATAGAAATGGCGAGAGCCTATGATCGAATGCAAGCATTCGTCCATAGCCTGGGGGCTACTCCCATCGGGAGCGCATGTCGCGCACCCGATAAAGATAGAAGAACTCGGCAACATGACAATATAGCGACAAAAGATGTTGAAATAATGAGCCTACAACCAAGTACAAGTCCTTGGCTGTAGCCTCGGGGGCTACTCCCATCGGGAACGCTGTTCGCGTGCCCGATGACATTATAAAAAGTATAATGAGCATATTTCGAGTTATACAAATAACTCTCCATATACTCCCATCGGGAAGACAAGATAAGTCATCCGTTGACTCAATAAAATGTGCTATTCCAACATCCGAAAAAGAACTCGACAATATATTCTCAGAGCGCCAAAGCCGCTAATAATCTCTGAATGCCGCAAAACTCTGCGAAGGTAAGACCCCAGATCCGTTCTGAGCGGCGTGGCACCGTCTCTAACGTCGGTTTGCTACTTTTTTCCGTATCAACAGATACGAAGAAAAATCCTAACG
Organism: Lolium perenne; assembly: GCF_019359855.2. NCBI lineage: Eukaryota > Viridiplantae > Streptophyta > Magnoliopsida > Poales > Poaceae > Lolium > Lolium perenne. The sequence continues at coordinate 191,221,657 of NC_067249.2, forward strand.
GACGCGTTAGGTACCCGATAAAACATGACTGGGACTCGACAAATGGTAAGACCTTAAGCGGCGCATGTCGAGTTAACACCAGTATCCCGAGATCATGTCCAGGGACGTGATCTTGAAGTAGGTTTTTGCGGATTGCCACTAGAGCAGTTAACTAGTACCTGATCCGTCAGATGAACTAGCCCCAATTACTATTATCCCTGTACAATATAAGAATGTCCATCTAAAAGATGTATGATGATTTGAAAAGATTGTTTGATGATTATAAAGTTGGAGATTTTCCCTGATTCTTCGATTCAAGCAAAATCTCGGGGGCTACTGACATAGGCATCCCCAATGGGCCTACCGAAGATGGTACCCGGGGTTTATTGAAGGTCGTCCACGAGTCAAAAAATATGAAGCCTGGAAGCCCAATTAGTATTAAGGAAAGATATAATTGTATTAGGAATATCAACTTGTAATTATTACGGGACGGTTCAGAAACCCTCCCGGACTCTGTAACTTGTGTACCACGAATCCCTCGGCTCCGCCTCCTATATAAGGGGGAGTCGAGGGACAAAGAAAGGATCGACTCATTGTTTCACGCAAACCCTAATTTCTTAATCGTCGAGTACTTTTCGACTGAAACCCTCGAGATCTACTTGCCCTCTACTTCCAACTAAACCCTAGTCTACAACTTGTAGGCATTGATAAGTTAATCCCTTGTCACCCGGATCCAGCTCTACCTGGCTTGCTCTTCCGGCCAGAACAGCGGCATCAGCAGGATCTATTCCTGGACCTGAACCTCAAGTCCCAGGTCGCCAGTTTTACCGGTTACCTCATCCTCGTCTCCATGGTTGGTCAGATCCCAGCGCGCAGGATTTGTTCTTTTTTTTGCTTATCTCTGTGTTCTTGCTGAATCTTTCAGAATGGTGTATCGATGATGAATATGGTAGAAAGGAATACAATCAATGCGGTTCCTATTATTACTACCTGGATTTGTGACTGCGGAGAAAGTCTCATATAATTGCTAATTATGCCTAGCAGCTAGCAGTTGGCCTAGTTAAGAGCTATTAGTATTTAGTACCATGATTTTTATGTGGATGTTCTCTGTTCATAGCACACTCTTGTACTGCTAGACGTGGAGTACCGTGGGGCAGTAAACAGTAACATTTCCAGCACTAGCATATCAGATGGAGCTTGTTTTGTTTGTCCCCACGTATAGCCAGAATTGTGCATCATCACCATCATATTAGCTCTCTGGGGCGCTAGCTTAGTGGATTGGGCACCGTTGAACTAGCATATCTAAGATTTTATCTTCATGTACTGTATTTAAAAAGGAATGAAGAGTGAAATATCGCTATAAATTTGAAGTTACTGTCTTTCTTTGAAAATTGTACCTTGCGGATGGCAGCATTACCTTTATTTCAGTCAATACCTATTACTTTTCTAGAAACTGATTTTTGTAACCATCTTTAGAGGATCTCTGAATTGCTAGCATAGTTTATAATGGTAATAATGTTATGCAACTTAGGGTGCACATGCATAGTTCACTTTTACCTTTTTATTTTCTTCTTGGCCTTTCTGGTGCAATAATCTAATCTGGGTTTGTAGCTGCACTGCATGATGCCTTAATTTCTTGAACTATCTAATTATTTGTTGAACCACATTCACAGTTTGTGTAAGAAATAGTGAACACAGTGAGTATATCTTAAAACTTTTTGCGGATTGTTTATTTATTGTTGCATTCCACCTACTATTTTCAGATAAGCTGATACTACAGCAGCATACTCTTGTATACTTGATAGTTAACCTCAATCTATCCTTACACTCACAACACCCTATATCACTAATACTATTTGTTTATGTACACAAACTCTCTCTTAGTCCTTTTGCTTCATGTTCATCTTGTTGGTCTCTTGCTAATGGCTTCTCATTGTGTGTTGTGTTGCAGAACTAGAGCAAGGGAAGCAGTAGGTGCATGTGAAAATGCGTTGATATTCGGCCAGGCCAACTACTACAAACTGCTCACCAAGGTTCCAAGCACAAGCAGATAATCCATCTGTCAGTGCTCCAGGAATGACCTCCGTACGTCCTCTCCATCTCTGTGTGCACAACATATGTAAATGCCATATAACTGATTAGTTACTCTTTGAGACACCATGGAACTGTTAGGTGCCCATAAATTTGTAGATGCCCAAAATCCAAAGCATGTCAAATCTGTATACAAACTTAAGTTGTAAGCACCAGCAGAAATAGAAAAGTGACATAATAAATAAGTAACTTGAACTCGCAGCCATATTATTGCTAGCTTTGTTAATTTATTTTATTTGTATCAACCTTAGATTGGTTGTTATTAACTTTGTTAACTAGATTTGTAGGTTCAAGTTGCATGTCTAACTGATTTATGTAACCTACAGAAGTTCACTAAATTAGGATTACAGTCGATGCACTTGAGATGTCTGTGCATGCTGCAGCTAAAAGCCCAAAAGTATCCCCACATTCTTGTCAATTCTGGCTTTAACGGTGCAGTTATTGGAATCTGAGTTTTAGTTAGCTCTGGTAAGCTGTTACACCACATGCTCACAGCTAACTCCTCTTTGAACAGTAGATACTTGCATGATGTATTTGGAGCCTGCTAAGTTTGTCGCAAAGCTGAGCGAACTGAAAATGGATGGAAGATCCTGCTATTCAAGTGCAATCTCGGTGTTGGGTACTTCTCCAACTCGGGAAGGTAAAGAATGGAGGCAACTTCATGTTATTACTTGTTCTGCGATTGATGTCTAGTGCTTGTTATTGTCTTCTTTGTTTACAATGTAGTTCGTACCAAAAGAAATATCATTGTGTTTGCAGCCTAACTTATCCTTTTTAACCTGCAGTTTCGAGAAATTGCAAGACGCTGTCACTTATGCCTTCATCCTCAAGTCAGTTGCCCTTTTTTAGGGGATTTCTGAAGCAGCAGCGATTCTGTCAAGTGATGCTTATAATGTTATTCTATATTTGGTGTTTTACTCTTTGAGCTGACCTGCAGGTACCTATGGTTTTTTACTCTTTGATAGTATGGAAGATAGCTGACGTTCCAAGAACCACAGGCTGAAGAAATTCGGCTGTACTGTTACTCAACAAATAGCAGATCTTATCTTATGATTATATTATGGTGTTTGTTTCTCTCTTTTCTGACAGGAATATTGTAATAGACTTAGCTACTTGATGAGTGTTGGTCTGTCATTTTTAGATACTCGTTTTTACTATTTTGTAATGAGAACTAGGTTGTTATTTATCTAGAATGCTTTGGGCTTTGAACTGTACTGGTGTTGCTGATATGAAAAGAAATGTATTTGGCTCTAAAAGGGATAGTCCCAACGACTCATTTCAAATCGCAACATAATATAGGAAACGAAAAAAGTAAAGGCCAAGACCCATAGGAAAACGGATATAAAAAATCTGAAGCCGTAAAAAGAATTGGATTTTTTAAAGGCCAAGGCCCAAGAAGAAGTAGTCCGTAATTTTGGATTTGGCCCATATGAACGGAAGAACTGGACTGGGCTGATTTTGATGCATGACCATTTTGTTTGGTCAAATATCTTCCACATAGGATTTGCCACGTTGGATCTGACGTGGACATGCAAGCCAGTCCGTGACCAACATTTTGGTCGTAGAATCTACGACCATCAATGTTGGTCATAGAGGACTATAACCTTTTAAATAAAAAGGTCGTCGTGCGCTGTCAGTGACGCTCAACTGGCGATCAACAGTTATTGGTCATGACGTGGTCACAGATGGTGCACAATGACCTTTCAGCGACCAATATAGAGGGTCGCTAGTCACCATATTTCTTGTAGTGGGTCCAGCTGCTGGGCCTCAACGCCGGCGGCGACTACCTCCTCCTCCTCCTCCGGGTGGAGGTGGCGGCACATCTGAACAACGTGCTCCCAACTAAGGTTCTGCCCGGCCATGGATGTATTAGCTTCAGGTGTGCCCGTCGCCACCGTCGGTGTCCACCATATATAGCCACGGCGGGGCGGGAAACGGTGTTCGCGCGCAGATCGTTTCCCCCGCGCGCGAAACGTCGGCGAAACTTGCCAATGTATTGGGCACGCGTGGGAACGATCGTCGTCGCGCGGGAATAGTTAATCGCCGACGGCAGTCCTCGACGGAACGTAAAACACCATTAGCGAGCTTGACGTTGTCCCTGCTTTAAAAATGCGTCCGCACCGCTGGAGATACCCGACGCAAACGGTCGTCCTGGGCCACATGGCGTCCGCGGGCCGATGTAAACGGCGCTGGCTCGCTGGAGATGCCCTAATAAGATGGGCCTCCCTTTTGTGGGGTCTTGTGTCAAAAATAAAATCTCACAATTCATCCTTGGGCCGGGGGCTAACCAGGCCCACTTAGACCGAGTGGCAGCAGCTGGTTTGCGTTCGGCCGTTGGAGCAGCAGCAAAGTCAAAGTAGGCCGACGGGCAGGCGGCGGCGCGGAAGACGTGCGGCCAGGACTGCAGGGAATCATACCCAGATGGCCAGATGGAGATGGAGAACATTTTCACCTTTCGCTGTTGCAGGCACAAAGGCAGAATATTTTCGTCTCATCTCATCTGCACTGGGTTCCCAGCATCCAATCTACTGTATCATCGGGAGAGGGGTATACCGTATACGCAACAGCTACACATTTTTTATATTTTTAGAATACTCACCATTTTCTCTGGTCAATCGTGGTGTACCAACCACAGCCCTCAACAGGCGAATCCGATCCGTTGCGATGCGACGCCAGCCAAAGTCCTAGCCAGTGTGCATCCCTCGATAGCGACGGCGAAAGGGGCACGGTACAAAAAGGAGCCCTGTTCCGAGCGAGACGAGACAGTGCCCTACTGCCCTGCTGCCTCTTTTCGACTCCACTCCAGCCGCCCCGTGCGGCGCTCCCACGCTGACCAGACCCGCCGCCGCCGCCCCTCCCCGCCCTGCCTGGATCGCGCGCGCCAGCGAGCGCCTCCTCCGCCGGGACATGGCCGGCGAAGACGGCAACAACGGCGGCGGCGGCGGCCAGGAGGAGGTCCAGATACAAATCGCAGGTCAGTTCGCTTCGGGTTCGAGCGGGAGCGGCGATGAGTTCCGCAGTTCATTTTTCTCTGTTCAATTTTGCCTCCCATGTGGTGTGGAAATTCAGATATATGTATGAACAGCAAGTTAGCGGCACACCTTCACGACGCGATCGTGTTGTGCGACCCGTCCCCGGCTGGGGCACCACAGACGAGATATCCTGTTCGCTTCCATAGGGTTTTGATCTGGTGGTTCGGGGTTGGTGGAGAAGTATGCGAGCGAGGTGTTTGACGAATTGTGTACGGCTGGGCTGCTGGCAGTAAGTATGTGTATGGCATGAGCATGCCAAACTAGGCTTCGAATCAATGTTTTGCTCTGGACCTGCCTGCTCCGTGGGTCAGTGCTTAAGCATGATTGCCAAATCCTTGTTGGTCTGCGGGCCAGCACCATGTGGGTTGGCGTATCTAGGAGAATCCACTGTTTTTGTTGGTCTCACAAGGATTTAAAGGTTGAGGAGGACATTGACAGGACATAGCTCACTTGTAGTAATTCTTAAGGCATGCTATTAGAATTTCTCCAGAGGATTTAGCCATATATGCTACTAGTATTATCATCTAAGTTGAGCGTTGCGGTGTTTTGATCCCACCTGCTGATACTCATACTGCTTTCCAATTTGAAAATGGCAGGATCATCCAAGGGCGCAACTTCCTCAACCGGTGAAGCGCCCCCACAGAGCTCTCCGGTTAAGCACTGGCACTGGTGGCTGATGGTGATACTGAACATGTTCTTCCTTATCGCGGGTCAGACCGCGTCGACGCTCCTAGGCAGATTCTACTACAACCAAGGCGGCAACAGCAAGTGGATGTCAACATTCATCCAGACTGCCGGTTTCCCGGTGCTGCTTATTGCCCGAGTTCTTTTCCGCTCGAGGTCAGAAGCGGCTACCAGTAGCCCGGAAGCTTCGACCGCCAAGATCACTCTGATCTACATTGTCCTGGGGCTCATCATTGCCGCAGACGACCTGATGTATTCCTACGGTCTGCTGTATCTCCCCGTCTCGACTTACTCGCTCATCTGTGCTAGCCAGCTGGCCTTCAATGCCGTCTTCTCGTATGTTCTCAACGCTCAGAAGTTCACCCCCATGATATTCAACTCGGTGACTCTCCTCACATTTTCCTCTGCGCTCCTTGGGGTTGATGAGGATTCTGAGGGCTCTGGTGGTGTCTCGCAAGGGAACCATGTACTGGGTTTCGTGTTGACACTGGGAGCATCGGCCACATACTCGCTGATTCTCTCCCTCATGCAAGTTACGTTCGAGAAGGTTATCAAGAGGGAGACCTTCTCGGTCGTGCTGAACATGCAGATTTATACGGCGCTTGTGGCCACACTGGCTTCTCTTATTGGGTTGTTTGCAAGTGGTGAATGGAAGACTCTGGAGGGAGAGATGCATGCATTCAGCTCAGGGAAGGTGTCCTATGTAATGACACTGCTATGGACTGCTATATCATGGCAGATAGCCTCTGTTGGAGTGGTGGGGCTGATCTTTGTGGTTTCATCGCTCTTTTCGAATGTGATCAGCACCCTAGCTCTACCAATCATTCCTGTTTTCGCGGTGATTTTCTTTCACGACAAAATGGATGGAATAAAGATTATAGCTATGCTGATGGCCATCTGGGGATTTATTTCGTATGGCTACCAGCTATATGTTGATGACAAGAAGTCTAGGAAAACTTCAGCAAGTGCGGAGGAGATTTCGTAATCGCCCGGGTACACTGTTTCAAGACTGATGCTCTTACCAATTTAATTCCTTGGTACTGAGTGAGGTTATTTAATAGGGTTTGTAGTTAGTTCATCAAAGAAATACCATTTTGCACCATTTTTCTAGGTATAGAATTTTATCTATTTCTTCTTTTTTCCCTATGTAACGATGTATCATCATGGAAAAAAGGCAAAAATATTATAGAGACATGCTTTCTGAACTATGCATGGTCCAATAAACAGTTGCTACCCTTTAAGATCCTGTATGTGCTTATTGAACACTGCATAATGTGCTGCTTGCTATTGTTGGTTTGGTTCACCTTACTACTGATTTCTGATGTATGTTATCAGTTCAGAACATTAGTGCGTTACCATATATCTGTGTGTCAAATTTATTTCCTTGCGAATGTATTGCCATATTTTTCTGCTTGATCATCCTAAGTACAGTTAAAGAATAAGCTGTAGCATAGCTTAATCTGGAGGAATTTCTTGTTCTTGCTTTTGTGCTGTGTTGCTGGTTGTCGATGTGTATAGTGCTGACCGTGTAAGAAGCAGGAACACATGGAACAAATGTCTGTCTTCTGTATATTCCCCCAGACCATAACACTTGTAACCAGGAATCACATACCCGGGCATATCGTTTTCATTGCTTGGTCTGCGCCGCCTCTGGCAGTTGTGTAGTTCTTGTGCCATTTTGGTGTTTTGTTCTCGCGTTTCCGAATGTGTTTGAGAAATAATGAAGGTGTTAATTTGCCAGCACTTATTGATTCAACCAATTACATTGCAGCTTGCACGTGTATGAATTTAGTATTCTATATGCCATGGGTTTATGCAAATCAGTATTCCACCCAGTAGCATTTTACTCATAGTATATGCCATGCCTGAACTTTAGATAGTCACCTATAGACCTGCATACTTGTGAGCTGTAATGTAAGACTAAACCTTGTGGACAGCTCCGAATGTCTAACCATGCAATCTACCAAAGAATTCAACTGTCGAGCTCCATATGTGTATAATAAGGCACATACATAATTAGAATGAGAATACCTGGTTATCATAATAGAAGCATTTTACTAGTATTTTTGGTAGTTTGAGGGCAGAGTAAGAGCTTGCAAGCATAACAATTCTTTTCACAAAAGGTGTTTCAACTGGGGTATATTCAATGGTTGATACTAGTTGAAGTTGTCATTGACTCGAAGAATCTTCCATCAACTGGGGTATATTCAATGGTTGATACTAGTTAAAGCTGTCATTCACTCCAAGAATCTTCAATGTGTTGCCACAATGTTGCCATCTTAAGTTTATCATTTATATTAGATAATCATGTGAAAGTACAACTGAACTATATTGTTTCTTCCGCATTTTATATGCATCCAACTTGGGTTTTAGAAAAAACGAGGAGATATGAACATGCAGCTCCGGTGACTGTAGCTCATGGTGGTGGCAAAGAACAAAACTAATGTAGTTTCTAGTTCTACCAAGAACATTGATTTTAGAAATGCCGAGGAGAATATGTTCTAGATGAATGAGGATTTCAAAACGCCCAGAACTAGGCTCAGCTAACTAAGTAGCAGAGATGACCGGAAGCAGTGGAAGGTAACATCTTAAGCATATTATTTTCTGAATTTGTATAATATGTATGAGTTCTGAAAGGAGCTACTGAGCTTTGTATATACTTATTTGTACGAAATATGGAGATTTTGAATAATACTTTATACAGACCAAGAACATTGTTCAGTATCTCTAACTGGGAATTTGTACTAGCCTGACCTAAATATATTCAATTATTCACGAATTTACTTATGTAATGAATTTCTGCAGTACAGTTAGTTGTGCACCTGAAAGGCATATGATGTCAATAAGCCTAAGATGTTTTCTAATTCTCAAAGAGTGACTCATCAACAATGGTATTACTGGTAAATGGTCGCAGCTGCTCTTGTCCATGCCATAGTACTTCTGTTATTGGCATGGCTCAACTGTGAGATTATGGGGCAGTAGTAAGTACTCTGTGAGATGACCTAGCCAACCACAGAGCAGTATGACACACCTCTTGTGCTCAGCCTCCATTAGCACAGCTTTATGTTGGTTTATCATACTGTGCATTTGTCGTCCTCACTAAACACCCTGAAGAAGTTGGCAACACTGGTTTATGCTGAATTTCAAGATACTTCACACAATGATACATATGCATTGAGCTAGTTAAGTGTCTGGTAATTTCGATCTTGTAGTGGATGATTAATTTGCTATGTGTACCCTCTTATTCTTCAGAGAAGAGAAGAAGCACGCCCAAGCGTGGGCGACACTTCGGTGGCGTGGCCGCCGGTTTTTGGTCACCGGAGGAGCTACGGTGACAAGCTGGAGCTGTCGGCAAGGCAACGAGACCACGAGTGAAGACGGCGAACCGGGGAACAGGTCTTCCCCTCGCTGCTACCTCTGGCCGCGGCGGCGAGGCAGGGCCCAAACTCTTTGACGACCTCCTTCCTCAGCGGCTGACTGTGAGGGAGATGTGGAGGCGGGGGAGAAACGACGATGGAAGCTCAAGTCAGCCACAAAAGGATGACTTCTACATGTACTTTGAAGGTACTTTTAAGTTCTCACGATGACCAAGTCATTCTGAAATTTAGTGATTCCGTTTGTAATATTTGCCACTAGTAGAAACTCATGTAAACCATCTCTTCTTTTTGTACATTATGTTATTCAATGAGCTCAAATTAGTTTACGTGACAAAAGCCACTAGCATCACCTGAGTAATTACAATCATCGATCACAGTTAGTTCTGTGATTTCTTCCATCATTAAGCTACATTGGGCTGCAAAGCTGTGAGGTTTTAATTATTGAGCTTCTAATTGTACCTAACTTCCTAAAGATCTCTTTTGCAAGTGTGTACTGTATCTGTTTAGCTGCAATAGCTGTGTGGGTTGAAGTTGAAACAGTGTCTTTTTGCTGTGATCTGCAGGTTCGACAGGGTAGGGAGCCGCTGCCCGGCCTCCGTTACTGACCGGATATGCATGGCCGTGGCTCAGTCAGTGTGCACCTGCTGCGCTTGGTTCTGTCCCAGGTGGTGTTTCATGTGTTTCATGTAATCCTGTTTCAACTAGTCTGGGCAATTTCTGGAATCTGGTGAGTCCTGTCGAATTGTAAGAGCATCTCCACCGGCGCCCAATAGCGCCCCGATAGGGATTTGAGGGCTGCAGCGAAAATGGGCTCACACCAGCGCGTCCAAACGGCGCCGGCCAATTTTCGAGCCCAATAGAATCGCCGGTAACCCCGTGCTGGCCTCTTCGCCAAGGGCGCGAATCAGGCGCGGCGGCGCCTCGCGAGGCTGAAAATTTTGGGTGTGGGAGCCACTTGTCAGCCACACATCCCAAAAGTTGACGCCAGCAGGGAGTGGCGGGGCTGACGCGTCAGCGGATCATTCAATTTTAACCTAATCGTCGCCTACTTCGCGACGGGGGTTATTGGGGCGTAGCGGCGGTGCAGTTTCCGCAGACACGCAGCGAACTGTCCCGTCGTGCACGTCTTGCTCTTCGTGCTGGCGTTAATGAGCGTCACCGCTCCCCCGCCTCCCTACGGCCTATAAAAAGGGCCGCCTCTCATCGTCCCTCTCACACACAAACCCTAGCGCCTCTCTCCCCAACCCTAGCCGCCACCATCTGAAGAGACGACGCCATGTCTGGTCGAGGTCGCGGTTGTGGTCGTGGTCGTGGCCGCGGCAGAGCTGCATGCTCGCCGTCGTCTTCATCGTCGAACATGCAGGACGAGGAGGGGGCCGTGCTGTTCGAGTTCGTCGCCATCCTCAAGGGCGACCCTCACGCCATCCAGAGGCTGCCAGACACCTTCGCCGACTTTGTCGCCGGCGACGGGCGCCCGGGCTCGCTGCATCTGCGGGAGGCTGCCTGCGGTTGTTGCCGGTGGATCGTGGACGTGATCTACGACGCTCATGGCAAGATGTACCTCCACATCGGCTAGGAGAAGTTCGCGCGCTACCACCGCCTCGAAGCCGGCTTCGTGCTCATGTTCTCCTACTTTGGCGAGAGGGACATGAGCGTCAAGGTGTTCGACGAGACGTGTTGCCGCCGCCACTACCACGGCGACAGCGCCGAGGAGGACGACGACTGAGTGTTGTTTCTTCGCAGCGAATATCGGCACACATATTTTTGGATGTTCTTCCTCGTAAGAACCAACAGGGGCACCCTCACCAGCTGGATTTTCCAGTTTGGATGACTGGATGTGCCCTTGAGTGTTCTTTCTTGGCAGCAAACACACGAAATCTGCGATGACTGGCTTAGTTAGGTTTAGTTTTTTTGCAAAGTTTTATATTTGTGTTAACCATGGTTCAAACTATGTATTAGTTTGTGGAAAACCATGTTCCAAATTATATCTTCGTGTAAACCACGTTCCCAATTATGTATTAGTTTGTGGAATGGAATATTTCTTCTCTTTATTCGATTTTCTATGCTTTTATTTGTGATTTTAATTCAAAACATCTATCGGGGCCGCCGGTTTGGGGCCACGGGTGTGGGAACAGCTCCCCCAAATAGAGGATGTAGTGCCGGCGTCCCCCATACGGAGGTGCTGACGCGTCTGCCGGCGACTATTTGAAGGGCGCCGGTGGAGATGCTCTGAGGGTAGAACTGAAGCTTGTAATATCATTCCTTGTGCTTTGTCTTGTGTTTATTAGTTGCTGTGTGATCTAAATGTCCAAAGAAGAGCAAAGCTGGTGCCAAAATGTCGAGCACTATATGGCTTGACGTACTTGTTCATTTCGTTACAGTTAAACAACCGAGACAGCTTTTGCGTGCAAGCACTGGGTGCTCAAGAGTTTCAAAAGAAGTGAAAAAAAAATGAAACGGTTTTCTGTGACTCGAGCATAAATACAACAATGGAATAAAATAGTCCACGAGCGGGCCTCCATGCACGGCAGAACCGGCCAACATTGATGAATTAATCTGCAAATACTTTCTCCAACCCCACCATCCCGCGCTACCAAATGGGAACAGGGGAATGAGAACATTTTTCCCGTGCGTCAGGGGATCCCGTGTGCTCCTCAAACTAGGGATTTGGTTCTCTGATTTTCTTACACTTGCCAACCAAACAAGTTCTAAGGAGATAGGCCAGCCAACACGTGATTGCGGATGAGCATTAACGGGGCATTTGTCTATAAAATATCCTAAATTCCAGTCACTTTCGCGTGGGCTGTTGGATCTGCATCCAATAGCATAAATTTCATGTTCCTCCTTGCCTCGTCACATATTTTCTCCAGCTCCCGCTGCCTGGTCCTCCTCCTCATCTTCGGCACTCCCCTGCACCACCTCGTGTGATGCTCGCGGGAGTGCAGTTGAAGTCAAGGACAGGTAAGCACCGAGCATCTAACATTAACGAGATCTCCGACGACGTGGAATGGGAGCCGCTGAGCCGGGATGGTGCGAGGATGTGATGGACACCGCAATGTGCATCTGTCAAGAGAGAGATGGCAACCGGGGTCGAAGAGGTGGCTGTGTGCTCGGGAAGAGACCGAGCTTGTCGAATAGGCGTCGGCGATGACACTAGCGTCAGGGGCGGGCCCACTTCAATTCAAGGGTATTCAAGTGAATACCCAAAATTTTTGACAAAAAACTAATCTTATATGTGTATTACAGGTATAAAAACGAGAAAACATAAAAAATAGGAGAGGATACGTAGACTATTCAGGACGCAAGCCAACCTCCCGTCCATTCCCCATCTACTTACCCGGCCCATCTAGCAAACTAGCCCAACTAGAGGCACCGCTCGCTCGCTCTCCATAGACCGTGTCTGTTCGAACGCGCCGCCCATCACAAAATCCTGACCGCCAAGCCCCCAATTCCCCAAACTGAACCTATCGGGCGACGGCGACGAACAACGGCGGATTCCAGGCGTCGGCAAGGCAGGTAGCACTCGTCCGCCCCGTGCGCTTTTCTGAGCCACCTCGACCCTCTTCGTCTCCGATTCCCTGCTCACGACCTGGACAACCGCGGCTGCGCTGGTTCGTCTTCTCGCCGGTCGGAGCTCCGTAGCTTCGCCGATCGCCACTGCTCCACCCTTCAACATTTTCTCTGTCTTGGGTGGAACTGCCGGCGAGCTCCCTACTGCAGATTCTTGGAATCATTCCAATCAGCAAGCTTTGAGCGTCGAGGTGATGTGATATTCCGAAAAAGTACAGATAGAACTTGCCCAAAATTCAGAAGACTAAAATGCTGTTTTCGTTTTGTTGTTTTCAGATTGCATAGGATTTATTTTGTCTGAAACATGAAGAGAAAAATGGTCATGTTGTTCATTTGAAGGCTTTATTAGAAAGAGTTGTTGGAAAGAAGAGACAAGCTGCAAATCAACTTGAAAATCAGGACAATATGCAAGTCATAGATGTGGACATCATCACTAGTTTTTCAAGCCATTAAGCATCCAAAGTTAACCTCAAATTTGTAAGAAATCCATTCTCCTATCATTTTGTTATTTTGTGTCCTCTAAATATATTCTAGATGTTTCTCTTTGATATGTTGAACAATTGGTACTTATATATGTTGAAACTTTTTGATATGTTCTATGAAACTATAATATTATGCTCAAACTGTGTTATAACTTCTACATGTTTTTATAGTAATCAATGATGCTCCTATAATCAAAAAATATGCAGGCAAAACTAGATTTTAGACTGCCATTTTTTTTTTGTAAACTTCAAACTTTTGAATACACAGTCTCCAAATCCTGGGCTCGCCCCTGACTAGCGTGGGACATGGCAGCTATGAGCTCCTCGTGCATGATCATGAGCACGGTCTGGTAGATGGCTTGGAAGGAGATGGCATTAGAGTTGGCCTTGGATCGAAGGGCTTTGACGAGTCCGCACTCTTGCTCCCAAGCGGATGTGGTTTGGGATTAGGCCACCCGCCCCTTGGACTTGTCTTTCCGTCCGCGTGTTTCTTGGTCTCAAGAGTTCGTTGTTTTAACGTGAGCTATTTATACGTATTGGGAATACACTCTAGAGGCAATCATGTATGATGTAATTTAGGATATATCCATAAAATTATTATATCTCCTTTGCATTAACATTTTATATGTACCATCGAATATGTAATCCGGTTATGGAATTATGTATTCAGTTTTCCCATACTATGGTGTCCTTAGTCGTCCAGGTGGTTGTTCTAAACACACAACTTAAACTGATGTGCAAATCGGTTGATGACTCTAATTCACTTGCCATGTGCATGGTGATACCAGTCTGAGTTACACTGACTCGGCTAAAGTGGCTAGCGAGTCGGATTAATCCATATTGAGATAAAAGAACCAAGTCGTCATATGTATGTGTCAGTCAATCGAATCCTTAGACACGAGGTTATCGTATGGCCTGAGTGTTGTGGATCGCCGACTTAATTAGGCTATGTGAAACATTGTTTCGTGACAGGGCAATTATAAAGGGAAGTTCGGGCTGGCCGAGAATCAATCTGCGGGACTTGGATAACCAAGACAGAATTTTGGGTCTACAATTGGAGGGATGTTCTCCTTAGAGCATGTACATTGGTTATTACATGTCATATATAGTCAGTAGTATAGACAATGTGTAGAGCACGTCTGTATGTAAGTTGACTATTTTTTAGCCATAACCATATGTGAGTATAAGTTATAGACACCCTCCATATAATAGCAAAATCGCAGTCTGTAAGTTATCTGTAAAAATGTTACAGACTGTCTGCAACTTTACCAATAGCCGATTATCAAAATTATATATAACCACCACTTACATACAACTTAGTCAGCACCATTGTACATGCCCTTACGTCTCGAATGTTATGATTCGGAAGGATAACCATGCGCGACTCGGTTAATCTCGCACTTAACAAGCCACAGCCCCTAGTCAAACCGCTTACGTGTCAGTCACCACACCCAAGAGAATGGGAGAGTTGGTTGCAACAACACACCCACTCGACCATCCCATCCCATCCTTTGCCGCGAAGGGAAAACGATCAAACGAGGAGAGGGTGCAGCAGCACGCACCCAGACAGACGGACGGCCGGTAAGACCAGACGAGAGCAGATGTGCTCCGGCCGTGGACCTTCTATTCCCACCATCCCTCGAAAAGGCGATGGAAAGAACAAGATGATTTCACGCCACGGTTTGGGCTTGGCGACGACATCACGGGCACAAACGGCCACCTCCTGGGCCTGCCGCCACAGTGCACGCCATGATGACTTCCGTTACCGGGCCATTCTTCTCCTTCTTCTTCGGTCCCTCTCTTTGGGGTCGCCTACGCGCATCATCAGGGCATCTCCAACTGAGCGACCCAAACGGACGCGCTGGGCTGTCCGTTTTGGATCATTTGGGTGGCCGAGCGGATACGCGAAAAGCGGTCCGCATCCGCGTGTCCGTTTGGGTCGCACGCTGCGCCCAACGCGCGGACGCAACGCATAATCGAAGAAATAAAAAATCAAAAGAAAAAAATGCAAAGTTAAACGAAATTTGATTAAATATATGCCCTATTTCGAGCAAATTTGTACATAGCCCTATTTTGGGCAAATATCTAACAAAAGAAGCCCTCTATATGGGCTTTAAAATTTAAACTAAAAACCCTATGTTAGGGTTTGGTCGACAGGCGCGGTGGCCGCCGGTGCGCCGCCTAGCCCCTGTGGGTGTCGGCGGCGGCGTCGTCGTTGTCGACGACGTCCCCTGGCGGCGAGGCACTGTTCTGGCTCGAGCGCGCCGGGGACTCCGGCCACGGAGACCACAGGGCCTCGTCCCATGCCGAGTGGGGGTCCGGAGCCACCCGAGGAAGCGGCCGCGCACGGAGCAGCGCCTCCTCCCTGAGGCGCTGCTCCCTCTCCTGCCAGGCGCGGCGCCTGTCCTTCTGGCGCAGCTCCTCCTCCGTGCGGCGCCTCGCCTCCTGCCGCCACTGCTCCTCCGTGCGGCGCCTGGCCTCCTCCCGCCGCACCGCTTCCTCCTCATCCCGTCGCGCTTGGCAGGCCTGGGCGTACAGCTCCCAGGCCTCGGCTTCCTCCACCTCCCGCCGGGCCGCTTCCTCCATCTCGGAGGTGCGAATGGCCGCATGGAGGTGCGGCCATTTCGCGTCCTCCTCCGCCGCCGAGATGAGCAGCGCGGCGCGGAGATCGGGGTCCTCCTCCGAGGACTCGGGCTTGGGCTCGAGCAGCAGCGGCGCCGGTTGCGGCAATGTCGCGCCGCCGCGAGCGGCCTCTCCGATGTGGAGGCCGCCTCGGTTTCCTCCGGATGGCCGCAGCGCCGGCGCAGGACGGCGGCTGCTGCTCGCCTCCTCGTCGTTGGCTCCGGGAGCGAACCGTCGCTTCGGGGCCATGGCGGCGGTTTCGCTCGGGGAGTGGAGTGGGAACTGGAGTGGAGGGACAGATCCCCTCCGGTCCACATTTAATAGCCTCCCCGTTCACCGACAGGTGGGCCCAAGGGAGACGATGCGACAAGCGTCCGGACGCGAGCGGACGCCGCGTACCATCCGCGGCCATGCAAACTTTGCGTCGTTCTGGACGCCGCGACCGTCCGTTTTTGCGGTGCGTTCCCGCGTTGGACCGCTTTTTTGTCCGACTCGACCCATCCGAACGCGCGGGCGCGAGATGGGTCGCCCCGTTGGAGATACCCTCACGTCGTGGTACTTGATGAACAGCATGACGGACAAGGCGGTGATGGAACGGTGCATGTTTCGGTCAACTACCTTGCGTGAACTGTTATCCATAACTTTAGCTAGCTAGACGAGGAGTGCTGGAAAGGTGCTCGTTTGGGCAAACGCAGAATTGGACTCGGCTGCTGTCCTTTGAACGAGCGGATACAAAGAGCACTACTCCCGCGCGCGGTATCACATTACTCATATATTTGCCTCTCGCAGGCACTCAAAGCCTAGATTCTAACTTATTTTTTCGAAAGATCGCCGAGGGTGGTGCTTGCTTGCTCTTGAATACCCGTCCATTCGTTTCGTTCCAAACCTCCCAAGACACAAAGTTGCAACTTACAAAACAAATTTAACGGCCCGAAGCATTTTTCTCCAGTTGCAAATTGCAACCGAAAAGAATCGAGTCGCAACCCAACTTATAATGTATAAGTGCACGAACGGTGATGCTAATCTGATGGCTTAGGACTCGACCGATATCTAGCAAAAGAGGATTGAGATTAACTCTTAGTTAGATGATATCACTGAGTCTCTATCGCAAACTATGTTTTTTTTACAAAAGTAAATACGTTAATATCGCGAAGATATCAATTACATCTAGCCTCTGTGTCTCTGTGCAATAACACAATGTCATAATGGCAATACGAATTCACACAACCAACAGAAGAATTACAGAAAAAAAAAGTCCCGATACAATGATCTGATCCTTTCAACAACGGGCTAAACATCATCAAGACAATACAAAAAATCCATCCTCTCCAAACATGACTCCTCCAAGAGGAATACAGTGTACACATGTTGTTATTGTACTGATCATAGATCATAGATTTTCACCTAGGTAAAATCCGCACTCACAAAATAATGTCTTGAACACAAATATTGACAGACACAACCGAACCATGTTGTAACTTAGCACCATTCATGATGCTATTTTATGTGTCGACTGAAAATTACTAGTATTTAGAATTAGCAAAACCGTTATTTCGGTTCCGCCCGCCGCTCCTCCAAATAATTAGCATCCAGTCAGGCAGACCCGTTCGACTCGGGCTTGGGGGGCTGACCTTTCTACTTTATTTATCTACTCTGACGACGGGGCAGGTTGACTTTCCAACCGCCCCCAGTGGCGCGGCTCCTCTGTCCGCGGCACAAATCCCAGATGATTAAGACATCATCATTAGCAGTAGTAGCAGTAGATCTATCCCTAGATCTTTTGCGTCTCCTATACAGAACGTGCAACAAGTTGGAGAGCCGAAGGCGAGTCGCAAGTTTGCAACTCTGCACTCCGCACACCAAGCTACCAGTACTAGTGCAAATTCAACGTGGTGACGGAGATGTGCTCGGAAGAGAGTACCCAGCAGCTGCACCATTTTTTTCTTTAAGTCGCAAACCTGTCGCCGTTTCGAACAGATAAATCGAAATAGTCCGACCAAGTTGCTCTAGATAAACTGCCAGATGGGAGGGTGTCTTGCGTTGCTGATGCAGCGTCTGCCATATTCTAGTGCGAGCAGTCTCTATTCTGAGCTGTGACGTTGCTCTCAGACGTTTTGGCTAGCTGAAGGATAAGCTTCCTAAACAAAAGCCATGGATCCAAGCTCCAAGCGCAAGCGGCCAGTTCCAAGTGCTCAAAGACAAAGCGAGTTCGCACATCCTAGTCGGCCAGCCACGAATATAATGATGATCTTCAGCGCACTCGCTCGCGTCGTGGGTAGCCCAGCGGTCACCAGCGAACCCCACCCGTCTAAGTCGGATTCTCCCCCAAATTGCTGTCAGCTACTACTGTATCTTAGTGTAATTAGCTCGAGAGACATGTACGGGTTCATCATTAACAAGGGAAAGTAATGGGCATGATTCTCCTGTTCGTCGTCTTCTTTTCTCCTGTGGTCGCTGCCGCAGCAAGATACTCAATATTAACTCCGGTCAGAGCGATCCAGCAAAGAGGTTGGGAGATCGTCCTTCATTAGTGCGGTTTGGTGCACCAGCCATTGGAAGAGTGAGTAATGGGGGGAACAGGGGAGCCATCGCCCATTTCAATGTGCTGCCTCCTGCCTGGCTCCATGTGAAACCTCTGACCAGATGTGTATAGGATCTCTCTCGCGACGCAGCAGCAGTATTCAGAATTCGTAGACCGTGTATAGGATCGGGTTCAGAATTCGTTCAGACAAACACACATTGCAAGCGAGACAGTTGTTTTAATCTCTGTGGACTCAGGCACAGAATCAGTCAGACACCCCCACCAGATCTCTCTCGCTCGTAACTACGGCATTCAATTGTGTACATGAATTCCCTGTACACATCGCAAAAGTCTATTGGTTCATAATTTCGAGATTGGGGGTTACTTGAATCTTTTTTGCAAATCAGAACCAGACAGCTAGCTGTACAGACAATCAAAGCACTTGTATGAGTACACTAGTAGCCTACTACAACTAGTATGAGTATATGTCAACGGAGTGATTTCTCTTCTTCACAGATGGACAAGTCGTCGTAAATCCAGAAGAAGCTACCAAGAGGCGGTCGTAATTGGGATTGCGTGACAGCGAGCGCGCGCGGGAAGAAAAGATCATACTATACCACTATAAAAAAAAACAAAGAAGAAAAAAGAAACGGACAAGATCACCGGAAGCGAGCGCCGTCGGCGAGCTTCCTGGAGCGGCAGCGCGGGACGGCAGCGGAGGCGGCGTGGAGCGGCGACGGGCGGAGCTCGGCCGAGAAGGTGTCGGGCGGCTGCGCGGCGGCGCGGCGGCGGCGCCCGGGGCTGGGCCGCACGAGCGGGCTGAGGCAGACGGCGAGCCCCGACGGCATGCCGACGTTGGACTGGCGGCGCCGGCACGGCGTCTTCCGCATCGGCGAAGGGGACGGCCGCCACGGCGGGTCGGGGTCGGCGGTGGAGGGCGAGCTGCTTTCGTCGTCGCCGCTGCTGCCCCGTTCAGGTGATAGGCCCCGGTTGCTGACCGCGCGGCAGGAGCGCCTCGGCGGCGGGGACGAAGGGGGCAGCGCCGGCTGTTTCTTGCGTCGGCGCGGGATGATCCCGGCCAGCCAAGAACGGTTCTTGTTGCGGTCCTTGGCTTTGTCCTCGTCCGATCTGTGGTGGTTGTGGTGGTGGTTGCCGAAGAGCGTGGAGAGCACGGAGAACTTCCCTGCGCGGCGCTTGTGGTAGCCGATGTCGCCCTCCTCGAGCGGGGCGCTGGGGCCGACCTGCGGCGTCCGGAAGAAGAGCAGGCTCGGGTGGTGGCTCCGGAGCGCGGCGCCCGAGGAGTCGGACTTCCTGCGGGACACGTACGGCGACACGGACCTCGGGAACGCCGGGGCCGTCTTCGCCGCGAGAGGGTGAGGAGGAGGGGCTGGCGCTGGTGACGGTGACGGTGCCGGCGAGGAGGAGGAGTTCTGCGCGGCGGCGAGCACGAGGAGGCGGTCCCGGAGGCACGTGGCGCAGACGCCGCCGCCGGCCTGGAAGGGGTGGCGCTTGCACCTCATGCCCATCTCCTCCTCGTCATCATCTCGCTACCCCTCCATGGCCGCGATGAGGACGAGGCGGAGGAAGCGGCGGGTAGCTAAATTGTAGCGGCCGACGCGCACGCACGCAGGCACCTGCCGCCTTCCCTCTGGGATTTGTTTAAGTTTGGGCTGCTTTCTTGGGGAAAAGAAGGGCCGAGGTGGGGTGGTGCAGGTGGTTTCGGGTCGGGCGATCGGATCTTCTTCTTCCGTCCGTCGGGGAAGAGGAAGACGCGGCCGCCGCGGGGCTTAAATAAGGTTCGGGGAAGAAGAAGGTGGAGATCGACAATGAAACCTGGAGAGAGGGGGAGTGGGCGATGCGCGAATGCGAATGCGAATGCGATCGATTGACCACGTCTTGGACCATTGCAGCAGCTTTGCTTTGCTTGCGTCCCGGTTTCCGGTTGGCTTTTCCGCTGTGAGAAGCGATGGCGGGTAGATCAGCCGTTGGACCCGACTTGGTGCTGGTTGGTGCCCCGTTGCCGTTTGGCTACACTACTACACGGTGGCAGCCGCTTGGTCCAGCAACATTGTCCACGGTGAAACGCCAGAAAAGTTGTATCTTGTCTTAAACAACCCATTTGCTCATCTGGGTCGCCTGGGATGTCCAAGTCGGTATGTACAAGTAGCAACTCGTATACTTTTATGAAAAACAAATACGCCCTCCGTTCAACGAAATATACAGATTGGTTTTTGGATACAGGAAAACCTTGGTCAACTTAGATGACGACGGATCTACACAAGTGGTGTTTTAGATTTCACCTAGTAGATGCAACCTTTTCTTCAGATTTTACTAGCGTATTCAGTGACATACAGTGGCGGGCCTAGGATTTTGATGTTGGGTATGGCCGCCAAAAACAGTTAACGGTATTTTTGAGAAAATGTATTTTCGGTTCCATAATTAATTACACAATTTGCGTTGTAGAACGGAATGGAAGCAATAGGTAATACCTAATTGAAATACGGAAATACTTTTATACTTATACGCATGGGTGTGACTGTTTCTGCCGCTGCCCGTTTTGATTTGAGATTTAGATAAAATGAGGAGAGGGAGCTTTTGTTTTTCCATGTACTGCGGTGAGCGGGTATCTTGAGGAATAAGTAGACGGTATAAAACACACGACACCCATGCGTATGTACCCAAAATTCATATGCTAATTGGAAGTTGCATAAATCACCACACAAATAGTTCAAACACACCAAGATAACAATCTGAAATATGCATAAAAGAAACTTACGTTGCTGCTTATCTGGCCTACGCTTCCTTAAGGGCATGAAAGTCTGGATTATATTATTTTCATCCACTTCAAAGAGGATATCCTGCTCAATGTATGTAACTAAACAATGATCGAAAAGACTATCACCCATCTTACTTCTCAACTTTTTTTTTCACTAAAATCATTGCAGAAAACACCCTTTCAGTACTTGTTGTCGCCACCGGTAAAATCAGTACCAATTTGACACAAGCAATGGCAGGGTGCTTGACCTCCAAGACGTATGTGTTCTAGCGCTTCGCCTTCGGCACCATATGCAGGGTCTCCATTGGGCTGGAGTTGGCTGCCTCGAGATCGAAATGTCCATGTCGGAGCACGCCGGCAGGTTCGGCACTACAACGCGGCTCTCTGCTATGCGCGGCGCAACATTGTCTCTGCTGGTCTGAAAGGAAAAACAACTGCTCAATATTGGGTTAGAGAGGGAGCTCATGAAGTCTATCCGTCTCGCCGAGGAGTTCGCGGCGGCCATGATATGACAACACGGGAAGCTGGCCAGCTGGGCGTCGCCGCCAGCCACGACCTCCCGTCCCGGCTCATGGCCTCTGAGGCACACGACGCCGATGTGGACATCAAGTGCCTCCACCACATCGTGGTGATCTTCCTCCTCGCTAGCAGTGCGCCTTCTCTTGTCGCCCAACTGGCAAGTTTTCATATACCCTGCTCATCACCCAGCTAAGGGTTCGTCACCCGCCGCCCTGCCCGCGGCCATGCTCGTCGCCCGGGTTGTGGCCCTGCTAACTAGAAGCATGACTGCACTCCGATTTGTTTGGAACTTAGGGAAATTTCTGCTAAATAATTTGAGCTGGGCTAGAGCCAGCATGGCAAATAGATGTCGTGTTTTGATTTTGTATGTTTTTGCACCCAAATACAACTATTTGTACCCCTGCATCACATCATGTAATAAGTTGTATGAATTTTCACCCAGATGACAACTTTTTCTATGCCTAGTGCAATACCTCTTTACTTTCTATTCCTGCATTTTGAGAATCATCCGAACTCAAGAGGCCCTGGGGATTTTTTTAACCCCGAGGTTGAATCTCCAAGACCAAGAGTACAAAGAAACAAGTGCATAGAACCCTGAGCATAATGTTAGAATCTCTAAGATCATGAGGAATAGACAGGCAACCGTTCTAGGAACAAAGGTTAGCCGATTTGACTTTAGTGTGTGACCGCCAACATTATGCTCATCGGGGGAAATTGTGAACTTGGAAGTTTTGCATCCAAGAACGATTTTTTGAGCATGTCCACAATGTTGAACAAAACTGGTTCTTGGAAGCTGTGGCCCTATTGTTGAAACCTCGAGGTAATAAGGACTTGCTAATCAACTTTTCCAGCAATAAAATGTAGGAGACTTTGACTCTAGTGTCAAAATCTCTTAGAGTTTGCCCATCAGGTATATAAAGTGGACTCATAAGTGTCGGGGTAAGGACGACCGCAAATAGGGAACTGTGGTGCTTCAATCCTCTCCTCCCACCGCTCTCCTCTCCCCCTTCTAGTTGAGAGTCCACCAGGTGAGGCCGGGCCGACCCCGAGCCCTCTCCGGCGGCGCTGCCGGCCGGAGATGGCAAAGGGGAGGCGCCGGAGTTGTAGATACGCTTAGTTTTAGGTTTCTCGGCGGCTTGCCGGTAGTTTGGAGTAGGGCACGAGATCTCTGGGATCAGATCTGGTGCATCCTGGGTTGGTGGTCTTGCCTCGTCGAGCTCCGGCGGCCGGAGACGGCGAGCTCCTCCACCACAGGGATCTCCGTAAATAAGATCATCTTCTGCTGCTTCTTCATCTGTTGTGCTCTGCTGCACTGGTTTCCTCCTCTGGCCGGCCATGGAGGCGAGGAGAAGAGGAAGCCAGTGGCTAGCTCAACGGATTCTGGAATCAGCTGGGGGTCAGTTTCTTCCCTGGCGCTTCGACGCGGTGCCAGGCAATCGCAGGTGAGGTGGGAGATGGGGAAGCTCTCCGCAGCCGTGAGGCCCCCCTTCAATAAGCGTCTCCGCCTCTTCTTCGATGGAGGCCAACCACTGTCGATGCTCCTCTCGGCCGGCTCCGGTGGCGAGGGAGAAGAGCATGCGGCGGTTGGTCTGGCGACCAAGCAGAGGAGGTGCCATGGGAGTCCTTGCGCACATCACGCGGTGACCATCATCGTCACCGCGATCTTCGGCCGTACTAGCGGCCTGATCTCAACCTCCACAACGGAGGCCTGTGGATCCGTCGTCGAAGCTCGCCACGGCCAGGAAATCAAGTGGTGCGTCCCCGATGTCCTTGGTGTAGTTGGCGGCTGGTTCCAATCGCCGGAGAAGAGCTCGCGAGTAGACTGCTCTCTGATCTCGGCTGCAAAGCCTCGAGGTCGCCGGCGTTCTGGTGGTGGAGAACCCGATGTCCTCGATTGCGTTTTCCAAACTTCTTACGGGGTGTTTTCTGTAAAAAAAAGAGGCCTTATCTTCAAATAATAGGTTCATTAGGGCAAGTGTTGTAAGGGGCCTCTTTGTAATTCTGTACCTGCCATGTGTTTGTCTATAAACTTCCATACCCCGGTACTGTTCAAAAAAAAGTGTCGGGGTCCAACTGGAACTTCTGAACCTTGTAGCGGTACTAAATTACAGGAAACAACATCTTTACCGTGTATCTAAAATAGCCGACGAATGGCTAAAAACATCCGGCGAAGACTTCGCCGTGTATAACACTCAGCAAAGACCTGACGGTGCACGACAAAGCACCTTTGCCGTGTGTCAAAAGCAGACACACAACAAAGAAAAGCACAACTCTATTTTCGTTCCGTCTATTGGTGCGTTTTCTTTTCCGTGTGTCTCTTTGGAGGTACACATCAAAGAGTAGAAAAGGGCCACGTCATCTTCCTCTCTTTGCCGAGTGCCTCAGAGAGGGACACACGACAACTATTTCTTTGCGGGTGTTTTCTGATGAGGCACCTGGCAAAGACGAATGAAAGCCACGTCATCTCTGTTTCTTTGCCGGATGTTTTATGGCAGTGCACACGGAAAAGCCCAACGAAAAGGTCATGTCATCCTCCTCTTCGTCGGGTGCCTTTACCTGGGACACCCGACAAAGGAACCAAGTGGCCACGTCACGCCCTCTTCACCGGGTACCAGAAGCTAGGACACACGGCAAAGGCCTCTTCGCCATGTACCAGATGTTGGGACACACTACAAAGACCTCTTCGCTTGGTGTCTTTTGCTGAGATACTCGACAAAGAGGCTACCACAAGTGTTTTGGGTATTGATACGCACATTTTACGTCATCAATATTGTCGCATATATGTTTATTTTTCATTGGTATATGTCATCATATACCATTATTATGCATTTTTAGTTGATTT
The DNA here is from genome assembly GCF_019359855.2 of Lolium perenne. Classification (NCBI taxonomy): domain Eukaryota; kingdom Viridiplantae; phylum Streptophyta; class Magnoliopsida; order Poales; family Poaceae; genus Lolium; species Lolium perenne. Next base: position 191,246,152 of record NC_067249.2, read on the forward strand.
TCGGGATTTTCCTATAAAGTCCCCTTTCATTGGTATTTAATTCATGGGAGGCCAAAAAACTCCCTTTTCATTTTTTATTATTCTAGGGACCTTCTGGACACCTAAAAAATAGAGGAAAAAAATACCTGATCAGTTTTCACTCGAAGGAGCACCATGGGTGAAAGAATCACGCGAGAGGGGCCACAGGGAGGAAAAGAGGACATGTTGTGCGCCCTACCTGGCTGGGCGTGCCACCCATGCTCGTTTGGGCCTCGGGCACCGTCTCGGGTCCCCCTTTTAACCGACGCCTCCGTTTCTCCCAAAAAACTAAGCCATATTTTCCCGAGATTTATTGAGGCTGCGGCGGAGGCGAAAGCCCTCTCCTACTCCGGGAGAGGGCATATCCTATAGCACCGGTGCCCCCGGTGATGGGGAAATCGACGCCATCGTCATCACCACTCCCCCTTAGCTTGGGGGAGGCATAGCCATCAACATCTCTATCAACACCATCACCACCACCATCTCCATCTACGGGATCGATTTCATCCCCCTCATAGTTTGTGTTGAATTGAACCCCGGATATCGTTTTGAGGCTAGTTACATGTTTGTGATTTGTACTTTATCTTTATTTGGTGAAGAGATTATATATTCAGATTGTATTGTAACCATTATGACTCTGGTCCATATCATGTTTGACACTTGTTAGTAGTTCCCCATGTTCCCAGGGGCATAGGATAATATGGATATGATTCTATATGATGTGTGATGAGTATTTGGTCAAGTTTTTATCTTTTATGTTGTTCTATGATGGTTTTATGCGAACGTCGACTGCATATTACTTCACCTATATGGGCTCATAGGGCTACACTTTAATGTAATGAATGTGTGTTGAAAGGGGCGGAATGACAGAAACCGTTTTGCAATACTATGAGTTGCATTAGAGGGGTTTATGTCGGGGACAAATGATCTTATTGCTATGATGGAACATTTATGTCTTAATGATTCCTATACATGCACATACAAATGGCTCAAGGACCCATAATAAGGGGTATATTTGCTCATATCTATGGGTGCACCTAATTTAGGCTTCGCCCTTATTTGAATAAAACTTGACAAAATATTTACCATGTTGTGTAGAACTCTTATGCTAGTAAAGCCATGCCTCCCTCGGAAACACTTGTCTCGTATAAGTACACACACACACTTGAGCTTGTCCTCTTGCTGCATAGAGGATTGGGCTTTCTCTCATTGAGAGCATTTAAATACTGCAATTTACTTTCTGCATTTTACTTTATTGCAAACTATACACTCAAAACACCAAAACTCCTGCTTTATTATTATTATTATTATTATTATTATTGTTGTTGTTTACTTCTCAAATCCGCTAACCAATACCTTCAGCTCCTCGTGGGTTTGACAACCTTTCTTATTGAAAAGTACTACAATTGATCTCCTGCACTTGGGAGCCATCAGGTATCATCATGTGGTCCTCGACTCTGCGATCAACACATGCAAGTCCACATCGACATGGGAGTCCTCGATGAAATCCTATAAATTCAAAAGCACGAAAGAGTAAGGTTTACCTTAGAAAACTAGTTGACAAGGATAATTGACATACACAAGGCAACAAATGGGAAATTTGAGTTAAATAAACACAAAATGGAATAGTTTTGGGTATCTATGGCGCAATATAGTTAAAGATAGTGTTAGGCGTAGTTTATGCAAAAAAGGGAATGAGAAGAGCATTAGAACTCACAAGGTTGCCTCCTTAGGTTGTGAAGGTCAGGATTGGTCGGTGGAGTCATGCTTGTACTAGCAGCTAGGGTCAGAGGGCTTGTATCCGCCTAGTGCGAAGGGTTGTGAGAACCAACGGCTGGGATCCCCTGAAAGCTTGGTAAAGTAGTATGCATGCATGAGAAGGTGCATGACATAAATAAGATGCCCTGGAACGAAAAAGATGCAAGACAACTTACCAATGACCCAGAAAGAGGAGGGAGAGGTGGGAGAGGAGGAATAGGAGGTGCGTCGTCCATACAAGCTGCACCAGCTGCACGCAACATCTACAAATCCAATTCCAGAAGGTAAGGTTCAAAAGTTATAAAAAAGAAGGTGCCGACCATCCTATTAGGTGTTTCAGGGAAGAACTTACCGTAAATAGCTGGTCATAAGAAGCAAACCTCGCGTCGTGGCTTTGCAGCACCGCCTTCACTTCCGAAAGTTCTCTCTCGACCTCTCGGCACGACGACGATCTTCATCAAACTTAGCCCACGTCGTAATGTCATCATCATCATTATTAGAATGCAAAACAGTTAAGCAATTTGTGAAGCGGCCCGTGAAGAACATACATGCATCTCGTTGAACATGACTACCGAAGGCTTAATGCGAGTCTCTATACCAGGCTTTCTGCTCGTCCTGGTAGCACAGAGCTCAGACAAAGAAGACGTTCTACTCGTGTTGATGGAATAGTCCCCAAGGTATAATCGACCATTCTTCATGCGTTCTTCCGCGAACATAGCAACCTCAACATCGATGGACTCATTGTACGGGTTAGTGTCCGCACCCTTGAACTTCTTGCAGTACGCTTCTTGTTTCTTGTTGAAGCTGTTGTTGAGGCACGGAGACTCCCCCTCCTTCACAACCTTCTTCATCCGGGGCAGACATAAAACGTAAAATTCATGGAGATCTTCACCCTTCTCTCTCTGCAAGAGAAAAACATTAAGAACAATGAAGGCAACACTCACACATAAATAATAAAAATGTAAGAACAGATAGTGGATGCATCTGGTCACCTTTTTTGCATATAGACACCAAAGGCGAGGGGGCCCTGACGGTGTTCTTCACCCGCCAAGAGGCGACGCTTCTCTGCGCATCAAGGTGACTTCCCACGAACATCAGCTTGCCCAATTGTCCACTATCTGGGCATTACACACTTTGTTGGAGGCGCACCACTGAGGAGGCACATGTGTACACATGATACAAAGTATATAGAATTGAAACTAACTTGCGGTCATGAAGTAAATAAGAAGAAAGTATACTAACTAAATTGTACTGCCCGTGTGTCATAAGCTTTAGCCGCGCATTGGACTTCGGAAGTGAAACCCTCTTCTATTGCACGTACCAGTTGATCACACATCTCACGCGCGTCTCGTAGTACATTTCCAGGATAAGCTTGCGTAAAAGCTTACCCACCACGTGGTGGTATTCATCCTCTTTGCCGTCGGCTAGAGTGAAAAACTCCTACCAAGATGTAGTAAAAGGATAAAGTCATTAGTAGGCAATTGGTAGTGCTAGATCGAAGTATTGGCTAATAAGTTGTCAAAGAAGCTTACCCAAAACACATTCCGCACTCAAGTAGCGACGTTGACTGATTTGGAATTATCCGTTGCGCGCTTGTAATGGTAGTAGGTCCAAGCGGGCTCACACGTACCATCAGGCAACGTCACCAGCCCAGGGTAGTGCTCTCAAGTAAGACATCCAATGATTCCACTTGGAAGACGTGAGGGCCGCACGGAACCAACATGTACAAAGCACCTACAAAAGTGGAAAGACAAGATCAATATGTTGCACAATGAAAATCTAAGAGAGAGATACTTACTTTGTTCCCTTGGGCATGAGCTAGATATGCTTCTGCGCATATGGTCGAGCGGGGAGTTTTGCATTCCCACGAGAGTACACCTTTCTACCCTCCGGCAGTGGCGGCGGCAAGACGGGTAGTTCCTCCCCTGTCCAAAGCTCCTCAGTAAGCTCTTCATCTACATACCTGTGTGTTTTTCATTACCAAGTGTATTTTCCCAATGAAGTCCAAAGAATGGGCCCTCAGATTTGGACCACACTCTTGGAGCTAAAATGGATATGACATAATAAGTTGAGTTTTGATCCTTACCCAAAATACAGCATGTATTTAAGCTTGCTTCTTTGATCCATAACCTTTCGCTTTTGCCTTTCCTTTTTTCCCTTGTGAATAGTATAAGACAATCAACAGACGACTGAGCAACCTTAGTTTCATAATGAGTGTTTTGATTTGAGTTGTTCCATATGCTGATCCCCTGGGAAGTGGTCACATGTTTTTGACCGATGTTCGTTTCAATTACGCAACATTTTATCACCCACTTCGTATTGTGAGCCATATGTACCTTGATACTTAACGCTGAAGATGAAACACTGAAGATGTTGATTGAGTTCAATGGAAAACGGCTACATATGCAAATAATAGTCTTCTCCGTTACCATTCAAGATGTTGATTGATTTTCATGAAAAATAGTTTGCTAGAATAGTTACATGAGCTAGCTGGCGAAGCATACGAGAGCGGTTCATGTGAATTCACTGAAATTCGTCAGATTCTTTATCACAATAGTCTTTGTCATTGTTCGTCACTCAAAATCACACCACACGCGAGACGACACAATGGTCACCTTCTCTGGTTTCTTTCTCGTTGATTAAGTCGGTATGTTAAGTTAGGGCTATAAAATGCCTAGACTTGGCAACCCCTTCGAATTGTTAATGTTTACGTGTAAAAGGAGGTTTTATACTGCTTATCATTATCAGAGAGGCCACCTTCTAGTCGTAACAAAGATAAAATTAGAGTGTGACTAACTTTTAGTCGAATATCAACTGCAAAAGATGCTATAACTTATGGCTAATACGAATGAATCAAACGGTCCATGGTATTTTTTCATGTTGCAACTCACAGTTATGAGTTATCACGAATGACAAAACAATTCGATTGTTTGAATGTTTTTTTTTTGTGAAAAGTCTACCGATCTAATTATAATTCTCATTACTAGTACAAGGATAAATAAAAGTAATAAATAATAAAAATTACAAAAAATATGTTTGGACCACCTAGCGATGTCTCTTTCTCAGTTGCAACCCCACGCGCAATTAAAAAAATCTCAGTTGCAACCCATGCACCTCATGCTATCACGAATAACGATACAATCCTAAGGTCTAGAAGCCGTGTGAGAACCCATTAGCAAAATCGAGGGTGGCCGGGGCGCCCCCGACCTCCCCAGCACGTAGGGATGGCCAGACGGGACAGGCTCCGGGCGACGCTCCTCCGGCCATGGAGGGTGTTGTGGACCCCGGTCACGACAGTGGCAGTGGCTTGTGTGCCCAAATCTGGGCCTAGCAAGGCCCAGACGGTTTGTCCTCCTGTCATGGCTCCTCTAGCCAGGGTGGGCGGCTGGTCTAGCAGATACGACGGCCTTTGGCCGTCGGTAGCCGTGGTTGGCGGCCAGATCTGGGCCTGAGGGCCTAATCTAGGCCTTATGGGCTCGAATGATATTTGGGAGATCCGAGGATGGTCTGTGGGTGCGGTTCGATGCGCTCGCTGTTGGACCCCCTACGCCACCGTAAGTCCATTGTTGCCCGCGTTCGAGCTAGATCTAGGTTAGACATGCTTGGATTTGATGACTTGTCTGCTCATTCTTGTCGGAACCCTGCTGGTTTAAGGGGTCTTTCGGCATTCTACCGTCGCCCTGGCTAGATTTTTCTGGGAGTAGGTCCCTAGGCTGGCGCCTGCTCGCCAAGGTAAGCACCATGCTCCGTACTGTAGCTGCTTACACGATTGTGGCTTTCCCTCAAATAATCGTGGTCGCACTAGTACAAGTGTTGGCATGTTGGGGCTCGAGGCTGTCGTGGTGCCGTATATCTAGCATCGTTGGTGGCATCTAGATCGGGGCTTAGTTGGGCCTGGCCAGCTAGCTCTTGCGATCATTCAGTAGGTGATTGTAGTTGGGACTAGAACATAGTGCGTCTTCGGTTGGTGGAGCTGTAGTTTCCGCTCCGCGTCCTCACGACGACGACCAAATTTTGGATCAGGTTGGATCTCGACGAAAGCTGATTTTGACCTTGGCCTATGACGGTGATGGCGTCACTCCGGGTGTCGTTCTTGATGGGATTCGTAGCATAGAAGACAAAAAAATTCCTACCGCGAGACGAATAACAAGCCAAGATCCAATCTAGAAGATGGTAGCAACGAGAAGATCATGCGACTAACCCTCGAAGATTTCCAAAGCCTACGAGATTAGATCTCGTTGTTGTTGTAGTCGATCACTTGCCGCTCTCGAAAGCGCGTAGAAGATCTTGACGGTGCCACAGTCGGGCAGCACCTTCGTACTCGGTCACACGTTCGGTGTTGATGACGACGTCCTTCTCCCTGTTCCAGCGGGCAGTGGATGTAGTAGATCCTCCTCGGAATGCCGCCAGCACGACGGCGTGGTGACGGTGGTGGTGGAGATCTCCGGCAGGGCTTCGCCGTAAGCGCTGCGGGAGAAGAAGGAGGCGGGAGAAGCTAGGGTTTGGGAGAGGGGGCAAGGGCCGCGACTTGTGGTTCCCTTGGGGTCCCCCTTGGTCCCTTTAAATAGGTGGCCAAGCCCCTTGGGTCGTCCATAAACCTGCCTCCAAGTTTGACTGAGTTCCGACAGGTTTCCGGTTCCAAAAACCTACTCCTACTCGGACTCTTTTGCCAATTCCGAAATTGCATTAAGGAAAGACTCCTTTTCCCTTAAGGCAATGTGGTTGCACCTATTATGGAACCCTCCGGACTTCCTTAGAAAGCCCGGGTCGTCCCGGACACTTCCGGAACCTTCCATAATATTCCAGACTATTCCGGTTCTTCCAAAACCTTCTAGAAGCTCCGGTCAAAACACCGGACTTTTTCCGAACCCCGGAAAATGACTAACCATATATGAATCTTATTCTCCGGACCATTCCGAACCTCCTCGTGATGTCTTGGATCCCATCCGAGACTCCGAACAACATTCGAGCTCCATTCCATATTCCATATCTACTTAAAACGACATCAAACCTTAAGTGTGTCACCCTACGGTACGAGAACTATGCGGACATGATCGAGACTCTTCTCCGATCAATAACTAATAGCGGGACCTAGAGATCCATAATAGCTCCCACATATTCAACGATGACTTCGTGATCGAAAGAACCATTAACATACGATACCAATTCCCTTTGTCGCGCGATAATTTACTTGTTCGAGGTTCAATCATCGGTATCTCCATACCTAGTTCAACCTCGTTACCGACAAGTACTCTTTACTCGTACCGTGGTGTCATCTCTTGTGACCTTGTCACATGCTTGCAAGCTAATTAGATGCCATTCCACCGAGAGGGCCCAGAGTATATCTATCTATCATCGGGATGGACAAATCCTACTCTTGATCCATATGCCTCAACTCATACTTTCCGAATACTTAATCCCAGATGTAATCAAAGTACCCTTCTGGTATAAGTGATTTACATGATCTCATGGTCGAAGGACTAGGTTACTATGTATCTGAAAGCTTATAGCAAGTTGAACTGAATGACTTGATCTTTATGCTAGGCTTACTATGGTTGTGTGTCCATCAAATCATTCACCTAATGATATGATCTTGTTATTAATAACATCCAATGTTCATGATCAGGAAACCATGATCATCTATTAAACAACAAGCTAGTTAAATGAGAGGCTTACTAGGGACTCTGGTTGTTTACACAACACACATGTATTAATGTTTCCGGTTAATACAATTATAGCATGGGGTGTAAACATTTATCATGAATACTAAGGTATAACAATAACCAATTTATTATTGCCTCTCGGGCATATCTCCAACAGTCTCCCACTTGCACTAGAGTCAATAATCTAGTTTACATTTGTAAAGATATAACACCTTGGCCTTCTGGTGCTTATCATGTTTTGCTCACGGGAGAGGTTTCAATCAACGAATCTGACACGCTCAGATACGTATGTATTTTGCAATTCATTTGCGTCTCAACGCATCACTCGTTTTCCAAATGAGTCGGCATTTATCGTATATGTTCGGTCTTCTGGTGGAACCTTAAATCCGCGGTCTGAAATATGTCACTAATATTGTCACACACAATATAGCTTCAAAGTTCTGACACTATCGGAACTACACCAAGTTCTCAAAGAAATTTTCGACTTAACATCCCCAGTCATTATCAAAACAATGACATACTCTGCCTTCGTTTGTAGAATCCGTCACAATATTTAGAACTCTTCTAAATCTAGCATTGTGCTACCTTTTAAACAACACTTAGCCTAATTGATATTTGAAATTTATTTTTATATGTGACCAAACTAATATCGGTGTAACACTTTACAGCGATTTGTTTGTCATTGCCCCATACAAAACTATATATATATATCATTGGTTCTTCTAAAGTACCCAAGGATATTCTTACTGTCGTCCAATGATCATCACATGAATCATTCTGGTACATGCTCATAACGCTTTAGAGCACAGGACATCTGATTGTGTACATATTATTCGTGATCTATAATCACTCATGTGTTTTTACTCATTGAGTGTCAAATACACTCAAGTCTTGTTAAAACTTCTAATGGAAAAGAACACCTTCTTAATATTTTTATATTGAACTACTTCAGTATTCATTCTATGTACTTTTAACTTAAACTTATTATGTGTTTCAATCTATCTTCATAGATCTTGACACTAAATATGTTTCAGTCCATATCCTTTCATTGAAGTAAATTCTCAATGAAACCTTTTATTCACATCAAGTATATAATTACATCATTTATAATCAACGATATGTCATCTACATAAAGTATTATAAATATGTCTCAGCGCTCCCACTTAATTTCTTGCAAATGCAAGCATCTTCATCGTTTCTGATGAAATCAAAAACTCTTTGACTATTTCATCCAGTGAAGATTCCAACTCCGCGATACTCACTTCATACAATTGAAGTTTGTATACTTATCTAGTATTCCACGGACTAGCAAAACTCTTTGGTTTGTATCTAGTATACATCCTTCATACGCACTTCTGGTAAGAATGTATTTCTGCCATCCTACTATCATATCTCATAAAAGAAATATGTAGCGATTACTAGAATAATCCACATAGACTATAAGCATTGCTACGGAAGATCTAATCTTATCGTAGTCAACTCTTTGAACTTTGTCGTAAACAACTTTTCGATAAGTCGAGCTTCTTCAAGGATATTCTATCCAAGTCCATCAATTTTATAGATCCATTTACTTTCAAAAAGTATTCACCTATCTTAGATTTCATGGCGCATAGCCATTTTAATGGAGTTAGGGCCCATCATAACTTCTTTGTATGTAGTTGGTTTATCATTGTTCAAAATCAATCCTTTGTCTACAAATCATGTATTTGATCACAAAGTAAACCATACCTACAAGGTTCAATAGGTACTTCGATCTCCATGGCTAAAACACTTTGTAGACATGGGAGCCATGATCGCCGTGGCCGCTTCCGGAACCATTTCCGATGCTGCGCTACTCTGATCATTATGCTCAGGTGCATAAACCTTATTGATACGTCTCCAACGTATCGATAATTTCTTATGTTCCATGCCACATTATTGATGTTATCTACATGTTTTATGCACACTTTATGTCATATTCGTGCATTTTCTGGAACTAACCTATTAACAAGATGCCGAAGTGCCGATTCTTTGTTTTTGCTGTTTTTGGTTTCAGAAATCCTAGTAACGAAATATTCTCGGAATTGGACGAAATCAACGCCCAGGGTCCTATTTTGCCACGAAGCTTCCAGAAGACCGAAGAGGAGACGAAGTGGGGCCACGAGGTGGCCAAACCCTAGGGCGGCGCGGCCCCTGCCCTGGCCGCGCGGCCCTATGGTGTGGGCCCCTCGTGCCGCCTCCTGACCTGCCCTTCCGCCTACTTAAAGCCTCCGTCGCGAAACCCCCAGTACCGAGAGCCACGATACGGAAAACCTTACTGAGACGCCGCCGCCGCCAATCCCATCTCGGGGGATTCAGGAGCTCGCCTCCGGCACCCTGCCGGAGAGGGGAATCATCTCCCGGAGGACTCTACGCCGCCATGGTCGCCTCCGGAGTGATGTGTGAGTAGTCTACCCCTGGACTATGGGTCCATAGCAGTAGCTAGATGGTTGTCTTCTCCTCATTGTGCTTCATTGTCGGGTCTTGTGAGCTGCATAACATGATCAAGATCATCTATCTGTAATTCTATATGTTGCGTTTGTTGGGATCCGATGAATAGAGAATACTTGTTATGTTGATTATCAAAGTTATGTCTATGTGTTGTTTATGATCTTGCATGCTCTCCGTTATTAGTAGATGCTCTGGCCAAGTTGATGCTAGTAACTCCAAGAGGGAGTATTTATGCTCGATAGTGGGTTCATGTCTCTGTGAATCTGGAGGGGTGAAAAGAAGCTCTAAGTTTATGGATGTGCTTTTGCCACTAGGGATTAATAATTGGTGCTATGTTCAAGGATGTAGTCACCGATTACATTACGCGCAATACTTAATGCAATTGTCTGTTGTTAGCAACTTAATCTTGGAGGGGTTCGGATGATAACCTGAAGGTGGACTTTTTAGGCATAGATGCATGCTGGATAGCGGTCTATGTACTTTGTCGTAATGCCCAATTAAATCTCACAATACTCATCATAATATGTATGTGCATGGTCATGCCCTCTCTATTTGTCAATTGCCCAACTGTAATTTGTTCACCCAACATGCTGTTTATCTTATGGGAGAGACACCTCTAGTGAACTGTGGACCCCGGTCCAATTCTCTATACTGAAATACAATCTACTGCAATACTGCTCTACTGTTTTCTGCAAACAATCATCATCCACACTATACATCTAATCCTTTGTTATAGCAAGCCGGTGAGATTGACAACCTCACTGTTTCGTTGGGGCAAAGTACTTTGGTTGTGTTGTGCAGGTTCCACGTTGGCGCCGGAATCTCTGGTGTTGCGCCGCACTACATCCCGCCGCCATCAACCTTCAACGTGCTTCTTGGCTCCTACTGGTTCGATAAACCTTGGTTTCATACTGAGGGAAAACTTGCCACTGTACGCATCACACCTTCCTCTTGGGGTTCCCAACGGACGCGTGTTGTACGCGTATCAAGCTCTTTTTCTGGCGCCGTTGCCGGGGAGATCAAGACACGCTGCAAGGGGAGTCTCCACTTCCGAATCTCTTTACTTTGTTTTTGTCTTGCTTAGTTTTATTTACTACTTTGTTTGCTGCACTAAATCAAAACACACAAAAAATTAGTTGCTAGTTTTACTTTATTTGCTATCTTGTTTGCTATATCAAAAACACAAAAAAATTAGTTACTTGCATTTACTTTACTTGATTCATCATGTTTCCTTTTAATTTTACCACAAAAGACATACCGGTAGGACGTGGGTCTATAGTTGGGAGAAATAATATAGAAGAATTTTTCAATCATGTTAGTACCATTGAAGATTCTGAAGATAGACACTTGGTAGACCTTGCTCCCACTTATGAAATTGCTGCTGCGCATTTAGTTCGCCTGTTGGAAACTAAATTTGTTAATCTCAATCCTGTAATCCAACACATGTTCCTTACACTTGGTGATATGGAAGAGGGGGAAAAGAAAGATTTTGTTTTAGAAACCCTTCTTAGAGAATTTGGTGGTCTAGCAAGAGAAGCTAGAAAGGTCTTTGCTAAATTTAATATGCTTGGTTCTCATACTAATTTTGTTAGTCTCCTTGAAAAGATGGACATGGATAGAATAAGATACACTAATAATATTGATGATGGAGGGGAGATCAAAGCACCAATACCGTGTAAACTCCTAGCTATGAATGATGCACTAGAAAATAACTATGCTGGCTTGTTCCCGAAAATTTGTTTGATGAGAGTAGCAAGCCCAAGACTAATGAAAAGGGAGACACTAAAACTTATGTATCCAATATACTATGCTTGGTTGAGAAAAATCTACACCCCGCTGTAGAAGTACCACCCTTCGATAATACTTGATACACACTTTCTACGCCTAGCTGAAAGGCGTTAAAGAAAAGCGCTTATGGGAGACAACCCATGGTTTTTACTACAGTACTTTGTTTTTATTTTGTGTCTTGGAAGTTGTTTAATACTGTAGCAACCTCTCCTTATCTTAGTTTAGTGTTTTGTTGTGCCAAGTAAAGTCGTTGATAGTAAAGTTCATACTAGATTTGGATTACTGTGCAGTTACAGATTTCTTTGCTGTCACGAATCTGGGCTAAATTATCTGTAGGTAACTCAGAAAATTATTCCAATTTACGTGAGTGATCCTCAGATATGTACGCAACTTTCATTCAATTTGAGAATTTTCATTTGAGCAAGTCTGGTGCCATTTTAAAATTCATCAATACGAACTGTTCTGTTTTGACAGATTCTGCCTTTTATTTCGCATTGCCTCTTTTGCTATGTTGGATGAATTTCTTTGATCCATTAATGTCCAGTAGCTTTATGCAATGTCCAGAAGTGTTAAGAATGATTATGTCACCTCTAAACATGTTAATTTTTATTGTGCACTAACCCTCTAATGAGTTGTTCTAAGTTTGGTGTGGAGGAAGTTTTCAAGGATCAAGAGAGGAGTATGATGCAACATGATCAAGGAGAGTGAAAGCTCTAAGCTTGGGGATGCCCCGGTGGTTCACCCCTGCATATTCTAAGAAGACTCAAGCGTCTAAGCTTGGGGATGCCCAAGGCATCCCCTTCTTCATCGACAACATTATCAGGTTCCTCCCCTGAAACTATATTTCTATTCCATCACATCTTATGTGCTTTTCTTGGAGCGTCGGTTTGTTTTTGTTTTTGTTTTGTTTGAATAAAATGGATCCTAGCATTCTTTGTGTGGGAGAGAGACACGCTCCGCTGTAGCATATGGACAAGTATGTCCTTAGTTTCTACTCATAGTATTCATGGCGAAGTTTCTTCTTCGTTAAATTGTTATATGGTTGGAATTGGAAAATGATACATGTAGTAATTGCTATAAATGTCTTGGGTAATGAGATACTTGGCAATTGTTGTGCTCATGTTTAAGCTCTTGCATCATATGCTTTGCACCCATTAATGAAGAAATACATAGAGCATGCTAAAATTTGGTTTGCATATTTAGTCTCTCTAAGGTCTAGATAATTTCTAGTATTGAGTTTGAACAACAAGGAAGACGGTGTAGAGTCTTATAATGTTTACAATATGTCTTTTATGTGAGTTTTGCTACACCGGTTCATCCTTGTGTTTGTTTCAAATAACCTTCCTAGCCTAAACCTTGTATCGAGAGGGATTACTTCTCATGCATCCAAAATCCTTGAGCCAACCACTATGCCATTTGTGTCCACCATACCTACCTACTACATGGTATTTCTCCGCCATTCCAAAGTAAATTGCTTGAGTGCTACCTTTAAAATTCCATCATTCACCTTTGCAATATATAGCTCATGGGACAAATAGCTTAAAAACTATTGTGGTATTGAATATGTACTTATGCACTTTATCTCTTATTAAGTTGCTTGTTGTGCGATAACCATGTTCACTGGGGACGCCATCAACTATTCTTTGTTGAATATCATGTGAGTTGCTATGCATGTTCGTCTTGTCTGAAGTAAGAGAGATCTACCACCTTATGGTTAAGCATGAATATTGTTAGAGAAGAACATTGGGCCGCTAACTAAAGCCATGATCCATGGTGGAAGTTTCAGTTTTGGACATATATCCTCAATCTCATATGAGAAAATTATTAATTGTTGCCACATGCTTATGCATAAAAGAGGAGTCCATTATCTGTTGTCTATGTTGTCCCGGTATGGATGTCTAAGTTGAGAATAATCAATAGCGAGAAATCCAATGCGAGCTTTCTCCTTACACCTTTGTACAGGCGGCATAGAGGTACCCCTTTGTGACACTTGGTTAAAACATGTGCATTGCGATGATCCGGTAGTCCAAGCTAATTAGGACAAGGTGCGGGCACTATTAGTATACTATGCATGAGGCTTGCAACTTGTAAGATATAATTTACATGATACATATGCTTTATTACTACCGTTGACAAAATTGTTTCATGTTTTCAAAATCAAAGCTCTAGCACAAATAAAGAAATCGATGCTTTTCCTCTATGGAATACCATTCTTTTACTTTCATTGTTGAGTCAGTTCACCTATTTCTCTCCACCTCAAGAAGCAAACACTTGTGTGAACTGTGCATTGATTCCTACATACTTCCATATTGCACTTATTATATTACTCTATGTTGACAACATCCATGAGATATACATGTTACAAGTTGAAAGCAACCGCTGAAACTTAATCTTCCTTTGTGTTGCTTCAATGCCTTTACTTTGAATTATTGCTTTATGAGTTAACTCTTATGCAAGACTTATTGATGCTTGTCTTGAAGTACTATTCATGAAAAGTCTTTGCTATATGATTCACTTGTTTACTCATGTCATATACATTGTTTTGATCGCTGCATTCGCTACATATGCTTTACAAATAGTATGATCAAGGTTATGATGGCATGTCACTCCAGAAATTATCTTTGTTATCGTTTTACCTGCTCGGGACGAGCAGAACTAAGCTTGGGGATGCTGATACGTCTCCAACGTATCGATAATTTCTTATGTTCCATGCCACATTATTGATGTTATCTACATGTTTTATGCACACTTTATGTCATATTCGTGCATTTTCTGGAACTAACCTATTAACAAGATGCCGAAGTGCCGATTCTTTGTTTTCTGCTGTTTTTGGTTTCAGAAATCCTAGTAACGAAATATTCTCGGAATTGGACGAAATCAACGCCCAGGGTCCTATTTTGCCACGAAGCTTCCAGAAGACCGAAGAGGAGACGAAGTGGGGCCACGAGGTGGCCAAACCCTAGGGCGGCGCGGCCCCTGCCCTGGCCGCGCGGCCCTATGGTGTGGGCCCCTCGTGTGGCCCCCTGACCTGCCCTTCCGCCTACTTAAAGCCTCCGTCGCGAAACCCCCAGTACCGAGAGCCACGATACGGAAAACCTTACTGAGACGCCGCCGCCGCCAATCCCATCTCGGGGGATTCAGGAGATCGCCTCCGGCACCCTGCCGGAGAGGGGATTCATCTCCCGGAGGACTCTACGCCGCCATGGTCGCCTCCGGAGTGATGTGTGAGTAGTCTACCCCTAGACTATGGGTCCATAGCAGTAGCTAGATGGTTGTCTTCTCCTCATTGTGCTTCATTGTCGGGTCTTGTGAGCTGCATAACATGATCAAGATCATCTATCTGTAATTCTATATGTTGCGTTTGTTGGGATCCGATGAATAGAGAATACTTGTTATGTTGATTATCAAAGTTATGTCTATGTGTTGTTTATGATCTTGCATGCTCTCCGTTATTAGTAGATGCTCTGGCCAAGTTGATGCTAGTAACTCCAAGAGGGAGTATTTATGCTCGATAGTGGGTTCATGTCTCCGTGAATCTGGAGGGGTGACAAGAACCTCTAAGGTTATGGATGTGCTGTTGCCACTAGGGATAAAACATTGGTGCTATGTTCAAGGATGTAGTCACTGATTACATTACGCGCAATACTTAATGCAATTGTCTGTTGTTAGCAACTTAATACTGGAGGGGGTTCGGATGATAACCTGAAGGTGGACTTTTTAGGCATAGATGCATGCTGGATAGCGGTCTATGTACTTTGTCGTAATGCCCAAATAAATCTCACAATACTCATCATAATATGTATGTGCATGGTCATGCCCTCTCTATTTGTCAATTGCCCAACTGTAATTTGTTCACCCAACATGCTGTTTATCTTATGGGAGAGACACCTCTAGTGAACTGTGGACCCCGGTCCAATTCTCTATCTTGAAATACAATCTCTTTGCAATCTTTGCTCTCTTTGTTTCTGCAAACAATCATCATCCACACTATACATCTAATCCTTTGTTACAGCAAGCCGGTGAGATTGACAACCTCACTGTTTCGTTGGGGCAAAGTACTTTGGTTGTGTTGTGCAGGTTCCACGTTGGCGCCGGAATCTCTGGTGTTGCGCCGCACTACATCCCGCCGCCATCAACCTTCAACGTGCTTCTTGGCTCCTACTGGTTCGATAAACCTTGGTTTCATACTGAGGGAAAAGTTGCCGCTGTACGCATCACACCTTCCTCTTGGGGTTCCCAACGGACGCATGTTGTACGCGTATCAAGCTCTTTTTCTGGCGCCGTTGCCGGGGAGATCAAGACACGCTGCAAGGGGAGTCTCCACTTCCCAATCTCTTTACTTTGTTTTTGTCTTGCTTAGTTTTATTTACTACTTTGTTTGCTGCACTAAATCAAAACACACAAAAAATTAGTTGCTAGTTTTACTTTATTTGCTATCTTGTTTGCTATATCAAAAACACAAAAAAATTAGTTACTTGCATTTATTTTACTTTGCGATCTCCTGAATCCCCCGAGATGGGATTGGCGGTGGCGGCGTCTCAGTAAGGTTTTCCGTATCGTGGCTCTCGGTACTGGGGGTTTCGCGACGGAGGCTTTAAGTAGGCGGAAGGGCAGGTCAGGGGGCCACACGAGGGGCCCACACCATAGGGCCGCGCGGCCAGGGCAGGGGCCACACCGCCCTAGGGTTTGGCCACCTCGTGGCCCCACTTCGTCTCCTCTTCGGTCTTCTGGAAGCTTCGTGGCAAAATAGGACCCTGGGCGTTGATTTCGTCCAATTCCGAGAATATTTCGTTACTAGGATTTCTGAAACCAAAAACAGCAGAAAACAGCAACTGGCACTTTGGCATCTTGTTAATAGGTTAGTTCCAGAAAATACACGAATATGACATAAAGTGTGCATAAAACATGTAGATAACATCAATAATGTGGCATGGAACATAAGAAATTATCGATACGTTGAAGACGTATCAAACAGCGGAGCGTGTCTTTCGTCCACACAAAGAATGCTAGGATCCGAGTTTATTCAAACAAAAAACAAAAACAAAAACATACAGACGCTCCAAGTAAAGCACATAAGATGTGACGGAATAAAAATATAGTTTCACTAGAGGTGACCTGATAAGTTGTCGATGAAGAAGGGGATGCCTTGGGCATCCCCAAGCTTAGATGCCTGAGTCTTCTTGAAATATGCAGGGATGAACCAAGGGGGCATCCCCAAGCTTAGAATTTTCACTCTTCTTGATCATATTGTATCATCCTCCTCTCTTGATCCTTGAAAACTTCCTCCACACCAAACTCAAAACAAACTCATTAGAGGGTTAGTGCATAATCAAAAATTCACATATTCAGAGGTGACATAATCATTCTTAACACTTCTGGACATTGCCAAAAGCTACTGAAAGTTAATGGAACAAAGAAATCCATTCAACATAGCAAAAGAGGCAATGTGAAATAAAAGGCAGAATCTGTCAAAACAGAACAGTCCGTAAAGATGAATTTTTTAGAGGCACTTAACAGGCTCAGATGAAAAAGTTCAAATTGAATGAAAGTTGCGTACATATCTGAGGATCACGCATGTAAATTTGCAGCATTTTACGAGTTTCCTACAGAGAGATCTACTCAAATTCGTGACAGGTAGAAATCTGTTTCTGCGCAGCAATCCAAATCTAGTATCAACTTTACTATTAGAGACTTTACTTGGCACAACAATGCAATAAAGTAAAGATAAGGAGAGGTTTCTACAGTAGTAACAACTTCCAAGACTCAAATATAAAACAAAAGTGCAGAAGTAAAATAATGGGTTGTCTCCCATAAGCGCTTTTCTTTAACGCCTTTGAGCTAGGCGCAGAAAGTCTGAATCAAGTATCATCGAGAGATGAAGCATCAACATCATAATTTGTTCTAATAATAGAATCAAAAGGTAACTTCATTCTCTTTCTAGGGAAGTGTTCCATACCTTTCTTGAGAGGAAATTGATACTTAATATTTCCTTCCTTCATATCAATAATAGCACCAACAGTTCGAAGAAAAGGTCTTCCCAAAATAATGGGACAAGATGCATTGCATTCAATATCCAAGACAACAAAATCAACGGGGACAAGGTTATTGTTAACCGTAATGCGAACATTATCAATCCTCCACAAAGGTTTCTTTGTAGAATTATCAGCAAGATTAACATCCAAATAACAATTTTTCAATGGTGGCAAGTCAAGCATATTATAGAGTTTCTTAGGCATAATAGAAATACTTGCACCAAGATCACATAAAGAATTACAATCAAAATCATTGACCTTCATCTTAATGATGGGCTCCCAACCATCTTCCAACTTCCTAGGAATAGAAGTTTCAAGTTTTAATTTCTCTTCTCTAGCTTTTATAAGAGCATTTGTAATATGTTTTGTAAAGGCCAAATTTATAGCACTAGCATTAGGACTTCTAGCAAGTTTTTGTAAGAACTTAATAACTTCAGAGATATGGAAATCATCAAAATCTAAACCATTATGATCTACAGCAATGGGATCATTGTCCCCAATATTTTGAAAAATTTCAGCAGTTTTATCACAAACAGTTTCAGCAGTTTTAGCAGTTTCAGGCAGTTTTGCACGCTTTGCATTAGGAGTAGAAACATTGCCAACACCAATTATTTTACCATTGATAGTAGGAGGTTTAGCAACATGTGAAGCATCAACATTACTAGTGGTGGTAATAGTCCAAACTTTAGCTACATTATTCTCTTTAGCAAGTTTTTCTTCTTTTTCCCACCTAGCATGCAATTCAGCCATCAATCTAATATTTTCATTAATTCGAACTTGGATAGCGTTTGTTGTAGTAACAATTTTGTTATCATTATCCTCAGGTTTAGCAGCCATTTTATTAATTAAAGAAGATTGTGACTCAGACATGTATGAGATTCGGTTTTCAGCATTTGAAAGCTTAGTTTGCAAACCAGAAATCTCCATATTCAAATTTTCAAGTTGATTCCCTATATTTTTCAACAAGGCAGATTGTTCATTCATAATTTTAGTAAACAATTGATTTTGCTCATATTGTGATTGCATAAAGCTCTTAGTAGCTCTTTCAATTTCTAGCATCTTTTCCTCATTAGGCAAAACAGATCTACCATAAGAATTACCACTAGCAGGATATGGCCTATAGTTGTTACCAGAATTATTCCTATAAGCATTGTTGTTGAAATTATTACTTTTAATGAAGTTCACATCAACATTCTCTTCTTGAGCAACCAATGAAGCTAAAGGAACATTATTAGGATCAACATTAGATCTACCATTCACAAGCATAGCCATAATAGCATCAATATTATCACTCAAGGAGGAGGTTTCTTCAACAGAATTTACCTTCTTACCTTGTGGAGTCCTTTCCGTGTGCCATTCAGAGTAATTTATCATCATATCATCAAGAAGCTTTGTTGCCGCGCCTAAGGTGATGGACATAAAAGTACCTCCAGCAGCTGAATCCAATAGGTTCCGTGAAGAAAAATTCAATCATGCATAGAAGGTTTGGATGATCATCCAAGTAGTTAGTCCATGGTTAGGGCAATTCTTTACCAAAGATTTCATTCTTTCCCATGCTTGGGCAACATGTTCATTATCCAATTGCTTAAAATTCATTATACTACTTCTCAAAGATATAATTTTAGCAGGAGGATAATATCTACCAATGAAAGCATCTTTACATTTAGTCCATGAATCAATACTATTCTTAGGCAAAGATAGCAACCAATCTTTAGCTCTTCCTCTTAAGGAGAAAGGAAACAATTTCAGTTTTATAATGTCTCCATCTACATCCTTGTACTTTTGCATTTCACAAAGTTCAACAAAATTATTAAGATGGGCAGCAGCATCATCAGAGAACTAACACCAAAAAATTCCTCTCTGATAACAAGATTTAGTAAAGCAGGTTTAATTTCATAGAATTCTGCTGTAGTAGCAGGTGGAGCAATAGGAGTGTATATAAAATCATTATTATTGGTGCTAGTGAAATCACACAACTTAGTGTTCTCAGGAGTATTCATTTTAACAGTAATAAAAATAAGTAAAGCAAACTAAATTAAGTAAAGTAAAACAAGTAACTAATTTTTTTGTGTCTTTGATATAGAGAAAGCAAACAAAACAGAAAATAAAGTAAAGCAAGACAATAACAAAGTAAAGAGATTGGATGTGAGAGACTCCCCTTGCAGCGTGTTGATACGTCTCCAACGTATCGATAATTTCTTATGTTCCATGCCACATTATTGATGTTATCTACATGTTTTATGCACACTTTATGTCATATTCGTGCATTTTCTGGAACTAACCTATTAATAAGATGCCGAAGTGTCAGTTGCTGTTTTCTGCTGTTTTTGGTTTCAGAAATCCTAGTAAGGAAATATTCTCGGAATTGGACGAAATCAACGCCCAGGGTCCTATTTTGCCACGAAGCTTCCAGAAGACCGAAGAGGAGACGAAGTGGGGCCACGAGGTGGCCACACCCTAGGGCGGCGCGGCCCCCCCTTGGCCGCGCGGCCCTGTGGTGTGGGCCCCTCGTGCCGCCTCCTGACCTGCCCTTCTGCCTACTTAAAGCCTCCGTTGCGAAACCCCCAGTACCGAGAGCCACGATACGGAAAACCTTCCAGAGACGCCGCCGCCGCCGATCCCATCTCGGGGGATCCAGGAGATCGCCTCCGGCACCCTGCCGGAGAGGGGAATCATCTCCCGGAGGACTCTACGCCGCCATGGTCGCCTCCGGAGTGATGAGTGAGTAGTCTACCCCTGGACTATGGGTCCATAGCAGTAGCTAGATGGTTGTCTTCTCCCCATTGTGCTATCATTGTCGGATCTTGTGAGCTGCCTAACATGATCAAGATCATCTATCTGTAATTCTATATGTTGCGTTTGTTGGGATCCGATGAATAGAGAATACTTGTTATGTTGATTATCAAAGTTATGTCTATGTGTTGTTTATGATCTTGCATGCTCTCCGTTACTAGTAGATGCTCTGGCCAAGTAGATGCTTGTAACTCCAAGAGGGAGTATTTATGCTCGATAGTGGGTTCATGCCTCCATTGATATCTGGGACAGTGACAGAAAGTTCTAAGGTTGTGGATGTGCTGTTGCCACTAGGGATAAAACATTGGTGCTATGTTCAAGGATGTAGTTACTGATTACATTACGCGCAATACTTAATGCAATTGTCTGTTGTTAGCAACTTAATACTGGAGGGAGTTCGGATGATAACTTTGAAGGTGGACTTTTTAGGCATAGATGCATGCTGGATGGCGGTCTATGTACTTTGTCGTAATGCCCAATTAAATCTCACTATACTCATCATAATATGTATGTGCATGGTCATGCCCTCTTTATTTGTCAATTGCCCAACTGTAATTTGTTCACCCAACATGCTGTTTATCTTATGGGAGAGACACCTCTAGTGAACTGTGGACCCCGGTCCAATTCTCTATACTGAAATACAATCTACTGCAATACTGTTCTACTGTTTTCTGCAAACAATCATCTTCCACACAATACGGTTAATCCTTTGTTACAGCAAGCCGGTGAGATTGACAACCTCACTGTTTCGTTGGGGCAAAGTACTTTGGTTGTGTTGTGCAGGTTCCACGTTGGTGCCGGAATCCCTGGTGTTGTGCCGCACTACATCCCGCCGCCATCAACCTTCAACGTGCTTCTTGGCTCCTCTTGGTTCGATAAACCTTGGTTTCTTTCTGAGGGAAAACTTGCTGCTGTGCGCATCATACCTTCCTCTTGGGGTTCCCAACGAACGTGTGAGTTACACGCCATCAAGCTATTTTTCTGGCGCCGTTGCCGGGGAGATCAAGACACGCTGCAAGGGGAGTCTCCACATCCCAATCTCTTTACTTTCTTTTTGTCTTGCTTAGTTTTATTTACTACTTTGTTTGCTGCACTAAATCAAAATACAAAAAAATTAGTTGCTAGTTTTACTTTATTTGCTATCTCGTTTGCTATATCAAAAATACAAAAAAAATTATTAGTTACTTTTGTTACCATGTCTAGCTCTGAACCTGTTACTTCTTCGCCTGAAGAATTAGTCTTCACTTTTAAACAAGGGGATGAGGAGAGTTTTAAGGATGCTTGGTCTAGAATTTTTACTTCTTATCGTAAAACTGAACCTCAGATGACTCTAAGTTTGCTCCTTACTAATTTTTATTTTGGTCTTATGATTCGCTATAGATATGCTTTGGATGCTTTAGTGGGAGGAGATTTCCTTCATTGCAATGGGGATCAAGCTTTTAATGCCATAAAGAAGTTGGTTGCATCACATGATTCAGCTAATAACTTTGATTCAGCCCTCACTAGCATTTATAATAGATTAAACAATCTCGAGATAAGTGCATCTCGCTTGGATGACAACTATTGCCATGTTCGTAATCGTCTTGAACAAGTTTTAGTGAACTCTAAACTTTCATTATAGGATCCTACTGTTAAAATTGTTATCGGTGATCGAACTCTTCGTGCCAACTATGATATTATGTCTGAATTTTGCCTTATACCTGAGAGCATTTATAAATCTTTGAAACTTTGGGGAGTCGATGAAGGAGGAGAAGAAATAACTCTCATTGATAACTCTATTATAATTCCTAAGGGAATAGCCGCAGGTGTGCATACAACCATTCTTGGAAGAACAATATCCATTGATTATCTTGTTATTGAATGTGTAGGGACAGGAAAAATCACACTCGGAAGATCCCTGCTGAAACTATTGGGAGCAGTCATTGATGTGGGAGAAGGCACCCTGAAATTCACCTCTACACCGGGGGGAAATCATATATTTCCTAAATCAAAGGGAAAGAAAAACAATAAGAAAGGTAAGGGTAAAGCCCAAGGTAAGGTTGACACACCATCTCTTGATAATACTTGATACACACTTCCTGCGCCTAGCTGAAAGGCGTTAAAGAAAAGCGCTTATGGGAGACAACCCATGTTTTTACCTACAATACTTTGTTTTTATTTTGTGTCTTGGAAGTTGTTTACTACTGTAGCAACCTCTCCTTATCTTAGTTTAGTGTTTTGTTGTGCCAAGTAAAGTCGTTGATAGTAAAGTTCATACTAGATTTGGATTACTGCGCAGAAACAGATTTCTTTGCTGTCACGAATCTGGGCTGTTTTCTCTGTAGGTAACTCAGAAAATTATGCCAATTTACGTGAGTGATCCTCAGATATGTACGCAACTTTCATTCAATTTGAGCATTTTCATTTGAGCAAGTCTGGTGCCTCGATAAAATTCGTCAATACAAACTGTTCTGTTTTGACAGATTTTGCCTTTTATTTCGCATTGCCTCTTTTGCTATGTTGGATGAATTTCTTTGATCCATTAATGTCCAGTAGCTTTATGCAATGTCCAGAAGTGTTAAGAATGATTGTGTCACCTCTGAACATGTTAATTTTTATTGTCGCTAACCCTCTAATGAGTTGTTCTAAGTTTGGTGTGGAGGAAGTTTTCAAGGATCAAGAGAGGAGTATGATGCAACATGATCAAGGAGAGTGAAAGCTCTAAGCTTGGGGATGCCCCGGTGGTTCACCCCTGCATATTCTAAGAAGACTCAAGCGTCTAAGGGATGCCCAAGGCATCCCCTTCTTCATCGACAACATTATCAGGTTCCTCCCCTGAAACTATATTTTTATTCCATCACATCTTATGTGCTTTTCTTGGAGCGTCGGTTTGTTTTTGTTTTTTGTTTTGTTTGAATAAAATGGATCCTAGCATTCACTTTATGGGAGAGAGACACGCTCCGCTGTAGCATATAGACAAGTATGTCCTTAGGCTTTACTCATAATATTCATGGCGAAGTTTCTTCTTCGTTAAATTGTTATATGGTTGAAATTGGAAAATGATACATGTAGTAATTTGCTATAATGTCTTGGGTAATGTGATACTTGGCAATTGTTGTGCTCATGTTTAAGCTCTTGCATCATATGCTTTGCACCCATTAATGAAGAAATACATAGAGCATGCTAAAATTTGGTTTGCATATTTGGTTTCTCTAAGGTCTAGATAATTTCTAGTATTGAGTTTGAACAACAAGGAAGACGGTGTAGAGTCTTATAATGTTTACAATATGTCTTTTATGTGAGTTTTGCTGCACCGGTTCATCCTTGTGTTTGTTTCAAATAAGCCTTGCTAGCCTAAACCTTGTATCGAGAGGGATTACTTCTCATGCATCCAAAATCCTTGAGCCAACCACTATGCCATTTGTGTCCACCATACCTACCTACTACATGGTATTTTCCGCCATTCCAAAGTAAATTGCTCGAGTGCTACCTTTAAAATTCCATCATTCACCTTTGCAATATATAGCTCATGGGACAAATAGCTTAAAAACTATTGTGGTATTGAATATGTAATTATGCACTTTATCTCTTATTAAGTTGCTTGTTGTGCGATAACCATGTTCACTGGGGACGCCATCAACTACTCTTTGTTGAATTTCATGTGAGTTGCTATGCATGTTCGTCTTGTCTGAAGTAAGAGTGATCTACCACCTTATGATTAAGCATGCATATTGTTAGAGAAGAACATTGGGCCGCTAACTAAAGCCATGATCCATGGTGGAAGTTTCAGTTTTGGACATACATCCTCAATCTCATATGAGAAAATTATTAATTGTTGTTACATGCTTATGCATAAAAGAGGAGTTCATTATCTGTTGTCTATGTTGTCCCGGTATGGATGTCTAAGTTGAGAATAATCAATAGCGAGAAATTCAATGCGAGCTTTCTCCTTAGACCTTTGTACAGGCGGCATAGAGGTACCCCTTTGTGACACTTGGTTAAAACATGTGCATTGTGATGATCCGGTAGTCCAAGCTAATTAGGACAAGGTGCGGGCACTATTAGTATACTATGCATGAGGCTTGCAACTTGTAAGATATAATTTACATGATACATATGCTTTATTACTACCGTTGACAAAATTGTTTCATGTTTTCAAAATCAAAGCTCTAGCACAAATATAGCAATCGATGCTTTTCCTCTATGGAGGACCATTCTTTTACTTTCAATGTTGAGTCAGTTCACCTATTTCTCTCCACCTCAAGAAGCAAACACTTGTGTGAACTGTGCATTGATTCCTACATACTTGCTTATTGCACTTATTATATTACTCTATGTAGACAATTATCCATGATATTTACATGTTACAAGTTGAAAGCAACCGCTGAAACTTAATCTTTCTTTGTGTTGCTTCAATGCTTTTACTATGAATTATTGCTTTATGAGTTAACTCTTATGCAAGACTTATTGATGCTTGTCTTGAAGTGTTATTCATGAAAAGTCTTTGCTTTATGATTCACTTGTTTACTCATGTCATATACATTGTTTTGATCGCTGCATTCACTACATATGCTTTACAAATAGTATGATCAAGGTTATGATGGCATGTCACTCCAGAAATTATCTGTGTTATCGTTTTACCTACTCGGGACGAGCAGAACTAAGCTTGGGGATGCTGATACGTCTCCAACGTATCGATAATTTCTTATGTTCCATGCCACATTATTGATGTTATCTACATGTTTTATGCACACTTTATGTCATATTCGTGCATTTTCTGGAACTAACCTATTAACAAGATGCCGAAGTGCCGATTCTTTGTTTTACTGTTTTTGGTTTCAGAAATCCTAGTAAGGAAATATTCTCGGAATTGGACGAAATCAACGCCCAGGGTACTATTTTGCCACGAAGCTTCCAGAAGACCGAAGAGGAGATGAAGTGGGGCCACGAGGTGGCCACACCCTAGGGCGGCGCGGCCCCCCCTTGGCCGCGCGGCCCTGTGGTGTGGGCCCCTCGTGCTGCCTCCTGACCTGCCCTTCCGCCTACTTAAAGCCTCCGTTGCGAAACCCCCAGTACCGAGAGCCACGATACGGAAAACCTTCCAGAGACGCCGCCGCCGCCGATCCCATCTCGGGGGATCCAGGAGATCGCCTCCGGCACCCTGCCGGAGAGGGGAATCATCTCCCGGAGGACTCTACGCCGCCATGGTCGCCTCTGGAGTGATGAGTGAGTAGTCTACCCCTGGACTATGGGTCCATAGCAGTAGCTAGATGGTTGTCTTCTCCCCATTGTGCTATCATTGTCGGATCTTGTGAGCTGCCTAACATGATCAAGATCATCTATCTGTAATTCTATATGTTGCGTTTGTTGGGATCCGATGAATAGAGAATACTTGTTATGTTGATTATCAAAGTTATGTCCATGTGTTGTTTA
Organism: Lolium perenne; assembly: GCF_019359855.2. NCBI lineage: Eukaryota > Viridiplantae > Streptophyta > Magnoliopsida > Poales > Poaceae > Lolium > Lolium perenne. Next base: position 191,272,085 of record NC_067249.2, read on the forward strand.
TGATCTTGCATGCTCTCCGTTACTAGTAGATGCTCTGGCCAAGTAGATGCTTGTAACTCCAAGAGGGAGTATTTATGCTCGATAGTGGGTTCATGCCTCCATTGATATCTGGGACAGTGAGCGAAAGTTCTAAGGTTGTGGATGTGCTGGTGCCACTAGGGATAAAAAAGTGGTGCTATGTTCGAGGATGTAGTTCCTGATTACATTACGCGCAATACTTAATGCAATTGTCTGTTGTTAGCAACTTAATACTGGAGGGGGTTCGGATGATAACCTTAAGGTGGACTTTTTAGGCATAGATGCATGCTGGATGGCGGTCTATGTACTTTGTCGTAATGCCCAATTAAATCTCACTATACTCATCATAATATGTATGTGCATGGTCATGCCCTCTTTATTTGTCAATTGCCCAACTGTAATTTGTTCACCCAACATCTTGTTTATCTTATGGGAGAGACACCTCTAGTGAAGCGTGGACCCCGGTCCAATTCTCTATCTTGAAATACAATCTCTTTTAATCTTTGTTCTCTTGTTTTCTACAAACAATCATCTTCCACACAATACGGTTAATCCTTTGTTACAGCAAGCCGGTGAGATTGACAACCTCACTGTTTCATTGGGGCAAAGTACTTTGGTTGTGTTGTGCAGGTTCCACGTTGGCGCCGGAATCCCTGGTGTTGCGCCGCACTACATCCCGCCGCCATCAACCTTCAACGTGCTTCTTGGCTCCTCCTGGTTCGATAAACCTTGGTTTCTTTCTGAGGGAAAACTTGCTGCTGTGCACATCATACCTTCCTCTTGGGGTTCCCAACGAACGTGTGAGTTACACGCCATCACGTGTCTTGATCTCCCCGGCAACGGCGCCAGAAAAAGTGCTTGATAACGCGTGAAGCACACGTCCGTTGGGAACCCCAAGAGGAAGGTGTGATGCATACAGCAGCAAGTTTTCCCTCATAAGAAACCAAGGTTATCGAACCAGTAGAAGATGAAGGCCTGATGGCGCGTGATGCACACGTCCGTTGGGAACCCCAAGAGGAAGGTGTGATGCGCACAACAGTAAGTTTTCCCTCAGAAAGAAACCAAGGTTTATCGAACCAGTAGGAGTCAAGGGCCACGTGAAGGTTGTTGGTGACGGAGTGTAGTGCGGCGCAACACCAGGGATTCCGGCGCCAACGTGGAACCTGCACAACACAATCAAAATACTTTGCCCCAACGTAACAGTGAGGTTGTCAATCTCACCGGCTTGCTGTAAACAAAGGATTAAATGTATAGTGTGGAAGGTGATGTTTGTTTGCGAAGAACAGTAGAGAACAATGATTGCAGTAGATTGTATTTAGATGTAAAAGAATGGACCGGGGTCCACAGTTCACTAGTGGTGTCTCTCCCATAAGATAAATGGCATGTTGGGTGAACAAATTACAGTTGGGCAATTGACAAATAGAGATGCATACATATCATGATGATTACTATGAGATTTAATCAGGGCATTACGACAAAGTACATCGACCGCTATCCAGCATGCATCTATGCCTAAAAAGTCCACCTTCGGGTTAGCATCCGCACCCCTTCCAGTATTAAGTTGTAAACAACAGACAATTGCATTAAGTTTGGTGCGTAATGTAATCAACACAAATATCCTTAGACAAAGCATTGATGTTTTATCCCTAGTGGCAATAGAACATCCACAACCTTAGAACTTTCATCCATGTCCCCATTCAATGGAGGCATGAACCCACTATCGAGCATAAATACTCCCTCTTGGAGTTACAAGTATCAACTTGGCCAGAGCCTCTACTAGAAACGGAGAGCATGCAAGAACATAAACAACATATATATGACAGATTGATAATCAACTTGACATAGTATTCAATATTCATCGGATCCCAACAAACACAACATGTAGCATTACAAATAGATGATCTTGATCATGATAGGCAGCTCACAAGATCTAAATATGATAGCACAATGAGGAGAAGACAACCATCTAGCTACTGCTATGGACCCATAGGCCAAGGATGAACTACTCACACATCAATCCGGAGGCGGGCATGATGATGTAGAGCCCTCCGGTGATGATTCCCCTCTCCGGCAGGGTGTCGGAGGCGATCTCCTGAATCCCCCGAGATGGGATTGGCGGCGGCGGCGTCTCTGGAAGTATTTCCGTATCGTGGCTCTCGGTAATAGGGTTTTCGCGACGGAGAGTTTAAGTAGGCGGAAGGGCAGAGTCGGAGGGCTGACGAGGGGCCCACACCATAGGCCGGCGCGGGGCCCTCCTAGGCCGCGCCGCCCTATGGTCTGGCCACCTCGTGGCCCCACTTCGTATGCTCTTCGGTCTTCTGGAAGCTCCGTGGAAAAATAAGACCCTGGGCGTTGATTTCGTCCAATTCCGAGAATATTTCCTTTGTAGGATTTCTGAAACCAAAAACAGCAGAAAACAGCAACTGGCGCTTCGGCATCTCGTTAATAGGTTAGTGCCGGAAAATGCATAATAATGATGTAAAGTATGTATAAAACATGTGAGTATTTTCATAAAAGTAGCATCGAACATAAGAAATTATAGATACGTTTGAGACGTATCAAGCATCCCCAAGCTTAGTTCCTACTCGCCCTCGAGTAGGTAAACGATAACAATGATAATTTCTGAAGTGACATGCTATCATAATCTTGATCAATACTATTGTAAAGCATATGAAGTGAATGAAGTGATTCGAAGCAATGGTAAAGACAATGATTAAACAACTGATCATATAGCAAAGACTTTTCATGAATAGTACTTTCAAGACAAGCATCAATAAGACTTGCATAGGAGTTAACTCATAAAGCAATAGATTCTTAGTAGAAAGTTTTGAAGCAACACAAAGGAAGATATAAGTTTCAGCAGTTGCTTTCAACTTCAACACGTATATCTCATGGATAATTGTCAACACAAAGTAATATGATGAATGCAAATAAGCAAGTATGTAGGAATCAATGCACATAGTTGACACAAGTGTTTGCTTCTAAGATAGAAAGAAGTAGGTAAACTGACTCAACATAAAGTAAAAGAATGGGCCCTTCGTAGAGGGAAGCATGGATTACTATTTTTGTGTTAGAGCTTTTATTTTGAAAACATAGAAACAATTTTGTCAATGGTAGTAATAATTCATATGCGTTATGTATAAGACATCCTATAAGTTGCAAGCCTCATGCATAGAATACCAATAGTGCTCGCACCTTGTCCTAATTAGCTTGGATTAACATGGATTATCATTGCATAACATATGTTTCAACCAAGTGTCACAAAGGGGTACCTCTATGCCGCATGTACAAAGGTCCAAGGAGATAAATCGCATTTGATTTCTCGTTTTTGATAGATCTCAACTAAGGACATCCATACCGGGACAACATAGAAAACAGATAATGGACTCCTCTTTTAATGCATAAGCATACAACAACAGATAATATTCTCATAAGAGATTGAGGATTAATGTCCAAACTGAAACTTCCACCATGATTCATGGCTTTAGTTAGCGGCCCAATGTTCTTCTCTAACAATATGCATACTCAAACCATTTGATCATGAAAATCACCCTTACTTCAGACAAGATGAACATGCATAGCAACTCACATGATATCCAACAAAGGTGTAATAGTTGATGGCGTCCCCAGAAACATGGTTACCGCTCAACAAGCAACTTATAAGAAATAAGATACATAGCAACATATTCAATACCACAATAGTTTTTAAGCTATTTTCCCATGAGCTATGTATTGCAAAGACAAGGAATGAAATTTTAAAGGTAGCACTCAATTAATTTACTTTGGAATGGCAGAGAAATACCATGTAGTAGGTAGGTATAGTGGACACAAATGGCATGGATTTTGGCTCAAGGATTTGGTTGCACGAGAAGTATTTCCTCTCAGTACAAGGCTTTGGCTAGCAAGGTTGTTTGAAGCAAACACAAGTATGAATCGGTACAGCAAAACTTACATAAGAACATATTTCAAGCATTATAAGACTCTACACTGTCTTCCTTGTTGTTCAAACACTTCACCAGAAAATATCTAGACTTAGAGAGACCAATCATGCAAACCAAATTTCAACAAGCTCTACGGTAGTTCTTTATTAATAGGTGCAAAGTACATGATGCAAGAGCTTAAACATGATCTATTTGAGCACAACAATTGCCAAGTATCAAATTATTCAAGACAATATACCAATTACCACATGAAGCATTTTCTGTTTCCAACCATATAACAATGAACGAAGCAGTTTCAACCTTCGCCATGAACATTAAAAGTAACACTAAGAACACATGTGTTCATATGAAACAGCGGAGCGTGTCTCTCTCCCATACAAAGAATGCTAGGATCCGAGTTTATTCAAACAAAAACAAAAACAAAAGCAAACAGACGCTCCAAGTAAAGCACATAAGATGTGACTGAATAAAAATATAGTTTCACTAGAGGTGACCTGATAAGTTGTCGATGAAGAAGGGGCAAGGCATCCCCAAGATTAGATGCTTGAGTTTTCTTGAAATATGCAGGGATGAACCACGGGGGCATCCCCAAGCTTAGACTTTTCACTCTTCTTGATCATATTGTATCATCCTCCTCTCTTGATCATTGAAAACTTCCTCCACACCAAACTCGAAACAAACTCATTAGAGGGTTAGTGCATAATCAAAATTCACATATTCAGAGCTGACATAATCATTCTTAACACTTCTGGATATTGCACAAAGCTACTGAAAGTTAATGGAACAAAGAAATCCATCAAACATAGCAAAACAGGCAATGCGAAATAAAAGGCAGAATCTGTCAAAACAGAACAGTCCGTAAAGACGAATTTTTCTGGGGCACTTAACAGGCTCAGATGAAAAAGATCAAATTGAATGAAAGTTGCGTACATATCTGAGGATCACGCACGTAAATTGGCAGATTTTTCTGAGTTAGCTACAGACGGGGCTGCTCAATTTCGTGACAGTAAGAAATCTGTTTCTGTGCAGTAATCCAAATCTAGTATCAACCCTACTATCAAAGACTTTACTTGGCACAACAATGCAATAAAATAAAGATAAGGAGAGGTTTCTACAGTAGTAACAACTTCCAAGACTCAAATATAAAACAAAAGTGCAGAAGTAAAATAATGGGTTGTCTCCCATAAACGCTTTTCTTTAACGCCTTTCAGCTAGGCGCAGAAAGTGTGAATCAGGTATTATCGAGAGATGAAGCATCAACATTCTTACCAGGGGAGTTGGGACTTTTCTCAACAATGCATTGTATCTTGTCTATATAAGTAACTCCTCTTTCATTGCTCCTAGGCTTACTACCCTCATCAAACAAATTTTCAGGAACAAGCCAAGCATAGTTATTTTCTAGAGCTTCATGCATTCCCATTAGTTTATGAGGTATTGGTACTTTAATCTCCCCCTCACCATTAACGTTATTAGTATACTTTAATCTATCCATGTCCATCTTTTCAAGTGTTTTTGATATAGAGAACGCAAACAAGACAGTAAATAAAGTAATGCAAGTAACTAATTTTTTTGTGTTTTTGATGTAAAGAAAGCAAACAAAGCAGAAAATAAAATAAAGTAAAGCAAAAACAAAGTAAAGAGATTGGATGTGGGAGACTCCCCTTGCAGCGTGCCTTGATCTCCCGGCAACGGCGCCAGAAAACAGTCTTGATGGCGTGTGATGCACACGTCCGTTGGGAATCCCAAGAGGAAGGTGTGATGCGCACAGCAGTAAGTTTTCCCTCAGAAAGAAACCAAGGTTTATCGAACCAGTAGGAGTCAAGGGCCACGTGAAGGTCGTTGGTGACGGAGTGTAGTGCGGCGCAACACCAGGGATTCCGGCGCCAATGTGGAACCTGCACAACACATTCAAAATACTTTGCCCCAACGTAAAAGTGAGGTTGTCAATCTCACCGGCTTGCTGTAAACAAAGGATTAAATGTATAGTGTGGAAGGTGATGTTTGTTTGCGAAGAACAGTAGAGAACAATGATTGCAGTAGATTGTATTCAGATGTAAAAGAATGGACCGGGGTCCACAGTTCACTAGTGGTGTCTCTCCCATAAGATAAATGGCATGTTGGGTGAACAAATTACAGTTGGGCAATTGACAAATAGAGATGCATACATATCATGATGATTACTATGAGATTTAATCAGGGCATTACGACAAAGTACATAGACCGCTATCCAGCATGCATCTATGCCTAAAAAGTCCACCTTCGGGTTAGCATCCGCACCCCTTCCAGTATTAAGTTGCAAACAATAGACAATTGCATTAAGTATGGTGCGTAATGTAATCAACACAAATATCCTTAGACAAAGCATTGATGTTTTATCCCTAGTGGCAACAGCACATCCACAACCTTAGAACTTTCTGTCACTGTCCCAGATTCAATGGAGGCATGAACCCACTATCGAGCATAAATACTCCCTCTTGGAGTTACAAGTATCAACTTGGCCAGAGCCTCTACTAGAAACGGAGAGCATGCAAGAACATAAATAACATATATATGATAGATTGATAATCAACTTGACATAGTATTCAATATTCATCGGATCCCAACAAACACAACATGTAGCATTACAAATAGATGATCTTGATCATGATAGGCAGCTCACAAGATCTAAACATGGTAGCACAATGAGGAGAAGACAACCATCTAGCTACTGCTATGGACCCATAGTCCAAGGATGAACTACTCACACATTAATCCGGAGGCAGGCATGATGATGTAGAGCCCTCCGGTGATGATTCCCCTCTCCGGCAGGGTGCCGGAGGCGATCTCCTGAATCCCCCGAGATGGGATTGGCGGCGGCGGCGTCTCTGGAAGTATTTCCGTATCGTGGCTCTCGGTAATAGGGTTTTCGCGACGGAGAGTTTAAGTAGGCGGAAGGGCAGAGTCGGAGGGCTGACGAGGGGCCCACACCATAGGCCGGCGCGGGGCCCTCCCAGGCCGCGCCGCCCTATGGTCTGGCCACCTCGTGGCCCCACTTCGTATGCTCTTCGGTCTTCTGGAAGCTCCGTGGAAAAATAAGACCCTGGGCGTTGATTTCGTCCAATTCCGAGAATATTTCCTTTGTAAGATTTCTGAAACCAAAAACAGCAGAAAACAGCAACTGGCGCTTCGGCATCTCGTTAATAGGTTAGTGCCGGAAAATGCATAATAATGATGTAAAGTATGTATAAAACATGTGAGTATTGTCATAAAAGTAGCATGGAACATAAGAAATTATAGATACGTTTGAGACGTATCAAGCATCCCCAAGCTTAGTTCCTACTCGCCCTCGAGTAGGTAAACGATAACAATGATAATTTCTGAAGTGACATGCTATCATAATCTTGATCAATACTATTGTAAAGCATATGAAGTGAATGAAGTGATTCGAAGCAATGGTAAAGACAATGATTAAACAACTGATCATATAGTAAAGACTTTTCATGAATAGTACTTTCAAGACAAGCATCAATAAGACTTGCATAGGAGTTAACTCATAAAGCAATAGATTCTTAGTAGAAAGTTTTGAAGCAACACAAAGGAAGATATAAGTTTCAGCAGTTGCTTTCAACTTCAACACGTATATCTCATGGATAATTGTCAACACAAAGTAATATGATGAATGCAAATAAGCAAGTATGTAGGAATCAATGCACACAGTTGACACAAGTGTTTGCTTCTAAGATAGAAAGAAGTAGGTAAACTGACTCAACATAAAGTAAAAGAATGGGCCCTTCGCAGAGGGAAGCATGGATTACTATTTTTGTGCTAGAGCTTTTATTTTGAAAACATAGAAACAATTTTGTCAACGGTAGTAATAATTCATATGCATTATGTATAAGACATCCTATAAGTTGCAAGCCTCATGCATAGAATACCAATAGTGCTCGCACCTTGTCCTAATTAGCTTGGATTAACATGGATTATCATTGCATAACATATGTTTCAACCAAGTGTCACAAAGGGGTACCTCTATGCCGCCTGTACAAAGGTCCAAGGAGATAAATCGCATTTGATTTCTCGTTTTTGATAGATCTCAACTAAGGACATCCATACCGGGACAACATAGAAAACAGATAATGGACTCCTCTTTTAATGCATAAGCATACAACAACAGATAATATTCTCATAAGAGATTGAGGATTAATGTCCAAACTGAAACTTCCACCATGATTCATGGCTTTAGTTAGCGGCCCAATGTTCTTCTCTAACAATATGCATACTCAAACCATTTGATCATGAAAATCACCCTTACTTCAGACAAGATGAACATGCATAGCAACTCACATGATATCCAACAAAGGTGTAATAGTTGATGGTGTCCCCAGAAACATGGTTACCGCTCAACAAGCAACTTATAAGAAATAAGATACATAGCAACATATTCAATACCACAATAGTTTTTAAGCTATTTTCCCATGAGCTATGTATTGCAAAGACAAGGAATGAAATTTTAAAGGTAGCACTCAAGTAATTTACTTTGGAATGGCAGAGAAATACCAGGTAGTAGGTAGGTATAGTGGACACAAATGGCATGGATTTTGGCTCAAGGATTTGGATGCACGAGAAGTATTTCCTCTCAGTACAAGGCTTTGGCTAGCAAGGTTGTTTGAAGCAAACACAAGTATGAACCGGTACAGCAAAACTTACATAAGAACATATTTCAAGCATTATAAGACTCTACACTGTCTTCCTTGTTGTTCAAACACTTCACCAGAAAATATCTAGACTTAGAGAGACCAATCATGCAAACCAAATTTCAACAAGCTCTACGGTATTTCTTCATTAATAGGTGCAAAGTACATGATGCAAGAGCTTAAACATGATCTATTTGAGCACAACAATTGCCAAGTATCAAATTATTCAAGACAATATACCAATTACCACATGAAGCATTTTCTGTTTCCAACCATATAACAATGAACGAAGCAGTTTCAACCTTCGCCATGAACATTAAAAGTAACACTAAGAACACATGTGTTCATATGCAACAGCGGAGCGTGTCTCTCTCCCATACAAAGAATGCTAGGATCCGAGTTTATTCAAACAAAAACAAAAACAAAAGTAAACAGACGCTCCAAGTAAAGCACATAAGATGTGACTGAATAAAAATATAGTTTCACTAGAGGTGACCTGATAAGTTGTCGATGAAGAAGGGGCAAGGCATCCCCAAGATTAGATGCTTGAGTCTTCTTGAAATATGCAGGGATGAACCACGGGGGCATCCCCAAGCTTAGACTTTTCACTCTTCTTGATCATATTGTATCATCCTCCTCTCTTGATCCTTGAAAACTTCCTCCACACCAAACTCGAAACAAACTCATTAGAGGGTTAGTGCATAATCAAAATTCACATATTCAGAGGTGACATAATCATTCTTAACACTTCTGGACATTGCACAAAGCTACTGAAAGTTAATGGAACAAAGAAATCCATCAAACATAGCAAAACAGGCAATGCGAAATAAAAGGCAGAATATGTCAAAACATAACAGTCCGTAAAGATGAATTTTTCTGGGGCACTTAACAGGCTCAGATGAAAAAGATCTAATTGAATGAAAGTTGCGTACATATCTGAGGATCCACGCACGTAAATTGGCAGATTTTTCTGAGTTACCTACAGACGGGGCTGCTCAATTTCGTGACAGTAAGAAATCTGTTTCTGTGCAGTAATCCAAATCTAGTATCAACCGTACTATCAAAGACTTTACTTGGCACAAAAATGCAATAAAATAAAGATAAGGAGAGGTTGCTACAGTAGTAACAACTTCCAAGACTCAAATATAAAACAAAAGTGCAGAATTAAAATAATGGGTTGTCTCCCATAAGCGCTTTTCTTTAACGCCTTTCAGCTAGGCGCAGAAAGTGTGAATCAGGTATTATCGAGAGATGAAGCATCAACATTCTTACCAGGGGAGTTGGGAGTTTTCTCAACAATGAATTGTATCTTGTCTATATAAGTAACTCCTCTTTCGTTGCTCCTAGGCTTACTATCCTCATCAAACAAATTTTCTGGAACAAGCCAAGCATAGTTATTTTCTAGAGCTTCATGCATTCCCATTAGTTTATGAGGTATTGGTACTTTAATCTCCCCCTCACCATTGACGTTATTAGTATACTTTAATCTATCCATGTCCATCTTTTCAAGTGTTTTTGATATAGAGAACGCAAACAAGACAGTAAATAAAGTAATGCAAGTAACTAATTTTTTTTGTGTTTTTGATGTAAAGAAAGCAAACAAAGCAGAAAATAAAATAAAGTAAAGCAAAAACAAAGTAAAGAGATTGGATGTGGGAGACTCCTCTTGCAGCGTGCCTTGATCTCCAGGCAACGGCGCCAGAAAACAGTCTTGATGGCGCGTGATGCACACGTCCGTTGGGAACCCCAAGAGGAAGGTGTGATGCGCACAGCAGTAAGTTTTCCCTTAGAAAGAAACCAAGGTTTATCGAACCAGTAGGAGTCAAGGGCCACGTGAAGGTCGTTGGTGACGGAGTGTAGTGCGGCGCAACACCAGGGATTCCGGCGCCAACGTGGAACCTGCACAACACAATCAAAATACTTTGCCCCAACGTAAAAGTGAGGTTGTCAATCTCACCGGCTTGCTGTAAACAAAGGATTAAATGTATAGTGTGGAAGGTGATGTTTGTTTGCGAAGAACAGTAGAGAACAATGATTGCAGTAGATTGTATTCAGATGTAAAAGAATGGACCGGGGTCCACAGTTCAGATTGTATCCCATGAACGGCTCGATTCGTCCTGACAAGTTGGAGATAAACCTTCTGACGAAATTAATTTGTTACAGCAAGCCGGTGAGATTGACAACCTCACTGTTTCGTTGGGGCAAAGTACTTTGGTTGTGTTGTGCAGGTTCCACGTTGGCGCCGGAATCCCTGGTGTTCCGCCGCACTACATCCCGCCACCAACAACCTTCAACGTGCTTCTTGGCTCCTCCTGGTTCGATAAACCTTGGTTTCTTTCTGAGGGAAAACTTGCTACTGTGTGCATCATACCTTCCTCTTGGGGTTCCCAACGAACGTGTGTGTTACACGCCATCAAGCTCTTTTTCTGGCGCCGTTGCCGGGGAGATCAAGACACGCTGCAAGGGGAGTCCCCACAATCCAATATCTTTACTTTGTTTTTGCCTTGCTTTATTTACTACTTTGTTTGCTGCACTTAAACAAAACACAAAAAAATTAGTTGCTAGTTTTTACTTGTCTTGTTCTCTATATCAAAAACACACAAAAAATTAGTTACTTGCATTTACTTTATCTAGTTTGCTTTATTTACTACTGTTAAAATGAATACTCCTGAAAACACTAAGTTGTGTGACTTCACAAACACAAATAATAATGATTTCCTATGCACACCTATTGCTCCACCTGCTACTACAGCAGAATTCTTTGAAATTAAACCTGCTTTACTGAATCTTGTTATGAGAGAGCAATTTTCTGGTGTTAGTTCTGATGATGCTGCTGCCCATCTTAATAATTTTGTTGAACTATGTGAAATGCAAAAGTATAAGGATGTAGATGGTGATATTATAAAATTGAAATTGTTTCCTTTCTCATTAAGAGGAAGAGCTAAAGATTGGTTGCTATCTCTGCCTAGAAATAGTATTGATTCATGGACTAAATGTAAAGATGCTTTTATTGGTAGATATTATCCTCCCGCTAAAATTATATATTTGAGAAGTAGCATAATGAATTTTAAACAATTAGATAATGAACATGTTGCTCAAGCTTGGGAAAGAATGAAATCTTTGGTTAAAAATTGCCCAACCCATGGACTGACTACTTGGATGATCATCCAAACCTTTTATGCAGGACTGAACTTTTCTTCGCGGAACCTATTGGATTCAGCTGCTGGAGGTACCTTTATGTCCATCACTCTTGGTGAAGCAACAAAGCTTCTTGATAATATGATGATTAATTACTCTGAATGGCACACGGAAAGAGCTCCACAAGGTAAGAAGGTAAATTCTGTCAAAGAAACCTCTTCCTTGAGTGATAAGATTGATGCTATTATGTCTATGCTTGTGAATGATAGGACTAATGTTGATCCTAATAATGTTCCATTAGCCTCATTGGTTGCTCAAGAAGAACATGTTGATGTAAACTTCATTAAAAATAATAATTTCAAGAACAATGCTTATCGGAACAATTCTAGTAATAACTATAGGCCATATCCGTATAATAATGGTAACGGTTATGGTAATTCTTATGGGAATTCTTACAACAATAATAGGAACACACACCCTGGACTTGAAGCTATGCTTAAAGAATTTATTAGTACACAAACTGCTTTTAACAAATCTGTTGAGGAAAAGCTCAATAAAATTGATATTCTTGCTTCTAAGGTTGATAGTCTTGCCTCTGATGTTGATCTTTTGAAATCGAAAGTTATGCCTAATAAGGATATTGAAAATAAAATTGTTACTACAGAAAATGCCATCCAAGTTAGAATTAATGAGAATATAAGATTAATGGCTGAATTGCATGCTAGGTGGGAAAGAGAAGAAAATGAAAAACTAGCTAAAGAGAATAATGTAGCTAAAGTTTGGACTATTACCACCACTAGCAATGCTAATGTTCCACATGTTGCTGCACCTCCTACTAATAATGGTGAAAGAATTGGTGTTGGCAATGTTTCCACTTCTAATGCAAAGCCTGCAAAACTGCCGGAAACTGCTAAAACTGCTGAAACTGCCTGTGATAAAACTGCTGATTTTTTTTCCAACATTGGGAATGATGATCCCATTGCTGTAGATCATAATGGTTTAGATTTTGATGATTTCCACATCTCTGAAGTCACAAAGTTTTTACAAAAGCTTGCTAAAAGTCCCAATGCTAGTGCTATAAATTTAGCCTTTACAAAACATATTACGAATGCTCTCATAAAAGCTAGAGAAGAGAAACTAGAACGTGAAGCTTCTATTCCTAGAAAGCTAGAGGATGGTTGGGAGCCCATCATTAAGATGAAGGTAAATGACTTTGATTGTAATGCTTTATGTGATCTTGGTGCAAGTATTTCTGTTATGCCTAAGAAAATTTATGATATGCTTGACTTGCCACCATTGAAAAATTGTTATTTGGATGTTAATCTCACTGATAATGCTAAAAAGAAACCTTTGGTGAGAGTTGATAATGTTCGCATTACCGTTAACAATGACCTTGTCCCCGTTGATTTTGTTGTCTTGGATATTGAATGCAATGCATCTTGTCCCATTATATTGGGAAGACCTTTTCTTCGAACTGTTGGAGCTATCATTGATATGAAGGAAGGTAATATTAAATATCAATTTCCTCTCAAGAAATGTATGGAACACTTCCCTAGAAATAGAATGAAGTTACCTTATGATTCTATTATTAGAACAAATTATGATGTTGATGCTTCATCTCTTGATGTTACTTGATTCACACTTTCTGCGCCTAGCTGAAAGGCGTTAAAGAAAAGCGCTTATGGGAGACAACCCATGTTTTTAGTACAGTACTTTATTTTATATCTGAGTCTTGGAAGTTGTTTACTACTGTAGCAACCTCTCCTTATCTTAGTTTTGTGCATTGTTGTGCCAAGTAAAGTCGTTGATAGTAAGGTTCATACTAGATTTGGATTACTGCGCAGAAACAGATTTCTTTGCTGTCACGAATCTGGGCCTAATTCTCTGTAGGTAACTCAGAAAATTATGCCAATTTACGTGAGTGATCCTCAGATATGTACTCAACTTTCATTCAATTTGGGCATTTTCATCTGAGCAAGTATGGTTCCACTTGAAAATTCGTCTTTACGAACTGTTCTGTTTTGACAGATTCTGCCTTTTATTTAGCATTGCCTCTTTTGCTATGTTGGATGAATTTCTTTGATCCATTAATGTCCAGTAGCTTTGTGCAATGTCCAGAAGTGTTAAGAATGATTATGTCACCTCTGAACATGTAAACTTTTATTGTGCACTAACCCTCTAATGAGTTGTTTCGAGTTTGGTGTGGAGGAAGTTTTCAAGGATCAAGAGAGGGAAATGATGCAATATGATCAAGAAGAGTGAAAGCTCTAAGCTTGGGGATGCCCCGGTGGTTCACCCCTGCATATTTTAAGAAGACTCAAGCGTCTAAGCTTGGGGATGCCCAAGGCATCCCCTTCTTCATCGACAACATTATCAGGTTCCTCCCCTGAAACTATATTTTTATTCCATCACATCTTATGTGCTTTGCTTGGAGCGTCGGTTTGTTTTTGTTTTTGTTTTTGTTTGAATAAAATGGATCCTAGCATTCATTGTGTGGGAGAGAGACACGCTCCGCTGTTGCATATGGAAAAATATGTCCTTAGGCTTTACTCATAGTATTCATGGCGAAGGTTGAATCTTCTTCGTTAAATTGTTATATGGTTGGAATCGGGAAATGCTACATGTAGTAATTCTAAAATGTCTTGAATAATTTGATACTTGGCAATTGTTGTGCTCATGTTTAAGCTCTTGCATCATATACTTTGCACCTATTAATGAAGAAATACATAGAGCTTGCTAAAATTTGGTTTGCATATTTGGTCTCTCTAAAGTCTAGATAATTTCTAGTATTGAGTTTTGAACAACAAGGAAGACGGTGTAGAGTCTTATAATGTTTACAATATGTCTTTTATGTAAGTTTTGCTGCACCGGTTCATCCTTGTGTTTGTTTCAAATAACCTTGCTAGCCTAAACCTTGTATCGAGAGGGAATACTTCTCATGCATCCAAAATCCTTGAGCCAACCACTATGCCATTTGTGTCCACCATACCTACCTACTACATGGTATTTCTCCGCCATTCCAAAGTAAATTGCTTGAGTGCTACCTTTAAATTTCCATCATTCGCCTTTGCAATATATAGCTCATGGGACAAAATAGCCTTAAAAACTATTGTGGTATTGAATATGTACTTATGCACTTTATCTCTTATTAAGTTGCTTGTTGTGCGATAACCATGTTCCTGGGGACGCCATCAACTCTTTGTTGAATATCATGTGAGTTGCTATGCATGTTCGTCTTGTCTGAAGTAAGGGCGGTTTTCACAATCAAATGGTTTGAGTATGCATACTGTTAGAGAAGAACATTGGGCCGCTAACTAAAGCCATGAATCATGGTGGAAGTTTCAGTTTGGACATAAAACCTCAATCTCTTATGAGAATATTATCTGTTGTTGAATGCTTAAGCATTAAAAGAGGAGTCCATTATCTGTTGTCTATGTTGTCCCGGTATGGGTGTCTAAGTTGAAGAATGATCAAAAGCGAGAAATCCAATGCGAGCTTTCTCCTTAGACCCTTGTACAGGCGGCATAGAGGTACCCCTTTGTGACACTTGGTTGAAACATATGTTATGCAATGATAATCCGTGTTAACCCAAGCTAATTAGGACAAGGTGCGGGCACTATTAGTACACTATGCATGAGGCTTGCAACTTGTAAGATATAATTTACATGATACATATGCTTTATTACTACCGTTGACAAAATTGTTTCATGTTTTCAAAATAAAAGCTCTAGCACAAATATAGCAATCGATGCTTTCCTCTTTGAAGGACCTTTTTTTACTTTTATGTTGAGTCAGTTCACCTATTTCTCTCCACCTCAAGAAGCAAACACTTGTGTGAACTGTGCATTGATTCCTACATACCTACATATTGCACTTGTTATATTACTTTACATTGACAATATCCATGAGATATACATGTTATAAGTTGAAAGCAACCGCTGAAACTTAATCTTCCTTTGTGTTGCTTCAATACCTTTACTTTGATTTATTGCTTTATGAGTTAACTCTTATGCAAGACTTATTGATGCTTGTCTTGAAGTACTATTCATGAAAAGTCTTTGCTTTATGATTCAGTTGTTTACTCATGTCATTACCATTGTTTTGATCGCTGCATTCATTACATATGCTTACAATAGTATGATCAAGGTTATGATGGCATGTCACTCCAGAAATTATCTTTGTTATCGTTTACACCTTCGGACGAGCAGAAACTAAGCTTGGGGATGCTGATACGTCTCCGACGTATCAATAATTTCTTATGTTCCATGCCACATTATTGATGATATCTACATGTTTTATGCATACTTTATGTCATATTTATGCATTTTCCGGCACTAACCTATTAACGAGATGCCGAAGAGCCAGTTGCTGTTTTCTGCTGTTTTTGGTTTCATAAATCCTACAAAGGAAATATTCTCGGAATTGGACGAAATCAACGCCCAGGGGCCTATTTTGCCACGAAGCTTCCAGAAGACCGGGGGGGAGATGAAGTGGGGCCACGAGGCGCCGGCCTGATGTGTGGGGCCCTCGTGTGGCCCCCTGACCTGCCCTTCCGCCTACTTAAAGCCTCCATCGCGAAACCCCCAGTACCGAGAGCCACGATACGGAAAACCTTACTGAGACGCCGCCGCCGCCAATCCCATCTCGGGGGATTCAGGAGATCGCCTCCGGCACCCTGCCGGAGAGGGGAATCATCTCCCGGAGGACTCTTCACCGCCATGGTCGCCTCCGGAGTGATGAGTGAGTAGTTCACCCCTGGACTATGGGTCCATAGCAGTAGCTAGATGGTCGTCTTCTCCTTATGTGCTTCATTGTTGGATCTTGTGAGCTGCCTAACATGATCAAGATCATCTATCTGTAATGCTATATGTTGTGTTTGTCGGGATCCGATGGATAGAGAATACTATGTTATGTTGATTATCAATCTATTACCTATGTGTTGTTTATGATCTTGCATGCTCTCCGTTATTAGTAGAGGCTCTGGCCAAGTTTTTACTCTTAACTCCAAGAGGGAGTATTTATGCTCGATAGTGGGTTCATGCCTCCATTAAATGCGGGACGATGTGACAGAAAGTTCTAAGGTTGTGGATGTGCTGTTGCCACTAGGGATAAAACATTGATGCTATGTCTGAGGATGTAGGTATTGATTACATTACGCACCATACTTAATGCAATTGTCTGTTGTTTGCAACTTAATACTGGAAGGGGTTCGGATGATAACCTGAAGGTGGACTTTTTAGGCATAGATGCATGCTGGATAGCGGTCTATGTACTTTGTCGTAATGCCCAATTAAATCTCACTATACTCATCATATCATGTATGTGCATTGTCATGCCCTCTCTATTTGTCAATTGCCCGACTGTAATTTGTTCACCCAACATGCTATTTATCTTATGGGAGAGACACCTCTAGTGAACTGTGGACCCCGGTCCTATTCTTTACATCGAATACAATCTACTGCAATATTTGTTCTTTACTATTTTCTGCAAACAATCATCATCCACACTATACATCTAATCCTTTGTTACAGCAAGCCGGTGAGATTGACAACCTCACTGTTTCGTTGGGGCAAAGTACTTTGGTTGTGTTGTGCAGGTTCCACGTTGGCGCCGGAATCCCTGGTGTTGCGCCGCACTACATCCCGCCACCAACAACCTTCAACGTGCTTCTTGGCTCCTCCTGGTTCGATAAACCTTGGTTTCTTTCTGAGGGAAAACTTGCTACTGTGTGCATCATACCTTCCTCTTGGGGTTCCCAACGAACGTGTGTGTGCAAAAATTAAGGATAGAAGAGACATAATCTTTAAGGTCCTTACAAACAACACTAGTTTCATAATTTTTAGCAATGAAGGATTCTATCTCAGAGGCTCCCATAAATATGACAAATTGTTCTACCTCTTCGAACCCAAAATGAAGATAGCTATTCCAATTATAGTTCTTAATTAAAACTTCCTCACTAAAGCCACATTGAAATTTAAGATGTTTAGTATCCTATTTAGAGCAACAGTTTATGTCATGGCGTTTAAGCAAGATTTTAGCAATTGTATTCAATTTTTCTATCACAGCACTCATAACTTTTCCCGTTCTTGATTCTCTATAATTATTATATAATTCTATAAGCTCCAAATAGGTTGTAGGTTCTCCCATAACAACAGTTTTTAATTTTTTGGTTTTTCAAATTTTTATGGATTTTCGGGTATATAGGAAAAATAAAACAAGACAAAAATAAACTAGACGAAAGTAAACTAAGCAAAATAATACTAGACAGAAATAAACTAAGCACAAGTAAGCTAGACAAAAGTAAACTAAGCAAAACAAAATAAAATAAAACAAAAACAGAGAGAGAGGTAGAGTGTACTCCCCAGGTGAACTTATGAGTAGAGCTATGCCTCCCCGGCAACGGCGCCAGAAAATAGTCTTGATGACCCACAAGTATAGGGGATCGCAACAGTCTTCGAGGGAAGTAAAACCCAATTTATTGATTCGACACAAGGGGAGACAAAGAATACTTATAAGCCTTAACAACTGAGTTGTCAATTCAGCTGCACCTGGAAAAGCACTAGTAACAGGGGTGATGTGAAAGCAACAGTAATATGAGAGCAGTAGTAACAGTAACACATCAGCAGTAGCTGTAATATGAGAGCAATGGCACCAGAAAATTGTTGATACTACTTCCAATGACATGTAGGAACGAGTATATGATGATGAGAGATGGACCGGGGTTCCCAGCTATCTACACTAGTGGTAACTCTCCAATAACAAGTGTTGGGTGAACAAATTACAGTTGGGCAATTGATAGGATTGAAATAGCATTAAGACAGAACATCAAGATTATTAATCATGTAGGCATGTTTCCCATATATAGTCATACGTGCTCGCAATGATAAACTTGTACAACATCTTTTGTCCTACCAGCCGGTGGCAGCCGGGCCTCTAGGGAATCTACTGGAAATTAAGGCACTCCTTTTAATAGAGCACCGGAGCAAAGCATTAACACTCCGTGAAAACATGTGATCCTCATATCTAAGCCTTCCCCTCTAGTTGTCCCAATTTCTGTCACTTTGGGGCCTTTGGTTCCAGACATAGACATGTGCATACAACTTGTAGATACAATCTAAGCAATAATTATAGAGCTTAAATCTAAGATCATGCCACTCGGGCCCTAGTGACAAGCATTAAACACAACAAGATTGCAGCAACAATAACTTCACAAACTTTATAGATAGACTAATAATAATGTAACAATCCATCGGATCCCAACAAACACAACACCGATTACATCAGATGAATCTCAATCATGTAAGGCAGCTTATGAGATCATTGTATGGAAGTACATGGGGGAGAGAATACCAACTAGCTACAGCTAGAATCCGTAGTCCATGGGGGAACTACTCACGGAGCATGATGGAGGCGGTGGCGTCGATGGAGATGGCTTCCGGGGGCAATTCCCCTTCCCGGCAGGGTGCCGGAACAGAGACTTCTGTCCCCCGAATTGGAGTTTCGCGATGGTGGCGGCGCCCCTAGAGTCTTTCTGGAGTTTCGTCAATTGGTATCGATGTTTTAGGTCACCAGGGCTTAAATAGGCGAAGAGTCGGAGTCGGAGGGGCCACGGGGTCTCCTCACACTAGGGTGGCGCGCCCCCCTCCTGGGCCGCGCCGCCACCACGTGTGGGGCCCCCAGGGCACCCCTCTGGTCCCCCTCTGACTTTCTGGAAGGTTCCGGGAAAAATAAGGTTCTGGGCGTTGATTTCGTCGAATTCCGAGAATATTGCCCGAACAGACTTTCTGGAACCAAAAACAACAGAAAACAGCAACTGGCCCTTCGGCATCTCGTTAATAGGTTAGTTCCATAAAATGCATAAAAACATTATAAAGTGCAAGCAAAACATGTAAGTATTGTCATAAAACAAGCATGGAACATCAGAAATTATAGGTACGTTGGAGACGTATCAGCTGGCGCGGGCCCCTCCTTGGCCGTGCCGCCCTATGGTTAGGGCGCCTCGTGGCCCCACTTCGTATCCTCTTCGGTCTTCTGGAAGCTCCGTGGAAAAATAAGACCCTGGGCGTTCGTTTCGTCCAATTCCGAGAATATTTCCTGTGTAGGGTTTCTGAAACCAAAAACAGCACAAAACAGGAACTGGCGTTTCGGCATCTCGTTAATAGGTTAGTGCCGGAAAATGCATTTAAATGATGTAAAGTGTGTATAAAACATGTGAGTATTGTCATAAAACTAGCATGGAACATAAGAAATTATAGATACGTTTGAGACGTATCATGTATCCACGTTTTCCTTAAGGGTTAAGAAGTTTCCCTTAAGGCAGATTTGGATTTGGCAAAACAGTCCTAGTTCTAGTAGGTTTCGGCTGACAGAAACCTACCGGAACTCTCCCAAACTTTGGGGGCAGGTCTTGGACGACCCAAGGACCTTTTCCACCTATAAAAGGAGGGCAAGGGGAGCCCCAAGATGTGCATAAGTCGCAGCCCTAGCTCCCCCTCTCCCCCTCTCCAACGTATCTATAATTTCTGATGTTCCATGCTAGTTTTATGACAATACCTACATATTTTGCTCACACTTTATAATGATTTTATGCATTTTCCGGAACTAACCTATTAACAAGATGCTGAAGTGCCAGTTCCAGTTTTCTGCTGTTTTTGGTTCCAGAAAGGATGTTCGGGCAATATTCTCGGAATTCGACGAAACAAAAGCCAAACATCTTAATTCACCGAGACGGACCAGAACACCGAAGGGGAACCGGAGAGGAGGCCCAGGCCCCCCACACCATAGGCTGGCGCGGCCTAGGGGGGGCGCGCCGCCCTATGGGGTGGGCCCCCAGGCACCCTCTTGCACCGCCTCTTCGCCTATCAAATCCCTCGCGACCTAAAAACCCGATAACAATTGACGAAACTCCAGAAAGACTCCAGGGACGCCGCCGCCATCGCGAAACTCCGTTTCGGGGGACAGAAGTCTCTGTTCCGGCACGCCGCCGGGACGGGGAATTGCCCCCGGAGTCATCTCCATCGACACCACCGCCATCTTCATCGCCGCTGCTGTCTCCCATGATGAGGAGGGAGTAGTTCTCCCCCGAGGCTAAGGGCTTTACCGGTAGCTATGTGGTTAATCTCTCTCTCCCATGTACTTCAGTACAATGATCTCATGAGCTGCCTTAGATGATTGAGGTCCATATGATGAGCTTTGTAATCTAGATGTCGTTGTGCTATTCAAGTGGATTTTACTTATGTGATCTCCGGAGACTCCTTGTCCCACGTGTGTAAAGGTGACAGTGTGTGCACCGTGTGGGTCTCTTAGGCTATATTTCACAGAATACTTGTTCACTGGGTTATGATTTGAGTTGGATGTGTCTATGAAATTGTGGTGTGTTAGTACCTCCTATGAATGCTCACAGTGACAGCGTGGGGTGTTTATTAGTACTTGGGAATACATCTTTAAGGTTTGCTTTTGCAGCCCTACACGGTGAATTAGTGTTCGTTATCCAGCCAGAGAGTAATTCAGAATAGCATAGTGAAGTGCTTATATTTATATTCAATTATGATTGCAATGTTGAGAGTGTCCACTAGTGAAAGTATGATCCCTAGGCCTTGTTTCTAAGCATTGAAACACCATTTCCAACAAGTTCTGCTACATGTTTGCTTGCTGCCATTTTTATTTCAGATTGCTATTGCTACTTATAATCATCCATATTACTTGTATTTCACTATCTCTTCGCCGAACTAGTGCACCTATACATCTGACAAGTGTATTAGGTGTGTTGGGGACACAAGAGACTTATTGTATCTTATTTGCAGGGTTGCTTGAGAGGGATATCCTTGACCTCTACCTCCCTGAGTTCGATAAACCTTGGGTGATTCACTTAAGGGAAACTTGCTGCTGTTCTACAAACCTCTGCTCTTGGAGGCCCAACACTGTCTACAAGAATAGAAGCACACGTAGACATCAAGCTATTTTCTGGCGCCGTTGCCGGGGAACTGAAGAAAAGTTACACCACAAAGATTTCTATCTCCCACGTCAACTGCACGCCAGCAAGCTATTTTCTGGCGCCGTTGCCGGGGTGCTGGCGGGATTCCGATGAGGATCTACTACATCCGCTGCCCGCTGGAACGGGGAGAAGGACGTCATCATCAACACCGAACGTGTGACCGAGTACGGAGGTGCTGCCCGACTGTGGCACCGTCAAGATCTTCTACGCGCTTTCGAAAGCGGCAAGTGATCGACTACAGCAACAACGAGATCTAATCTCGTAGGCTTTGGAAATCTTCAAGGGTTAGTCTCATGATCTTCTCGTTGCTCCCATCTACTAGATTGCATCTTGGCTTGTTTTTCGTTCTTGCGGTAGGAATTTTTTTGTTTTCTATGCTACGAATCCCATCACTAGATAGAATACCAACGACGAACATAATAACACTTCATTTTTGTTCCCGACGTGCATTCCTATCATATTCTTGTCAGTCACTTAGGCCATTGTATTCTTGTATTGCGTTGTTTTGTATGACACTTCATACAAACCAATATGGTACAAATACCCAAGAATTTCATTGTGTGACCAAACTAGGAATACATTCATAACATGTATATCATCTATATACACCTGAGCTGGACTTTCTAGTTTTTTCTTTCTTTCTACCAATAATCTTTTGTAGTTTCTCTTTTAGCTTTCCTCATTCTCAGAAAAACACTTCAACATCAATAACTTCTAGGTTTGTTGGTCAAATACCAATAACCTTGAGGTTCTTACTTTGAAGTTGATCATCATATGACAAGTGTTCCGGATTTCACTATTAGTAACCTTTTAATGTGATGAATAATTTCACTCATAATTTTTATCCATCAAATCATGACGACTTTCTGAGACCATGTCTGTACATGCTAGGCTCATAAAGTTTAACCTCAGTATTCGCATGTGCAAATCTGGCTTGCACCCGTTGTATGCACATGTAGAATCTATAACACCTGATCATCACGTGATGCTTTGAAACGACGAGTCTTAGCAACAGTGCATACTAAGGACGATCACTTCATGGATATGCGAATATCGTTAGTGCCCAACTAGTTGGAGGATTGGGACGCTTGGCATCTTCAACCTTCGTACATTCCCATAAAACTTATGAGTTTATGTAGTCTCGCCAAATTATATTCTATCACCTTGCAATAAGGTCTTAGATATCACATATATCTCATACCTTGCTTATTTCTGAAAACAAAATTTTCAACTCCTTACTTTTCAAACATATTTGAATTTCAAGTTTCGTGGAGACAAGATGATTCTAGGTACTAATTGAAACCATTGTTCTTTGAATCAGCAATGTGAGGTTTACTAAAAGTTTGCAATAGGACTTAATCATTTCTTGATTCTTCAACAATACGGTACCAGTCCGTAAAGTTTCTTGTCAGACTTAACAATATTTCTATCTCAATTACAAGACTAGAGCATGGTAGATAACGGATGCCAATTCTACAAATTTAATTCAAAATACTATTCAGACTATGTTCATGATAATTAGTTCATGTTTTAATCTAATTACTAATGAACTCCCACTTAATACAACATCCCTCATAGTTGTTTAGTGGTACACGATCCATATCCACTACACCAAAACCGATCATCACGTGAGATGATGTAGCTTCAATGGTGAACATCAACATGTTGATCATATCATCCATATAACTCGTGTTCAACCTTTCGGTTTCCTGTGTTCCGAGGCCATGTCTGTACATGCTAGGCTCATCAAGCAAACCCAAGTATTTCCGCGTGTGCAACATGGCTTACACCCGTTGTATGTGAACGTAGAATCTATCACATCCGATCATCACGAGATGCTTCAAAACGACGAACTGTAGCAACGGTGCATACGAGGGGAGAACACTTTATTATATTGATATTAATGTGAGGGATCATCTTATAATGCTACCATCGCGATCTAAGCAAGATAAGATGCATAAAGGATTAACATCACATGCAATTCATATGTGATATGATATGGCCCTTTAGTCTTTGCGCCTTTGATCTTCATCTCCAAAGCACGGACATGATCTCCATCATCAACGGGCATGATCTCCATCATCGTCGGCGTAGCGTCAAGGTCCATGGCGCCGTCTTCATGGTTGTTCCCTACATGTAGCAACTATTACAACTACTTTGAAATAATACTACTACATGAAATATAAAGACAACCATAAGGCTCCTGCCGGTTGCCACAATACAATAATGATCATCTCATACATATTCATCATCACATCATGGCCATATCACATCACCAAACCCTGCAAAAACAAGTTAGACGCCTCTAATTTGGTTTGCATATTTTACGTCGTTTAGGGTTTTCGAGTAAGATCCAATCTACCTACGAACATGAACCACAACGGTGATACTAGTGTTGTCAATAAAAAGAGTAGATTGAATCTTCACTATGGTGAGAGAGACAGACACCCGCAAAGGCACTTATGCAATACAAGTTGCATGTTGAGCGTGGAGCAAGTCTCATGAACGCGGTTATGTAAAGTTAGCCCGGGCCGCTTCATCCCACCATCCCACAAGATGCAAAGTACACGAACAAAAGACAACAAAAGCATCAACGCCCACAAAACCATTGTGTTCTACTCGAGCAACCAATCTATGCATAGACACGGCTCTGATACCACTGATGGGATTCGTAGCATAGAAAACAAAAAAATTCCTACCGCGAGAACGAATAACAAGCCAAGATCCAATCTAGAAGATGGTAGCAACGAGAAGATCATGAGACTAACCCTCGAAGATTTCCAAAGCCTACGAGATTAGATCTCGTTGTTGCTGTAGTCGATCACTTGCCACTTTCGAAAGCGCGTAGAAGATCTTGACGGTGCCACAGTCGAGCAGCACCTTCGTACTCGGTCACACGTTCGGTGTTGATGACGACGTCCTTCTCCCCGTTCCAGCGGGCAGCGGATGTAGTAGATCCTCCTTGGAATCCCGCCAGCACGACGGCGTTGTGACGGTGGTGGTGGAGATCTCCGGCAGGGCTTCGCCGTAAGCGCTGCGGGAGAAGAAGGAGGAGGGAGAGGCTAGGGTTTGGGAGAGGGGCAAGGGCTGCGACTTGTGGTGCTCTTGGAGTGCCCCTTGGTCCCTTTAAATAGGTGTCCAAGCCCATTGGGTCGTCCATAAACCTGCCCCCAAGTTTGACTGAGTTCCGACAGGTTTCCGGTTCCAAAAACCTACTTCTACTCGGACTCTTTTGCCAATTCCGAAATTGCATTAAGGAAGGACTCCTTTTCCCTTAAGGAAACGTGGTTGCACCTATTATGGAACCCTCCGGACTTCCTTAGAAAGCCCGGGTCGTTCCGGACACTTCCGGAACCTTCCATAATATTCCGGACTATTCCGGTCCTTCCAAAACCTTCTAGAAGCTCCGGTCAAAACACCGGACTTTTTTCGAACCTCGGAAAATGACTTCCCATATATGAATCTTATTCTTCGGACCATTCCGAACCTCCTCGTGATGTCTTGGATCCCATCCGAGACTCCGAACAACATTCGAGCTCCATTCCATATTCCATATCTACTTAAAACGACATCAAACCTTAAGTGTGTCACCCTACGGTTCGAGAACTATGCGGACATGATCGAGACTTTTCTCCGATCAATAACTAATAGCGGGACCTGGAGATCCATAATAGCTCCCACATATTCAATGATGACTTCGTGATCGAAAGAACCATTAACATACGATACCAATTCCCTTTGCCGCGCGATACTTTACTTGTTCGAGGTTCGATCATCGGTATCTCCATACCTAGTTCAACCTCGTTACCGACAAGTACTCTTTACTCGTACCGTGATATGTCATCTCTTGTGACCTTGTCACATGCTTGCAAGCTAATTAGATGTCATTCCACCGAGAGGGACCCAGAGTATATCTATCCGTCATCGGGATGGACAAATCCCACTCTTGATCCATATGCCTCAGCTCATACTTTCCGAATACTTAATCCCATCGTTATAACCACCCATTTACGCAGTGGCGTTTGATGTAATCAAAGTACCCTTCTGGTATAACACTACAAGAAAAGTTGCCATGGCCGACGAAGTTGAAGTCGCGCCGTGGTTGCTGGTGCACCATGGCCGACGATTTTTGGTCCCTCCGTGGTGCATGTCAAAACTTTTTTTTTCTCGTTTTTGAGGCCACCTAGCCCGACGAAAGCGGCCAAAACGTCGCGTATGGTGGCCCGGGACGTGGTGCATCGCGAATTCTCGGGTTCGCCGGCGAGTCAACGCAAATCCGCACCGCCCAGGGATGTAGGGCCCAGATGGCAGCCTCTCTAGCATTGTTTTTTTCTCGATCGCGCCATCTCGTTCAACGCTCTCCGATCGAGCCGTTTACGATGCAGGATCATGGGTCCCGCTTGTCATCCTCTATGAACCAAATTTCTTTCTTTTCTTGGATTTTTTTTGACCCCCTGATTTCTGGCTACTTCCTTTTTCTTTTGATCCCTTGCCGCCTTGGAAACGTTGAGACCGCTGCAGCTAAATGGGACCCGCATGTCATCCTCTATGAGCAATCAACTTTCTTTTCTTGGAGTTTTTTTTGGCACCTCATATTTGGTCACTTGCCTTTTTTTTTCGATCCCCTGCCGCCTCTCAAATGGTGATACCGCTGCTGCTAAATGGGACCCGCATGTCATCCTCTATGTACTATAAAACTTTCTTTTCTTGGATTTTTTTTGGCACCTCATATTTGGTCACTTGCCTTTTTCTTTCGATCCCCTGCCGCCTCTCAAACAGTGAGACCGCTGCAGCTAAATGGGACCCGCATGTCATCCTCTATGAGCAATCAACTTTCTTTTCTTGGAGTTTTTTTTGGCACCTCATATTTGGTCACTTGCCTTTTTCTTTCGATCCCCTGCCGCCTCTCAAACGGTGATACCGCTGCTGCTAAATGGGACCCGCATGTCATCCTCTATGTACTATAAAACTTTCTTTTCTTGGATTTTTTTTTTGGCACCTCATATTTGGTCACTTGCCTTTTTCTTTCGATCCCCTGCCGCCTCTCAAACGGTGATACCACTGCTGCTAAATGGGACCCGCATGTCATCCTCTATGGACTATAAAACTTTCTTTTCTTGGATTTTTTTTGGCACCTCATATTTGGTCACTTGCCTTTTTCTTTCGATCCCCTGCCGCCTCTCAAACGGTGATACCGCTGCTGCTAAATGGGACCCGCATGTCATCCTCTATGGACTATAAAACTTTCTTTTCTTGAATTATTTTTGGCTCCTGATATTTGGTCACTTGCCTTTTTCTTTCGATCCCCTGCCGCCTCTCAAACCGTGAGACCGCTGCAGCTAAATGGGACCCGCATGTCATCCTCTATGAGCAATCAACTTTCTTTTCTTGGAGTTTTTTTTGGCACCTCATATTTGGTCACTTGCCTTTTTCTTTCGATCTCATGCCACGTTTGAAATGTTGAGGAACCTGCTGGCTCATGGGACCCGCATGTCATCCTCTATGTGCTATAAAAGTTTCCTTTGTTGGATTTTTTTTCACCCTCTGATTTTTGGCTTGCCTTTTTCTTTTGATCCCCTGCCCCCTTTGAAACGTTGAGTAAGCTGTTGGCTCAAGGGACCCGCATGTCATCCTCTATGTCCATCAACTTTCTTTTCTTGGATTTTTTTTCACCCCCTAATTACTAGCTACTTTCTTTTTCTTTTGATCTCAAGCCGCATTACAAACATTGAGACCGCTGCTGCAAAATGGGACCCACATGTCATCCTCTATGTACAATAAATCTTGGATTATTTTTGGCTCCTGATATTTGGTCACTTGCCTTTTTCTTTCGATCTCATGCCGCCTTTGAAACGTTGAGTAAGCTGCTGGCTCATGGGTCCCGCATGTCATCCTCTATGAACAATAAAAGTTTCCTTTGGTGGATTTATTTTTGACCCCTAATTAATTTCTGGCTATTTCCTTTTTTTTCTTTTGATCCCCTGCCGCCTTGGAATTGTTGAGAATGCTGCTGCCTCATTTTTCTTTTGGTCTGTCTTTGCCTTGGAAACGTTGAGACCGCTGCTACAAAATGGGACCCGCATGTCATCCTCTATGTACAATAAAGTTTCTTTTCTTGGATTATTTTTGGCTCCTGATATTATGTCACTTGGCTTTTTCTTTCGATCTCATGCCGACTTTGAAACGTTGAGGATGCTGCTGCCTCATGGGTCCCGCATGTCATCCTATCAGAACGATAAATGTTTTCTTTTCTTGTATTTTTTTACCAACTGATTTTTGGCTTTTTTAATTTTCGATCCCCTGCCGCCTTTGAAACGTTGACGACGCTGCTGGCTCATGGGTCCCCGATGTCAGCCTCCCCGTACAAGAAACATGTGATATTTTATTTTGCAGACAATAAACGTTGTATTTCGCTCTGAGCTATTGCAAACGGATAAATTACATCTTTATATCTACCTAAACAAACTTATATGTTGAATCTCCGTGTTTTTTGTTTTTGCGAAGCATAGGACTTTCTGTTTTTTTTGAGAAAAATCCGACCTTTCCTGTTTTGGAGTGGACTGAAATTGTACGAGTCAAAAGGCCCGGCGGGATAGTTCGAAGGCCCAGAAGTCCAGATACAGCCCAATTGAAATCTTTCTTTCCAGGGAAATATTTTCACACCCTGATTTCTGGCTACTTCATTTTTCTTTCGGTCCTGTGCCGCCTTGGAAGCGTTGAGACCGCTGCTACAAAATGGGACCCGCATGTCATCCTCTATGTACAATAAAGTTTCTTTTCTTGGATTATTTTTGGCTCCTGATATTATGTCACTTGCCTTTTTCTTTCAATCTCATGCCGACTTTGAAACGTTGAGGAAGCTGCTGGCTCATGGGTCCCGCATGTCATCCTTTATGAACAATAAAAGTTTCCTTTGTTGGATTTATTTTTTTCCCCTAATTTCTGGCTATTTGCCTTTTTATTTTGATCCCCTGCCCCCTTTGAAACGATGACGACGCAGCTGGCAAGTCGGTCCCACATGTCATCCTCTATGAACAATAAGTTTCCTTTGATGGATTTATTTTTGACCCTAATTAATTTCTGGCTATTTCCTTTTTTCTTTTGATCCCCTGCCGCCTTGAAATAGTTGAGGATGCTGCTGCCTCATGGGTCCCGCATGTCATCCTCTCAGAAAGGTAAATGTTTCTTTTCTTGAATTTGTTTACCAACTGATTTTTGGCTTATTTCTGCAAAGGTTGTATTTCTAGATAGATAAGGTGGATTCGAATCTACCATGGTTCAGGCAGCTCAGGTAAGCCTTCTTGCACTGATTAATGGAAGTAGTGTATAGCAAGGTCAAGACATGTGGCTCGGTGTAATGAATCTATTTGAATCATGTTGTGGGTTCAATCTGATAGTTCTCTAACAGGTCAGCCAAAATAGAAATTAAGTTTTTTTCTAAAACGGAAATGCAAATTAAGATGAACACGAACATTAGTTATCATAATAGCTGATCATACATACATACTTGCTAAGAGCAAAAGCTTGCTAGAGTTTTACCACCCATACAATTAATTAGCAGTTCAGATAAGATAACCTTATATAAGTATAACTACAAATGCATTTGAAAAGGGCTCATGGGACAACAGAACTAGACAACCGCGAACTTTATGACCAGCATGTCACAGCGGCATCGAAAGATCTTGACCTTCAACTTTGATCCAATGCGAAGTTTGGCACCGTCAATGAACTTTTTCCACCTGGAAGTAACAGCCAAGCGGCCATCTGTGGGACTGACGGAGTACCGTCCCTCCACGGTGAGACCTTCACTCTCCATGACGAGGGATATCTTGCCCCTTCGGCCAGCATTGAGATCCTTGGAGATACTTTTAGGCAATTTCTGATTCAAAGCAAGAGATACCACCAAAAATTAGTCAATGGCACCAATG
The DNA here is from genome assembly GCF_019359855.2 of Lolium perenne. Taxonomy (NCBI): domain Eukaryota; kingdom Viridiplantae; phylum Streptophyta; class Magnoliopsida; order Poales; family Poaceae; genus Lolium; species Lolium perenne. The sequence continues at coordinate 191,301,777 of NC_067249.2, forward strand.
CACTGAACCATGTGAGACTTTGAGCAGAGAAGACATCAAGATAAGAGCAGTTATGTTGTCATATACTCACGAACATAGCCTTCAGATGCGTCCTGGTCACCACACGGGTGGCCACAGCAATGAGCTGAGACCTCGGTGATCTGGCTGGGGCAGGTGCCTGAGCACAGGATGGTACACGAGCTGGTGCGATGCGGGAGACTGCTGGGCAGTGCGATAAACGGTGCCTCTAGAGGAACCGGTGCGATGCGAGGAAGGCTGTTGGGCGAGGTGCGATAAACGGTGCAGCTAGAGGAACCGATCTTGATGCGGGAGCCTGCTGGGCAGGTGTAGTATATGGGGCCTCTACGGGAACCAATGCTGATGTAGGGGACTGCTGGGTAGATGCGATAAACGGAGCTGGTACAGGAACCGGTCTTGATGCGGGAGAGTGGGAAGCCGGTGCCGGTCTTTGGTGTGGTTGCCCTTTGTGACATCCGCTCCTGTTCCATCAGGGGATCTGCAGCTTTGATCATGTTAAACCCAGCAAGCTAGAACAGAGGGAATGGTTTAGAACAACTGCTCAGAATGCAGTTATCAAAAGATATGAGTAGAAAAAAGTTACATATTATATATTTGGAAGTGTCTCCAACTACGTAAGCGATTACGTATATCTGCCCGTTTGAGTTTACGATCCTCGGCTCGTCGCCCTTCTTCAGACCGTAGTCAAAAGCAAACTTTCTCCAATCATGTCCATACAAATATGTGATGGCCTGCGTCTTGTAGACATACACCTCATAGACCGTGTAGGTGTTCATCAATTTGCCATTGCCATGCATAGTGAAAGACCCTTCATGTGGACACATCTGGTTAATCATTGGACGAAGTTCACAAGGTACAGTCTGCATGTGAAAATTGATACAAATGTAGGAAGCATGAAGACTAAAAACAAGACTTTACTATATGCCAATTCATGCTAAACCACTGAGAATACATACCTGTAACTCTGTGAAGGAGCTACTAGAAAGGTAGATAGAGCCATAGGAGGTGTTATATGCGGGGTATGTACATGGGCCCGCCATATTCCCGCAAGCTCGGCATCGGGATGGTGAAGGAAACATGGGAGGTACTACTGGTGCGTAGCGCTGAATGTAAGTGGAAGAATTAGGTTGTGTAAAGTGCATAGTTCAGAGCAATGCAAATGTTGACAAGCGAGTGCATAACACTATGTTACAAACTGAACAGTGAAAAATTAATGTATGATGAATATAAGCATGCTAATTTGGTGTTTCCGAATTCCAAAAAGCATTAGACAGAGCCGGTGATAATATGAGACATAAATCATGGCATGTATATGTGGCTTAAGAAAATATACCCGAACCCTTGGATGGTTACGGCCCGGCTGGTCCTTGGACTTGAGCTTATATAAGCATCCAGAAGGTGGGGCTGACAGTAACTTGGTGGCAGCCTCTGCAGATGCCTCATCAGCAGCAGTTGCAATCCTTTTGACCAATGAAGGCTTAGCGGTTTCGATGCATATGAAAATTGAAGAGCAACAGACATCAGCAGTGATATATAAAATGAATCTATGAGACACTGATGCATATAGTGCTGGATGTAAGTGGAAGAATAGGTGTGTGTGTTTCTGAACTATTGGTAAGCATTAGACAAAGCCGGCAATAAACAGACAAAAATCAAATCATGTATGAGGATTAAAAAAATATACCTGCTTACTGAAAAGGGTACCACCCAGCTGGCCCGTGGCCTTGTGCTTGAGGAGGTTTTCAGAAGATGGTGGCGGCACCATCGTCTTCACAGCAGCCTCATCAGGATCATTTTTATCCATTTGAGTAGAGGCACAGAAGTTTCATCCTGCATATGAATAGCAACAGAACTCATCATTGATATTTAATAAATCTATGAGATAGACTGATGCAAATAGTGCGGGGTGTAAGTGGAAGAATAGGGTTGTGCATAGAGAACAGTTGACAACAATGCAAATGATTACAAAAGAAGCCAATGGAAATCAACAGTTTATATACTGGATGAGACAGACTGAAAAGTGAAAAATTAGTGTATGATGATTGTAAGCAAACGCAGCGTTTCTGAACTTTTGGTAAGCATTAGACAAAGCCAACAGTAATTAAACAGATAATAATGAAATCATGTATGTGGATTAAGAAAATATACCAGATTCATTAAAAGGTCACCACCCAGCTGGCCCATGGCCTCGTGCTTGTAGAGGTTTTCGGAAGATGGTGCCGGCACCATCGTCCTCACAGCAACCTCATTAGCCTCATTTTGCATCCACTTGAGTAAAGGCGCAGCGATTTCAGCCTGCATAAGAATGGGAACAGATCTCAGCAGTGATATTGAATGACTCTGAGACAGACTGATGCATATAGTGCTGGATGTAAGTGGAAGGGTATGGCCGTGTATGGACAACAGTTCACAACAATGCAAGGGTGTGTTCGGTTCTGAAACAGCGTGGAATGGAATGGAATGGAATGGTTCCATTTCAGAGGAATGGAATGGTTACATTTTTTTTGGTTGGGAAAAATGGAGAGCAGAAGAGATCGAGGTTAAACTAACCATTTGTCTCAAAATTGTAATTAACAATTGCAAATGACATTTTAATCTCAAAGTCGTAATTAACAGCGCCTAATGGTGCTCTTTTAATCTAAAAATCGTAATTAACATCATTTTTTGTTGGGTTAGGGGAACTGGAGTAGATGAACATTACTGTATGATGATTGTAAGCAAACGAATTTGGTGTTTCTAAACTTTTGGCTTCGAGATCTTATGGGTTTCAACTCTAGCCTACCCCAACTTGTTTGGGACTGAAAGGCTTGGTTGTTGTTGTTGTTGTTGTAAACTTTTGGCAAGCATAGAAAAAACCGACAATAAACAGAGAAAAATCAAGGCATGTTTTGTGGATTAAGAAAATATATCATATTCATGAAAAGATCACCACCCAGCTGGCGCGTGGCCTTGTGCTTGTAGAGGCATTTAGAAGATGGGGGCGGCATCAACATACTGGCAGCCTGATCAGCCGCAGTTTTGATCTTCCTTTTGAGTAAAGGCCCTAAAGTTTCAGTCTGTATATGAATAGCAAAACAAAAGGCAGACCTCAACAGTGATATTGAATTACTGTATGAGATAGACTGATGCATATAGTGGATGCTCTTAGCCTTTTGCAGCGTGAACACTAGCTATGGACAGACAAAAAAACTAGTTAACTCAGCTTTGTCTAGATATGAATGTACTACCACCATCCAAAAGCTTAAGCCTTATTTATTTTTGAGAAATCAAAACAAGCAAAGTTTGACCAAAATTTTAGAACATTCTATCAACAAATATAATACTGTGTAGATACCGTAGGAAAATATATTTTATTATCTATTTAATGATATTAATTTTGTATTTTGCATGTTACTGATTTTTGGTAAAAGCTTAGTCAAACATGGTATAGTTTGACTTTCTAAAAATAATATAAGCCCAAAGCTTTGGGATGGAGGCAGTAGTATCTAGAGCTAAAACACATCTAGATACATCTGTATCTACAGATAGTTGAGTCAATTAATTTGGGATCTGAGGGAGTATCAGATTCAGACTACATCATGGTAAGTTGGTTTAAAAATTACCCCTGGGCGGTCCCTGCCCAGCTCGGCAATGGCATTTCGCTTCTTGTGCTGCAGATCGAGCCATGCTCTGCCGGCGGGTGGGGCGCTATTCTCGTTCCCCATAGCCTCAAGACGGAACCTGGAGGTACCAACTGATACGAGAGAATATAGAGCATGGTGTCACGAGAGGCTTTACACACAAACAGCTGAAGACATGTGCTACTTTAAGCATATTCCGGAACGAGGAACAGATTGAGGATGCAGAGAGACACTTAAAAGGTAAAGAATGGATAAGCAAACGGAGTACACCTTGTGGGGCTGGGGACGCAGCTCGAGGCTCAGCCAACTGCCCACATGCGTGGTGGCCTTACGCTCCATTGCCCCCACCGCCGAGGTCTTACCTTTCCTGTACAAGCTGACAAAAGATACAGTGAGGATCAGCAGAAACTACAAAGGTTGCAAATGTCGACAAATAAAGGAAGAACACCCCAATCCAAGCAAAGGTAGCCCCCGCCCCCACCCCCATCAATCACTCCTAGCTCGAGGGTGACCAGAAAGACACCCCATCGCCCAGAATAGGAAAGAGATGCGCAAGATATCGAGGAGAGGAAAAAAGAACCGATCTCGAGAAAGGAAAGAACATTACTAGTCCTACCTAATCCGCTTGGTCTAGATGCAGTTTGCCCCTCCAAGCTAGATGCCTGGACGGTGGAGGCGAAAGGAGGGGATCGAGCTAGCGGCTTGCATCCGTCGGCAATCGGCACTCGATCGGGAGAGAAGGGGTGCTACATAAAGGGGAGGGGTAACATATTTTATTACACAGTGAACTTACTGATGTGACTAGTCATTACATGTCTCACTGAAACTAGGGCCCATAGTGTGGCACCCCAAATTCACTTGAAGCTGCCCGGCGGGACGCATTGGCGCGTCAAGAAACCCCCGAATTGTAGCGGGGAAATGAAACATTTCACAAAAATTCGAAATTCAAGCACACCGCCACGCGCCAAGCACGCGGTTGTTCCTTCCTCTTCCTCGGTTCCTCCTCCCCTATCCAAAAAAACCCCAAATCCCAAGCTCAAACCAAAAAAAAAAAACAAATCCCCTGGCCGCCATGCATGTCCTCGTTAACCCGCTGGAGATCGTTCCGGACGATGCGGACCCCCCGCCCTGAGATCCAGAATTCCGTCCACCTCGAGGCACTGCGTGCTGTCTCGCAGCAGCGGCTTGAGGGCGCTGAAGAGGAAGTTCCGCCGGAAAGTGCTCATGGCAACCGTGCAAGCTCACCGGCGTGCTGTATCCCAAGAGGAACTGGTCAAAGCTTTGCTATTCGCCACACAAAAAAAATTGCGGGCCAAGATCTGGTCAAAGCTTCGACGATGGCTTGCCGCGAGAGGCTTGGAGTCCAGAGTCAATAAACTAGCTGCTCGAGGACTGGGCGGTTTACACGGATTCATATTAACTGACTCAAGTTTGTTAGTCTAGTTAACAAATGCATCTAGATACATCCATATCTAGACAGAATTGAGTCAATTAATATGAATCAGAGGGGAGTACCTGAAAGTGTTTCATGCTACCAACTAATGCGCTGGCAGGAATCGCTGTAGAAGTAATTGTGCTACTACTCATACGATGAACTGATTGTGTGGGTGTCGAATTTTGCAACGCGAACATCCACTGAATGCTTAATCTAGCGCCAAAGGCGTATAAATCATAACATACTACAACACCAGAACATAAGAGTACGAATCATAAAGTAGCTCAACATTTTGCATCAGGGCTGGGTGGTCCTGAGACTACCGGGACGCCCCTGATGATCTCCGGGTGTGCATCCTCTTCAACGCAAAGCTGTGTACTCGGTCCACGGCCTCCTTCTGTAGGCTGGATAATCTCAGGTGCAGGACCTTCGTCTATGAGAGGCTCGTCATCAGTACCATCCACAGGTGCATAAGGGCTGGGTGGTGTTGAGACTACCCGGACGCCCCTGATGATCTCCGGGCGTGCATCCACTTCAACGCAAAGCTGTGTACTCGGTCCATGGCCTCCTTCTGTAGGCTGGATAATCTCAGGTGCAGGACCTTCGTCTATGAAAGGCTCATCATCAGTACCATCCACAGGTGCATCAAACTGAGATTCATCTTCAAATCTCCCATCAAACTGAGAGACCTCTTCGACTCTATGCTTCTGCAATTAGTACATCAACCGATTAGACAAACATCTAAGGGATGCAACCTGAACAAATGCCGTTTTACATATTTACCTTCTCATCTGGCACAGCACATGTCCCAGAGCTGAAACCCGTTTCCTGAAGCAAGCGCTTTTTCTCTCCTTCCCGTCCATCCATACGCAACAAGTTAAATTTGAGTACGTAACCTTGCACAGCAATGCAAACTATTGATTGAAACAGCGGCAGCATCAATATAAATAATTAACTACATATGCCGACACACATACGGTGTGAGCAAGATCTGCTTCTCCACCGCTAAAGGATCATTATATGGTTCACCATGCTAAACCCGCCTAACATATGTGCGGTCCATCCCAAAAATGTGTAAATGATCTGCCACTACAGGGTGAGGCCTCTTCTCACCATTCATACATGTGCAGCGCGGGCAATACACGTCCAGGTTGTGACCTTCATGAGCTCTAATAAACCCCATAAAGGGTTGAACACCATTTATATATGAAGGGGAACATAAGTGTCCATGCAGTATCCAAGTTCTGTCCATCTGTTTAATTATGAGATACAGTGGTTGGTGATTAATTTAAGGCGAAGTAGGAAATGTATATCCATCGAGTACAAAACTATACTACATGATTATGCATTTCAGCAATCATGTCGAGTACAAAACAAAAAATGCCCATCGACATTTTAGCAAACAGATCGTGTACAAAACTCTGCCATGGCATTTCAGCAAATTAACGGATCGAGTGCAGAACTGACTCTATATGCCCACGCAAATGAACAAATTGATCGATGACAAATCGAGCGGAAAACTATAAAGTGCCAATTAGTTCGAGCATACTGACGAATTTTTTTAGCAGCATCAAGAAAATATAAATCGTTAGGCCGTCTTGCCCGATACATGATTGAGCTAGAGATAGTAGCCCTACTGTGGATCAACTTGACCGCCGGTGCGTCTCGAGAAGAACGACGGGGAGGGGAAGCTTCTTCTTCGCACGGACGGGACGGGGAGGGGAAGCTCTTCGCACAGACGGGGATAAGTTGTGTAGGGGTGGGTGGGGGGTCATGCGGCCGGGCCGCTGGGGTGATAATTAAGGTCGGTAGGTGGCGTTTAATGGAGTTGCGTGTGTAATTTGCCGTGCACAAGGTTGAAGAATAGGCGGTTCCCTTTGCCGTGCGCACAATTCAAACTATCCCGCCCATGTAGTTTAAATTCGCCATATTTTCGTTAAATCGACATAAAGTCATGTGAGTGGGGGAAAATTAGCAAAGTTGCTTGAAAAATAGTAAAACTCTGGAATTATCCTTTAAATATGCTCTACTTCGTGTGAAAATCGGGGTGTGGAAGCATGTTGAGCTGTTTTATTTGTACTTTCTTCATTAAAACTCCCATTTTATGCACTTTGGATGGAAAGAAATCATTTGTATATAAATTTTGACAACGCCATTTGCAAACACTAATTGTTTTACATGCCAAGATGCACCCATCCACCAAATATATATGGGGCAAAAGTTTATCACAATCTAGCAGATATGCATAATTAGTGAGGGACCCCTTTTGATTTTGTGCAATTTCCACAAATTAGGTAGAGAGAAGGGGTTAATTAATTAGGCCATGTTAGGGGTTATGTGTTTTAGATTAGGTTGTGTGGATTCAAATACAACTTCTTTATTTGTGTGCTATGATTAATCAAAACTAGATCGATCGATCAATACACATTATTAGAGGCGCATGCCTTTGCGCACAAAGTGCATGTGTGTGTTGTTGGCCACCAATTAACGAGAGAGAGATACAGAGAGAGAGAGAGGTAGAGAGAGAGCTACATACGAGAGAGCGATTGAAATCCCAAAATTAAACACATATATATGCATGGCACATTTAATTTAATTAGAGGACCGCGAGCTAAGGCACCCCTGGCCTGCTTGATGCACAATTAAGTGTCATTGGCCTATATATAGGGTTTAATTAGGGTTTAGGGTATAGGGTTAGGAGGTTAGGGTTTAGGGTCTAGGGTTTAGGGTTTAATGTTTATGGTGTTTAGGGTTTAGGGATTAGGGATTAGGGTTTATTTAGGGTTTAAGGTTTAGGGATCATCGATCGAGTGCGCACACACACATTATTAGAGGCACACGCGCCTTTGCGCATAAAGTGCATGCGTATATGTGTGTGTTTTTTTGGCCACCAACGATATATAGATGATCGAGAGAGAGAGAGAGATTGAAATCCCCAAGAATATGTTCAAATATATATTAAAATATATGCACGAATGCATGCATGGTAGGCCATGCATGCACACTAATTATATATATATTATGAGGAAACTTAATCAAATGTGTTTTCATTCGAGAGAACTTGTCAAAATTCAAGTTAATTAATTTATCATCGATAATTATATAATTAATTAATGAATCTCAGGGAGATGTTATACAACATATGATCGATATAGGCCATGTATATATTAATTGGTGTTAATCTACCGTTTAATTTGCTAGCTAGCTGCTATATATAGAGCATGTTTTTATTAGATCGGGTTATAGCTAGCTAGTATAGTTTAGGGTTATGTGTTTTAATTAACTAGGGTTTGATTAGCTAGGGGTTAGTTATATATATATATGGTTTAGGGTTAATGCATTGCACATTTAATTTAACTAGAGGACCGCGAGGCACCCCTGGCCTGCTTGATGCACAATTAAGTGTCGTTGGCCTATATATAGGGTTTAATTAGGGTTTAGGGTTAGCTAGCTAGGGTTTAGGGTTTAGGGTTTAGTGTTTAGGGTGTTTAGCTAGGGTCTAGGGTACGTTTAGGGTTCAGTGTTTAGGGTCTAGGGTTTAGTGTTTAGGGTGTTTAGGGTCTAGGGTTTAGGGTCTAGTGTGTTTAGGGTGTTTAGGGTCTAGGGTTTAGGGTTTAATTAGTGTTTAGGGTGTTTAGGGTTTAGGGTTTAGTGTTTACGGTGTTTAGGGTCTAGGGTTTAGGGTTTAGTGTTTAGGGTGTTTAGGGTCTAGGGTTTAGTGTTTAGGGTGTTTAGGGTTTAGGGGAGTAGTTTTAGGGTTGTTTAAGGTTTAGGGATCATCGATCGAGTGCGCACACACATTATTCGAGGCACCCCCCGCCTTTGCGCATAAAGTGCATGCGTATATATGTGTGTTTTTTTTGCCACCAACAACGATATATAGATGATCGAGAGAGAGAGATTGAAATCCCCTAGAATATGTTCAAATATATATTAAAATATATGCACGAATGCATGGTAGGCCATGCATGCACACTAATTATATATATATATATATATTATGAGGCAACTTTTGATCAAATGTGTTTTCATACGAGAGAACTTGTCAAAATTCAAGTTAATTAATTTATCATCGATAATTATATATATAATTAATTAATGAATCACAGGGAGATCGATAATTAATTTAGGGTTTTAGGGTTGTTTAAGGTTTAGGGATCATCATCGATCGAGTGCGCACACACATTATTAGAGGCACCCGCGCCTTTACGCATAAAGTGCATGCGTATATATGTGTGTTTTTTGGCCACCAACGATATATATAGATGATCGAGAGAGAGAGAGATTGAAATCCCCAAGAATATATATGTTCAAATATACATTAAAATATATGCACAAATGCATGGTAGGCCATGCATGCACACTAATTATATATATATTATGAGGCAACTTAATCAAATGTGTTTTCATTCGAGAGAACTTGTCAAAATTCAAGTTAACTAATTTATCACGATAATTATATAATTAATTAATAAATATGAGGGATATGTTATACAACATGATCGATATAGGCCATGTATATTTTAATTGGTGTTAATCTACGGTTTGCTAGCTAGCTGCTATATATAGAGCATGTTTTTATTAGATCGGGTTATAGCTAGCTAGTATAGTTTAGGGTTATGTGTTTTAATTAAGTAGGGTTGATTAGCTAGGGTTAGTTACATATATATGGTTTAGGATTAATGCATGTCACATTTAATTTAATTAGAGGACCGCGAGGCACCCCCTGGCCTGCTCGATGCACAATTAAGTGTCGTTGGCCTATATATAGGGTTTAATTAGGGTTTAGGGTTAGCTAGGGTTTAGGGTTAGGGTTAGGGTTAGGGTTAGGGTTTAGGGTCTAGGGTTTAGGGTTTAGTGTTTAGGGTGTTTAGGGTTTAGGGATTAGGGATTAGGGATTAGGGATTTAAGGTTTTAGAGGTTGTTTAAGGTTTAGGGATCATCGATCGAGTGCGCACACACATTATTAGAGGCACCCGCGCCTTAATTTACGCATAAAGTGCATGCGTATATATGTGTGTTTTTTGGGCCACCAACGATATATAGATGATCGAGAGAGAGAGATCGAGATTGAAATCCCCAAGAATATATATGTTCAAATATACATTAAAATATATGCACGAATGCATTGTAGGCCATGCATGCACACTAATTATATATATATTATGAGGCAACTTAATCAAATGTGTTTTCATTCGAGAGAACTTGTCAAAATTCAAGGTAATTAATTTATCACGATAATTATATAATTAATTAATGAATCTCAGGGATATGTTATACAACATGATCGATATAGGCCATGTATATTTTAATTGGTGTTAATCTACGGTTTGCTAGCTAGCTGCTATATATAGAGCATGTTTTTATTAGATCGGGTTATATCTAGTATAGTTTAGGGTTATGTGTTTTAATTAAGTAGGGTTGATTAGCTAGGGTTAGTTACATATATATGGTTTAGGGTTAATGCATGGCGCATTTAATTTAATTAGAGGACCGCGAGGCACCCCTGGGCTGCTCGATGCACAATTAAGTGTCGTTGGCCTATACATAGGGTTTAATTAGGGTTTAGGGTTAGCTAGGGTTTAGGGTTAGGGTTAGGGTTAGGGTTTAGGGTTGTCAACACCCGGATTTTTAAGTCCAGATGCCTATTATGCCATTCTTCGCAATCCCAGGAATATTGTTTTTGCGAGACATAATAGATTAATATCACAACACATCATTCATTACATCGCATAATTTTCTTACAACAAGGGATCACATGATCCAGTCTTATTACAATACTAGTTGATCTATTGATCAATTACAAAACACATAGCGGAAACGAAGTAGCGTAGTAGTAGTCCATCTATTCCACAGGCAACTGTTGACGTCAGGAGTGATCCTAGTTGTCGTAGACGTCCTGCTGTCCTTCTTCTGGGTTCTGGTACTCCTCTTCATAGTCTGGCCATTTGAATAGCCAGGGACAAAGCCATGAGTACTTTAAAGTACTCGCAAACTAATACTAATGTAAGTACTATCAACTATAGTAAGGGGTTCTAAGCTCTAGTTTCATTTGCAGAAAGCCAGTTTTATTTCATAAACACTTTAATAAATCAAAAACCTTCATTTGCTCAACTAACTCAAGTGGGAACATTAGTGTCATTCCCACAACTCAGTTGTGATTCAAAGTCAAAGTCACCTTTCAATTCAAGTCACAAGTCACCATTCACCTTTTCAAGTTCAAAGCACCCTTCACATGTCACATTTTGAAAAATGGTCTGATGACGGAACAGTATGGCCTTTCCAACCGTCCATAACCGAGGACGCGGCTATTCGAATAGATCTACACTCTGCAGAGGTCGTACACTTGTGCCACAACATTTGCAATAATCCGTCAGGGTTAACTGGCCCTGATTTACCACACTCCGTGTGCGGACTACCAACCATAACCTTTCACTTACATATCCTAGTATAGGCACCTCTCCCCATGAGCTTGGCCTCCCGGTGAAAACCAACTGTTAACCCGGGAACTGCACAGGGCTTGGGCCGGACATTTACCTCATATTCACGTCATTTCATATCACTTCACTTTTGTAGAGGCAGCCTCCAGCATAACCCCGATGACGCTTGTTTAGAGGGAACCCATACTAAGATACATAAACTTCTAGTTAAGCCCTACCCATATCAGGTATTGTGGGGGTACTTGCAAAATTGGAAAGGTATCGCATCCAAACCCAACCATCAGTTTTTGTAAAATTCACCAAGTCATTCACCAGTTCCCATCTAGAGTCGCCACTTTTGATATTGCGCACTAGCAACTTGTCCTGAGGGGTGCTAAATATCTTGGAGCTTGCTAGGCTAAGTTTGATACTCTTGTAGTATTCTATCTCTAGACCAAAGTTAACTATAAAAGCAAGTTATAAACAAAAGCTTGTAAGAGTAAAACTGGGAAATAGGATCATTAAGCATAAAGTAAAAAGTGGTAGTGCCTTGCTCTTGTAGAGCTTTGCACTTTGCAAGTATATTAGCTTGCAAAAGTCTAGCTTGCAAAGGTGTTAGCTTGCCTTGGTTGGTGTATTGATCAAAGTGGTCTTCTTCTCCTTCTTCTGGGTAGAATACCTCCTCTTCTTGATAGTCCCCGGTACTAGCGTCTATAAACGAATACGAGGATATAATCACCAAACAATTCATTGGCTATTCCAAACATCACATAAATTCACACAAACTATTCTATGCACACAAATAATACAATTTGGTGCATTGGTGGTCTTGCTTTGAGGAAGAATAATTTCCTCTTATTTTATATGTAAAAGAGATAGTTTCCATATAGTTCTTGAGGAATAATTTCCTCTCATTGAATCTTCTTTAAGATTTAATTTCTCAAACCATTGCTCATGAATTTATGTTGACCTAAGTCAACCATTCATCATCATCATTTGAGAAAATGATTTAAATGAGGTAGGGTTACCTCATATCATTTAATAGTGCCTATTATGTTTTAAATCTCCAAGTATTTCATGTGAGAGTATTTGACCAGGGGTTCAAACTTCACATGAAAGTACTTGGGACAATATTTAAATGAAGTGAGACACCTCATATAAGTTACACAAGTAAACTAGCATTACTCTTTACTATTAGGTGGGTAAGTGTGTTGTTTTCTTATTTAGGAAAAAAAATTTCCTCTCATACTAAATAAGGTGTTACTTTTAATTACTTAGAGAAATAACTTCTTCTCATTGTCTTATTAAGATTTAACTTCTCTTATGCATAATATGTGACCTAGGTTGACCAAAGTCAACCTCTTCACACTTATCATTCAAGAAAAAGATTTAAATGAGGTTCCATACCTCATGCTATTTAATTCCTATTAATAACCTCAAGTGAGCATATATGAGACCCAACAAAAGGATCATCACATTACTTTAGGCCACTTGGTAAGTTGATTTAAATGAGGTGTTACCCTCATAGGTTTGAACCCTAATTTTGAACATAATTTAAATGAGGTGGTGCACCTCATGCATTTTAATAACACATAGTAAAGATTTAATATCATCAACTAATTCAATATGAGATTTTAACAAACCAGGGTATCTACCTCATGTTTGAATTAGTTGAGACAAGATTTAAATGAGAGGGAAACTCTCATACATTTTAATAAATTATCTTGCCTAAATTTAAATGACCTAGAACTAGCCATATGGCCACTCTTTAAACTAGGCCATGATCATACACAGAACCTATATCATATTTTTACATAAACAAATAGAGTATTTGAAAAGTGAATTATGAGAGGTGGAATTACCTCAAAATTCAAAAGGGTTGATTTTTAATAATTATTTTTAGGCAGAAAAGTACCTGCCTTGTTTATTTTCTCACTGTAATTCTACAACATATTTTGATTTGAATCCAGTGGGGTTGGATGGGGCCTTTCATGAGCTTTCTAAATATATAAAATTTGTCAAAATTGGTTCAGTGGTTTTGAAAATATTCAATTTCTAATTCAGCATCAGTGTTGAATTTGACACAGATTAATTAAACGGAATTCAAACTGGTGGGCTTGGCGGGAAAGAATTTGGGCCAGAACAAGGGAGAAGGGGTTGGGCTGGCCCAACTACGCATCCGACGCGAGCAGGCCACCTGACAAGGTGGGCTCCACCAGTCAGCGCCTCTTTAAACTGCGAATCGGTACGCAGGAGGTGAGCCGTAGGATTAGATTTGGGATCGACGGTCCACGGCCATCGCCGTCCCCGACGAGAAGAGGGTTCACTGGCGGCGACGGCAGGGGGTGGGAGGCTCACCGGCGGCGCGGCGAGGGTCGGCGAGGCGCGGAGAAGAAGTTGTCGAGGAAGGGGAGGCAGCCTGTAGCAGTCTCGTCGCCGGGGGTGCGCTGCAACGACGGCGCTCTTCTCAGCACCTCCGCGGCTCCGGTGGTCAAATTGGACGGCGGCGGAGGCTAATCGAGCAAGGCGAGTGGACGAGGAGCTTGAGAAGGGGAAGGTGAGCAAGATTGGTGTGGAGAGCTAGGTGCGGGGATGCCTCCTTTTATAGCGGCGAGGGAGGGCAGCGCGGCATGGTTCGGTCGGTCATGGTGACGACGGTAGGGGGGTCGCAGGGGAGTGCGGCGATGATGCTCTCGTGCAGGCGACGTCATGGCGGAGCTGTAGAGCTTGATTGTGGGGAAAACGAGGGCCGATGGCGCTCGTCATCGTCCTCGCACTCTGGCGGCAGTGGCGGGTGGTCGCCGATCATGGCGTCGTGCACAGGGTTCCCGCGGGCCAGTGAGGTTGTCTGGGAGGCTGCTGGCGTCATGGCGAGGCGACTGGTGCCTGGGCAGAGTGAGAGGAGGCGTGAGGCGATGGGGCACAGCGGCGTTCCGTCGCGTCCAGGGTTGCCATCGGGCGCGTCCTGGCGCGGGTGAGCGTCTTCTGGGCGCGTCTGGGCGAGCAGCTGCTGGTCAATGCCGACGTCGTCTCGGGTCAGCGCGTGCATGGTCGGCCCGGGAGGGTCGGGGAGGTCAGCTGACAAGGTGAGAGGAGATGGATGGGAGAGGAGGAAGGGATGGCATGTGAGGTGTCAAGTGGCCGGCATGGTGTGGGTTTTGGGTCATGGTGACCAAGAGAGAGGGGAGCAGTGGCTTGTACTGGTGATGGGAGGTGTGAGGGAGCTCCAGGGCAGCAGGGATGGTCAGCTTTGGACTTGGTCCAAGGTGAAAATGAGGTATGGGCACAAAGTTTACTCCTGCCTGCCAGGTGTTTGGTTAAATGCCCGCAAGAGAAAAAGTTTCAAATTTTTGAAAATCCTTTGGTGGATCTCAAACATATATTCATAGAAGTGGAATGGTGGTGGTGGTGGTCAATTTGGTGAAGAAATGCAGAATGGCAAAAGTGAGATGATCTTCTCTTTATTTCAAAGTCTCCACTTGGCAGCACTATACTGGTCAACCTGGTCAACAAGAGGTGTGGTGGTCAACATGAAAGTTGTTGACCTTGACATGGTCTTGGATGACATGGAGAGAGTTGACTAAGTTTGGTTGAGGAATCAGAAGATAAAAGGGTGCAAAGTGGTGAAGATAAAATAAAAGTGACATATGACCATTATCATATGTGAGATGGTTTTGAGATTTCCTTTGATTGGATTCTTGTTTCTTTGATGCAATTGTGTTTGTTTAACATATATAAGAGTTTTACAACCAATAGATCAAGCCATTGTGGCCTTGCTTGAAGATTTGCAAATTTGGCCATAACACATAAGAGGTGATGTGTTAAGTTTTATTATTTTTGAAAAGGGTTCACCTTGCTTCACTTGGGCATGGGTTAGGGTCAATTTGGTGTTATAATAGGTTGAGAGATGGTTTCCCATCATTTGGTCAAGGTTTAAGGTCATAGGGCAAAAATTGGTGAAATGGCTATGTGTCTCATATGCCTCTATGCATATGTTGTATTGATTTTTGATTTGAGTGTTCTTGGCCCAATTGATGTTGTTGAGTATTGAAATGGTATTTGGAAGTGATCCAACCATTCACAACAAGTCCTAGGGTCAAACTTCTCAAATTCACAAATTTGCATTTTTCTCACATATGCCTCTATGGCATTTTTAGTTTCTTTTTATTTTCTTTGGAAACCACTTGGAATTGGTTTGGTAGGTACTAGGTAAGGTGTATGAAGGTTTTCTAAACCTCTAAGCAAAGTAGCAAAGCTTAGGGTAAAGTTTTATAAAAATAGCCATAGGCACATATGCCTTTTTCTTATTTAATTTCTTTTTATTTCATTTTATCTAGTAGTGGTGAAAAGAGGGGTGAGGTCTAGGGTTTAGTGGGGTTCACAAAGGTTTACCACCATTTAGCAAAATTAATAAAGGTAGGGTTCAAGAATTACCTATTGGGGGTTATATGTTCCCATAGGTCTTTTATTTTATTTTGGGTTTCTCAAAAAAGATCCAATTGATTTAAGGAGAAGCTTAGGGTTTAAGGTTTTCCTTATTTGATTTCTTTCTCCTTTATTTTATTGGGTTGGTGACCTTCACTTGATCACTTTAGGGTTTTAGGGTTTAACACATAAGCATAAAAACACTCATCATGGCAAAACTCAAGATTTGAACAAGATCTATTTGTATCAATCTTATTTTAATAAAAGTTTTTGTTGGTTCCAAAATTTGGAACTAGGGAAATTCATTTGTTTTGTTTTGAAATTTTTGGGTTGTTACAAACCCTTCCCCCTTAAACAAATCTCGTCCCGAGATTTTAAGAAAAGTTAGGTTCCTAAGAGAGATTGAGCATTTTATTAACAGGAGGACATACTTGGCATGGTCTGGGGTGCTTCCTGAGCTTCAGTGGCAGTCATGTGGTAGAGACGGCCGTTGTTGTTGTTCTGATTCTTCCTTCCGGCAAAGCGGCGCTGTTGCTGAGCAGGTGCTGCGGTATTGGCGGCAATCCTGGCAAGCTTCTTGGGGCACTCTTTGGAGAAATGACCCACAACTCCACATTCATAGCAGTTGACGGTGGACTTGTCCTTGGGAATGACGGGGGTAGCATTGCTTCCAGTCCTTGGGGCAGTATTGGGGTTGTTGTTGTTACCATTGGGGTTGCTGTTGTTGGGGTGGTTGTTGTTGTTGCGATTGTTGTTGTTATTGCCTCCGGGCTTCGGGGGTCCTCCGTTGTTGTTGGTGTAGTTGGGGCGATAATTCTGAGTGGGGGGCTTGTTGTATCTTGGGGTGAATCCTCCAGAGGAGTTATTGCGATACTTCTGGGCATTGTGGGGTCCATTCTGGTTCATCATCCGGCGTTTGCGGTTCTCATTGGCTTGATGTAGCTTTCCTTCCATCTGTATGGCTGAGTCCACGAGGGCTTCTAAGTCAGCGAACGGAATGTTCACTAACACAGTCTGCATCTCGTCGTGCAGTCCGTTCAGAAATCTCTCTTTCCGCTTTTCATTGGTATCGGTCTCGTCCGGGGCGTACCTTGACAGAGTTAGAAATCTGTCGCGGTATTCCACCACGGACATTCTTCCTTGCTTGAGTTCACGGAACTCGTCTCTCATCTTCTTAATCAGTCCTTGGGGCACATGGTATTTGCTAAACTTAGTCTTGAAGTCTTCCCAGGTCATCATCTGTCCTGCATTCATGGCACGGGTGCTTGTCCACCAGGCTCTGGCTGGTCCTGCTAAGTAGTGCGTGGCAAACAGTACTTTCTCTGCGGCTTCAACTTGCGCAACTTCGAGGTTGTTCTCCATTGTCTGGAGCCAGTCATCAGCGTCTAGGGGTTCTTCAGTCTTGTTGAACATCGGAGGGTTGGTGTGCTGAAAGTTCTTCAGCTTTGACCCCGGGTGATCGTGGTTTCCATGGCCTTGGTTGTTCTGAGCTATCTGTTGCAGTGCAGCAATGTTGGCTTGTCGTTCAGCTCTCTCGACTTCTCGGTCTGCCATCATTGTCTGCAGCAGTTGCATCATGGCATCTGGGGTGGTGTTGCGGGTTGGTGGGGCCATCTGAACATTGGGGTAGATGATAAGATAAGAGGGAAATTTCTGTGGTTTGTTTTGTTAAATTTTTAAAAGTTCACAAATTGAAATTTTGAGTAGTGTTGCGGGGGTAAAAACCAACAACACTTTTTCATTCATACCAAGCATCACATATTACAAATCTAACACAACGTTGGTTTGAAGAACCATTCATCGCTCTACGATACAAGGGGGATCCTGATACAACTCACACCTACTTAAGTGCTTAGAGATACTACTCTTTAGGGTGGAGTCTTCGTCTTCACGGGTGAGGTGCTTGGCGAGAGGCGAGGGCGTTGTCCAAATCCCTGCGGGTTTTGTACTGCCTGAAGTCCTGAGGTGCTTCATAGGGGTTCATCTTTGGTTGTGGTGGGGGCATGGTCATCGGTCTTCCCATGGAGTCATGTCTTGGGTAGTAGATGAAGCGAGTGTTCTTGATCTTGTCCTCATTTTGTCCACACAGACGGGAAGTTGCTTCTTGCATAGCTTTGTCTAGTCCTTCCTTCCAAGTGTTTCCCGTTACAGAAAACCATATGGTTTCCCATACCGGGGCATCAAGCTTCCTTCGTAGATCAGTAGAAACGTCCCACCGAGGTGGTTCTCCTAACTGAGCTTTGAGGGGTATTCCGAAGAACTCGGGATACGGGTGTCCTAGATAGTCCACCAGTTGCTTCAACTCCTTTTCGAACTGTTTGTCGTCTCCGGATCCAAGCTTATAGGACTCCCATTGGTACTTCATCTGTGAGCAAGTAGGATAAGTAAGTTAAAGAAGTGATCAAGTGTGCAAAATTTTATGTAACATTACAAGGAACAGCAGAGTATGGATTTCTTTCTTTGAAAAGATCTCAAGGATAAGAGTGAGAATAAGTTTTCATAAATATTCACTTCATTGGTTTTGAAACTAAGTTTTTCAGACGTCCATTCTAACTAGGGTCTCCTAAGGTCAACAATGGCTCTGATACCAACTTGTCAACACCCGGATTTTTTAAGTCCAGATGCCTATTATGCCATTCTTCGCAATCCCAGGAATATTGTTTTTGCGAGACATAATAGATTAATATCACAACACATCATTCATTACATCGCATAATTTTCTTACAACAAGGGATCACATGATCCAGTCTTATTACAATACTAGTTGATCTATTGATCAATTACAAAACACATAGCGGAAACGAAGTAGCGTAGTAGTAGTCCATCTATTCCACAGGCAACTGTTGACGTCAGGAGTGATCCTAGTTGTCGTAGACGTCCTGCTGTCCTTCTTCTGGGTTCTGGTACTCCTCTTCATAGTCTGGCCATTTGAATAGCCAGGGACAAAGCCATGAGTACTTTAAAGTACTCGCAAACTAATACTAATGTAAGTACTATCAACTATAGTAAGGGGTTCTAAGCTCTAGTTTCATTTGCAGAAAGCCAGTTTTATTTCATAAACACTTTAATAAATCAAAAACCTTCATTTGCTCAACTAACTCAAGTGGGAACATTAGTGTCATTCCCACAACTCAGTTGTGATTCAAAGTCAAAGTCACCTTTCAATTCAAGTCACAAGTCACCATTCACCTTTTCAAGTTCAAAGCACCCTTCACATGTCACATTTTGAAAAATGGTCTGATGACGGAACAGTATGGCCTTTCCAACCGTCCATAACCGAGGACGCGGCTATTCGAATAGATCTACACTCTGCAGAGGTCGTACACTTGTGCCACAACATTTCCAATAATCCGTCAGGGTTAACTGGCCCTGATTTACCACACTCCGTGTGCGGACTACCAACCATAACCTTTCACTTACATATCCTAGTATAGGCACCTCTCCCCATGAGCTTGGCCTCCCGGTGAAAACCAACTGTTAACCCGGGAACTGCACAGGGCTTGGGCCGGACATTTACCTCATATTCACGTCATTTCATATCACTTCACTTTTGTAGAGGCAGCCTCCAGCATAACCCCGATGACGCTTGTTTAGAGGGAACCCATACTAAGATACATAAACTTCTAGTTAAGCCCTACCCATATCAGGTATTGTGGGGGTACTTGCAAAATTGGAAAGGTATCGCATCCAAACCCAACCATCGATTTTGTAAAATTCACCAAGTCATTCACCAGTTCCCATCTAGAGTCGCCACTTTTGATATTGCGCACTAGCAACTTGTCCTGAGGGGTGCTAAATATCTTGGAGCTTGCTAGGCTAAGTTTGATACTCTTGTAGTATTCTATCTCTAGACCAAAGTTAACTATAAAAGCAAGTTATAAACAAAAGCTTGTAAGAGTAAAACTGGGAAATAGGATCATTAAGCATAAAGTAAAAAGTGGTAGTGCCTTGCTCTTGTAGAGCTTTGCACTTTGCAAGTATATTAGCTTGCAAAAGTCTAGCTTGCAAAGGTGTTAGCTTGCCTTGGTTGGTGTATTGATCAAAGTGGTCTTCTTCTCCTTCTTCTGGGTAGAATACCTCCTCTTCTTGATAGTCCCCGGTACTAGCGTCTATAAACGAATACGAGGATATAATCACCAAACAATTCATTGGCTATTCCAAACATCACATAAATTCACACAAACTATTCTATGCACACAAATAATACAATTTGGTGCATTGGTGGTCTTGCTTTGAGGAAGAATAATTTCCTCTTATTTTATATGTAAAAGAGATAGTTTCCATATAGTTCTTGAGGAATAATTTCCTCTCATTGAATCTTCTTTAAGATTTAATTTCTCAAACCATTGCTCATGAATTTATGTTGACCTAAGTCAACCATTCATCATCATCATTTGAGAAAATGATTTAAATGAGGTAGGGTTACCTCATATCATTTAATAGTGCCTATTATGTTTTAAATCTCCAAGTATTTCATGTGAGAGTATTTGACCAGGGGTTCAAACTTCACATGAAAGTACTTGGGACAATATTTAAATGAAGTGAGACACCTCATATAAGTTACACAAGTAAACTAGCATTACTCTTTACTATTAGGTGGGTAAGTGTGTTGTTTTCTTATTTAGGAAAAAAAATTTCCTCTCATACTAAATAAGGTGTTACTTTTAATTACTTAGAGAAATAACTTCTTCTCATTGTCTTATTAAGATTTAACTTCTCTTATGCATAATATGTGACCTAGGTTGACCAAAGTCAACCTCTTCACACTTATCATTCAAGAAAAAGATTTAAATGAGGTTCCATACCTCATGCTATTTAATTCCTATTAATAACCTCAAGTGAGCATATATGAGACCCAACAAAAGGATCATCACATTACTTTAGGCCACTTGGTAAGTTGATTTAAATGAGGTGTTACCCTCATAGGTTTGAACCCTAATTTTGAACATAATTTAAATGAGGTGGTGCACCTCATGCATTTTAATAACACATAGTAAAGATTTAATATCATCAACTAATTCAATATGAGATTTTAACAAACCAGGGTATCTACCTCATGTTTGAATTAGTTGAGACAAGATTTAAATGAGAGGGAAACTCTCATACATTTTAATAAATTATCTTGCCTAAATTTAAATGACCTAGAACTAGCCATATGGCCACTCTTTAAACTAGGCCATGATCATACACAGAACCTATATCATATTTTTACATAAACAAATAGAGTATTTGAAAAGTGAATTATGAGAGGTGGAATTACCTCAAAATTCAAAAGGGTTGATTTTTAATAATTATTTTTAGGCAGAAAAGTACCTGCCTTGTTTATTTTCTCACTGTAATTCTACAACATATTTTGATTTGAATCCAGTGGGGTTGGATGGGGCCTTTCATGAGCTTTCTAAATATATAAAATTTGTCAAAATTGGTTCAGTGGTTTTGAAAATATTCAATTTCTAATTCAGCATCAGTGTTGAATTTGACACAGATTAATTAAACGGAATTCAAACTGGTGGGCTTGGCGGGAAAGAATTTGGGCCAGAACAAGGGAGAAGGGGTTGGGCTGGCCCAACTACGCATCCGACGCGAGCGGGCCACCTGACAAGGTGGGCTCCACCAGTCAGCGCCTCTTTAAACTGCGAATCGGTACGCAGGAGGTGAGCCGTAGGATTAGATTTGGGATCGACGGTCCACGGCCATCGCCGTCCCCGACGAGAAGAGGGTTCACTGGCGGCGATGGCAGGGGGTGGGAGGCTCACCGGCGGCGCGGCGAGGGTCGGCGAGGCGCGGAGAAGAAGTTGTCGAGGAAGGGGAGGCAGCCTGTAGCAGTCTCGTCGCCGGGGGTGCGCTGCAACGACGGCGCTCTTCTCAGCACCTCCGCGGCTCCGGTGGTCAAATTGGACGGCGGCGGAGGCTAATCGAGCAAGGCGAGTGGACGAGGAGCTTGAGAAGGGGAAGGTGAGCAAGATTGGTGTGGAGAGCTAGGTGCGGGGATGCCTCCTTTTATAGCGGCGAGGGAGGGCAGCGCGGCATGGTTCGGTCGGTCATGGTGACGACGGTAGGGGGGTCGCAGGCATAGTTTTAAAAACCGGACCGGTGACCAAACCGGCGAGGCTCTCGGTTCACGGTTCACTGGTCAAACCGTTGGTTCACTCGATCGGTTCAATAGCTGAACCGGTAATTAAAATTTAACTATTATTTTTAGTAATATAATAGAGAAATACCATATCAAATAGGTTGACTTCCATGTTATAATCACAAAAGTAGCATGGGATGGGTGGTTACCACGTACACGCCAAGCGAATGCGCATGAACTTCCGCTTCCTCGGTTCGATTCCTAGCGCCACCAATTTCTTTTTCCACTCGCGAACATAATAACATTATCTGACCGGTTGGACCTGTCTCCGGTTTGCTCTGGTTTCGATAAAAACCGGCGGTTAGACCGCAAAATTGCCGGTTTGCTTCCTTATCCGGTCCAGTGCGCCTAACAGACCGGTGAAGGTGCTGGTTCCGGTTTTTTCCGGTCGGACCGCCGGTCCGGTCCGGTTTTTAAAACTATGGTCGCAGGGGTACTGGCGATGATGCTCTCGTGCAGGCGACGTCATGGCGGAGCTGTAGAGCTTGATTGTGGGGAAAACGAGGGCCGATGGCGCTCGTCATCGTCCTCGCACTCTGGCGGCAGTGGCGGGTGGTCGCCGATCATGGCGTCGTGCACAGGGTTCCCGCGGGCCAGTGAGGTTGTCTGGGAGGCTGCTGGCGTCATGGCGAGGCGACTGGTGCCTGGGCAGAGTGAGAGGAGGCGTGAGGCGATGGGGCACAGCGGCGTTCCGTCGCGTCCAGGGTTGCCATCGGGCGCGTCCTGGCGCGGGTGAGCGTCTTCTGGGCGCGTCTGGGCGAGCAGCTGCTGGTCAATGCCGACGTCGTCTCGGGTCAGCGCGTGCATGGTCAGCTTCAGGAGGGTCAGGGGAGGTCAGCTGACAAGGTGAGAGGAGATGGATGGGAGAGGAGGAAGGGATGGCATGTGAGGTGTCAAGTGGCCGGCATGGTGTGGGTTTTGGGTCATGGTGACCAAGAGAGAGGGGAGCAGTGGCTTGTACTGGTGATGGGAGGTGTGAGGGAGCTCCAGGGCAGCAGGGATGGTCAGCTTTGGACTTGGTCCAAGGTGAAAATGAGGTATGGGCACAAAGTTTACTCCTGCACCCGCTGTGTGTTTGGTTAAATGCCCGCAAGAGAAAAAGTTTCAAATTTTTGAAAATCCTTTGGTGGATCTCAAACATATATTCATAGAAGTGGAATGGTGGTGGTGGTGGTCAATTTGGTGAAGAAATGCAGAATGGCAAAAGTGAGATGATCTTCTCTTTATTTCAAAGTCTCCACTTGGCAGCACTATACTGGTCAACCTGGTCAACAAGAGGTGTGGTGGTCAACATGAAAGTTGTTGACCTTGACATGGTCTTGGATGACATGGAGAGAGTTGACTAAGTTTGGTTGAGGAATCAGAAGATAAAAGGGTGCAAAGTGGTGAAGATAAAATAAAAGTGACATATGACCATTATCATATGTGAGATGGTTTTGAGATTTCCTTTGATTGGATTCTTGTTTCTTTGATGCAATTGTGTTTGTTTAACATATATAAGAGTTTTACAACCAATAGATCAAGCCATTGTGGCCTTGCTTGAAGATTTGCAAATTTGGCCATAACACATAAGAGGTGATGTGTTAAGTTTTATTATTTTTGAAAAGGGTTCACCTTGCTTCACTTGGGCATGGGTTAGGGTCAATTTGGTGTTATAATAGGTTGAGAGATGGTTTCCCATCATTTGGTCAAGGTTTAAGGTCATAGGGCAAAAATTGGTGAAATGGCTATGTGTCTCATATGCCTCTATGCATATGTTGTATTGATTTTTGATTTGAGTGTTCTTGGCCCAATTGATGTTGTTGAGTATTGAAATGGTATTTGGAAGTGATCCAACCATTCACAACAAGTCCTAGGGTCAAACTTCTCAAATTCACAAATTTGCATTTTTCTCACATATGCCTCTATGGCATTTTTAGTTTCTTTTTATTTTCTTTGGAAACCACTTGGAATTGGTTTGGTAGGTACTAGGTAAGGTGTATGAAGGTTTTCTAAACCTCTAAGCAAAGTAGCAAAGCTTAGGGTAAAGTTTTATAAAAATAGCCATAGGCACATATGCCTTTTTCTTATTTAATTTCTTTTTATTTCATTTTATCTAGTAGTGGTGAAAAGAGGGGTGAGGTCTAGGGTTTAGTGGGGTTCACAAAGGTTTACCACCATTTAGCAAAATTAATAAAGGTAGGGTTCAAGAATTACCTATTGGGGGTTATATGTTCCCATAGGTCTTTTATTTTATTTTGGGTTTCTCAAAAAAGATCCAATTGATTTAAGGAGAAGCTTAGGGTTTAAGGTTTTCCTTATTTGATTTCTTTCTCCTTTATTTTATTGGGTTGGTGACCTTCACTTGATCACTTTAGGGTTTTAGGGTTTAACACATAAGCATAAAAACACTCATCATGGCAAAACTCAAGATTTGAACAAGATCTATTTGTATCAATCTTATTTTAATAAAAGTTTTTGTTGGTTCCAAAATTTGGAACTAGGGAAATTCATTTGTTTTGTTTTGAAATTTTTGGGTTGTTACAAGGGTCTAGGGTTTAGGGTTTAGCGTTTAGGGTGTTTAGGGTTTAGGGATTAGGGATTTAGGGTTTTAGGGTTGTTTAAGGTTTATTAGGTAGAGGCACCCGCGCCATTACGCATAAAGTGCATGCGTATATATGTGTGTTTTTTGGGCTACCAACGATATATAGATGATCGAGAGAGAGATTGAAATCCCCAAGAATATGTTCAAATATACATTAAAATATATGCACGAATGCATTGTAGGCCATGCATGCACACTAATTATATATATATTATGAGGCAACTTAATCAAATGTGTTTTCATTCGAGAGAACTTGTCAAAATTCAAGTTAATTAATTTATCACGATAATTATATAATTAATTAATGAATCTCAGGGATATGTTATACAACATGATCGATATAGGCCATGTATATTTTAATTGGTGTTAATCTACGGTTTGCTAGCTAGCTGCTATATATAGAGCATGTTTTTATTAGATCGGGTTATAGCTAGCTAGTATAGTTTAGGGTTATGTGTTTTAATTAAGTAGGATTGATTAGCTAGGGTTAGTTACATATATATGGTTTAGGGTTAATGCTTGGCACATTTAATTTAATTAGAGGACCGCGAGGCACCCCTGGCCTGCTCGATGCACAATTAAGTGTCGTTGGCCTATACATAGGGTTTAATTAGGGGTTAGGGTTAGCTAGGGTTTAGGGTTAGGGTTAGGGTTAGGGTTTAGGGTCTAGGGTTTAGGGTTTAGTGTTTAGGGTGTTTAGGTTTAGGGATTAGGGATTAGAGATTTAAGGTTTTAGGGTTGTTTAAGGTTTAGGGATCATCGATCGAGTGCGCACACACATTATTAGAGGCACCCACGCCTTTACGCATAAATTGCATGCATATATATGTTTTTTTTTTGCCACCAACGATATATAGATGATCGAGAGAGAGAGATTGAAATCCCCAAGAATATGTTCAAATATACATTAAAATATATGCACGAATGCATGGTAGGCCATGCATGCACACTAATTATATATATATTATGAGGCAACTTAATCAAATGTGTTTTCATTCGGGAGAACTTGTCAAAATTAAAGTTAATTAATTTATCACGATAATTATATAATTAATTAATGAATCTCAGGGATATGTTATACAACATGATCGATATAGGCCATGTATATATTAATTGGTGTTAATCTACGGTTTGCTAGCTAGCTGCTATATATAGAGCATGTTTTTATTAGATCGGGTTAGCTAGTATACTTTAGGGTTATGTGTTTTCATTAAGTAGGGTTGATTAGCTATGGTTAGTTACATATATATGGTTTAGGGTTAATGCATGGCACATTTAATTTAATTAGAGGACCGCGAGGCACCCCTGGCCTGCTTGATGCACAATTAAGTGTCGTTGGCCTATATATAGGGTTTAATTAGGGTTTAGGGTTAGGGTTTAGGGTATAGGGCTTAGTGTTTAGGGTGTTTAGGGTTTAGGGATTAGGGATTAGGGTTTCAGGGTTGTATAAGGTTTAGGGATCATCGATCGAGTGCGCACACACATTATTAGAGGCACCCGCGCCTTTGCGCATAAAGTGCATGCGTATAGTTTAGGGTTATTTGTTTTAATTAAGTAGGGTTTGATCAGCTAGGGTTAGTTACATATATATGGTTTAGGGTTAATGCATGGCACATTACATATAGTTTAAATCTCAAGAATGTTTATACATGATAGGCCATATGTGCAAAGGAATTTTTTTCCATGTGAACTTGTCAAAATTCAAGTTTATCAGTGCCAATGGAAACTAGTCCAAAAAATTACATAGAGGACCAAAAGTACTAGACAATAACTAATAGAACCTGCAACTTTACAAAAAGGACCCCAAAACATATAGAAGAAAATCAATCGAGTCCTTCTCGACCGCACATCAGATCTCTGCTCCGCATCCTTTCCAAAGAACTCCGTCGCCGGGGACGCACCACTTGGGACGGTGTCGCCGGTAGTCGCCAGGACGAAGGAGAAGAAGGGCCTCAGCAACGGCATATTGGCTCTGAGAAGGGCCGCTGAAAGGCCAAGATGTGCACGGGCAAGACGGATGACGTCGTCGTATGCCCCGAGCTTGTGAACTCTAGCAGCTTGACTTCCCCATTGGCCAGATCTGAAGCACTGACCAAAGCAAGCCTCACCGTTAGCGCCATCACATTGATGGCACCAGATCGGGGTTTGGCCGGCAAGATCCGCCAGATTCACCATAGGCCAGATCTGAAGCCGATGATGAGATCCCCGACTCCATTGCGCCATTCTGCTCATGGGAAACACTGGATCTAAGCTTACAACAACACTAACTCCCTCGGATCCAAATTAGCTGACTCAACTTTGCTTATCTAAATATGGATGTATCCACACATGTTTTTACTCTAGATACATACACGTCTAAGGAAAATTGAATCAATTAATTTAGTTCGGAGGGTGTACAATATACAGAGAGAAGTCGGCCTCGTCTCCGGCCGGCGAGGCCGCCGGAGAGAAGGGGGAGAGGAGCCGGGGGAGTGGGAGAGACTCGAGAGAGAAAGAGAAGAGGAAGAAATGAGAGCTAACTGGGGAAGAACATTATTTTTGTCGTTCTGCTCGTAGCTTGAAACTGAAAATTTCGGCCGCGCGCCAAATCATCCCGCCGCATCCATTCGAAAATCCCGTGACCAGTTTTACCCTTTTAACCCTGGTCCGGAAGCTACAACCCGCCGACCATGGAGGGCTCATTCGGTAACAATGAAATATCTTGCCTAGATCCCGAACCCTCCCCACAGGCCCACACCCACCCACCAACCATTTGCCCCATTAGCTCAAAAATACTATCACACGCCAAAGCTCTGACTCTCTACAGTACTAGATCTGCTTCGCCGCCGGCATACTCCTCCACAGCGTAGCCTTGATCGTGTTGGCTGTCCACCCACCTGATCCGCTCCCCCGCCGCCCTCGTCACCGACGGATCTGCTTCACCGCCGACCTCGCCACCGACGGATCTGCTTCACCGCCGACCTCGCCACCGACTACCTCGGCGCAGCGGCTGTATCAACTTCACCGAATCCCTTGCCAGCCAACCAGATCTGCTTCACTAACGCCCGCTTCTACTGAAACAGGGTCGATTCATCGTCTCCCGCGTTCGCCGCCGCTGGAATGCAAGTTGCCGCCCCCGTCCACCCCGCCGCAGCTTGGTTAGTACGCTGGCCCGTTAGATCGCGGTGTTTCTTTAGCCATGTTTTGTGTAGTTATTTGCAGATCTCATATGCAGTTAACTTTCTTGATGTGTTGCTTCGCATGAAGTTTGTTTAAATATTGTACAGTACAAAAGCATTATCCGGTCGCTACCATCCTGTTCATTCTACTGACACCTGTGTGCATCCACATATTTATAGCCTTATACCCATTCATTTGCTGCCAACTGTTTTTGTACTGCATGCTATTATCGCACTGCTTTTATAGTCATGCTATGGGCATTTCCAATCTGCTTGTTCTTATACCACGTCATTAGCTCACCGCTAGCCGCTAGCTGTTTTCTCGTGTCTGCTATTCTCACACTGCTTTTATAATCATGCTATGTGCATTTCCAATCTGCTTGCTCTTATACCTCGTCTTTAGCTTATATAGTTATTGCTGCGTGCATGTCTGGTCTTTGTATTATCGTAGATTGACCTGTCAATGTTATTTTTCCTAGGGATTGATCATGCGAACCACTTATTAGAACATCCAACATTAACAGCGGGGACGCTAGGGAAGGTTGGAATCTGAGTTCTTGGTTGGTAATTTTGGCAGTTTACTTCCGGTATTATCTATAACCTATATGCATTGTTCCTTATACAAGAGATTAACACTTGGAACCCTGCCGTAGCAATGCCATTCATGCTTTACTATGTTTCTGCCTATTTGATATGCTTGTCTTGGAGAAACTGCGAAGGTGATTTGAACCTGACATTTGGTCATTCTTAATGCCAGTTTACTTTATGTGGAAAACCTTGACATTACCCTACTCTAAATCTGAATGTCCGAAATTCGTATCTCATGCAAAGCAACATCTAGTTGGTTTTAATCTGATATCTGGTAAATATTGGCTTATTCATTTGGCAGCTCAAGTTTTTTGTTATTTGAAACCAACTGACTTGGTCTTAAATGTGATATCTAAACACAGATTAAGGACAATGGAGCAGGAGGATTAGCATTTCACTTGATGGTTGAACCTAAAATGACAGGCATGTTGACCACGACTAGTGCACGCAAGAGAAGGACCTGCAGCGAGCCAGTATGTGCTTAGTACATGCATCTTATCTTATCTTGTGCTTATTTCTGCTACATGCTGTTATCTGATCACTACATTGCGTAATACATGTTTGAATAGTTAATTGTTGTAACTATGTTTGCAATGTTACGAATGCGCTTTAATGAAGCAGTCATAATTAGAAGATAGTCGCCAAAAAAGGATCTGTAGCGACCCTGTGCAACATTATGATGTAAGTTTGTGCTTAGTACAAGTTCCATACATTGTCTTATTTATGCAACTTGTTATTATCTTATATCTACATTGCATAATAAATGTTTGCATAGTTCATCGTTTAACTCTTTTTGCATTATTATCAGAATGCAGTTGTGATGAAGCAATCTTCATTAGAAGTGAGGCCCACAAAAAGTTCTGATATTTCTTCTAATGCATCTTCTCATAGCCGTCAACCTAGACCATTTCTTTCATCAAACAGTAAATATCTCAAGGCTGTACTTTATAAAAGACATGGTATTGTCGCTTTAAGATCTCAGAGTCGATATGTTGACAAAGAGTACACAAGATTCAATCAAGGCGATTGCCAAATGTCAACGTGTTATTGATGATGCTAATAGAAGTCCTCAATGATTCTATGTAATTTTTTTATTTGGGCACATTAATTGCCTTGTAATTTTCCTACTTGTTTTATTTGTGTATGTAATTGTGTGTATCATTGATATCAGATTTTAGGCTCATGAAATTTAATGCAAGTTGACTAGTCAAACAAGTAGGGCCCTACAACAGATTGGGCCGGCCCACTTACAGTAGTGTGGGACCCACTTTCATTTTGGACCGGCCCACTTCTTTAGTAGGCCGGCCCGGTTACACGATAGTGGGATCCACATGCTTATTGGGCCGGCCCACTATCTTGTTGGGCCAGCCCATTTGCTATATGGTGGTCCCACATGGTAAATGGGCCGGCCCTTTAACAGGAAGGTGGGACCCACCTGTGTTTTTGGCCCGACCCACTATCTTGTTGGGCGGCCCACTTGCTATATGGTGGACCCCACATACTAAATGGGCCGGCCTTTTAACTGGAAAGTGGGACCCACCTGTGTTTTTGGCCCGGCCCACTATCTTGTTGGGCCGGCCCACTTGCTATATGGTGGACCCCACATACTAAATGGGCCGGCCTTTTAACTGGAAAGTGGGACCCACCTGTGTTTTTGGCCCGGTCCACTATCTTGTTGGGCCGGCCCACTTGCTATATGGTGGACCCCACACACCAAATGGGCCGGCCCTTTAACAGGAAAGTGGGACCCACCTGTGTTTTTGGCCCGGCCCACTTGCTATATGGTGGACCCCACATACTAAATGGGCCGACCCTTTAACTGGAAAGTGGGACCCACCTGTGTTTTTGGCCCGGCCCACTTGCTATATGGTGGACCCCACACACTAAATGGGCCGGCCCTTTAACAGGAAAGTGGGACCCACTGTGTTTTGGTCCGCCCACTTGCTTCTTGGGCGGCCCGATTCTTGTAAGGTGGACCCCACATGTTAAATGGGCCGGCCCATTTAAGTTTTGGCCGATCAACCTTAGAGGTTAGGCCCGGCCCACGTAACTAATGGACCAGCCCGACTATATAGTTGACCGGTCAAACTATGTCACCTGGCCCGGCCCGCTTAAGACGTGGCGTGCCTCGTGTGGGCCTACCATCTACCACGGGGTTTCGTAGGTTAACGCCGTTAATCGCGCTAACGGCGTCTGCCACGTGTCAGTTTGCATGACGTCAGCAGTCAACGGGCTCCCGGAAACACTTGGGCAACGGTCCGATTTTCCGTGGCGGAAGGGTGCCCAAGCGCGACGGACCGAAAAAATCGTCGTAGGACTTTGCCTGACGCAGTTTCGACAACAGAACCCATATCGTCGGGTTAGGCCCATAGGCGACGAAAAATACCCCTTAGTGGACGATTTTGGGACGTTGTCTATCAGAACTTTTCTTGTAGTGTAAGTGATTTACATGATCTCATGGTCGAAGGACTAGGTTACTATGTATCTGAAAGCTTATAGCAAGTTGAACTTAATGACTTGATCTTTAAGCTATGCTTACTATGGGTGTGTGTCCATCACATCATTCACCTAATGATATGATCTTGTTATTAATAACATCCAATGTTCATGATCAGGAAACCATGATCATCTATTAATCAACAAGCTAGTTAAATGAGAGGCTTACTAGGGACTCTGGTTGTTTACACAACACACATATATTAATGTTTCCGGTTAATACAATTATAGCATGGGGTGTAAACATTTATCATGAACACTAAGATATAACAATAACCAATTTATTATTGCCTCTCGGGCATATCTCCAACAGCTCTCTTGTTGAAGACGTTTTGATGTTGATCCTCCCGTTCGAATTGATGAACTCTGTCTCTCCACCTCAAACTGCTCCTCTTGGTGACCTCTCTTCGGGAAAGATTCTCTTGTAGTTTCTTGTGGATCACCCTTTGATCTCTCGCTGGTGCCGCATCCCTCTCGCAACATTGGCTTGGCTACTTATACACGATCTTGCTACAGTTGCTGGCAGCCTTCCTAGCACCTTGGGGTGCTTTGTTAGGTTGGCGCCGGTACTTGTTATCAGCGTGCTTATACAGATGTTCTGCTTTTGGTCTGGACCTAACCCGAGATCAAGGGGTGGTGGTTTCGGGTCTAGGTGAAACCTTTGCAGGACCTCGGTCTCTGCCGATGACGGTGACATATTCTCGCGCCATGCACCTTCTTGAAGGCATCGCAGTACGACCTCTGTTCCTTTGGATCCTAAAGTTTTGCTAGGTTGCTGGGCCATCGTTGAGTCCCCCTTGGGCTGCAGTTTTGGGGCGGTGGAAGTTTGTCGGCGTAACAGAAGATAAGGCTCCCTCAACCTAGATCAAGCTGGCGCTCTGACGTGACGTTTTTTGTGTGTTGTCCTTTGTTGTTGGTTTCGGTGTGCGTTTTTGCGCTGATGCGTGTTGTAACTTATGATTTAACTCCTAGTGCTTCTTTGATTCATAGGATTTCAATTAGAATTGTGTAGGATTTAGATCCTATAAGATTTTTTTTACACTAGTTGCTTGATTCATAGGAACATATCCTATATAGGAACTAATCCTATGGGAATCTTGTAGTGCAAATCATATAAGAAATAAAACATTAGGTCATAGCTCATGGAAATTTTCTTTGGCACAATCAAACACAACTCATCTTCCCGATTCAACTAGGCATGACAACTCAATCCTATGCCTTTTTTATTCCTATGATTTTTCTATCCTATGAATCAAAGAAGCCCCTTGACCTTTGATGACTTCATTAATTCAAAGCCGGACTTTTTTCAAACCTTCCTTTAAATTTATTTTTACAAAACCGGTAAAATATTACCTAGTCAACCAAATTGTATAGAAATCCAATGTGCATATATGGCGGTGAGGTAGCCACCACGTGCCGACGTGCCACGTCCCTATTGCATGTCGCCCATCAATGATCAATCGTGCTCCCCGAGCCGAGGCATCAAAGACCCGTACGTAGCTGGAGACCACGACGGCCAATGCAAGATCCATTCCACGAAACTAAATCCGATGAGGACATGTCTTGAACTAATCGTCATGCTCGATCTTCCAGAGAGTGTTCCATTCGTTAAAGCCGTGTCCGTGGCACCGTGCTCAGCTGCACACGCCGTAGACAGCCACCCTCGCGGTCTCACACTTGAGCGGTCGCAGAAACTTCTACCCAGGTCCATATCTGTCTCACGCACGCTGCCTCCACTATGTCTGCAAAATTTGCGCAAATAGTCTTTGCGACGATCCAACTGTTTCGTCCGTTTAGAGATTAGAAACTAACTGCCAGGGGTCACGTCGAGCGCGTGGAAAAGGATGGAGCGGCGCCTCTCGGTTTCTTGTGCTCCCGCGCGTTCGTGCCCATGGTGAGAGATCGAGCTAGCAGCTAGCCTAGCACGCAACTTCCTTGTGCCCGCGCTACGAGGGCACGCAGCGCGGCTGATTTGTTCAACACAGCAGAAAGACCGAAGAAGGTGTGACAGTTCTTTCTTGTGATGCTGCTGGATCGTACCGCAGAGACACGAGCAAATCGACCATCGTTATCTAAACATGGAAGTGGTCTCTTTAGATATAACGTACGGGACCGGCCGGGCTGATGGCCTAATTCTGCATAAAATATGTCGGCCGATCGATCGAGCGGCCTACTTGGGCTAGCGACTATAAACAGATGGTATCACACACACGCTTCAGTTTACACGATCGACGAGTTCGTTAGGAAGCACACATGTACATACTACATGCACGTTTTGGGTAGCTCGATTGTGTATAAGTGGTCTTTATATATAACATACCGGACCAGGCGGACGGCCTAGCTAATTCAGCATAAAATACGTCGATCTAACAAGTTTGGTCGAGCAAATCGACCATTGTTATCCAAATACTTGGGCAAGCGACTATAAGCAGGTACACACGATTCAGTTTACACGACGAGTTTATTGGGAACACATGTATTGCACGTTTTGGGTTACTTATAACATAACATATAACAGGAAATGAAATCTAACCGGGATAGCGTGTTGCCTCCCAGGATGAGGCTTCGCCGACAACGCGTGCTGCCGAGTGCATGCATGCGTCGCCGTCATATCTAGTTAGCAGGGGTTGACAAGGCAAGTCCTTGGCCACGCCACTTACTCTTTCTTATATCCACTAGACTTACATGTGGGCACTGGCGGACCTTAGTGAGGTCAAAACCGGGCCATGGCCCGCCCTGCTCTGGAGCGCAACGAAAAATTACACGTATAGTGACAAACCTACTATCTCAGCCCAGTTCAGTGAGACACAGTTCATTTGCTACCGATTTAGTTCGTCACTTCGGCCGTGCGGCGTATGCGCTCGTTTAGGGCAGCAGCCGTGAGCCAACAATTGAACGGCAGACTCGATCTGGTGAGCAACGGCTTCACGGCGAGCGGCGATGGTGCTAAGTCCGCAACCGCCGGCGGCCAAGCAGCCAGGCACCTAGCTACGGTCAGCCCGGCATACCTCCTTTGCCTGCTCCATTTTCCTGCTGCAAGCATTACCCTGCTCCATTTTTCACCATACAAACACAGTATAGTCGCACGCTATTGAATATGTGTATGTATCTGAGCTGATCTTTAACTATATTGTGATCCATTTATTGAATATATGCCTTATAATTTCGATTTTTTTGGTCTCCTTTTAGCTTGGCCCGCCCAATATTTTTCTTGAAGTTCCGCCACTGCATGTGGGAGCTTCGATTATCTTATCCTTTCTGAGATGTAGTAACTATGTACATACTACATGCACGTTGCCACGTTTTGAGATCTTATGGCGTTCTCACTTCTCGGCGGTTCCTGCGGGGAAGAGGCGCTGCTGATGCAGATGCCTGCGGTGACAGGCCGGATTTTCGAGGCGTGCCTCTGCCCTCTGTCTAAATCCATTGGGACTTCGGCTCGGCAACCACATGATCGAGATGGGCCAAGAAGTCGCTGCTCCAGCCTGCCTAGTACCATGAACGTTCGTGATAAAATAATAAAGTCAGCGGTTGACCAAACTAAATATAAAGATGTTTTGGTAGGAAAACCAAAACTTACTTATAATCCAGGTAGTAACTAGTTAGTACGCACCCCATGCAACACGTGTTACTCTCCATTTATTAAACGGAAATACGAAAAATTAAATAAAGTACTCCCTCCGTCCCGAATTAGGTGTCGGCAGGTTTTTTTTGCGAAAACCACCCCTTCGTTTTCCCGACAAAACTTCGCATCCCTCCGCACTGCGCCCTTGTCTTCTTCCTGGCGGCGACGCCCCGACAACCTCGTCGCTACCGTCGACGGCGCCCACCATCCTACGCCTTCCCCCTCCGTCCCACGCGCGCCCGACGTCGCCTCCCTCTCTTCTCTCTCGTCTCGAGCGGTTTCCCCTTCTTATCACGTCCCCGAGCCTACATCCTCTCGTGCCCACCGATGTGGTGCTAAAAATTGTGATTTTCCTCCTGATCTCTCTTTGATGGCGGTGGCGGCGGCACGGCGGAGCTCAAGTGGTGGAGGTGGCTGGAGTAGATCCAATCGCGGTATAGATGGAGCTCCAGTCGTGGCGGTGGTTGAGGCACGACGGAGCTGCAGTCGAGGTTGAGCTCAAAATGGTGATTTTGCTCCGGATATGTCTCGGTGGCGGTGGTGGAGGCACGGCGGAGCTGCAGTCCAGTTTGTTGGTGGAGGAATTTCTCTCGATCCAAAAAATCCTCTTTTCTCGCTGCTCGATTGAGGCAGCAGCGGCGATGACGGGGGACGTCGGCATCCGTCCATGACCACAGCGGCTTCGATGTTTCGGGTGTCCCATCTGCTCATCAAGCCCTCCTTCAGGTGCCTCTCCAGAAAGGTGAGCACGGGCTTCTCCCCTGTTTTCTTTTCTTGTTGTTTTCCGGCGATGGACGAACAGTGTCCGGCGATAAACTTCTGAATTTCTACTGAATCGCTCCCCCCAAATTTTCCATTTCTCAGACGATGATGTTCCTGGGGAAACTGAGGTGCAGGGCGTCGGCAGGTATGGCGAAATCAAGGTGTACGCGGTGCTCAGGGACGACGGCGCTGACTATCTGAAGGACAACGGCCCCTGGGAGGCCCTGTTCGACGACCCTGGGCCAAGGGTTCCGATTGAGTTGGGCAAGTTCCTGGACGCCAAGCAGGTGCTCAACGTCGTCCGCTTCAACATCCAGTACTGCGAGGCCCGGCAGGATCTGCTCACCATCATTTGTGCTCCACAACAAGGAGCGCGAGGCCGCCGGCGCGAGGAGCTCGAGGCCGCCGGCGCGGAAGGCGAGCTCGCGAGGGGCAGGGGGCCTCCAGCTAGAGGGCAGCGCAAGGCCGGCGGGGCGCGAAGCTGCGGATGCGGGCGCGTGAGGGCCGCCGGCGCGAGGCGCGGGAATCCGCCGGCCAGCCGGAGCGAGGCGCGGGAATCCGCCGGCCAGCCGTCGTGAGCCTGCGAGCGCGGGAGTCCTGATCGCGATCGATGGATTGCGGAGGGATTCGATCGTCTCGGTTTTCAAATTGTAAGGGTGCAAATGCAAAAAACGATTTGAACTAGCTTCCGACATTTTTTTCTGGACGGAGGGAGTATGTATATTTGAACCGTCTACACCTTCATGTTTGCTGTGACAAGATCTTAGTGTCAAACGTTACTATTATCCACAAACAAAATATCTGTAGTATATACTACGTACACTAGAACACTAAAGTAACATGTGTGATATCAGCCACAATATCTTGAATCTCCCACCGTAACATTAAACTACTGATATAGATAAATAGAGTTCATACTCCATATGTTCTCATCTTCAAAAATACAATGATATCAAGAAGTGATTAGATCTTCGGTAAAAGCACAAGTGCATATACAAGAAAAACATTTGTGGGATGACTTTAGTGTACATATTTCACATGCCAATTATTTTTATTTTATGTAATTAAGAAAGTTATATTGCTGCATTGCAAGTCCTTTTTGGACATGAGTGTGATTTTTGGAAATGTTACAGAATGAGAAACTTTGATCAACGATCACATACAAGTGCAATGTATGTGGTTCCAAAAGAACAATTTTCTGTAGCAAATGGAAACTTTTTTACGGTTTATATATAGTTTGTTGGTAATTCGAGTTCTGATTTGATTGATTTATTTGGTAATTGTATAATAAGAGTTCTCACAATAAATATCGTCGCGGACACAAAATCTGGCATGCTAACATAACATCAAGAAGTATGGTTCACACAAAAAACAATTAAACAACGAAGAACCAAACATTTCTGTAACCATTAGAAATATAACTGTGCTACTTTTATGTTGGCTTGTTATGTTTACTGATATTAAGTCCATAGATACACACATAATATCCAAACAATAAGTTTGAAACTAAATTTTGATAAGCAAGCAAAATATGGGTTCATGATACTAACCTATTTTGTGGCCAACCTTCTCGTCATCACATCCACCAATTGCTCTTGCTCAATTATCAAACAAAAGTATAGCTTATGTTAGCAATTTTTTGCCATTTGTCATTATCCGTTTCTTTGACTAAAAACTAAATTGTAGTTAATCAAGAAAAAATACTATATGGCATACTAGGAAGGATTTCATGTCATTTTGTGCTACGTGTTGTCTTTTTCATTCCGCTACAAATAGAATGTGTCATATAAGAATATAATAGCTATATGATAACCATTAATGTGAATGGATCTATGTTAATGCAAAATGTCATAATGTGTGTATATATCTAATAATTGATCAAGGAGACCACCATTTTTTCTCTTGTGTGCATTCATACCACCTTAGAATTTGTTTATCCTCGGAAATAAGTAAGTCGATCAAATGCAGGTGTCTGCTTGCAAAACCTCAAATAGATATATTATGATTTTGATTCTGATTGTATTGTACTAAACTATCGGTTCAATTCTCTGTTTCCCACAATCACAATCTTACTACTCCATCTGGCCCAAAAAATATTTGTTGTGGTTTTAGTTCATATTTAAACTAAAACCACGATTAGTATTTTGGATCAGAGGGAGTATTACACTCATAGCGAGCATAAAAAGACAATACCACAACATGCTCTAAGTGCACAAACAATCAGGACATAAGTATCCATCCTCTCTCATCCTCCCTCGATTGCATACTCGCTATAGCAACTCGAAGTTGAGCCAGAAAAACTCATGATTATTAGTGCAGAAAAGGATGTTGAGAAGATCCTAGCCAAAATTGTATCCACGAGAGCATTGCTGGCAGTCACGTGTGATGAGGCTGCATAATTTAAGCTAGCAATGATAGTAGCAGCGCTGATTTCATTAATTAAAGAAAAAAGTCACACATAAATTCAGTGAATTTGTGTCACGTAATCAAAATTCAAATTATCCAGTATTTTTTAGTAAATCATACATGTTCCTTTGACTATTTTGGAAAAGTTTTGTTATATTAGGGTAACAGGTTTATGATTTAATTGCATTTTGAGCATGAAGCATAAAAAGCTATTTAATCATAAACCATTGATCGAAATGAAACTGAAGTTTCCTATAAAACATTCCAGAATATATATGCCTCACTGGGATTTTTTCAACTTTTTCTAGATACTTTGAATTTTGAGTACAACATTTTGATCAACCCTGTCCATTAGGTCTTGGTCGGAGGGCAGTGAGATCGACAACTTTGCTTCACGAAATCACTGAATCTCTGTCTGGGAATAGCCTGCTTGTTTTTTACAGGACAAGAGGAGCGGAAACTCGTTTTGGAACCCAGGTTCAGATGCTCCCTTTATGTATTTTTACTTGTATTCAGAAGCAGGCAGCGTTTTATGAACAGTATGCAGGTCAAGCATCTGCAAGCATTTAATTCCTATGCGTCCGTTGGTCCTGGACGGAAGAAACGGCATGCACCGTCAAGATTGTCAGCCACCTCGGTTGGCTCTATTTCGTTTGTAGCTGTTTCCGCCCACCTGGAGGCGTCACCTGATTGCAGATACCGGTTAGTGAGATTTACAAATTCCGGTTAGAGCATCTCCACCGGGCGGCTTCCAAATAGAGGCCTCGGCCATCAGCACTGCTGTATGGAGATTGCCGTCAGAGCATTCTCTATTTGGGGATGCTGCTCCCACACCGGTCCCCATAAGTCTCGATAGAATTTGAAACTTGAAATGATATTTAAAACCAGAATTTATACATAATTCATACGAAATTCATATGAAATCTATACAAAAATTATTTGAATTTAAACCTAAATACAACTTAAACTTAACCCTAATCTACTGGCCGTCGGTTGGGGCGCGCGATGGGTATGCCTCGCCGTCATTCTTCCCTTTGCCGCCTACGTGTGCCCACCTCTCGGACCTTGCTTCGCGCATCTGGCGGTGGAGCATGGCGGCCGGTGTCGCAGGAGCTTGCTGGCAGCACTGTCAGCCTTTGCCGAGAAGCCTCGTTCTCGGCGCGCCTCGCTTGCTCGCCCCTCGGTTGGCACATGTTCAGCTTTCCTCACCTTTCCGTTCGTGCTAGTTCAGGTCCGCATTTATTAGCATACATATCTCTGGACCGTATTTGCGTACCAATACCTGACCCTCTGTTTCACCTACACTTTCTGCGCGTCTTCAAATAAAAGGTAGTCATGCCACGCAGGGATGCCCAGACAACGTAATTGGTCCAGCAAAGCAGGTGCATTTAGTACCGGGAGCCAAAACTGCATCCTCTTTCTTTCAGGGCTATTTAGTTGAAGTTAGACCCGGAAATTTAATTGGGCTCCCTATACTCCCTCCACCCAAAAAACACATTTCAAATTGTCAAAAAATTCTAAAAAAATTCACATGTACATTTCGACAATCTATATGCGTTCGTACAGTTTGGCGAAAAACCAATATTGTTTGTGCTCGATGTAAAAAAAAAACGACAAAATGTCTCATAAAAAGCTTTATTTCTAGCACCAAATTTTATCTTTTTACATAGCCCAAACAACAAGTCAAGACTTTGTGAGCACGTAGCATGTGAAGATATCATATAAAATTTTCATTTGAAATTTTTGATCATTTCAAAATGTATCAAAAAATATATTTCAAAATAAAAGGGATTATATGCGCCCAAGAGCCAAAACAACAGGTGCAGGAACTTTCAGTTATTTGAAGCAACTTTAAAAACTCTTTGACCAACTTTCTGTCCAGGAAAAAGATTTCATAAATCATGAGCTAAGTTTATAAAAAAAAATGATCCGTGGGAGCTCTTAGCTATTGGGCCACTCAGCTCCAGCTTGAATATGTTCCCCATTATCGCTTTGATGGGCTGTAGCCTATGTTTGCATCCGCGCTCTTAGCTATTTGCATCGGAGCTCTTTTTGTTTTCTTTTGGGCTAGCACTTTACTGAAGGATCAAGTGGCCCATTGGCATGCAGAGACTTCCCTGATGTTAGATCGAACTACACAGAAACGGAGCACACTTACCACTGAAAACGGAGCACTAGTACAATAAAAAAAAATTGATTACAAATTAATTAAAAAATGAAACACAACTCAACTAAACCTAACTTTAGGTGCGCTGTCCCGTCTAGTTCAAGCTTAGCCATAAGTTCGTACAAGTTAGGCCCAGAACACATCATTAGTGTTTTGATGCATAGAAACTGGGCGTGGAATTGAATTGGGATTATATTCCAAATCCAAGGAGGAAATGAATTGGCCTAAAATTCGATTCTGTTGTTTGGTTGTGTATGGAAATTGCCTTTGGAATCAAACGGTGGTACCAATTCCTAATCCTGTTTGGATTGCCAAAAGTTGGAAAGTAATTTTCTGTTTTTTTGTGTGAACGCACGACCGCCAGTGGTGAAGATCCTCGCGAGGGAGCCGGCGGTGAAGTGTGGGAGGGCCGGCGATGGCCGGAATCGGCCGGTGGTGGTCGGAATCGGCGGTGGGCCTGAGTCAGACGGAGAGAAGGAGGAGGAGGAGGGCCAGGGGAGTCGGCCAGAGAGATGGAGGAGGGCCAAGGCAGTGGCCGCCGTTCCCCTACGGTCGACGTCCGTCTTCTGCTTCTCGCCGCCCTTCCCCTATTGCCTCTCACCGCCGTTCCCCTTTCCTGGCACATCTAGGGTTTGGGGCGGGGCTGTGGGGTGGCGAACGCCGTCGGCGTCGCCGGCGCCGGTTTGCTTCGAGGAGGTGGGGAAAGGGAGACGAAGAAGACATCGGGAATAAGGAAGCGGTACGCTCGGGGGAGGTTTCCGTGCGTTTCCGAGGTGGGGAGCTCGAAATCTTGCGACACAGCGCGGAGCGGGTGTGGAATTGGTCTGAGTTTCCACCTAAGAATTCTGAGGCCACCCCAAACAACCGAATTGGCGAATTGGACCCCAATTCCAATTCCATGCCTAGTTTCCATGCAACCAAACACATCATAAAGAAATGCATCCAGGGACGACTCTAGAGGGGCGGCCACCCCAAGCCCCCAAGGCCAAGAGGCCCCCAAATAGATACCTAGTACATGGGGTGAGGGAGGAGACACCATTAGAGCAGAGTTGGAAGTTTTTGTCATGCGGTTCAGGAAGAATAGAACACATGTGTACACATGTGTGTGATAGAACATAGATTAAAGGTTAGGTACGTCGCTTCATATTGAGCTTGAGCCTTTTTCTCGTTTGGATGTCTACCAGACGATTAGGTAAAATTTAAGTGGGATGGAGCCAATGTGTTGCCTATGACAACAAGAATGACCCAAGGGAATAACATCACACCATCAACGCATCGTTCCACCCCCCTCCCCCCCCCCCCCCCCCCGCGTTCCATCCTCCTCACAAGAAAAAAGAGACGTTCCATCCTTTGTTTTTTTTGGAGATGTTCCATTCTTTGTTGATTGTTCCATTTGATTGATCTAATTCCCTCATTGATCTAATTGTTATACACTCCTAGGTTATATCTTGCACAAATATATAAACTTAATTTTTGGGAACACCGACAACTGACTGTCTACACAAATACATAGACTTGATTTCTACGACCGCGTAGAATTCTGTTGAAAAATTATTGCATTTTGGAGAAAAAAATTTAATTTCGGACTCACATTTCTACTTTTTTTTGTAGGTCAAAGATAAAACATAATTGTATGAAAATTTATGTGTACATTCTAGAATCAATTTGTACTTGTATATTTGCATTCAGAATTTTCCTATGTTTACTACATAAAGTTTATGATTTTTTTAATCGGGCCCCTCTTGAAGGTACCGCTTATCTGCACCTGAAAATTCAAAATTTCAGGTAGAGTCGATACTATAATCGGTAAGAATGATATTGACATACATTCATCGGTGCTTTTGCATGTAAATATTTTCGAAGGTCTGAAACACAACATGTATAAATTGTTTGATAGCAATGGTGTTCTTGGATGCATTTTAAATGTTAAAATATTTTATATATAATTGTATTATTAATAATTATGATATTTATATTAAGGGGCCCATGATTAAGCTTTGCCCCGGCCCCTCAAATCTCAGGACCGGCCCTGAATGCATCCTTTTGTTTAGCTAAAAAAATAAAAACAAAACTTGTTTAGTTTAGAGCCATCTTCTTGCTTGATTATCTCCTGCATTCCTTCGCGAGCTTCAGGCCTTTGGTGGCTACGTTCAGGTCCCTTATCCTCAAAAAGATCTCATCCTTGTTTCTTGTCCCTTTCCCGTAATTATTTTTGCAAAATGTAATCCCCAACATATGTTGGCGGTAACCCATAGGACATCATATCTAGTTCATATGCAAGTTGATTATCAGCTTTTAGAAAATTGCTAGTGTACTTCACTGTTTCGCTGTGTCCACAAAAGCACTTCTGACAGGATGATATTATCTGAACTGTTCCACTGTATTTCATCACCTTTACACATCTTTTTTTTCCGACAGCGGTTCTAATGCTTGCGTGTCTTACATGGATCTGAGTGCGCGGAATGAGATTACATAGTCGGCATGGCCCAGGACAATCAACAACAGTTGACACTGCGAACGTATTTCAAATTTGGAGGGTCACGTTAAGTAACTAAAATTTCAAGCAAAATGCTCTCGGAAAGGATTTCAGTGTAGAGCTTATGCACCCTTTAGGGCAAGCTGTTATTTGTTTTACTATTTGTCTACCCCTAGAGCGCCCAGTTAAAAAATCCCAAACCCTTGTTTTATTCTTGTTATTATTATGTTTTTTTGAATCCCAATCGTGATATTGAACCATTATACCGGATAAATTAAGGAAGTAAACTGTATATATGTGCTGTTTCTGTCATGATTTGTCAAATAGGTAAAATGCTATCTGGAGGAAAAGCAGGGAACAGACCTAACCTTCGCATCAACTGGGCTCCAATTCTCAGAAGAGATTTTGGGCCAAGGAACCTGGTGCCAGGAAGTCAACGTTTTTGGTTTATCTTCGTCCGTTTTACAGCGACTTAAAGGTGAATTTGTGGCCACAACAGTGAAATGTGAAATATGTGGCCTGGAAAAAATGGAGCGAAATGCTGCCATGGCTAGCTGTGCAGATTGCGCCATATGGATGCTATTTTAACCGTCAGAATCCTTCAGATGTGCACTGCTCAGTCACAACAACTACCAAAACGTGTCATATTCTGAGCACAGGAAGAAGCAATATATCACCCATCAGTCAATCACAAGAAAAGAAAAACACCAAACAGACCTACCATGGATCACTCGCTGCTTATCTGGAGAAGACCTATCTGGCCTCCGTCTCTCCACCTGAAGCGAATGGCAGCCACGAGCGCCCTAGGTAGCAAAATATCAAGGCCACATGGCTCGAGTCTAGAGCCATCATTTTAGTTGGCCGTAACAATCGGAGACTCGGAGCTGAGAAGGATGCCAAGAAACGTCCACTTTTCAGCGAGCTATGTTTAAACCACGACGGCTCAGATCATCGTACTTGTACCACGCTCTACCAGTCGTCTACCAGGTCCTCTAATGTTTACCACCTTAGACAAAAGCTCCTCTACCGATCGTCGTCTGCCCGCCCGCCGGCTGCGTTTCCCGCAGCGACAGTTCACGAGCTGCCACAAAGTCCCCTCCGTCGCCGTTCCTCTCCCGGGCGCGAAGGCATGGTGGCTAAAGCGCCGGAGACGCAGCCAGTGTGGTGGTGTTACAGGTAGCTAGTGTTCAGTGGCGCTATGTCGATTGGAGAGCGACGGGCGCTGTAAAATGCAAATGATGGGAACGTCACACTGGGTTTTTTCAGGTGATGTGAGAGGTAATCTGGTAAGTCATGTCACATACTGTCATGTAACTAGGCACGTCAAAGCGGCTGCGGTATGACGAGAAATTAGGTAATCTAATCAAGTGTACGTTTACATCAACAAACCGGTATGCCAGCTGCATGCCTAGCTTCAGTAGCGAATTGGCAGCAGGTGATCTCTCG
This sequence comes from Lolium perenne, assembly GCF_019359855.2. Taxonomy (NCBI): domain Eukaryota; kingdom Viridiplantae; phylum Streptophyta; class Magnoliopsida; order Poales; family Poaceae; genus Lolium; species Lolium perenne. Next base: position 191,345,535 of record NC_067249.2, read on the forward strand.
GTGAGCTGAAGTGACAGATATAAGTGCTGTGCATTTCATTCGTCACCAGGCGGAATTAAAGCGAAAGGTTTGGTTAAGATCATTTCGTCTCGCGCGGATCGTGGTTAAAGTGCACTTAACCAGCGCGCTAGCGTCAGACAAAATCTAGACTGCACTTAACCAGCACACCCTTGGTCTCCATGACAGCGAAGCTGCGTGTAATGCATGCCTTTATGCTAAAATAAGAGGAACGCATGAGTGCAATTCACCAAAAGCGAAGGAACCGGACGAAAGCATCGATCGAAAGTGAGAATTTGCGTTTCTTTACTCTTATCTGTAATCACTGTCGACCAATTTAATTCACTCGTCTGACCGCACTGAAACAGACCAAACATGCATGGGTTTACCTGAAAACATTGCGTGCTGCCTCCTGGCGAATGAAGGCATCTTAATTTGGTATTACCTTCTCTTTGTGCCAAATCATAGCATACCCGTAAGAAGTGGACTGGGGCACGACAGAAAAAGGATAAGGAGATTGGGATCATACCAATGGCCTAATTCACAGTAGTTTAAATGATCTTTATGGATTGGAAAGCACGACGCAGTTACATATTATTTTGCTTTTGTCAAATATCTTAGGTACTCGTTGATCTTGTTGGATCCTCGGAAATGTGTGCAGTTCAGTAACACATTGTGCAGATCGGGAGGTGCAACTGTGCAACCTAATGCTTAGCAATTTGCCTCAAAAAAAAAAAAAAAAAACCTAACGCTTAGCAACGCCAGAATCAATGTGTTGCACGCCCTCGCGGAATGCTCGCACGCCAAATTATTCTGATCGGCCGTGCAGGAGCGGCTTGGTGTGTTAAGAAACACAGCATATACTTGAAAGATTCTAAAACTGTTGAGAAAGTCACAGGAGGTGGATTGCTACACCAGAGGAAGATTGCCATCATACGAATGACCTAATTAACAGTACTTTAGGTGATCTTTTGTGCACTGGAAAGCACGAATGGTTACACATTACTTGCTTTGTGAAATATCCCAGGGTTTATTTTTATTTGCCGGATCTTCAAAAATGTTGGAATATAGAATAGTAGAGAGGAGGTAAAAATGCATGTGCGGAACTGAGTAACACGGCAGATCGGATGGTGAAACGTATGCTTATCAATGCAAAATATAGTTTTGCACGCCCTTATGGAGCGCTCACTTACAAAATTATTCTGAGCAGAACCGCATGAGCAGTTTGTGTGTCAAGAAATACAATACTTTTCTGGAAGATTCTAAAAATATAGATAAGAAAGTGAAAGTATAGAGATGGTAAACCTAGAGGGGGGGGGGGGGGGGGGGGGGGGGAATAGGTTTCTACATATTTTAATTCTTTCTTTGCAATATTAGGCTTTGCGGAATATAAAGGTGAGCCTAATGCAAACTAGGTGAAACAACCTATATGAAAATACAACTATCTCGAGCACGAAGGCTCTCTCAGGCAGTTAAATCACAAGTAAGGAGTTCGGTTAGAGATAACCGATAGCACGCGGAGACGAGGATGTATTCCCGTGTTCCCTTGCTTTGCAACAAGGTACGTCGCGTTTGGAGGGGTGGAGGTCCCACGAAGGATTCCCCACGCCACGAAGGCTCACCCTATTCTCCGGAGCCTATCCCACGAAGGAATAGCTCACTCACTTGTGGTAGACTTTGAGGTAACCTCCAAACCTTCACAATCTTGCCCGGAGCAAATCCACAGCCCGGATGCTTCCGGACTCCTCTTGCCCACCTAGGGTTTCCAAGGAACCCTAGGAAGCAAGCTTCTTGATGAATACAAGGGGGAATGAGATTTGGCTTGGTAGAACAGTAGATCGGGTCCTCCTCTAGTGATTCCCCGGAGGGATTTGAGTTTGAGTGGAGGAGGAGGGACATCGGAGGCTTTTGGTGTTTCTAATAATGGAGTAAGAGAGAGAGAGAGCTCAAGAACAGCTTGTAGTATGTTGCCTAAGTGTTCTGAGGTAGGAGAAGGCCTATTTATAGTGTATTTCGAAATATGGCCGTTGGTCACTTGCCACCTCAGCTTTCTTCTCGTCAAACCCGGTCAACCGAACCAGTGACCGGACTGTCCGGTCTGGAGTCCGGTCCGACCGGACCAGTGACCGGACCAGCCGGTTGTGACCGGATGCTGGACCGGATTCTCTTTTTCTTCGTCCAGAGGCTCCTCCGGTTGGCGCCCGGTTGGCGCCCGGTCGACCGGACCGTGCGCCGGACTCGCCGGTCTGGGGCCCGGCTGACCGGGCGGCAACCGGATTCTTCCAGCGTCGATTTGCAGCCCGGTTGATGCCCGGTTGGCGCCCGGTCGACCGGACCGTGCGCCGGACCATCCGGTCTGTGGCCCGGTCCAACCGGGTGACCAACCGGATTTCTTCTTTAGACCCCTTTTCGATTGTTGTTGAAGTGGGGGGGGGGGGTCTCCTTTAGCCTTCTTGTTCCTTTGATACACCATTTATGCCTCATTGCCTAATACCTGAGATATTCCTTATAAACATATTAGGTCAAATACTCTAGCACGGTGTCATTGTTACCAAAATAATGGATAAGGGTAAAATACCCTTACAATCTCCCCCTTTTTGGCATACGATGACAAACCGAGCTAGAGTCACATATAGATATTATGATAAGCTCTAAACCTTGATTCCATATAAGATTTACGACAGCTCCCCCATAATGTGTGCACTTGGAGAATTTGCGTTTGAATGCAAAGTGCACCATATGTGTAACATGAGAAGCTCCCCCAATATCTTTAGGAAACAAGCATGGTATGGACAAGTATATCAAGATATATAAGCATAAAACATGATTATCCTAATAGAGTGAATAAGCACACACATAGTCGTCCATACACGTCCATACACAAATTATTCAAAGTAGCAAATGATTCTCGAGAAATCGAAAGCAAATAAGCACAAGCCATATAAGATCCAAATAAAGCAACTCCCATGGCTTGTGACAATCAAGGAACCCCGTGGTCCTAGACTCTACTCTCTTCTCCCCCTTTGGCATCGGGACACCAAAAAGGCGAAGAAAAGAGGAGAGAAGCTACCGCACCCATCAATAGAACTGATGCCCGACGGAGTAGGAGCTCGACGGAGTAGCCGCAACACGATCATCCTCATAATCATCATCAGCAGAAGGGGAGGGAGCACGAGCAGTCCGAGGAGGAGGGCCACCATGAGCATACATGGAGAAGTCAAAGTTCTGGAGCATCTCATCGGTAATGGGAGGCATCTCCCAAGCTGGTGCAACCACAGGCTCCATCTCAGGGCCAGAAGGAGGAACATGAGCATTCCGTGCAGCCATGAACTCACTCTGTCTCCTCCGTGTCTCCTGGTTAATGGCAAGACTCTGATGTGCAACATCATTGGTGTTCTTGCACATCTGCCACATGCTAGTGAAGAAGCGAGCGGCACCACGCTGAGGGCGCCGAGTGTAACTGGGTCCTGCTGCAGGATCATGTTGTTCCTTGGAACGGCGCTCAGCGGTGGGCATCATGGAAGGGACTTCTATGCGACCATCCTGGGTAGGGAATCTGAATGGTTCCATGAGGACCTTTTCACCAAACACGTTGAGAGGAGCAGGAACAATGGTGTTGATGAGCCGCTGAATGTACTGAGCATAGTTTGGAGTCATGCGGTCCATCATTGCACGCTTGATCTCACAGTAAATAAGATCACACCCATCAATCTTCCTTCTCTTGTCAGGGTTGCAATAGTACATCAGGTTCAGGTGATAGTTCCTGACTTCACTAGAATCTCCAGACTTGCTGATGAGGTTCTCACGGAATAGCTTGGCAAGGACAAGGTAGGAATAGTACATCCCGGAGATGGTGGGAGGCCCAGCTGTTGGGTTAGTGGGGTAGCAAAAGGAGATGTCACCCCTAGTCATCTTGGACCGAGAGTGAATCTTGTATCCTGGAGTACGGTCACCACCACAACCCAAGGCCGCACAGAACTGTGTGTAGGTGCAAGAGTACTTCTCCTTGCCAGTCATCCAAGTCATGGTGCGGTCTTCATCTTCATGAAAGTAGACAGTGCAATGGAACTGACGGACTAGCATAGGACAGTAGGTGGGATCTTCTTGTGTATCATCAGGCTTGAGGATCACAAGGTCATATAGGCCCAGCCCCTTCAAGGTCTCAACCACAAAGCGGTACTTTGTGGCTTCATGCAAGGCAAGCTCCTGAGGATTGATGGCCTTGGGCATCACAACAGACCCATTCTTCATACTGTCATGATCATCATAGAAACCATTCCATAGGGTTGCTTGTGTCTTGGTCCAGAAGAACTTGTCACCACCCATGTAAGTCCGACGCTCATGGCGATATGGATTCACCAACCTCACGTCCCTCCACTCACCGCGGTGTGCATCCGCAAGATTGAAAGTTGGCACTTCTTCATCATCGTCTTGGGCGGCATGCTTATCCTTCTTCTTACCACCCACGGACTTGGTTCTTCTCCTCTCAGAGCTGCCAGTGTCAGTATTCTGATGAGCTGCAGGAGGAGCGCGAGCACTAGACCGGCGAGGTGGATTCTCAGCAGTCCGGCCTCTCTTGGCAATAGTGCCCCGTCGTTCAGGTTCACCACTCCAACTTCCTGTGAATGAGAGAATAGAGCAAGGATAGCAGTGGGGTAAGTGTACATGTCATCAATAAGAGGGGACCCAAAAAGCATAGCATATATTCAAGTGTATTGATGAGATTGTGCGAAAAACTGGGTGATCCGGCGCACAGGCCGGTCCAACCGGGCGGCAGACCGGACGGGCCGGTTGCCAATCCGGTCAGACCGGACGTCACGCCGGGCCGGCCGATTGAGGGGCCGGTTGACCGGGCGGCAAACCGGATCTGTCGAGTTGTAATGAGTTGCCCAGATTTTCTACCACAAATTCATGCAAAAACTCAAAAACTTGAACATAGACTATAGCAATAGAGTGGAGTATGTGCTTTGTGTTGTGAGACACTCTAAAGGCATGAGGACTTGCAAACCCTAACCCTAACCCTAAGATCTCTTCAAATCTTGTCAAGAACTAGCAATGTGTGAAGAGGACTAGAAATTAGGGAGGAAGGGAGAGTACATTACCCGAAGACATTGTACTCCTTGATCAAGAGAACAAGAAGAACACAAGGTAAGGCTTGAAAACCAAGAACACCAAAAAATCCCAAACTAGCTTGAGAGGGCTCAAATCCTTCAGTGGAGATGTCCCAAAGAGCCCGATCTATGGTTTGGTGGAGTTTGGGGAGGTTCTTGTGGTGGGAACGGCCTAGATCTTGGTGGAGGTGAGCAGGGCGCCGGCCATGGAGGTGTGGAGGTTGGGGAATAATGGGGAAGATGACCCAAGGGGTATCCCTTCCCCAATATATATCAGGCCGCGCGGCCGGTCGGACGCCCGGTTGACCGGACCAGGCGCCGGCTGAGCCGGCCCAGCGCCCGGTTGGCGCCCGGTCGACCGGACTATCCGGTCAGGGACCCGGTCCAACCGGGCCAGGGACCGGACAACCCAGATATGTCTAGTTTTGCCTCGTTTTGCCCCTATGCTTTGTGTAAATGTGTGTGAGTGCTCAGATGATGACATGTACATATAGATAGATAGATGATGATGAGATGAGCATAGACATGGGGTTGGAAACACAAAGTTCTCTAGGCATACCCATTGGAGAGAAAATCCAAACAAGATGTGAATAGCAACAATGGGCATGATTCGAAGTATATATCAAGAATCATAAGTCATTTGGAAATGATGTTTGCAATAAGATCATTTGGCCTTATATAGTCAAATCAAGTTGTAATAAAGGCTCAATGAGGGGCGGGGGATTACTCCCCCTATGTGAAAGCGCAAATGTCATGAGACCTCGAAGAGACATGCTTGGGTCCATATAATGACATTGGGTCTATTTATGTTGCACACATAGGTATGCATCGTACCAAGACATGGTAGGATGACTATCCCCATATGTGCTATGCCTCTAAGCTAGATAGCAAGATAAATGCAAGAATATAGTGCAAGAAGTTAATCAATCCAAGTTTTTAGGATCAAGAATACCAAGTTCTCCTCTCAAGTTAACAAAGCGGGCTTCATCCAAAGGCTTAGTGAAAATATCCGCCAATTGGTAGGTTGTTCCCACATGAGTGAGATCAATATCCTTATTGGCAACATGATCACGTAGGAAGTGATGGCGAATGTCAATATGTTTGGTGCGACAATGTTGAAACGGGTTGTTGGCGATCTTTGTTGCACTTTCATTGTCACAAAGAAGAGGCACCGTACCAAGAGACACACCATAGTCTTTCAAGGTTTGCTTCATCCATAACAATTGAGTGCAACAAGATGCCGCGGATATGTATTCGGCTTAGGCGATGGATAGGGCGGTGGAGTTTTGTTTCTTGGATGACCAACTCACCAATGACCGGCCAATAAATTGGCAAGCCCCGGAGGTAGACTTCCGGTCAACCTTATCACCGGCCCAATCGGAATCCGAATAGCCAATGAGTTCAAAGGTTGACCCCTTTGGATACCATAGCCCGAGAGTAGGAGTGAGAACAAGGTATCTTAGAATCTGTTTGACCGCCACTAAATGGCTCTCCTTGGGAGCGGATTGAAAACGAGCACACATCCCTACACTTAGCATGATATCCGGCCTAGAGGCACAAAGGTAGAGCAAGGATCCTATCATGGAGCGGTATACCTTTATGTCCACATCCTTCTCACCGTCACATGAGCCAAGTTGCCCCTTTACGGGCATGGGTGTCTTCATTGGACTCGCATTGGTCATGTTGAATTTCTTGAGCATGTCCCTCACATACTTTTCTTGAGAGATGAAGGTGCCTTTTGCAAGTTGCCTCACTTGGAAGCCTAGGAAGAACTTCAACTCTCCCATCATGGACATCTCAAATTTCCTAGTCATCAATAGCTCAAAAGCTTTCTTATGATTGGGGTTAGTTCCACCAAAGATAATATCATCAACATATATTTGACATATAAAGAGGCCACCCCCTTTAACCCGCTTGGTGAAAAGGGTGGAATCGACCGTACCCATGCAAAACCCATCATGTAGTAAGAAATCCCTAAGGAACTCATACCAAGCACGTGGAGCTTGCTTGAGACCGTAGAGTGCCTTATGGAGTAAATACACGTGGTTGGGTCGGCATGGGTCTTCGAAACCCGGGGGTTGAGCCACATATGTGGTTTCTTTTAGGGGACCATTCAAAAATGCACTTTTCACATCCATTTGATATAATTTGAAATTGTGGAAAGATGCAAATGCAAGCAAAAGATGAATAGCTTCAAGACGGGCTACCGGCGCAAAGGTGTCCTCAAAATCCATACCTTCGATTTGGGAAAACCCTTGCGCCACTAACCTTGCTTTGTTTCGTATGACAATGCCATTCTCATCTTGCTTGTTCTTGAATACCCATTTGGTCCCAATGACATTGATGCGATGATCCTTGGGTCTCTCAACTAGAGACCATACTTCATTACGAGTGAAACACTCCAATTCTTCTTGCATAGCAATTACCCAATCCGGATCGACCAAGGCTTCATGTACCTTAAGTGGTTCAAAACTAGACACAAAAGCATGATGTTGACAATAAGTGATAAGTAATGCATGGTGTCTACGAGTTACCACTCCTCTTGAGATGCTACCAAGGACTTGATCCACTTTCATGTCACTTGCCGTTGTAGTGGCCTTGATCTTCCGAACGGTTCCTTCATGATCAATGAATTCATCTCTTGCTAGTGCTTGATCATGAGGGATCACTTGAGCTTGATCATGATTTGAGGATGTTTCTTGATCATCATCATGGTCTTGCTCCGTGGAATGAGGATCTTCTTCTTGTTCTTCGGAACGCGACTCATCTTGAGTAGAGGATGGTTCTTGAGTTGCACTTGATGGTTCGGCTTGAGTTGAGCTAGGCTCCACTTGAGCCGTGCTTGATACATCTACTCCATCATCTTGATCATCATTATGAACTTCCATGGGCCGGATGTGTCCAATGCCCATATGCTTGATGGCACTAGATGGATCATCATCATTACCTGCAACACATGGAACAACTTGCTCCACTTGGGAGCCATTATCCTCCAAGAACACCACGTCACAAGATACTTCAATAGTCCCGGTGGACCGGTTGTAGTATCTATAGGCGTGAGAGTTCTCCGCATATCCAACAAATATACCCTCTATGGTTCTAGTTTCAAATTTACCGAGCTTTCCTTTGTTGTTCTTAACAAGACATTTGCATCCAAAAACACGAATGTACATGACATTAGGCTTGTTACCGGTAAGGAGCTCGTATGGAGTTTTGTTGTGGAGGGGACGGAGGAAGAGCCGGTTGGAGTAGTGGACGGCCGTAGAGATGGCTTCTCCCCAAAAGTTGTGGGGTGAGTTGAATTCACTCAACATGGTTCTTGCCATCTCAATGATAGTCCGGTTCTTCCTTTCAACAACACCATTTTGTTGAGGAGTGTATGGAGCTGAAAACTCATGCTTGATGCCCTCATCATCAACAAACTCTTGCATAGTGTAGTTCTTGAACTCGGTGCCATTGTCGGTCCAATTGCCTTGATCTCGGATTTATACATACGTTGAACTTTCTTGGCGAAGATGATGAACTCTCTATGGGTCTCATCCTTAGACTTAAGGAGAAAGACCCAAGAGTATCTTGAGTAATCATCAACAATGACAAGCATACTTGCTCCCACCAAGAGTATCATAATGTGATGGCCCAAAGAGATCCAAATGAAGGAGCTCCAAAGGCCTAGATGTGGTAACAATACTCTTGATAGGATGCTTCTTCTTGAGTTGCTTTCCGGCTACACATGCACTACAAACATGATCTTTCTCAAAAGAAATGCTGGTTAGTCCCACAATGTGCTCACCCTTTAGGAGTTGTTTAAGATTCCTCATGTTAACATGACCAAGGCGGCGATGCCACAACCAACCTTCGTCATGCTTGGCCGCCATTAGACATGTGGAGAAAGAGGGGCTCTCTTTCGAGAGGTCAACCACATAAAGGTTGTTCTCCACATATCCAACAAGGACCAATTTGAGATTGTCACTCCTAAAGACTTGCACATAATATTTAGTGAAATATGAATTGTAACCGGCATCGGCAAGATGATATATAGTAAGTAAGTTATAGCCAAGGTGTTCAACAAGCATAACCGTCTCAAGGCACAAGTCCTTAGAGATTGCTACCTTGCCATACCCAAGTACCTTTCCCTTTGAGTTGTCACCAAAAGTGATGCTTGACTTATTGTTGATGTCTTCAATGAATTGATCAAGCACACCTCTTCCTCCGGTCATATGATTGGTGCATCCACTATCAAACACCCATTTTGGACCACCGGAGGAAAACCCCTACAAAATCAAGTAGAGGATTTAGGAACCCATCGATTAATGGGTTCCTTTGCAATGGCAACAATATCTTTTGGTACCCAAATTGAGTACTCTCTATAAGCATAGCCATTAGGAGGGCCAACATAGTTAGCATAGACATCACCATAATAATCAACAAATAATGCATAGTGATCGTTTGGCCCCGTGCGGTCACCACTAGTGGCTTTGCCCTTTGAGGCTTTGCCATTATTAGTGACCTTCTTGTTCTTATCTTGAGCGGGTTTCTCCTTCTTGTAGTTGTTCTTCTTGTGAGACTTGGGAACATATCCAAGTCCATACTTTTGATTGTTTGACCTTTGCTTACTCAAGAGGTCATCCAATCCCATCTTGTTCTTGGTGGTGGTGAACTTTGCAAGTTCCTTTGTTAACCTAACATTTTCCTCAAGAATAGATGCTTGCTCACAAGAAGATTCATTAGGATGATAGTCAAGATCATATTTGGTCACCAAGGATTCAAGATATGCATTGGTCTCAACATGCAAAGAAAGTTCCTCTTGTAAACGAACATGTTCCTCAACAAGTTTAGCATGCTCACTAGTAAAGGAAGTGGAGGAACAAGCAAGCTTTTCAACATCAATGGGATCCTTCATTGATCCAAGAGCCTTTTTGTAGGATTCTTGGAGTAGATCATGGTTCTCTCCAAGTTTCTTGAGCTCATCCTTGACAAGCTTGTTAGCCTTTTCAAGGTGGTCAAGATCCCTATTGAGAGAAGCATGAGCAACTTCAAGCTCCTCCTTTGAGGCATTGAGCTCTTGGGTCAATAATTGAGCCCTATCAATAGTTTCTAGGTCCTTAACTTTATCAAGTTCATAGGTTTCAATTTGTTGCTTAAGGCCTTGAGATATGCACCTTTCGGTTTTTAGCTCTTGTCTTAGGAGATTGAATCTCCGTTCCTTCTCATTCAAATGATATTCTAATTCCTCAATGGACTCATCCTTTTCTTTGAGTGAGTCCATCAAGAAATCAAACTTGACAAGAGCTTCACCACGAAGGGTGCATCTAACATCATAGAGTTCCTTAAGCACAATTAATTCATCTTGATTTTCGTTTTCATCATCAAGAACACTAGACAGGGAAGGTGGAGGTTCCATTACCTTGGTTTCCCTTGCCATAAGACAAGAGCCAATGATTGTAGATGAGGTAGAGTCATCGGAGTCATCATGTTGAGTTATCCTTGCCATGAAGGAGGATCCAACATCATTCTCCGTGGAGTAGTCCTTGGAGTAGTCATATGTGAAGAGTGACCCGGGCTTAGAGAAAGCCAAACCGGCCACCCCGGCCTCCTTCTCCTCATCTTCCTCTTCATCATCGGACAAGTACTCGGCCCCAACAAAGGCTCTTCCCTTGTTCTTCTTGTATCGATCATTGATTGGGTTTGGCTTCAATCTTGGCTTGACCCCTTTGATGAATCTTGGCTTGTCCACCCTTTTCTCATAAGGGCACTCATTTGCAAAGTGGCTATCTTCATCACAATTGTAGCAAGTTCTCTTCTTCTTCTTGTCATTGAGGAGCATAGGGAACTTTGCCTTGTACTTCTTGGCAAAGAAAGCAAAGTCGGTAGCCATGTCACTAGTTGAAGTCATCTCTTCATCTTCTTCAATTTCATAGTCTTCTTTGCTTCCATGATCGGCCCTAGCTTTGAGAGCAAGGTTGTGTGGCGCTTCATGGTTGTGTGAGGCTTCATCAACACGGTTCATTGCCATGAGCCTCTTTCCCGCTTTGGCCATGTTTCCATTGGCGGCCACATAGGAGACTAGATCATCGGAGTTGAGGTTGGCACTCTTGGTCATGATTTGCAAGTTGAGTGCAAGATTTGTGTCTTCTTGTTTGACGGCAATCATAGCAATGACCTTGGACTTTATGAATGCTTCATTCATCTCGAAGCCGTCATTGTACTTCTCAACACCAAGTCCCTTGACCCTTACTCTAAGAGCACCAAGTCTTGCATAAGCATCGGCCACGGACTCTCCTTCTCGAATCATGAATTGATGGGCCTCTTGCTTTGCGGTCTCATAAAGAGCGGATTGGATCAAATCGGTTCCCTCTTGAAGTACTATGATTCGATCCCACAACTCTTTAGCGGAGTCTATGTCATTGACTTGATCAAGGAGCTTGCGGTTGATGCCACTCCTAATCTTGTCACGTGCGGAGGCGTTGAGTTGACGGTTGTAGAATTCGGTGGAGGTCAACCGAATGGGATCTTGTGGCTCCCGGTATCCATGAACAATGATCTCCCACAACTCCATGCTGCAGCTGCGAATATGAGATTCCATAGAAGATTTCCAAAAAGGAAAGTGAGTTCCATCAAAATGGGGAACATTCCCACTATGGTTTATATGAGGCATGGGTGAAGTGTTTTTGGGATATTCATGGTTGACTTCGCGATAGGCCCCTAGGGAGGCCGAAGCCGTACTAGGAGACCCATTAGTCAAGTTCTTAAGCATGACAGACATCTCTGCCATTTGGCTTTGTAGCTCATCCTCCTTTTTCTTCTTCTCGGCATCATATGCCAAGAATCTAGATTTCATCTCTTTAACCGAAAGGTTAGAGTTTTCATCTAGACCCTCCAATAGTTTATCCATCTCACTCTTAAGGCGGTGAAGCCCTTAATAAGAGTCCAGGCTCTGATACCAATTGAAAGTATAGAGATGATAAACCTAGAGGGGGGGTGAATAGGTTTCTACAGATTTTAATTCTTTCTTTGCAATATTAGGCTTTGCGGAATATAAAGGTGAGCCTAATGCAAACTAGGTGAAGCAACCTATATGAAGATACAACTATCTCAAGCACGAAGGCTCTCTCAGGCAGTTAAATCACAAGTAAGGAGTTCGGTTAGAGATAATCGATAGCACGCGGAGACGAGGATGTATTCCCGTGTTCCCTTGCTTTGCAACAAGGTACGTCACGTTTGGAGGGGTGGAGGTCCCACGAAGGATTCCCCACGCCACGAAGGCTCACCCTATTCTCCGGAGCCTATCCCACGAAGGAATAGCTCACTCACTTGTGGTAGACTTTGAGGTAGCCTCCAAACCTTCACAATCTTGCCCGGAGCAAATCCACAGCCCGGATGCTTCCGGACTCCTCTTTCCCACCTAGGGTTTCCAAGGAACCCTAGGAAGCAAGCTTCTTGATGAATACAAGGGGGAATGAGATTTGGCTTGGTAGAACAGTAGATCGGGTCCTCCTCTAGTGATTCCCCGGAGGGATTTGAGTTTGAGTGGAGGAGGAGGGAGATCGGAGGCTTTTGGTGTTTCTAATAATGGAGTAAGAGAGAGAGAGCTCAAGAACAGCTTGTAGTATGTTGCCTAAGTGTTCTGAGGTAGGAGAAGGCCTATTTATAGTGTACTTCGAAATATGGCCGTTGGTCACTTGCCACCTCAGCTTTCTTCTCGTCAAACCCGGTCAACCGGACCAGTGACCGGACTGTCCGGTCTGGAGTCCGGTCCGACCGGACCAGTGACCGGACTAGCCGGTTGTGACCGGATGCTGGACCGGATTCTCTTTTTCTTCGTCCAGAGGCTCCTCCGGTTTGGTTGGCGCCCGATTGGCGCCCTGTCGACCGGACCGTGCGCCGGACTCGCCGGTCTGGGGCCCGGCTGACCGGGCGGCAACCGGATTCTTCCAGCGTCGATTTGCAGCCCGGTTGACGCCCGGTTGGCGCCCGGTTGGCGCCCGGTAGACCGGACAGTGCGCTGGACCATCCGGTCTGTGGCCCGGTCCAACCGGGTGACCAACCGGATTTCTTCTGTAGACCCCTTTTCGATTGTTGTTGAAGTGGGGGGTCTCCTTTAGCCTTCTTGTTCCTTTGATACACCATTTATGCCTCATTGCCTAATATCTGAGATATTCCTTATAAACATATTAGGTCAAATACTCTAGCACGGTGTCATTGTTACCAAAATAATGGATAAGTGTAAAATACCCTTACAGAAAGACATTAGAAGCTTCTAGAAGATTTGGAGTATTATACTCCCTCTTTCCCAAAGTAGGATGCATATAGAAAAGGACATGAACATCTACAATACCAAATGCACACAATATGAAAGTGTATTTCACAATTGTTCTAACAATACTGGTTTGAGGTCGTAGAAGCTCCAAAGATAATAGGCCAAAATTATTAGAGGGGACTAGGGAAAAATCTAGAAAAAGATATTCGTGTGTAGTGTGAAATTTCTTTAACATGAATAGTGTTCAAGGGTTTGAATGCTCGCTATTTTGCGCCTGGAGATGTACACATACAAATAGGGGTGTCACCCTTGCCATGTAATGCAATAAATAAGGTAGCCAAGCTAAGAAAGAGAAGAGGAGCTACCAAGGAGGGATGGCTATGATGTTGTCATATTAGCGATAGACAGACACTAAATATGTACATCAAGGAGGGATGGCTATCTATACTATCTATATCTATATATATTTATATTCGAAACTTTGTATCCTAAACCCGATTTTTTTGTTGTTGAATATAATTGCCTAACCCTCCTCCATAAGATCGGTCTTTTGGTTGAGCTGACTAGAGCATGCAAGTTAACATCAGTTTATTCTAGAGAAGTCCAGGCCCTCCTGAGTTATTTTCGCTGTAGGGTGTTGCACTTTCCCGATGCTCCACTCCCGAAATCATGACCACCACCTGATGCTGGACATACACATGAATAGGACAACCTCAACCACGAAGAATACCCTGTACTAGAGAATTCTTTTGAGCTACCTAATGCTTAGGGCTCCTTTGATTCATATGATTTATATAGAAATTGTCTATGATTTGGATCATATGCAAATTTTCCTACAGAAGATGTTTGATTCATATGAATATATCTCATAGGGACTAATTCTATATGATTGTTGTAGTGTAAATCCTATAAAAAACATTTAGGTCATACCACGTGGAATCTTTTGCGGCAATCGAAGAGAATTCATATTCCTATAGGATTCAACCAGGCATGATATTTCGATCCTATGTCATTCCTATATCTATGATTTTCCTATCCTACAAATCAAGTGAGCATTTTTTACATCACATCACATCGAAACCAAAACCAATAAGTGAAAGTGCATGGAGCCCTCATGTGTGGTTTTGATAATTAATAACAATCTCTATGGAATAATGTTTGCATTGAGTTATATCTGTAGGATTTGTAAAAATACAATGCTTGAACCATGCATATGGTGACTTCAGGTTGCAAGAAGAAATAAACTGAAGAAGAACACATGACAAGTATGTCTTGTAGAAGATATAGTGAGCTCTCATGTGTATCTTCAAGACATCGACTATGAAGAAAGAAGAAATAAAGTGCAAGTTCAAGTTGAGCCATCTAGAAGGGACCGTTTGCTTGAAGCTTTCCATCCATATTGTGATCATGGATATGTGAATATGCACCGAAAAAGAAGCTCTCCCATAGTAGAGTATGGTTAAACAATGCGCAACACTTCATCAAGCAAGCACAATCAAGAAAGACGCTTCATCTTAATGCATTCAAGATCTTCATAATCTAGCTCAAGTGAAATGTACAAGGTTATGATTTTCTATTGATAGGGTTTATTTCTTACTAGTCTCATGATATAGTTGGGACCGGTTTATAGGAGATTTGGATGTACTACCAAGAGGTCTCTAGAAAGAGTAGCTTGATAGTATCTTTGTGAGAGAGCTCAAACCCTTGCATGTTTGGCATCATATTCCTTAGTTTTTATTTTGATCTTATACATTGGGTAACTTATAGCTTGGGTCTATTTTCATGACATGCTAATGTTCACCGAAGACGGATTTCGTATGAAAAACTTGTTGTATTTTCGATGTTGGGGGTTTTACCGGTTCATCTCTTATAGATAGCTTAAACCTTTCCTCATTTGGTTTTACCCTCTATTTCTGTACTAAGATGGTTCTAAACATTATCTTGTAGAACTTGTTGCTAGCTTCAAAACGAGTCCAAGATCATCAAAATCGAAATCTGGATGGTCAATTTATGCCGCTTTCAATGGGTGTTGTCTATTTGGCCCTGACCCAGACAATTTAATCCAGCTAGCCAGAGTCGTCCAGGTTTGGTCTAGGATAACTTTTTTTTGCTCGCACTAAACTGCCTTGCCCAAGCCGGATTTACTGGCAAGAGTGGTTTGGGCTAGGTCCGGCCGGCCAGAGTGGTCAAGCCCAACCGGCCATTCCAGGAAGGGCGAAAATCCGCTCATCCTTTCTAACAATTCGATTTCGTGGGGTGGATATTTAAGGAGCCTTCTTCTCCAAATTTTCCCAAGTTTTTGACCTCCATTTTTTTTTGACTCTTTTGAGCTTTCTATCTCGCTCTTCCTCCCATGATTCTTACATCTATCTAAGAGAAAAGATAGAGGAGATCTAGATTTACATCTTCACCAATTAAATCATGGAGAAATTTGATTTTTTCCTCTTTGTTCTTCCTCTCTTATTTCCCCAATAACTTTTGTAGTTTTGGTGGAACTTGAGAGTGATTAATTTAAGCATCTTGTGTGTTCTTTCCATTTCATGTGGTGCATCGGTTTGAGTTCTTCACGGTGATACGTGGAGGTTAAAGTTCGTGAGATATTTTCATCGGGTGCTTGTACCTAGAGCTTGTTCCTTTTGGATCTTTGGACCCTAGACGACTTTATGACTTAATGGTTTTTGGATCGAGAACTTCCCTATTGGTGAGAAGGCTGGAGGAGAATACAGTGAGGCCTTCGTGGTGTTTGGGGAGCCTTGTATCTCCACACCGTTGCAACGGAGAGTAGCACTCGCAAGATTGTGATCTTTGGGATACATTATCGTCTCCGCGTGCCTCTGTTATTTACACCCGAGGTATTTAATTATTCACTTTACTTTATGATAAACCCCGTCCTTGAAATTATATATCTTGCTATCATTTAGTTGTTTGTCTTGATTAGAATAAGTTATTGGTGCACATAGGTGAATCCTAGTTATATAAGTTTTATGCTTGAAAAATTAAACCCTAGTTTTATTCTGCATTTATTGAAATCAACATCATAAAAAGTTTTAAATCCCCTATTCACACCCGCAGGCAACATCCATGTTCCTTATCTAAGGATGTGATTAGTCATAATGGATTTACATACAAACAATAAACTTCAAAATAGGAATGATTGTTTTATGTGATATTTCAAGGGACGTGTGTTACTTTTATTTTCTTCAAAATTCATGCACAAGATTTCTATGAATAATTTAATTTTAGACGCAGTGTGCATGTACCGGTATACCAATATTGTACTCCCTCCGTCCCACGAAGATTATCTGAGATTTATTAAAATTTAGATGTATCTAGATAGACAACCTTCATGAGACAGAAGGAGTATAAGTGTTGAGTTACATCCTGCACTATGAGAGTGTTAAGGTCCTCAACTATGGGTAATAGATATACCCCAAAACAATTTTCCAACAAGTGGTATCTGAGTCAAGGGAGTCCGGTTTTCCTACAACTGTGTTGACCGCATGCGGCCCGGGCACCTTAGATTGTTTGGTGTCAGGAAGATCAACTAATGGGTGACCTTGTCAGAGAACCGTCTGTGTCCAAGTGAAGGACGTTGGGCATAAGTTCAAATGGAGGACTTCGTGAGCGCGAGTTATTGATTGAGAGGCTCGGTAGTCAGTACAGCCGCAACTATGGCTACAGACAAACATGGTTGGGGTCGTACCTTAAGGTGCATGTCCTCTACGAGGTCCATATAGGGACACCATATCTTCTACGAAAATGCATAAACCTTGTAGAAGTTTTTTTTGAAGTGGCGTATGAGACCATTATCGAAAAAAGGTAAGTGGGCTTTATTCAGATTTTATTCAATAAAGATCTACCAAGGGATACATCACAAAATCCAAAGCCACCTATGCGACGCAAGATGGGAGGCACGCCGCTGCCCATGATGGAGGGAGAAGGCGGTGCCTACGGTTGGGCGACGCGGGGGGGGGGGGGGGGGGAGCTATAGCTGCTTCACATGAAAGATAGAAGTCTTGTAGAAGTGGCACATAAAAGAATATGGTGTTCGTGTGTGAAGGAAAAAAGTATGCTAAATGAAATAGTGTGGCTCTTAAAATAGCATGTATTTCAAGGATTTCAGCAGCTAAAAAGTTATCCAGAGTAGTATAATCATAACTAATTAACCAGTTTTGACTAGATCGTATGAACACGTTTCCCTTCGTCTCATAGCAGCAAAAAATGCAAGATGAAGACGAAAACTACGTAATTGAACTGAACTAAGAAGTACAAAGTTGAGCTAAACTAAGAACTATAGAGATAAATCACGATGTCTAGGGCTAGAACTACCAATATTTAACTACCTTCCGATGTTGGTCAAGGCGGAGGAGAACCTGCAGGAGTGAAACTAGATATGGTGTCACGTGCTGCACAAGAGGTGGTAGCTTGGCGGAGAAGACCTACATCAGATCGAGCTCCTGGTCGAGGCGCGCATTCTCCTCGTACTTCTAGTCGGGATGCGGCGGGCGGAGGCGGACGGCCGAAGCTGGAGGAGAGTGACACTACTGCTATTACCGCCGCCTCCACGGCGCATGTAGAGTCGAAAGTGGGGACTAGGTAGTTGCTGACATGAGGTTGAGTTGAGCTAGTTTGGACTTTGGAGCTCATGGGCTGCCGCTAGTTTCATAACTTTTTAGCCACTAGTTTTATAACTTTTTAGCGCCGCTATAACATTACAACAAATACCGAGTTTAGCGCGGCTAATAGCGAAATTAGCGCCATAGAGAGCACATTCTGCATAAATTTGCGTTCACCTTCTAAATACCGTATAGCGCCGTTATAACGCTGAAATAGCATGGTATTTTTTTCCCTTGTTGAGGACCATGATCATGGAGGACCTAGTGGAGCACATTCGAGATGCAAAGACATCAAGGAACGCCTGTGGGACAATGGAGAATTTGTACAAAAAGTAGAATTTGGAGCGACACTAGCTGATTGGAAATGATTACGCATGTATCTCACGAGGCACATTGATCATTGATCCGTAATTTACAAAATTTAAGAATATTAGCTATTGGATCCTGAAGATCGGTGATGTGATGATGAGAAAGATCGCCATCCGTGGCATATAGATGTGGTGATATTATGCCCATTGTCCAACACAACCACCCTTGGTTAGGGGGTAGTTGAGTCCATACTAAAGAGGACGAGAAACAACAAAGGTCAAATGGACACGAGAGGAAAGGTGGTGTTGAAAGGAGAGAAATTACCCGGAGGGAGATCAAATAAGATGAAGACAAGAAGAAAATTAGATACAACATATAGAATAAACTAGTAAGAGAGGTGGGTGTTCCAATTGTGGCAAGAAAGGTACCCTTGCTCAGGGCTCTTGCTATCCAAGAAGTAGAGAAGGTAATATGGCTACTACCACGAATTCTAGTGTGAGGAATTTTCAAGTGAGGAAGAGTGGGATCCTAAGTGGTAGTGTTCATGGATCATGACGAGGTCTACTTGTGGAAGATCTAACAAAGAGTGAGCATACATCAATGGGTGGCATTCCTCTATAGGAAAACAATAATGCAGACAAAGAGTAAGACACAGAAGGCGGTCTCTTCATGGAATGAGCAAGGAAAATCTCATCACTGATAAAGAAAACACAAAATTGGAGAACATGGAACATATATCGGTTTGAAGCCAAGAAGTATGCAGTGTTGAACTTGCTCAAATTAATTTACCATCTTACATGTTTCACATGTTATCCTAAAAAGAAGTGGCAAAGATGCAAGGATGGAGAAGGGTGAAGAAGAAAAGTAAGTTGCAAGGCTGCAACGAGTGTGAGATGAAGCTCCTATTGAGGGGAGACCAATCTTCGTGGCATCAAGAAAAAAAGGAAGACGTGAAATGAAATATCTCATGACATCCAAGTACATGAAAAGGATATGATCCACCAGGAAAGTATGGATTGAGGGGGTTTGGTAAATATAATGCATATTTAGAACATTATATGGAAGTGTTCAAAAAGTCACAAGAATATTCTAGAAAGTTTTGAAATATTACACATTGGAGGATACCTCAAACATTTCTAGAATCTACAAAGATAATCAAGGTGAAGATGGTTAGAAAATACTAGGAAAAATTCTAAAGAAAATTTTGAAGTGTAATATGAAATATCTTGAAACCTAATATTTTATATAGAGCATTGTAGAATAGTGTTCAAGGCTATTGGATGGTTTCCACTTAAAGCAATCCAATTGAATGCACAAAAATAAATAGGGTGCCAACCCTTCCATTTAATGCAAGAAAGAATGTAGACGAACTGGGAAGAGAGGAGGCTCTACATTGTAAGGTTGAGTGTGAGAATTCCATAGTAGTGATAATTATCCACAAAAAATGTGTTCAAGTTTGTAGTGTACATAACAGAGGGTTGAGTTAGACTCACATTGTTAGAGTGTGAAGATCCTTAATTGTGGATAGTATAGCCAACAGACACCGAGTTCCTTACAAGTGGCATATGAGTCAAGGAACCAGCCCCCGCATTTTCTACATGGTGCAAAGTTAACCTGGTTACTACACTTTTAGGAATGGCATTGTATGTTCAGAAATGGTCTTATAAAGCTCAATGTCTTTATTGATCAAAATTGTGTGGATGATCTGGTCATTGAGAAGTAAATGAGTCCTATAAAGTTTGAAGGGTGCATGACTGGAAGCTTGGGACAACTTAGCTGAAATAATGATGGTTGTACCCCCTCTAGTATGGGTTAAGATCAACGTGGATGGGGCGACCAATGAAGCACATTGACTAGCAAGCACTTATGGAGTAAAAAAAGTTCTGATGTGGTCAGGTTTTTGGCTGCTTTTGCTAGAAAGTACGACAATACTGATGATCATTTGGTTATAGTAGCTTTGATCTACCCCTGCCAGATTATTTTCGCAGAAATTTTGCTAAGTTGATACTCTGATTGGCATGAATGATAACCAAGAATAAAATAACTATGGGAAATGGTAAGCAGTATGTTGACACACTATATAAGGTCCTCATCTCATTCTTCGTGCGTATAATTTGGATATAGGAGACCGAGTGTGTTTAAAGTTGTAACTGCTTCTTTTGAAATTTATATCAAATAAAAAATCTTATGTATGCTTGCTTTAAATTAATATAATCTAATAAGAAATCGGGCAAGTGTAATGCATGTATTTCAATATATTTTTCTTAAGTATGTATCACGTTCAAAATGTGGAAACCACTTACACAGTGCTTTGATCCAATGTAGATCAGAAATGAACCTATCAAGTAACATTAGCGAAACCTGCACCACAAAAAAATGTTTCATTTCCATATCTAACAATTTACACTACACAAATTTCTAGTAGTGCTAATTTTGTACAACATAAACAGGGAAATGTGAAATCTATTTATGACTATATATAGGTTTTGCCAATGACTTAGCTATGTTTTTTCGAAATGGGGACAGCCCTAGCCAATGAAACATTATATCATGCAATTCATATACCTCGCATTATTTTGTACAAGTCATAGTTGTAGTGTCGGAAGTCCACACATCAGACGAGTTGCGATGTCTAGTCGTCAGCAAGTAGGGCAAGTTATGCAGCTCCATCGCCCCGACTCTTGGACTTTGTGCGAGTGTGCGACCACATGGAAAATACATATGGTACATGATTGTGTGTATCAAAATGAATCCAAAGAGTTAAAGCCCGTTAGACAAAATGATATCGTCATATATAATCCCTCCACTCTCTCCTCCTCCTCCTCCTCCTCCACATCTCACATAAATCAAAGAAGGCCTTTATCTCTCTCATTCCAGATCGATTGATATTCAGCAGTTGCCAGTCAGCAGTCAGCACACATACTCAGTGAGCACAAACAGACCGAGTCACTAGTTCAACTGAGTGCATATGTTATAGCCGGTCGTAGCTACGTTAGCTCATGAAACACAAGCCATAGCACAGTAATAGTGTAATACACATATATGTCGTCCTGCTGATAAAGTGGCAACTTATGAATTATGATGCGCGCGGGCACACACACATCTGAAACCTGTCGTCGCCTGGCATATATATTCCCCAATCATCATACCCAGCCTACCGACAGGAGCATTTGGGTACATTCAACGGAACCCTCACAAAAAAAGCTCGGACGAATGACTAGGAACACACTGTCACACACTGAATTGCTAAAGTGACCTGTGCAGAGGAGGAGGAACGGTAGGTCAGAATTCCTCCAACTATGCAAGCGTCTACCGGAGCAGGACCAGCGAGAAGAAAAGCTTGGAGGGAATGGAGCTGATCGATCCGCCAGCTGCACATTACGATTAACCTGACGAGACACAGCACATGTCGAATTGCGATGAGATGTACGACCACTCGATCGAC
Organism: Lolium perenne; assembly: GCF_019359855.2. Lineage (NCBI taxonomy): Eukaryota > Viridiplantae > Streptophyta > Magnoliopsida > Poales > Poaceae > Lolium > Lolium perenne. The sequence continues at coordinate 191,367,270 of NC_067249.2, forward strand.
TTGTTCGGCGGCGATCGAGCAAGTTGGTTAGTACAGGTACCCGGTACCCACCACCCACTGGTGAGTCCAGAGAGTCGAGCTATAGGCAGTAGAGACAGTAGCCGTGTGCATATCTGTATCTGTAAGCGCGCGGCACGGTTTCGTGGTCTTGTCATGATATGACCGGAACCTGAAATAGTTCGCCCAACGTTTTCTGTCGGGTCACTGCAGCTAGCGCCCGGCCTATAACCCCTGCTGTCACATTCGCCAGAGAGATGGCAGAACCACGGCTCTGTCTGTATACTGCCGTTGAGTCGTATGGCTGGACGGACGGATACATGACTGGTCGTGGGCATTTGGATGGTCGATGGCGATGTCGTCGTCGGGAAGAACGGTCGATCGCCATCGACGATGGGGCCGCACGAGCAAGTGGAGCGTGACGGCGCAGGATGGCCGGCCGGCCACGCGTGCGAGCGATAAGCCAAACAGACGGCGGGCCGCGGCGGGAAGAGAAGGAGACCTACTACCTACGTACGCCGTGATATTCTGATACGCGCGCGCTAGCTGCTGCAGGAAAAGCGAGAGAAAACAATATTGTGGATCGGCCCCAGAAACCCTCCCGGCAGCGAGATCGCGCCGGTGATATTCTGCCATTCAGGTGCCGACGTGGCCCCCGGTACTCGCTAGTTGCTATACCAGCTCTCTTACTGTGGATCGGCCGAGGTGCGTCGTCTTTTTGCCTAACCCATCAGCGTGCAGTGTGTCGCAAAAGGCAAAGCGAAACGTTTCGCCCCTCAGTTAGTTGGAGTTTTATCATCAGCGAGCAGCATGCGATCATGTGATTTGCTGCTGTCCTAGCGAAACGTGTGCGCTCGTACACTGGGTAACTGTTCCCCGAACAGCTACGTATCTCGTTTTTAAACGTTGCTAAAGCTATGTAGCAACGGATCAGAGTGTCCGCTTTGTGGTCTTTGTCTTTATACCCCGTCAATTGATACGTGCCCTTCAGGGATCCAAATGGTCACCGAGTACCAACTTTTCCCGCTGCCAGTGTTCTACCCTCTCAGTTCAAACAAAAAATATGTTCTACCCTCGTATGGTTGGGTCGAAACGTGCAGTTTAGGCGTCCGGCGAAAGCATAGGCTGTTCGATCGATACTAGTGGCAAAAAGCCTAATTAGCCAGTACTCCTTTTTTCGAAGGGGTAAGACAGGAATCACACCAAGCTAATTAGTGCTTGGTGCAGGCTTGCATTCACATATTGCACATTTCTGGACGTTCTGAAAGTCCAGGGACACCCCCTTTTATGGCAAATTGCTCATTAACAACGCAAATACCCTGCAAGTTGAAGTTTTGACAGTACCATGTCCACACATTAATTACTTATTGGGTATGGCTCCCTCTCAAGTAGTCTTCGATAAGATAAAGAAAGAAGCATGGCTATGGATCTTAGCGGGCGCAAACGTCTGGGTGATTTGATGTTGCGGGAGTGGTTCTTGTAATAAGAAAAGCATTTACATTACATTCTTGTGAAACTTTTCGTGTGTTGGTGGGCGGTAGGTTGGGGGGAGCTCATCGAATCGTCCAGGATGGTGGTTTTGGGGGTTGGGAGAAATCCATGTCGGCTCATCCAACTCTGACGCGGTGGCGCCTGAGGGTGCCGCCTTGCCTTCTTGGAGGGCGTCGGATGTACCCCCTCTCCATTTCCTTCCGTGTACCGGGGGAAACCCCAGGAGTTCTCCGGACAGCAGCGGCGTCGTCGTCGTTCTCCTTGTTGAAGGTGTTGTTTTGGTATGCGGCGGTTCGAGGTGCTAGGAGTGTGGTGGGAATCCTCCGGAGGACGCAGCGGTTGCGGGGTCGTCATCGTTCTTGTCGAGCTACCGGTGTCGTTATTTGTTTCCTTTTTTCTTTCTCTTCCGTTTCTTTTGGGCCTGGTTGTGCTGCGGCCCCAGCATGCTTGTATCGTGTGGTTGCTATATTAATATAGCGGAGCGAAAGCCTATTTCGAAGAAAAAAATAAACTTATTAGGTATTGCTGACAGGAACCCGGTTCTTCAGTTAGGGTTGTTCGTTATTTCTGGACGTACTGAAAATCCATGCAGCCCCCTTTTATGGAAAATTTCTCATTCATAACGCAAATACCCGCAAGTTGAAGTTTTGACAGTACCATGTCCACACATTAGTTACATATCAGGTATGCCCCCCTCGCAAGTAGTCTTCGATAAGATAAAAAAGAAGGACGACTATGGGCCTTAGCGGGCACAAACATTTAGGTGATTTGATGTCGGATGGGTGATTCTTGTAATAAGAAAACCATTTACATTCTTGTAAAACTCTCCTTAATTAATAGATTTGGGCAAAGCTTTCTCCCTGTTTTGATTAAAAAAACTTATTAGTTATTGCTAACATGAACTCGGGTTCTTCGGTTAGGGGTACTCGTTTATTTATTTGCGATGACATAGAGTAAAATTTATACTATTTAAATCATATTCCAAGGTTATGTGTAAGGAATCTAAAAGAGCCAAAAAAAACCACAATAAATTCATAATGAAGAAAATATACCAGGAAACTACAACTTTTGGGGTAATTTGTTTTACCAAACCCAAATCTCATGATTTAGTCATTTTGACACCATTTCCAAAATCTTGACCCAGCTGCCTGGTGCCATGTGGGAGTGGGCGACTTTTTTTGGGTTATTTTCCTCCAAACCGAATAGGACCTAGACCGAACTTGAATCAACCATTTGCAAGTTATTACATACTTTAACTTTGGACATAAATTTGTTCAAAAATTCAAAGTTTTTTCTAAAAGTCTGAGAAAATTCTCCGTAATTTGAACTAGGTGTAGTGACTAATCTAGGAAATACTCAACTAATTTGACAGTTCCTTTGGAAGTTTTCTTAGAGTTTGTAACTTTCAACCAAAACTTGTTGTAAAATAAAAATATCAAGATCAAACTTAATTCTAGTTGTTCAATTCAAATTCACTGAACGATTTTTATTTCTTATATGTTAAATTTCAAATTTTGATTGCATTTGGGCCAAAAGTTACAAAATATGTGGAACTGCCGCTAGGCACAATGTGCTCAATATTTCCAAGTTTACTTACTACATGTATTTGAATGCAGATGAGTCCAACGTACAATACATGGTCAACCTATATACATGTTTTATTCACTTTAAGTGTGTTTTGATGTTTAATGACAACACTTGGATCCTAACAGCTTGCTTGAGTGTCTTAGACGTCATTGAAAATAGCAAATGGAATGGAGGATCTTTGGAGTCAAGAAGAGAAGGAAGAGGGAAACCATGTTTCTCGTTTCGGTTTGTAGACACAGTGAGCTCAATGTTTCACAATTTACTCGCTACATGTATTTGAATGCAGATGAATCCAGCGTACAACACATGGGTCAACGTATATGTTTTATTCACTTTAAGCATGCATATAGAAAAATATTTTATTTCACTCACATACAAGTAAAATAATATCACGTCCATTTCATTCTCAATCAAACGCTAACTTACAACCATCCTAGCAAAACATAAATACATGAACTATGTACATGTTACGTTGTAAACATGAGAATTTCGTGATGCAAGGATTTATTTAAAAAAACTATTTGTCTCCCACTTTCTTCGTTAAGTCACAACTATTACACCATCGCCATTACGTTCAAAACAATATTATGACTAACATGTCCCATCCTGCAGCACCCACCACCTTTTTAAAATAGGAACCACATTTTTAGAAGATAAGTTGAGAAAAATATGAAGGACAAAATTTTGAAGTATATATATCTTGCAATATTGCTACTTGCATAGGATAGTGATAATCTAGGTAGGGATTAAGGTTATGAGATGTCATCCACTTTTCTCATGAAGTGCAACTAAAATAAACCATCCTCGAGGGGGCCGCCTATTTACTGAAGACATTACTCATTACTAGATGAATTTACATGTTCACAAGCATGTATAAAACTGTATTTGGTCAACATGTAAAGCAATGAAGTAACTAACAAACATCCATAAAATGGCAATGAAAACATATGTTTCACTTCACATCACACAAACATACAACTTCAAACTTGATTTGTTCAACCTATATTCCTTAAACCTAGGAAAGTTGCCACTCATTCCAGTTTTCGAACAAGCGGTAGTGCACAAGGGCTTGTTGATCCAAGCGTCCATAAGAATGACAATGTTAAAAGTTCCACTTCACAACCCATGAAGATAAATAAAATTTAAGTTGTCCAATACAATGAGAACCTGGTTTATTCAACCTACATCGTGTACGCCTATGATTTTTTCCCTCTTATGCCGATTTTGGAACATAAGGGCCCACGACATGTGAAGGGATCTGTCCCTAGAGCATGGGGTATGTTGTTGGCGAAAGTTTTATAAACCTCATCCTTTAGGCTCTCATCAAACAATAATAATGCATTCCCTATTGCCTACTTTATGTAATACACATGCTTGATATGGGCATTTTGTGTGCCAATTGTGAACTTGTCTGCATGAACCAAGATACAACACTTCTTACTAATACTACTTATAGTGGGGGTAACATAGATAGTAACATCACACATTCTAAGACATTTTGGTAACATGGCGTGACAATAAATGAAAAAAAAGACTAAGGTGGTAACTAGCTATGTTACCATAACATTACACTTCCCAAGAAAATATAAGTCTACAACCTATTAAATATATGACCTTACATGATACCACACATATGTTACTATCCACTATAGAGGTAGTAACATATAGTAGTAATATGTGCATGTTACTAATTTATGTTACTCCCCACTATGACTAATCAAAGCAAAAGTTTCTTAAAACCAGGATTATAAATATGGTCAAGTGTCCTATTCTTAACAACACCATGTAAAATTAATGTTCATATAACGCCAATGGCCACAAGAACAAAATTGCATCTAGATACTATTGCACAAGTGTAGATTCTGCCTAATGGATCAGAACAAGTTCACTACGTATTGCATGACCCCTCTCAATTATCTTGAACAATTCAATATTCTGAAAATCCACAAACAACACTCTTGTGTGTGTCATATCTAAACGTGCTATATTGTCACACACATAAGATGATGGAAGGCTAATTCGGATTAACTAGGCGTCTAAGGTAGAGTTCCATATGGGAGGTCTATATAAAGGAGGGTGGGATAGATGGTTTAGGGTTGATCCATTCACCACAACCATCCACTGCAGCTGCCACTCCTCTCATGTTCAAAATGCACGTGTGGACCTAGCGGTCGGGTGTGTGATGCTTCCTCCCCGTACATGTGGATACCTTGGAGGCATTGCACTTGTAGCGCTTGGATGAGCCACACGAGAGGACTTGTTCGTGGGACACGACAACATGGACGAGAAAACCACATAGCTAAACTTATTTCATTTCCTGATAAATGGGCCCCACATGATATTCAGTGAAAGTTTAGATGCAAAACAATGTTGATTCCTCACCTATCATAACAAATGCGGGTAACCTATCCAGAAGGTGCTACTGTTTACCCATAACGAGAAACAAAACCGTCATGCATTAAAGTACATGCATGTATCTCTAGATCATGTTTTATAGTTGTAAAATACCTAAGGGTTTGAGGTTAATTTATATTATATTTATCAAATTAACGATCTAGGATACAGAGAGGACATATAAACCAGGGATCCATCACGTGGGACCTACAACCCAATTCAAGTTTCAGATTTCGCACACACATAACGGCATCCATTACGTGCGTGTAAATTTATTTTTAGAATTTTCTGAATTCTAGAAATATGACTTCCGAAGATACGTCAACTTTTCTCGCGGCACCACCTCCTTACATGTGCGCCTCCCTATTTTTTCGATAAAGGAGCATAGCCCCAGCCTCTGCATCAATAGATGCACACGGCTTGCCTGAAAAAAGAAGTCCTGAGCAACCGCTAGCATCTGGTTGCATCCAATAATTATAGTCTCCCGCTGATCCACTGGGAGAAGTAAAACCATTGCTGAATTGAATGAGCAGCTCGCCGGATAACCTGCAAAAAAATTGTTCCATATTATTTGTTAAAGATAATATCATTTCTAGTTCTCCAAATAGCCCAACAAAGGGCAGAAATACCAATTCGATTTTTCTGTTTATCATCTTTCCTCACCCCATTCAGCCATCTACCAAACATATTACTAGTATTAGTTGGCGGAGGAATGTTATATGTAAGGTACATCATACGCTAAATTATCTTCGCAAAAGGGCATTCAATAAACAAATGATTAACAGTTTCCATGGAATCACAAAAACAACACTTTTGACATCCCTTCCACTTTCGTCTAGCTAAGTTATCCTTATTTAGAAGCACCTTATTACTAAGGAACCACATAAAAAAAATATTTTCAAAGGAATCTTTAATTTCCATTGATACCTGCGAAGATAGACAGTATGGTCATTCATCCAATCAAGGTACATAGACTTAACTGAAAAAATGCCAGAATTCGTAAGCTTCCAAATAAACTTATCAAGTTTAGATGTATGTGCGCCTCCCTATTGGGTTCACCAGCCCTTGGGTTCCAAAATTTCCTCTACCCAAGCTCCCCGTTTTCAGCTTAGCTCACGCCCCCTTTTGTGTGGTGCAAGAGTGATCACGAGTTAACCAAAGCTCGAAATGCATACAACTATTTCTACGTGGACTCTGTAATGATGAAACTAAACACACTTGTCTTAGCCGGTGCCTTTCTTGCAAACAGGTGCCTACAGGCTAGCTAGAGCAGGACTGGACACCACGAGAGAGAGAGTCCACGAGGCGACGGGACATAGATTTCGACAGCACATGCATGACGACTACCGATCAGAAGACGAAGGACACCACATCAAAGACCAAACTGACGCGCTCGCTCGCGGGGGGCGGCTGTGCCCCGATTGCAACCTGATGTCGCGCACCTGATGCTGATAGTGGATGGGCGAGCCCGCGGTGAGCTGTGAAACACGCTGACACTGTGAATAAACCAGGACGCCAGTTCCTTCACTGTGCTTGACTCTTCTTCCTCCGTCTCTTTGGAATCATGGGGTAGACGTACTGTTCTCTGGCGGCAAAGGCCGCAGGAAGAACACGCCCGAGCAGGTATCCGATGAACCGTGAAAATGACCGATGAGCTCGATAAGATCGAGTGGTAACTGGTGGCTCACCGGCGGCCGGTCCACGGCTGTCGACGCAACCTCCGACACCGAGCGGCTGTGCCGGGGACGCTCGCACTCCCGTCCACACACTGACACACACAGCTGAACTCGTGTTAATGATTTTTCTCCCACTATCTCGAGCACGGTAGCGCTGCATGTTGGAAGGCTCGATCAGCCCACGCGACACTCTGGTTTTTTTCTCCGCTTCAGCTTCCAGCTAAAGCCCATGGCGATAGAGCGCGATCCCTAGTTCTCTGCTCCGGTACTCCTTCCCCGGAAAAATTATGAGTGTGTTAAACACAACAACGGTGAAGATCTTCTCATACATGTTCGTAAGTGAGACCAAGATCGTAATTTCAGTGTAGGTCCACCGTCCGTATAGCCCTGCAGGCCCATACGAGCCGCGTTGTGTTGTACCTCTTTTTTTGTACGTATCTATGGTCACGTGCATGTACCGAAATAGAAAGGTCCTATAAAAATTCGTTGGCGTCTCCACCTGCCTCGTCCAACCATTTCCCCCCAAATTAGGAAGGAGAAAACCCTCGTCCCTCCGTCACTTCGTCTTCTCCACTCCTTCTCCACTTCGAGCGGTTCGAATCGGCTTCTTCTCCGCGCGTTCATCTCGAATCTGAGGACGATGGAGGGTAGGAGCAGAGCACCGCGGGCGGCCTCCGTTGCTCTGGTCAGGAACACGGGCGTGGCGGAGCCAGATGTGGTTGTGGCAGGCGGAGGGAGCCGTCGTGGTGCGGCCGCGTCGGGCGTCTTGGTGGTGAAGGCGGCGGACCAGGAGAAGCTCGGATTTGGAGGCGCGACCGTGTCGGATATGAATGTGCTACCGACGGGTAATGTACATATACCGTATCAATACAGGCGGGTATACATCGGTTGGATATGTATTTCGACGGATTCAACCCAGGCAAAAAAAAAACAACTAGTATAACCCTTCAATTTCGTTTAGGAGAGCACCGAAGCAGGGCTCAACGCATAGAACGAGTATGATGCACGATATATATAGCAATTCCTAGTTCGATACCCGAACCTTTCATAAATGTTACTAGCATCTACAAGAAAGTACTTGATGATTGCAGGAATATTGGCTGCGGTAAGCTGTATCCCTCCATATTGAGATCAAGGGATAACTCCAAGAACGGGACCAGCTTATTCCGAGTAGGATACTCATTTTGAAACCAATTCTTTGACTGTCGACTAGCTAGCTCTAGTTGCCAGGTCCACTACTGTTTAACGTACAAATTCGCACCAGGAAACGTTCACAATTCAGGAGCAAGCAACCAAGAGCCATTTTGGATTTTGGAAATTCTTCTTCTACTTGTTCTCGTGTTAGCGAATTCTTCTTACACTTGTTTCTACCATTGGCATCTGCATTTTGGAAGCCTCAGCACGTTGGGCATCCAGTCTGATCTTATTCTCTGCTTCTACTTCCAATTCGCCTTATTACCATATAGGTCCTCGTGCACCATCCGAGTGTGATCAGTTTTCGAAAATATCTGCATAAGGCCTACGGATAAGATGCAATGATGAATGAAGGTAATATATAGGACTTCCTTATTCCGTGCACGAACCTTACATAATCGTTACCGTCTCTAAGAAAGGCACTTAATGATTACAGGAATATTCACTGTGGCAAGCTCTCTCTCTCTCCATATTAATTTTAGAGATCTCCCTCCATTTTAAGGCCTACAGATAACAGCATGAATCGGATGATCTTATTCCCAGTAGCTTCCAAACCGATTCTTTGACTGTCGACTAGCTAGTTATAGTTGCCGGTCCATTACTGATACATAGAAATTCACACAATTCAGAAGCAAGCAACCAGAAGTATCGGGCTTAGCCTTTAATTTACTCGGCCAGATGTAGATATGATCGTCTGAACTTATGTTAGTTGACCAACCTTTTCTGAGATGAATACAGCTACCTTCCACGCCGAGTCAGTCTACTTGTTGATCGAAATTTGAGAATCACATTATTTTGGCCCTCACTGAAATATTCAAAAAGAAATATAACCAATTTTCTAATTTATTCCAGAATTATTTGGTCTAAGTTTAATCCAATTTTGACCAAACTTGGACTTAAGCTTATTTTCAATCTCGGGTTCAATTTTGAACTTGTCCTTTCATCGCCGGAATTTTTTTCCATTGAACCTTTAGCTTTTGTTGGATTGAGTAGTGTCCATCCTTGTTATCCACGGGCAATGTGTGAACTCTTTTTTCTTGGGGAAACAGCATGATTCCGTTGTGAGCTTTATTAATTACCAACACAAATTACATCGTTTACGAACATACTCAAAAGAAAATTAGGGGCTTCACTCGCCCAATTACAAGAACTTTCATTATAAAACAAAATCTATCTAGCTCATGAGCAACCTGGTTGGTTTCTCTCGGACTAAAACTGAAGATAACTACTCCAGTGTTTAATCCCGAGTTGACACAATCTGCATATATCACAACTGATTCATCCCACCATGCTTCTTCTCCCAAATTAACATGCCTAGGTAACTTCCAATGAGTCCGATTCAGCTTTGGAGTTGTAGCCCAATCTAAAAGCTAGAGATAACCCTTCTTTCATGGCAACCGCTTCTGCCATCGATCGTTGCTGGTAATCACGGAGGACCGCTCCTGTTGAGCCTGATTTATAATCTGTATAGAAAGAAGCATCAACATTGAGTTTTACCTAGCTTGCTCCACTTCACTTGTCTATCTATCGAAGGGCGGGACCCTACTTTACCAACATTTGCAATTTTTGCCAAAATAGACATTTTACATCTGTTCAAAGGAGGGATGGGTTCATCCCGGTTTCTTTTTCACCAAAGCCACCACAAGTACCAGCATGTGTCACAACGATCACTTCTTTTAAGATGACACTATCAAAAACCTTGCAGATTATTTTGTTGTAGCCGCATGAGATGTTCCAGGATCGCTAGCCGGATCTATCCATAACTGTACCTTATTCAATAATATTACTCAACCCCAAGCCCTGCCACAAATCTTTCGCACTCGGGCACAAGAAGAGTAAGTGCATGACCATCTCTGGTCCCTGGTTGCATATTAGGCACTCGCCTGACGTGTCAATATGGCGGTTTAATCACACATTTTAAAGGGATAATACCATGTAGAGAGCGCCAATAGGAATTTTTTTTTGCTTTGCTCAGGATCTTTAACTTCCAAATTGTTTTCCAGACAAGATTCGTCGCTGATACACTAGGAGCAGCCAAATGTACAACACTGGGTCCAAATTGATGCTTTCACTGTGTATGATACCCCGATCTAACCGTATACCGACCATGCTTTGTATGACTCCATACGACAAAGTCCTTGAATCCCTTATTATTGATCGGTATTTGCATGATCCGCTCCTTATCCAGAGTACATAACAACTCATTGAGAAGCTCCACATCCCACTGACCCGTACCAAGGCTTATCAGCTCGCTAACTTTTTCATATCCCGCACCGGCCCTAGGTGAGATAACCATCCTTGTAATGCTCGAAGGGATCCAAGGGTCTTGCCAAATGTTAATCTGTCTCCATTGCCAACTCTCTTGATATATCCACGTTTAAAGATAGTTAAACCAACCGCTATACTTTGCTAAGTAAAAGAGGATCCTTATTTTGGACCAGCTTTCAAAATATCACCATGTGAATAGTATTTAGCTCTTAGAACATGTGCACACAAAAAATCGGGTTCATTAGTCAACCTCCAAACTTGCTTAGCTAGCACTGCCAAATTGAATGAGTGGAGATCTCTAAACCCCATGCTGCCTTTATTTTTTGGGTAACAAAGCTTTCACCGAACAAACCAATGCATCTATTTACTATTCTCATCATCACCCCACCAGAATTTTGATATTGCATCCATCATACTTTTGCGAACTCCTTTTGGAATTAGGAAAACATAAATTGTATATACTGGGATAGCCTATGCCATTGCCTTCAAAGGAATTTCTTTTCCACCCACTGAGAAATTCCAGCCATTAATCCTTTAAATAATTCTTTAAATAAAATGTTTGAAGCAATCACTCCTATCTGGAGAGGCCAAGTTACTTATCGGACATCGTGTCAATATGAAGAGCTTCACAAATTTCAGCTCTTAAAAGAGCATCAGTACTCTTTTGTTGGTATTTTCTTTTGTAGGACATTTGAGTTAATAAAAAAACACTTTATTGAAAAAAGGGTGAAAGTCAAGATAAAGCTATCCTCGCCCCAAAATATCTGCTTTTTGTTTTCACGGAATGTCGTCCAAAATTTGTTGAAATTTTAAACCCACGGAATGTCGTCCAAGATTCACGGAACCTTTAGCTTTCGTTGGATTGAGTTGTGTGCATCCTTATTATGCACGGGCAATGTGTAAACTCTTTTGCTAGTATATGCTTTCGTACCACATTTGAGTTAATAAAAGAATACTTTATTGAAAAAGGGTGAAAGTCAAGATATCTGTTTTTTGAAATTTTGAACCCACGGGTGTACTCATCATCTTGCATTTATAACATGGAAGAAACCACGGAAAGCAACTGATGGCTACGCTACACCAAACTCTCGGTCGTTTGCCATCTATTCTTGCTAGCTTTTGCAGGTCATTCTCGACGGATCGTATGGGCAAAGTAGCAAATGTTTCGGGTCGTTCTCGGCAGATCGTATCGGCAAGACGCAAAACAGCCCGAGGCCAACACTAATGCGGAATCCCGTCAAGTAAAACAAAACCCTAAAATGTGGAATGCTTCTCCATTTGTGAGATTTTCCAAAGAGAGCTCGAGCACGCCTCCCACGCGCACTTCTTGCCACGTTTCGCGCGCGACGAAATGGACCGGCGGCTCGCATAAGAGAGAAGCGAAGAACACACGAAAGCTGCCGCGCACTTCACTTTGCGGTGTGGCACTTGCTGAAGATTAGGACCAAGCGTTTGCCGATTGTCTTTGCCAATCGGAGCCACCAGGAGTTTACTGAATCAGAGCAGTTTCAACCGCATCGCCCAGCGACAAAGACGAGTAAAAAAGGACGCAGGAGAAACCAGCCGAATTTCTTCCGTCCTATGATGATGGGCTCTGGAGAGGAAAACAAAAGGAGGAGGAGCAGGCGGTAAGAAACAAAGGGAGACCGTCGCCGTCGATCGACGGTGACGTCTCTCGGTGATGCGTCTACCTAAGATACCTGCGCTCCTGACATCATGTGAGCAAGACACGCACACTCTCACTCGTACATCCTGCCCAGCCGGGCCACTAGCTGCTCCCTGAGCTCTATAAATCGCACCTACTTCTCCCCACATACACAGCCACCACCTCTCCTGCTCTACTCGCCTTGCTTGCTTGCTCGGCCTCCTCCTCTCGCAGCTAGCAGCCTCTCAGCTTCTTTCGCTGTATCAATCGACAGAGGCAAACTGCCGAGGAGAGCCAAGAAGCAGACATGGTAACAAGCTCTGCTGATCCAGCTTGTTCTTCAGCCAATCCTTTTCCTTGGCTGTAGCCAAGATTCAGTCTAGTCTAGCTTTCACAGTCGACTCAATCTTCAAGCAAGAATCTTCCTTGCAATACTAACAGTGGATAACTTGACGCATGATTGCAGTCTGCGAACGAGGGCGACATGAGGCTGAGGGTGGTGGTCATGGACGGCGAGGCTGCGGCAGCAGCGGAGCGGAACGCCGCCAAGGAGAAGCTGATCGAGTACACCCTGGACGGCTCCGTGGACATCAAGGGGCAGCCGGCGGTGAAGGGCAAGTCCGGAGGGTGGCTCGCCGGAGGCCTGATTCTCGGTAAGTTATCTGCTTATCACCGTCTCCTTCTCCACTAAAAAAACACTAGCAGAAAGGAAAAGGAAGAGACCTGATGATCGATCGGCCAGGCCTTTTTCTAGCTAACTTTACGCTGATATGCGGTGGTGGCATGTTCAACTATGTGAGTCGATCTGAAGTGACGTCGCGTCTTAGCCTGAAACTGGCCGATAGACACCAGGTCTTTCTGCGGAATTCTGCATGCTGAAGTGACATCGGCCATGCAGACCCCGGAACTGGGGATTCCCTGTCACGGGGGGAGCCTCCTCGCGCGCACCGCTGATGCTAATTTAGTTTGGACTTGGAGACAGGAGACCTGTCGTCCATATGATCTAGCAGCCGGTGCCGCCGATCGGCTGATCCATCTGTACATGGCGCTATATGTATGTGGTTGGACAGAATCATTAGCTAGCTACACGTTATTATCGGAACTAAAGTGGCGCGCTTTGGTTCATCCGTCATCAGTAGCTCTACATTGCTTTCAGGGGGGAAGTGTGTCGGAAAGGCCATTTCGTTTTCCCGGCCTTGTACAGTAACAGTTACATATATGTGCTAGCTTGTCGATCCCTTTTGCTAGCACTGTTTAAGTTTTAGTGTGTGTCGTTTATTATGTGGTTTAGCTAGGTGTTAGGACGTACTGTGCTGCCGACTGATGAACTGACTGTTGGCGGTGGTGATTTGATGTTGCAGTGAACCAGGGGCTTGCGACGATGGCCTTCTTCGGCGTGAACGTGAACCTGGTGCTGTTCCTGACGAGGGTGGTGCAGCAGAGCAACGGCGACGCCGCCAACAACGTCAGCAAGTGGACCGGCACCGTCTACATGTTCTCCCTCATCGGCGCCTTCCTCAGCGACTCCTACTGGGGACGATACAAGACCTGCGCCATTTTCCAGGCCATCTTTGTCTGTGTAAGTTCTTCACTAGATAAATCTACGACAGTTAATATGGATCAGAGGAAATATCTATGACACACACCCAGTGATGCTATAGTTTCCAAACACATGATGTGCCAGGAATAGCACGTAGTACAGTGGTAGATAGGTGGTGTGATCGTCCCGTGTCCAAGCTCCAAAGTACTGTGGTCCTTTTTTGCCCCGAAAACGAGTGCTCATGTTCTGTACTTGTTTGGAGTTTGTACACGTTAACCATTTTGTCCGCGTACGCTAGAATTGATCTGAAGCGAACGTGTCCGGGGACTATCGATGGGCACAAACACATCGCCATATCGGCGATCATGTCGACGCAGTAACTGACCTGTACACACATTTTTTTCCTGCAGGGTCTCGCGCTGCTGTCGCTCTCGACGCGCCTCTACCTGCTCCTGCCGGTGGGGTGCGGCACGGAGCGCACGCCCTGCGCGCCGCACTCCGGCACGGAGATGGGCATCTTCTACATCGCGCTCTACATGATCGCCTTCGGCAACGGCGGCTACCAGCCCAACATCGCCACCTTCGGCGCCGACCAGTTCGACGAGGAGGACCCCGCCGAAGCGCACTCCAAGGTCTCCTTCTTCAGCTACTTCTACCTGGCCCTCAACCTGGGCTCCCTCTTCTCCAACACCTTCCTCAGCTACATCCAGGACAGAGGCAGCTGGGTACTCGGCTTCTGGCTTTCCACCGCCGCCGCGGCCTTAGCCCTGCTGCTCTTCCTCGCCGGGACGCCACGCTACCGCCACTCCCAGCCCTGCAGCAACCCCATCGGAAGCATCTGCCAGGTCGCCTCCGCCGCCTGCAGGAACTGGAAGTCCGGCGTGTCGCCGGAAGCGGAGATGATCCTCTACGAGGGCGACGAGAAGACCGATTCATCCGGTGGAAAGAAGCTGCTGCACACCAAAGGCTTCAGGTACGTTAACGTCTCATGTTTCTTTCTAGTGTATCTATGTCTAAGTTGACTGAGATTTTTTTAAGTCTCAGTCAACTCAGAAAAGTGCAACCGCAGTTTAAAGAAAAGTGCAACTCGGCCCAGTTGCACATTTCTAATAGAAAAACTCAAGCACTTTTTTGTAATTGACTTAGACTTAAGAAAATCTCAGTTGACTGAGACATAGCAAAACCGTTCTTTCTAACCGGGCGCGTGTCACGTGACCATGTCAAGCAACGAATTAACCCTGAGTACGTTCACAGGTTCTTGGACCGAGCGGCGCTCACAGCCATGGACACCGACGACTCGGCGTGCACCAAGCCACGCGACCAGTGGAAGCTGTGCACAGTGACGCAGGTGGAGCAAGTGAAGAGCATCCTGCGGATCCTCCCCATCTGGCTCTGCACCATCCTCTATTCCGTCGTCTTCACACAGATGGCGTCGCTCTTCGTCGTGCAGGGCGCCGCCATGCGCAGGACCACCATGCTCGCCGGCTTCTCCGTCCCGGCCTCCAGCATGTCCATGTTCGACATCCTCACCGTCGCCACCACCATCTTCCTCTACCGCCGGGCCATCTGCCCGTTCCTGGCGCGCCTCACGGGCCGCCCGACCGGGCCCACGGAGCTGCAGCGGATGGGCCTCGGCCTGGTCCTGGGTGCCATGGCCATGGCCACCGCCGGAACCGTCGAGCACTTCAGGAAGGCCGCCGCCACCACCGCCAACGGCAGCGACCTGCACATCATCTGGCAGGTGCCGCAGTACGCGCTCATCGGCGTGTCGGAGGTGATGATGTACGTGGGGCAGCTCGAGTTCTTCAACGGGGAGATGCCCGATGGCTTCAAGAGCTTCGGGAGCGCGCTCTGCATGATGTCCATGTCCCTCGGCAACTACTTCAGCGACGTCATCGTCACCGCCGTCACCAAGGCCACCGCCGTGCAGGGGCGGCCGGGATGGATCCCCGCCGACCTCAACGAGGGCCACCTCAACAAGTTCTACTTCCTGCTCGCCATACTATCCGTCGCCGACTTCGCGGTGTACCTCGTCTTCGCCAGCCGCTACAGGAAGATCGGCAAGGTGGACGGAAGGAGCGATGACGAGGAGAGCTACGACGACGAGCAGGTGGCGCCGACAACATGCCACGCATGAGCGACTAGCTCGGCCTGTCCCGTTGGCCTGGCCATGGTGCGGTGGTTCTTGAGATGGAGACTAATTCACGAGCTAGCATTGGTTCAGCGCGCGCGACGAGTCTCTAGTTGATGATAGGACAATGCATGGGATCGACGGTGGAGTGGCATCTACCACTTAATTAAGAATAAGCGTGCTAATTAAAGATCGATGCGCACAACTATGATGTGATGTATGCATATGTGTATATGTTGGTGCTCACATTTTTGGCCAATGTAACGCGAGATAGCTGTTACTGACCACCCATGTTCAGTGTATTCCTGACTAGCCTGTTACCACTTCACTTGTAAGCACTGATCGATCCACTTCATTTGTATGCATATTTCACTTCATTTGTATGCATAACTTTCTTTCACCCTTTTGACTTGAATTCAGTTTGCAAGGTGCATTTTGTGTCGCTACTGTGTGTTGCATGCATGTTGAGATGAAATAAGGATATTCCTTGATAAATAGAAATGAAGTGAAAAAAACAGCTCAAATCAGTAATTGGCTCCATCCCAATTGGTAGATTTAAACCTTAAATATGTTTCTTTCGATAAAGATAATATGTTAATATCGTGGAGGTACCAATTACGCCTAGCCTGCGACAACGAATTGTCCTAAAGACAATATGGATGCACACAACCATAAAACAAAAATAAAGGAAAAAAGAGATCCCGCTATAGTGATCAATTCCATGTAAATGCAGCACAAACCACCGCCAAGAAAACACCCGAAATCTAAATTTCTCCAAAAACAACAGTGATCCACACATCCTCGTGTATAGCCTTGTGCACCCGATGAATGGGCCATAAGGTGTTAGTTCACCCGATGAATTGATCATGGGGAAAAGTCTCCAATAAATTGAAGAGCCAGTTTTTAGCACTTGGTTCACCGATAGATGTCATATGTCCTACCATCATTGCATCTGAGAGTTCCCAAATGCTCGTAGCCATGTTGCACTCAATGAGGGAATGTCTCCATGAAACAACGTCTCCACACGAAGAACAAACACTTGTTGTCGCCATGTTTCGGTGCTCCAAAAGATTAGCCGTCGAGAGTGATTGTTGAGCAAGTCTCCAAAGAAAAACCTAACTTTTGAAGGTATGTGTTTTTCGAAGTGAACACCATCCTTTCTTTCGAGATTCCAAATTTGATGATCCCGCATTTCCCTCAAAATAGTTCTCTTCATTGAACTTTGTTGACACCATCATTCTATGCGCCAACTTCAGAGAGAAAAGCCCTTTGTGATCAAAGTGCTATGCCCAAAAATATGATTTCCTGCGAGTGCACAAAGGAATACTCAAATAACCGACACATCCGTAGGGTGGAAATATTATGTAACAAACTCCTCATTTCAAGACACCATGGTCTCATTCATCACCTGACAAACCAACTGTGGGGGGTTGATTTTCAGTAATACAATCGGTTTCATATTGGTGTCACGAGGTAGCCAATTATTAGACAAAATCCTTGTGGTCTTTACATCTCGAATCCTCCTTATGAGACCTTGGATCAACACATCCCTTATCGCGAGAACTGACCTGTAAAACCCCAACTCAGGCTCTAAAACTGATGTATGCGGAAGTAAATGGATTTTTTTTAGGGAAAGCAAATAGCTTTGAGGAGGCCAAGGTAAGCACAAACAACCTATAAAAAGGCCGGTGCTTCCATAGACCCCCAAGCCAACAATTGCATAACCGTACCATTATGCACGTGCTCCTTCCGCCGGCGCTAGCGTGTCGGGCTAGGTTAGCCCCGAAGGCCCCTATCGAGTGTACCCTTGTACCCGTTGAAAGGGTATATGGTGTACCCTTGTACTCGTTGAATGGGTATACGTTGTATGTATGTTTCGGTGTATCTACGTGTCGGTGTATACGTCCGATGGATCGATGTGGTGGTCGTCGTCGGTTGTCACTTTCCATTCTCATGTACCTTGATCAGCTCGTCGCAGCCGCCAGCCCGGCCATCTCAGATGTAGATCTGCTCCGGTGAATACTGCTTGTCCGCCCGATCGCGGCAAGGATCTGGCGTCCAACCTTGGCCCGACTCCACCCCTCCCACGGCCGCCATTCATACCTAGGGTTTTGATCCCTCCGTCTTGTTGAAGCCGGTCGATCCCTCACCACCGCCATTTCCACGTACCCGGTCAATCGTAGCAGGCGTGGCCGGTTACCTTGGCGATCTCCTATCCTTTCCCCATCCGATGGATCGTTGGCCGTCGCCGCGGTGCGCACGACAACGATACGGCGGGGAACGTCTGAGTCATCCACCCTTCGCCTCCCCACGATCGACATATAGGCTGTTCCATTGCAAGGCAGAGCAAGAGGACGTGCGCACCGCCGCCGAGCCCAACTTCCCGTGGCTGCCCAGATTGCCACCGATGCCCAGAAGAGGTTAGCCCTCCGTGCCACATTGTTATTCTCTTCTTATTCCATGTACTTTATAGGATGTATTGTCGCATTTGTGCTTAGGGTTTAATTTGTTATTCAAATTTTTACCATTTTTTGGTATATTTTTTGTTAATCTGCATTACACAATAAATTCTAAGACGAGTTTTTATGTTGATTAGGTTAGTGATGTTGGTTTTATTTGGACAGATGGACAGCTCTATGGCTTCTGGGATTGACAATGAGAAGGAAAAAAACGTTTAAATACATGTATTTCTCCGAACAAATTTAGCTAGTTTTATCTTCTTCGAATGTTCTCCAGAGAACTATCAAGAACGGTACACCCCAAGGTGGTCAGTTTATAGACTAGTTCCAACTGAGTGCATGGTTGTTTCATGTGAGAACCCTACAAGACTTAACACGGAATGGTACATCCCAAAGGTATTCAGGGTAGGTGGACCAAGGATACGTTTGGTTTGCGACCAATCCCAACCACATCAAAATTTTGCCTTGCCCGTACCATTTGGTTGCCGTTTGGATCAGCGCCAAAAATTTGGCTCGCCCTTGCACACCCTGATCATCCCAGTGTTATTTGCGCCAACCTGCGGGCGTGCCGTGGGCGCAGAAAACGACCGCCAAAATTTTGGTCATACCAATATTTTGGTGCGGCAAGTTGGGGCTCAAACCAAACAGGCCCCAAGTCCAAAACCAATGCAACCTTAGTCAACATTATATAGGGCATATTTGATTGTCAACAAAAAAGAGGTCTATTTAGGCAACATCAAAATAATCACAAGTACACAAATATGTGACTATTTTTTTTTACCTCAAGCTCATATGTGAGTATTTGTTAAGGGTTCACAAGTCTACCAATATGTGACTATTTTTTACTCCTTTCTTACCCGAGCTCTAAACCAAACTGCGTAGCTTCTATGGTAATCAAACTTGGTTGCTTTTAGTTAACATCTCTGACGTGGCAATGACATTGTTATCCAGGGATTGAACAAGTTTGGCTCTGGAGACTGAGCAGTCTATGTAAAAAAACAATCTATGCATCAAAATAACAAACAAGGCATTCCATATATACCAATACTTAAGGTTATGCATAATCACACTGGAGCTAAAAGTTCTTAGTACTAACACATTAGATAAGTATAACTTAAGGTCCTACATACACACATTATAGCTAAAGGTTCTTAGTAGTCCATTACAACACCGGACATAAATAGGTTCCAAGAGACATAACATATCTACGGCGGCGAGGCATCAAGCTGAACCATGCATGGTAGGTTCACATGTCGCGACGCCTCTTGAGAATCCTGCCGGAACGGGAAAGGCGAGGACTCAGCACAAACCTTGCAAGTGCCTCGTGGTCAGCCTTGTCCTGCCACTCGCGGGCGCTGTAACATCCCAAATTTTAAAACAAAGAGAAAATGAATTTCCTTTTTCCAAAAATGAGAACCAACAAAAACTTTTCTTACATTGGGTGCTATGCATAGTGCTCATACCTAGTATGTGTGTTTTGCCATGATGAGTGTTATTATGCATATGTGCTAAACCCTAAAACCCTAAAGTGATCAAGTGAAGATCACCAACCAAATAAAATAAAAGAGAAAGAAATCAAATAAGAAAAACCCTAAACCCTAACCTTCTCAAAAATCATTTGGATCTATTTTGAGAAACCAAAATAAAAGAAAAAACATATGTGGGCATATAGCCCTAATAGGTAAATCTTGAACCCTACCTTTAATATTTTTGCTAAATAGTGGTGAACCATGGTGAACCCCACTAAACCCTAAACCTCATCTCTCTTGTCATAAATTTTTGAACAACCAAAATAAAAAGAGGTGATCTTAAATAAGAAAAAGGCATTTGCACGCCTATGGCTACTTTTTGCAAATGCTCCAACCTTGAGTGTTAACCTTGGTAGATGTTTTGAAATACATCAACACACTCAACAAAGTACTTACCAACCAATTCAAGTGAGAAACAAAATAAAATCAAACATATGCATAGAGGTATATGTGGCACTTAGCCAAAATATCAAATCTTAACCTAGGCACCCCCATTGTCCTAAAATGGTTTGAACCTTTGACCCAACTCAATCTAACACCAAATAAACCTCACTCTTGTCAAAATGAAGCAAAGAAAAATAAAAGAATAAAAGTTAGAAAATCACAAAACCCTCACATATGGTTTATGCCACTTTTCCAAATCTTTGACCTAGACCAATTTGGCCTTCACCATTAGTTGTATTATGTTACTAAACACTTATTACAACTTTTGGAATCAAAGAAACACAAATCAAATCAAATTTAAACTCAATTTGTGAACACATAGAATAATGGTCAAATCTTTCTTTTATAATCTGGTCACTATTTTGAGCCCTTGCAATTCAAAATTTTCAAACCTAACTTGCTCAAGTCTTTGCATGTCATCCAAGAGAACATCAAGATGAACAACTTTTGTAAAGACAATCATGCCAAATTCACTTTGGATCAAAAACTATGCTCATGCATAGTTGAGACTTTTTAATATAAGGAACAATCTCACACTTAGCCAAATTTGCAATTCTTTGATTTTCTAAATTCCACCACCACCTCTCATTCTCTCTGGTCATCTACCACTCAACTAGACTCACCATTTTCAAATTTTGTAACCATATGAACTCCACCAAATTTGGGCAAAACTTGTAAATTGCAAATATGGATTAAATGCAACACTATTTGAAATAGTGTTCTACACCACCCTAACCTGCCCCAAACGACTCCACTTTGCTCCCTGGTCCCCTCTCTCTCTAAACATGCACAGCACCCTAGAGGAGGAGGCCAAACTTGGCATTGACATGGCCATGCCGGCCATGGACACCTCGTCGAGCCCCCTCTCTTCTCTTTCCCCTCAGCCCTGGCCACCATGTCCAGTACCTCCACCTCACCTCCCTACACCTGCCTATGCACGCCATTGTCGAGGAGGACGCCGACCATCGCCGGAAATCGCGCGCCCAGATCACCCAGCCATGCCGCTGGCGTCGCACAAGTACGCCGCGGACGTCACCGGCAACGCGTCGCACCGCAGTACCCTGCCGTACCCCGACCGCCTCCGCTCGCCAGGGTACTCGCCACGCCACGTGGAGCACGCCGGACAAGCTCACGTCACCTGCCTGTACCCGCCGTCTCTGGAGAGGACCATTCCGCCCGCCACGGCCGCGTCAGTACCAGCGCGCGTGCGACCAACGTACGCCCTACCCTACCGCGCCATTGACGCTCACAGGACCGCCTAGCAGCCGCCTACCTCGCGCCCCCATCACCCTGCCCCTTCGCGCCTCAGAACGCCGTCGCCATCGTCGACCTTCCCCGCACCTTCGGCCCCTCCTCGCTGCTATAAAAGGAGGACTCCTCCTCTCAAATTGAGCACGCCTCTCGACTCCCCTCTCCTCTCTGAGTAGCCTAGCCACCTCGCCTCGCCGCATTGCCCACCAGAGCCGCCCAATTGCTACCTCACCGCCGCTCCCAGTAGCTGAAGCTCGCCGGAGAAGGAGGCCGCCTCAGACGACGCAACTGCTTCCAGGAGCTTCCTCATCTACTACAACGTCGCGGCGCACCCCTCCGACGATCGCCGGAGCTCCGACGACCGCTCCGACCCCCTGCCGCCGTCGCCAGTGAGCCCCCTTCTCGTCGGAGACGACGAAGCACCAGCGCCGTCGATCTAGCCTCTAATCCAACGCTCCACCGCGCGCGTACCGTTTCGCGCGTTTAAGAGACGCTGACAGGTGGCTCCCACCTCGTCAGACGGCCCACGCGCACTGGATGCGTTGCTGGGCCAAGTTTCTCTGTTTCAGCCCAAGTTCATTTCCCGCCGGCCCTTTTATTCAAATCTCGTTTAATTAAAGTCAAATCAAATTCAATACTAGACATGACTTTGAAATTAAATAGAATCTGTTTGGCTTGGCCAAATTTAACAAAGTTGATGTTGTTAGAAAGCTACTGAAAAGATCTACAACATGCCACTGGTCTCACTGTGAGATCTGTTGTAGAATTAAAGTGACAAAAAGATTAAGTCAGGGACTTTTGCACATTCAAATAAATCTTAAAAATCAACCAAAACTGATATTTAGTTAATTCCAACTCTAATAGCTCACATTTAACTTACACTAATTGTTTCTGCAAAAATATTCCATGCTTACTTTGAATGATCATGGCCTAGCTTAATTAAAGGACTATATGGCTATTTCTAGTCAAAGATATTGTCCAAAACTAATAATAAATCACATGGGAGTTTTTCTCTCATTTAAATCTTGTCATGAACAATTCAAAATGAGGTAGAAACTCTGGTCATTTAGGTCTCATATGAATTGTTTGATGATATTAAATCTTTACCATATTAGGATTAAATTGTATGAGGTGCTTCACCTCATTTAAATCATTTTCTTAAATGATGAGTATGAAGAGGTTGACTTAGTCAACCTAGGTCATATATTATTCATGAGAGAAATTAAATCTTAATAAGATAATGAAAGGAAATTATTTCTCTAAGTAATTAAAAGTAACACCTTAATTAGTATGAGAGGAACTTATTTTTCTTAAATAAGAAAAACACATATACCCACTCCATAGTAATGTGTGATGCTAGTTTAATTTGTGTAAATTATATGAAGTGTTTCACTTCATTTAAATCTTGTCCCAAGTACCTTCATATGAAGTTTGGACCCCTGGTCAAATACTCTCATATGAAATACTTGGAGATTTTAAATCATTTGTAGAGGTGTTAAATAGTATGAGGTATCTCTGCCTCATTTAAATCATTTTCTCAAATGATGATGATGAATGTTTGACTTAGGTCAACCTGAATTCATGTGTGATTGTTTGAGAAATTAAATCTTAAAGAAGATTCAATGAGAGGAAAATATTCCTCAAGAACCATATGGAAACTATCATTTACATATGAAATGAGAGGAAATTATTTTTCCTCAAGCAAGACCACCAATGCACCAATTTGTATTAATTGTGTGAATAGAATAGTTTGTGTGAATACATGTGATGTTTAGAATAGCCAATGAATTACTTGGTGATTGTATCCTCGTATTCGTGTATAGACGCTAGTACCGGAGAATACCAGGAAGAGGAAGGATTCTACCCAGAAGAAGAAGAGCACTGATGGCGTGTATTTCACACGTTCGTTGGGCAACCCCAAGAGGAAGGTATGATGCGCACAGCAGCAAGTTTTCCCTCAGAAAGAAACCAAGGTTTATCGAACCAGGAGGAGCCAAGAAGCACGTTGAAGGTTGATGGCGGCGGGATGTAGTGCGGCGCAACACCAGGGATTCCGGCGCCAACGTGGAACCTGCACAACACAACCAAAGTACTTTGCCCCAACGAAACAGTGAGGTTGTCAATCTCACCGGCTTGCTGTAACAAAGGATTAACCGTATTGTGTGGAAGATGATTGTTTGCAGAAAACAGTAGAACAAGTATTGCAGTAGATTGTATTTCAGTAAGAGAATTGGACCGGGGTCCACAGTTCACTAGAGGTGTCTCTCCCATAAGACAAACAGCATGTTGGGTGAACAAATTACAGTTGGGCAATTGACAAATAAAGAGAGCATGACCATGCACATACATATCATGATGAGTATAGTGAGATTTAATTGGGCATTACGACAAAGTACATAGACCGTCATCCAACTGCATCTATGCCTAAAAAGTCCACCTTCAGGTTATCATCCGAACCCCCTCCGGTATTAAGTTGCAAACAACAGACAATTGCATTAAGTATGGTGCGTAATGTAACTAGTGACTACATCCTTGAACATAGCACTAATGTTTTATCCCTAGTGGCAACAGCACAACACAACCTTAGAACTTTCTGTCACTGTCCCAGGTGTCAATGCAGGCATGAACCCACTATCGAGCATAAGTACTCCCTCTTGGAGTTACAAGCATCTACTTGGCCAGAGCATCTACTAGTAACGAAGAGCATGCAAGATCATAAACAACACATAGCATAACTTTGATAATCAACATAACAAGTATTCTCTATTCATCGGATCCCAACAAACGCAACATATAGAATTACAGATAGATGATCTTGATCATGTTAGGCAGCTCACAAGATCCAAGCAATGATAGCACAATGGGGAGAAGACAACCATCTAGCTACTGCTATGGACCCATAGTCCAGGGGTAGACTACTCACACATCACACCGGAGGCGACCATGGCGGCGTAGAGTCCTCCGGGAGATGATTCCCCTCTCCGGCAGG
This sequence comes from Lolium perenne, assembly GCF_019359855.2. NCBI lineage: Eukaryota > Viridiplantae > Streptophyta > Magnoliopsida > Poales > Poaceae > Lolium > Lolium perenne. Next base: position 191,391,865 of record NC_067249.2, read on the forward strand.
GTGCCGGAGGCGATCTCCTGGATCCCCCGAGATGGGATCGGCGGCGGCGGCGTCTCTGGAAGGTTTTCCGTATCGTGGTTCTCGGTACTGGGGGTTTCGTCAAGGAGACTTTTTATAGGCGGAAGGGCAGGTCAAGAGGCGGCACGGGGGCCCCACACTACAGGCCGGCGCGGCCAAGGGGGGGCCGCGCCGCCCTATAGTGTGGCCCCTCCGTGGCCCCTCTTCGTCTCTCCTTCGGACTTCTGGAAGCTTCGTGAGAAAATAGGCCCCTGGGCTTTGATTTCGTCCAATTCCGAGAATATTTCCTTACTAGGATTTCTGAAACCAAAAACAGCAGAAAACAGCAACTGGCACTTCGGCATCTTGTTAATAAGTTAGTTCCAGAAAATGCACGAATATGACATAAAGTGTGCATAAAACATGTAGATAACATCAATAATGTGGCATGGAACATAAGAAATTATCGATACGTCGGAGACGTATCAGCATCCCCAAGCTTAGTTCTGCTCGTCCCGAGCAGGTAAAACGATAACACAGATAATTTCTGGAGTGACATGCCATCATAATCTTGATCATACTATTTGTAAAGCATATGTAGTGAATGCAGCGATCAAAACAATGTATATGACATGAGTAAACAAGTGAATCATAAAGCAAAGACTTTTCATGAATAGCACTTCAAGACAAGCATCAATAAGTCTTGCATAAGAGTTAACTCATAAAGCAATAATTCAAAGTAAAGGCATTGAAGCAACACAAAAGAAGATTAAGTTTCAGCGGTTGCTTTCAACTTGTAACATGTATATCTTATGGATATTGTCAACATAGAGTAATATAATAAGTGCAATAAGCAAGTATGTAGGAATCAATGCACAGTTCACACAAGTGTTTGCTTCTTGAGGTGGAGAGAAATAGGTGAACTGACTCAACATTGAAAGTAAAAGAATGGTCCTCCATAGAGGAAAAGCATCGATTGCTATATTTGTGCTAGAGCTTTGATTTTGAAAACATGAAACAATTTTGTCAACGGTAGTAATAAAGCATATGCATCATGTAAATTATATCTTATAAGTTGCAAGCCTCATGCATAGCGTACTAATAGTGCCCGCACCTTGTCCTAATTAGCTTGGACTACCGGGTCATCACAATGCATTGTTTTTACCAAGTGTCACAAAGGGGTACCTCTATGCCGCCTGTACAAAGGTCTAAGGAGAAAGCTCGCATTGGATTTCTCGCTATTGATTATTCTTCAACTTAGACATCCATACCGGGACAACATAGACAACAGATAATGGACTCCTCTTTTATGCATAAGCATATACCAACAATTAATAATTTTCTCATTTGAGATTTGAGGATTGTTGTCCAAAACTGAAACTTCCACCATGGAGCATGGCTTTAGTTAGCGGCCCGATGTTCTTCTCTAACATATGCATGCTTAACCATATGGTGGTAGATCTCTCTTGCTTCAGACAAGACGAACATGCATAGCAACTCACATGAAATTCAACAATGAAAAGTTGATGGCGTCCCCAGTGAACATGGTTATCGCACAACAAGCAACTTAATAAGAGATAAAGTGCATAATTACATATTCAATACCACAATAGTTTTTAAGCTATTTGTCCCATGAGCTATATATTGCAAAGGTGAATGATGGAATTTTAAAGGTAGCACTCAAGCAATTTACTTTGGAATGGCGGAAAAATACCATGTAGTATAGGTAGGTATGGTGGACACAAATGGCATAGTGGTTGGCTCAAGTATTTTGGATGCATGAGAAGTATTCCCTCTCGATACAAGGTTTAGGCTAGCAAGGCTTATTTGAAACAAACACAAGGATGAACCGGTGCAGCAAAACTCACATAAAAGACATATTGAAAACATTATAAGACTCTACACCGTCTTCCTTGTTGTTCAAACTCAATACTAGAAATTATCTAGACCTTAGAGAAACCAAATATGCAAACCAAATTTTAGCATGCTCTATGTATTTCTTCATTAATGGGTGCAAAGCATATGATGCAAGAGCTTAATCATGAGCACAACAATTGCCAAGTATCACATTACCCAAGACATTTATAGCAATTACTACATGTATCATTTTCCAATTCCAACCATATAACAATTTAACGAAGGAGAAACTTCGCCATGAATACTATGAGTAGAAACCAAGGACATACTTGTCCATATGCTACAGCGGAGCGTGTCTCTCTCCCATAAAGTGAATGCTAGGATCCATTTTATTCAAACAAAACAAAAAACAAAAACAAACCGACGCTCCAAGAAAAAGCACATAAGATGTGATGGAATAAAAATATAGTTTCAGGGGAGGAACCTGATAATGTTGTCGATGAAGAAGGGGATGCCTTGGGCATCTCCAAGCTTAGATGCTTGAGTCTTCTTGATATATGCAGGGGTGAACCACCGGGGCATCCCCAAGCTTAGAGCTTTCACTCTCCTTGATCATGTTGCATCATACTCCTCTCTTGATCCTTGAAAACTTCCTCCACACCAAACTCGAAACAACTCATTAGAGGGTTAGTGCACAATATAAATTGACATATTCAGAGGTGACACAATCATTCTTAACACTTCTGGACATTGCATAATGATACTGGACATTAGTGGATCAAAGAAATTCATCCAACATAGCGAAAGAGGCAATGCGAAATAAAAGGCAGAATCTGTCAAAACAGAACAGTTCGTATTGACGAATTTTAAAATGGCACCAGACTTGCTCAAATGAAAATGCTCAAATTGAATGAAAGTTGCGTACATATCTGAGGATCATGCACGTAAATTGGCTTAATTTTCTGAGCTACCTACAGGGAGGTGGACCCAGATTCGTGACAGCAAAGAAATCTGGAACTGTGCAGTAATCCAAATCTAGTACTTACTTTTCTATCAACGGCTTAACTTGGCACAACAAAACACAAAACTAAGATAAGGAGAGGTTGCTACAGTAGTAAACAACTTCCAAGACACAAAATAAAAACAAAGTACTGTAGGTAAAAACATGGGTTGTCTCCCATAAGCGCTTTTCTTTAACGCCTTTCAGCTAGGCGCAGAAAGTGTGTATCAAGTATTATCAAGAGACGAAGTGTCAACATCATAATTTGTTCTCATAATAGAATCAAAAGGTACCTTCATTCTCTTTCTAGGGAAGTGTTCCATACCTTTCTTGAGAGGAAATTGATATTTTATATTACCTTCCTTCATATCAATAATAGCACCAACAGTTCGAAGAAAAGGTCTTCCCAATATAATGGGACAAGATGCATTGCATTCAATATCCAAGACAACAAAATCAACGGGAACAAGGTTATTGTTAACGGTAATGCAAACATTATCAACTTTCCCCAAAGGTTTCTTTGTAGAATGATCAGCAAGATTAACATCGAAATAACAATTTTTCAGCGGTGGCAAGTCAAGCATATTATAAATTTTCTTAGGCATAACAGAAATACTTGCACCAAGATCACATAAAGCATTACAATCAAAATCTTTAATCTTCATCTTAATGATGGGCTCCCAACCATCCTCTAGCTTTTTAGGAATAGAGGCTTCGCGCTCTAGTTTCTCTTCTCTAGCTTTTATAAGAGCATTTGTAATATGATGTGTAAAAGCCAAATTTATAGCACTAGCATTAGGACTTTTAGCAAGTTTTTGCAAGAACTTTATAACTTCAGAGATGTGGCAATCATCAAAATTCAAACCATTATAATCTAAAGCAATGGGATCATCATCCCCAATGTTGGAAAAAATTTCAGCAGCTTTATCACAGGCAGTTTCAGCAGTTTTAGCAGTTTCAGGCAGTTTTTCGCTTTGCATTAGAAGTGGAAACATTGCTAACACCAATTCTTTTATTAGTATTAGTGGGAGGTGCAGCAACATGTGTAGCATTAGCATTACTAGTGGTGGTAATAGTCCAAACTTTAGCTATATTCTTTTCTTTAGCTAGTTTTTCATTTTCTTCTCTATCCCACCTAGCACGCAGTTCAGCCATTAATCTTATATTCTCATTAATTCTAACTTGGATGGCATTTGCTGTAGTAGTAATTTTATTATGATGATTCTCATTAGGCAAAACTTTTGATTTCAAAAGATCAACATCAGCAGCAAGACTATCGACTTTAGAAGCAAGTATATCAATTTTCCCAAGCTTTTCTTCAACAGATTTGTTAAAAGCAGTTTGTGTACTAATAAATTCTTTAAGCATGGCTTCAAGTCCAGGGGGTGAACTCCTATTATTGTTGTAAGAATTCCCATAAGAATTACCATAGCCATTGCCATTATTATAAGGATATGGTCTATAGTTGTTACTAGAATTGTTCCGGTAAGCATTGTTGTTGAAATTATTATTTTTAATGAAGTTTACATCAACATGTTCTTCTTGTGCAACCAATGAAGCTAATGGAACATTATTAGGATCAATATTAGTCCTATCATTCACAAGCATAGACATAATAGCATCAATCTTATCACTCAAGGAAGAGGTTTCTTCGACAGAATTTACCTTCTTACCTTGTGGAGCTCTTTCCGTGTGCCATTCAGAGTAGTTGATCATCATATTATCAAGAAGCTTTGTTGCTTCACCAAGAGTGATGGACATAAAGGTACCTCCAGCAGCTGAATCCAATAAATTCCGTGAAGAAAAATTTAGTCCTGCATAGAAGGTTTGGATGATCATCCAAGTAGTCAGTCCATGGGTTGGGCAATTTTTAACCAGAGATTTCATTCTTTCCCAAGCTTGAGCAACATGTTCAGTATCTAATTGTTTAAAATTCATTATGCTACTCCTCAAAGATATAATTTTAGCAGGGGGATAATATCTACCAATAAAAGCATCCTTGCATTTAGTCCATGAATCAATACTATTCTTAGGCAGAGATAGCAACCAATCTTTAGCTCTTCCTCTTAATGAGAAAGGGAACAATTTTAATTTAATAATATCACCATCTACATCTTTATATTTTTGCATTTCACATAGTTCAACAAAATTATTAAGATGGGCAGCAGCATCATCAGAACTAACACTGAGAAAATTGCTCTCGCATAACAAGATTCAAGAAGCAGGTTTAATTTCAAAGAATTCTGCTGTAGTAGCAGGTGGAGCAATAGGTGTGCATAAGAAATCATTATTATTTGTGGTTGTGAAGTCACACAACTTAGTATTTTCAGCGTTGGCCATTTTAGCAACAGTAAATAAAGCAAACTAGATAAAGTAAATGCAAGTAAACTAATTTTTTTGTATTTTTGATATAGCAAACAAGATAGCAAATAAAGTAAAACTAGCAACTAATTTTTTGTATTTTGATTTAGTGCAGCAAACAAAGTAGTAAATAAAACTAAGCAAGACAAAAACAAAGTAAAGAGATTGAGAAGTGGAGACTCCCCTTGCAGCGTGTCTTGATCTCCCAGGGCAACGGCGCCAGAAAAAGAGCTTGATGGCGTGTATTTCACACGTTCGTTGGGCAACCCCAAGAGGAAGGTATGATGCGCACAGCAGCAAGTTTTCCCTCAGAAAGAAACCAAGGTTTATCGAACCAGGAGGAGCCAAGAAGCACGTTGAAGGTTGATGGCGGCGGGATGTAGTGCGGCGCAACACCAGGGATTCCGGCGCCAACGTGGAACCTGCACAACACAACCAAAGTACTTTGCCCCAACGAAACAGTGAGGTTGTCAATCTCACCGGCTTGCTGTAACAAAGGATTAACCGTATTGTGTGGAAGATGATTGTTTGCAGAAAACAAGAGAACAAGTATTGCAAAGAGATTGTATTTCAAGAAGAGAATTGGACCGGGGTCCACAGCTCACTAGAGGTGTCTCTCCCATAAGACAAACAGCATGTTGGGTGAACAAATTACAGTTGGGCAATTGACAAATAAAGAGAGCATGACCATGCACATACATATCATGATGAGTATAGTGAGATTTAATTGGGCATTACGACAAAGTACATAGACCGTCATCCAACTGCATCTATGCCTAAAAAGTCCACCTTCAAAGTTATCATCCGAACCCCCTCCAGTATTAAGTTGCAAACAACAGACAATTGCATTAAGTATGGTGCGTAATGTAACTAGTGACTACATCCTTGAACATAGCACTAATGTTTTATCCCTAGTGGCAACAGCACAACACAACCTTAGAACTTTCTATCACTGTCCCAGGTGTCAATGCAGGCATGAACCCACTATCGAGCATAAGTACTCACTCTTGGAGTTACAAGCATCTACTTGGCCAGAGCATCTACTAGTAACGGAGAGCATGCAAGATCATAAACAACACATAGCATAACTTTGATAATCAACATAACAAGTATTCTCTATTCATCGGATCCCAACAAACGCAACATATAGAATTACAGATAGATGATCTTGATCATGTTAGGCAGCTCACAAGATCCGACAATGATAGCACAATGGGGAGAAGACAACCATCTAGCTACTGCTATGGACCCATAGTCCAGGGGTAGACTACTCACACATCACACCGGAGGCGACCATGGCGGCGTAGAGTCCTCCGGGAGATGATTCCCCTCTCCGGCAGGGTGCCGGAGGCGATCTCCTGGATCCCCCGAGATGGGATCGGCGGCGGCGGCGTCTCTGGAAGGTTTTCCGTATCGTGGTTCTCGGTACTGGGGGTTTCGTCACGGAGACTTTTTATAGGCGGAAGGGCAGGTCAAGAGGCGGCACGGGGGCCCCACACTACAGGCCGGCGCGGCCAAGGGGGGGGGCGCGCCGCCCTATAGTGTGGCCCCTCCGTGGCCCCTCTTCGTCTCTCCTTCGGACTTCTGGAAGCTTCGTTAGAAAATAGGCCCCTGGGCTTTGATTTCGTCCAATTCCGAGAATATTTCCTTACTAGGATTTCTGAAACCAAAAACAGCAGAAAACAGCAACTGGCACTTCGGCATCTTGTTAATAAGTTAGTTCCAGAAAATGCACGAATATGACATAAAGTGTGCATAAAACATGTAGATAACATCAATAATGTGGCATGGAACATAAGAAATTATCGATACGTCGGAGACGTATCAAGCACTTTGATCACCTCAACCACCAAGACAAGCTAACACCAATGCAAGCTCTATTGTTGCAAGATAATACTCTTGCAAAGTGCAAAGCTCACCATGAGCAAGGCATTACCCATTTACTTTATGTTCATGATCCTATTGCCCAGTTTTACTTTACAAGCTTTACTTACTTTTGTTTTATCAAAGTACTTTTTGATTTATGAATTACTTGGTTAGTATTGGATTAGTACAAGAGTATCAAGGTTAGCCTAGAAGCAAAGCAAATTACTTAGCACCCCTCATACCTAGATGCTAGTGCTAAATTAAAATTTGACCACTCTAGATGGGAATGTGTGAAATGAAATGACTTTGAAAACCTTGGAATGAGGAGTCATTCTATTGAAAGATTTTTGAAGGTGAATATGAATGGTGAATTTCATGGGAACTTTACAAAAACTGATGGTTGGGTTCGGATGCGATACCATTCCAATTTTACAAGTACCCCCACAATACCTGATATGGGTAGGGCTTAACTAGAAGTTTATGTATCTTAGTATGGGTTCCCTCTACACAAGCGTCATCGGGGTTATGCCAAGGGCTGCCTCCAAAGAAATATGAAATGATGTGATATGACGTGAAATGAGGTGACTGTCCGGCCCAAGCCCTGTGCAGTTCCCAGGCTGACAGTTTGTCTTCACTGGGAGGCCAAGCTCATGGGGAGAGATGCCTATACTAGGGTATGTAAGTGAAAGGTTATGGTTGGTAGTCCGCACACGGAGTGTGATAAATCAGGGCCAGTTAACCCTGACGGATTATTCCAAATGTTGTGGCACAAGTGTACGACCTCTGCAGAGTGTAGAACTATTCGAATAGCCGCGTCCACGGTTATGGACGGTTGGAAAGGCCATATTGTTCCGTCATCAGAACTTTTCAAAAAGGTGACATGTGAAGGGTGACTTGTGATTTAAAATTGAATTGGTGACTTTGACTTACAACAGAGTTGTGGGAATGACACTAATGTTCCCACTTGAGTTAGTTAGCACATGAAGAGTCTTTATTTCAAATACTTGTGAACTAAAATTGGCTTTATGCAAAAGAAACTAGAGCTTAGCATCCCCCTTACTAGAATTGCTAGTACTTACATTAGTATTAGTTTGCGAGTACTTTAAAGTACTCACGGCTTTGTCCCTGGCTATTCAAATGGCCAGACTATGAAGAGGAACCGCAGTATGAAGAGGATGGACAGCAGGACGTCTACGACAGCTAGGACTACTCCTGACGTCAAGCGTTGGCCTGTGGACTAGAGAGTCCCTTCTATCTTACGCTTCCGCTATGAACTTGTGTTTGTTCGTTGATCGATAGATCAACTATTTGTGTAATATGGATCATGTGATCCGAATTTGTAAGACGACTATGGTATGTAATGAATGATGACTTATGATATTCAACTATTATGTCTCGCAACAATAATATTCCTGGGATTGCGATGTATGGCATAACAGGCATCTGGACTTAAAAATCCGGGTGTTGACAAGTTGGTATCAGAGCCATTGTTTGACCTTAGGAGACCCTAGTTAGAATGGACGTCTGAAAAACTTAGTTTCAAAACCAATAAGTGCATATTTATGAAAATTTATTCTCACTCTTATCCTTGATAACTTTTTCAAAAAGAGAAATTTATGCTCTACTTTTCTTTGAAATTCTACATAAAATTTTGCACACTTGATCACTTCACTAACTTACTTACCCTAATTGCTCACAGATGGAGTACCAATGGGAGTTCTATCAGCTTGGTCATGGAGGCGACCTAAGGTTCGAAAAGGATTTGAAGCAACTAGTGGAATATCTAGGGCACCCGTATCCCAAGTTCTTCGGAACACCTCTCAATCATCAGTTGGGAGGACCCCCTCGGTGGGAAGTTTCTACAGATCTACGAAGAAAGCATGGAGCCCCGGTATGGGAAACCATATGGTTTTCTGTAACGGGAAACACCTGGAAGGAAGGACTAGTCAGAGCTATGCAAGAAGCCATTGCCCGTCTATGTGGACAAAATGAGAACAAGATCCGGAACACTCGCTTCATCTACTACCCAAGACATGACTCCATGGGAAGATCGATGACCATGCCACCACACACGGATAGGGATGGCAATGGGTACCCATGACCCGCGTACCCGTCGGGTAAAAACCCAATAGGAGCACGGGTATGGGACAAAATATTACCCATGGGTTTGTAAATGGGAAAATATCATACCCATCGGGTAGGACGGGTACGGGTATGGGATTGTAGAACCCATACCCATGTACCCATCTACCCATCTAAATTTGACAAGTAGACCGTTGTAATATTCTAAAGTACTTAATTTCCCCCTAATTATGCCTTCACATAGCTACGTTGAACCTCACGCTTTCTGGTCTCAGAATTACTGGTAGGTTGGTGAGGATTATTTCCCTATTTAGGATCGCTTCAGCTCATGTCATATTTTTTTTGATCAATTTGATGTGTTATAAGCGCGGGTATTTTTACCCGCGGGTACCCATTTACCCTGTCGGGTGACGGGTATGGGAAAAACTTGTACCCGTTGACGGGTACGGGTACGGGTGATGGGTAAGATTGAAAGTGACGGGTACGGGTATGGGATGGCTCTACCCGCACCCATACCCTGCGGGTGCCATTCCTACACACGGAGATGAACCACTATGTAGCACACCAGGACTTCAGGCTGTACAAAACCCGCAGGGATTCGGACAACGTCCTCGCCTCTCGCCAAGCACATCACCCGTGAAGACGAAGAATCCACCCGGAAGAGTAGTATCACTCCAGCACTTAAGTAGGTGTGAGTTGTATCAGGATCCCCTTGTATCGTAGAGCAAATGAATGGTTCTTCAAACCAACGATGTGTTAGATTTGTAATGTGTGATGTTTGGTATGAATAAAAAAGTGTTGTTGGTTTTTACCCCCTCAACACTACTCCAGTTTTCAAGTTTTGAACTTTTGAACTTTAAATCAAACAAACCCTAGAAATTTCCCTCTTAGCTTATCATCTACCTCAATATTCAGATAGCCCCACCAACCCGCAGCGCCACCCAAGACGCCATGATGCAGATGCTAGAGATGATGATGGCCGACCGCGAAGCCGAGAGAGCTGAACGCCAAGCCAACATCGCTGCACTGCAGCAGATTGCTCAGAACAACAACGGCCATGGAAACCACGACCACCCTGGGTCAAAGCTAAAGAACTTTCAAAACACCAACCCACCTATTTTCAGCAAGACCAAAGAGCCCCTCGACGCAGATGACTGGCTCCAGACAATGGAGAACAACCTCGAAGTTGCGGGAGTTGAAGCCACAGAGAAAGTATTGTTCACCACCCACTACCTGTCAGGACCTGCAAGAGCCTGGTGGACAAGCGCCCGCGCAATGAATGCGGGACAGATGATGAACTGGGAAGACTTCAAGACCAAGTTTAGCAAATACCATGTGCCCCAAGGACTGATCAAGAAGATGAGAGACGAGTTCCGTGAACTCAAGCAAGGCAGAATGTCGGTGGTAGAATACCGCGACAGGTTCCTCACCTTGTCAAGGTACGCCCCAGACGAGACCGACACCAATGAGAAGAGGAAGGAGAGATTTCTGAACGGACTACATGATGAGATGCAGACTGTACTGGTCAACATTCCCTTTGCTGACCTAGAAGCCCTGGTGGACTCCGCCATCCAGATGGAAGGGAAGCTTCACCAAGCCAACGAGAATCGCAAACGACGGATGATGAACCAGCATGGGTCCAGCAGTGCCCAGAAGTACCGCAACAACTCCTCTGGAGGATTTGCTCCAAGATACAACAAGCCCACTGCCCAGACTTACCGCCCAAGCTACACCAACAATAATGGAGGACGCCCGAAGCCCGGAGGCAACAACAACAACAATCACAACAACACCACCAACCCCAACAGCAACAACAACAACGGGAACAACAACAACAACCCTGGCCCAAAGACTGGAAGCAATGCCATCCCCGTCAACCCCAAGGACAAGTCAACCATAACTTGTTATGAGTGTGGAATTGTGGGACACTACTCCAACGAGTGCCCCAAAAGGTTAGCCAAGATTGCCGCCAACACCGCTGCACCTGCTCAGCAACAGCGCCGTTTCGCAGTCCGAAGGAACTAGAACAACCGCAACGGCCGCCTCTACAACATGACTGCAACAGAAGCACCAGAAGCACCTCAGGCCATGCCAAGTATGTTTTCCTGTTAAATCATATCGCCCAATCTCTCTTAGGAACCTAACTTTTCTTAAAATCTCGGGACGAGATTTGTTTAAGGGGGAAGGGTTTGTAACATCCCAAATTTTAAAACAAAGAGAAAATGAATTTCCTTTTTTCCAAAAATGAGAACCAACAAAAACTTTTCTTACATTGGGTGCTATGCATAGTGCTCATACCTAGTATGTGTGTTTTGCCATGATGAGTGTTATTATGCATATGTGCTAAACCCTAAAACCCTAAAGTGATCAAGTGAAGATCACCAACCAAATAAAATAAAAGAGAAAGAAATCAAATAAGAAAAACCCTAAACCCTAACCTTCTCAAAAATCATTTGGATCTATTTTGAGAAACCAAAATAAAAGAAAAAACATATGTGGGCATATAGCCCTAATAGGTAAATCTTGAACCCTACCTTTAATATTTTTGCTAAATAGTGGTGAACCATGGTGAACCCCACTAAACCCTAAACCTCATCTCTCTTGTCATAAATCTTTGAACAACCAAAATAAAAAGAGGTGATCTTAAATAAGAAAAAGGCATTTGCACGCCTATGGCTACTTTTTGCAAATGCTCCAACCTTGAGTGTTAACCTTGGTAGATGTTTTGAAATACATCAACACACTCAACAAAGTACTTACCAACCAATTCAAGTGAGAAACAAAATAAAATCAAACATATGCATAGAGGTATATGTGGCACTTAGCCAAAATATCAAATCTTAACCTAGGCACCCCCATTGTCCTAAAATGGTTTGAACCTTTGACCCAACTCAATCTAACACCAAATAAACCTCACTCTTGTCAAAATGAAGCAAAGAAAAATAAAAGAATAAAAGTTAGAAAATCACAAAACCCTCACATATGGTTTATGCCACTTTTCCAAATCTTTGACCTAGACCAATTTGGCCTTCACCATTAGTTGTATTATGTTACTAAACACTTATTACAACTTTTGGAATCAAAGAAACACAAATCAAATCAAATTTAAACTCAATTTGTGAACACATAGAATAATGGTCAAATCTGTCTTTTATAATCTGGTCACTACTTTGAGCCCTTGCAATTCAACATTTTCAAACCAAACTTGCTCAAGTCTTTGCATGTCATCCAAGAGGACATCAAGATGAACAACTTTTGTAAAGACAATCATGCCAAATTCACTTTGGATCAAAAACTATGCTCATGCAAAGTTGAGACTTTTTAATATGAGGAACAATCTCACACTTAGCCAAATTTGCAATTCTTTGATTTTCTAAATTCCACCACCACCTCTCATTCTCTCTGGTCATCTACCACTCAACTAGACTCACCATTTTCAAATTTTGTAACCATATGAACTCCACCAAATTTGGGCAAAATTTGTAAATTGCAAATATGGATTAAATGCAACACTATTTGAAATAGTGTTCTACACCACCCTAACCTGCCCGAAACGACTCCACTTTGCTCCCTGGTCCCCTCTCTATCTAAACATGCACAGCACCCTAGAGGAGGAGGCCAAACTTGGCATTGACATGGCCATGCCGGCCATGGACACCTCGTCGAGCCCCCTCTCTTCTCCTTCCCCTCAGCCCTGGCCACCATGTCCAGTACCTCCACCTCACCTCCCTACACCTGCCTATGCACGCCATTGTCGAGGAGGACGCCGACCATCGCCGGAAATCGCGCGCCCAGATCACCCAGCCATGCCGCTGGCGTCGCACAAGTACGCCGCGGACGTCACCGGCCACGCGTCGCACCGCCGTACCCTACCGTACCCCGACCGCCTCCGCTCGCCAGGGTACTCGCCACGCCACGTGGAGCACGCTGGACAAGCTCACGTCACCTGCCTGTACCCGCCGTCGCCGGAGAGGACGATTCCGCCCGCCACGGCCGCGTCAGTACCAGCGCGCATGCGACCAACGTACGCCCTACCCTACCGCGCCGTTGACGCTCACAGGACCGCCTAGCAGCCGCCTACCTCGCGCCCCCATCACCCTGCCCCTTCGCGCCTTAGAACACCGTTGCCATCGTCGACCTTCCCCGCACCTTCGGCCCCTCCTCGCTGCTATAAAAGGAGGACTCCTCCTCTCAAATTGAGCACGCCTCTCGACTCCCCTCTCCTCTCTGAGTAGCCTAGCCACCTCGCCTCGCCGCATTGCCCACCAGAGCCGCCCAATTGCTACCTCACCGTCGCTCCCAGTAACTGAAGCTCGCCGGAGAAGGAGGCCGCCTCAGACGACGCAACTGCTTCCAGGAGCTTCCTCATCTACTACAACGTCGCGGCGCACCCCTCCGACGATCGCCGGAGCTCCGACGACCGCTCCGACCCCCTGCCGCCGTCGCCAGTGAGCCCCCTTCTCGTCGGAGACGACGAAGCACCAGCGCCGTCGATCTAGCCTCTAATCCAACGCTCCACCGCGCGCGTACCGTTTCGCGCGTTTAAGAGACGCTGACAGGTGGCTCCCACCTCGTCAGACGGCCCACGCGCACTGGATGCGTTGCTGGGCCAAGTTTCTCTGTTTTGAATTGTTTCGGCCCAAGTTCATTTCCCGCCGGCCCTTTTATTCAAATCTCGTTTAATTAAAGTCAAATCAAATTCAATACTGGACATGACTTTGAAATTAAATAGAATCTGTTTGGCTTGGCCAAATTTAACAAACTTGATGTTGTTAGAAAGCTACTGAAAAGATCTACAACATGCCGCTGGTCTCACTGTGAGAGCTGTTGTAGAATTAAAGTGACAAAAAGATTAAGTCAGTGACTTTTGCACATTCAAATAAATCTTAAAAATCAACCAAAACTGATATTTAGTTAATTCCAACTCTAATAGCTCACATTTAACTTACACTAATTGTTTCTGCAAAAATATTCCATGCTTACTGATGTCTACGGGTGCTTCTATTCTTGTAGACAGTGTTGGGCCTCCAAGAGCAGAGGTTTGTAGAACAGCAGCAGTTTTCCCTTAAGTGGATCACCCAAGGTTTATCGAACTCAGGGAGGAAGAGGTCAAAGATATCCCTCTCATGCAACCCTGCAACCACAAAGCAAGAAGTCTCTTGTGTCCCCAACACACCTAATAGGTGCACTAGTTCGGCGAAGAGATAGTGAAATACAGGTGGTATGAATAAGTATGAGCAGTAGCAACGGTGCGTAAAATAGCTTGCTGGCGTGTAGTTGATGGTGGTAGTATTGCAGCAGTAGTAACGCAGAAAAACAAGAAACAAGCAAGCGATAGCAGTATTTAGGAACAAGGCCTAGGGATTACACTTTCACTAGTGGACACTCTCAACATTGATCACATAACAGAATAGATAAATGCATACTCTACACTCTTGTTGGATGATGAACACATTGCGTAGGATTACACGAACCCTCAATGCCGGAGTTAACAAGCTCCACAATTCAATGTTCATATTTAAATAACCTTAGAGTGCATGAAAGATCAACAGACTAAACCAAGTACTAACATAGTATGCACATTGTCACCTTCACACTATGTAGGAGGAATAGATCACATCAATACCATCATAGCAATAGTTAACTTCATAATCTACAAGAGATCATAATCATAGCCTACGCCAAGTACTAACACGGATGCACACACTGTCACCATTACACCGTGCAGGAGGAATAGAACTACTTTAATAACATCACTAGAGTAGCACATAGATAAATTGTGATACAAAATACATTGCAATCATAAAGAGATATAAATAAGCACTTCACTATGCCATTCATAACAGTGAATAAGTATTCTGTGAAATATAGCCTAAGAGACCCACACGGTGCACACACTGTCACCTTTACACACGTGGGACAAGGAGTCTCCGGAGATCACATGAGTAAAATTCACTTGACTAGCATAACGACATCTAGATTACAAGCATCATCATATGAATCTCAATCATGTAAGGCAGCTCATGTGATTATTGTATTGAAGTACATAGGAGAGAGATGAACCACATAGCTACCGGTACAGCCCGAGCCTCGATGGAGAACTACTCCCTCCTCATGGGAGCAGCAGCGGTGATGAAGATGGCGGTGGAGATGGTAGCGGTGTCGATGGAGAAGCCTTCCGGGGGCACTTCCCCGTTCCGGCGGCGTGCCGGAACAGACTCTGTCCCCGCATCTTGGCTTCGCGATGGCGGCGGCTCGAAGGTTTTCTGGGTTTCGTCGAACGTAATAGGTTTTCGCGACGAGGCTTTAAATAGGCGGAAGGGCAGCCTCGGAGGGGGCCTGGGGCCACCACACCATAGGGCGGCGTGGCCCCCTCTCGGCCGCGCCAGGGTGTAGTGTGGGGCCCCCTGTGGCTTCCTCCGCGGCTCTCGGGTGTTCTGGATGCTTCCGGCAAAATAGGAACCCGGGCGTTGATTTCGTCCGATTCCGAGAATATTTCGTTACTAGGATTTCTGAAACCAAAAACAGCAGAAAAACAGAATCGGCACTTCGCATCTTGTTAATAGGTTAGTTCCGTAAAATGCACGAATATGACATAAAGTGTGCATAAAACATGTAGATAACATCAATAATGTGGCATGGAACATAAGAAATTATCGATACGTCGGAGACGTATCAGCATCCCCAAGCTTAGTTCTGCTCGTCCCGAGCAGGTAAAACGATAACAAAGATAATTTCTGGAGTGACATGCCATCATAACCTTGATCATTCTATTTGTAAAGCATATGTAGTGAATGCAGCGATCAAAACAATGTATATGACATGAGTAAACAAGTGAATCATATAGCAAAGACTTTTCATGAATAGCACTTCAAGACAAGCATCGATAAGTCTTGCATAAGAGTTAACTCATAAAGCAATAATTCAAAGTAAAGGCATTGAAGCAACACAAAGGAAGATTAAGTTTCAGCGGTTGCTTTCAACTTGTAACATGTATATCTCATGGATATTGTCAACATAGAGTAATATAATAAGTGCAATATGCAAGTATGTAGGAATCAATGCACAGTTCACACAAGTGTTTGCTTCTTGAGGTGGAGAGAAACAGGTGAACTGACTCAACATAAAAGTAAAAAGAATGGTCCTCCATAGAGGAAAAGCATCGATTGCTATATTTGTGCTAGAGCTTTGATTTTGAAAACATGAAACAATTTTGTCAACGGTAGTAATAAATCATATGTATCATGTAAATTATATCTTACAAGTTGCAAGCCTCATGCATAGTATACTAATAGTGCCCGCACCTTGTCCTAATTAGCTTAGACTACCGGATCATCGCAATGCACATGTTTTAAACAAAGTGTCACAAAGGGGTACCTCTATGCCGCCTGTACAAAGGTCTAAGGAGAAAGCTCGCATTGGATTTCTCGCTATTGATTATTCTCAACTTAGACATCCATACCGGGACAACATAGACAACAGATAATGGACTCCTCTTTTATGCATAAGCATGTGGCAACAATTATTATTCTCATATGAGATTGAGGATATATGTCCAAAACTGAAACTTCCACCATGAATCATGGCTTTAGTTAGCGGCCCAATGTTCTTCTCTAACAATATGCATGCTTAACCATAAGGTGGTAGATCTCTCTTACTTCAGACAAGACGGACATGCATAGCAACTCACATGATATTCAACAAAGAATAGTTGATGGCGTCCCCAGAAACATGGTTATCGCACAACAAGCAACTTAATAAGAGATAAAGTGCATAAGTACATATTCAATACCACAATAGTTTTTAAGCTATTTGTCCCATGAGCTATATATTGCAAGGTGAATGATGGAATTTAAAGGTAGCACTCAAGCAATTTACTTTGGAATGGCGGAGAAATACCATGTAGTAGGTAGGTATGGTGGACACAAATGGCATAGTGGTTGGCTCAAGGATTTGGATGCATGAGAAGTATTCCCTCTCGATACAAGGTTTAGGCTAGCAAGGTTATTTGAAACAAACACAAGGATGAACCGGTGCAGCAAAACTCACATAAAAGACATATTGAAAACATTATAAGACTCTACACCGTCTTCCTTGTTGTTCAAAACTCAATACTAGAAATTATCTAGACCTTAGAGAGACCAATTATGCAAACCAAATTTTAGCATGCTCTATGTATTTCTTCACTAATGGGTGCAAAGCATATGATGCAAGAGCTTAAACATGAGCACAACAATTGCCAAGTATCACATTACCCAAGACATTATAGCAATTACTACATGTATCATTTTCCAATTCCAACCATATAACAATTTAACGAAGAAGAAACTTCGCCATGAATACTATGAGTAGAAACTAAGGACATACTTGTCCATATGCAACAGCGGAGCGTGTCTCTCTCCCACACAAGCATTTATTCAAACAAAAACAAAAACAAAAGCACACAGACGCTCCAAGTAAAGTACATAAGATGTGATGGAATAAAAATATAGTTTCAGGGGAGGAACCTGATAATTTGTCGATGAAGAAGGGGATGCCTTGGGCATCCCCAAGCTTAGACGCTTGAGTCTTCTTGAAATATGCAGGGGTGAACCACCGGGGCATCCCCAAGCTTAGAGCTTTCACTCTCCTTGATCATAATATATTATCCTCCTCTCTTGACCCTTGAAAACTTCCTCCACACCAAACTCGAAACAAACTCATTAGAGGGTTAGTGCATAATCAAAAACTCACATGTTCAGAGGTGACACAATCATTCTTAACACTTCTGGACATTGCCCAAAGCTACTGGAAGTTAATGGAACAAAGAAATCCATCCCACATAGCAAAAGAGGCAATGCGAAATAAAAGGCAGAATCTGTCAAAACAGAACAGTCCGTAAAGACGAATTTTAAAAGGGCACCAGACTTGCTCAAATGAAAATGCTCAAATTGAATGAAAGTTGCGTACATATCTGAGGATCACTCACGTAAATTGGCATAATTTTCTGAGTTACCTACAGAGAATTAGGCCCAGATTCGTGACAGCAAGAAATCTGTTTCTACGCAGTAATCCAAATCTAGTATGAACCTTACTATCAAAGACTTTACTTGGCACAACAAAACACAAAACTAAGATAAGGAGAGGTTGCTACGGTAGTAAACAACTTCCAAGACACAAAATAAAAACAAAGTACTGTAGCAAAATAAACACATGGGTTATCTCCCAAGAAGTTCTTTCTTTATAGCCATTAAGATGGGCTCAGCAGTTTTAATGATGCACTCGCAAGAAATAGTATTTGAAACAAAAGAGAGCATCAAGAGGCAAATTCAAAACACATTTAAGTCTAACATGCTTCCTATGCATAGGAATCTTGTAAATAAACAAGTTCATGAAGAGCAAAGTAACAAGCATAGGAAGATAAAACAAGTGTAGCTTCAAAAATTTCAGCACATAGAGAGGTATTTTAGTAACATGAAAATTTCTACAACCATATTTTCCTCTCTCATAATAACTTTCAGTAGCAACATGAGCAAACTCAACAATATAACTATCAAATGAAACATTCTTATCATGAGTCTCATGCATAAAATTATTACTCTCCACATAAGCATAATCAATTTTATTAGTACTAGTGGGAGCAAATTCAACAAAGTAGCTATCATTATTATTCTCATCTTCAAATATAGGAGGCATATTGTAATCATAATCAAATTCATTCTCCATAACAGGTGGTAACAAAAGACTACTATCATTATAATCATCATAAATAGGAGGCAATGACAAGGTATCAACTTGTCAATGCCTATGGATTGTAGGCTAGGGTTTAGTTGGAAGTAGAGGGTAAGTAGATCTCGAAGTTTTCAGCCGAAAAGTACTCGACGATTATAAAAACTAGGGTTTGTAAACAATGATTCGATTCCCTCTTCGTCCCTCGGCTCCCCCTTTATATAGGAGGTGGAGCCGAGGGATTCGTGCTATACAAGTTACAGAGTCTGGGACGGTTTCTAACTCATCCCGCCATATTACAAATAACACTTCCTATTACAACTCTTGACTTTCCTTGATATATCTTGGGCTCCCGAATCTTCTTATTCTTCGGGTAGTGGGCCTTCAGTAAACCCCGGGTACTATCTTCGGCAGGCCCATTTGGGATGCCTATGTCAGTAGCCCCCGAGATTTTGCTTGAATCGTAGAATCAGGGAAAATCTCCACTGTTTATTTTTATTCGAAAGCTTTAACTTTTTTATATTTCTTCACATAAGATTCTATATTGTACAGGGATGATGGTAGTTGGGGCTAGTTCATCTGACGGATCAGGTACTAGTTAACTGCTCTAGTGGCAATCCGCAAAAACCTACTTCAAAATCACGTCCCTGGACATGATCTCGGGATACTGGTGTAAACTTCGACAGGTGCCGCTTAAGGTCTTACCATTCTGTCGAGTCCCAGTCAAATTTATCGGGTACCTAACGTGTCCGTTAGGATTTTTCTTCGTATCTGTTGATACGGATAAAGGTAGCAGAGCGCAGTCTTTGGCGATGCCACGCCCAGCAGAACGGATCTGGGGTCTTACCTTCGCAAATTTGCGGCATTCAGAAATTGATCGCAACTTCGGCGTTCTGAGAATATATTGTCGAGTGCTTTTCCGGCTGTTGGAATGGCACATTTTATCGAGTCAAATATGACTTATATTGCTCTCCCGATGGGAGTATATGTAGAGTTAATTATAATTCGAAATATACTCTCTTGCTTTTCTATTTTTCCTTTGTTAATTCCATCGGGCACGCGAACAGCGTTCCCGATGGGAGTAGCCCCCGAGGCTACAACCAAGAACTTGTGCTTGGTTGTAGGCTCAACATTTTAGTCCACCTTGTCGCTATATTGTCATTATTTCCCAATATAATCTCTTTCTTCTTCTTTTCTTCTTTTTTTTATCTCTCGGGTGCGCGAACAGCGCTCCCGATGGGAGTAGCCCCCGAGGCTACAGCCAAAGACTTGTGCTTGGTTGTAGGCTCCCGCAATTTCTATATTGCCATACTCGAAATTTTACTTTTTGTCAAAGTAGCCCCCGAGCATTTGGGCAAAAACTTGTATTTGATCAAAGGCTCCCGAAGTATTTAATAATTCCTCCTGTCGCCAATCTTTTTTTTATTTTTCTTGTCGACATTCTTCCCTTAATGAAAAATGCTTCATCCCTGTTAGTAGTCTTGATTTTTCTGCCTTGTGGGTCCATTGTTTGTACCATGTTGACACGTCGGGCAAGTGGGGGACACGTCCTCCGCTTTTTCTGGCGCACGTACGGTAACGCCTATCTCAGTAAAAATACCTTTTTACCCTTGTATCTAGGAGATCTTTTGCACCACACGATTTCTTCATCCAACGGCACACTGCTTCACCTGATTCTTATATAAACCTTTCTTCAACCTCCGTTTATCCCCTCGCTTGCGCCGCTCATCTGTTCCTCTTCGCAAAAGCTTCCCCTGCGCCCAACTCTCTCTGATCTTCCGCACTTACGAGCACTGCTCTGCCCATTGCCGTTGATGCCACCGCGCACGCGACTCACTCGCCACAGTACTCCGGAATCCAAGATGGCCGCCGAGGATCTTGAGTGGGAGAGATCTAAAATCTCCAACCAGGACATCAACATGCTAAAGAGGCTTGGCCTCATGAAGAAGGAAGACGCCATCCGCTTTCCCAGCGAAGAAAGCTACCCCAAGCCTCCAATGGAGTACCGGGTTAGTTTTGTTGATCACCTCATCCGCGGCCTTTCGACCCCAATTCATGATTTCCTCCGCGGCCTTCTTTTCGTTTATGGGATTCAACTGCACCAGTTGACCCCCAATTCCATCCTTCACATTTCTATTTTCATCACACTTTGCGAATGCTTCCTCGGAATCCCTCCCAATTGGGCTTTGTGGAAACGCATTTTCTGCCTCTGCCGCAATGGCTCCCACAACGTCACTTATAACATAGGTGGCGTTGTTATCTGTGTTCGTACTGATGTCGATTACTTCGACGTCAAATTTCCTGATTCTGTCCAAGGATGGCGCAAAAAGTGGCTCTACATTCACGAAGAAAGCGCCAACTCTGTTGAACACAACATAATTCCTTTCGACGGAAGTGCCAAAATTCAGCGTCGCCGCTCCTGGGATGCCGAAGCTTCCGAAGAAGAGAAAAAGGTGACAGAGGCACTCATGTCTCATATTCATCAGCTTCAAAACACTCGAGGCAAAGAGCTGTCTGGTGTTCAAATCACTGCCTACTTCCTTAGGATTAGAGTGCAGCCTCTTCAGGCTCGCAAAAATCCCCTTTGGACGTACTCTGGCGAAAACGACGCCAACAGAATCTCCAGTGATCTTTCCTCAAAGGACTTGGAGAAATTGATTCGAAGACTTTCTCGCCTGGGCAAGGACCCTATTCCTTCCTCTTGTCGCGTGGAACCATACAGCTCCGCCAATCCACTCCCCGAGGTATTTTGTCTTCCCGAGTTTTTATCTTGTTCCGCACTTTCTCTGCACCTCATTGTATTGTCATTTCTTTAATTTTCCTTTTGTCACTATTTTTTACAGAACCATCCTACTATGACTTCCCTTCCTCCTCTTCCTGAGGGTGGAGAAGTCGAAGAACAGGCTATAATTGCCGAAGATACTCAAGGTTCTGCTATTCCCGAAAGTGAAGTCGCAGGTTCTCACAAATCTGCGGCTTCCCGTGAAAAAGAAATTGAGGCTGAAGCCAGTGAGTCGACACAATCCCTTCCTCCTGCTGTTTCCCCAAGGAAAAAAAGGAAAAGGAATGATGCCGAGGATTCTGGCACCTCTAAGGCTGAAGAAGTTGTTCCTTCCCGTCCGAAGGCAGCTTATGATCCTTATATTGAATCCCTCGTCAGTTCGTAAGTCGTCTTTACTTCTCCCCTTTTTTTTGTACTCGAAATATTTATCTTGTCTTGTTTTTTACGCTGCCGATTTTTTGATCAACAGTGATGACGAGGAAGAAGTACCAACTGTTGACGTAGCTCCTCGAACGAGCACGTCACGCACTGTACTTGCCTCTGACACACTAGTTGAAGGAGAAGAATCTTCGCCTCCTCAACAAAATGTCGTCACCACTACTCCACCATCAAGCCCCCTTGCTCCTTCACCAAAAAGGTCAAGGGTTGAAAAGATTGTTGAACCTGCCCCTCGCCTGGGCAGTTCGTCGACTCTGCTCTTAGATGATGTAAGTTTGTCGATATCTATATTTTTTATTTTGCTTTTTTCACACCTTCTCGCTCTTTTTCATGCCGATGTTTCTCTTGCTGTGTTCGTCTTGAACAGCCCATGATCAAAGAGCTTCTCCGCATCGGATCCCAATTTATTGGGTACCGTGAATATGCGAACAGAGCCGAAGGTAACGACTTCTATGCTTGCCGTTTTTCCCTGGCTTTTTGCTCCAGTTGTTTGTCGCGATTTTTGATCTTTCTTCTCTCTCTTTTTCATATCTCGACAGAGAAACTTGCAGAGGCCAACGAACGTGCCGACGCACTTGCTCAAAAACTTGAGCAAAGTGAGGCGGCTCGCAAGAAAGCCGAACTCGCTGCTAGCGAAGCCAAGGCCGAAGCTGATGAAGCCAAGGCAAAAGCTGCCGGTGTCGAGGAACTGCATAAAAAACTTGAGGATGCTACATCTGCCTTAAACGAGCACAAAGCTGCGCAAGCTTCTCGTGAACAAGGAATCCTCAAGCGCCTGAAAACTCAAAGTCGCCGCACTTTCAGTAATTTTGCTGATCCCTTCTATTTTTATGAGAATCGTTGTTTCTTGTCTTTTGACTAATGCTTTGTTTTCTTGACAGCCCAAACAAACCAGGATTTTGATCTGACAAATCCTGTCGATGACCCGCTCCTTGACGCACTTTCCTATCTGGAGCTTCATGGGTCCGAGATTCGTGAAGGTGTGTCGAATGCTAACGCAGCATTGTCGGCATTGTTCCCCTACTTCTTCCCGAAGAAAGAGGAGCTCATGACTTTCCTTAACCTTGCCAAGATGTTCAATTCACCTAAGACCTTGGACTGAAGATGTGCCAAGAAAATATGAAGGTTGCCGTTGAGAACACCTGTCGCGTTGGTTATTGCTGACAACAACATACTATTGACTGGATGAAAGTTGGCGACACCGAGCAGATAGAACAATCAAGGTGGAAGTCGCTGATTAAGGCAGCCAAGCCCAACACAAAGAAGATCTTGGCCTATCTCGGGATTAAACCAGCGTCGACTCCTAGCTCGTCAAGGCCGGAGGTCTAGTTGCATGTCTCTGTCTTTCTTTCTGTTTCTTTTGCTCTTGTCGCCAAAGTAGCCATTTGGCGACACGTACTTCCTTAGCTCCACTGTAATGCCCTTGTAATTATTCCAAGAGATTAATGAAACCTCTGTCTTTGCTTGTTGTTTGATGTTGTCTTGTTTAAATTTCAGTTGATATTTGATAACTATACTCCATCTTCTGCTCCTTCCAATGTTTCGCCTTCTTCTTCTTGCGCGAGGAGAGCTTTTGCTGATACTGCACCTGTCGATGATACCTTGTCGCAAGAACTGGATGAACTTCGACATCAACTTCAGTATGCGAAGAAGCAAACACTTGTGATGATGGAGCAATCTCGTAAGTCATCTGAAGCCGAAAAAGTTGCTCTTCAGCAAGCTCACGAGGCCGTGGCTGCTAAGGAAATTGCTGCTTCCGAGGCTGAAAAGGCGACTACTCGAGAAAATTTCATGCTCGAATTGATGAATGAAGCCGCACAGATATGTCGGGTATGCTTGTTTCATCCTCCGATATCTTTCATCTTCATGCTATGTCTCTTAAAGGTTTCTACTTCGTTGTTTTGATAGGTTCCTTTACTGATGCTGCTGCCGAGGAAGAGAGGGTAAATGCTAGGACGAACCTCCTTGTTAACCTTTCCCTGGACCATGGTTCTTTGTTTTGGGCTACCCCAGAGAGGACCCGCCAAATTGTCAGATTTCAGGATCGCACCTCTCAAACTTGTGATTTCCTTGACTTCTGTACCAAGACCTTGTCCATGGTTTATAACTCCATGTTTCCTCGGAACATTCAACCAAAAACTCTTCCTGAATTGATGGAAAGATTCAAGGATGCTCGCAGTATCCATGATTCTGTCAAAGCTCAATTGGTAGCTGGCGCCAGATTTGCTCTTATCATGCTCCAGATCTGCCACTCAAATCTTGACCTTACCCAAGTTGTCGCGAAGGTTCATCAGAAGGTAAAACGTCGAAGAGTTGGTATTGACCGAATTAACACGAAGGTTTCGCCTATAGCCGAAGAAATGATTGAAGACCTTCTTCGGATGGACGCCGACTTTTTTGCCGATGGTCACTATGCCGATTTTCTTGGCGCTGCTCCTGAAGAAAACAGAGTTACCCTTGATGACATACTGAATCAAGACTAGTTATTTTCCTCCGTAGATAATTCTACTTTCTGACCCATGACGGTCATTCTATTGTAAAGCAATCATTATATTTGTATGTTTGTCTAGCCCCCGAGTATTTCGGTGACTCTTTACTGTATTTGCATATTGCGAGGTTTTGAACCAAGGCATTTATGTATTTATGTCGGATATGAGCCCCTGAGCTTCTTTATTGAGTACTATTTTGTATTTTTACTAGCTCGCGAGGTATTTTAATACCAAGGCAAGGTTTTTTCTTTTTTTGATGAACTATATTGAAATTTGTCAGAGCGAAGACTTTGAACATGTCGATAAAGAGAAAGGTATATTGACACTATCTTTATTATATTGCAGCACCGCGAGCCCGCCTCATTAAAAACCTTCTCCGGCCCCACTCGGTGCCCCGAAAAAGGAAAAGAGTGCGTCTGAAAACTCGCGGGCGTTTCAGTACATTGAAGTTTTACAAGGACTATATTTCGACTCTAGGCGTAGAACCGCCTGAGTTGCGCCACGTTCCAGGGGTTTGGCTCCTCCACCCCTGTCTTCTTGTCCTTTATCCTGTATGCTCCTCCTCCGATTACTTCCGTGACAATGTAAGGGCCAAGCCATGGTGACTCGAGTTTTTCATGACTTTTTTGCGTGAGCCGAAGAACTAGGTCTCCCACCTGAAAAGATCTTGGCCGCAAACGTCGACTGTGGTAATTCTTCAAGTCCTGTTGGTATTTGGTTACCCGAGATAATACTTCGTCTCGAGCTTCATCAAGTGCGTCGACGTCGTCTTCTAGCGCTTTTCTCGACACTTCTTCGTCATATTCGACGACGCGTGGAGAGTTGTGCTCTATCTCGATTGGTAGTACTGCTTCTGCTCCATGAACCAAGAAAAACGGAGTTTCCTGTGTTGCTGTGTTTGGTGTTGTTCGGATGCTCCACAACACACTTGGTAATTCTTCTGGCCAGGTATGCCGAGCTTTTTCCAAAGGGTCCTAACAAGCGTTTCTAGATGCCATTGCAGATGATGCCAATGGCTTTCTCGACTAGCCCCTTGGTTTGAGCGTCTGCAACTGACTCAAAGTGAAACTAGAAACATACCTCTTCGCAATAATCCTTGGAATTCGTGGGATGTGCAAGCATCGCCGTTGTCTCGTGACGATGCTGTGGGGCACTCCAAATCTGAAAACGAGGCCTTTTATGAATTTTATCGCGGATGCTCCATCTGGTGAATTTATCGGCTTCGCTTCTATCCACTTTGTAAATTTGTCGACGCCTACTAGCATATACTCCTTTCCTCCCCGGCCAGGATTTGTGTAACTTGCCCACCATATCAAGTCCCCATTGAGCAAAGGGCCATGACAATGGTATTGGTGCTAGCTCACTGCCGGAGAATGAGGTTTTGCGGCGAACCTTTGACACGCGTCGCAAGTTCTTACTATGTCCTTGGCGTCCTTGATTGCCGTCAACCAAGAGAATCCTGCCCGAAAACCTTGGCTGCAATAGCTCGACTACTTGCGTGGTGGCCACATATTCCTTCGTGTACATCCTTCAGAATTATTCTTCCTTCTTCGGGTGTTACACACCTTTGCAAGACGCCTGAAATACTTCGTTTATATAATTCTCCTTTGACCACCGTGAAAGCTTTGGAGCGTCGAATTACTCGCCTTGCCTCAACCGGATCGTCGGGTATTTCTTTCCTGAGGATGTATGATATGTACGGCTGCATCCACGGTATCTGTATCACCATGACCAGGTCCTGATCTTCTTCTTCTTCCTCTTGCTTTTCCTTGGTAGCCCCCGAGGATTTTTTCTCCTTCTTTTTTGATTTTGTCGACTTAGTGGATCTTTCTCGTTATCTCTTCCCGTAATACACCTGGCGGGACCGCAAGGCATTGCGACCCGATGTTTGCAAGAACGTCGGCTTCGTCTGTTGCTCAATCTACTAATATGATTTACTTCGCATCCATCGAACAACTTCTCGAGCTCGTTGTACACCTCCTTGTATGCCATCATGCTATCATTGACTGCGTCACATTGGTTCATAACTTGCTGAGCCACCAACTGTGAGTCGCCAAAGATTTTTAGTCGAGTTGCACCGCAGGCTTTCGCCATCTTCATCCCGTGTATGAGAGCCTCATATTCTGCTTCATTGTTAGATGCGTTAGGGAAAGTCATCCGAAGGATGTACTTCAACTTGTCGCCTGTGTGATATGAGTACTACTCTGCGCCAAATTTCCTTCTAGTCTCTTGGACCCATCAAAGTTCATGGTCCAGGTTCTCGATAAGTCCGGGGTCCCGTGTTTTGCAACTCCATCCACTCGCGATGAAGTCCGGCAGTATTTGCGACTTGATTGCTTTTCTTTTTTCATACGTGATGTCCCGAGGGGAAAGTTCTATTCCCCAAAGGGAGACACGACCCGTAGCTTCTGGGTTATTCAATATATTTGACAAGGGAGCTTCATTGACCACTATGATCGGGTGTGCCGAAAAATAGTGGCGTAATTTTCGTGCTGTTGTGAACACTTCATATGCTATCTTTTGGTACTGAGGGTACCTTTGTTTTGAGGGTGATAAAACTTCGCTAACGAAGTATACTGGCCTTTGCACGCCGTGGAGTTTTCCTTCTTCTTCTCTTTCGACAACTAGCACCGTGCTCACCACTTGGGGCGTGGCTGCGATATACAGCAGGAGAGGTTCCTTTCTTTTGGCGCCACCAAAATTGGTGGTGTCGAGATTGTGCGCTTTAAATCCTCGAGAGCTCACGGCTTCTTCTGCTCCATTGGAATTTATCTCCTTGCTTTATCGTAGCGTAGAATGGTAACGCTTTTTCACCCAGCCTAGCGACGAATCTGCTCAAAGCTGCGACTCGCCCAGTTAGCTGTTGTATTTCTTTCAACTTTGTTGGCTTCCTCATTGTTACGATAGCTTGTATTTTATCGGGATTTGCTTCGAGCCCTCTTGCTGAAACTAGAAACCCCAGAAGTTCTCCTTGGACGCCGAAAGAACACTTCGTCGGGTTCGCTTTGAGGCAGAACTTATCAAGGTTGTCGAAGGTTTCCTTGAGATCCTCGATCAGCGTTGCCCCCTTTTTTGATGTTATGACGACATCATCGATGTATACTTGCACGTTCTTCCCAATCTGTGTCGCCAAACACTTCTGCATCATCCTCTGATATGTTGCTCCCGCATTTTTTAGACCAAAGGGCATTGTTCTGTAGCAAAACACGCCGTAAGGTGTAATAAACGCGGTTTTTACTTCATCTTCTTTCTTTTCAATCTGATCTGGTTATAACCAGAATATGCGTCCAGGAAGGAAAGACGTTCACATCCAGCCGTGGAGTCGATAATTTGATCGATCCTCGGAGGGGAAAGTGATCCTTTGGACAATGTTTATTGAGACACGTAAAGTCGACGCACATGCGAAGGACCTTAGTGTTTTTCTTCGGCACCAAAGACAGATTTGCTACCCATGTGGCTTCTGTGAATATCTCTTTGATAAAACCAGCTTCTTGTAGTCGATTGATTTCTGACAGCATGGCTTTGCGGTTTGGTTCCGAAAAACGCCGCAAAGGTTGTTTGATTGGTCTCGCTAGTGGATCCAAGTTTAGGTGGTGCTCGGCAAGTTCCCTGGGTACTCCCGGCATGTCACCTGGACACCATGCGAAGATTTTCCAGTTGCTCACGGAGGAACCTCGACGAGCGCGCTTTCCTATGCGATATCCATGTCGTTTGCGATAGATGTCGTCTTTTTCGGTCTCTGTCGGGTGAATCTGCACCTCTTTTGAATTTTTCTCGTAGTGAAAGTTGATTCTTTGTTTGGCCTTCCAACGTCTGGCGCAAGACGTCAGTAATCAGCCATGCTTTTTGACGCCAAGTACTCAGCTTGCATCCCGAAGGTTTCGACAACCGGTGAAAATCCTTGTCGCACTTATCGGCTAAGGCAAAGCTTCCTTTGATTGTGATTGGTCCCTTTGGTCCAGGCATCCTCCACAACAGGTATGTATAGTGTGGCACCGCCATAAATCTAGCATATGCTGGTCGTCCCAACAGAGCGTGGTATTGCGACGGAAAATCCACGACTTCAAATTCGAGCCTCTCGATTCTATAATTTTCTCGGGTCCCAAACCGAACGTCGAGATTGATCTTTCCCAAGGATAACTTGGTTTCTCCTGTGATGCCGTGGAACCTTGTGTCTGTTGGTTTCAAGTTTGCTAAGGATATGTTCATCTTCCTCAATGTATCTGCATACATAAGGTTTAAGCTGCTGCCGCCATCTATGAACACTCGAGAGACATCAAATCCCGCGATAACTGCTGGCAGAATAAGTGCTGACTGCCCTGGTCGAGGAACTTGCTGCGGATGATCTGCTATTGTGAAGCCGATATCTTGTCCTGACCAATTAAGGTACTCAACTGTTGGTGGAGGCATTTTCTCCGCCATAAACACCGTCGTGAGATTACTTTCTCGAGCTCTATTGGACGGCCTTCCTTTCTGAATCATCGACACCGCCTCCGTTGGAGTTAGGATCAACATAAGGTGGTGGTGGAGGTGCTGCCGCTATTCTCGAGCCGATGCCGATTGTCGTCTGTAATCGCGGGAGGGGGCGGCAAGTGAATCTCGCTTCTGGGTTCTCGAGGATTTCTCTGTGCTGCCTGTGCATTAGCGTTTTCTGCATACCGCAACATTGCTTGAAAATTTCGACAATCTTTCTGCAAGTGCCCTGACTGTCTTTTACCGTTGCTGTCGAGGAAAAAATGCATCTGGCACGGTCCATTCATCATCTCTTCAGGGGACACGAAAGGCCTTGGGAACCTAGGCCCGCTATTTTGCCTGTTGCGTGAATCATCCCTGTTATCACCTCGCTGTTCATTGCTTTTCGGGTAATCATCTCTATTGCGTCCTCCCGTATTTGTCCGAAATCCTGCCGAAATTTGTCCCGAAGCGTCGTAGTTCTGCACCGCCGAGGAAATCTTCGCCTTGGTTGATAGTTTCGACCACGGTCCTCCTCGCGACCGTGCCGTTTGTTGTGGACAGCGTCATCTCCATCTGCCCATTTATTTGCTATCTCCATTAACGCGGATACCGTCTTTGGATTGGTCCTTCCCAAGTCCTCGACAAAATCTCCACGCTCGACTCCTCGCGACAAACGCATCTATTGCTCTCTCGTCGATATATTTTCTGCCGAAGTTTTTGATGATATTCCACCTTTGGATGTACTTTCTCATTGGCTCATCTGGCTTTTGTCGACATGCTCTCAACTCCTCTAACGACGCGGGTTTTTTGCATCGTGGATCTGAAGTTCTTGACGAACACATCCTCGAAACTTTCCCACTGTCGATGGATCCCGGAGCGAAGTTTCTTTATCCAAGATCGTGCGGCTCCACTTAAATGTACCTGGATGCTTTGCATAGCTGTTGCCCTGGTTCCTCCTCTGTCAGCTTCACCGCCTCCTGCATAGTCGACTAGCCAATCCTTCCTGGATCTTGGAGGCCGTCGAACTTTTTGAAATTATCGGGTAACTTGAATCCCGAGGGGACTCGAGTTTTTCGGACTCTCCTCGTGAAGCATGGTAAGCCGCACATATCCTCGTCATTAAGTTCTGGAGATTGCCGATGATCCCTTCGCTTTGCCACGCCTCGTCGACCCTTGCTTGTGCTGCCGTGTCTCTTGCTCCACTTGGTCCTTCAAAGCCGCCGCCGTTGCTGCTGCAGGTCGTGGACTATTTTGCCTTGCCGCTCCTTCGGGAGGCGTTGATACAAACGCTGTCCCCATAGCTCCAACTCCTGCTACCGCCATATTGTACAAGTTGTTTCCTTGGATCACCTCGGGAGGTGGTTTAGATGCAAGGATAAAAGCATGTGTTGCCATATACCCAGCCTCTGGTGTCTTAGGGATGATGTTTCCTCTTGTATCTATCGACATAAAGGACATGTCGAGGTTTTGGACCAAGTGCTCTCTTTCTGCTTCGGGTATGTGTTGCAGCCTTGATCTTGCTCTGTTCCGCGCCTCCCGGTGGCTATCACCCGTAGTTCTAGATTGTCGACTTAAATCTGCCCTTCTCCCCGCTCGGATGCGTAAGCTGCCTCCTTTCTCCCGTTCAACTCAGCCGTCTGTTTTTCCAATTCCCTGGCAGCTCGTGCGAGCCTATATTGATATGCTTGTAATTCCTCTGGTGTGGCCGTGGTAGCCATTGGTTCTGTACCGTTCATAGCTCTCGCGGCTCTGTCCCACGCTGCTTGCGAAAGTTGAACTCTATCTCGCGGCTCTGGCCCGACGTATTTGTTGCCTGTGCCTTGGCGCAGATTGGAGGGATCGACGTATGGATTTCCCAAACTGTCGAAAGCCTCAGATGTTTCCTCTTGATCTTCAATGGCATAAATCTGATGATACTTTGTACTCAGATCTATGTTGGGTTTGGTGACATCATCGTTGAGATTGATGAAGACCTTGCCCACTGTGAGAGATTTGTCGATGAAGTCGTGACTGTCGACATCGCTTGAGCCATCGCTTATATATGAGTCCGCAGATGACTCAAACGACATGTCATTGAAGATCTTGGCGAGTTTCTCTCTTGCTCTGATGCTGAAGTAGCGTGTCGCCGAAGTTTCTTCTTCTCCTGACTCGGTTGACGATGCATAGCTTGCAAAATCAGAATCGACCGCCGACGATCCCGACGAAACCGGAATCTCGACACGATACGATCCTTCCTTCTCGACGCGAAAGTGAAACCTTCCGAACGTCATCTCCATGGGCTCCGCCAGATATGCATATGCATCCAAACGGGAGGGTGGGTGAGGAACAAAATCGACAAGACCAGCAGCGATCTGTTTACCTCGATCCATTGTGTTGCTTGCGGTTGACGATGTCGAAGATCTTGAACGTGCCATCGAGATCAGATCCTTACGCCTCTAGTCCCCACGGTCGGCGCCAATTGACAAGGTATCAACTTGTCAATGCCTATGGATTGTAGGCTAGGGTTTAGTTGGAAGTAGAGGGTAAGTAGATCTCGAAGGTTTCAGCCGAAAAGTACTCGACGATTATAAAAACTAGGGTTTGTAAACAATGATTCGATTCCCTCTTCGTCCCTCGGCTCCCCCTTTATATAGGAGGTGGAGCCGAGGGATTCGTGCTATACAAGTTACATAGTCCGGGACGGTTTCTAACTCATCCCGCCATATTACAAATAACACTTCCTATTACAACTCTTGACTTTCATTGATATATCTTGGGCTCCCGAATCTTCTTATTCTTCGGGTAGTGGGCCTTCAGTAAACCCCGGGTACTATCTTCGGCAGGCCCATTTGGGATGCCTATGTCAGGCAAAGTATCATCAAAGTAAATTTTCTCCTCAATTCTTGGGGGACTAAAAAGATCAAGCTCATTAAAACCAGCTTCCCCAAGCTTAGAATTTTCCATAGCATTAGCAACAATAGTGTTCAAAGCATTCATATTAATAACATTCCCATTAGCATGCATATAAAGTTCCATGGGTTTTTTAATTCTCTCTTCAAACACATCATGTCCTAATTCAAGATAAAGTTCATAAAGATCTCTCATATTTTTGTTGTTTTCCATTATGCCTAACTAGTGTAAACAAGAAACAAAAAGTTGCAATTGCAGGATCTAAAGGAAATAGCTTCGAGTACTTACGGCGCCGGAAAATAGCTTAGTAGCCGAGATCCGGAGTGTGAGTACCTTTTACCTTTCCTCCCCGGCAACGGCGCCAGAAAATAGCTTGATGTCTACGGGTGCTTCTATTCTTGTAGACAGTGTTGGGCCTCCAAGAGCAGAGGTTTGTAGAACAGCAGCAGTTTTCCCTTAAGTGGATCACCCAAGGTTTATCGAACTCAGGGAGGAAGAGGTCAAAGATATCCCTCTCATGCAACCCTGCAACCACAAAGCAAGAAGTCTCTTGTGTCCCCAACACACCTAATAGGTGCACTAGTTCGGCGAAGAGATAGTGAAATACAGGTGGTATGAATAAGTATGAGCAGTAGCAACGGTGCCAGAAAATAGCTTGCTGGCGTGTAGTTGATGGTGGTAGTATTGCAGCAAAGAGTAACGCAAAGAAACAAGTAAACAAGCAGCGATAGCAGTATTTAGGAACAAGGCCTAGGGATTACACTTTCACTAGTGGACACTCTCAACATTGATCACATAACAGAATAGATAAATGCATACTCTACACTCTTGTTGGATGATGAACACATTGCGTAGGATTACACGAACCCTCAATGCCGGAGTTAACAAGCTCCACAATTCAATGTTCATATTTAAATAACCTTAGAGTGCATGAAAGATCAACAGACTAAACCAAGTACTAACATAGTATGCACACTATCACCTTCACACTATGTAGGAGGAATAGATCACATCAATACCATCATAGCAATAGTTAACTTCATAATCTACAAGAGATCATAATCATAGCCTACGCCAAGTACTAACACGGATGCACACACTGTCACCATTACACCGTGCAGGAGGAATAGAACTACTTTAATAACATCACTAGAATAGCACATAGATAAATTGTGATACAAAATACATTGCAATCATAAAGAGATATAAATAAGCACTTCACTATGCCATTCATAACAGTGAATAAGTATTCTGTGAAATATAGCCTAAGAGACCCACACGGTGCACACACTGTCACCTTTACACACGTGGGACAAGGAGTCTCCGGAGATCACATGAGTAAAATTCACTTGACTAGCATAACGACATCTAGATTACAAGCATCATCATATGAATCTGAATCATGTAAGGTAGCTCATGAGATTATTGTATTGAAGTACATAGGAGAGAGATGAACCACATAGCTACCGGTACAGCCCCGAGCCTCGATGGAGAACTACTCCCTCCTCATGGGAGCAGCAGCGGTGATGAAGATGGCGGTGGAGATGGCAGTGGTGTCGATGGAGAAGCCTTCCGGGGGCACTTCCCCATTCCGGCGGCGTGCCGGAACAGAGACTGGTCCCCGCATCTTGGCTTCGCGATGGCGGCGGCTCTGGAAGGTTTCTGTGGGTTTCGTCGAACGTAATAGGGTTTTCGCGACGGAGGCTTTAAATAGGCGGAAGGGCAGCCTCGGAGGGGGCCTGGAGCCACCACACCATAGGGCGGCGCGGCCCCCCCTCTGGCCGCGCCAGGGTGTAGTGTGGGGCCCCTGTGGCTTCCTCCGGCGGCTCTCGGGTGTTCTGGATGCTTCCGGGCAAAATAGGAACCCGGGCGTTGATTTCGTCCGATTCCGAGAATATTTCGTTACATTAGGATTTCTGAAACCAAAAACAGCAGAAACAAAGAATCGGCACTTCGGCATCTTGTTAATAGGTTAGTTCCAGAAAATGCACGAATATGACATAAAGTGTGCATAAAACATGTAGATAACATCAATAATGTGGCATGGAACATAAGAAATTATCGATACGTCGGAGACGTATCACTTACTTTGAATGATCATGGCCTAGCTTAATTAAAGGACTATATGGCTATTTCTAGTCAAAGATATTGTCCAAAACTAATAATAAATCACATGGGAGTTTTTCTCTCATTTAAATCTTGTCATGAACAATTCAAAATGAGGTAGAAACTCTGGTCATTTAGGTCTCATATGAATTGTTTGATGATATTAAATCTTTACCATATTAGGATTAAATTGTATGAGGTGCTTCACCTCATTTAAATCATTTTCTTAAATGATGAGTATGAAGAGGTTGACTTAGTCAACCTAGGTCATATATTATTCATGAGAGAAATTAAATCTTAATAAGATAATGAAAGGAAATTATTTCTCTAAGTAATTAAAAGTAACACCTTAATTAGTATGAGAGGAACTTATTTTTCTTAAATAAGAAAAACACATATACCCACTCCATAGTAATGTGTGATGCTAGTTTAATTTGTGTAAATTATATGAAGTGTTTCACTTCATTTAAATCTTGTCCCAAGTACCTTCATATGAAGTTTGGACCCCTGGTCAAATACTCTCATATGAAATACTTGGAGATTTTAAATCATTTGTAGAGGTGTTAAATAGTATGAGGTATCTCTGCCTCATTTAAATCATTTTCTCAAATGATGATGATGAATGTTTGACTTAGGTCAACCTGAATTCATGTGTGATTGTTTGAGAAATTAAATCTTAAAGAAGATTCAATGAGAGGAAAATATTCCCCAAGAACCATATGGAAACTATCATTTACATATGAAATGAGAGGAAATTATTTTTCCTCAAGCAAGACCACCAATGCACCAATTTGTATTAATTGTGTGAATATAATAGTTTGTGTGAATACATGTGATGTTTAGAATAGCCAATGAATTGCTTGGTGATTGTATCCTCGTATTCGTGTATAGACGCTAGTACCGGAGAATACCAGGAAGAGGAAGGATTCTACCCAGAAGAAGAAGAGCACTTTGATCACCTCAACCACCAAGGCAAGCTAACACCAATGCAAGCTCTATTGTTGCAAGATAATACTCTTGCAAAGTGCAAAGCTCACCATGAGCAAGGCATTACCCATTTACTTTATGTTCATGATCCTATTGCCCAGTTTTACTTTACAAGCTTTACTTACTTTTGTTTTATCAAAGTACTTTTTGATTTATGAATTACTTGGTTAGTATTGGATTAGTACAAGAGTATCAAGGTTAGCCTAGAAGCAAAGCAAATTACTTAGCACCCCTCATACCTAGATGCTAGTGCTAAATTAAAATTTGACCACTCTAGATGGGAATATGTGAAATCAAATGACTTTGAAAACCTTGGAATGAGGAGTCATTCTATTGAAAGATTTTTGAAGGTGAATATGAATGGTGAATGACATGGGAACTTTACAAAAACTGATGGTTGGGTTCGGATGCGATACCATTCCAATTTTACAAGTACCCCCACAATACCTGATATGGGTAGGGCTTAACTAGAAGTTTATGTATCTTAGTATGGGTTCCCTCTACACAAGCGTCATCGGGGTTATGCCAAGGGCTGCCTCCAAAGAAATATGAAATGATGTGATATGACGTGAAATGAGGTGACTGTCCGGCCCAAGCCCTGTGCAGTTCCCAGGCTGACAGTTTGTCTTCACTGGGAGGCCAAGCTCATGTGGAGAGATGCCTATACTAGGGTATGTAAGTGAAAGGTTATGGTTGGTAGTCCGCACACGGAGTGTGATAAATCAGGGCCAGTTAACCCTGACGGATTATTGCAAATGTTGTGGCACAAGTGTACGACCTCTGCAGAGTGTAGAACTATTCGAATAGCCGCGTCCACGGTTATGGACGGTTGGAAAGGCCATACTGTTCCGTCATCAGAACTTTTCAAAAAGGTGACATGTGAAGGGTGACTTGTGATTTAAAATTGAATTGGTGACTTTGACTTACAACAGAGTTGTGGGAATGACACTAATGTTCCCACTTGAGTTAGTTAGCACATGAAGAGTCTTTATTTCAAATACTTGTGAACTAAAATTGGCTTTATGCAAAAGAAACTAGAGCTTAGCATCCCCTTACTAGAATTGCTAGTACTTACATTAGTATTAGTTTGCGAGTACTTTAAAGTACTCACGGCTTTGTCCCTGGCTATTCAAATGGCTAGACTATGAAGAGGAACCGCAGTATGAAGAGGATGGACAGCAGGACGTCTACGACAGCTAGGACTACTCCTGACGTCAAGCGTTGGCCTGTGGACTAGAGAGTCCCTTCTATCTTACGCTTCCGCTATGAACTTGTGTTTGTTCGTTGATCGATAGATCAACTATTTGTGTAATATGGATCATGTGATCCAAATTTGTAAGACGACTATGGTATGTAATGAATGATGACTTATGATATTCAACTGTTATGTCTCGCAACAACAATATTCCTGGGATTGCGATGTATGGTATAACAGGCATCTGGACTTAAAAATCCGGGTGTTGACAGGCGCTATGGCGAGTGTCCATGGCATGCATCTCAAGGGAAGTCAGCAAACCATCCTTCACCTTGCAGGGACAGAAGGGGCCAACATGCTTTCCCCAATGCAGTGTCTTTAGCTTACGAGACTCAAACCTCTTGAGCCGCCTCTGCACGTAGGACTCAAAGTTGACCTCGTCCACTTCATCATCAGTGTTGTACTGCAAATAAAATTAGTTAGTCATGTGCTTCATACATGAGAGACAGTAAACCAATACAAGAGGTTGCAGAAAAACTTAACAGACATTTACTCGATGATTGATCATATATAGAAAGCTTAGAAGTGCAATCTCCATTTATCCTGGTGCATGCAACATAAAATCAAAGAAAGCTTAACAATTTTATCGTTTGAAATGTTTGAGCCAATTACCTACTCATGCATGCAGCAGTCATAGCACTTAATAAGAAAGATTAATTAGGGGAGATGAACTACCGAGCACATCCAGCCATCGGTAAGGTCCCAACCTAATTAACTAGGGGAGATGAAGCACCCAGCACATCCAAGCATGCAACGGCCAAAATAAAGGGGCATGGAGTCATAGAAATCCTGCGTGCAGCGCCCAGCCTAATTCACTGCCTCGTTTAATTCCTAGTTTTACTAGTTTTTCTAAGAGCCCAAGAATTAAATAGGTATGGAGAGAGTAGCACAAATAGGTTTTGTGTGTTGTGGATCTACTTACAATGATTCCCTAATAAGTAAAACAGAAAGATGAAATAACTACACATGTCGAGTTTCCAATAATTAAAACTAGGTGAAGATGATCTTACTTGTAATATGAATTCGATGTTGATATGCCGAACATTACTATCAATGATTATTTTACCAATTGGTTAACTTACACTCATCTGCAAATCAATGATTACTTTGCCGATCAGTACATTATTAGGCATTATTAGCCATAGCAGCATCTTTTTCCCCATACGAGACACAAATCAGAGCATCCACTATCAGAAAAGGTAAACAAAAATGGTGAATTTGTTGACAATGTTTAGATCTGAATCCTACTCAGACAAGAAACGGCCAAGCCTACCTTCGGATATCGAGCAGCGGTTACTAGATCTACTACATCGACAAAATATAGCAGCGGTTACCAGATCTGAGAGGGGAGACAGAGATTTACCTCGCAACGCTCGACGTACTCGTGGGCTTCGTACAAGGCGTCGATCTCCTTGTAGATCGCCTCCCTCTCCGCAACGGTGCGAGTGGAGCCTCCTCCTGCAGCCGCACCTTCAGCCACCGCACCAGCACTGGCACCAGCCGCCACGGCACCAGCGCCGCCACCCAGAGCAGCACCAGCCGCTCCCGCTCCATCGTCCGCCACCGCACCAGCAGGCGCAGCCGCTCCCGCTCCCGCAGCCGCTCCCGCTCCCGCAGCCGCTCCCGCTCCGCCCTCCAAACCAGCAGCAGCCGCGGCCATGTTCTTGTCCATGGTCGGATCTGCGCTTGAGTGCTTCGACGAAGAAATGGGAGTGGAGAGAGGCTATGGTCAAACTAGGGTTAGGGTTTTATCTTCCTCTGCTATTTGCCAGAAATGGGGATGGTGGGAGGGGATGAGGCCGAGTGGGGTTAAAATAGTGGATTCTTCTTGACGGTGCGCGTGGGTGTGGGCCCGTGTGTGTGGACCCGTGTGTACGTGGAAGAGATACGGACGGTCCTGTACGCGGAAGAGGTACATGCGTGTACGCGGAAGAGGTACGGGCGTGTACGTATTCTCGCGGTGATACGCGTACCCCCTCGGCTAACGGGTCCTACGGATTTTGGGTCGGGCATTTCTGTACCCAAATCGAAGGTGAAGAGTCGATCGTGCCCCTCGCCGCGGATTAAACTGGGTCATCCTTGATAAGGGGTTGCCTGATCTTCTAAGTAAGCGACGGTGGAGATGATGAACACACGATGAACACAGCGGAGATACACGATGATGAAGTGGATGATAACTTGTATGACGCTGACGAGTCTCTCGATCGATCCCTGTCGCCAATGTAACAGCTCTCAACCCTGCAAGATATTCACAACTCCACACACTTGCGCACATAGCCGCCGACCACGAAGCGGTAAGTTTCAACCGTCTAATTTCCAATGGAATAACAGATCACACAAGTCTTTCAGTAGCAAAACACCAGATCGATACGACTTGGTGTATAGATTCAATAGAGTTGCAAAGCAATCAACTATGAACTAGGGTTTATCTTAAACGTGGTCTAAACCTAATTTGGGGGCGTCCTAGGCACTTATATAGGGGTTCAGGACCACCAGAAGTCGAGAAAATACAATAATAACCGACCCAGATCGGGATCTGGTCGAGACTGACTCAGACACGGCCGGCCAGGGGGGCGGTCGACCGGGCCAGGGACCGGCCGATCCGGTTTGGACTGGGCCAGGGACCGGGTGGAGGTTCCAGGCTTAGTGGATAGTGCCCGGTTGGCACCAGCGTGAGAGCCGGCTGGCGCCGGGCTCATCCGACGTGGCATCCGGTTGGACCGGGCGTGGGTCCGGGCCGGCCGGCGTGGCGGCCGGTTGCGCCGGTCGTGGAACCGGCCTGGACTGCTGCTTCTCCTCTTTCGCGCATGCCTCCGTTTCCTCCCTCGCGTCTATGGGATGTCTTCATGTCCAGCTTCATGTCCAGCTTCATGTCCAGCTCCATGTCTAGCTTCACATCCCGCTGCTCCTCTTCTCCTCGTGCGATGCTTGCTCCATCTTCGTACCGGATCATACATAAGTAAAAGGACTTAGGCAGTATAAAGTTCTCAACGATCAAAGTATTATTTAGGAAGAAGTCCACCTATTGTTTTAGTATCTTCGCACGAGCTCTTGTCATAGGTCCAATTCTGACTTCATTGGACTTGAGATTCAAAGCAACATCTTCTTCATCTTGCAATGATGGAGGTAGTAGTTCGGTAGGGATGTCCTCATCAGTCCTTGTGTTCCGCTCAACATAACCGTTCGCTCTTGGGGGTCTACAGAAGCTCGCCATAAAAAAAGCACAACAACGTTGAACCAACCTGCCGATGATACTACTAGCTAGAGACTAACTTTCGCAAAAGAAAACTTCATCTCGTCGAATGTATGTCCGATTAGAGTGTATCAGCCACGAACGAGCCAGTCCGCGCGAGCGCCACGAGCGAGTGCGCCAACGTCGCGAGCTAGTCCGCGTGAGTTAGCTGGGGCAGGCAACAAGCGGAGAAATGCAACTCCTCATGTAAGAAGTGTCCCCGGCACTATCTACATCATTAATTTCTTGGAGATTCGTGCTAGTAAAGTTGTAAAAGGATCTTCTCACCTCCAATCTTTACTCCATTTCTGTTTTACAAAAAGCCACCTACTTTTTTTTCATATTTCACAGATCTCACAACCAGTACTTTCCTATGTCCCTCTCACACATCTCACAGCCACCTATGGTGACTTTAAATGTTTTGACAGAAAATAAACCAATGTTTTTTCTTACAATTTATCATATAAGAGTTTTGAGTACACTTTCCAAAACATATTAATTTTTTCCCTAATGTAGATAACCCTTATATCATATAACCAGATCTGTGTCTGAAACCCCAGCGCAGATGCAATTCTTTCCGTTTTAGTAGTTCCCAATTCAAACTTCCAAAAAAACAACAATATCCACATATGCAATTTTAATTTCATTGATGTTTCATATTTTCACGCAATATTTTCTGAAACATTTAAAATATTTCTATCAAAGAAAAATATTTCAAAACATTGTACATTCATATAGGTTTTTGTTTGATCCATACAAAATTCAACCAAATTTTGATTATCCATACAAAATTCAATCAAATCTGCTAATTAGTACTTTTTATGTACATATTAATTTCTCTTCAAACCCATTTTACATTTACTTCAAATCCATTTTACATTTTCTATACTAGAATCCAAATCACCGCACATAATCCATTCAAGTTTCTTTCGAGGTACAAACAAGTTTCATACAAGATCCAAAAAAAATCAAGCAAGTCGAATCATAAGCCACCACAGGTATGTGAAGAATCATATTAATGGTACATAAAATCATGAGATTTTCATTCAGAGGACTAAATGTCCATTTGAATCTTGAAATATTCATACAGGATTCAAAATCATCAGAGTCAAAAACTTATAAACAAAATCTTGCGGGAGCATAATCATCCCAAAAAAGAAAGAATCAAACTGAAGAATAAAGAGGGGTCTCGGATCTAGGCCCTCCAAGCCCAGATCGTGGCCCTCCCTGCCCAGATCGGGAATGGAGGGGAGGCCTCGAACCAGCACAGTTGAGGAGGGATTCCTCAATGCGAACATCTCCATGGTCGCCATGCCCGGTCCGATGCCGGCGGCGGAGCCAGTGTTCGTCGTCATTGCCCTGTAGGGCTTGATGGCGCGCCTCGCCTGGATGGGGAAGAGGACGGGGTGCGCCGCCTCATCAGCCGTCGTTGGTCGGCGTGCTGCACAGATGCCAGAGGAGGACGGCGTGCCATGGGAGGGCGCCGTCTCCGAGCATGGGAGGTCGCGGTCGCAGGGCGCCGCCTGATGGGAGAGCGCCGGAGGACGCCGCCGTTCGTGATGGTCATCGACAGGCACCCACCACGCGTGTTGTGGCCGCCCAGGTCGTCGGCGGCCTCCAGCTGCTTTCGGTGGTCGGGGAGGTTGGCAAAATGGAGAGGTGCGGGAGGGGAGGGGAGAGTGCTGGGGGTTAGGGTTAGATGGACAGCGGGATTAGGTTTTGCTCTTCCAGGGTTGTACTGGGGTTAATTTCAACGATTGTGTGGGTCTTACATGCAAAAACTTCCAAACCATTGACCTGTGGACTTTTGCACGAATCTCCAACACATAGAAGGTTCAGATAGTGCCGGGGTGCCTTCCTCCATCAGGGAAATCCGCACTCGAGCAAGCGGGTACGCACGCAATCCCGCGACCAGTACAGGTACGTGTCGTAC
Source organism: Lolium perenne (assembly GCF_019359855.2). Taxonomy (NCBI): domain Eukaryota; kingdom Viridiplantae; phylum Streptophyta; class Magnoliopsida; order Poales; family Poaceae; genus Lolium; species Lolium perenne. The sequence continues at coordinate 191,433,302 of NC_067249.2, forward strand.
AAGCTCCACGAGCGAGTCAGCCATGACTAGCTAGCTCCCATCGATCAGCTATGTAGCAAGAATTTTTTTAGGGTGATAATCTAAGATTTGTGATCGGGTGATGATGGCGCTTGTGCACCATTTCCTTTCTAAAGACGTTGCTTTTGGAGAAGCTGAACTTTCTGGTGGACTTTTTTTTTTTTTGCCAGTCTTCTTTTTTTTAGCTGTGTGCATCCATAATAGCTCTAGGACAATATGTTGTTGCAGAGGCTGGGTGTACTTACTATTAATACTAGATGACACCCCGCGCTTTGCTGCGGATATTTTGGTTGAAATTTGTTAGGTAGAACATCTAATGTTGATATCACTTAAAATAAAATGGTTGCACATAATTACAAACAAAAATTACGTTATACAGATGCAAAACATAGTAAATACATGTATTGATAACTCGCTATTTGGCATAAGAAAGAAAAACATTTACGACTCCATTCAGTTCAACTATCTAGAATGATAAGTAGTCCTAAATTGAACTTACGACTATGAGTGTTTTCGCACCTGCTATGCGCCTTGATTGTATGACCTTGTTGTGTCCGCACTGGAATTAATGGAAACTGGATATAGCCTGAGATCTTTGACGATACAGACTTAATAAGTAGGTGTATATTAAGAAATTCAACTCACGATTGAGAAGTCAGAACGATACAGTAGTATAAATGAATGAGGAGAACTAACCACACACACTTAAGATATAACTGCACAACTGAAACCACCTTCCTGGGGTAGCCAAAATCTATACTCTAGGTCAAAAATGTAAGTGTGCATAATACCTACACTATTTTTGTGTGCCTTTGAATAAAGTATGATTTGATTCAAGACATGACTGGATCCAGAAATATAGAGAGACATCGTGAGCATGTTGGGTTATCACATACCTCAAGTAATCATCTAGAGAGGAAATGCAGACTGCGGTAATAAAATGAGATCAAAATGGTGATCTGTTGGTGCATGCTAAATATAATGCTTAAAGCATGATGGTGGCAATAAACTTTTAAATATTCCCTAGATAGTAAACATAGGCCATCAGTAAATGTGGGCAAAATATGTATAAATAAATCGAAGAACCCTGTCAAACAGAAACCATCAGAAAAATAAAATGCAAATTTGAAAGATAATATGAAGGCTTTCATTTGATGTGTGAGCATCTCATTTTAAACTCCAATTACAGTAGTAGATGGGGAAATTTTCTAGCACAACGTAAACATGCATACAAACTATGTATCCTTTTGGAGGCGACAAAATACCTGATACATGTGATGAGTGTTAGCAGTGATAAAATATGCAGGGCATGTACAAATTGCAGTCCAGAGGCTCATCTTTTCAGAAGGCAATGTAGATACTGCAGCATCTCACCTTATGGAGTTGCATTGGCAATACAAACAACACGGACACACGGGCAACTCATAGGCTCCTCTTAGTTTTGGGTACTTCAAACTTTTAGACAAAAATACTGAAAATGGTAAGCTAACAAATTCATTGAGTACCATGAATGTACGCACAATTTTCTTTTGTCCATGCCACAAATATGTAGCGATTGGATGAACTACCAAAGAGATAACATTACAGAAATAAACGGGGAAGAGGTACTATCAGGAGAGATTGCTTAAAAGTGTTTCTCCAATTGATTTCCAGAAAATTATAGCACTTACTCGGTTCTTATATCTGTAAGTGGGATACTACAAATGAATTTCGAAATAAGAATGCGGAAGATGAAAGATGAAGAGGTACTACACGAATGGACGGACCTGGTCAGCTAGGATTGCAAGGCTTCCAATGGAGAGAATCAGGTTCATTGGTAACTGGTAATGACCCCCTTGATATTCGTCATCGCCGGCAACACCTGTATCTGGCCGTTCTTGATCTTGCTGTAGGTGTCGACGCGATGAAAGGCAGATAGGGCAATCGGCTCTGTAGATTTCCGGCGAAGGGACCGACGGCGCGCCGTGGGAGGCCGTGCTAGACGGTGTCGCCGAACATGAGGAAGCACGCGACCAGCGCTAGCTTGTCGATCATCCAGACGGGCAGGTATGGGAACAACGCCGTGGATGTGCTCATCTCCCTCGTCGTCAGGTGGAGCTCACCGCGGACTACGATTGAGGCGGCGGTGCCACCCTCGGCAAGATCCAGGGCGATCTCCATCCCGGAGTTTCCGCACCTGACGACGACTACTGCTTTCCGACGAATCCTCTCGGTCGATACATAGTCCCTCGTGTTTCCTTCAGGTACATGTTGTGGCCTATGTCAGCAAGATGAAGGAGAGGGGCCGGGATCATCGCCAGGAGAAAGGAGCCCATGGTCTGCCCAAGATGAATGTCACGCAGATGGAGATGGGCAGTCCTCGGGAATTTTATCACGGGAGTAAATTAGTGCCTGGTATAATGGCATCGGCCGTTTCTGTCAAGAGAGATTAATGGCTGATATAATGGCTGACAGCTGTTTCTGTGGAGCGGAAGAAGTTGTGGAGGCAGCGCTCCCATGTTTGTTGATTCGCGGGAGGAGCAGAGCGTTGGGAGAAGAACTGGAGGGGATCGCTAATTGAGGTGACGTGGCTTCACAGGAGGACAGGAAAATGGGGTCAGCTATTTAGAAAGAGAAGATATGCTCATTGTCAAAAGAAATGTGAAAAAAATAGCTACAATTGATCAGCTAGCTGCCCTGCCATATGTAGTGGCGCATCCATCACTCGACTACCACTAAAGAGCTAGCTTGATTGTAAAAGGTATATTGTTCAAATATACCGAAAGCATAAAGTACACTTAAATCTTTGAGTATAGTTGTGTTGAAACCTGAGTACATTTGTGCTGAAACCACGAGTACAGTACAGTTGTGTTTAAACCAGCAGTTAAGGAACACAAGTACAATTGCAAAAATGTATAATGTTAAAATATACCGAAAATAAGCCCCTGAAAACAGTTGTGTTTAAAGCCCGAAGTACGAGTACAACATAGCGAAAACCCGAGTACAACTATGTACAAAACATGAGTACAATTACATACAAATTCAAGTACACTGAATAACGAGTACAACTAAGTAAAAATCCAAATACATTACGTACGAAACACCAGTTACATCAAATCCGAGTACACCGAAGAACAACCGATAACAAAGAAGTACGAGTACACTCGTAATACAACCCGCGAGTACAGAGAAGTACGAGTACAACTCGATGAAAACCTGAGTACAATCACGCACAAACACCGACTACAACCATACTACTTTAGAAAGTACGGGAAAAAGTTTCTCGAAATCTACCAACGTAGACTCGACGCGAGACTCTCAAAAGTGGAAACAGTTCATAATTTAAATGAACCATTCTCACGATATTTATTTAAAAAATTAAATAGATCTAAAAGATTGAAGAAAACATCGAGACAACCCACCCTCTCGTGTTCTTCTCTCTCCTCTGTGATCTCCACCTTTTCAAAAAAATTCGGGCACACTATCAGCTGTCTAACTTTGTGTTTTTCTCGTTCCACGAAAGGGACCTTGGACCCATCCTTCCCCGTCCAACAGTAAAGGAGGGCGATTTCTGAGATCTCCCGGGCGCTCCACCTCGTCGGCGTCGATTCGACGGATCTCTCGGCCTCCGGCGGCCGCTCCGGTGGCGGGAGGTCGGGGGATCCTCGTTTCGCGTCGTGTATATAGTGTAGGACTGTTTAGGATCCTGGCTGCCGGCGTTTGGGAGGCGGTGGCGCGGCGGTTGGTGTTTGCAGGTGATGGTTCTCGCCTCCGGCGGCGGCGTTCTTTGGAGCTCCGCCGTGGATCTGTCGCCTTCGTCGTCCTTGTGCCTTTGCGGAGGTGCGGTGGGCGACTTCCCCTAGCTGGTGGCCGTGGACGGCGGCGCCGGCAGCTGAAGATCTGGCGCAAGAAGATGGCGCGATTCGGAGCGACGACGACGGTGATCTCTGGTGTAGGTCCTTTGCGACCGGTGCTCGGCGACTTCCCGTCCGCCTGGGGACTGCTTTTGATCCAAGGTGTGAGAAGCAGCGGCGGCGGCGCGCCACCGACAGCTCCCGTGTGTCGCCGGCGGAGTCAACGTGCAGAAGGGCTGTGCTGGTTTTTTGTTTTCTTCAGGGACCTTTCTGTAATGTTTCCGATTTAATGCCATTTTCTTTGCTCGCAAAAATTTTTTTTTTTCGGGCACGACATCATGCAGTATCGCGTGCGGAGAGAGATTTTCACCTGCCGAACATGAGGATGAGGGGGGCCTCTATGACAATAGGCCATTTGATCCTTGAGTGTTGTGCTAGCCCATGAGAAAACTGAACGAGCGGATGGAAATGCAAAGTTGGGCTTGAGTAGCCCGAGAGCTTCGTCGGAGTTCTTTTCTTTATTTTAGGCCTGGATTTTTCGAAACTTCTGCCTAGCTTTTAAGAAAGTTGGCCAATGACTTTAGAAATATCTTTCCTGAAATGAAAGCTTCTTAAAGTCTTTTCTTTTTGTTTCTTCAAACAAATAAAAATCCATTGTTTCGCGAACATGCGCTATCTTATTTTCATGTTTCTATTCATTTGGAGCTCAGTAGGATATACTCCCTCAATTCTACAATAGCTTGTCACAACGTCTTATGCTGAAAATAGTTAATTTTTCTTTAATACGTTGAAAGTCTCACCGGAAACAGATATTGTTTGTCGATATGGAAAAACCATAAAAGTGAAAGTGCAGATCGGGGGAGCTCCGGCCAGTGCTACCTGCCAAAGGCAGAAGGTATCGTGTATTCCGGATTTCCTATACACCGACCAGGTCGGCGCGTACCGCGCGCCGCACACCCCCGCGCGCGGTACGGGCCGGCCCAGTTCGGGTGTTGGGCCACTTGGCCGTTTTCTTTTTTTGAGATCATTTTCTGTTCTTTTCTTTTTCTGTTCTTTTCTTTTTCATTTCTGTTTTCTTTTTCATTCCTGTTTTTTCTTTTTTCTTTTTTGTTTCTTTTTATTTTCTGTTTATTTTTCTTTTCTGTTTTTTTCGTTCTTAAGATTTAATTTTTTAAATTAAAATATATAGTTAAATGTAAAATGTTTTATCTCAAATATTCGAGAAAATTCAAATTCGAAAATTGTTCAAATAAAAAATTGTTCAAATACGAAAATTGTTCAAATAAAAAATTGTTCAAATACGAAAATTGTTCAAATTCGAAATTTGTTCATATATAAAAATAATAAATTTTGAATTTTTTTGTTCAATTTTAAAATTTGTTCCAATTTAAAATTTGTTCCAATTTAAAAATTATTCCAATCTAAAAAATGTTCAAATTTTAAAAATATTTAAATTTCAAAAAAACTAAAATAATTTTTAAAATCGGGTCTAAAAAGAATCAGCTTTTAAAAAACGTAAAAAGAAAACTGAACAGAAAAAACAAAAAAGCAAAAGAAACAAAAAAAAAGAGTGGGAATGTTGGGCCGGCCCAACAACCCGCCTGGGGGGTGTGCGGCGCCTGGTCCGCACCGACCAGGTCGGCGTACAGCACCCCCCCGTGTATTCAGCTTTAAACACACCAGCCATCCCACGAATCATCCTAGGCCACGTAGAAGTAAGTTGTGCTCGTTTCTGTATGCCCACAAGCCCATGATGGATTTTTTTTTTCTCGAAATGGGATCATCTCCAGCCTCTGCATCAATTAATGCACACAATCTTATTTATTTATTTCATAGTTTTAAAGATTTAAAAGTTTACAATTCACGGATGAGAGAGGGTTAAGACATGTATCAACCATCTAAAAATGAAAAGCAACATAAAGCTATCCATTCTGAAGCCTACTACGGGCATGTAGAACCCTGGGTCTCTTAATAGACGCTTAGCAGCTCAAAAATAATAATTTACCGTAAAATATAGACGTAGGAGCAGTCTAGAACTTCAATGGAGAGCGCTAACAGAGGTGCTACTACGATCCGCTATTTGTGTGTTGACTGGCTTCGCTGGTGGGCTGAACCGTTTTGCCAAAGAAAAATAAGCGGAGCACTCGGCGACTAAGTTCGCGTTGACGCAACAACAATTCCTATGATCGGACGGGATCTAAGCCTAACTACCAGGAAACTAACCCTGGCGCCCACGCTAAGCGTCTGCGTTGTACATCTCCTAATATGACGCCACCTAGTAGCCTGGAAATAGCAGTCCTCGTAACCGTTAGCAGATGGTTGCATCCAGTAACCATACTCTCCTCCTGATCCACTAGGAGAAAGTATGCCATTGCTGAATCAAATGCGATGTTCGTCTGATAACCTGCAAAAAAGATTGTTCCCTTATGTCTATAAAAGATAATGTCATTTCTGCTAGTCCAAATAGACAAGCATAAAGCTGATACACCAATCCGTATCCGAGCTTTATCATTCTTTTCTACACCATTAAGCCAATTACTAAACATTTTAGTGATATTAGTAGGCGGTGTTATGTTGTAAGTAAAAGTATCTCGTGCGCCAAACGATTTTAGCAAAAAGACATGAAAGGGACAAGTGTTGCACAGTCTCTAAAGAATCGCAAAAATAACACTTTTGACACCTATTTTAATTACGTTTTGCCAAATTATCTTTAGTGAGCAACACCTTGTTATTAAGGAACCACATGAAAATCTTAATTTTTTGAGGGATTTTTAAATTCCACAAATATTTACGTAAATATCTAACTTGGCCATTCATTAAGTCAAGGTACATAAATTTAACTGTGAAATTCCCTGACTCTGTAAGTTTCCAAACAAACTTGTCCGGATTATTTGATAGATGTACCTCCATAAGACGCTGGTATAAGTGGATCCATTTATTCCATTTATGCTCATTGAAAGCCCGTCTAAAACTAATATTAAGCGATGTTTGAGCTACCACAGTAGCCACCCGAATATTTTTTCGTTGTACTATTTTATATAATGACGGTTACTATTGCACTAAGGAAGTATCCCCTAACCAAATATCCTCCTAAAAACGTACTGAAGATCCATCCCCTATCTTAAAATAACCCCTGCTGGAAAAATTATTTTTAACTCGCATGAGTCATTCCTAGAAAGGGGAGTCTATAGGTTTACCTTCCACTTGAGATAAAGTTTGGTTCTTCGCATATTTTTATACAACAGTTGTTGCCATGTTCCTTTCTCGGAGATTAGTTTGAAGAACCACTTACTAAGTAAACATTTATTTTTCATTTCTAGAACCTCGATACCTAAGCCATCTTGATCTTTAGGCCAATAAACCATATTTCATTTTGTAAGCCTATATTTTTCTTTGTATCGTCAGTTTGCAAAAAAAAAATACTTGAGCGGATCTAACTGTTTTCTCATTCCACTGGAATCTCAAGGAATGAGAGCATAAACATCGGCAAACTCGCCAAAACTGAATTGATTAACACTGATCGATCTCCATATGAGAGTAACTTGCTACGCCAACAACCTAGCTTAGCTGCAAATCGAATCTCAATAGGGTTCCACTCAGAATTCTGGAGTTCTCTATAATGAATAGGTATGCCAAGGTACCTCAAAGGTAACAAACCAGTTTCGCAACCAAAGATCTGCTTATATTCATACACCAAATCCTTAGTCTTACCAAAACAAAGATCTCGCTCTTATGAAAATTAATTTTCAATCCGCAAAGTTGTTCAAAGATGCATATAATTACTTTCATGTTCACAGCCTTTACAAGATCATGTTCAAGAAAAAGGATTGTGCCCCATCCGCATATTGAAGAATCAAAACACGCCCATCCACCAAATGAGGTATGAGACTCCCAACATGATCTTCAATTTTTGCGCGCACAATGAGGATAGCTAGAATGTCAGCGACAATGTTGAAAAGTATAGGAGATAAATGATCACCTTTTCTCAATCCTTTTCTTGTTTGGAAGTTGTGGCCAATATCATCATTAACTCTTACCCCCACACTACCTCCTTGTACAATTTTTTGATCCATTCACACCACTGTTGGTCGAAATCCTTCATGCGCAACACTTGTTGAAGAAAAGGCTGTTTTACCTATCATAAGCCTTCTCAAAGTCTATTTAAAAAGGATTCAATCAGATTTTTTTTTCCGATTGATCTCATGAATAGCTTCATGAAGAACAACAACTCCCTCTAAAATATGCCGTCCTGGCATAAAGGTCGTTTGCGCTGGTGTAACAATCTTATGAGCAATATCCGAGATACGAATAGTGGCAACCTTAGTTAAAAATTGAAACTCACACATTCGTTCTATATTTTTGTATTTGGACTGCATTTTCTTTTTTAGGTAATAGCGTGATGACACCAAAATTTAGCTTAAAGTGGCAAATCACCTTCATGAAGTTGACTAAACATAGCCATCAAATCGTCTTTGATCACATTCCAGAAAATTTGATAAAACTCAGTCGGGGAATCCATCAGGCCGGGAGCTTTATTGTTTTCTAACCGTGAGATAGCCTCATAGACTTCCTCCACCGTGAATTTTGTTGTGAGAATAATATTTTCTTCGTGTGTCAGCTGTAGGATGTCTGCCACATGTTCCTCCATCATGGAAAAAGAACTATGTTCGGGTGTCCCAAACAATTTTTATAATACCCAGTGATATAAACTTTTAGATTATCATCACCAGCGATGGTTCCCTCATCCTTCACTAACTGAAATAATTTTTTCTTCCTATATTTGCAATTTGGAATTAGGTGAAAATAGGTATTCCGCGTTCCTGAATATGCTTTACTTTGGCCCGTTGAGCCCATTTAGTTTCATCGTCCCTACTAAGCTTATTAAGAAAGTCATTAGCTTGCTTTAACCGCTCACTCTCCAGTGGAGGTAGTGGATTCGACTCAGCTTGAATGTCCAAAGTACCAATGATAACAAGCGCTCCTTTTCTTTTTTATACTTTCCACTTAATTTTTTTGATCAGCCCCTCAAAAAACTTCGCAAATGTCTTATTTTTTCTGCCAAGTTTCAATCGGCGATGCCCCATTGGGTACAGCCGACCACTCATTAGAAATCATATCATAAAAACCTTCTTGTTGAAGCCAAAATATTCTAAAATAGAATTTAGGCTTGTTTCCCAAATGAGCATGGTGTCCAGAATCAATAAGCAATGGTGTATGGTCTGACTCAGCTCTAGTTAGTGCCTGCACCGACACTAGTGAATTTTTTTCCCATTCTACACGTGCCAAACCCCTATCCAATTTCTCATAAATTGGATTTTCCCTTCTACTAGCCCACGTGAATCGTCTACCAGAGAGAACAATCTCTTTTAAGTTCGAATTCTCAATAATAGCATTAAAAACAAATGGACAGTGAGGATTAAAATTGTCATTACTTTTATCCTCTTTTCTTCGTAAAATATTAAAATCACCCGCTAAAATCATAGGTAAGGGCTCAGCCTCACACATACGCACTAACTCGGATAAAAACTCTGCTTTATGAGCATCCTGCGCCGCGCCATACACAGGAACCAAAACCCACTCAAACCCATCTATTTTAGATCGAATATGGAGTTTTACACAAAAATCACCATTATCTACCTTTTTAATTGACAATGTTTGGGTGTTGATCCCTACAAGAATACCACCTGAGCCCCCATGAGGAGGTAAGCAAAACCAGGCGAAGTCATGACCGGCCGCAAGATTGGTTAAAAAAGGAACTTTTCTGTCTACCTCCTATATTGTTATGCTTCCTCCTATTGTTATACTGTTATGATTCCTCCTTGTTCTCCTCTTTGTCTCCCTAATTTAATCGCCACCCTATAGATTATGTAACTAATGAACTTCTATGGACACGTAGGAAAACTACTACTTCCTCTAATTTATATTAATTGACTCAACTTTATCTAGATATAGATATATCTAGTTAACAAACACGTCTAAATGCATCTGTATCTAGATAAAGTTGACTCAATTAATTTGAATCGGAGGGAGTACTAAACAATTGTTTGAGTTTACTTAGACTATAGCATAGAATGGTTGTATTTAAAAGACGGATGCAAAGTTTATGCCATTTTTTATTTTAGTTCTCTACTAGGATTTTTTATGTTTTAGCGATTGGGAATTTTAGCAACTTAGCACCTCCATTGTTCCTTCATGGCTTCGCCACTGACCGTCGGCGAAGCTGGTAGAGACACGGAACCTCGGAGACACTTAGGTCCATTTGAGCCGGTTTAAGGCATGGCCAAGATCCTGAGGTCATGTACCACCATATGTGCCCAAACATGGTGGCTTACTGGATATCGTGGGTGAGCGTCTTGTAGCATGTGGATGGATTGGCATTCATGGACAAATTTGTGATGTTCATGCGTAGCCAAGATCTCGCAGTCGTGTCCCACCATATTTGACCAGTCGTGGCTCGAAACCGCTCCAGGACATGGTGGGCTTGCTGGATATCATGGGTGAGCGCCTTGTAGCATGTGGATGGATCGACACTCATGCTGATATGGATATCCGGGCCTGGTACTCTAAGACAGCCATTGATATGATATTTGGGTCTAAGGTTGTACCAGTAGTTTATTATAATCTTGTTATTATGAGATAATAATGTAGCCAGGTCATGTTGTGGGCCATCTAGGGTTTTAATAGAGTCCGTTTGACTTGGGCTTGTCCAAGTCGAACTAGGTTAGGCCCAATAAGGGGGCCGACCGGCCATCTCTCCCTCTCATATAAGGAGATGGCACGGCTAGGGTTTAGGGTAGTCTAGTTTTGATTCAAGTTATGTAGAACCTTGGGTTTCTCCAGTATCACCATCCCTGCGGGGTTGGCCCTATGACGGCGTCTCGGACGTTCGTCTAGTTATCCAATAAAGATGTGTGAGTTCTTGAGTTGTCAAGAGTAATCATACGTGCTTGAGTATCCTTGAATCTGTCGAGGGAGTTCAAGATCTATCGATCCTATGGATCAACAAGGTGCATCGTGAAAGATCGGGCCAACGCCCCTCATCATGTGGTATCAGATTGCTAGGTTGATCACGGTGCAGATTGGTTTGTTGTTCAGTTGTTTCTGCTCGATTGCTGTGGCTACCAGTGGGTACGTCGCCGCCATGCTGTTGGTGATGATCAAGGAGGAGGAAGTGGGCGGTAGAGTCAAGTTCGCGAGGCATGCAGGGCTCCTAGATCCGAGCATCAAGATCGTGTTCGCGAAGCAGCAGGAGAAGCTGTACGTAGTCGGGACGTGTTCCTGTCGATCGGTTCAGGCGTTTCTGTTTCGTCCTTTTCCAAACAGCAAACAACGATCAGATCCTGCAACTAATACGTTGTTTGGCTGTAGCAAGAGCTCACGCACATCCAGGTGCTATAATCATCGCACGCAGGGGAGCAGGAACAGCACATCTTTTAATCCGTGTCGATCGTGGAGTTTCCTAGCACCAGCACACGTTTTGCATCAAAGGAAGCAGCTGTACATGGAGTTCCGTTGCAAGTGTTCCATTGATTGCCTCATGCATAGCAACCAGCAGCAGAGACACGCGATCGTGAAGCGCAGCAGTTTGGATCAGTGATCCGGCGCCATGGCCGGCAAGGCCGGACGCAAGACCGGACAGGCCGGTGCAAACCGGGTCCAACACCGGTGCCAACCGGGACGGGTCCAGGGAGCAGCGGCGGTTCACCCGGCTCCCAGGCCGGTCATACCGGGCTCTGGGCACTACTAGGAAAAGGGCTATAGCTGCACGCAAGTGGTGCCGGCGCACCACCATAGGCATGCGCCGGTGGAACATGTTGCCGGCGCACCAAATAAGCGCCGCGCCGGCGATGGACCTATACTGCCGGCGCACAAAAAAAATTAGTGCGCCGGGGATAAAATTCGAAGAGATCTGGCTGAACAGTAAAAATCTGGGCACCTTACCCCCGGCGCACCTCTATGGTGGTGCGCCGGTGGTAGACAATTTACCACCAGCGCACCACCATAGAGGTGCGCCGGGGGTAAGCTGCCTAGATTTTTCTCTCCACACCCCCCCCCTCGGGAATCGCCTTTTCAGTTTTCGAAAAAATAATAGAAAATGATAGAAAATTCAAAAAATAAAATCCTTTGAAATGCCCATGTAATATGTGATCTAGTTTTAGTAAAAATTTGAAAATTTGAATTTCAATGTATTATGCAAAATGGCGTCATCTTTCGGTAAAACGGGATTTCTGGTTGCATACGACCTCCGATGAAAAACTTTTTTATATCAAAATCGATCTACTCGAAATTTCCTATTCGAATTCAACGGCCTACGGCCGTTTGGAGAAAAAATGGATTCGTCAAATTCAAAACAGAAACAGGACTTTTTTCAGATTTAAGATTTGGGAGAAAAAAAGAAAAAAAATACCCCCGGCGCACCACCCTACTTGGTGCGCCGGCAGTAACCTATGGTATATATATACTCCACACCTGCCTGTGCTCCTCACTTTCACATTTTTCTTCTCTTTTCCTCCTCCTCCTCCTCATCTACTACATCGAGCTACTCCGGCGACCTTTACTGCACCAACGGCCACGATGGCCACCGACGGCCACAACGTCCTCCGGCCTCCTCCAACACCTCCGGCCTCCTCCACCACCTCCGGCCTCCTCCACCACGTCCGGCCTCCGCCACCACGTCCAGCCTCCTCCACCACCTCCGGCCTCCTCCACCAACTCCGGCCACCTCTATCAACTCTGGGCTCCCCCACCTACTCCGGGCTCCTCCACCTCCGGCCTACTCCTCCTCCTCCTACACCGACGCGATGACCTCGGGAGCTTCCGCCATCATCCTGCACCTCCTGTACCTCCTACACCGGCGCAGAGACGACAACCACTGATTAGCTAGATCTAGATCTAGATCTAGATCTAGATTTGATTTTTTTGTTTTCTTGTATAACCTACCGCCGGCGAACAAGACAGGTGCGCCGGGGATAACGCGAGTTACCACCGGCGCACCAACAGGTGCGCCGGCAATAAGCGATTATCACCGGCCTGTTCCCACCGGCGGGCTCTAAGTGCGCCGGCAATAGGCCTTTTTGGTGCGCCGGCAATAGGCCTTTTCCTTGTAGTGGGGCCGGTTTGGCTGGCGTCCGGGACGGTCAGACCGGGCTCGCGGCCGACCGATTCGGCGTGCAGTCCTGCGACACTACCGGCGTCCAGACCTGCAGCGTTGCGATGTTGTTGCTGTTTGTTCGTCGCGGAAGGGAAGGAAGTTTGCTCTTCAAGAAGGATGACATTGGTGGTGCATACTCGGGTGTATTCAGCTTATTTGGATCTATGGTGTGCAGGAATTTGTTCTGTATGTCTTGGGTGGTATGCATGTTGCACTTTCAGTTTGTGTTTGGAGGATGCATGTGTCTCAATCAGGTTGATGGCATCGAAGACCAAAGGGGCGTCAAGGTCAAGACAAGCTAGTCGAGAGGGAGGATGTGGTGTGGAAGACTGGCGAGGCTTGAGGATGAAGTTCGGTGATGTTCTTATCTGACGCTACCCTTTTTCTAGCAGACCCTCACGCGTTGGGGACAACGCTTCTTGAAGAAGGGGAGAGATGATATGGATATCCGGGCCTGGTACTCTAGGACAGCCATTGATATGATATTTGGGTCTAAGGTTGTACCAGTAGTTTATTATAATCTTGTTATTAGGAGATAATAATGTAGCCAGGTCATGTTGTGGGCCATCTAGGGTTTTAATAGAGTCCGTTTGACTTGGGTCTGTCCAAGTCGAACTAGGTTAGGCCCAATAAGGGGGCCGACCGGCCATCTCTCCCTCTCATATAAGGAGATGGCACGGCTAGGGTTTAGGGTAGTCTAGTTTTGATTCAAGTTATGTAGAACCTTGGGTTCCTCCAGTATCACCATCCCTGCGGGGTTGTGATACGTCTCCGACGTATCGATAATTTCTTATGTTCCATGCCACATTATTGATGTTATCTACATGTTTTATGCACACTTTATGTCATATTCGTGCATTTTCTGGAACTAACCTATTAACAAGATGCCGAAGTACCAGTTGCTGTTTTCTGCTGTTTTTGGTTTCAGAAATCCTAGTAACGAAATATTCTCGGAATTGGACGAAATCAACGCCCAGGGTCCTATTTTGCCACGAAGCTTCCAGAAGTCCGAAGAGGAGACGAAGTGGGGCCACGAGGTGGCCACACCCTAGGGCGGCGCGCCCCCCCCCTTGGCCGCGCGGCCCTGTGGTGTGGGGCCCTCGTGCCGCCTCCTGACCTGCCCTTCCGCCTACTTAAAGCCTCCGTCGCGAAACCCCCAGTACCGAGAGCCACGATACGGAAAACCTTCCAGAGACGCCGCCGCCGCCGATCCCATCTCGGGGGATCCAGGAGATCGCCTCCGGCACCCTGCTGGAGAGGGGAATCATCTCCCGGAGGACTCTACGCCGCCATGGTCGCCTCCGGAGTGATGTGTGAGTAGTCTACCCCTGGACTATGGGTCCATAGCAGTAGCTAGATGGTTGTCTTCTCCCCATTGTGCTATCATTGTCGGATCTTGTGAGCTGCCTAACATGATCAAGATCATCTATCTGTAATTCTATATGTTGCGTTTGTTGGGATCCGATGAATTGAGAATACTTGTTATGTTGATTATCAAAGTTATGTCTATGTGTTGTTTATGATCTTGCATGCTCTCCGTTACTAGTAGATGCTCTGGCCAAGTAGATGCTTGTAACTCCAACAGGGAGTATTTATGCTCGATAGTGGGTTCATGCCTCCATTGATATCTGGGACAGTGACAGAAAGTTCTAAGGTTGTGGATGTGTTGTTGCCACTAGGGATAAAACATTAGTGCTATGTTCAAGGATGTAGTTACTAGTTACATTACGCGCAATACTTAATGCAATTGTCTATTGTTAGCAACTTAATACTGGAGGGGGTTCGGATGATAACCTGAAGGTGGACTTTTTAGGCATAGATGCATGCTGGATGGCGGTCTATGTACTTTGTCGTAATACCCAATTAAATCTCACTATACTCATCATGATATGTATGTGCATGGTCATGCCCTCTCTATTTGTCAATTGCCCAACTGTAATTTGTTCACCCAATATGCTGTTTATCTTATGGGAGAGACACCTCTAGTGAACTGTGGACCCCGGTCCAATTCTCTATACTGAAATACAATCTACCGTAACATCGTTTCTCATCAAGTTTTCTGCAAACAATCATCTTCCACACAATACGGTTAATCCTTTGTTACAGCAAGCCGGTGAGATTGACAACCTCACTGTTTCGTTGGGGCAAAGTACTTTGGTTGTGTTGTGCAGGTTCCACGTTGGCGCCGGAATCTCTGGTGTTGCGCCGCACTACATCCTGCCGCCATCAACCTTCAACGTGCTTCTTGACTCCTACTGGTTCGATTAAACCTTGGTTTCTTACTGAGGGAAACTTGCCGCTGTGCGCATCACACCTTCCTCTTGGGGTTCCCAACGGACGTGTCAACCACACGCATCAGGTTGGCCCTATGACGGCGTCTCGGACGTTCGTCTAGTTATCCAATAAAGATGTGTGAGTTCTTCAGTTGTCAAGAGTAATCATATATGCTTGATTATCCTTGAATCTGTCGAGGGAGTTCAAGATCTATCGGTCCTATGGATCAACAAGGTGCATCGTGAAAGATCGGGCCAACGCCCCTCATCACATGCCCAAAGTTGCGGCGCCATGAACATCTAGAGCGCCACCAACATCGTCGGCACTAGCGGGCAATCGCTACTTAACCGTGCATGTCTTAGTGTTGTTCATTGGTGTTGTTTCTAGTGCGAGAAGGCAAAAAAAAATTATCTCTTAAATTTTACGGGCAATAAGATATAATTTCTACTAACATTTAATTAGTAAAAGGTTGCGGCGAAATATTTTCTTTTCTATTAAATCTAGCTTATATTAAATTAAAAGAACATTAGGTAAAACTAGATAAAATGCAGAACCCATAGGCTCATAAAAGAACCTGAACAAAAGGGAAAATATAATCAAAATCATAGGCCACATTCTCGCTGAAACTGCAAACCAAACCCAGTGGTTGCACCACCATAGCTCTTGTCGATGATGGATAACAATAAATCCAGTGCAAAACGGGTATAACTAGCTGGAGGCCGACCTTCCCAAAGGGAAGTCAGCTCCTACTCGTTTGACACGTAGCATCGCTAATCCCGCGCGTTGTACGTCTCTCGCGATTGCCTCTCCACGTTGTACGTCTCCCCACGCCCGCGCGCTGTACTTCTCGCGTACACGCACGAAAACGATTGCATGCACCAATCAGTACTTGCCGCGCGGTTGTGCATAATTACTGTCGCGCACAACACACGAGTACAGTTAAACACGTAGACGAGTACAGTTGCGCACAACACACGAGTACAGCTAAACACATAGACGAGTACAAGTACAGTCACACACACGAGCAGGTACAGTCGTACACACGAGCAGGTACAGTCACGCATAACACACGAGTACAGTTGAACACACAGGCGAGTACAAGTACAGTCACGCACACGAGCAGGTACAGTCGTGCACACGAGCAGGTACAGTCACGCACAGCACACGAGTACACACGAGCGAGTACAAGTACAGTCACGCAGACGAGCAAGTACAAACGCGCATACGAGCAGGTACAGTCGTGAACACAAGCAAGTACTTGTACAGAAGTACAGTGGCGCACACGAGCAGGTACAGTCGCGCGTAAGTGCAGGTATAGTCCCGCACACGGACGAGTACAGTTAGCGAGTAAAGGGAAAAAATTGCACCAAATACACTAAAACAGAAGTACTTATCAGTTGAAACACGAGTACAGTTAGGTACACACCACAGGTACAATCATAATATTATTGGAAGTACGAAAAAAAAGTATCTCCAAACCTATCAACATGGGATCTAGTTTTGAAGATCTCGACGCGAGGATCTCAAAAGTGAAAACGGTTCGCAGTTTGGAGTTACGGTTCTCAAGATATTTCATTTTGAAAAAACTAATCTAGAATAAAAAGGGAAAAACTGACACAGCCTAGTTTTTTCTCTCCTCCCCCATCCCACCTTGCTTCCCCTTGTGACACGTGGCGAGCAGGGAGACCACTTCCCAGGGATTTTCTGGCACCACAGCGCGCCACTTGTCGCGCGCGGAATGAGTTGCCTTCCTTTCGCGAAGGTCGACCTTTTTTTAACGATTTCTGTGCAAAACTTGTAGAGGACCAAACCAGGGTTGGGCCAACAGGTGCGTGGCCATGCAGCCGCACAAGGGCCCAAATTAACAACCCATCGCGCGCTCTACCGTTGGAAGTATGGTTAGCCGTTACCAGGGCCTTAGATCATTTCCATTCGCGTCTCCCAAACCGTCCCCAAACAGCATTGGATTTTTGTTTTTTTTGCATTTTTATTTTAATAAAGAGAAGAAATGTTTCACAAACTAATACATAATTTGGAAACGTGGTTTACATGAAGATATGGTTTGGAACATGGTTTCCACAAACTAATACATAGTTTGAACCATGATTGACACAAATATAAAACATTGCAAAAAAAGTAAACCTAACTAGGTCGGGCATCGAAGCTTTCATGTGTTCGCTGCTAAGAAAGAACACTCGAGGGCACACCCAGTCACCCAAACTGGAAAATCCAGCTGGTGAGGGTTCCCCTGTTGGTTCTTCCGAGGAAGAACAATCAGAGACCTTCATGCATATATTCGCTGCGAAGAAACAACACTCTTCAGTTGTCGTCCTCGTCGGTGTTGTTGTCGTGGTAGTTCCGACGGCAACGCGTCTCGTCGAACACCTTGACGCTCATGTCCCTGTCGCCAAAGTAGGAGAACATGAGGACGAAGCCAGCTTCGAGGCGGTGGTAGCGCGCGAACTTCTCCCAGCCGATGTGGAGGTACATCCTGCCGCGCGCGTAGTAGATCACGTCGACGATCCACCGGCAGCAGCAGCCATCCTCCCGCAGATGCAGCGAGCGCGGGCGCTTGTTGTCGGTGACGTAGTCGGTGAAGGAGTCCGGCAGCCTCTGGATGCCGTGCGGGTCACCCTTGAGGGCGACGATGAACTCGAACAGCACGGCCCGCTCCTCCTCCTGCATGTCCGACGATGAGGACGACGCCGGCGTCGCAGGCGACGGCGAGCGTGTAGCTCTGTCGCGGCCACGACCACGACCACGGTCGCGAGCTCGGTCTGCGCCTCTACCAGGCATGGCGTCGACTCTTGAGATGGTGGCGTCTAGGGTTGGGGAGAGGCGCTAGGGTTTGTGTGTGAGAGGGACGATGAGAGGCGGCCCTTTTTATAGGCCGGAGGGAGGAGGGGGAGCGGTGGCGCTCATTAACGCCGGCACGCAGAGCAAGGCGCGACGAGACGCTTCGCTGCGCCTCTGCGGGAACTGCACCGTCGCAACGCACCAATAACTTCCATCGCGAGGTAGGCGACGGTTAGATTAAAATTCAATGTGCCGCTGACGGGTCGGCCCCGCCACTCCCCGCCTCGCTTTTCGGTGTGTCTGGCTTCCCCGATGCGTCCCCTGTGGGGCGGGGACGGCCTTGGGGCTCCGGACACCGTATCGGGGCGCGCCGGACAAAAAGCGGCTTTGGGAGACGCGGCTGGGAACGTTTTTTCGTCCAGCGCGCCCCAAATCCCTTTGGGGGACGCGACTGGAGATGCTCTTAGTTGCTATCGAATTGCCCCCGTTTGGCAAGTAGCGACCCTCCCTCCCAGCAAGACCAAAACCAATCCAAAATAAAATAAACTTAATATCACATGATGAAGATAGACGAGAATTTCCTAGTCTATCGTGAAACGTTACCCTCCAGTTTAGGGTTCTCTGCTCCGGCGGCGGTTCCTTCCGTCCCGTGAGATTTCTTTTGGCCTAGTTCGTGTCCACATCGGAGAAGGTGGCGACTAGTAGAAAACATGTCTTTCGTCCAGCATCCCTGGGAACAACAGTCCGGCTTTGAAGCAAACCGGGACCAATGGGGGGCACTGGTCCCGATTCGTTCCGGGCGGGCCGACCCCACCCATTGGTCCCGGTCCGTTTGGGGCCTCTGGTAGGCCGTGTCAGGGCTCAGACCCCTTTGGTCCCGGTTTGTGATACAAACCGGGACCAGAGGCCTACCCTTTTGGTCCCGGTTTTCCTTACCAACCGGGACAAAAGTCCCCATCTGCCTATATAACCTTGCCTCTGCCCAAGTGTGAGCTACACTTAGCCATTTTTTCACTTGTTATCACAAGAGGGGTGTATGTTGCTTTGCTCTCTTCACATGCACAAGAGGTGTTCGATGAAATTCCTAAGAGGTTTTGCCACTTGAGTTCACACAAAACAAGCCACACTTAACTGTCTTTTTTCTTCTCCGTCGAGGTTAACAACTTTATCCTTTCATCTGTCATTGATAAAATGCATGTGTATATATATACATCGTTTCACTAATCGTGATGTTCTGTAATGGTTTTTGATAAGCTTGATTATATCATGCAGATGAATCAGCAATGGATGTACATTGATCGACGCTTTGACGAGTTCACTTCGGGCCTGAGTAATTTTATCGATGTGGCTGAGGCAAACAAACATGGTGGCTTTATGTATTGTCCATGTGTTGACTGTAAGAATATCGTAAATTACGCTCACTCGAGTACCATTCACGGCCACCTGCTGCGATCTGGTTTCATGCCCCAGTACTATTGTTGGACCAATCATGGAGAAAGAGGGGTTATGATGGAAGACAATGAAGAAGAAGAGGATGATGACAGCTATCCCATGTTCCCTGAATACGGTGATACTGCAGAGGGGAATGTTTTCCATCAGAAGGCAATGAAGACAATGAAGCAGAAGATCAAGAGGCACCAGATGAGCCTGCTGATGATGATCTTGGTCGGGCCATTGCTGATGAAAGGAGAGAATGTGAAACTGAAAAGGAAAGGTTGGCCTTCGACCAGATGATAGAGGATCACAACAAATTGTTATACCCAACTTGCGAAGATGGCCATAAAAAGCTAGGTAGCACACTGGAATTGTTGCAATGGAAGGCAGAGAACGGTGTCACTGACTCAACATTTGAAAAGTTATTGAAAATAATTAAGAAGAAGCTTCCAAGGGGTAACGAACTGCCCGCCAGTACGTATGAAGCGAAGAAGGTTTTCTGCCCTCTTGGATTAGATGTGCAAAAGATACATGCATGCATTAATGACTGTATCCTCTACCGCGATGAGTACGAGAATTTGGATGCATGCCCGGTGTGCACTGCATTGCGGTATAAGATCAGACGAGATGACCCGGGTGATGTTGAGGGCGAGCGCCCCAGGAAGAGGGTTCCTGCCAAGGTTATGTGGTATGCTCCTATAATACCACGGCTGAAACGCTTGTTCAGAAATAAAGAGCACGCTAGGTTGTTGCGATGGCACAAAGAAGACCGTAAGAAAGACAAGATGTTGAGACACCCTGCTGTTGGGTCTCAATGGAGAAAAATCGATAGAGAGTTCCTGTACTTTGCAGAGGATGCAATGAACTTAAGGTTTGGTCTAACTACAGATGGCATGAATCCTTTTGAAGAGCAGAGCTGCAGCCATAGCACCTGGCATGTGACTCTTTGTATATATAACCTTCCTCCTTGGTTGTGCATGAAGCGCAGGTTCATTATGATGCCAGTGCTCATACAAGGCCCGAAACAACCCAGCAACGACATTGATGTGTACCTGAAGCCATTAGTCGAAGAACTTCTACAGCTATGGTCCATAGCAGGTGTACCTGTGTGGGACGAGCACAAGCAGGAGGAATTTGACCTACGAGCGCTGCTTTTCATAACCATCAATGATTGTCCTGCCCTTGGTAACATTTCAGGGCAGTCAAACAAGGGATACAATGTATGCACGCACTGTTTACATGAGCTCGAAGGTGAATATTTGGATAAATGTAAGAAGGTCGTGTACCTGGGGCATCGTCGATTTCTTAGGCATACCCATTCCATAACAAAGAAAGGCAAGCATTACAACAGTGAGGCAGATCACCGGAAGAAGCCTGCCCACCGTAATGCTGCTGATATATTTGGTATGGTCAAGGATCTAGAAGTAATATTTGGAAATGGTCCTGGCGGACGGTCTGTTCCGAATGGTGCTGCCGGACACGCTGCCATGTGGAAGAAGAAACCTATATTTTGAGATCTACCCTATTGGAAAGTCATAGAGGTCCGCTCTTCAATCGATGTGATGCACGTGACGAAAAATCTTTGCGTGAACCTACTAGGCTTCCTGGGCGTGTACGGGAAGACAAAAGATACACCAGAAGCACGGGAGGACCAATAACGTATGAAAGACCCCGACAAACTGCATGAGACAGATAAAGGATGTCATTACTCCAGCTACGCTCTTACAAAAGCAGAGAAGAAAATCTTTTTTGAATGTCTGAGCAGTATCAAGATCCCGGGAATAACTTATGTGGATACTACGTCTGCGAGTTCATTCGTGAGATGGCCCGTTACAGGGATGCGGAGGAGGCTATACACGCCACTCGTGTACGTGAAGAATATTTCACAATTAATCTTATTTTATTACCATCAATTGTATTGAGTTCCATTCATATATATTGATCTCCTTTTTTAATATAGATGATACGCCTGCGGGACACTCTCATAACGGGGGATCGCATACGAGCAATTCAAGAGGAACTCACGGGATTCTTTTTTTAATGAGGCCCTTGCCCGAACTGGAGAACACTATCGGGAGTTCATAGATCTTGATCGACGTCATTAGGAATATATGAGATAGATATAGTAAAAAGGTCCGACTTTATATATATTGTAAACATGCATTACTTGTGCTGTATTTCATGACAACGTCTATATATACATGACGATGTTTGTGGTTTCTAGAATGATGTATGCATTGCAGAATTGAAAGAATAATATAAAACCAAGAAACTCTGTCGCGGCAGAGAAACGGCCAGTTTCTCTGCCGCGGCAAAGAAACGCTGCTCCACCCTAAACCTCTGCCGCGGTAGAGAAACGGCCGTTTTCTCTGCCGCGGCAGAGACCCTCCAGTCCCGGTTCGTATCTCGAACCGGGACCAAAGGTCCTCCACCACGAGCCCCCTGCCGCACCATGTGGCGGGGCCTTTTGTCCCGGTGTACATTTGAACCGGGACTAAAGGGTGGACCCTTTAGTCCCGCCTGGTTGGTCCCGGTTCGAAAACCGGGACTGATGGCCCAAATGGACCGGGACTGAAGCCACGTTTTCCACTAGTGGGCGTCTTACCCCTTGCTTCATCGTTCTCTACGCAAACCTGCACCTCTCGTGTTTCTCATCTACCTGAGGGTGCGGTAGTAACTAGATGGCGATGGAGGCAGGCAAAGCTTCGGCTGGTTCAGGAGATCATGGTGATGAAGATCTGGATGAGATGCTTAAGCACTTGGAGCTCCGCAACGACGAACTCGACGATGTTGTCCTTGGGGAGGCGGCGGTTGAGGAATTTTGAAAGGATGCTCGTTGGTTGGCGATCGGGAAAGTCATGACGACCAGATCCCTCAGTGCAGAGGTTCAGTTTGAAAAGATGAAGGCGGTTTGGAATCTGTCCCATGAACCTGGCTGTCGTGAGGCGGGTGAAAATCTATTCATCTTCCAGATGCATTGTCTTGGAGATTGGAAGAAGGTTGTGCAGCAAGGACCATGGAATTTTTGCAGATGGGGGCTGCTGATCGAAGACTATGACGGTCTGGTTGACCCAGAGAAACTAAAGTTCGACGACATGTATGTGTGGGCGCAAATCCATGGCATACCGGAGTTGTATAGGAAGGAAGTCGTGGTTGATGATCTTGCTCGTAGAGTGGGGAAAACAAAGGAGGTCCAGATGGCCCCTAAGTTGTTCTTTGAAGGCAATTATGTACGGTTCAGAGTTATGATCGATACCACAAAACCTCTTATGCTTTTTGTATCACTCTCAATTACTGGAGAAGGGCGAAAGCGGATGTTGGTCAAGTATGAAAACGTTGCAGCATCCTTGGGCATGACCATGAGGAATGTGGCGATGCAACCTGGGAGGAGAAAGATTTTCAGTATGGTACATGGATGCTAGCCAAACGTCGAATAAATCAGCCAAAACCAGAGCCAAGAAGCTTCCAACCGCGGGTCCCTTCTCGTGGTAATGGATGATACAGCAGAGGTTGTACTGAATTCATGTCAAAGAAGAGATCATCAGGGGATGCTGATTTGGATGCTAAAGATGATACCAAGGATACAACATCTAGTCCCATGAAAACCAATATAGAGGAGGAGGTGGAAGAGTCGGACGGGTCCATTGGGGCTCGGAAGAAGCTTGATCTAGATGAGAGTTTAGATGGAGAAGATTCTAAGGAAGTGCCTCCACCACCACCGACTTACACACAGATCCTCGGGACAGGAGCAAACAGTGGAAGGTTAATACTACCAATGAATTGGCAACATCGGCAGCCTCCCTCGAGGAGGACCGCCGGGCCTAATGTGTCTTTTAGGCTGGAACTGTCACGGGTCGGGGCATCCTGCAACAGTTCATGAACTCGACTGCCTAGCGCAGACGTATAAGCCATGTTTCGTTTTCTTATGTGAAACCAGACAAAGTGAGGAGCGAGTCAAAAACCTTCGATTTTGAATTGGAATGCATGGTTGCCATCATGTGAAGGGTGATGGGAAAGGTGGAGGAATGGCTCTGTTTTGGCAAGAGGGTATCAATGTAGACATTATATCTTTCAGTAAGAGGCACATCGACGTCCATATCAGTGGAGGGCCATATGACCATTTGTGGCATTGTACTTTTGTTTATGAGGAGCCAAAGCCTAGTGAACGGCACCTTTTCTGGACAAAACTCAGAACAATCAGGGACCGATCAACGGAACCATGATTAATGCTACGTGATTTCAACGAGGCTATGTGGCAAGAAGAGCATTTTTCTCGGACGAAGCGATCTGAGCGTATGATGAGGGATTTTAGGGAGACACTGTCCTTTTGCGATTTACATGATATTGGTTTCGTGCGTGTCCCCTGGACATTCGATAACAAGCAAAAAGGCGAAATAAATATTAAGGTGAGGTTAGACCGGGCGGTTGCTAGCCCGGCTTGGTCTGCTTGCTTCCCGGAGCATCGACTGTGGCATATCACGTCATCTAGATCAGATCATACACCCTTGTTGCTCTGAGCTGAACAAGCACAGAACTACAGAAGGGATAGGTCCATTCGGCGATATGAGGTTGCATGGGAACGTGAGCCATCTTTACCAGCTGCTATTGAGGAAGCATGGTCGCGCAGAATTCTGGGGTAGGATTTAGGAGACATCAATCAGGCTCTTGATACGTCTCAAATGTATCTATAATTTCTTATGTTCCATGCTAGTTTTATGACAATACTCACATGTTTTATATACACTTTACATCATTTTGATGCATTTTCCGGCACTAACCTATTAACAAGATGCCGAAGCGCCAGTTCCTGTTTTCTGCTGTTTTTGGTTTCAGAAATCCTACACAAGAAATATTCTCGGAATTGGACGAAACAAAAGCCCACGGTCTTAGTTTGCACGGAGCCTTCCAGAAGTCCGAAGAGGAGACGAAGAGGGGTGACGAGGCGGCCACACCCTAGGGGGTGCGGCCCCACCCTTGGGTGCACCGCCCTATGGGGTGGGCCCCTCGGGCGCCTTCCGACTCTGCCCCTTCGCCTATAAATTCTCTCCGTCGCGAAAACCCTATCACCGAGAGCCACGATACGAGAAAAGTTCCAGAGACGCCGCCGCCGCCAATCCCATCTCGGGGGATTCAGGAGATCGCCTCCGGCACCCTGCCGGAGAGGGGAATCATCACCGGAGGGCTCTACATCACCATGCCCGCCTCCGGACTGATGCGTGAGTAGTTCATCCTTGGACTATGGGTCCATAGCAGTAGCTAGATGGTTGTCTTCTCCTCTTGTGCTATCATGTTTAGATCTTGTGAGCTGCCTATCATGATCAAGATCATCTATTTGTAATGCTACATGTTGCGTTTGTTGGGATCCGATGAATATTGAATACTATGTCAAGTTGATTATCAATCTATCATATATGTGTTGTTTATGTTCTTGCATGCTCTCTGTTGCTAGTAGAGGCTCTGGCCAAGTTAATACTTGTAACTCCAAGAGGGAGTATTTATGCTCGATAGTGGGTTCATGGCTCCATTGAATCTGGGACAGTGACAGAAAGTTCTAAGGTTGTGGATGTGCTGCTGCCACTAGGGATAAAACATCGATGCTTTGTCTAAGGATATTTGTGTTGATTACATTACGCACAGTACTTAATGCAATTGTCTGTTGTTTGCTGGAAGGGGTGCGGATGCTAACCCTAGGCATAGATGCATGCTGGATAGCGGTCTATGTTCTTTGTCGTAATGCCCTAATTAAATCTCATAGTAGTCATCATGATATATGTATGTGCATCTCTATTTGTCAATTTCCCAACTGTAATTTGTTCACCCAACATGCTATTTATCTTATTGGAGAGACACCACTAGTGAACTGTGGACCCCGGTCCATTCTTTTACATCTCAAATACAATCTACTGCAATCTCTGTTCTTTGTTGTTCTTTGCAAACAAACATCATTCTCCACACCATACGTTTAATCCTTTGTTTTCAGCAAGCCGGTGAGATTGACAACCTCACTGTTAAGTTGGGGCAAAGTATTGTGATTGTGTTGTGCAGGTTCCACGTTGGCGCTGGAATCCCTGGTGTTGCGCCGCACTACACTCCTTCACCAACAACCTTCACGTGTCCTTCATCTCCTACTGGTTCGATAACCTTGGTTTCTTACTGAGGGAAACTTGCTGCTGTACGCATCACACCTTCCTCTTGGGGTTCCCAACGGACGTGTGCTTCACGCGCCATCAGCTCTCAAGGGGGTCATGTCAGGTTTACATAATTGGAAGTCAATCCACTTTAAATCAGTACCAAAGGAGATTGAGAAGAAAAGAGCCTGACTCGAGGAACTGCATAATTGTGACGATGAAAACAGTGTTAAGGAACACCATATGCTATCTAAGGAAATGGACGAACTCCTCTACCGAGAGGAAATTGCATGGTTGCAGCGGTCCCTGATACGTCCATTTTGCATCACTATTTTATATCATAATTTACTGTTATTCATTGATAGATTTCATATTTAGAGATGATACTTATGTTATTTCACCTATTTTGCATGTTTCATGATTATTGGAGAATTACTCACCGGAGTCAGAATTCTGCTGGAAAAAGCACCGTCAGGATACAATATTTCTGAAGATCAACAATTGACGGAAAATATACCGAAGCTCCTATTTTTCCAGATGACGGAGCCAGCCAAAAGGGGAGGCCGAGGAGGGCCGCCATGGGCCCTCCCCATGGGCCGGCGCGGCCACCAATGCCAGCGCGCCGCCACGTGGGGAGGGGGCCCACGACCCCCTCGGCCATCGCCCTTTCGCGTACTTCATCTCCCAGAAACCCTAAGGTGCGGGAACATCGAGGATAGTCATCACCGCCTCCTCGAGGCGGAAAACACCAGAGAGAAAAGAGCTCTCCGGCAGGCAGAAATCTGCCGGGGAAATTCCCTCCCGGAGGGGGGAAATCGTCGCCATCGTCACCGTCATCGAGCTGGACTTCATTGGGATCATCATCATCATCTCCACCACCGACACCGTCATCTCCACCGCTGCACCTCGTCTCCGCTGTAACATCTAGGGTTGAATCTTGAGTATTTCATAGGGGAAACTCTCCCGGTGTTGATTACTCCTTGTTATTGATGCTATTGAGTGAAACCGTTGAATCAAGGTTTATGTTCAGATTGTTATCCATCATCATATCACCTCTGATCATGTTCCATATGATATCTTGTGAGTAGTTTGTTTAGTTCTTGAGGACATGGGTGAAGTCTAAATGTTAGTAGTGAACTATGTTGAGTAATATTTAATGGTTTGATATTTAAGTTGTGCTGTTATTCTTCTAGTGGTGTCATGTGAACGTCGACTACATGACACTTCACCTTTATGGGCCTAGGGGAATGCATCTTGTATTCGTTTGCTAATTATGGGGTTGCCGGAGTGACAGCAACCTGAACCCCCGTTGGTATATCGCTGCATGAGGGATAGCAGGATCTCTGAGTTTAAGGCTGTGGTTAGATTTATCTTAATTACTTTCTTGTATTTGCGGATGCTTGCAAGGGGTTTAATCACAAGTATGTATTAGTCCTAGGAAGGGCGGTGCATTAGCATAGGTTCACCCACACAACACTTATCAAAACAATGAAGATTAATCAACTATATGAAGCGAAAGCACTAGACTAAATTCCCGTGTGTCCTCAAGAACGTTTGGTCATCATAAGTAAACAAACCGGCTTGTCCTTTGTGCTAAAAAGGATTGGGCCACTTGCTGCAATTATTATTCTCGCATTTTACTTACTTGTATTTTATTTATCTGCTATATCAAAACCTCCTGAAAACTTGTCTGTGAGCATTACAGTGAATCCTTCATCGAAACTGCTTGTCAACACCTTCTGCTCCTCGTTGGGTTCGACACTCTTATTTATCGAAAGTACTACGATACACCCCCTATACTTGTGGGTCATCAAGACTATTTTCTGGCGCCGTTGCCGGGGAGTGAAGCGCTATTGGTAAGTGGAATTGGTAAGGAAAACTTTTACTGTACGTGCTGTTTTTATTTCTGCCTGCTGCTATAATTCATTATGGAGAGATCTTCTCTTGAATTCCTATTTGGAAAATCTACTACTACTGCAAAGGTAGTGGATGAGGCGCCAGGTGAGAAAGTGATTCCATATAAAATACCTATGAAAATTATTGAACGTGTTGTGGATAACCGCTATGAAGGGGATGGAACTGTCCATCCTGGAGATCATTTACTGTTTTTACATGAATTATGCGGGTTATTCAAGTGTGCAGGTATTTCTATGGATGAAGTTAGGAAGAAACTATTCTCTATGTCACTGTCTGGTAAAGCGGTGCATTGGTATAAACTGCTGAAGAATGGGCATTCTCTTGATTGGAAGGATATTATGCCTCTATTTTATTCTAAATTCTATCCTCCAAGTGAAATTCACAAAGACCGAAACCGCATATATAATTTCTGGCCTCATGATGGAGAGAGTATTGCCCAAGCATGGGGGAGATTGAAGTCTTTAATGCTCAAATGCCCCATTCATGAGCTTCCTGGTAATATCATCATTGATAATTTCTATGCAAGACTTTCTTTTCAAGATAAAACCTTGCTGGATACTACTTGTTCTGGATCATTCACGCGCAACAAAGAAGAGTTTAAATGGGACCTTCTTGATCGGATTCAGGAGAATACTGAAGGATGGGAGAACGACAAAGGTAGAGAGTCAGGTATAAATTATGATTATGAATGCATTGAAACTTTTATGGATACTGATAAATTTCGAAATATGAGTGCTACTTATGGTCTTGACTCTCAAGTTGTTGCAAATTTTTATAAAGCTTTTGCCTCTCATTTTGAATTGCCTAGGAAAAGTTTTAATAAGTATCATGAACCTTACAAAGATAAAACTGATTCGCCTATAGGTAAATGTATTGAAGTTAAAACTGTTGATCACATTCTTCCTGAAGCTTATATTGAAAAAATTCCTTTTCCTGCTAAAATGAAGGAGTATTCTGTTATAACTAGTGCGGTTAACAAAAGTGAAAAGAAACCTCTGGAACCTGAGGAGCAAATAAATGTTGAACCTGCTGTTGCAATAGTTAAAGACCTTGTGACTGAAAATGTAGAAGATGGTCACATCATTTTCTGTGAAGATGCTTCTAATATTGTTTCACATCCTAGTAAGTCTAGGAAAGCCAGTGTTCCTATGCTCTCTGTTAGAATTGGTGATCATTGTTATTATGGTTTATGCGATATTGGTGCAAGTTCTAGTGCCATTCCTTATGAGCTTTACAGGGAAATCATGCATGAAATTGGTTCTTGTGAACTTGAAGATATTGATGTGGTTATTCGGCTAGCTAATAGAGAAACTATCTCTCCTATTGGTATTGTTTGAGATGTGGAAGTTCTATGTGGTAAGATTAAATATCCTGCTGACTTTTTGGTACTTGGTTCTGCTGCTAGTAAGACTTCTCCTATCATTTTTGGTAGACCTTTTCTAAATACTTGTGGAGCTATTATAGATTGCAAGAAAGAGAAAATTGTGACTAAATTTGCTGGTGAATCTTATGAGTTTAATTTCTCTAAATTTGCCAAAGTTCCTTATGAAGCTGAATTGCCTAATGATGATTTTAGAGTTGAACAACTTGCATCTATTGCTCTTGCTCCTAATAATCCTTTGCACCAATATTTGGAGGATCATGAGAGTGAAGTCTTTAGGGAAGAAAGGAATGAGCTTGATGAAATTTTCCTTCGTCAACCCATTCTTAAACATGACTTACCGGTCGAAGATCTAGGTACAACATCACCACCAAAGGAAGATCCTGTTTTTGATTTGAAACCGTTACCTGATAATCTTAAGTATGCTTATATTGATGATAAGAAAACATATCCTGTTATTATTAGTGCTAAGCTTTCAGATTTTGAGGAAGAAAGATTATTGGAAATATTGAAGAAACGCCGAGGAGCTATTGGCTACACTCTTGATGACTTGAAGGGGATTTCTCCCTCTATTTGCCAACATGCCATCAACATGGAAGATGATGCAAAGCCTGTTGTTGAACATCAACGTCGTCTAATTCCTAAGATGAAGGATGTGGTAAGGAATGAGGTATTGAAACTTCTTGAAGCTGGTATTATATATCCTATTGCTGATAGTAGATGGGTTAGTCATGTGCATTGTGTTCCTAAGAAAGGAGGAATAAGCTCATTGTACCTAATGATAATGATGAGCTCATCCCTCAAAGAGTAGTTGTAGGGTATAGAATGTGCATTGATTTTCGAAAGGTTAATAAAGTTACTAAGAAAGATCATTACCCTTTACCTTTTATTGATCAAATGCTAGAAAGGTTATCTAAAAATACTCATTTCTGCTTTCTTGATGGTTATTCTGGGTTTTCACAAATTGCTGTTAGAGCTAAAGATCAAGAGAAAACCACTTTCACTTGTCCCTATGGAACTTATGCTTATAGGCGTATGCCTTTTGGTTTATGTAATGCTCTTGCTACTTTTCAAAGATGCATGTCTGCTATTTTTCATGGCTTTTGTGAAAAGATTGTAGAGGTATTCATGGATGATTTTTCTGTCTATGGGAATTCTTTTGATAATTGTTTGCGAAACCTTGATAAAGTTTTGCAGAGATATGAAGAAACTAACCTTGTTCTTATTTGGGAGAAATGCCACTTTATGGTTAATGAAGGAATTGTATTGGGACATAAAATTTCTGAGAGAGGTATTGAAGTTGATAGAGCTAAAGTTGAAGCAATTGAGAAGATGCCCTATCCTAGGGATGTTAAAGGTATTTGTAGTATTCTTGGTCATGCTATTTTTTATAGGAGATTTATTAAAGATTTATCTAAAATTTCAAAGCCTCATACTAATCTTCTTCAAAAAGATGTACCTTTTGTTTTTGATGATGATTGTAAGGAAGCTTTTCAAACTCTAAAGAAAGCCTTAACAACTGCTCCTGTAGTTGAACCTCCTGATTGGAATTTACCTTTTGAAATTATGTGTGATGCTAGTGATTTTGCTGTAGGTGCTGTTCTTGGACAGCGAGTAGATAAAAAATTGAATGTTATTCATTATGCTAGTAAGACTCTTGATGCTTCTCAAAGAAATTATGCTACAACTGAAAAAGAGTTATTAGCTGTAGTTTTTGCTTATGACAAGTTTAGACCTTATATTGTTGATTCAAAAGTCACAGTTCATACTGATCATGCTGCAATTAGGTACCTTATGGAAAAGAAAGATGCTAAGCCAAGGCTTATTAGATGGGTGCTTCTTTTGCAAGAATTTGATTTACATATTGTAGATAGGAAAGGTGCTGATAATCCTATTGCTGATAATTTGTCTAGATTGGAAAATATTGCTTATGATCCTGTTCCTATTAATGATAGTTTTCCAAATGAACAATTGGCTACCAATAAAGGTGAGCTCGCGAGATAGTCCTTGGTATGCTGATTATGCTAACTTTATTGTTTCCAAGTACTTGCCTCCAACCTTTTGAGCTCAGCAAAGGAGGAAATTCTTTTATTACTTGAGGCATTATTTTTGGGATGACCCACACTTATATAAAGAAGGAGTGGATGGTATTATGCGAAGATGTGTCCCCGAATATGAACAACAAGAGATATTGAGTAAGTGTCATGGTAGTGTTTATGGAGGACATCACGCCGAAGATAGAACCGCACAAAAGGTTCTACAGTCTGGTTTTTATTGGCCAACTCTCTTTAAAGATGCAAGAAAGTTTATTTTATCTTGTGATGAATGTCAAAGAGTTGGTAATATCTCTAGACGCAGTGAAATGCCTATTAATTATACTCTTGTTATTGAACCATTTGATTGTTGGGGATTTGACTTCATGGGTCCTTTCCCTTCTTAAGAAGGTAACAGTCATATACTTGTTGCTGTTGATTATGTTACTAAATGGGTTGAAGCCATACCCACAAAAAGTGTTGATGGTGAGACCTCTTTAAAAATGCTTTTAGATGTTATTTTTCCTAGGTTTGGAGTACCTAGATATCTTATGACTGATGGAGGTTCTCATTTTATTCATGGTGGTTTTAGAAAAACTCTTGCTAAATATGGTATTAATCATAGAATTGCTTCAGCTTATCATCCTCAAACTAGTGGGCAAGTAGAATTATCAAATAGAGAAATTAAATCTATCTTGCAAAAGACTGTTAATAAATCTAGGAAAATTTGGGCTAGTAAGTTGAAGGAAGCGTTGTGGGCTTATAGAACTGCTTATAAAAATCCTATGGGTATGTCTCCTTATAAAATGGTTTATGGAAAAGCTTGTCATTTACCTTTAAAACTAGAGCACAAAGCTTATTGGGCTGTAAGAGAACTTAATAAAGATTTTAAACTTGCCGGTAAGAAAAGGTTGCTACAATTGAGTTCTTTAGATGAGTGGAGAAGTGAAGCTTATGAAAATGCTAGACTTTTTAAGGAGAAAGTTAAGAAATGGCATGATAGAAGAATTATTAAAAGAGAATTTAATGTTGGAGATAAAGTCCTATTGTATCGGTCTCGTCTCAGATTTTTTGAAGGAAAATTACTCTCAAAATGGGAAGGACCATATGTCATTGTGGAGGTGTATCGTTCAGGGGCAATAAAAATTATTTCGCTGAAAGATGATGCCACACAAGTGGTGAATGGACAAAGACTCAAACATTATATTTCTGGATATTCTTATAATGAAGATGTTGATGTTATTCGAGTGGTGACTCCGAAAACTTTCATCAAAGATCAAATTGATAGTTCTGCAGAGTTCGACTTCGAATAGGTAACAGTTTTGGTAGTAAAAAGTCCGCGTTTAACTTTCCGAACAATATTTTTGCTATTTTTAGAAAATATTAAAAATTACGAGATCAAATCGGAGTGGAGGAGGCGCACGAGGGCGCGTCCCCACATGGTGGAGCGGGCCCCACCCTGGCCGCGCCATATGGGGACGGCTCCTCGGAGTCCCTCTCCCACTCGGGTTCGACCTGGTACTTTCCTTTTGTCGTGAAATTTTTTGCTATATAATCCCCCGGACCCCCTAGGTCCGTATATCGTATTCTCGTCGTGTTTTGTTTCGACCTATTTCTGTTCAGATGTCGTCGCAAGGTTCATCCTCAGAAGATTATGCAATGCGTCGCAAACGTGAGCTCCTCCAGGATCTAGATCAAGGAACTTTCGTTGGATGGGCGGAAGAGGAAAGGGTCGTGACAAGACGGAAAGAGATGTATGAGAGTGTCAAGGAGGAAGTGAAGAAGATGTCATCAATAAAAAGAGAGCGGCAAGCTGTGGGGAGTAAGCCAATCTTAGTGGGATCGGTTAACACTCGACGTTCTTTTTCTCATAACTTGCAGGGACCTTTACCACCTGCTCCTAGCCTCAACTCTTTCCCTGCTGTGGAGGAAGCTTTTCGGGTTACCGATGAGTTTTGTGATCAATACCGTGTTCTGAGAAGGGAAGTGGAGATACTTCAGGAGGAGAACAACCGACTTCGCAGAATGCTAGAGCGGTTCCTCACTCCCATCAGGGTCGTTCCACCATCACCACCGAAGGAGTAATTCATCATTGGTATTGGCACCCCCTTGGCTTGTTCCAAGCTTGGGGGGAGTGCCGCGGTATCACATCATCACTATCTTTTACCTTTTTACTGTCAAGTAGTGTCATATCATGAGTAGGGAAGTTATCATATAAGATGGTTTGCAGTGTGGAAGTATCTCTCTTTTAGTTGGTTATCTATGTATCCCTTGGTGTGAGTTATCGTTATGGAATATTAATGAGAAGTTTTATCATTTACGTTTTGCACACCTTATTTTAGTTTGCAATTTTTGTTATATGATTGCTCTTGTTGTTAGTATTGATATCACTTTGGGAGCATCAAGTAAATCTATTTGGTTTTGGCAAACTTAGCATTGGTCAACAGCAACAATACTTTGAGGCTTAAGTAGAAAAGAGGGAAGTACATGTAGATATATTATTTCATTATCTTTCTTTCTTGTTAGCTAATGAGCTTAGTATTCTGAAGTTAAAATTGTTTGTGCTTACAAGGAAGATGCATGATTGTTTCTATCACATGTATATTTGTTTGTTTCCCTCAACTCTTATGCTTGCTAACCAACCTTGCTAGCCAAAGACCTGTACTGAGAGGGAATGCTTCTCGTGCATCCAAAACCTTAAACCAAACCCATGCCATTTGTGTCCATCATAACTACCTATTATGTGGTATTTTGCGCCACTCCAACTAAATATTTCATGTGCTACCTTTAAACAATTCAAAAGTTATTATCTCTTATTTGTGTCAATGTTTTCTAGCTCATGAGGAAGTATGTGGTGTTTTATCTTTCAATCTTGTTGGACAGACTTTCACCAATGGACTAGTGGCATATACATCCGCTTATCCAATAATTTTGCAAAAAGAGCTGGCAACGGGGTGCCCAGCCCCAATTAATAACTTTCATTAATAATTCTCTTCACATGTTTTGCCCTGATTTATCAGTAAGCAACTTAATTTTGCAATAGACACTCCTCCATGGTATGTGAAATGTTGGAAGGCACCCGAGGGTTCGGTTAGCCATGGCTTGTGAAAGCAAAGGTTGGGAGGAGTGTCATCTATAAATAAAACTAAAATACATGTGTAAACAAAAGAGAAGAGGGATGATCTACCTTGCTGGTAGAGATAACGTCCTTCATGGGAGCCGCTCTTTGAAAGTCTATTTAACAAGGGGGTTAGAGTGCCCACTACCATTCGTTGACAACAACAAACACCTCTCAAAACTTTATTTTTATGCTCTCTTTATGATTTCAAAACTTAAAAAGCTCTAGCACATGATTTAATCCCTGCATCCCTCTGCGAAGGGCCTATCTTTTACTTTTATGTTGAGTTAGTAAACCTATTTCCCTCTATCTCAAGCAAGCAATTGAGTTGTTGTGATCCAACCATTTATATTGTGATCTATTTAATCATGTCTTTTATTCTTCCTTGTTTAGTACAAATTTTATCTAAATGAATATGACTTTGAAGGTTATCAATGATTATGAGGAGATTGTTATGATTGAGCATGTAAGTTCTGCCATATAAGCACTAATATAAAGACTCTGCTCGAAAGATAAGTACAATCTGTTAATTGTTCTTTGACCAAGAACGAAATTTGCCATCACCAATTATGATTTCCTATGCACCTTTTATTTGTGATTTCCCTTTACTTGTTTCAAGTTGAGATATATGAGGAAGTTGTTTACTAGAATGTCTTGTGTGAATTAATAAATGTGATGCTTCTTCTCCGTATTTTATTTATCGACTCTTCACTCCATAAACATGTGGTCTTGTTTACTGAGTTCAGTTTTGCTTGGGGACAAGCGAGGTCTAAGCTTGGGGGAGTTGATACGTCCATTTTGCATCACTATTTTATATCATAATTTACTGTTATTCATTGATATATTTCATATTTAGAGATGATACTTATGTTATTTCACCTATTTTGCATGTTTCATGATTATTGGAGAATTACTCACCAGAGTCAGAATTCTGCTGGAAAAAGCACCGTCGGGATACAATATTTCTGAAGATCAACAATTGACGGAAAATATATCGAAGCTCCTATTTTTCCAGATGACGGAATCAGCCAAAAGGGGAGGCCGAGGAGGGCCGCCATGGGCCCTCCCCATGGGCCGGTGTGGCCACCAATGCCGGCGCGCCGCCATGTGGGGAGGGGGCCCACGACCCCCTCGGCCATCGCCCTTTCGCGTACCTCATCTCCCAGAAACCCTAAGGTGCGGGAACATCGAGGATAGTCATCGCCGCCTCCTCGAGGCGGAAAACACCAGAGAGAAAAGAGCTCTCCGGCAGGCAGAAATCTGCCGGGGAAATTCCCTCCCGGAGGGGGGAAATCATCGCCATCGTCACCGTCATCGAGCTGGACTTCATTGGGATCATCATCATCATCATCTCCACCACCAACACCGTCATCTCCACCGCTGCACCTCGTCTCCGCTGTAACATCTAGGGTTTAATCTTGAGTATTTCATAGGGGAAACTCTCCCGGTGTTGATTACTCCTTGTTATTGATGCTATTGAGTGAAACCGTTGAATCAAGGTTTATGTTCAGATTGTTATCCATCATCATATCACCTCTGGTCATATTCCATATGATGTCTTGTGAGTAGTTCGTTTAGTTCTTGAGGACATGGGTGAAGTCAAAATGTTAGTAGTGAACTATGTTGAGTAATATTTAATGGTTTGATATTTAAGTTGTGCTGTTATTCTTCTAGTGGTGTCATGTGAACGTTGACTACATGACACTTCACCTTTATGGGCCTAGGGTAATGCATCTTGTATTCGTTTGCTAATTGTGGGGTTGCTGGAGTGACAGCAACCTGAACCCCCGTTGGTATATCGATGCATGAGGGATAGCAGGATCTCTTAGTTTAAGGCTGTGGTTAGATTTATCTTAATTACTTTCTTGTATTTGTGGATGCTTGCAAGGGGTTTAATCACAAGTATGTATTAGTCCTAGGAAGGGCGGTGCATTAGCATAGGTTCACCCACACAACACTTATCAAAACAATGAAGATTAATCAACTATATGAAGCGAAAGCACTAGACTAAATTCCCGTGTGTCCTCAAGAACGTTTGGTCATCATAGTAAACAAATCGGCTTGTCCTTTGTGCTAAAAAGGATTGGGCCACTTGCTGCAATTATTATTCTCGCATTTTACTTACTTGTATTTTATTTATCTGCTATATCAAAACCTCCTGAAAACTTGTCTGTGAGCATTTACAGTGAATCCTTCATCGAAACTGCTTGTCAACACCTTCTGCTCCTCGTTGGGTTCGAAACTCTTATTTATCGAAAGTACTACGATACACCCCCTATACTTGTGGGTCATCAGTCCCGTATTACTTGGCTTCATGAAGGCGATCGAAATACAAAGTTCTTCCATAGGCAAGCCTCCTGGAGTAAAAATAAAATTCAGAAATTAAAATGAGTTGATGGTTCCTGGACTATGGATACTGCAGATATGGAAAACATGGCCATGGTTTTTTTAGAATCTATACTCTAGGGATGAATCTATAAATCCAAGGGGAGTAACTGATTTGGTTCAGGAGTGTGTTGATGAGGCTATGACTGAGGCACTTTGTGCCCCGTTTACAGAGAAGGAGATAAGCGATGCTCTTTTCCAGATAGGCCCTCTAAAATCCCCGACACGTATTTTACAGAGGAATTGGGGGCTTATTCGTGATGATGTAGTTCGAGCGGTGCAACAGTTTTGTGATACTGGGATTATGCCTGACGAGGTAAATGACACAGCTATTGTTATGATTCCAAAGAAAAATGACCCGGATAGGAACTAAAGGATTTTAGACCTATCATCATGTGTAATGTGTTATACAAAATGGTCTCTAAATGCCTTGCAAATCGCCTTCGGACGTTTCTCAACGAGTTGATTTCGCCTACTCAAAGTGCTTTTGTACCGGGCAGCACTAGTAGGAAAAGGCTCATTAGTGGCGCACCAAAAACACATTCTGTGGCACATGGGCGGTGCGCCACAGAAACTTCGCCACACAAATAAGGTTTCTGTGGCGAACCAGCCCATGCGCCACAGAATTAAGATTTCTGTGGCGCACCAGTGCTTCGGTGCACCACAGAACTAGTTTTCAGTGCGCTACAGAATTTGCTCATATTATACACGATTTTGTGCTGCCTGTTATACACATACATGTTATATACAAAAATATACATATATTATACAGATTATATACAGAAATATGCAGATATAATATAAATAGCATGTACATTGCACAGAGATAATATAAACATCATCATCACATTACTTAGAGCCCGATCGAGATACATATATAGTGGCAAGTGTCAAATGTTTTACATACAACTCTTAATTCATACAAATTTCACAATTTCGAGATACAAAGTGGTCTTCATCCGGTTCCTCCTTTGCCCCCTCCTCTCTACCCGCCAGGTTCGCTTGCATCGGGGTCTTCATCCGGTTCCTAGCTCCTCTGATTAAAATGGAAGAAAGACCATATAATCAATAAATGCCTCATACATTGTTGGTCAAAATAAATATTAACATTCTGGGATGGCGTAAGTGAGACCAAGTCCGATGCACAAGAGATTGATATTTGTGCTATCTTACCAGGCTCACTTAAGCCACCCCCGAGTGTACGGTGACCAAACATTTTAATCATCGGTGCTATCTCGAAGAAAGACCAAAATAAAAGAATAAGTCCAACTCAAATACG
Source organism: Lolium perenne (assembly GCF_019359855.2). Taxonomy (NCBI): domain Eukaryota; kingdom Viridiplantae; phylum Streptophyta; class Magnoliopsida; order Poales; family Poaceae; genus Lolium; species Lolium perenne. Next base: position 191,471,049 of record NC_067249.2, read on the forward strand.
AGCCAAGTAGTATCAACTAAATAGCATGCCTCATACTTTGTTGGTCGAAACAAATATTAACATTTCGGGACGGAGTTAGCGAGCCAGGTAGGATGCACAAGAGATTCATATTTGTGCAATCACACAAGGCTCACTAACACCGCCCCTGAGTGTAGTGACCAACCATTCTAATCATCGACGAATTGTTTGTGGTGATGCCTCATACATTGATGGTCAAAAAAAATATTAACATTCCGGGATGGAGTCAGTGAGGCTAGGTAGGATGCACAAGAGATTGATATTTGTGTCATCACACCAGGCTCACTGGCTCCACCCCAGAGTGTACGAGTGACCAAGCATTTTAATCATCGGCATTTTGAAATACAAATGCAAATTAAATGACAAGGGCCTCATACCTTGTTGGTCGAAACAAATATTAACATTTAGAGAAGGCGTCAGTGAGACCAAGTAGGATGCACAAGAGATTGATATTTGTGCCATCGCACCAGGCTCACTGGCGCCTCCCCCAAGTGTAGTGACCAAGCATTTTAATCATCGGCAAAAAATGGAAGAAAGGCCAATGCAATTAAGAAGTGCCAACTAAAATAAGAGATAAGTAGCTAGTATGAACTAAATGGAATGCCTCATACTTTGTTGGTCGAAACAAATATTAACATTCAGGGATGGGGTCAGTGAAGCCAAGTAGGATGCACAAGAGATTGATATTTGTGCCATCACACCAGGTTCACTAGCCCCACCCCAGAGTGTACAAGTGATCAAACATTCTAATCATCGGCCAATGCAATTAAGAAGTGCCAACTCAAATAAGAGACACGTAGCTAGTATGAACTAAATGGAATGCCTCATACTTTGTCGGTCAAAACAAATATTAACATTCAGGGATGGAGTAAGTGAGGCCAGGTAGGATGCACAAGAGATTGATATTTGTGCCATCACACCAGGCTCACTTGCTCCACCCCCGAGTGTACGAGTGACTAAACATTCTAATCATCGGCACTAAAATGGAAGAAATAGCCAAGTGGTATCAACTAGATAGCATATGCCTCATACTTTGTTGGTCGAAACAAATATTAACATTCCGGGATGGAGTAAGCGAGGCCAGGTAGGATGCACAAGATATTAATATTTGTGCCATCATACCAGGCTCACTTGCTCCACCCCGGAGTGTAAAGGTGACCAAACATTCTAATCATCGGCACTAAAATGGAAGAAAGAGCGAAGTGGTATCAACTAGATAGCATATGCCTCATACTTTGTTAGTCGAAACAAATATTAACATTCAGGGATGGCGTAAGCGAAGCCAAGTAGGATGCACACCAAATTGATATTTGTGCCACCCCAGAGAGTAGTGATCGACCAAACATTCTAATCATCGGTAAGTACAAAAACACCACCAAACCAGCAACCATGGTGACATAAGTCAAGATGCTCAAACACACATAGCATGGAGCAGATGCTCCCAAGGGATTATTCATCACTTGGTATAGACCAAGTGATGCTGGCAAAAGAGAGGCCAAGCAAGAACCAGTAAATCCAATAAGTGATAGATATGCCTAAACAAGCAAGAACACATAGCATATCCCAGCTAACCATATGAGACAAGTCTTGGTAGCCAACTGAATCACCTAGCACCACCTAGCCTTTTAAAACCAGCAGAAACTGTCCATTTTCTTTAAAGGATACCACAGTGGCATTCATTTACATGATCCCCTAGTGTGGATATCTCTATTTTCATCAAAACCAACCAAATATCCAACTTTGAGTTCAACCAGCAACACAAACAAGCAAGAAATACCAAGTGAGCAAGTCTTCATTACCTTGTGCAGGTTCAGACATGGATTTATTTCCAACAAAGGATGGAAATCACTATGCTATGCTCAAACACACATAGCATGGAGCAGATGCTCCAAAGGGATTATTCATCACTTGGTATAGACCAAGTGGTGCTGGCAAAAGAGAGACCAAGCAAGAACTAGTAAATCCAGTAAGTGATAGATATGCCTAAACAAGCAAGAACACATAGCATATCCCAGCTAACCAGATGAGACAAGTCTTGGTAGCCAACTGAATCACCTAGCACCACCTAGCCTTTTAAAACTATCAGAAACAGTCCATTTTCTTCAAAGATACCACAGTGACATTCATTTACATGATCCCCTAGTGTGGATATCTCTATTTTCATCAAAACCAACCAAATGTCCAACTTTGAGATGCAACCAGCAACACAAACAAGCAAGCAATACCAAGTGAGCAAGTCTTCATTACCTAGTACAGGTTCATAAAGAAATTAATAAAGCACCTAGTTTTATTTGTAGAAAACCATCAGATAAATGAACCTGGTACGATTAGATCATACCACTGGTTATTTTGTTTTCAACATAAGAATAGATCATACCACTGGTTATTTTGTTTTCAACATAAGAAGCATCAGTGTCAATCAAAATATTGATCACCTACTGATTAACAGGCCACTTTCCAAACCCACACTACCAGCACATTTGGAGAGCATACTGACATACTGCAGTTCATTGTATCCAAATAATCCAATGGCAATCTTGGTGATCAACCATTGTCATTGAAAGCCATGCCAAACTATACTTTCAAATACAATTTGAAGAGCAAACAAGCAGTAGCAAGAGATACTACTGAATATCACTCAATTCAATAATATAGAGGCAACCAGTTTAGCACATGCATATTTAATCATTACCATATACAGTTCATATAAAGGCAGTATCATTACACAGTTAAGCATCACATCATTACTGCTTAAGCTAATGAGCAAGAGCATTTGTTCTTGCTAAAGCAATAGTTCCAGCAAAAAACCACATGCACAACACCCACATCAGCTCACAGAAACTATCCATATGCAGGCAACAAAGTAATTTATTCAGATACTGCACATGAGCAGCATCACTGAATCAAAGAAACTAGCAACAATGCATCCAGAGCAACAGCAGCAATGCATCCAAAGCAGCAGCAATCCATCCAGAGCAACAGCAGCACAACCTAGCAGCACGAGCATTTCGTCGAGCACTTTATGCTCGCGCGGGAGAGGAAGAGGGAGGGGAGGGGAGAGAGCTCAACGATGATAGGGGTGGAGGAGGAGGTTGACGACGACGGCAGGGGTGGAGGACGCAGCAGCTCCTCCTCCTTGACGTGGCGCCGACCCCTCCTCCTTGATGCGGCGGCCCTCCTCCTCCACGCCGCAGCGGCTTGTGCTGCTTGTGGCGGGGATGGGTGGAGCGTGGCGGCATGCGACCCTCGCAGAGGAAGGCAACGGCGATGGCGACAGCAACAGCAGCGCTCACCATGGAAGGCGGCGGCGCGCGGCAGTATAGGGAGAGGAAGAGAGGGGTACGGGTGAGGGAGGGGGTACGAAAGGTATATAAAAGCGCGCAATTTCTATGGTGCACCAGCACTAGTGCGCCACAGAATCACTTATTTCTGTGGCGCACCAGAAGTAGTGCGCCACAAAATACTTTATTTCTGTGGCGCACCCTGTCCTATGCGCCACAGAAATAACGACACCAATTATTGGTGGTGGAAGGATGTGGGCCCCACCTTATTTCTGTGACGCATGCACTCGTAGTGCGCCACAAAACTAGGCTATTTTTGTGACGCACCGTGACTCGTGCGCCATAAATATTGTTTATGTGGCGCATATGAAGTTGGTGCGCCACAGAAATAAGATCTCATCTATAAGGCTTTTCCTACCAGTGCAAGTTAATTATTGATAATGCCTTAATGGCATTTGAGTGCTTTCACGCAATTCAGACGGGAGGTACATCACGATCCAAATTTTGTGCGTATAAATTTGATATGGCCAAAGCTTATGACCGAGTTGATTGGAGGTTCTTGGAAGGAGTTTTAGCGAAATTGGGCCTTCAAAGCAAATGGATACGGTGGGTAATGGCATGTGTGACCTCCGTACAATACTCAATTCGCTTTAACGGGCATATGTTGGACTCCTTCTCCCTATCTCGCGGTATGCGCCAAGGTGATCCGTTGTCGCCATATTTGTTTCTTTTTGTAGCTGATGGTCTGTCTTGTCTTATTAGAAGGGAAATAGAAGCTGGAGCACTCCATGAGTACAAAATATGCAGACGTGCGCCGGGCATCACACATCTGTTCTTTGCATATGATAGCCTCCTTTTCTTTGAAGGTTTTGTTGGTCAAGCTATGGTGATTAAAGCCATCTTAGACAGATATAAAAGAAGTACTGGACAGTTGGTTAGTCTCGGGAAGTGCTCAATAATGTATGGTAACCAATGTTCTTTGCAAGTGCAAGACGAGATTAAGGAGATTCTCAATTATGAAACTTCTAGCTTCGAGGAGAAATACCTCGGACTACCAGTCCCTGGAGGTAAGATGAAAAATGGGAAATTCAAGCCAATTAAAGAGAGGCTCCAGAAGCAAGCTTATGACTGGACTGGAAAATATTTGTCTAGTGCGGTGAAGGAGACTTTGATAAAAGCCCTTTTGCAATCTCTGTCAACGTATGCGATGGATGTTTTTAAATTCCCAGCTGGTTTGACGGAGGATCTATCTCACATTATTCGGGATTTCTGGTGGGGCGCTGAAGAAGATAGAAGATGTATGCACTGGATGTCGTGGGAAAACTGACCCGACCAAAATCGCAAGGTGGTGTTGGCTTTCGGGATTTAAAAAATTTCAACCAGGATTTGTTGGCACGTCAGGCTTGGAGGTTAATCCCATTCCTGAATAGCCCGTGTGCACGTTTCCATAAAGCAAGGTATTACCCATCAGCACATCTTTTGGACACGGGCATTTATACAGAATGTGTCTCCTACCTGGGAAGGAGTAGTGCATGGTTTGGAGCTACTTAAGAAAGGTGCTATTTGGAGGATAGGCTCAGGAACAAGTGTCAAAATATTTCGCGATAATTGTATCCCTCGCTCAGATGCACTTAAGACTTTCGGGAGGAGAGGAAATTCGAGATGTCGTTGGGTATCAGAACTTATTGATCCAATTACAAGGACATGGAATGAGGGTTTAGTTCGGGAATGTTGTTTATCCATAGATGCAGATGCCATTTTAGTAATCAAGCTTCCCCCAGTACAGTGTGACGATTTGTGGCTTGGTTCCCTGAAAGTAACGGACTAGTCTCGGTAAAATCTGCATACCGTCTTGGACTGCAGCCTCGTTTGAATGAACTGAGTAGAGGACAGTCGAGCATGGAACCTGAGGGAGACAGAAATATCTGGGATTTAATTTGGAAAACCAAGGTTCCTAATAAAATTCATGTTTTTGCCTGGAAGGTTGCGTCGTCGACACTAGCGGTACGGTCTGCACTACACCACCCTATTAACTCAGTAGATCATATATGTGTTATTTGTGGAGCAGATATAGAAGAAACACACCATGCTCTTGTGCGGTGTACAATGGCAAGAGCTTTGAGATATGAACTGCGAGAATATTGGGATCTGCCTACTGAAGAGGCGTTTAGTTTTGATGGGCATGAATGGATATTTTAGCTAATCAGTAATGTACCAGAAAAGATGAGAGCAATGATTCTCCTCCTGTTATGGCGAGTTTGGCATCATCATAACAATGTTGTCCATGGCGACGGCAAAGCAAGAGTATCCGCATCGGTACCATATCTCTATAGCTATTTGGAGTCATATGCATCGGCATCAGGGAGGAGTTGGGATATGAAAGGTAAAACCCCGATTATTCTGGACCGTCACATTATTGAGGGTAAACCAGATAAGCCGAGGTGGTTGGCCCCGACAGAAGGCGAGCTGAAGGCGAATGTCGATGCAGGATGGAACCCAACAAGCAAAGAAGCGGGAATTGGCATTGCGGTACGAGACCATCGAGGCCACCCAATCATGATGGAATGGAAGTTCCTGCCAGCGTGTGCAAGCGTAGAGGAGGCCGAGGTCATCGCGTGCTTGGAAGGCCTACGTCTTTTGATCTCACTTCAGCGCTGGCCGGCTTCCCTGGGGTCTGACTGTCTAAGGGTAGTACATGCAATAACAAATGAGACAGAGGAGAGATCTGCTAGTTGGGCGTTGATTTTGGAAGCCCGGGAACTTCTGAAGATTTTCAGAGACATCACCATATCAAAGGTGGATCGGGGATGCAACGGAGTGGCGCATGCCTTAGCACGGTTAGGAAAATCAGGGACCTCATATTGTATCCGTGACTCAGCCCCGGACTGCGTTCGGGAGCTGATCACCCTAGAATGTACGAACACTGTGTAACTTCGGAGCAGCAGGTTTCTTACGTACTCTTTTCCCTACCATGGTACCTAAGGAGACTGGAAGGTTTTTAATGAGGCGGCCTACTGCTCAAATATAATATATGTGTTTTTACCTCAAAAAAAGTTGTTGTTGTATAATGGCATAAGCCAAAGACTTGAGCTTCAAGAGCTGTGTGGGGATCCCTCGCCCTCTCCTCCTCTATCGCATATGCATGTGGTCTCGCTTGGGTCCTCGACGGTGGCATCCGTGTCGTTGCCGGTGGATCTTGACCAGCCTCTTGACTTTGTTGACTGTAGTGATAAGGTTAATGAGACGGGTGCTTTGACACCTACCTCTGAGACGCTCTTTGCAAAAGAGCTTTGCTACCTACTGGTTAATTTAGAGGCGGCTTACCCTGAATTCGACAAGGAGATTACTAGCATCCTATCGAAGAAGCCTGCAATGGGCAAAATCAAAAAGGTGAATGAGTATCTCTCAAGAGCAAAAAGATTGGCGCCTCAAGGCATAGTTGTTTGATGGATAGTTCTCTTCTTTCGGGTCCAAGAGCTTTATTCTCATGTGGTTATCAAGGTGTTGATAGTTTGCAGCTGTAGTTGTAGCAGGTCAGGAGAATTGGTTGGTGTGGCTTAGCGGTTGGGAAGTCGCTTGCTTTGGGAGTAGTTTGCATGTTGTTTTGTTGCAATGGTTTTCACTTTGTTCTTAATTAACTGGGTAATTATCTTTTTCTTACATAATAATTAGGATAAAACTTTTGCATCCGCTTAAAAAAATCACGAAGCAAGTATGTTTGTGCTTATATGACTTATATAAGTCAATATTCAAAAGTTAAAATAAGCGTAACCAATCACCATTGGTTTGGTACTTACAAAATAGGAAAGATGCAAAACTACAAATCATGGTGTTTTAACTCTGGTGCGAAATTATCTACTTCCTTCGTCTAAAAATAGATGTCTTACTTTTGTCTAGATAGGAATGTATCAGAGACTACAAACAAAGTGGCTCATGAGTTAGCTAAGTACTCTCTCCGTCCACAAATAAGTGTACATGCGGGTTTTTCAAGGCAAATTATGAAGTGAAGTAAAAAAATACATTGGGAACATGCATCTCTCCTCTTTAATTTTTTGACCTCTAATAAGCTAAGTGCATGTACTAGAAAACAAGAAGAATATGTGATTAATATTATTGAGTTTGATTACCGTGCGATGAGAGAGAAGCAATTAAAGTACATGGGGAAAATAGAAGTACACTCTTTTATGGATAAAGTTTAGGCTTAGATGTACACTTTATTTGAAGACGGAGGGAGTATATAGTGTTTTAAATAAGCATATTCATGTAATTGGGATGATGAGCCTCCTAGTTTTTTTCTTTCTTCTGAACAATCTTATAAACGATGTAACCATTTCTTTCAAAAAAACTCTCAAGCATTATCATGTCACCACGAAATTTTCCGGGGCTGGTAAAAATGTGCAAAATTCCCCGAGCATTTGGACTTCCGAGACTACTGGATAAGGCAGCCTCCGGCAAAATCCCCAATTCCTCCAGTCTGCTCTCCAAACGCTCCCATGGCGGCCGTTTACCCCACCACGGGCGCCCTCCCCACGCGCCACTCCCCTCCCTCCTTTCTCCGGCCGTCGTCCCTCTCGTGGTCCGCCTCCATCACCCAGCACCGCGCCCCCCTTTCACCGCGCCTCGCGCTCTCGCCGCCACCCGCGGCCAACCGGCGGTCCTTCGTGGTGCGCGCGGCGTGGACGCGGCGGTCGCGGGGCGAGCTGGACAAGAGCCCGAACCGCAAGTCGTGGAAGCAGCGCACGGACATGTACATGCGCCCGTTCCTGCTCAACGTCTTCTTCTCCAAGCGCTTCGTGCACGCCAAGGTCATGCACAGGGGCACCAGCAAGGTCATCGCCGTCGCCACCACCAACGCCAAGGACCTCAGGACCACGCTGCCCTCCCTCATCGACGACAACGCCTGCAGGACCATCGGCCGTCTCATAGCCGAGAGGTCCATGGACGCCGACGTCTTCGCCATGGCCTACGAGCCCAGGAAGAACGAGAGGATCGAGGGGAAGCTCGGGATTGTCATCGACACCATTAAGGAGTATGGCATCATTTTTGCCTAGGCAGGTTCCAGACTAGAGCAGACTGTTTTGTTGTATTTCTGTAGCTTGATCCATGTAGCCATTTTTGTTCAGCTTATCTTATACTGATAATGATCTAGCAATAGCTTCTTGTGCTAATAGTATTGTCATAATGGTGTTTTAGTGCTATTTTACTCTTTCAATTTCTTAGGATATCATTTGTTATAACGTCTAGTGGGTTATCTTACTGCTCAAATGTTCATTCGTAGCAGTAAAGCCGAGTTGACTGAATGCAACTAGGATGTATCCAGTTTTGTCACATCGAATGTAGACATAAGAAGTTACTAATTAATCAAAACTATGAAGAGTAAGTTATTGATCTGAAAAATTAGGAGTAAATATCTCAAAATTAGGTGCAAGTTATTGTACCTGACTACATATCTGTTAGGGAATATAGCTTGATATATCCGATCTTTGTTACTGATATTGTACATATGTATAAGAAACATGTGGAGTCGCAACGAAATCAGAGCTGCACATAAGTCATGGCTCAGTAAGATGTATGGCCTTCAACTATTGTTAGGACGTCTAGTGAGTAATCTTACCGGAAAAATGTTCATTCAGAACACAAAAACCCAGTTGACTGAATGCAACAGTTGCCGGGGCTATCCAGTTTTGTCACATAAAAGCTTGGTTTAGGCTGTTACTATTACCTCTATTCTAAAATGGCTTATATTTCGGAACGGAGGTACTAATATTAATCAACACTTTGAGCAAGCTACTAATATGAAAAAATAGGAACAAGTATCTCAAAGTCCATTATAGCTAACAACATATCAAGTAGGAAATATAAGTTCCACTATGTGTTTTTTCCTACTGTAGTATTCCCCTGTTCCAAAGTAATTGGCGCAAATTTGTCTAGATACACATGTATCCATATGCGTTTTAGCGTGTAGATACACTCGTATCCAGACAAAGCCATGTCACTTAATTTGGAATGGAGGGAGTACATATGCATAAGAAACATATGGATTCGCAAGGAAATTGGAGCTGCACAAAAGTGATGGATCACTAAGATGTATGGCCTTCAACTTGTTGGTTATCAGTTAATTGATGAATGATTTTCAGGAGCTGTGTTCATGGCCTTCAAATAGTTAGTATGACTGAATGGTCCTGACTTTCAGAATTTTACTGCATTTTAGCTATGTTTCACTGCTGTTAGCTGAAGTGTTGTCTCTTCTGTTGTTCATCAAAATCATGTTTGGAACAGTGGAACTATAAAAGATCTAGTGAATGAAACAATAAGATATATGAAGTTTCTGTTTGTTGAATGCAATGATAAGAACATCCTCTTTTCTTTTGCAACCAGTGTTAAGACCTTGCAATGCTAGTAGTGTTTAGCTGCCTACAGGCTATAGTTATCCTTGCACTCCCGAAAAGGAGAATTATATTGTTGTGTCTGTTGAGTTAACTCTACCAAGTTGAAATGTTTTCTACGATGCATTCTATGTACCTAGCCTTGTGCATGGCATCATTTTGCACTGATCCTGTTAGAAAATCTACTGCTTTCTAACAAGTTGCCTCAGTTTGTAAATGCCATTTTATACCCGCATGGTGTTTAGTGGTTGTGAGACTAAGCCCTTTGCTTGATATAAGGACCATCTTGTCATGTTTGCAGCGCACAGATACTATCCCGATTTAGAGTTTTCCTGCACAAATTCACAAATGAAATTACTTCTCTTCGTGGTGTCTCTTATTCATCGGAAATAAAGTAATTCAATGAAGATTTAGGGTTTTCCTGCACCAATTCACATATGTAATTAGTGCTCTCCATGGTGTCTCTTATTCATGGGAAATGAAGTAATTCAGTGAAAGAGAGCATTTCCTAGGCGGCTAGGCTTTTGACCCCTCTGCCGGCACGGCCGCCGGTCCTTCGCGCCTCCGATGGCCTTTTAGGCCTAGAGGTACGGAGGACCCCAACCTCTCACCGGCGAAAGGGTTTGTGCTTCTTGTTTTAGGTTTCCTATGTGTCTTCTTAAGGATGGTGAGACGTCTGTGACATCTCGAAATCAGAATAAGGTCCTCTTTGCGCTTAGAACCGGCTGATGGCGTGTGGAGGGCTAATCTCTCTGTTATCCGGTTGGTTTTCGTGTTTCGTGCGTGCTGTTTGAGGTCAGTTTTTCCGATCTACGGTTATCATCGCTAGTGATGATTGCAGGCTACTTGCTGCTTTGGTATGTTGGTTCTTTAGGCTTTAGCACTATAACTTCCTGCTTGTTTACTAGAACTACATGTACTATGACAAACTTTGCCCGGCTTCGGTGATGAAGGAGTCAGGATGGTGGCGTGTCTTCGGTTCAACAATCTTTTTTTAAGCTCTTTGTACTACTATTAATAATTATTGACAGATTGATGGATTTTTCTTTTGGAAGTCGCCACTACTAACCTAATTATGCACGAGGAGGAATCTGTTGGCTCTTTTGGCTGCTCATATGTTGGTTATAGAGCAAGAATATAATATGCAATCTTTTTATTTCACATAATGACATAATGATGAGTAGATTTTTCTGCTTGTCTAGTTTATAATCTTCTCAAGTTTTTGTACAATCCTTTTTAAATACTTGATAAATTTATTTAAAAAATAAAACTATGAATCTCCACGATGTGCATCTTTACAACAACAACAAAAAAATAGTTAATGCATCTGAATTGAGAAACCTATCATTGCTAGATTACCTTCACATCCTCACCACACGCGACCACCATCAATGTTCTTGCAGACACTATTTCAGGTGGAATCTTCACTGTTTTTTATACTACTGGTTATTCTTGAGTTTTTGTGGTCCAACTTGGTTGACTTAAACTAAAAAATGTTTGTTGTAAGAACTTTTATTATATAATTACAAAATAAAACGAACAAATCAGAACTCGAATTACCAATAAACTATATATAAATTATAGAGAAGTTTCTGTTTTGTACGGAAATTATTCTTTAGGAACCACATATATCGAGATGGTATATGCTATCTGATTACACTTATCTCTCATTTGACAGTTCCAAAAATCGTACTCATGCTCCAGAAAGGAGTTACAAGGCAATATAACTTTTATTAAATAAAATAAATAGCATAGACATGTGAATGGTCCTCTAACCACAAATGTGTTTTTCCTATATATGTATGTGTATCAGTTGGATTTCTAATCACTTCTTGATATTATTGTAGTACTTTAAAATAAGAGAACAAATGGAGCATAAACTTTATATATTTATATCTGTGGTTGAAATGTTATGGTAATGGGTTTTAAGATATTCTGACCACTATCACACATTTTATTTAGTGGTCTAGTGTATACATTGTGGATATTTTGTTTTTGTGTGTGTGGATAAGTATAATGTTTGATTCTAAAATCTTGTCACTGGAAAACATGAAGCTAGAGTTATGAATCGGAGGAATTATTTACTTAAAAAGTAGTATAATTTAAAAGTGGAGAGTGACACGCGTTGCACTAGGTGCCGATACCAGTTCTTTTTACAATCAATGCCACATATATTTATAGTAACAAATAGTACATAGTAATAAGACACAAGTTGACTTCAACTATTACAAAATAAAGTATCGTCATAATGGTGATAATGATCTAGCAATAGCTTCTTGTGCTAATAGTATTGTCATAATGGTGTTTTAGTGCTATTTTACTTGTTAAATTTCTTAGGATATCATTTGTTATAATATCTAGTGGGTTATCTTACTGGTCAAATGTTCATTCGTGGCACTAAAGCTGAGTTGACTGAATGCAACTAGGAGGTATCCAGTTTTGTCACATCAAATGTAGACATAGGAAGTTACTAATTAATCAAAACTATGAAGAGCAAGTTATTGATCTGAAAAATTAGGAGCAAATATCTCAAAAGGCCATTGTATCTGACTACATATCAGTCAGGGAATATAGCTTGATATATCCGATCTTTGTTACTGATATTGTACATATGTATAAGAAACATGTGGAGTCGCAAGGAAATCAGAGCTGCACATAAGTCATGGCTCAGTAAGATGTATGGCCTTCAACTGTTGTTAGGACGTCTAGTGAGTAATCTTACCGGAAAAATGTTCATTCAGAACAAACCCAGTTGACTGAATGCAACAGTTGTTGGGGCTATCCAGTATTGTCACATCAAATCTAGGTTTAGGCCGTTACTATTAACTCTATTCTGAAATGTAAGCCTTTTTATAAAGCAGGCTTATATTTTGGAATGGAGGTACTAATATTAATCAACACTTTGAGCAAGCTACTAATATGAAAAAATAGGAGCAAGTATCTCAAAGTCCATTATAGCTAACTACATATCAGTTAGAAAATATAAGTTCCACTATGTGATTTTTGGTACTGAAGTATTCCCTCCATTCCAAACTAATTGACACAACTTTGTCTAGATACACATGTATCTATACGCACTTTAGCGTGTAGATACACTCGTAACTAGACAAAGCCGCGCCACTTAATTTGGAATGGAGGGAGTACATATGTATAAGAAACATATGGATTCGCAAGGAAATCGAAGCTGCACAAAAGTGATGGATCAGTAAGATGTATGGCCTTCAACTTGTTGGTTATCAGTTAATTGATGAGTGACTTTCAGGAGCTGTGTTGTTCATGGCCTTCAAATAGTTAGTATAACAGAATGGTCCAGACTTCCAGAATTTTACTGCATGGTAGCTATGCTTCTCTGCTGGTCAGCTGAGGTGTTGTCTCTTGTGTTGTTCATCAAAATCATGTCGGGAACAGTGGAACTAGAAGAGATCTAGTGAACGAAACAATAAGATATATGAAGTTTCTGTTTGTGAATGCAATGATAAGAACATCCTCTTTTCTTTTGCATCCAATCGTAAGACATTGCAATGGTATCAACGTTCCGTATATGTCTTTTATATACAGAGTACAGTTATCCTTGTACTCCCGAAAAGAAGAATTATATTGTTATGTCTGTTGAGTTAATTATACCAAGTTGAAATGTTTTCTCTGCAACAGAGGATGACAGTCTATGTACCTAGCCTTGCATGGCAACATTTTGCACTGAACCCGTTAGGGCCTGTTTGATAGCCCAGGCTGTCTGTTTGGTAGCCTAGGCTGATTTTTTGCTCCGTGGTGTAGTGGTGTGAGCACACTTTTCTGTTCGGAACGAACAACGGGCCAGAATTGACATGCTGTTTGGAAGCACATGCTGCATGGTTTGGGCCAAAAAGAGGCATTTGTTTGTTTGATTGCAGCCAACCTCAAATGCCAATGAAGATAAAACTACAGATGTTTGGTACCATTCAGCCAAGCGTAAGGTTACATCTTCTCTACAACGGATGACATTATCATACTATCACCTCCCATCACACAGAAAGTTCATTAGTTTCTCACTTACAAAGCTAGTAGTTCACCAATTCAGCCCTAGCTACTACGAATGGTAGTTCATAACGACATTCCCTAGCTACTACGAATGGCAGTTTATCATCACAGAGGAGTTCAACAACGGGGGATCGCAGGGTAGTTCAACATACGGGGAGCAAAGAGGTGTTCGAGAAAGAGGGGATCAAAGGGAGGTTGTTCTTTTTCACTTCTTCACTTCAGGCTCACATGGTTGTCTGGCCTCTGGCTTCAAACATTACTTTTGCCTACTGGAGCCTCTTCTCCTTTCAGGCTTCATTGTCGCCTACCTCCATGCCATGGCCGCTCTCAACTTCATCAAATGCGACAGCATCTTGGAAGAATTTATCCTCGCCCCAACCTACGATGTAGTTGTGAAGAATGCAGCAAGCAAGGACCAGCTTCACTTGAGTGTCAAAAGTGTGGAACGGTTTATGGTCAATGACCTTGAACATGTTCTTCAATGCAGCAAAGGCCCTCTCAATGGTGACTCTAAGCCTTGAGTGTCTCGGATTGAACAACTCTTTCGCATTCCGAGGTCGGTTCCTTGCAGTAAACTCGTTGAGGCGGTATCTTCTTTTTCTGAAGGGAGGTAGAATACCACGCCGATATACATATCCAACATCTCGAAGGTAGAACTTACCTTCAGGGATTTACAGCCCATCAGGCCTTGACAAGCTGTCGGACATGATGCTTGCATCATGAGCTGAACCCTCCCAGTCAGCAAGCATGTATGTGAACCTCAGATCAAAATCTACAGTTCCTAGAACGTTTTGGCTGGTGTAGTGCTTCCTCCCACGGAATGTTACAAACATTGCTCTCGGTACCTTGGCAGTCACATGAGTACCATCAATAGTCTCAATGCAATCTTGTCAAACAATGAGCACACCGTCATGTTTGTGACAGTACCACACATTTGATAAGTAGAACGAACATGATTTTGTACTCACCTTAAAATACGGGAACCACCTGTAGCTGTTCTTGATCTTGGGTGTGTGTTGTTTGATGGTGGATTGATCGTTTCACCTCTGAGCTCTTCAGCTGCATACAATACCTGTTGGAAGTACCGAGAGATTGTCTCCATGGATCGCCTGAATGTGTTATGGATCACTATGAACCTCTGGTTATGACCCACGACATAAAGAAACATTGTGACTCGTTCTTGACAGAGGTGTGGATGCTATCAACTAGCAGTCCTCTCTCCCTGAACATTTTCACAAGTGCATAGAAAGGGGCTCTTCTCATCCGAATCATTTGACAAGACTCTACATCGGTGCAGTTGTAGATGCAATTTAGGTTGGAATCCTCTCTTGATCATGTTGTAACATAGGACCATAAATGAAAAGACAAAAAAACAACACGCATGACAGCTCTCTTGGGCACCATCAGGATACAGGTTTGAATGGCAATGATGAGTGACGCGGTGTGATGCACAAGCTGTAGCTGGTGTTGGTCTACTCAAACAAGATCTAAGCATTACGAACGGTCTTATCGAATCCAACTAGTTCTACCAACATGAATCTAACACTAGAGTGGAGTAGAGGAGTTTCCACTTACCTCTATCATGGCAGACAACGGAGACGGCCGGAAGTCGGAGAAGATGTGCAGAGGCTCTGCCGCGGGTGGACATGACGACCCTGGTACGGTGCCATAGACCGAAGGGAGGAGCTCCTCGTACAGAGCATAGCCAGGGTCAGATGGCCGTAGCCGCCACCGGTGCCAAAATTGGGGAAAGAGAAATATCAGGAGGGGGCTAATGGAGAGGGTAACCGAAGAGGGTCTTCTCCCGCCATGCCACGGCCGAGCGCTCGCGTGATCGGCGTGTCGATTTTCGTCGCACCCGGGCCTCTCCCTAGAAAAACGGCCAAACTTGTGTTCCTCCTGGGCCTGTCACAAAGGTGCTTTAAGATCCGTGATGTGCAAGAACGTGGACACGAGAGCTGGCATCCACACGAGCCAAACAATGTGCCCCACATGCGAGCCAAGAGGTCTCCAGGCTACGAAACAAGCGAAAAACTTCAAATGGAGGCCAGCTACATGTAGCCCTTTATTTTTCAAAAATTCGGAATCGTAGTTTTAAGTTTTAAAAAAATCTGAAAAAAAATCCTGGTTGTAAACAATGATGAAATCTACAAACGTGCAAAATTTTAATGTGAAATTCTTTGTATTGTAGACTATATATACAAAAATGACAAAATCTGACAGGTTTTGTATTTTTGAAATGTGCACTATTAACTATTTTCAGATCCACACATTTGTCATTTTTGTGTAGCCTAAAGTACTGAGAATTTGACATTGAGATTTTGCATTTTTGTAGATTTCACATCTAGAATTTTTTTTCATAATTTTTTGAATCTTAAAAATATGATTTCTGATTTTTTGAAAATAAAGAGCTACATGTAGCTCGGCCTCCTTTTATCCACTCTCACCAAACAAGCCCTTAGAAAATCTAATGCTTTTTAACAAGTTTTTTTTAGAGCTCTTTCTAACAAGTTGCCTCAGTTGGTAAATGCCATTTTATATTCGCACGGTGTTCACTGGTTGTGAGACTAAGCCCTTTGCCTAATATCAGTACGATCTTGTCATGTTTGGAGTGCACAGATACTATCCCGATTTAGAGTTTTCATTGCATAAATTCACAGATGAAATTACTTCTCTCCGTCTCCGTGGTGTCTCTTATTCACGGGAAATGAAGTACTTCAATGAAGATTTAGAGTTTTCCTGCAGAAATTTACAAATGAAATTACTTCTCTCATGTGTCTCTTATTCATGGGAAATGAAGTAATTCAATGAAATAGAGTGATCCCTAGGTGGCTAGATTTTTGTCCCCTCTACCGGCACCTCCACCGGCCCTTCCCGCCTCCGATGGCCTTGCATGCCTGGAGGTACGGCGGACCCTGACCTCTCTATGGCAAAAGTGTTTTTGTTTCTTGTTTTAGGTTTTCTATGTGTCTTCTTTAGAATGGTGAGACGTTGGCGACATCTCGAAGTCAGAATAAGGTACTCTTTCCCCTATCCTCACTCCAGTGATGCACTTAGCACTAGCGGATAGCGTGTGGGGTCGTGTGTCCGGTTAATCTCATGTGGGATCCGGTTGGTTTTTTTTGTTTTGTTGTTGTGGTTTGAGATCAGTCTCTTTCGATCTACGGTTATCATCATTACCGATGGTTGATGCTTTGGTGTGTTGGTCCTTTAGGGTCTTAGCACTATGACTGCCCGCTTGTCTACTACAATAAGTTATGACAGGCTTTGTCCACTACGGTGATACAGTGTTGAGGACGGCAACGCGTTTCAACAATTTTTTATATTTTTTTATTACTTTTAGAGCTCTTTAGACTACTATTGATGATTATTAATAGATTTGTGGATTTTTTAAAGTTGCCACTGCTAGCTAATTATGCAGGAGAGTAAGTTGTTGGCCCTTTTCCCACTCATATGTTGGTTATAGAGCAAAATATAATATGCAATGTTTTTTTTCACATAATGGCACAATAAAATGAGTAGATTTTGCCACTTGTCTAGTTTGTAATCTTCTCGAGTCTTTGTTCATTATTTTGTAAATACTTGATAAATTTATAAAAAAAAATACAATTGTCAATCCACACAATGTGCATGTATACAACAGCAAAAAGAATGGTTAATGAATCAGAATTGAGCACACCTATCACTACCTAGTTTAATATTCCAGTCTCACCACAGGTGACCGTCAACATTGTTCTTGCGGACACCATTTCAGCTAGAATCTTCATCCTTTGCTATAGTACTAATTATTCATGAGTTTCTATCGTCCAACTTGGTTAACTTACATTAAAAAATATTTGTCATGTGGAATTTATTATATAATTACAAAACAAAACGAACAAATTAGAACTCGAATTACCAACAAACTATAAATAATTTATAAAGAAGTTTCTGTTTTGTACGGAAATTATTCTTTGGAACCACATATATTGCAATGGTATATACTAGTTGATCAATCTTCTTTTTTATTATTCAGTTTCAAAAATCATGCCCATGCTCCAGAAGGGAGTAACGATGCAACAATACAACTTTCATTAAACAAAATAAATATAATAGCCATCTGATAGGTCCTTTCACCACAAATGTGATTTTTCCTACATATGCATGTGTATCAAGTGGAGCTCTAATCACTTCTTTATATTATCGTAGTTTAAAATATGAGAACAAATGGAACATAAACTCCGCGTATTTATATCTACGGCTGAAATGTTATGGTGCGGGGTTTTAAGATATTCCGACCACTATCACACATAAGTATTATTTAGTGTTCTAGTGTATAAATTGTGGATATTTTGTTCTTCTTTTGTGTGGATAAGTATAATGTTTGGTCCTAAGATCTTGTCACAGAAAACATGAAGGTAGAGACGCTTCAAAATATGGATCCAAGGAAGTACTTTATTTTTCGTGTACTTTTTTTATCATGAGTGTACATCTCAATTCTATGTTTTTTTATTCCTAGGTTTTGAAAATGCCCCAAGCTAGCAGCCCAGCCCAGGTCGTGACAACAGGTCCATGTCAACCCAGAGCAGCATCCAACAGTCCATCGACACGTGGCAAGCATGACGATGACGATGCTTCCAGACTACTCCTACAACCTACGAGGCGACCATGCAACGCACGCAACTGACTCAGCTGTCTCTCGCCTCGGTGCGACCAGCCTCGAAACCCACGTACGGACACGAACTGCTCACCGGCCATCCACACTCCGCCCGAGGTCCGACAAGATCTGGCCCCACATGCCATAGACCCATCGTGCGCGCGCACCGGTGCCTCGCGGTATTCTTTTTCAAATTAAGAATGTTAAAACTCGCAATCAGCTCGCCGATTCCTATCCGATAAAGACAGCGAGAGCGCCGGGCGGCGCAAAGGTCGGTCCACGGACCGGAGCCGATTCCGAGCCGTCCATCGCGGGACGTGCGGACAGCGTGAGCTTGGGCCGGGTCCGGCAGGGGATTCGCCGCCCGCGAGATACCCGGCTGCTATATTGGAGAAAACGTCAACGAGTGTGTTCGGTCTTGGACTATTGCTTTGCCAGAGCCAGCGACGATCTCTCTTCTTCTTCGTCTTCGGGTGTCCCCTCCGTCCTCCCAAAGGTCTCCTCTCGTCCCGGTGAGTTCCCCGAATCCCACTCCCAACCTCAGTGTTCTCGGTCTCTTTGATCTGTGCTTGTTTGATCCGTGTCGCGGTTTCGATCAATTTAACCGTGGGTCTGTACGGCGCTCATCTTAGGAAGTTAAGATTCCCCCCGCTGGTTCTTGGCTGGGCAGGCGCCCTGGGTTCTTTCCTGGCCTGGTCGGTGCGTTGAATCCTGAGAAGCCTTGCATCGGTTTGGAATCCCCGCAGGGGAGGGCGTGGACGGATTAGCAATCTCCGCTCGTTTCCTGCCTCTCTAGGAGCAAACCGATGGAGTTATTACAAGCTGCTTATGGATGTTGAGCTTTATTAGAAATATCGGTATGGTCTGCACCTTGAAAACTGTGGAACCGATGTGGTCTAGAGGATACTTGGATTCTGTTGGAGTTGTGGTCTGGAGCATGCTTGGCGTGATTCCGTTTAGAATGTTACTATAAGTTTCAGTTGTGGTCTAGAGGATACTTGGAATGATTCTGTTTAGAATGTTAAGCGTGAATCTCGTGGTATCTTTTCTAGCTGTGCAGAAACCTATTGTTAGACAGTTAGGCTATGCTATTGGTCCAAGATTAGGTGGACAGATCGGCCGGGTGCCCAAACCTCTGCTATTATTGGCTTTGTTCGTTGAATGGTTGGTGTTGAGACGCGGAATTGCCTGAATTTTGCCGATTAAGTAAATCAAATAAAGCATGATCTGTTGGTGCTTATAAATTAAGCTAGGCAAACCTCCCCACCTTCCTGCTTGTGCAAAGAACCAAACTCTATCTTCGTTAGAGTTCCATCAAAGGAACTAACGAGGCTAGAGGTTGGTTCTTCTAGCAAGGTTAAGGACTCATATATATATAGTCAAAAGATAGATATTTTGTGACATTTATTGTCCCTTATACCACATCCCCAAACTTTTTTCCAGGTTCGTTTGTTCGTAAGTCTCTAGCACTGTCGGACGAGGTCTGTTCATTTGATAAATCTGACATGATGAATGTTTCATTTTCAACCTGTTGCTCGGGTGGATTATTTGAAACCCCGGACTCTCTGGAACCGTTTTGTCTTTCAAGTGTTCCCAAAAATGTGAGAGACAAATCTCAGATGTAGGGTATGTAATCATGGAATAGCATGCAAAAATCCTCAAAATATGACTTTGTCTCCTGTGCAGTAGTGCCGCGATAGGTATATTGCGGGTTTTTTTACAGAACACTGATGGGCGTGTCTTTAGAAGATTGAATCTTTGCATACTTCCATTCTGTAGCATGTCCTATGTTCATTTTTTTTATGATACTTTTATTTTTTCAGATACTCCAAAAAAAATCATCATAAAAAACGCGTAGAGGTTCAGAGATGTGGTCTGTCTTTCAAGGTTTACAAAAAACTGAGACAATTCATCAGAGTGGGGAATGCTAGAAATTAAGAACCGATAAGATTTTATTAACCAATATAACTAATTCTGTTCTATACAAAAAAACAGAAGAGATGATGAATTTCTCGTCATTTTGAACCGTACACAAATATTCTTACTTCCTTTATGAATTTTCGCATGTTTTTGTTTCAAGCAGTACCTAAAGACATGTTTTTCTAATTTTCGAAAGCTCAAAGATGCAAAAAAAAAAACTACTCTTTCGATCCATAGTAAGTGTTGAGGGTTTAATGCAAAATAGCTCAAATTTGAGCTAAACCCTGGGAACCTTTTATGGATCGGAGGGAGTATTTAAAACTAATCTAAGGTTCAAGACATCAAGTTAAGCGGTATTTCGAAGTTCACAGTTTCATAGTTTAGAATTTATAAAGTCGGATCAAGTACCATAGTACTATGAACTTTCAATTTTTTAGTGTTTGTTGTCGCTCAGTGGCAAACTAATCAGCACAACTACATGCAGATTTAGGTGTTCGTTTTCCATTTTTTGCTTCTTTTACACATTATGATAGATACCCACTAAGTTTAGTGAGTCTGCTCTGTTTTCTTGTTAATCCCACTAAGTAAAATAAAGTGATGAATCTACCATTGTTTGTCCGTATTCTCGTTCCTATCGTGTTCTCTATGTGTTATCTTCTTGATGTTGCAACTTTCCAGAATTCTAACCTCTGGCGTCCCCACTTTTATAATTGAAATGCAGCATTCCGTACTTCGGTTGATGGCCTCACCGGCAGCTTCAGCGGCGGAAACAGAGTTCACTCAGGAAACTGCTCGCCAGTCTCTGATCGCGATCTCCCAGTCCCTTCCTGAGGCAGGTTCACTCCGAAGCACCAACGTCAAGCCACCGAGCACCCCTGTGGCAAACGGGTATCAGGATGCTGGGGCGGCGAACTGCAGATCAAAGCTGATGTCAATCTCTGACCTTTCCTCTCCTGATGCTCTACCCACGCCGTGCCCTCCCAAGAATATTGCAACCAACTGTATGATGGCTGACGCCTAACTCTGCGTATGTGGACATGTGTTGGGCGTGGTGTATCAGTGTTTCTATTTTCTTGCTGTGACGTCCTTTAGCCTTTTGTTGGCTTGGTTTGGGGTGGAAAGGAAGTGTTTGGGCACGTGTGTTTAAACTGAAACTTTATGGAAAGAAAACAGACAGTTGTACAGTTGGCTCTGTTATGCTAAGTAAGGAATTAGTTGCTGGAAACAAGTTTGTGCTTCCTGCAGTTGTACAGTACAATTTGTTTTTGTTCCATAGCTTGACTCCAAGACTTTAATGTGTTATATTAAGGGATAAGACTTGTTTCAAATGATTCCTTGCCCTTTGTTTTGGACGAAAAGGCAGTAGGAGCTGCTTTTCATTGATTGTAGAAGAGTTGTACAGAGTACAGGAACAAGGAGAAAAAAGAAAAGCAATCTGGACTACAACAACAGCTATTTCAGTTCAGAACGAATTTCAATAATTTTCCTTGCCCTTCAAGAGTGACAAGCACAAGTTTTGAATTAAATTCGGCATAATTTTCAATAGCATGTACTTCCTCTGGTCGGTTTTAATCGACACTAAGTCTAGCTAGCTACCTTCTAGCTGTATCCAGTGTCCAATGTCAATTATATCTGATCGGAGATAGTACATTTTAATAATTTGGACCATTTATTTTTTTATTTTTTGAGTATAAGCCTTTCGGCTAGCTTTATTGATTCTCAAACACTGCTACACCAATCCTTCCACTAGCCATGTGCAGAATGTGGTTTCAAATTTTAATTTTAGAGCTCTTGGAGGTGGTCGGGGTGGTAGTGCCCAAGTGTACAGGAGGAGGGAGACTCCCAAAGCATCTCTGGACTTTACTTTTCCAGTTATCAAAGGCCCGAATGATATAATCATGTTCGAGGAGGATCCTGAGGGGTCAAAAAGAAATGCATTAGTCAATTCTCCAAGTAAAATTGCGGGGGTTTCTGTCCCGGCAAAATGAGCTAAGGGCACTGGAGAAGACGAAGAGCATCAATCTGATTCTGAATCTTTGGCGGAGGCTGAGAACCAGCCCCGCCGGGACCAATGAATTGTGTTAGTGCGAACTGCAGGGGGCTGGGGAACCACCCTGCAGTTCGAGAGCTTCGTGGTTTCGTGAAGCAATTGGATCCCACTCTACTCTTTGTAATGGAGACAAAAATTTCTGCGGAAAGAGTTGAGAAGTTAAAAAGCACTTTCGGTTTCTCTGGGGTGTTTGCAGTGGATAGTGATGGCCTTAGTGGCGGTGTTGGACTGTTCTGGTCATCAGCAGTGACAGTTGATATTAAGAGCTATAACTTACATCATATTGATGCAGTAATTCAGTGCAAGGATGGGTCTGTTCCTCCATGGCGTTTCACAGGAATTTATGGTGAACCTCGCAGAGAGAATAGACATCTAACTTGGACTCTGATAAGGAGGTTACACCAGCTCCAAAATCTCCCGTGGTTGTGTAGTGGTGATATCAATGAAACGCTATACAGCACGGAACATTTCAGTGAGCATGATAGAGATGAGTGGCAGATGAGAGCTTTCAGAGAAGTGACTGAAGACTGTGGTCTGATTGATCTTGGTTTCTCTGGTTTGCCTTATACTTGGGACAATAGACAAGAGGGCAGTGCTAATGTTAAGGCAAGGATTGATCGAGCTTTCGGTAATGATGGCCTTCTGAATCTATTTCAGGTTGTTAAAGTTAAACATATTAGTGTTGTTCACTCTGATCACTGTATGATTCATACAGAGTTAAAGAAACATATCAGTCATCGTCCCTTGGGGAGGAGAGCTTTCAAATATGAGAATGTTTGGCAAACCCATGGTGATTATGACAAAGTAGTTGTGGATTGATACGTCTCCAACGTATCGATAATTTCTTATGTTCCATGCTTGTTTTATGATGATACACACATGTTTTATACATACTTTATGTCATATTTATGCATTTTCCGGCACTAACCTATTAACAAGATGCCGAAGAGCCAGTTGCTGTTTTCTGCTGTTTTTGGTTTCAGAAATCGTAGTAAGGAAATATTCTCGGAATTGGACGAAATCAACGCCCAGAATCTTATTTTTCCACGAAGCTTCCATAAGTCCGAAAGGGAACGAAGTGGGGCGACGAGGCGGCCACACAACAGGGCGGCGCGGCCCAGCCCCTGGCCGCGTGGCCCTGGTGTGTGGGCCCCTCGCGTCGCCCCTAAACCTACCTCTCCGACTATAAGAAGCCTTCGTCGATAATAACTCCAGTACCGAGAGCCACGATACAGAAAACCTTCCAGAGACGCCGCCGCCGCCAATCCCATCTCGGGGGATTCAGGAGATCGCCTCCGGCACCCTGCCGGAGAGGGGAATCATCTCCCGGAGGACTCTTCATCGCCATGATCGCCTCCGGAGTGATGTGTGAGTAGTTCACCCCTGGACTATGGGTCCATAGCAGTAACTAGATGGTCGTCTTCTCCTAATTGTGCTATCATTGTTGGATCTTGTGAGCTGCCTAACATGATCAAGATCATCTATTTGTAATACTACATGTTGCGTTTGTTGGGATCCGATGAATATGGAATACTATGCTATGTTGATTATCAATCTATCATCTATGTGTTGTTTATGATCTTGCATGCTCTCCGTTATTAGTAGAGGCTCTGGCCAAGTCGTTACTTGTAACTCCAAGAGGGAGTATTTATGCTAGATAGTGGGTTCATGCCTCCATTAAATCTGGGACAGTGACAGAAAGTTCTAAGGTTGTGGATATGTTGTTGCCACTAGAGATAAAACATCAATCAATGCTATGTCTAAGGATGCATTTGTTGATTACATTACGCACCATACTTAATGCAATTATCTGTTATTTGCAACTTAATACTGGAGGGGGTTCGGATGATAACCTGAAGGTGGACTTTTTAGGCATAGATGCATGCTGGATAGCGGTCTATCTACTTTGTCGTAATGCCCAATTAAATCTCACACTACTCATCATAACATGTATGTGCATGGTCATGCCCTCTTTATTTGTCAATTGCCCAACTGTAATTTGTTCACCCAACATGCTATTTATCTTATGGGAGAGACACCACTAGTGAATTGTGGACCCCGGTCCATTCTTTTACATCTGAATACAATCTACTGCAATACTTGTTCTTACTGTTTTTCGCAAACATCATTTTCCACATCATACATTTAATCCTTTGTTTACAGCAAGCCGGTGAGATTGACAACCTCACTGTTAAGTTGGGGCAAAGTATTTTGATTGTGTTGTGCAGGTTCCACGTTGGCGCCGGAATCCCTGGTGTTGCGCCGCACTACACTCCGTCACCAACAACCTTCAACGTGCTTCTTGACTCCTACTGGTTCGATAACCTCGGTTTCCTACTGAGGGAAAACTTGCTACTGTACGCATCACACCTTCCTCTTGGGGTTCCCAACGGACGTGTGCTTTACCGTCACAAGCAACACTTTTTCTGGCGCCGTTGCCGGGGAGATCAAGACACGCTGCAAGGGGAGTCTCCCACTTCCAATCTCTTTACTTTATTTTTGTCTTGCTTTACTTTACTTTATTTACTGCTTTGTTCGCTTTCTTATATCAAAATACAAAAAAAATAGTTACTTGTTTTACTCTATTTATTATCTTGTTTGCGTTCTCTATATCAAAAACACAAAAAAATTAGTTACTTGTATTTACTTTATTTAGTTTGCTTTATTTACTATTGCTAAAATGAGCAATCCTGCAATTGCATCTTTTTGTTTCTTGTTTTTATTTCACTAGTTAGGCATAATGGAAAAGAACTATGAGCTTTTTAATCTATTTCTTGAGTTAAGACATGGATTTTTTGATGCGAAAATTAAAAAATCTATGGAACCTTATTTGCATGATAGTAGCAATGTTATTAGCATGAACCCTTTGAACAATATTATTGGTAATGCTATGGAAGAATTTAAGCTTGGGAAATCTGGCTTTGATGAGCATGATATTTTTAGTCCCCCAAGCATGGAGGAGGAAATTTACTTTGATGATACTTTGCCTCCCAATTATGATGATAATAATGATAGTGGTATTTTGGTGCTACCTACTATGGAGGATAAAGTTTATTATGATTATACTATGCCTCCTATATTTGATGATTAGAATAATAATGATAGCTACTTTGTTGAATTTGCCCCCACTACAATTAATAAGAATGACTATGCTTATGTTGGGAGTAGCAATTATTTTTTGCATGAGAATCATGATAAGAATGCTTTATGTGATAGTTATCTTGTTGAGTTTGTTCATGATGCTACTGGAAATTATTATGAGAGAGGAAAATATGGTTGTAGAAATTTTCATGTTACTAAAACACCTCTCTACATGCTGAAAATTTTGAAGTTACTCGTGTTTTATCTTCCTATGCTTGTCACTTTGTTCTTCATGAATTTATTTGTGTATAAGATTCCTTTTCATAGGAAGTGGGTTAGGCTTAAATTTGTTTCATACTTGCTTTTTGATGCTCTCTTTTGCTTCAACTCTTATTTCTTGCGAGTGCATCATTAAAATTACTGGGCCCATCTTAATGACTATAAAGAAAGCACTTCTTGGGAGATAACCCATGTTTTTATTTTACTACAGCACTTTTGTTTTATATTTGAGTCTTGGAAGTTGTTACTACTGTAGCAACCTCTCCTTATCTTTATTTTATTGCATTGTTGTGCCAAGTAAAGTCTTTGATAGTAGAGTTGATACTAGATTTGGATTGCTGCGCAGAAACAGATTTCTTACTGTCACGAATTTTAGTCGCCCCGTCTGTAGGTAACTCAGAAAAATATGCCAATTTACGTGTGTGATCCTCAGATATGTACGCAACTTTCATTCAATTTGAGCATTTTCATCTAAGCAAGTTTAGTGCCCCATAAAAATTCGTCATTACGTACGGTTCCGTTTTGACAGATTCTTCCTTTTATTTCGCATTGCCTGTTTTGCTATGTTTGATGGATTTCTTTGTTCCATTAACTTTTAGTAGCTTTGTGCAATGTCCGGAAGTGTTAAGAATGATTATCTCACCTCTGAACATGTGAATTTTGATTATGCACTAACCCTCTAATGAGTTGTTTTGAGTTTGGTGTGGAGGAAGTTTTCAAGGATCAAGAGAGGAGTATGATACAATATGATCAAGGAGAGTGAAAGCTCTAAGCTTGGGGATGCCCCCGTGGTTCATCCCTGCATATTTCAAGAAGACTCAAGCATCTAAGCTTGGGGATGCCCAAGGCATCCCCTTCTTCATCGACAACATTATCAGGTTCCTCTAGTGAAACTATATTTTTATTCCATCACATCTTATGTGCTTTGCTTGGAGCGTCTGTATGTTTTTGTTTTTGTTTTGTTTGAATAAAGTGGATCCTAGCATTCATTGTGTGGGAGAGAGACACGCTCCGCTGTTGCATATGGACAAATATGTCCTTGGGTTTACTCATAGTGTTCATGGCGAAAGTTGAAACTGCTTCGTTAATTGTTATATGGTTGGAAACGGGAAATGCTACATGTGGTAATTGGTATAATATCTTGAATAATGTGATACTTGGAAATTGTTGTGCTCATGTTTAAGCTCTAGCATCATATACTTTGCACCAATTAATGAAGAAATACATAGAGCTTGCTAAAATTTGGTTTGCATGATTGGTCTCTCTAAGGTCTAGATATTTTCTAGTAAGGGTTGAACAACAAGGAAGACAGTGTAGAGTCTTATAATGCTTGCAAGATGTTTTTATGTGAGTTTTGCTGTACCGGTTCATACTTGTGTTTGTTTCAAATAACCTTGCTAGCCTAAGCCTTGTATTGAGAGGGATTACTTCTCGTGCATCCAAAATCCTTGAGCCAAAAACTATGCCACTTGTGTCCACCATACCTACCTACTACATGGTATTTCTCCGCCATTCCAAAGTAAATTGCTTGAGTGCTACCTTTAAAATTCCATTCTTTGTCTTTGCAATATATAGCTCATGGGACAAATAGCCTAAAAACTATTGTGGTATTGAATATGTACTTATGTATCTTATTTCTTATTAAGTTGCTTGTTGAGCGATAACCAACCATGTTCCTGGGGACGCCATCAACTATTCTTTGTTGAATATCATGTGAGTTGCTATGCATGTTCGTCTTGTCTGAAGTAAGGGTGATTTATCATGAGTTGAATGGTTTGAGCATGCATATTGTTAGAGAAGAACATTGGGCCGCTAACTAAAGCCATGATCCATGGTGGAAGTTTCAGTCTTGGACAACAATCCTCAATCTCTTATGAGAATATTATTTGTTGTTGAATGCTTATGCATAAAAGAGGAGTCCATTATCTGTTGTCTATGTTGTCCCGGTATGGATGTCTAAGTTGAGAATAATCAAAAGCGAGAAATCCAATGCGAGCTTTCTCCTTAGACCTTTGTACAGGCGGTATAGAGGTACCCCTTTGTGATACTTGGTTAAAACATATGTATTGCGATGATAATCCATGTAAATCCGAGCTAATTAGGACAAGGTGCGGGCACTATTGGTAATCTATGCATGAGGCTTGCAACTTGTAGGATATAATTTACATAATACATATGCTTTATTACTACCGTTGACAAAATTGTTTCTTGTTTTTAAAATAAAAGCTCTAGCACAAATATAGCAATCAATGCTTCCCTCTGCGAAGGGCCATTCTTCTACTTTTATGTTGAGTCAGTTTACCCATTTCCTTCTATCTTAGAAGCAAACACTTGTGTTAACTGTGCATTGATTCCTACATACTTGCATATTGCACTTATTATATTACTTTATGTTGACAACTATCCATGAGATATACATGTTACAAGTTGAAAGCAACCGCTGAAACTTAATCTTCCTTTGTGTTGCTTCAATACCTTTACTTTGAAT
Organism: Lolium perenne; assembly: GCF_019359855.2. Classification (NCBI taxonomy): domain Eukaryota; kingdom Viridiplantae; phylum Streptophyta; class Magnoliopsida; order Poales; family Poaceae; genus Lolium; species Lolium perenne. The sequence goes on from NC_067249.2 coordinate 191,499,205, forward strand.
TTATTGCTTTATGAGTTAACTCTTATGCAAGACTTATTGATGCTTGTCTTGAAAGTACTATTCATGAAAAGTCTTTGCTATATGATTCAATTGTTTGCTCATTGTATTTACCAGTGCTTCGAATCGCTGCATTCATTACATGTGCTTACAATAGTATTGATCAAGATTATGATGGCATGTCACTTCAGAAATTATCTTTGTTATCGTTTACCTACTCGGGACGAGTAGGAACTAAGCTTGGGGATGCTGATACGTCTCCAACGTATCGATAATTTCTTATGTTCCATGCTTGTTTTATGATGATACACACATGTTTTATACATACTTTATGTCATATTTATGCATTTTCCGGCACTAACCTATTAACAAGATGCCGAAGAGCCAGTTGTTGTTTTCTGCTGTTTTTGGTTTCAGAAATCCTAGTAAGGAAATATTCTCGGAATTGGACGAAATCAACGCCCATGATCTTATTTTTCCACGAAGCTTCCAGAAGTCCGAAAGGGAAACGAAGTGGGACGACGAGGAGGCCACACAACAGGGCGGCGCGGCCCAGCCCCTAGCCGCGCGGCCCTGGCGTGTGGGCCCCTCGCGTCGCCCCTAAACCTACCTCTCCGACTATAAGAAGCCTTCGTCGATAATAACTCCAGTACCGAGACCCACGATACGGAAAACCTTCCAGATACGCCGCCGCCGCCAATCCCATCTCAGGGGATTCAGGAGATCGCCTCCGGCACCCTGCCGGAGAGGGGAATCATCTCCCGGAGGACTCTTCATCGCCATGATCGCCTCCGGAGTGATGTGTGAGTAGTTCACCCCTGGACTATGGGTCCATAGCAGTAGCTAGATGGTCGTCTTCTCCTAATTGTGCTATCATTGTTGGATCTTGTGAGCTGCCTAACATGATCAAGATCATCTATTTGTAATGCTACATGTTGCGTTTGTTGGGATCCGATGAATATGGAATACTATGCTATGTTGATTATCAATCTATCATCTATGTGTTGTTTATGATCTTGCATGCTCTCCGTTATTAGTAGAGGCTCTGGCCAAGTCGTTACTTGTAACTCCAAGAGGGAGTATTTATGCTAGATAGTGGGTTCATGCCTCCATTAAATGCAGGACGTGTGACAGAAAGTTCTAAGGTTGTGGATATGTTGTTGCCACTAGAGATAAAACATCAATCAATGCTATGTCTAAGGATGCATTTGTTGATTACATTACGCACCATACTTAATGCAATTATCTGTTATTTGCAACTTAATACTGGAGGGGGTTCGGATGATAACCTGAAGGTGGACTTTTTAGGCATAGATGCATGCTGGATAGCGGTCTATCTACTTTGTCGTAATGCCCAATTAAATCTCACACTACTCATCATAACATGTATGTGCATGGTCATGCCCTCTTTATTTGTCAATTGCCCAACTGTAATTTGTTCACCCAACATGCTATTTATCTTATGGGAGAGACACCACTAGTGAACTGTGGACCCCGGTCCATTCTTTTACATCTGAATACAATCTACTGCAATACTTGTTCTTACTGTTCTTCGCAAACATCATTTTCCACATCATACATTTAATCCTTTGTCTACAGCAAGCCGGTGAGATTGACAACCTCACTGTTAAGTTGGGGCAAAAGTATTTTGATTGTGTTGTGCAGGTTCCACGTTGGCGCCGGAATCCCTGGTGTTGCGCCGCACTACACTCCGTCACCAACAACCTTCAACGTGCTTCTTGACTCCTACTGGTTCGATAACCTCGGTTTCTTACTGAGGGAAAACTTGCTGCTGTACGCATCACACCTTCCTCGTGGGGTTCCCAACGGACATGTGCTTTACCGTCACAAGCATGGATCTCTGGCAGAAGGCTGAAAGAGGTGTTGGTCTTGAGGGGTTTGCGAAAACTCTTTCAAGTATGCAGAATGGTTTATCATCCTGGGGTACAACAACCTTTGGGGATTTCAAGAAAAAGCTCAGTAATTTGAGGAGGGAGGTTGACAGGGTGAGGAGAATTTCCTTGGGTAGAGGTCCTTCGCCCGAGGAGAAGAAAATTATGGAAAGAATTAATGAGGTTCTGTTCCAAGAAGAGATTTGGATTAAGCAAAGATCTCGGGTTAACTGGCTAAGATCGGGTGATCGTAATACTGCTTATTTCCATGATTTTGCTTCCCAGCGCAAGAGAATGAACTCAATATCCTCTCTCCAACGCGAGGATGGTACTTGGTGTGATGATGCGGAAGAGGTAAAAGAGGAGGTACATGGTTTCTATAAAAACTTGTATACTTCAGAAGGAGCTCCTGATATGCAGGGACTTATCGATCTAGTTAATGAGAAAGTGGTGCAAGAGTATAAGGTCAATCTTGAAGCCGATTTTACTGAAGAGGAAGTCAAGAGAGCTCTTTTCCAAATGCATCCCTCAAAGGCACCAGGTGTTGATGGCTTCACGGCAGGGTTTTACCAACGCCACTAGAATCTAGTTGGCCCGGAGCTCTGTGGTGCGGTGCTAGGCTTTCTGAATGGAGGGGAAATGCCGGAGGAGATCAATGATACTGCTATAACTCTCATTCCAAAGGTGAGAAATTCCCAGTCCATTAAGCAATATAGACCTATTCCTTTGTGCACTATTCTTTACAAAATTGCAACTAAAACGGTGGCGAACCGAATGAGGCATGTACTGGAGTACACTATCAGCCTGGAACAAAGTGCTTTTGTGCCAGGACGATTAATTAGTGACAACGCTTTGGTGGCTTTTGAGTGTGTTCATGCTATGAAGAGAAAGAAGAAGGGAAAAAGGGTCATTGTGCAGTCAAATTAGATATGATGAAAGCTTATGACCGTGTGGAATGGCCTTTTGTGGAGTCAATACTGACTAAACTCGGTTTTCCACCTAGGTTAGTGCAGATAATTATGAAGTGTGTATCTACAGTTCATTTTTCTGTTAAGGTGAATGGTGGCTTGCTCGAACCTTTTACTCCTTCTCGAGGAATCAGACAAGGAGATCCTATGTCACCATATTTGTTCCTCGCTTGTGCTGAAGGATTGACTGCTCTGATACATCACTATAATTCAGGCTTTATTGATAGGGAAGTTCATGTGTGCAAAAGATCTCCATGGATCTCTCGTCTGTTATTTGTTGATGATAGTCTTATTTTCATCAATGCAAATGGGGCTAGTGCTGCCAGACTCAATGAAATTCTGGATATTTATCATTTGGCGTCTGGACAAAAAGTCAATAAGGAGAAGAGTGGTATTTTCTTCAGTCCGTGTACTTCGGATACTCACAGGGAAGTGGTGAAACAACATCTGAATATTCATATTGAAGCCTTCAGTGAAAAGTATCTAGGTCTGCCTAATGCTGTTGGCAAGTTAACGAGCGAGGCCTTTGAGTATATTACTGAAAGTGCAAGAAGTAGTGTGAATGGGTGGGCTGAAAAGAATCTATCATACCCGGGAAAAGAAGCTTTAATAAAATCAGTGGTCCAAGCCAAGCCGATCCATGGTATGAGCTGTTTTTTACTCTCCAAAAGTACGTGCAAAAAATTCACTTCTGTTATGGGACAATTTTGGTGGAGTGGAAATTTAGACAGAAGGTCTATGCATTGGTTAGCCTGGGCTAAATTGGCTATTCCAAAAAACCAAGGGGGTATGGGTTTCCGAGATATGCATGTTTTTAATGTAGCTTTGCTAGGAAAATAGGCTTGGAGAATAATTATGAAGCCAGACTCCTTGTGTTCCCGGGTTCTTCGTACCAGGTATCTCCATAACCAGGAGTTGATGACTGTCAATGCTCCGAGGACAGCATCGAAAACCTGGCGTGCGATTCTGGCAGGAAGGGAGGCTTTGGAATTGGGTCTTATAAAACGAATGGGCTCTGGTCAGTCTATTTCGATTTGGGAAGATTGTTGGCTCCCTAACTCTGCGACAATGAGGCCAATGGGTCGTCTGAAGGAAACTGATCTTGTCATGGTAAACGAGCTTTTAACTGCAAGTAATGATTGGAATGAGCCTTTGATCTGTGAGATCTTTTTTGCTCGAGATGTTGATTCCATTTTGAGTATTCCGTTGAGGAGTATAGGGGGTGATGACTGGCTGGCATGGTCTAAAGAGAAATCTGGAATTTATACAGTTCGGTCGGCTTACAGGACCTTGATGGAAGCGCGTCAGTCGGAGGAGGATAGTAATAATATTGGACATGTTGTGTCTTCGTCTAAAAATGATACTGATTTATGGAGAAGATTATGGAAACTGCCAGTAGTACCTAAGGTGCGTGTTTTTTTGTGGTGAGTTCTTCGAGGAATTCTTCCTGACTATAGGACTTTGTCACGGCGACATATAATGGATAACATCACCTGTGCTCTGTGTAAAGCAGAATGTGAGAATGTGATGCATGCTTTAATTGAATGCAGTCATGCGAAATTGTTTTGGGAAGCCGCAAAGGAAATTCTTTTAGTCAAATTGCCGAAGCTACATCCAGTGACATGGGCAAAAGATATCCTGTGCGAGACTTTTTTTGAACCAACATGAGAAAGATATTATAACTTCAGTCATGTACTCGATATGGTCATCGAGAAATAATCTGACTCATGGTGCGAATGGTTTTAGTCCTGCTAAAACTATGGAGATGGTGAAGGAAACCTTGCAGACTCTTGAGTTACCAAGGGACAAGGATGTTCCTAAATCTGCTAGGCCGGAATGTAAGTGGCAGAGACCACCTGATGGAGTTGTTAAAATTAATTCCGATGGTGCTGTTAATGTCAATGACAATCTGGCAGCTACTGGTTTTGTTGCACGTGAGGGAGTGGTCTTCCGTGGTGCTACGGGTAAGACTTACCGAGGTGTGTCTGATCCTTTGACGGTGGAGTCCCTTGCTTTTAGAGATGTTGTTGTGTATGCAAGAAGAAGGGGTTTCACTAATGTTGTTTTTGAAGTTGACTCTGAAGTTTTGGTCCGACATTGGCAAAATAGAGCTAATGATCTTTCAGTAGTCAAGCAGGTCTTAGATGAGATTAGTGAGCTGAGTTTGTTGTTTACAAATTTTAGCTTAGTTCATGCTCGTCGCGAGGCTAACCAGGCGGCTCATTCTTGTGCAAAATATATAGGCCTACAGGGGTCGTTTTCATGGGATGTTGAGCCACCTGCTTTCCTAGTTCACATCCTTCAGGCTGATTGTAACTTGGTGTAATTTTGTGGGCTGCAAGTTTCTGACGCACTATTTTCCTTACCAGGGTACCTAAGGGGGCTGGAAGGTTTTTAATGAGGCGGCTTGCTAGCTTTTAATATATTATCTTTCTAAAAAAACACTGCTACATCGTTTATGAGTTTTGAAAGTACAAAAACTAGGGGGATCATCATCCCAAAAATGATCAGCGTGATCAGTAAAGCTATACCTAGCAAGCACATGAGCAACTTCATTAGCCTTCCTATTACAATTCTTAAAAGAGGTCTATCTAAACCCAGATGCAAGGAGTCTATAATCGTGAAAGATTGTT